>NC_135784.1:137371927-138571927 GCF_051106095.1 Pogona vitticeps | reverse complement strand
GTGCCTTGCTGTTGAAATGGTCTTAAATCCCACTCCTGACAGTTATCAGGGGGTGGGGTGGGGTGGGTCCTTTGTACTAGCATTAGAGACTGCTTTAACACCTTTTAGAATGTTGTGGAAGGGACCACAGATGAGCCTGCTCTGCTCACATCCAGCAGGTCTCCTCAGTCAGGAAGGGCTGTGATATCACACGAACAGGACAGGTATGTTCTGTCATTGATTGAATGGGAAGTAGTGGTGTGCTGAGCCAGTGCAGGGGAAACTGACAGACTGGATTTGCTCTGCTGGAAAGAATCCAGCTCCTGCCATTTAGGATTACAGACTTAACAACAAGAGAAGCTAGTCATGTTGGCCATAAAAACAAATCTGTTATCCACATTGGTGTAACACCTTTATTAGGCCAGCACAAGGAACACTACAGAAAGCCTTGCCACTAGTGAAAATAAGTGGTACGGATATCTGTCAGAAAAATGGTTGTTGCCCTTAGGCTTCTGGCTTTGTCATTCATCACCACTGTTCTCTGACAGCATCAAGGAGCTTTGGGGGGATGGGGGTTGGGTAGGTAGAGGAGAAAATGCTTATTCTACCAGAGTACACTGTGAAAACGCAATCATCAATGCAGAATGCAACTTGCTTGCATGCAACAGAGAACTCCAGCTGTTACCCTGGTAACCAGCCAATGATTAGTCAGCATTATCTTTGTGAACATGGTATTTTAAATTTCATTATTTCATATTTTTCGTGAATATTTAAATACATTTTAATAGCTTACTTTCTTTTCAGCTATTTAGTATTTTCATGAAATAGAAAGGAAAAAGGGGACAGCATTCCAGAATTGTACCAGAAAAAATTATTACAACTGCAGGAAAGCATAGAGTATTCAGTATTTCCTTTATTATTTTTCTTGTTTTGGGAGAAAAGAAAACATCCCCACTTAGCTATATATCTCAGCTGAATATGTCCCAAAGACTTTTAAAGTGGAAAATATTTTTAGAAGTTTAGAAGATACTTGAAACCGCAGGTCTATCATAGATAAGTTTGGTTTCTTCCAATGTTTTTCAGGCAATATCTAAGCCATGATAAGCAATATGACTGATGATATGATCTGAGGAACCTCATGGTGCAATGGTTAAACTGCAGTACTGCAGTGAAGGCTCTGCTCATGACCTAAATTTGATACTGGGCTCAGGTAGCCAGCTTGATGTTGACTTTGCCTTCTATCCTATCAACGCCAGTAAACTGAGTACCCAGCTTACGGGTGGGGGGCCAATATGTAGCTTGCATAATTACCATATTTTTCAGTGTATAAGACTATACTTTTGTTTTAAAATTTCAGACTAAAAATTGAGGGTTGTCTTATACACAGAAGTAAGCTGAGGAGAGTACAAAAACAAGTGGAGGGGAAAGTAGGGATCAAATTGTTCCTGCAGGGCTTTGATCCCTGTTTTCCCCTCCACTTGCTAATCCTTAGCAAAAGGAAAGCAGGGATCAAAGTGCTGCAGGATCGCTTTGATCCCTGCTTTCTCCTCTGCTTGCTAAGTCCCATGGGGCTTAACAAAAGGAGGGGGGAAAGAAAGCAATCTTGTGGCTGTATAGGGGAGAAAGGGACCAAAGTTATCTTGCAGTTGCGGGATTGCTTTGATCCCTTTCCCCCTCCTTTTGCTAAGCCCCACAGGGCTTAACACGAAGGTAGAAAGCAGGGATCAAAGCGATCCTACAGCGCTTTGATCCCTTTCCCCCTACACTTGCTAAGCCGCACTTAGATTTCTTAATTTTGAGTTAGAAAAGGGGGGTGTCTTATACACAGAAAAATATGGGAAAATTGTGAACGACTCAGAGAGTGCTTTAAGTGCTATGGGGCTGTATGTAAGCAACACACTTTGCTTTGCTTTGATAATCCTAACAATATCTTTTGAAAAATGTGCAATTTCCATGACAACCAGATGTGTCCAAAGAAATACTGCATGCTGCTGCTGCTGCTCCTCTCCTCTTCTTCTTCTCCAAGAATGTACACCGGCATGGTAATAAGGACACTGGATGTGGCATCTCAGACATAATTATGTTGTGGTCCATCCAAGCCTGCTTCTTCAACCAGTAAGTTCCCCCTGCATTTCTTTCCCCATGTATTTTTATCTTGAATGATCAGCTGTCACAAGGTGTACTTCTCATTTCTTACTATATGACTGAATATTCTAGCTTTCTGCTTTTTATGAGTTTTATAATTTCTTGGTCCTTACTTGTTCTTCTTTGCTGGACACCATCTTGATCCAAGAAATCCTGTTGCCTAGTTATCCCAGTCAAAGGGAAATGGTGTAACTTACCGTGGGATACTGTCATGAATTAATAAGCGCTCACTTAGCTTCCTTATTATTCACTGACCAGGTAGCTTGGCGCTTAATCAGGAATTCAAGTGGGGACTTGCTCATTAGCATTAATTTGCCACTGTAAGTCACATCATTTCCCTTCTGCTCGTGTAACTGTGCAACAGAATTTTATACTTGTGTTAATAGTCCATGGTTCCGTTCCTTGTCAAAATTAAAATATGTACTGCTGTACTAGGTGCACTCTCAAAACTAAACTTTTGTTGTGTGTTGCACTCTTCATCTTAATGAAGCTGTTCCAAACTATGTGCTGTATATTCTGATGTTTATTGCATGGCCATGATCCCAGTGCTCATCTCACCAAAGTCTAAGCTAGCTATATTTGTCAAGATGCTCCATACTTTGAATCTTTAACTGTATTTCTTGGGCTGCTTGCTTTATATTGATCAACATGAAGCTGGTTTTCTTAACATTTCTTTTAAGATCCTGTTCATTATTTACTCCACTGGCTTTATTGAGTACCAGCATGAACTGGTCACACCATCTCTTTTTGTAATTTTTGAAATCTGTAATACATATACACACTATTTTTAAAATTGCTCTCATCCAGCTTTATAGCTGCAGTGTAGCTTTGTGGGGAGGGGCACAGGCTTGGAACTAAATAAACTGTCAGATTTAAGTAAGTATTCAGTAATCTCTGGTTCCTTCATGGTGGCCTTCATTAGGTCAACATACAAGTCTATTAGAGTCAAGCCACAGGGTGCCTCCACATTGTGTTCTGCTGTCCTGGAAGACTGGGGAGGTGGATAACAGGACTGCTAGAGTGTTATCCCACATATGTTCAGATGGTGTTCCTCCACAGCAAGCATCTTGTCATACGTCTCTGGATGTTCCTCGAAATGTGGATGGCCTTAGGGCCTCCATCTCCATAGGAACCACTGTTGCCATGGTGAAGAAGATCTAAGAAACCTGCAAGTCACTCCTGGAGAATGGGAAAATAGCATTTTTAGAGACTTGCTCTTTCCACTCCCTGTATAGCCCCTGGCCTCTTGCTTAAAAATGGAGGTGTTTCACTAAAGTTATTCTTCTACCATCTCAAGCCCTCAGCTTTCTCTTTTCTGAGGCAGCATCAAGGTTGTAGAATGCACTCCCTTCAGAGCTGTGAGAAATTTCCTCTCTCACTGCTTTTAGGAAGTGGGAGATGATGCTTCTTTTAATAATATGGGTTGATGTATTGCCATTATTTTTAAAATTATTTCTATACTGAATTAATGTGTGTCTGTCCTGTTTGGTTTTGTCTGATTGTGATGCTTCTACAGTTAAATTGTTTTAAGCTCTTTTTTTGCTGGAGATGTGGACAAGACACAGGTATCTTTTTCCATATGTGGTGGGAGTGTGATGTAATACTGGAATTTTGGAAGTCGTAGTTTCCCTGTCAACACAGAGAGTTGGGCAGTGGAGGGGTGAGGAGGAGCCACTGTTCATCCCAACGTATAACCCATCCCGAGCTCCATAGAATGTTTCTGCCACTGTCTGGATAACAACCTTGAATATGCCAAAATGGGGGGGGGGGGAGTTTGATAGACTGACCGATGAGAGAAGGAAAAGAGTAGATGGTAGAAGGATTTAGCTGGGTCGGAACAGATCTAATCATGTTGATTCTATTTTCTGTGCATTTGTTTTCTTTGTTCTTCAGATAAACATCTTGTCTGTTGCTAACCATGGTAATTGGCAGTGAACCCTCCGATCAAAAGAATTTGAGTACTTACCTGACACTGTACCTATGCAATGCTGTGTTTTAGCACAGAATGACTGAATGTCAGACTAGACCATAGGCTTGACACATATTTAAAACAGTGTTTCCTAAATGGTGAAAGACATCTGTTTGTCCAAAAAGATGCTTTCTCATCCACAACTTGCGTTCCACTATAGCATGCTTTATGGTTCGCCATTAGAGGAAAAAAGAAAAAGGAAAGAAAATCCACAGACTTATTTGGCAAGCATTGCAGTCCTATTGTCAGAAGAGACAACATGGTAATTTCAAGGATGATGTAATCTTCTTAGTGTACAATTTGATGCATATGGGGCAAGACTGAGGCAGGTAAGCAGGCCCTTCCTAAACTATTTTAAAATTGAAACATTTCCATTACACTACCAATGTATTGCTTGACTTCTGTGCATGTAGTAGAATAGAATTTGTCTGGCATCTTTTATTTACACCTAGCAGGGGGAAATTCCGAGCTGCTGAATTTGCCAGACCACCATTGTTGAAGAGTTGACTAATGGGAACATATTTTTAGATGAGTTATGGGTCTCTCTATTTCTCTTTCTGTGGTTTTTGGAAAGATTTAAGCAGTGGAATATGGTATTGTCCTAACAATATTTTATACCTTGTTCATATATGGCTGAGCTACTAGATTTACTACTAGTGTAGCATAGCCAAGGGTATTTTTTGGTTTAACACATGAAGAGATGTTCTGCCTTAAATAGAAGCAGCAGGACATGCATCAAGCTATGAAATGAAAACCATTGGTTGGATGCCTTCCACAAACTTGGTCCAGTTATCTAATGCAGTGGTTCTCAAACTGCAGTCCCCAGATGTTCTTGGACTTTTACTACTATCTTCACCAGAGATCTACTTATGCTGTGATCAACACCTGCTACTTCCTGCTCTTCTTTCCAATTAACAGAGTGGAAACTGCCATATCCACAGTCTGAATACTGATCTTCCTCCTTCTAAGAAAGGCTTCTACTCATCAATGTCTTTAACTCTTCAATTCTTTATATCGTTTTTTCCACTCTCTTCCACTATCACTACCACATTGATGACTCACATGCCATTAATCTACCCGGCATATCATCTCAAGTGATGCATGCATTTTGACTGTTATTGGCGATGGGTGCATCACAGAATTCAATTCCCTTGCCCCATAAAGGAAGCGGAACTACCTGTACCTCCAAGGTCTTTGTCGGTTGTTGTTTTGCAGGTTAATGAAAAACCCTTGGAAACAATGGCATCCTCTAATCATCACTTTCGGTCCTGGAAGACTGATGGAAGTGACTGTGACACCCTGTGCGTGAGCTGTGTGTGCTTTCAGCTGACTTCCTCTACCTTGTCTTCCACAGAAACAATGAAGCACTCCACCCTGAAAATCACTTTCCTGTCAAAGGTACTACAGTACCTTCCTTCCATTTGAATCAGGACATTTGTTACCTACATTTTATCAGAGTCCTTCATCTGCCTTGGAATATTTGCTGAACACCCTTGGATACTCACAGGGCACTGGCATTTTATGTTTCAAGGACATCTCCCTTTTGTCATTCTCTTCATCTGTCCTTTGTGTACTACCCAGGAACACAAAGCAAACACTCTCTAGTATTCTCATAGGAGAGCTGAAAACCAAATCTCCCTGACCTAGCAGAGGGCTCACCTGTTTGTACCATGCAGCTACACAGTCCTCACTATCCACCTTTATATAGCACTATTGTTTGGATGCCAAGACCTGGGCGAAAGCTTTTTCTGTTATCAAGTCTCACTTGACACCTGCTTCCTCTCATAAGATCACTTTTCAGTCTCCCATACATGTGAATCACAGGAACCAGGAAGAAGGAGGAAAAGTTGCTTCCCTTTCACTGTGGTTCTTCCAGAGACCATTGGTGAACTCACGCAATCCTTTTTCCTTTCCTTTCCCTGTGTTGCAGCCCGTAGGCAACCTCCACAACAGCACATGGGACTTGAGGGGATTAATCTGAGGTACACTAGGTATACTTGGTGAATGTCAAGAGCTCTGTGGCTGCCCTTTTGGAAGGAGGTGCCTTCTTGTGCCTCCCCATGACTCCCCTTGGAGCTGCTCTCCTCCTCCCCCAAGATGGTGGTGAAAAACTGCCTTCCCCAGACAGGAGCCTTGGTCAGTGCCTCTCCAAATGTTGGCACAGGGCGGTGGAGGACAGATGCCTTAGGTCTGACCCCCTCCAGATCACCACAAGGCAGGCATTGCAGTGTGCCAGCTGTGGGTCATCGCTGACCGCCGTGAAATGATACCTGTGCCCTGTTTGGCAAAACGACGACTCACTGCCTTCCCCTGACTGCTGCTGGCCTGGGAAGAAGGCTGTGTGCCAGTGGTGCTGCTGGTCTGGAAGGAGGCAAGAGATGACTCTGGGGACAAGGGTGGGGGTTGGGAGGCTTGCCATGCCGTTACTGGTTCTGACTCAGAGTGAGAGGTTTCTGGATCTTCAGGAACCAGTAACTCCTCAGATTCCTCCAAGAAGAGGAGTGGCACAAAAAGAGTTTTTTGGGCACCACTAGAAGCTCTGCTTCCATGCCTGCCTGCAAGACCACTGGAGGAGGAGGAGGAACAGTGGGTGTTTGGTGTTGGTGCCACTGCCTGCCCGCAGCTTCACAGGCTTCTTCCCCTTGGATACCGCGTGGTGGAGACTGCCCTTCATTTTCACCTGCCCTATATCCCTGCCTGCCAAACCACTAAACAAATAAATGGGAGGGGAACAAAAAACTAAGAGGATCAGAGAGGGTGTAATACATTTTATTTGTTAAATCATGGCGAGGATGGAATTGAACAGATTATTTTAATTTTTTAAAAAAGAGTAATTGGGAGAAGTAATTGTACCCTAACTGTACCCAGTAATAACTAAAAGAAACACACTACCCACACACAGACACACTCCCCTCAAAGATCATCCACCCTGCCTGAATGCAACCCTCAAAATAGATTTAATTGTTTAACTAAAATGTGACCTGCCTAAAGAAAGCCCTTCCCACTCTCCCACTAATGAAAATGATATTTCTAAAGAATACATTTATTTTAAATTTAATGTGTTTTGGCTGGAGGAGCACTCTGAAGACACTCAAGCACTCAGGAAATAAATTTTGGGGAAAGGGATTCCACAGTCACACACAAATCCCCCCCCCCAGAGATCACAACACAAGCCTCCAAAAAGAAGTAGCCTAACTGAAATCTGCTAAAGAAATCCTTCCCCAAATTCCCAGTAAAATTCAAATAATAATAATGAAATGAATGAAGTAAAAAATGAATTGAATAAGAAAAATACAGTAAGTGTTTGCTGCCATAAAAGTGAAATCACATCCACAGCTAGCAAGCAGCAATAAACTGTTCTCACTCTCAAGAGAATCAGAAGTGGGAAATGGCTGCAGGGAAAAGCCTCTGAAAAAGGTGCACTTCCACAGCCCTTTCACCAGTGCTATTGGTGCCAATCCAGGATCTCCTGATCGGCCAGAGTTTCTGATTGGCACCAGCAAGCTCAGAGATGGCACAGAGAAGCCCCCAAAAGGGTAACAGATATAGATGAATATTGATGAATAAAACCAAGAAAATATCAATCACATCGTATTTGTTGGATCTTCAAAACCGATGAATATGAATTGATGAATATATGATAAATTGGCAATATTTATCAAAAGTTGTGATTCATTTTTATATTTGTCCCCATCTCTTTTAGTCTTTTGTTTCTGATCATGGGGCATTCTTGGCAAAGATACTGGAGTAGCTTGCCAGTTCCTGCTCCAGGTGGATTGCATTTAGTCGGAACTCTCCACTATGACCTGTCCGTCTTGGGTGTCCCTGCACGGCATAGCCCATAGCTTTTCTGAGTTACTCAAGCCCCTTCACCACGACAAGGCAGCAATCCATGAAGGGGCAGCAATCCATGAAGGGGGCAGCAATCCATGAAGGGAAGTGAGAGCTGGACCATAAAGAAAGCAGACCGCCGAAGAACTGATGCCTTTGAATTGTGGTGCTGGAGGAGACTCTTGAGAGTCCCCTGGGCTGCAAGGAGAACAAACCTATCAATTCTAAAGGAAATCAAGTCTGAGTGCTCACTGGAAGGACAGATCCTGAAGCTGAGGCTCCAGTACTTTGGCCATCTAATGAGAAGAAAAGACTCCCTGGAAAAGACCCTGATGTTGGGAAAGTGTGATGGCAAGAGGAGAAAGGGACGACCGAGGCTGAGATGGCTGGACAGTGTCTGCGAAGCAACCAACATGAATTTGACACAACTCCGGGAGGCAGTAGAAGATAGGAGGGCCTGGCGTGCTCTGGTCCATGGGGTCACGAAGAGTCAGACACAACTAAACAACTAAACAACAACAACCCCATCTCTAATATCAATGTTGGAAAGCATGGTATCAAAAAAGTGAAGGAGAGTGATGGGTGGGTTAAACAAGGAGGGAAAGGGAGGGAGAATGGAGAAGGCAGGGAGAGAGAGCAGAGATGATAGGTAAAAGGGAGTGAGACCTTGAGGGGCCAGTATCTCATCAATCTATTAAAATTCCACAATGATTCAGCCCAGCCTTTGAATGACCAGGGATTGCATACAGTGCGAACAAGCCCTTCAGTATGTTGTATTTACATTCAATAGATTATCCTGCAGGACTGGGGAATGTCTGTCCTCCAGATGTTTTTGGATTTCATTTTCCATAGCCAGAAGAGCCAGTGGGAAGGATGGTTGGCGTCTCACAACATCTGGAGGACCATCATTTCCCACTCTTTCTTGACACCTTTTATTTTATTTTATTTTATTTGTACCCCACCCATTTGGTCCTACGACCACTCTAGGTGGCTACCTCATTTCCTGAAGACTGTCACATGAGTTAAAGACTGCATCCTCCTTCGGATTTTTCAGTCTATCAGGCCTTTCTCTGGCTTCTTTGCTCTGGCAAAGGCACAAAGTCAACACGACAAGCAGTTTATTTTACTTATAGAACCACTACTATACAATATAAAGTACTATGAATATTTAAACACTGGCTGCCTAGTCATCTTCCATTTGCATTCCACCGAACCTTTCTCCTCATTTTGATTGCCAACTGTGGAGTATAAAAGGGAATGTGCAAGTAGATATTAGCGCAATGTGTATTCGTTTGTTCTAGGGATGTTCAATCCAGAAAAAACAAAATGATTAGCCTTTTTTTCCAGGCTGTGCATTTAGCACTCAGACTGGCTGTTAATGTCATCTCCAGGTTCCAGGGAATGTGATGCAGTCACATTTTCTCCTCATTTTCAGTCACTGTGTTTTCTCAGCTCCTGGCCCTACATAAGGGAAAAGAGCTTTGGATTTCTGCCAGCTTTGCTTTAGAGCAGAACTTGCCAGGACATTTGGCCAAGAGGATTTTTCTCTAGAACAGGTGTTGTGTACAGATGTGCATTTAGTGTACCTTTGTTGAAATGCAAAGCATTAGATGACTGAATTCAGACAGACCAATTAATTTCAGATGGACATTTCCTTTACATAATCAGTAATCCAAAAAGATGGTCTCTTGTGTGTCCTATTCTGTGTCAACCTGGATAGCATCTTCCGGGTGAGGAGATTTTGGCAGGAAAATACACCTGGCTGGAAGCTTCACTGTGACTGGGAGGCATCCCTCTTTGAAATGTCAGAATGAGCTCCCTCTCCCACCCATGTTTCCAGACAGGGATTTCACTGTGCAATAGAACTGCCTCACTCATAGAAAATAGTGCAGAGGATTTTGCCTTCCATTTATATCCCTTCCATTTCTTCCCAGCCCATCTTCCACAACTTTTTTCTTACCATAAAAATAAAAATAAGGAAGAAGAGACAAGAGCTGCTCAAGCCCTTTTGACCGGTAGCAACAGGGAACCTTCCTGAAGCAACCTGAATCCCATGAACTCAGTATTAATATTAAAGACAGTTCAGGATGGAAGAAGGAGAAGAAGGAGCAGAACTGCAGAACTGGAATTGATGTTTTTCGTTTCATTTTGTTTTTGTCCACATACATAATTTATTCTAATTATACTATACCCCATTAAAAGAAAGTTCTACTTCATTTTTTAATTCCTTCAGCATCCTGATCATCCTAGGGAAGACATGCAGAGATGGCTTCTTTTACAGATGACCATGATCTTAAAGCAAAATGACTCCTCAACACACGCGTGCACCATTTAGCAAAGCTAACAAAGGTGTTTGAGGCTCGGTGGCCAGTGGCAGCAGGTTAGTAGGTGAAAACAGATTGAAAGGTTCACCCTTCTGTTCCTACAAATGATGTCTCAGCGCCTCTGCTGTTGGACAGCAGGACCACCCCAAAACATTTTGCTACATTGGGCAAAGGACATTTCTCCCCTGCCTGCCCTCCCAATCAGAAATTGTTTGGCCACTGGACAGTGTACATCGCGTCTGAGGGCAGCAGGTTAACTTAGGCACTCAGAACAGAGGACATGATATACATGACTCTTTTCTCCAGCAGAAAGAAACAGAACAGGGCCAAGGAACAGCCAGAGAGCTGCCACTGTTGTCCCTTTGCATTGCCATCTGAGATAGTCATTTCACTTGCCTGAATAGGGGAGCTGGCCCTGCTTGGTAGCATGGCTCACAGAAGTGAGGAGGACAGAACGGACTGCCTAACAACCTCCCCCACCCCACCCGCACCCCCCCTGACCACAACACACACGGTTCCAGTGCTTCTTTAAACTGGAGGCAGAGACAAATGACTGGTGCCTAGTGATTTAGAGGGAAGGCAGAACTGGAATACAAGGAAGGGACGTTTTGATCTTTTCTTTCTTTGGATGCAATGGAAGAAATCCAAACTTTGGGAATTGAAAACTGATTAATTGGGGGGTAATATATTTTTACAAGTGGAATCTTGGGGGATTATAATTAACCAAACATAAAAATGAATCTGTTTGAATCTCGGGGAGGAGGAAATGATTTGAAGTCATTAAAAATCTGTCAAAGTAGGGTAACAGGCAGTCTCAGGATGAGGCGTTAGGAGAAGACGTCTGTTTCCATATGGTTATTGAACAGAGGTGAGAAGATAACTTTTTTTGTACTATCCCAGAATATTCTAGTTGGCATGGTCAGTGGCCACGCTAGCTGAGGTATTCTGGAAGAGATGCGGTCCAGAAAAGCAACATTTTCTTATAGTTGGTAAAGAATCCATGTACATAGGAAAGAATACCTCTGCTTTCAATACAGGGGAGTGTGGAACAGAAGCTTGTATATGTTAGAAAGACTGAAAGGGTAATATAATGTGTATAAATGATAAGTGGAGGAGGATTAAAAAAAATCTATGGAGCCATCATTCTAAACTGTGAATTTTGAGAATATTTAGTTCAAAGCTGTCTTTCATGGAGAAGCACACCTTACCTGTTGCTTACACGTGGCACTGGCTGATCAAAGACACGGTATATTGAGCCAATATAAACATTCTGGTCCTCAGCAGAAAGCACTCCTTATCAGGAATGTGTTGGGATTGGAGTCTCTCGCACAGAGGATTATTTGTTCAGCCAGCATGATGATGATTTTTTTTCATTGGCTCAGACTAAATTTTCCAAAGCTGAGAAATGAAGGTCAGGAAGTAACTCTATCTGGAGTTATTTATAAACCAGGTGCTTGCCACTTAGAACAGTGACATTTTGACATATGGAAGTGGGGCAGGAAACACCAGTGGTGTGTATTGATTACCAGTGGTTTAACAACTGGCCCTTTTCAGGGCCTTTCCAAGGGCTAACATGGGAGAAAGTGTGGATCATGCTGCCTCCTGTGCTGTAGCATCAGTGATAAATCTAAGTCCCAAACATGCAAAATCCAGACAGATATCAGCTCTCTGTACTAAGGCATCTTTCATTCACATCCAATTGATCAATCACTGGTAATATTTATTCTTCTCTCCTTTACCTGGAGTGACAGCTTGCTACTTTGATATGGAAAAATTTAGTGCTGCTCATAGTTTTCATGCTAAGGATCCTTGCAAGAGGACTTGCATTATAGTCCAGACCCAGAAAATTATTCCTCTTGTGCAGGTTTTGTTGACACTACGACATATCGTCTTGAACATATTCTCTAGTAGCAAAATTAAATAACTGTTTAACACAACATCACTCAGTACAAACCCACCAGCAAAAAGGCAGCATGAATGTGAGTCAGTTAAAGCTATCGGAACCAGACCACATTGAAGAAGGTTGCTTTTGGTGACAACAGTTTACCACAGGTTTGCACAGTCAGTAGATCATAAGGAACATATTCCAATGCAAGCTTACTCTAAAGTGTGACCCATGGTACTCAATATAGTTTACTTCCTAATAAGCATGATTTGGGGTGATATTTTGAAAATATCAGTTGGAATTGCACACATGCTTTCTGATAGAAATACAGATGATGTTGGTGATGATGATGATTAGCAGCAGAAGTAGTGCTTATTAGTTGCTTTCCTGCCCACTGGGGCCACCAAGGTAATGTATAATAAAATATAGAAGAATAATAGAAGAATCATAGGGTTGGAAGGGACCTTGGAGGTCTGCTAGTCCAACCCCCTGCCCAAGGCAGGAGACCTGATACCATCCCGGACAGATGGGTATCCAATCTTTTCTTGAGGACATGTTGAAATCAGCCATTTTTGAAAACCAAGTTTAAAAGTCAACGGCCAAATTGAAAAATAGAGTTCTGATGACCCTGGAGAATCTGAACAGGGATGGAGCCAGCCTGACATCTCTTTGGATGCAGTTGCCTCGGTGAGGTGCTGATACAGAGAAAGCCCTGCTTTCTGAACGCACCAATCTGCCCTCAGCGGGGCCTCTGTTAATAGACTCTAGGGAGATTCATATGGGAGAGGTCATCTTTCAAAAATTTTGACAATCACTTGCTTAATAGTGTAACCATAATAATATTTGCCAGAGATGGGAAAAGTTACTTTTTCAGAAAGCAGCTCTCAGAGTATCTCAACTAACATGACTGCAGAGGTGCTTGTAAAAGTCCACAAAGTTCATCTTCTCTTGCAGGATTTGAAAGTGCTGTATGAGGAGATCTCCGATCACATCTCTTAATGGGCAGTTTTCCATTTCAAGAAGCCTATTGTCTTCTCTTCTCATAGGTCTCTCCATAGGTCATGCCTCACATCAGTGTACTTTGTACATTGACTCATCTTCTCAGTCTTGGATAATTTTTTGCAGCTTTGTTTTCTATGACTGGTTCAGTATCCAGATCCTCTAATATTTGGTCAAATAATTTCTCAACATGTTTAGGCAGCTGACAGATACTCTACTTCAGTAGATGAGATTACTACTGTGTCTTGCCTCCTGTTTCTGCAGCTAGTTGTTTCATAGAACAGTGAATTTGGAAGGGGCCAGTAAGGCCATCACATCCAACTCCCTGCTCGATGCAGGATACAAATTGAAGGATATCTGCTAGGTGATTGTCTAAGTTTCTCTTGAATGCCTCCAGTGCTGGAGCACTCACCACATCTTGAGGTAATTGGTTCCACTGCTGCACTGCTCTAACAGTTAGGATGTTTTTCCTGATATTCAATCGAAATCTGGCTTCCTGTAACTTAAACCCATTGTTGCGTGTCCTGGGATGATTGAGAACAGACTTTCTCAGCCTTTCAAATATTTGAAAAGGGTTATCATATCATCCCTCAGTCTTCTTTTCTCAATGCTAAACATGCCCAATTCTTTCAGTCTTTCCTCATAAGGCTTGATTTCCAGCCCCCTGATCATCCACGTTGCCCTCCTCTGAATTTGTTCCAATTTGTCAGCATCCGTCTTGAAGTGTGGTGTCCAGAACTGGACACAGTACTCAGGGTGAGGCCTAACAGTGCTGAATAGATAGGGGGACCAGCACCTTGCGGGATTTGGAAACTATACTTCTGTTAATGCAGCCTAAAATAGCATTTGCCTTTTTTTTAGCCACATCACACTGTTGGCTCATAATTAGCTTGTGATCTATGAGAATTCCAAAATCCATCTTCCTTGTAGTATTTTTGAGCCAGGTGTCCCCCATCTTGTAACTGTGTGTTTGCTTTCTTTTTCCAAGGTGCAGTACTTTGCACTTATTCCTGTTGAATTTCATTCTGTTGTTTTCAGCCCAGTACTACAGCCTATCAAGATCATTTTGAATTCTGTTTGTATCTTCAAGGGTATTAGCTATTCCACCCAATTTTGTATCATCCACAAATATGACAAGCGTTCCCTGCATTCTCTCATCCAAGTCATTAATAAAAATATTGAAGAGCACCGGACCCAGGATTGAGCCTAGGGTACATAACTTGTTACCTCCTCCCAATTTGAGAAGGAGCCATTAATCATCACCCTCTGAGTACGATTCTGTAGCCAGTTGTGCATCCACCTGACACTGGATCTATCCAGCCCACACCTACAGTAGTTAAGCTTGCTAATCAGGATATCATGGGGCACTTTGTCAAAAACTTTGCTGAAGTCAATATAGACTAGGTCTACAGCATTCCCTCTGTCTATCCAGGGAGGTGACCTGATCAAAAAACAAGATCAAATTAGTTTGGTAGGATTTGTTCTTGACAAATCTGTGCATAGTGACCATTTTATAATTTATTCCACAATTTTCCCTGAGATTGATGTCAGGCTGACTGGTCTGTAGATCCCAGGTTTCTCTTTTTTGGCCTTTTAAAAGATAGGGACAGCATTAGCCTTCCTCCAATCATCTGGCACCTAACACGTTTCCCATTTTTCAAGAAAATAATGGATAGAGGTTCTGAAAGTCTTCAGCCAATTCTCTCAGTACTCTCGGACACAGTTCATCCAGCCCTCATGCTCATAAAAGAACAGGTTCCTACTAGTAAACATGCAATGGGTGATGTCACTGGTCCAATCTGCGCCTGTGTAGGCCATTTCTTTCAGACTGGCTGTGACTTTCAGTGCCTTAGCTCTGGATGTGCAGTGCTATTTAGATCTCTCTTCTCCAGTTTCTCTTGCTTGGTGATTTTTTTTCTTGTGTAAGATTCCAGCTACTGCTGATTTGGCTGATCTTGTGTTAGTAGTCAAGTACAGCAACTTCCCTACAGCAGTTCTGTATTGGTTATTTGGTGGTAATAATTCATTTTTCTTTATGTGCCACAAAGGCCTGCACTTAGGAGTTAATTGATTGCCAAACAAGGGTAGTAAAGCGAGATGTTTGTTTGTTTGTTTGTTTGTTATGTTTTCCCATCCATCTTTCACTTTCTTGCCTGATTGTTATCTATCTATCTATCTATCTATCTATCTATCTATCTATCTATCTATCTATCTATCTATCTATCTATCTATCTATCTATCTATCTGTCTGTCTGTCTGTCTGTCTGTCTGTCTGTCTGTCTGTCTGTCTGTCTGTCTGTCTGTCTGTCTATCTATCTATCTATCTATCTATCTATCTATCTATCTATTTAATATCCTGCCTGTCTGGTCTTCTGACCCGCTATCTTTTCCCTTCCTCTTTCTCTCCTTCACTGTCCTGCCTGCTCCTTCTCTTCCCCTCTGTTACCTCTGTTCTTTTCTGTTTCTTCTCTTGTTGTATTTCCTGATGTTATTATGCTAAGGTAAAGGTAAAGGTAAAGGTTCCCCTTGACAATTTTTGTCCAGTCGTGTTTGACTCTAGGGGGCAGTGCTCATCCCCGTTTCCAAGCCATAGAACCAGCGTTTGTCCGAAGACAATCTTCCGTGGTCACATGGCCAGTGCGACTTAGACACGGAACGCTGTTACCTTCCCACCAAAGTGGTCCCTATTTATCTACTCGCATTTGCATGCTTTCGAACCGCTAGGTTGGCGGGAGCTGGGACAAGCAACGGGCGCTCACTCCGTCACATGGATTCGATCTTACGACTGCTTGGTCTTCTGACCCTGCAGCACAGGCTTCTGCGGTTTAGCCCGCAGCGCCACCATGTTATTATGCTAGGGGTTGTAAAACTGAGGTTTGGACACTATTTATTTATTTATTTATTTATTTATTTATTTATTTATTTATTCATTCATTCATTCATTCATTCATTCATTCATTCATTCATTCATTCATTCTATTTATATCCCGCCTATCTGGTAACATAACCACTCTAGGCGGCTCACAACATCATAATACAATAACAGAATAATAACAGCAGCAATAAAAACAGAATGATTACAATCAATATTAAAAACATCAAGATGGGAAAAATGAAAAATGAACTGCAAATATTAACTGGAGGGGAAGGCCTGCCTGAACATCCAGGTTTTTAGTTGACTTTTAAAAATGCCCAGCGACTGGGCAGCGCGAATCTCTGCAGGGAGATTGTTCCAGAGGCGAGGAGCCACCGCCGAGAAGGCCCGGTTTCTTGTTTTTTCCTTCTGGGCCTCCCTCAGCGTCAGGCTCCTCAACCTCACCTCCTGGCTCGCGCGGGTGACACGGGTAGAACTTGGTGGGAGTAGACGTTCCGCCAAATATCGAGGTCCTAAACTGTTTAGGGCCTTATACGTAAGCATCAAAACTTTGAAGTCGACGCAGAACCGAATGGGCAGCCAATGCAATGCGGCCAGAATAGGAGAGATATGTTGGAATTTTCTTGCTCCCGTCAGGAGTCTGGCCGCTGCATTCTGCACCACCTGGAGTTTCTGCATCAACCTCAAAGGCAGCCTCACATAGAGCGCATAGGTCTAATCTTGAGATTACAAGCGCATGTACCAAGGGAGTGAGCGCCCCCACATCAAGATAGGGTCGCAGCCGGGCTATCCGCCAGAGATGAAAAAAGGCGGTGTGGACCACGGACGCCACCTGAGTCTCCATGGTGAGCACCGGGTCCAGATGGATCCCCAGACTGCGTACCCCACTCTTTGCAGCAAGGGTCACCCCCCCAAATGAGAGGGAGTCACCCAGCCCGCCAGTGGTGGTTGCACCCACCCTCAGCACCTCCGTCTTGTCTGGGTTCAGCCTTAGCACATTTTCCTGCATCCATTGCAGTACGGTCCCCAGGCAGCGCTGGAGGAACAGGACGGCATCACCTGCAGTTGGTGAAAAGGAGATGTAGAGCTGGGTGTCATCAGTATACTGGTGACACAAGGCCCCACACCCCCTGATGACCCCACCGAGCGGCATCATATAGATATTAAACAGCATTGGGGAGATAATTGACCCCTGTGGAACCCCACAATTGAGACTCCACGGGGCCGAGACATTCTCCCCAAGCTGTACTCTCTGGGGGCGGTCCTCCAAGAAGGAACGGAGCCAGGCAAGCGCCAGGCCACCAATTCCCAACTCGGAGAGCCTCCCCAGGAGGATACCGTGGTCGACGGTATCAAAGGCCGCTGAGATGTCGAGGAGGACCAACAGAGACATTTTACCCCGTCAACAGCATCTGGCGTCACGGGCTGAAAAAGATCGAGGATCACCGCGCAAGATGGAGCGCTGGACATCTCTGCTTGACTCACTGCGTTTAAAAAAGGAGAGAGCTCCCAGTGGATGGCCTCCACTTTAGATTAAAAAAAATGTTGCAAATTGGTCTGGTGAAAAACTAGGGGGAGACTCATCACTCAGACCAATTCTGGATAGGTCATGGACTATATGGAATAATTCCACCTGCTGATTGGATGCTTCGCTTATTTGGTTAGCGAAGTATGCTCGACTGGCAGCCTTTACCTTAGCCAGGTAAAGGTTAGTCACGACCCTGACAGCTATCCAATTGTAATCCATCGGGTTCTTCCTCCACTTGCGCTCTAGCCATCTCCTAAGCCGCTTGATCGCTCGGAGGTCCTGGTTAAACCAGGGTGCAGGCCGAGCTCTGTGGTGGAGAGGGCGTTTAGGTGCGATCGTGTCTATAGCCCTGGAGGCGTCGGTGAACCAACCATCAACCAGAGCCTCGACAGGAGCGCCAACCAGGTCAGCCATAACACCTCTCATGGCAACCTGGAATCCAACAGGATCCAGTAGTCTTCGAGGGCAGACCATAGAAATAGGTCCTTGCTGCCTGCGAGGGGGGAGAGCCATTAGGAGGTTACATTTTACTAGATGATGATCTGACCATGACAAGGAGACCGACACAAGGTCGGTCACCATCAGACCACACTCGCTCCAACTGGTGGAAAAAACCAGGTCAAGCGTGTGGCCACCCACATGGGTGGGGCCGCTGACATGTTGGGACATGTTCAAGGAAGCCATGGTTTCCAGGAACTCAAGAGCTGGCCCAAAGGTCTCTGCCCCCGCATGCACTTTGAAATCACCCAAAACCAGCAGCTTCGGGCATCTCAACAATGCCACGGAGACAAAGTCCACCAGCTCCAGTAGGGAAGTTGCTGGGTCGCAGGGAGCACGGTAACTCAGCAAAATCCCAATACCATCCCTGGCCCCAATCGACATGTGGAGAGCCTCTAGACCCAGTTTTACCACCGCGGAGCGCCTAGTAACCTCCAGAGTGTTTTTATATATAATGGCTACTCCCCCCCCATCCCTCCAGTCTACCCTGGTGCTAGACAGCATAACCGGGTGGACAGGCAAGAGCCAAGGGAGGTCCCCCCTCTCCGCCTATCCACGTTTCGGTTATGCATGCCAGGTCTGCATCCTCCTCCAGGATAAGATCGTAAATCACCTGGAGCTTATTGGACACAGACCTGGCATTCAACAGCACCAATTTTAGAGTGGAGGGCTGGCTGGTTTGGCTACCTCGATACTGGAAGTTGGTCACAGTCTCAGAACAACGGACAGCCTTTAAACATCTGCTCGTCTTTCTTCTGACACGAGTAGGGACTGTGCCAACGCCATATCTCCCTCTACCCATGATCACAGGGATATTCAGAGGCCCCTCGCTGGGAGAGCAGGCCTTCCACTCCATATCAGAGAAGGGGGGGAAAAGAGAGGGGGGAAACTAGCTGACTAAATATAAGCAAATTAAATAATGAAGAAAAAGAAAAAAATACATGAACAAGAGGAGGTAATAAAAAAATTACATAAAAATAAATTACATAACACAGGAATACATTAACTAAATACAATATAATAACTAACCCAGAAATATAAAGCAAATTATAAATATACTAAATAAAATTATAACTTTATAACTGTACTAAACAAAGCCAAAAAACAAGAGTAAAAAAATTTAACTTATTAAAAAAGAAAAAAAAAACTCATAATGTTTACCCCCCACATATAGTCCTGGGTTGTCTTCCCCTGCCACGTAGCCTTGTCCTTTTTGATGTTGTTAGGCTTGATGTTGCTAACAGTGCTTGAATATAGATCTTGTTAGTAGGGCAGATCACACAGTTCTCGGTGGTGGAGATAGAGATCTCAGTAAAAAACACAAAAGACATCAGAAGCACC
This sequence comes from Pogona vitticeps, assembly GCF_051106095.1. Taxonomy (NCBI): domain Eukaryota; kingdom Metazoa; phylum Chordata; class Lepidosauria; order Squamata; family Agamidae; genus Pogona; species Pogona vitticeps. The sequence goes on along the minus strand of NC_135784.1, from coordinate 138,552,553 downwards.
AAAGTCCAAAGTGGAGAAGGCACTTTCTTTACCGGGTAGGCAGTCATTAAGCCAGAAAGAGCAGACAGGGAGAGAAGGTTTTAGACAAGGAAGGGGAGAGAGAGGCAACTCAGGGGAAAGAGAAGGTTTTGTAAAGAAAACTGCCCTCTGGTCATCCAACATGGCGCCAGCGTCCTGACGCTTCTGGACCTCACAGGCGCCCTCCGATAGCCTCCAAACAGCCACAAAAGGATCCAGCGCTCTCCTGGTGTTTTCTAGTCCAGGCGTTCTTTACTCTGTTGGGGCGCACTCCGTCGGGAGGGTCTTACCGGTCTCCAGTCCCTGGATCCTCTCCCGACAATGCCCTCTGGGTAGGCAAGGAACATCCGAGCTCCGCCGAGCAGCCACCAGCCGACCTCTGCGTTTCAAGCTCCAGCTCCGTCTGCACTCCATCTGCACCCGCTCCGACTCACAGCTGCAGCCCGGGTCAGAGAACTCTTCCTAAGCACACACACCAGTGGTTTTAGACAAGTAAGGGGAGAGAGAGGCAACTCAGCGGAAAGAGAAAATAGAAAACAAAATTTAAAAGGGCAAAGTAGTAGCAGAGGAAAATAGAATACAAATTGGGCGGCGGCGGTAAAATCGCTACCCGCCCACCACCAGTGCCATCTTGGTCATATCTTCTAGTGTGTGTGCATGGGGGGGAGTTTGAGTAACACTGAAATGGTTGTAAAAGTGAGGTGAAAGGTCATAAAGCAAGCCATTATAACTTGGGGTTTTTTCTGAACCCCATTTCCATGGATGTAGCCACTGCATAAATATCATTGAGTTTGAAGTATTTTAGGAATTCCTTAATTTTCTGTTTTCAGTGGAGAAAGTACAGTGGTGCCCCGTATAGCGAGATTAATCCGTTCCGGATTAACCTTCGCTATACAAAAACATCGCTGTGCGGGTAAGGAAAACCTATTGGAACGCATTAAACTTAGTTTAATGCGTTCCAATAAGTGTGCAAACTTACCCCTCCAGCGATGTTTTCGCGTCCGGCGGCCATTTTGGAGCCGCCGATCAGCTGATCGGCGGCTCCAAAATGGCCGCGGATGGCCCGAAATGCCCCCCCGCAGCGTTTTCGCGACCTCCGTAAGCAAGGGGAGGGCACGAAAACGCTGATAGGGGCCATTTCGGGTCATGCGGCGGCCATTTTGGAGCCGCCGATCAGCTGTTCGGCGGCTCCAAAATGGCCGCCGGAGCCCCAATCGTCGCAAAGCGAGTGCGGCGATTGGGGCTGATCCGTATAGCGATCCCCAAAAAGGGATCGCTATATGGATTTTTCGTTAAACGGTGCACTCGTTAAGCGAGGCACCACTGTAGTTTCCATCATTCCCTCCATTTGGATTCCAAACTAGTAGGTTGATACCTCCTGACTTCACTTCATTCTCCTTATTCAGATGGCCCAGGACTTTTTCACAATTAGCTCCATGTTCACAGGCTAGGACCCATGTCATAATTATATGTCGGCATGTAGATCCATCTGTCATTTCTGTATTGGATGGAGAGACACATATCAAGTTGGTCTTGTATGAAACCTTCTTTGATAAATATATTACTCAATTTCTCATTCCATACGCTAACCGCTTGCTTCAGCCAAAGATGTTTATCTGAAGTTTGCACGTGATTGGCCCATCCCCTGTTTTTCAAATCCAGGAGGCTGGTCCTAGTAGATATTGTTATTGACTTCTCAATGGATGGTGGTTGTTTTGATGTGTAAGTGTTCAAAATGCATCTTTCTGAAAGCTGCGATGCTAAAAGTATACCTATTGTGGTGTGCTTCACAATTGATACAAAGGGTTCAGCTAGACACCTCTGGGAATAACCCTTAGCTACCAGTATAGCCTTGCAAGGATAGATTACCCCTTTTGCCTTTTGCTCTTCTTTGAACATTCCCTCACACACCACATGCTTCTTGCTTGCAGTCAGCTCTACAAGTGTCCAAGTTTTATTTCTGTGTAGCATCTCTATTTCTTCTTGAGCAGACTTTCCACCTCCTTCCTTCTGTTGCAGGTATTCTGCCTGTTTCTTCCTATTCCTGGATGGGAAGGTTCCCATGCTAAAGACTCCTGTGGTGTTGCTGTCCTTGTGAGGTGGAACAGCTCTAGCTCTTGGCCTTGTGCCCCCTCTGTTAGGCAGTGTAAAGCAACAGGGTTTGTGTTTTTTCTGCCATCAAAACACGGAACATTTGGCACTGTTCATTCTTCCTCTTCTGATATTCAGGAGTTCTGGCCTTTCAGTAAAGCATCGCTACCCTGATTTTAACCAGAAAGAGGCCAGATTCAGATAAGGTGAATTACCATTCATTTTCTCATTCTGATCTGAGCCTGGCACTTTGCTCAGGCTGAACTTCCTTGAAATAGGAACAAAATCCCTATTCCCATGTGTATTGTTCATCTGCCCCTAGCTTTCACTCCTTTTTTTTTCTTTTTGGTATATCTGAATGTTGAATCTTATGTGGTATGAAGCATCAAATTATATTATTTGTGTACTTTGGGTTGGATTCAAATTTGAATGCAGATAACATGATTAGCTGAAGTCCCATTGGTTTCATTGGTTGTGCTCTATGTATGACTAAGTTGGAATCCAACCCAATGTTTGTCAGAAAAAATACAGTCGACACTGGCAATGGAAATGTGGAGAAGAATCTGTTTCATCATAAGTTCATGATGAAAATGCTTATTGATAGCAGCTGGAAGAACTCAAAGGAGCTGGAAGAACCTCAGATATTTGTCTTCCATGTGGAAGGGATTGTCACTCTTGATTTGGCCTCCTCGGCCACACTAGATGCTGTTCCAAATCCTCCATACAGAGCACGTCACCATAGTCTCTCGAGACTGAAGGATGCCTAATCTAATCTAATTTAGATAAACCTTTTGATGCCATTCTTACCAGAAGGGTTGCATGACAACCACGCATCACCCATTCTGGTGCTCTTAGTAAGTGGGCTATCAGTGCTAGTCACAAGAATCAGCAAATCCCTGGAAGGAGCTGGTTTAGATAGGGTTTTAATTTATATAGAGGGACGTGGTGGCGCTGTGGGCTAAACCGCAGAAGCCTGTGCTGCAGGGTCAGAAGACCAGCAGTCGTAAGATCGAATCCACGTGACGGAGTAAGCACCTGTCGCTTGTCCCAGCTCCCGCCAACCTAGTGGTTCGAAAGCATGCAAATGCAAGTAGATAAATAGGGACCACCTCAGTGGGAAGGTAACGGCGTTCCCTGTCTAAGTCGCACTGGCCATGTGACCACGGAAGATTGTCTTTGGACAAAAACGCTGGCTCTATGGCTTGGAAACGGGGATGAGCACCTCCCCCTAGAGTCGAACACGACTGGACAAAAATTGTCAAGGGGAACCTTTACCTTTACCTTTTAATTTATATGCCATTTTCTCTCAGGAAAAAAAATTGCTCACAAGGTAGTTCAAAATAGATCAGGAATAATCTTTCAGAAAATATGTCTGTAAAACATGATTCAGCTTAGTCAATAAAGCAGCCACATAAGAATCTCAGGATAACAATCTCAGGACCAGTATTGTGGTGGTCAGAGGTGCCCATTCAATATCCAATGCCTCTGGAAATACAGTACAGTTCCACAAGATGGTCCAACTTTACTCACTACAAAGCATTACTGTTGTCTGGCTGAGATCTGTGGAGGGCATTTTAATGGTGAGTGATTGGAAGAGAATGGATTTCACTTCCCAGGGATTAAGCCACACATAGACAAAGTGAATCTATAAGCAGGCCTCCACATGTGCATGTGTGGTTCCCAGCTGTTATCTTCACATCATTCTTGTGAATGGATTGGGACTGCTATCTGTTTTTCATCTGAAAGTGAAAAGTGAGTTTTATTTAGTTCATCCTGTTCTTTTCTGCTTTGCCCTCTTGGCGCATTACCAAGCCTCAGGGCCATCTCCCAGGTGCCTCCTTTTATTAAAAAAGAAGAAAGGAAGAAAGCCCCACAAATGTTGCTTGTCATGTTAATCCAATAGACCGAAGTCAAGCTCCTTTCTGTTTATAGCTTTCTTGGAACTAAGAAATTGAGACAAACTGAAAATATATGCTTCATCACCCCCAGGAAAAGAAACCATTATATTTTTTGGTTGCATAAGCATTCTAGATTGGAAAATCTGGTATCTGTTCAAGACCTTTTGATCAGGGGAGCTTTGGAAGTGCAGAAAATTAAAAACACAGACAGATGGGGATTAGGGTTGAGCATCGGGAGAATCATTTCTCTCTTTCTCTCTCTTTTTTTATTTCGGTTTCCACCAATGTATAAAAAGTATTAACAGTCCGGTTATGTAAGCTATGTCAGAGCTCAACTATATATGGAACAGTAATGCTAAATGTAATGAAGTCGTTACACATTCTGTGTTTGTTTTTATGAAGATAAAATTCGTTTCCCATGCACAAAGCGCAGTTCTTAGCTTTCAGCAAGACAGGCAGATGGTCCCAAAACAATCATCCAAACTCTTTTAGACTCTGAGAATTTAGATGCAATACTAACTTATTCTGCAAAACCTGATAAAAATTGATTTCTCTGTGTTCTCTCTCCAATCATTATTTGATCTTTGTCTGTTTCCTCTCTTTCTCTCTCTGCAATGAAAAGCCCAAGGCTGCAATCCTATAGACATTTACCTCAGAATCAGCCTCATTAAACCGGAGAGGGCGTCTTTTTGGTGGGTTAGTACTAGAATGCACGGCAAGCGGAAGGTGGGGTGGAGGAGGCATGAGTGGTCCATGTTCCTACATGCATTACAGTTCCTTGCTCAGACACACCAAAGAGACCTGTGGCACCTTAAGGCCTTGCCAGATTATTGTGGCTGAACTCAAGAGGAAGCATTATTAGATCCATTTGGGGCCCAGTCATTGCCTCTTTCAGGGCTCAGCTTCCTGGCTTTGTCTCTTTGATAGGTTAGACAAGCAAACACTGAGTGAAACAGCTGGGCAAGGTCCCTTTGAAGCCCTCTAAATACCATTTGAGTTCCTTGAGGACAAGGACTATCTGTTCTGCTGCTGTAAATCCCAGGGAGGGAAATACTGGTGGGAAAAGAACAACCTTGTAAGTAAAGGTTACTCTCCCTTTCCTATTGTTTCCTCCCTCTCCTAACGTTTCTTCTATTTAAAAAATGTATACTATTTTATGCTGTTAGCCGCCTAGAGTGGCCTTAACCGACCAGATAGGCAGGATATACTGTAAATAAATAAATAAATAAATAAATAAATAAATAAATAAATAAATAAATAAATATGACGCCTTGCTGTTCCAGGAGGATGGTGTATTCCTGCTGCAAACATTTCCTTCTGGGTTCATGTTGTGAGTGCATGTTGATGGCCATATGTGGCCAAAGACACTCACAATGCATATGTATATTTATCCAAGAGCTACTTGGAAGGAAAGTACTGCTAAGCTTATGATTTTCACTGTTTTCAGTATTCACCACAATCTTTTTGCCAACATGGATATTCATCCACAATAGTCCCAGTATTCCATGATAGATCCTCCATTAAGTCTATGCAGAATGGTACAGTGTTCGAAGCCCACTTTGCCTGCGGAAGACAACATCAAAAATGTGAATGTATTAGTTAGGTCTTCCCTAGGAGAGGGGTAGCCTGTTACAAATATAAATTGAAAATGCCAATCTTGTGTATTTAAAAAAATAATTGTTAGCCCCAGCTGCTTTTCTATTTCGAAAGGATCCAGGCTGCAAGGGCTGAAATACTGGCCTCCAAAAGAGGTATTTCAAATGAGAAAAACAGTAACTTTGTTATAAAACGTGCATGTCTAGTATAGGCTTGCCAGGCAGATGACACAATGTATCAGATGTGGGAGGGAGAAATACAGGCTAACAAAAATTCACAGCTGTTATGTAAGAGTTAAAAAAAGGTTTTTTTTGAGTGACAGTCCTCCAGACATTTTGCCATATATAGTATCTTGAGGAAATTAACAAACAATTCTGCAAGGCATATTTAAAGTATTTCTGCATTACAAAAGCACAGAGCAGTTGTGTTTATCCCAGCCCCGAGTGCTTTCAGTAAACATTATCTCAGGATTTCTGAGAGCAGACTCCTGACACAAGTTTTCACAGGGGAAATCAGTTCTAGGTCTGGGGCAATCTGAACTTTTGAATCTGTCAATCAGGATATTAAAAAAAATAAGAGAACAAATATTCAGAAACTCACTCATTTAATCTGTGAAGTTACTGTTTTTAGCTTTGTTGCTGGAAATAGTCTTATCCAATGGTTGTTGTGGGTTTTTCGAGCTCTTTGGCCGTGTTCTGAAGGTTGTTCTTCCTAACGTTTCACCAGTCTCTGTGGCCGGCACCTTCAGAGGACAGCACTCTGAGTGCTGTCCTCTGAAGATGCCGGCCACAGAGACTGGCGAAACGTTAGGAAGAACAACCTTCAGAACACGGCCAAAGAGCCTGAAAAACCCACAACAACCATTAGATCCCGGCCGTGAAAGCCTTCACGAATATAGTCTTATCCAATGTTAGCAGATATTTGGTGCGTATATCCTGTCATAGTCTCAACCATTCTACCCATCTTATCACTATACAATTATCTGGTAATTTTCCCCTGACTTTCTTTACTGACCTTCTTTTACAACAGTATTGATGATTTTGACCTTGGTTTCCAGTGACAACCTTTGCTAAATCTAAACCCTCCTTTTTAATTATCATTTCAAAAAGTTAGGGGACATCTTTTGGAAAACATGCACACAACATGTTCATAGAGCTTTTTGGTCTGATATAGCTTTCTTTCTCAGGTTGACTACCCCAAAGTAAGGGTTTGAAAATTGGAACATAGCTTTCTAGTCTGCATTCTGCGTAATAGACATGGCAATATTAGTTTACCTGAGAGATTAAAGGGTGTGTTTATTTCTTTGTCATATGTATTGCACTTATTCACACCTTTGCTTCACACCATTTCATTCACAATTGTTTAAAAATTGTCATGACAGGGCCTGATTGCACCTGTCAAAAGAACCTCAGTCATATCTCTTTGGCTGTTTTTTAGATTGTTTAATTCAGGGGTCAGGGAACTTTTTTACCTTTTACCCCCCAAAAAAATTTATATAAGCCAACATTACCCCCTTGATTTGAAAGGGAGGAAATGATACAGGATTTGATGAAGCCACCCTTTTTTCCTGCCTTAATTTAAGCCTTGCCTGTTCTTTTCATAGTTTTGAGTCAGTCTCTCTCTCTCTCTCTCTCTCTCTCTCTCACACACACACACACACACACGTCCACCCACTCACCATCCATCCATTTTCTACATACATTTTCTACATACTTTTAAATAAGCTTGATGAAGTCCTCTGTCTTTCGCACCTTCCTTCCCCTTGTTAACTTGATCCTTTCCCACCTCCTGCTTGCTTGCAGTCATTTCCAGAGGAAGCAGTCATTCACAAGCCCCCCCCCCCATTGATTTTTTCCCTGGGGCTATTCCACAGCTGTAACCAATCAAGCAGGCTTATCTTCGATCTCTGAAAGAACGGAGGATTTACATGGTGCCCTGCTGCAACCAAGGAAGTAACAGGGAGAGGTGGTTTACAATTTGAGGTTTGGCTGCAGGGGGTGGGGGTGGGAGGGAGGGGGTTAGCGCTCTGCTCATTACCCCCAAGATTTTCACTTTTAGCCCATTTGGGGTAATTTACCCCTGTTCCCTGAGCACCGGTTTAATTAATTTCTGATCACAGAATGCATGGTCAAGATTGATTCATTGTAGCGTTCTCCATTTATTAGGTCTATGGTTCGTATTATATTATGCATTGGTTTATGAATATTCATGTTGCTGAGAGGCGGAGTCAAGAGAGATGCTATAAGAGGTGGAGTCAGAGAGTTAGTTTAAGTTAGTGAGAGAAATGTAAGAATCAGGCAAGAGAGAAAAGCCAAACAGAGTAATAGAGTGTGTTGTTTGGGAAATTTAAGGTGATTAGCTACTGAAGATATTTATGAATCTCTGTAATCAATAAACCAAAGTTTTCTTTAAAAGAACTTGAAGTGTGGACCTGAATCTTTCTGAAGTAAATAATGATTTAGAGATCACCTGGTGGCAGCAAGTGTAAAAGAAGAGAGTGTTTGCCTTTGTGTGCTCTGAGGCTTGAAGGTCAAGCAAAGGGGCATGAGGGTGGACGCAACACTCATTTTCCCAGCCAAAGGATTATTATTAGTTTATTCCTAATAGTTTCAGCTTGTGTGAACGTTGCTGCTGATTTATTTCCTTTGCAAAGGGGTCAGGTTTTTGGGCGCTGTGGCCACTTTGTGGCTACAGCGTTTGTACCCTTTTAAAAACATTTTTCTTTTAAAGATATATTGACACGCTGCCAGCAAAAACAACATTAATATATTGCTCAGAAGGAGACAGCTTGAAGGATACAGTCTTCTTGTGGGTGGAAGAGGGCTTGAGCGGCTTTTAATTGTAATATACATTTAACTGTATATACATTAATTGTAATATACATTTAATTATATACACATTTCCAGCTTTTAATTGTAAAGAAAGGAGTGTTACATCTCCTCTCTCTCTTTTTTTAACCCTGCTCTTCACAATACTTTGCAAGTCTTTGAAAACCCATTTTCTCCTTCCTTCACTATGCAAAAGACTTGCAAAGTATTGTGTTGCTGATTTATTTCCTTTGCAAAGGGTTTGGGTAAAGGAGGGAAGGGAAAAGAGGAGGAGGAGAGAAGGCTCTGTCCACTCAGTTGCACTGTCAATGTATCACTTTTGTTATTTTTTTTTAAAAAAACAGACAAGTGGGGCTGATTGCCCAAGAAACAGTAGAGAAAAATGAATTGATACAAAATGAAGAGCAGCGTAGCTTAATATAATGGTTGAAATAGAAAGAAATGAATCAATACAGTTTTAAAAATATGAACGCTCCTTTTGGCATATATACCACATGACTGCAAAAACAAATGTATTGGTCCAACAGAGGCATGAAATGATTTGGTGTAGCTGTGGTTCTTTTGGCAGGTTTGATAACGCCCACTATTGCTTTGGTTTCGGGTGAGAAGTGGTTAACTGATGAAAAAAGGAGGCAACTTCTGGCATTTCCCCTTGCTTGGTGTCTTTTCGTGAATGGTATCTTCCGTAGACCATCTTGATTGCTACCATTGGTGCTGTCAACATTCCGACTGCCCTTTGCTATGTAAAGCTTGACACCCTTTTTCCTGCTGGCAATGTGAACACAATATTGTGCAGCAATATTTGGCCATTTCATGGTGTTTTGAATCATGGATATAGAAGGACAATACTCACATTCATAAACCAGAGGGGTGTGTGTGTGTGTGTGTGTGTGTGTGTGTGTGTGTGTGTGAGTGTGTGTGTGTGTGTGTGTGTGTGTGTGTGTGTGTGTGTGTGTGTGTGTGTTTGGAAGAGTTGAATTAATCCAGTTTTTATCAGTTAAAATATTTGCTCAGCTGGACAAACAGGAAAACACTACCAGCATATGCTTGAAATCTCAACTAGTACTCACAGATATATTTAATTGAATCAAAATCCTGAGACAGCGTAGCAAACATCACATTGTCATGTGCCATCAAGTCAGTGACCCTGCTCATGACTGGTCTCCAAAATGTCCTGTCCTCCCCTGCTCAGGTCTCATAAACACCAGGCTGTGGCTTCCTTTATGGAATCAATCGATCTCATATTTGGCTTTCTTCTTTTTCTGATGCCTTCAGCTTTTTCTTGTATTATACAGTATCTTCTCCAATGACCTTTGGCTTCTCATGAGCCCAAATTATGACAGCCCCAGTTTCATCATTTTTACTACCAGAGAAAATTCAGGCTCAATTTGATTTAGGACCCAGATGTTTGTCTTTCTCATGGTGCAGTGCAGAGTATCTGTCCTCAAGGTTCTCCGTAATTCAAATGAAAGGTAGAGTAGTTTTGGTGTTTGTGTAGATCATGAGAAAGTATGGGTTCTGGGGTGGGGCAGGAAGAAAAGTCCAGTGAGAAAAATGGATAAACCCATCCGTTTTGTATCTATTTAATTGGCTAGGATATTCCATTGTATATTCAGAATTTTTGAAGCTGAGATCCTTTTTACTCTATCTGGGAAATAATGGGTCAGATTTTTCTTTTTAAAATTTGATACGAACAACAACATTTTTGTGCAGCCCCATTAGCTATTGTCTGCTATTGATTTTGCCCCCAGGGCAATCTGTTTCACCAGTGTTTATAAGTCCATATGTTAGGATTTCCATGTAGTTGAGGGGAAAAGATAGATAAAATCCCCGCCCTTTCTACACATGGCAGGTATACTGGGAAGACAACATCATTCCCACTGCATGAGCCATCCTTCATTGTGCCAGCAAGGGGAGCCCTCCTTCTGATGCTGGTTAGTGTATGAATGTGGGATGATTTTTACCTTCATCCAGTTCTGGGGTGTTGGCTCAGCCCACAAGTGGCACTTGCCCACCAGCTGCTACACAGAACATAAGCTCCCACTGTGACTAGTATTGAATGTTCAAACCCCATGACATGATTGCTAATCATGTTGGTACTATACGGTGTGTGTTATGTCCCGTCAAGTCTCCACCGACTTATCATGACTCCAATAGGGCTTTCCAGGTCAGTGAGCTATTTAAGGGGCGGCTTTACCAGTTCCCTTCACCCAGTAAGATTCCATGGCTGAGGAAGGATTCAAACCCAGGCCTCCTGAGTCCTAGTCCAACACTCTATCCACTCCACCACACTGGGTGTATCATTACTATACCATTTTAGAAGTCTAGTTTTGTCTTATTGTAGGGAAGCTGTTATTCAAAAGTAAATGTATCTTTAGGCTCGCTCGCGCTCTGTATGTGTGTGTGCATGCAAAATGTGGCTCTTGAGATGTTGTTCGACTGCGTTCCCAGCATCCCTCACCACCCAGAGTTGCTGAGAGCTACGAACAGCCCAACAGCATCTGGAGGTTTGCACTTTGCCCGTCCCTTGTGTTTGCCAGCAGAGTGATTTCTAATTCCAAGAAGCCTAGCCATCTTATCCTTTTCCTGTGTAGAAAGTGGAATGTAGGCCTAGGATGTTACTTATTTGCAAGGTATGCTGGAAAACTCCCTCCACCATTTGTCGTTACCTACTCTGTGTTGAAGAGATTCGGATGCTTCTTTCTCCACTGTTATCCCCTTCTCCTAATTTTTAAGGACTGTACACTTTTGCCCTTGAGCAAGCAACTCTGTCCCAGAAGAAGTCTCCATAACATGACATGGTGATAGGGGACTGGTCTAGGTGGCCAGCATTCATTCTGTGCACACGGCAGCTTTCAGATGAATGAATGAATGAATGAATGAATGAATGAATGAATGGCAACAAGCCCCCTCAGCACATCTTTTTAAGTGGCCACTTGTCGTTATGTGCTGTCAAGTCACTTCTGACTCATGTTGACCCTAAGAATGAGCCATCCGCAAAAGGTCCTGCCCTCAACAGCCCTGCTCAGCTCTTGTAAACTTAATTTAGGGGCTCAGTCCATCTCAAATGTGGCCTTCCTCTTTTCCTGCTGCCTTCAACCTTTCCCAGCACAATGGTCTTTTCCAGAGAATCCTGCCCTTCTCACAATGTGCCCAAATTAGGACAGCCTCAGTTTCATGTCTTAAGCTCCAGAAATAGTTCAGGCTTGATTTGCTCTAGGACCCACATGTTCGTTTTTACCTACCACCAAACATGTAGACAAACATTTAGAAATAACTGCTAACAGTCAAAGGGAGGTAGAATAAAACTCACCCCCATGCCCATGGTACGCCCACAGCTCAGTCTACTGCCTGGGTACCCCCTGCTGATAGGCAAGGTCATGTCCCCTAATTTCCTTCTTGTTGTTTCTCTGTCTTTAAACTGGGCTCGGACTGGAGAACCCTTCATACGGAGGATGCCTTCTAACAGAGGAATGTTTTTGTTGGCCCTTCAAGCAAAAGGCTGCCTTTTATTAGACAGGAGGCTCAGCCACCTTACATCCTCTTGAAAATGCCCCAGAATCCTGCCAAGGTAAGGAAGTACATGGAAGGAAGCAAAAGGAAAGTATGAGAGTTTTCCTTTGTGCTAGATTTGCAAGGGGAGAAAGTTCAGCGTTTCATTCCTGTATTAAATTGACAACCATGAGTGCTACGTAGGTAGCAATAAGCTCTCCCTTTGTTTAAATTATATTCTTCAGAAGCATGCACATTGTTTGCAAGGCTCCGAAATACTCTGGATTTTATTCTGGGAATACAATGTTCCCTGCATAAAGAGGCTTTTTGCATTAAATCAGTGAGCACGTAACTGAGAATGTCAATTAAAGTTAATAAGATTCTGCAGTGTGGCATCGGGGAAAGGTAGAATCATTTTTAAACCATTAAAACTGTTTCTCCCCAGTGCTTATAGCAGCAGGGTAGCCATAATCTCTTGTTTTTCTCTTCTTTCCTTGGAAACAATAATATCCTCTGAAGTTTACCTTTTGAAGCATTTTAAACACACAATGTACTGTAGCCAAGCCTTGAGCTACCTACAAGCAGTCTTCCCCAATTTGTAGTTAGACCACACCTGCCATAATCCATAGCCAGGACAGCCACCATTTTCAGTAAAACTGAACCCTACAGTTAAAAAAAAAAACAAAACCCAAATCCTAAAATACGTATGTAAAAATGCTGAAATGAAAGTGTGCTATTGCACCCATTTTAAGGAATGATTTAAAAGAGCTACCTTGTCCCTATCTAGTCACATAAATCTTTATCTATGCTTCTTTTTAGTTAAAATCTTCTGTTCTCAAAGCAATTTTTATTTTTAAGAACTTTTTAAAAATAACAGAACTGTCAGAATTCTACTTTAATAAAAAGGCGGTGCACATTTTATAGTTGCTTTTAAAAAGAAAGTTGATTGGGAAAAGGCATTGGGCTAAATCTGACATCAACCCTACCCAGAGTAGACTCTTTGAACTCAATAGGACTGATGTTAATTGGGACTAGCAAAACTTTCATTTTAGTGGTCCTACTCTAAGTACGAAGACTGCCTTTGTAAGCAGACACACAAAGAGATCAATTACAGTACACTTTACAAGCAACTAGAACAATTGTATGGTTGTATGGTTGTTACAGCAAGAGCTTCAACTTTTCTTATCTTCTACAATTTGTAAATCAGCTAGCTATATTTTATGGTTCCTCTTTAGGCCATAAGCATATTCTTCTTTTGTATATTTGATTTCTCAGACACCAAAGACAGGTCTCTGTCAAGACCAAAACAAACCTTTGGGTGACGCATTTTTCCTGCTCTTACACGTTGTATAAGACTTGTGATCTCCTTTGTTATGAAAGTCTCCAAAATTAGACACACAAAAGAAGCAGTGGTTTGCAATCTGAGAAAATTGTGATAACATTCACCCTTCTACCTCTCACATGATTTCACAATAAAAACTTTTTGCCACTTAAGGAAGCACTCTTTCTAGATATAGAAACCTTGTCTTATATCCATTAAGTCTCTTTCTTGAACACTAAAGTGATATCAACTCAAACAGTGGGTGATTTGTGGTGTTTAGTTTGGCTGTAAGAGAAAAGAGGGAGCAAGGAAATTGTAGGAAAAATATGATCTAGTCAATTATTTTTAAAAAGTCATATCAGATCAATTATACCGTCGTTTCCTTTGTGGCTGTGTCACACCCTGTGGTATAGATAGAACACAGTGAGAGAGATACCCTGCAGTACCCAATGATGTGAAGAATTCATTACAACAGTGAATGTCGCTTTCAGCAGATGAGCAACAACTGGATCATCCTTGTTGCTGACAGTCTCAAAGCAAACATTGATTTTAACATAGCAGATCCAGCTGAATTTCCTTGTATTGCTGCTCCTGCATGTTTTCATATTAAATAAGAACTCATGGAAAGACATTTGGAGGTCTAAGAAAATGCTCTGCTGCCTAATCCCAGCTACATAAACTCCATCTACTTTAAATATATGGAAGCAAAATAGAAAACCCTCAATTGTTTATTTGTAGATACCCAATAAATTTGTGAAAACTGAGCATGCCCAGTGCATACAGAATGCTGATTGGCTGTTGGGAGGGAAAGAGGAGAAAAGATGAGTGGGTCAAGCATGGGGATGGAGTTGTTGGAAAAGGTAGATGGAGAGGTGACAAGAACTTTCTCACTATCTGCATTTGGATTTTAATGTAACCCAAGGAATATTATTTATACATCTGCACATAAATGTACATGTGAATCGCTTAAAGGGGGGGGAAGGATTTGCTCTTGTCTTCAGCTGGAACTCTGAAAGAAGCGGGATTACTTCTGATTGAGTAATGAGGTACAATACATTTTCCTTATCAAGTTATAAGATATTTATTTTAAAGACAAAAATTTAAAAATTAGGAAAGGGACCTTCAAAACAGTGGTCCTACAGCCATTTACGTACAGTATATACAGCCACATGAACTTAACCTAACCTGAATGTATTAGTTTTAGGGACCAGTGAAGTTCCAGTACGGCTGGTGAAAGCAGAGACACAAATCTGAGAAACAGAAGGAAAGCAAGAGATTGCATTAAAATGTTGGGACAGAAAATCCAAAGTAGGACAATCTGCTATGCATTACTCCAGTGTTACAGCCACAGAAATAGTAGCTTGTGAAACAACTTCAGTTACTTAGTCTTATAACCACAGAAGAAGTAGAAAAGGAGCCTACAATTTCTAGAAAGGAAGAGGATATATCAGTAGTTCTCAGTCTTGGACAGATGTTCTTGGACTGCAGTTCCCAGAAGCCTTGACTACTAGCTGTGCCGGCTGGGGTTTCTGGGAAGTGAAGTCCAAGAATACCTGGGCTACCCAAGTTTGGGAACCACTGGGCTATATGATAACTTTTGGTCCTCTATATGTTGTTGGAATGTCATACCTACCTGTCCTAGTCCATGTAGTGAATGCTGTTGGTTTTCTCCTCAGTGCATGGATGCTGACTTACTTCCCCAAGTTAGATCAGACTCTTGGTTTCTTCCAGGTAGAGAACTTTTGGGGATCAGTTCATTTCTTATCTAGAAGGACTTCAAAACAATTCTGTCATAATGACGAGAGTCATATGGACTTTCTCCTTCAGAGTGTGTCTTAATAGAAAATAATTCTCTCTCTCTCCCTCTCTCTCTCTCTCCCTCTCTCTCTCTGTGCATGTGTGCACATGAGCAGGCTCAGACGTGTGCATTGTGTATTCATCAGAAGAAGCTATTTGGAAGAGATTCATGCTACATAACACTGTAGAACAGCAGATTGCATTTATGACTCAACAGTTCTTATGCCTTCAGCTTCTGTATTACTGCTGTTGGTGTTGTTATTGTTACCTTTTTATTATTACCTTTACTCCTTTGGGCCGAACCTGCTCCTATTTCCTCAGAGCACTGTAACAAATTGCGGCATACAAAGCTTGTCATACAATATGCAGCAGCAGCGAAGGAGAGCGAATCTTTGGGGTAGGTTTCCATAGAAACATTGACGTACTGCCTGGCTAACAGGACATTGAGTTCCTTGAATACGAGGCAGGTTTTTTTGGTGTGTGCGTGTGTGTTTCTTAAACAAGCTGTTAAATGGCCGAAAGCCAAATCCAGCTAAGCCAAAGCTTTGCATCAGCCAGCATGGTACAGCTTTAAAAGCTGGAGAGGGGGAAAGGGGGCTACCCGTCGCATTGTAAAGTTACTACTCTTGGACAGCTATTTTATGAATAGAGAAAGCAGTTCTAGAAAATAATGAAAACTGCTCATCAGAGCAGAGTCATGTAAGAGTGCCAGAAATACGTCAACACCTGAGAGCTGTAAAATGTTTCAAGCCTTTATTTTTGTCACTAGGTGCAGTTTCCTAGCAGCCTGCAGTTTCGTCCAAATGGAAGCCTGGAAGGTTGCACCTCAGTGGCAATGCCCTGGCATTAGACAGCTTGGCACAAGCTCTGCCTCTCTTGACTGACATGCGTTGCCTGCTATTGCCTGGAATGGAATGCCTGGGGAGGAACAGACTTAGAGAACGGAACAGCATTACTGTATTGTTTTCTCCAGGTAGAAATGCACGCATGGAAAGTGGGGTTGCCACTATGGCTACTTCTCTTGCTGTGGCTACTTTTATGACCGAAGCAGCAATTTGGCACACACGCTGTATAAGGATTTCCCTGGCATGGTAGAAAGGCAATGGAAGTCATCACATGCTTTCTTTCTGTGCAGTGGATTGCTGTTAAATGCACAAGAACAAGGCAGGCCTCTGAAAGAAACTTTGGCCTGGGTTGGGATGTATCAAGCTAGTTTAATAAACCATTATTGGACTAAGAACTTCACTCTTTCCTCTGCTTATGTGCTCTAATACAAAAAGGCCAGATCTTGTTAAATCAGTTTCCAGTTTTGTCTGAACAAGGAAAGTGCAGCTTCATTTCCACGCACTAATTAGCACTTATCTAAACCCCTCTATGGCTTTAATGGACACAGCCAACACCTTAAATTAAATCTAAAAACTACTCTCTGTTTCCTGCAAATAAGACCTAACCTGAAAATAAGCCCTAGTATGATTTTTCAGGATGCTCATAATATAAGCCCTACCCCCCAAAAAGCCCCAGTTAATGTGAAACCCCGCCCTCCACCATTGTGCAGCAACCAGAAGATGACATGACTGTATTTGAATAAATGTAGATTGTTGTACATGAAAAAAAAAATAAAACATCTGAAAATAAGCCCTAATGCATTTTGGAGGAAAAATTAATATAAGACCCTGTCTTATTTTTAGGGAAACACGGTAGTGAAATGCATAGAAGATCAATAAGACATGATCTGACTGGATAGTTTCTTTCAGCTATGTTCTGGATCTGCTAAAATGTCCAGTTTAAACTGAGCTATATTTAATCACCTTGCTCTTGTTGCTTTATAGGGAGTACAATCCCCCAGCTTGTTTGTGTGTTGTGTTTTGTCAAGTGGGAAACAACTTATAGCAACCCTAATAGGGCTTCTGAGGTAAGTGAGATATTTAATAAGTGGTTTTACCAGTTCCACTCCCCCAGTGATTTTCCATGGCTGAGCATTGATTCACACCCTGTTCTCCAGAGCCTTAGCCTATTACTCTCCCCACTGTACCACACTAGGACCTGTTTAATTCAATATTATTTGAAGCCCCAGATAATAGCACATTGCCTTACTTGGATGACGTTCCAGTTTGTTCATCCAATGTAGGTAATCCAAAATTGCCATCAGGCAGAGATTCCATTGTCAACTTCTAAAGACCCAAGAGAGTCAACATGATTACAGTCCTTTGTCTATTCTTTCTGCAGTGGCTACTCATCAGGACAACCAAAGGCAGTTTCAGGTTCAAAAATAAGACTTCAGCAAATCAATATAATCCAAGAAAACATGACACTGCTTTGCCATCAGTTCTTATGAACCACTTCACTTCTGGAGTGTATCTGCCATTTCTTTGAAATAGGACAGTTTGGGTTTTCCCTGCCAGCCCCTGAATGAGCCCCTCAGTACAAAAATCATGTTATTGTTATCTGTTCTGATAAGCATGGAAGAAAGGCTTTATTCTCATTAGGCAAGACCAAGTTCTGCCCAATTCTGAAAATGTTTGATACAATGCAAACATTTTCAGAAAAAAACAGCTACTGATGGTTTTCCTGGTGTTGAATAATCTTTGGGGTATTTCCAGATGGGGAGGACCCTTCACCTTGACAATCAGAAGGTGCTGTACAATATTCCATCATTTTCTCCTTAACTGGTTTTCTGTAGGAAGAAAAAAAAGTCAGAAGAAACATTGGAAAAACAAGGAAAAATTATGAGTCAAGAACAATGTTATGTCAAGTTCTTAGAAAATTCAGCAAATAAGACAGGCATGATGATGTGATAAAAGCCTCATCTAAAATTGCTATAGATTTTAGGTTAAACTTAACACTTTATGATTGCCTACTTAACAAGGACATCTGCAACAGCAGGCAATCAAATCCACTCCCTACTGGGTACTCACTGACTAGACTCACAAATAGTTTCTGTGGCCTGATTTCTACTTTGGTTTCAACACAAGGCACTCGTCTTGTTTGGAAGGAATTAAATGATTATTGGGTGAGGTACAAACGTAGTGTAATGCCTCCCCATCAATAGTTCCAACCCAAGGCGATATACCAAGCAAAGCTATGGTGCCAGTGTTACCATTAAGTCGATGGCGGCAACCATCTCAGATGGTAGATGTTGGGAGACAGCAGAAGCAACCCCTGGTGATGCCTTCTAAATTGTAATGCAATCCTTGACAAAGAGGCCAGGCAAAAGTGGCGTGAGAAAGATCCATGCCATTGAGTCTCTCCATATAGTTGAAATACTCACATAAATGCATGCCATATACATTTGAACAGGGGGTTACTGATGCCTGTGTTGCTGCAGGTCCAGGTGAAGAGAGGCTGACTCTTCATAAATGAATGAACAATTATCAAAATTTAATTATACATGGGGTGGAGATCAATTTATTTTTTATTGAGGGGGTGATATGTGTAAATGAACCATCACAGGACAAATGAGATGTTAAACGGAATGTGTGTTCTCTTTGATTGGCCTGTTTTTGTCTCCATAGGACTTGAAATCAGTGACCAATCCCAAAACAAAGCAAGTTGGAATGTAAGAGACAGAATGTGAAGGAAAGTATGTGCTATAGCACAGTGGTCCCCAACCTTGGGCCTCCAGATGTTCTTGGACTACAACTCCCAGAAGCCTACACCACCACCTCTTCTGGCCAGGATTTCTGGGAGTTGAAGGCCAAGAACATCTGGAGGCCCAAGGTTGGGGACCACTGCTATAGCAAACAGACAACTTTTGCCACCTGAGGGAGAGTTCCTTCTGAACACGTAATCAGTGTGTCATCTAGTTTGACTTTCTCAGAGGTAAAATGACAGAACATCAGTGGCTAAGAGGTTTTAGTAAAATCAGTTCACACATTCAGTTGTACATCTATCAACGGATGTAGATCTCTGATGTACATATCTCTGTGTCTTAGCATAACCACTAAGAAGTAATAGCTTGGAGATACTTTATAAAAAAGTATCACCTGGTTTATAAATCTTGCATAGAAAAAAACTAGTTAAATTTTCCTACTGTAATGCACAGATATAGATATTTTTGTCATCTGATGGTTTCCAGAATCTTGTCTTGTGCAAGTTTATCTCCTTGGAATGTAGTCAGCATTTTATTGTTAGTTCGTTTAGTCGTTTAGTTGTGTCTGACTCTTCGTGACTCCATGGACCAGAGCACATCAGGCCCTCCTATCTTCCACTGCCTCCCAGAGTTGTCTCAAATTCATGTTGGTTCCTTCGATGACACTGTCCAACCATCTTGTCCTCTGTCGTCCCCTTCTCCTCTTGCCTTCACACTTTCCCAACATCAAGGTCTTTTCCAAGGAGCCTTCTCTTCTCATGACATGACCAAGGTATTGGAGCCTCAGCTTCAGGATCTGTCCTTCCAGTGAGCACTCAGGTTTGATTTCCTTTAGAATTGATAGGTTTGTTCTCCTTGCAGTCCAGGGGACTCTCAAGAACCTCCTCCAGCACCACAATTCAAAGGCATCAATTCTTCGGCGGTCAGTTTTCTTTATGGTTCAGCTCTCACTCCCATACATCACTACAGGAAAAACCATAGCTTTGACTATTCGGACTTTTGTTGGCAAGGTGGTGTCTCTGCTTTTTAAGATGCTGTCAAGGTTTGTCATCGCTTTCCTCCCAAGAAGCAGGCGTCTTTTAATTTCATGGCTGCTGTCTCCATCTGCAGTGATCATGGAGCCCAAGAAAGTAAAATCTCTCACTGCCTCCATATCTTCCCCTTCTATTTCCCAGGAAATAGCGTTTTATAACCTTCATTAATTCCACATTGCAGGTGATGCTTTTAAAATGGCTTGAATTGTATTAACAAAACATTAGAACAAAACATTGCATTTTGAAGATCACTGCTACTTTCTAAATTTTAAAGATGGCTGTTATCAGAAGTTTGAAACTGCTGTGGCAAGTTATATGAAACTCTTGGTGAATGGGAAACAAAATGGCAAACAAGATTTAAATGTAAATGCAAATTAAAGCAAAAAAAAATCTGTATTGAGACGGCCATTAACTGAAAAGCTTAAGGAACTCTATGTAGCTCTGTTTATTATAAGTCAAGGAACCCTTGGCCCTTCAAATAATATGTATGTGACAGCATAGGTATTGGCTGAAATCCTGCTGTGCAGCTCCTCATGCATAATGCAAATGATGTCACTGACAGGATTGCTTGGTTTGTTCATTCAGTTTTAGCAGATAGAATGTGCCCCATCGAGACTCTTGTGGCATATTGATTTGGATGTGGTCACATATATCCCTGGGAAGATTTCCATGGAATTTTGTAGTTCCTTTTTGGTTGTTCCACAGTGATGTCTGTGGCTAGAGGCATTTGGAATGGGGTCTCTCGGGCAAGAAACAGACTTTTCAGCCCATGGCTGAAAAATAGCAATGGTTAACTATTGTGAACTTCTCAGGGTTCTAACACTGCCTTCTCTCAGTTCCAGGAAGAGGCAAATTAGCATGCTTTGTTTAGTGACTGCTGTTCTTCAGGCCTGAAGTATAGGATTTATTTGAAGGCAGATTTTACAAACATGGAAATACAGCCTCTGTCATCTCTCTGCAACATTAATTTGCTTTCAGCTCTAAATGACGGGCAAACTGTAATATCTCTTTCTGGCCTCAGCTTCCTATATTAGTCCAAAGTGTCAATGACAACCACTGTTCGCCATTTATTGGCCTCTTTGGTGACAACAATAGGATAGTTTTTGAGATTATCACACTTTGTCTGGTAGAGATTGTATGGTAAATTGTGTCCTTTGCTTATTATCTCAGCCTGGTATGGTGATGGAAGCCCTTGATGTAGGACTCAAACTCCTTGTTCTGCTCATCAGGAGGAGTCGAGTAAGAATTCTTCTTCATGTAGTGATGAGAGGGGAGGAGCTGCTTCTTAATACAGTACGCTATTCCTTGTTATGTTGTGGAGAATGAAATTGTACTTGTCTGTTGTTGCACTGATTGCTTGTCAAAAAATTCCTTAGATTGAAGTCAATGGAAAATGACCCCCACATTTCCAGATTTGTGTCATCTGTATGGGCTGAATCAACTCAGTCAGAATACTTTTGCGGTTAAGGATTATTTGTTTGCTTTTCTTTCTTTCTTTCTTTCTTTCTTTCTTTCTTTCTTTCTTTCTTTCTTTCTTTCTTTCTTTCTTTCTTTCTTTCTTTCTTTCTTTCTTTCTTTCTTTCTTTCTTTCTTTCTTTCTTTCTTTCTTTCTTTCTTTGCTTGCTTGTTTGTTTGTTTGTTTATATACCACCTTTCCCCCCCCCGTCTCTCTCCCAAACTATGTGTACTTCTCTTCATGCATCTCTCGGTTCAGGAACCTCAGGAAATTCTGTACCCTCTAAGAGCTGCACAAACCGAGAAGTTAAAAGATGACAGCCATCCCTTCACCCAGTTCTGCATAACAAGAGAGGGAGAGAGAGAGAGAGAGAGAGAGAGAGAGAGATAGGTTTCCCCCATGAGGCGTGGGCAGTTGCTAGGTAACCAAAGCTCTTTTTATGAGGCCTAACAGCCAATTTTGTGTACATCGTGATTAACCAGGAAGCAAAATGAAGGCTGTCAAAGCTACTCCACAGCTGGAGAACCAACCAGCACTGCTACTTAATTTTTATCAAAGTGGCTTGCAGAGTAGTGGTCATGGTGCCTGAGATAGTTTCTGGAAGATCTCTTTCCCAAAAAAAAGGAACATTTCTCATCCCTGGATGGGAACTGCAATCCATCAATACCTAGAGGGCCATAATGGCCCACCTCTGGTATTTTCATGTACATCTCATGCATTAATTAGATGTGGATTTATATTTGTGACTCTTCTATCCATAGTGATGCTTGGCTGTTGGCCACTTTGTCTGCTGGTGATGTACTTTCTCTTCAGTAACTGTTTCTATCAGACCTCTGCAGTAGAACTATCATGCATCAAGACAATTTGAAACAAATGTTACCTATTTCCCTCTGCTGCTGCAGCAGCCGCCCAAGTCCTACCCCTGCTGGGAGGAAAAATTTTCTGCTGCCACAGAAGGAAGGAGATAAAACGTGTGGTCAATTGCAGCAGCCTGAATGAGCCATCTCCATTCACATGAACAGGAGGAAATATTTTGCTGAGAACAGTAGTGGTCCATGGAGAAGTACATGACTGATGCATCAGCAGATGGGCATCCCATTCCCTCCCCCCCCCCCCCCCGCAGAATAGCTGCTAGCATCACTCTGTAGGCTTCAATGCTCTTTGGGTCTCCTGCTGTGTCTCCCCACTACACTGAAGAAAACTGTAAGCCACGGGATACATAAAGACATGCAGTGCTTTGAAATTCTCTACTGTGTGCCTACAGCAAAAACAAATACCCATTTATTCAGAGCGAGAAAGTGTCTGACAGAGGAGAATGTTATTGGAAGGCTGCAGCCTTGCGAACTCGTTGTGGATTTTGACCTTATCTTCTTTCCTCTTGTCAGTGTCTGTAATCGTATGAAAACATCTGCGCATGTGGATTTCCCCCACCCCACATACACAACACCTTTGCCATTGTGTTTGTGTCCTTTCCTTACAAGACAGTTCTCTCTCTGAAGGTATTTTCTTTTTGAGGTTACAGCTATTGTTAATCAGTTTAAATAATTTGCATCTGTAAGATAAATAACATCTGCAGAGTTATGAACATTGATGCCATCCTTGGTCTTATTTTTTTAAACAGACGGCTCAATCAAACTGGCCAAAAGAACTCCAGTTGCAACATTTTTGATGTTATTTGGATCATTTCAAATTTTTACTGACACACAGTAATGTTGATTCATTTGACCCAGCAATCAGTCTATTTCCTCTTCACCGGGAGGGTTGTTTTAAAATGTATCGATCATGTATTACTCCATTCCTTATTGTTTCAGTGCATGTGAATGTTGCCATTGAATTATTTCCTTTGCAAATGTGTCAGGTTTTTGGGTGCTGTGACCATCTCATGGCCACTGCACTTGTACCCTTTTTTCTGAATGTTTAAGAAGAGATATTAATAAATTGCTAAAAGCTGCCATCATAAAAACAATATTAATACATTGCTCAGAATGAGACAACCTTCCACCTTCCCTTGTAGGTGAAAGAGGGGTTGAGCAGAGAAATGGACATTTCCTGCTTTGAATTGTAAAGAAAGGGGCTTTGGGTCAACATCTCCTCTCTCTCTTTTTTTTTAACCCTGCTCTTCACAATACTTTGCAAGTCTTTGAAAACCCACTACTTCCTCCAGACACTGTTCAAAATAGGAAAGAAAAATGAAACCCAAGAACTAAGAGGGAGAGGTATGCAGAGAAATAAGGAAAATGGGATGAGTGAGTAAAGGAGGGAAGGGAAAAGGGGAGTAGAGAAGGCTTGTACCACTTTATCGATATACTGTATCAGTTTTCTAATATATATTTTTAAAAGGACACTGGGGGGGGCTGATTGCCCCAAGAAACAGTAGAGAAAATGAATTGATACAAAATTAAAGAGCAGTGTAGCCCGCAAAAATGTTTCAAATAGAAAGAAATGTAGTGCTGCAGTTCAAAACAATGTAAACACTCCTGCTGATATATCTACCAGCTGAAAAGAGAGAGATGGAAAAAAAAAACAGGTATAACTCAAGTCCTTTTTGAACATGTGATTGAGCCCAGATAGATGTCGTCTTGTGCAGTGAAGTGTAAGAAGCCACCTAGGAAGGTGGTTTATTAATGTTTCGGCTTTTGAAAAATGGAACAAATTTGGGGCTTTGACAACAGACAAGATAATGCATTTACGAAGTGTTGATAGTAACTAGGGTACTTGGTTTAACAAGTCATCAATATTTCATAAACCTGATATTGAGAGGCAAAGCCAGTCTCCATGGTCAGTATTTTTCTTTACAAAGAAAAATGCTAAAATCTGAAAGGAAGGGGGAGAGAGGGGGGCAGAAATGTAGAAGTAGGAAAGGCCACCCCCCAGCTCAGTGGTAAAACAGATGTTGCACATGTTCAAGACCCTAGGTTCAGTCCTTGGCATTTCCAAAAAGGGCTGGCGGGGCAGGGAGCCTCCTTTGACAACAAACTTCAGCCAGTGAGGACAACATGGTGGGCAGCTCAAGAGCCTGAACTGAGATGAAGTAACCAACAGTTAATTTGCATCACCTTTGGGTAGAAATGGAAATTCTCTTCAGGGCTGCTTGAGGCAAAGTTCTTAAAACAGGACTGCGGTGTTTCTGTTGTTTTTAATGTGATTTTAGTACTGTTTTTATTTAATAGTTTTTAATATTACATTTAATCATTTAAAAATATTGTAGTGATAATATTGTAATGATCTATTGTTCTTTGCTTTCAATACTGTTTTCTTTTTCTTTTAATGCTGTAAGCCGCCTTGGGTCCTTTCTAGGAGAATTGTGGGATGTAAACATTTTAAATAAATAAATAATAGAGTTTTGGTGGAACTCTTTTGAGAGGCACATACTCCCAGGGTCAATTTTTGGGGGCTGTGGGCTAGCAGAGCAGAGTTTGGAAAAAGTTACTTTTTGCAGGATAGCACACAGAATCCCCAGCCAGCACAGTCATTTGAGGGCAACACTGGATAGGGGAATTCTGTGATTTTTAATTCATGCAAGTAATGTTTCTGAGCTCTTGGCCAAAGGCAGAGCGGGCAGAGCTCCCTCTTTCTATCTTTGTGCCTCCCTCCCTCTTTGTCTTCTCCCAAGGATCCTCCTGATCTCTACTGATTTCCCCCTTTCCCTCCAGTTGCTGGAAGAGAGACAGGACATTGTTGCAGGGATCTGATCTCCTACAGAGGACTCTTGACATTAAGCCAAGGGCTACATGAAATTAAACTGAGGTCCACAGAAGGCTGCCCTTATTTGTGGTTACAGTTTTATAATCCTTTGGGGATTAGACTTATGCATGGTCTTGCTTTCAGAAAATATCTAGCGTGGACATCTGCAGAAGAGTAATAGAAAAAGCACCAACTTGTTATCTGAACAAACTCTAAGAAGATTTGGGATGTGTGTTGGGGAAGAATGGTACTTCTTGTTTGAATGAAATTGGCCAGTGGTCCATTTAAGACGTTGCCACCACCACTCCACTCTTTTATTTTCACACTACTTTCTAGATTGCCTGAGCCCAAAGCATGAAGGTAGGCCTTAGTTCATTCTGCTATGCAGGCTGCAAATATTAATAAATAAATTACATCTTGAAAAGCTGTGATTGCAATCCAGTGCATGGCGCTGGCAAATAATGAGACTCCAGTTGCATCAAAGAACCTCCGAATTAGAGCAGGGCCAGGCACAAATCCAGCCATAAAATTATTTGTCCTTGATCCTCCCTCCATAGGACATCAGATGCAAGTCCAAGCCTATGGCTTCTACTCTGACACCACTGTCCTCTAATCCACACTGACTCTACCATGCTGTATGCATTAATTGCTTACAAATTGTTTGTCTTGCCTCCATGGCAAGTTTATAAGTAGGCTACATAATGTTCTCCTGGTGAAAGGAAAAATACCTGCAGAGTCACCATGTTTCTAGCTCAGCAGAACATCTTTCATTATGTACTGTCCTGACCTGTTTACATAAATCCTTTTTTAATCTTTTGAAAAAAAGCAACCATTGTTTTCAAAGGCTACATGGATGCTTTTGTGCATGAAAGGCTGAGCAACAAGCATTCAACCTCTAAGGACTTTTATGTAAAAGAAAAGGGATAAGGTCAAAAAATGGCAAGAGCTATGGAGGGAAGGGGGTGTGGCTCATCTTTGCCTCTTGAGTGTTTTCCAAAGTCCTTCTCTACAAAGAAAATGAGGAAGGCAGATAGAAACAATTGGATTGTTCTCCCCCAACTGCAGCAGGCAGTGAGTTCTGAAAGACATGCCTAGCAGTTTTCATGGTGATTTCTCCCAGAACCAAGATTGGCCGTCATTTCCTAGAATTGCTGTCTGGTGGGTAGCAAGGCAATGACTGCCAGCACAGTCAGCCACCGACGAGCCAGAAAAGGAAAGGAAAGGAAAGGGAAAAGTGGGCAACCAATTTCCCTGGAAATTTTTGTCTCATCTGTCTATCGTTCTAGCATTCCCAGAATCTGCCCCATGCAGATATTACCTTTAAAAGGAAAAAAAGAGAGGCTTTCTTCTCTTTGTCCAGATAAATGGAACTGATTCAAAATGACGTAGTGATATCGGCAATGTCCTTTCTCAAAAGAGCTTTTGCAGATGGATTGTATCAGCAGTATTATTTTCATCCTTGCTTTGAATCAGTATGGGCAGCCTGAGTGACAGCTCTTGCCCACTGGATGGATGGATGGATGGATGGATGGATGGATGGATGGATGGATGGATGGATGGATGGATGGATGGATGGATGGATGGATGGATGGATGGATGGATGGATGGATGGATGGATGGATGGATGGGGAGGGGACTGAATGTGTGTGATATTCTGCTGTTTCCATTTAACACAAACAGAGACACACCAGCTGGATGAGTAAGGGGGTGCGTACCCAGCTATGGTGAAGCTGCAATCAAAAAGAAAGTAGGAACTTATTATCATATGTGGTGGACATGTGAAAAAGCCAAGGGTTATTGGTTACAGCTCAGGGAAATAATAAAAGGATTCACTCAAAAGAAATTAAATTTCAAATCTGAAATAGCACTACTAAATATTATGCCAGAAATTACTGATAAGGAAATTAAATATTGTTTCATATATATATTTATAGCGGCTAGGTTACTCTGGGCCCAAAAATGGAAAAGTGAAGACATACCTACGATGGAGGAGTTCCTGAAGAAGCTGTTGGATATTATAGAACTAGACACACTCTCAGAAGCACTACGAGAACAACCAAGGGACTATGCAAAACAAAGCTGGAACTTAATACATGTTTGGGCCCAGGGAGAGATCAAAGCTTAGGGCGAAATGATTTGTGTTTTTTTTCTTTCTTTCAATGCTCCCTGGAAACTTGGAAATTTGGGACTTAATGAGGTTGGAATCTCTGTCCTCAAAAAGGGGAGGGGGGAATATTATTTTTATCATTTCTTTTTCTTTTTTTATCTTATACTGTACTGCATTTTGTTTGTAGTTGGCAGATTTAGATGTTCAGTTAAAAAAATTAAAAAAACAAAAAATAATAATAAGATTTCGCTCTTAATCCAGTCCTAAAAATGTGAATGACCGAAATGCAATTTGGGAATAAATCTAGACATGAGATTGGACATCAATGGGGGGAGACCAAACTCCCACATGGAAGCTCTTAGCCCCATAGTATCCGAGCAGCATGTGAAGGGCTTCCGTTTAGCCAGTCTTCAATCAGACAAAATAGGGGTTCATGCTGACGAGCTGGATCACTAAGCAAATATTAAGCAGCAGTACTGAAACTGTGGAGATGCAGCTGATGTTGGGAGTGATTATTTCAAATCCGTTTAGTCGAATCAGCATATTGAAACATGCCACAGGCTCTGTGATAGGGAAACATCCATAATGTTTAGGGGCTGGAATAAGCTTTGTTCTGACTGGGATGCAACCCTCCCTATACCATCCCATTAATTATGAGCTACCAGCTGCTATAAAATACAAGCAAGAGGGACTGAGGTTGCATTGAGTGCTATGGTTTATACCTGCCCCTACCCCCAAAATCAGGCCTATCTAAAAGTCTTGTCATTCCATGCCATTTGCTTCCTGTTGCCCTAGCAATGCCAGCAAAGGTGAATAAGGAATGCAGCAGCTGCAAAACCACACACAAAGAGGCCAACAAAGAGCTCATTGCACAAGATGTGTTTTACTTCAGCTGTGACAATGGCAAACAACATACACTCCACCCACCTGAAAACTACTCCCTGAATTTTTTTCCAAGTGTTCTCCTCTGTCTTTTACATGCTGAGGCTGCAGAAACAGTAGATGGTGCTGTGGGAGTGCTCCTGAAGACACAAGGAAATAATTGTTTTAAACAGCAACAAAAGCTGGCAGCTGGCATGTTCTGCCCCCTATAAGTGGGCCTGGTAATGGATGGAGGACCTGTCTCTCATGCTTTGAGATCTCTCCTTGTACTGTTTTCAGTTGCTCTGCATGTGGTTTTGGTTTGAATGCAGTTAATGTAGAAGAACAACACACCACGTACAGCATGATGATATATCAAGGATTGTCCTATATGCCTGGGGGGAAAATGCAGCCTGTAGGACATTGGTCCCCATGATCTACAAAAGTGATTGCAAGTGAACTTGTCCACACAGTCCTTTGCAGAGATATTCCTTTGCTTTTGGGCTCATTTTTCTCACAGATGCTCCTTTGCTAAACTTAAAACATCTTTTCGACAAACATAGAGGCTTTCTACTTAGGGTGGCTGCACTTCTGTAATTCAAGCACAGCTGACGTATGAATACACCCCCCCCAAAAAAAAAGTTAGAATTGTCAACATCTGTTTTCCAAGTGCCTGGCATCGGACACAGACTTTTTCTCTATGGAAGGAATTCTCCTCCGTCAGATATTTTGGGTACATGCTACAGTAGGTCTAGTTTCCTGTGCCTCACTTCTGTATTCCGCACAGAGAGAAACGCTCAAAAACTAGTGCATAAGGACAAATTCTTTCTGACACTAACTATCAAAATTTCATCATCTTGCTGGAAGAAGCAAAATTCTTGTGATTTCTCATTTATTGTGCAAGGACAAACTAGAATGCTAATACATCCATAGTGGTAGCACGGTGCACAAGTGCGCACATGCCTGACAGATGTGTACCATTTATACAAAGATACAACTTCTCTCTGCATATGGGTGTACTTGTGTACTACAACTGACCTACACAAACATTAACTCCCCCCAAATGGGGCTGATTTTGTTTCTTAGTTTGTGTCCTTCCATGTTGACAATCTGTAAGTCGATAGCATTATGACTCAGCCTCAGAAATTCTGGGCAACTCTAGAAATTTGGTGGGCAACTCTAGAAAGGTATGTGGAACCTACCCCTTGTGATTCAGACTCCATTAATTGGAAAGCCGTGGGTCCTTGTTACCAAATTCACTTGGGTGAGTTCCAAGAAATTCTTTGCTTCTGCTCTCCTCTGACATTGCTTCTGTACCATAGAGGTGAATACAGAAGAGCTTTCTTTCTGACTTACCATAGGTTCTTTCTGGTATTCCAGATATACAGGGCACACAGGCAAATCATTTGGAAACTACTGACCCATAAGACACGGGAGCACTTCAAAAAAGTGCACTGTGCTCTGCAATCAAGATTACTTTCAAACAAGGCTGCCACAGTGCCACAGAAAGGAGGGAAAGAGCAAGTGAAGTACAATAGGTACTCAGAGAGAAGACTGAATGAATGGGCTCTTATAGTACAGCTGGAAGCCTCCAAGAACTGAAAGTGCAGGTTAGGGATGGACATGTTCCGTCCAACTATGTTTAAAATAGCCACCCTTTTTTTCTCCATTGGAAGGAGCAGCCATTGTTGGTTGTCAATATGATAGACCAAAAGTGGGCCATTAATTCCTTATGATTACCTAAACGAGCTAGTACTGATAGGAACTGTAGGCTAAAAACATCTGGAAGACCATAGTTGTCTACCCCTGAGTTAGGCTGTTGGGAAAAAAACTGTATGATAGATAATGCTAACATTTACTGTATTATATAAAAATGTCTATGGAAACAATTTGTTTGGGTGCCCATGAATCTGTTATTTATCCCTTGGAGTTATTTGCATGAAATGCAGCGCTCTCCCTTCCAGAAGATCTATCACCATCTATGTGTGGGCAACCGTAAATTGCCCACTTTGGGCCCATCATATTGATCTTTCTTTATTTGTATCAGAATGTTGCACAATTTAAAATTATGGACATATATGAAATAAAGGTAAACTTCAGAACAAACTAAAATGTTAAGATAATTAGACTATTTTTGACCAGAATCAGCCTACCTCTGCCAGTTTTTTGTAGAAGTGGCGGGCATAAATTGCAGGCACAGAAGTTCTACATTGACTGAATTTCTCCAGTCACTGAAAATTTGTTCTGTATCCAGCAATTTTACTTGATTATTCATTGATCTTCCTACTTCCCTTCAAAGTCTATTGGCCAAATGGTCAAAAGTATAATCCACAATATCTGCTCCTTCCAATGGGGAAAAGGGGTCTAAACATA
Source organism: Pogona vitticeps (assembly GCF_051106095.1). Lineage (NCBI taxonomy): Eukaryota > Metazoa > Chordata > Lepidosauria > Squamata > Agamidae > Pogona > Pogona vitticeps. Next base: position 138,522,408 of record NC_135784.1, on the reverse strand, counting down.
GCTAGACTGAACATGTAGATCCCTAACATGCACTTTGTCATATTTGTACCCAACACTTTCTTGACTCGGGGGAAGGGAGAGGAAACCCCCCCCCCCAACTGGGCCCAATCTATATTTCTGTGGTACAGACAGGAGTTCTCTTTTGCTAATTTGGAGACTTAAGCATGGATACAAATAAGATTAATGAACATGTATGCTGATAGCTCTTTTGGAAGTGAAAGCACTAGACGGCATACAATTTGTTTTAACATGCTAAGTTTTTTTTAGGTCAGGCCACTTTGGAAGGAGATTCTCTATTAGAGTTGGAGTGGGTCTGTGCTTAGTCTTCCCACTAGCAATTCCACTGGGCTGTTTTTGACCTGTAGTTTAAAAGAGAAATATGTGGGTCTGTCTGTTTGAAGATCTTCTCTAATAGTCTCTCTGCCTACCTGTTTGCTTAAAAGTAGTATTTTCAAGACATAATAAAACAAAAGTTGCATGATGTCTAGAGTGACTCAAATGGAAGAGGTATGATTTTGGCAGTACCTTTCCGCACTATCACAAATTTAAAGCTTACATTATTGACTGTAGACATCAAAGTGAACCTCACTAAACTAAAATCAAACCAGATCAACCCAGATTGAAGAGCCACTGTGACACAAAAATGTGGATTCAAGGCATCACTCTTTACTCTTTATGATTTTACATGGGATGGGAACTAAATTAGTATCAAAACACAGAGAAATGGCTTATGGTATACTGTACTGGTGATTTGGGAAGGGGATTCCTTATAGACATTGTGAGCAAGGATTTATGTTTTGCATCCACATTTTTGTGTCATGGTGGCTCTGACAAGCACTGAATCTGTAGTTTTTGCTTAGCAGTACATAGGAACAAATAGAATCTGTGATTTTATAGCATTTTGATGGGCCTTTGCTATGTAAAAATCATGCACATAGAAGAGAATCCATTGAAATTCTGGATGTGATTTCATCAATACTTCATAAATAAACATAATGAATTAGTGGTCTCTGTCTGTCTGTCTCAGAATGACCTGAGATGTTTCTCAGAAATGCTTTAATATTCCAAATGTGTCCCAGACTTGCAGGTTTGCAATCTCTGAAGAGTCTGAAAGAAGGCAGACCAAAGAAATGTCTGTAAAAGGTCCCAAAAGCTCAAATGTGACTAAAGGACTTATTTTATATTTGACCAACATACCCATTCTAGCCCGTGCAACTGCAGTAGCTCTAAAGGTGCTAAATCAGTAGCATCCTATTTTCTGAGACTGTACGACCAAAAATGTGAGACAGGCTGGCAGGTTTTCATGATGTCACTGGAAGAAATAAGATAGGTAAGGGAGGGAAGCAAACACAACACATATGCAAATAATTTTTTTATTTTTATTTTTATTGGTGAGAGAGTAATCCCTGGTGCTAGCTGGGAATAGGTGGAGATGTATAGTTCAAAGCCACCTTATACAAATAAATGAAACTTTCTTTTCCTCTTGCATTCCTTCCCCTGGCAGTCTTCTTTCTAGCCCTGCCTGGAGACCCCAAGAAGCACAGCACTTCCTTAACATTTCAGCCAGCGCCCTGCCATCTAGCAACCCTCAGTAGCAGTCCCACGACTCCACAGCTGCCTGTGTAAGTACTAAACATTGTTGGATTTGTTGGCACAATAAATACTGGCACTTTGGATATCATGTCCTTTATCTTAATACAGTACTGTATAGATAACTGCCTTATCCAGTGCCACAAACTAGGATATGCTGGGTTTCAGTAATATAGCTAGCCGTGGTATCACTGCGAGAGAGATTTCTTGCAAATATTGACCTAGATTAGTTTACACTTTACAGAAAACTCTGTTGCATTGTTTGATTTTCTTTTTAGTTTTCTGCTGGGATATTTCATCTTTACTGAATATTATTGTGTCTCCAGGTTGTTTGATTGCTTGCCCCAATAATTCCTTTTAACTGTTGTATCCAGATTCATCAATCCTGTACAAAATGATGGCCAGCGTTTTGTCCTCGTCTATGAAAACAATGCCTCCTTTTATGTTTTGGAGAAGATGCGCTTCCAAGACATATTGTAATCTGACCTTGCATGCAGAGTAAAATACATCATAGAAATTTCAGCCCTGGAAATGGTGAGCCTGCTGAACTCTTATTGCAATGCAACTCTATGGAAGTAACAGAATTATTGAGAAAAGGAGTCCAACTAGTAAAATCACTCATAATATCACTGAGAAATAATTCCCACTAAGACTTACTCCCAAGGACTGTGGCCTTCAGTGGTTTAACTTCGCGTGGGTGTTCAGCCCTAGTCAATGATAGATGTGGCTTGAACCAGCGGTTCCCAAACTTTTTCTCCACAAGTTTTTAAATTAAAACTTCCAGAAACCTTCACCACTTGCTTTACTACCCAGGATTTCTGAGTTATGGTCCAAAAACATCTGGGGACCCAAGGTTGGGAACCACATTGACCTGAACAGAGATCTGGCCATGGAGCCAGAGGTTGGGAGTTTGTTTTCCTGCTCTTGATAGGAGCTGGACTTGATGATCCATAGGATCCCTTCCAGCACTGCAGTTCTAGGATCATTGTTATTATTTCACATCCAGGGGCTCCATGCCCCAACTGGAGTGCCTGCCAGATCTCATTACATTGCCCATAATTCAGTAAAGCACATCAGTTGAAAGGAAGAATGGCTGCTTATTGAAATGGGCAAGCCTGTGGTTATAAGGAGACATTTCTAGCATGCATATGTGAGGTCCTCCTCACAGAAAGTGTGGGGAACACATGACCTTTCAGTTGTTGGTGGACTGCAACTTCCATCAGCCCTATCAACAGAAGCAACTGTGAAGGCTCATGGCCATTGTGGTTCAGCAAGCGCTGGAAGCCCCATGTTCCCTGATGCTGGAGTAGCTGTCAGTCATGTGGGCACATGTTTTTTAACCATGATTTCCCAAATATAGCAGATAGTGCCATTGCTACACAGTAGGTGACAATAGTTGCTTTTTCCATGCCCAGAGTATTTGAATGGCATTTGCCCACCTGAAGGATTTCCATGGGTAGGACTGTGTTTGGTATTTCCATAAGGTTATATGTTAAGGGTGCAGCCCTGGAGATATAAGGTGCCAATACTATTTTCACATATGATTCTGAAAGCACATACCTCTCTCTCTACCCCCCCCCCCGCTTACACCTGTGAGTGCCACTACTGGAGACAGGGAGCAGAACAATTAATTTGGTGAGTAGGAGAAGAACCCATTAAGATCCTCCCTTCTTTTCAAAAAGCCTCCTGAGCTTGCGGCCATCACCACGTTTTGATGCTTGCAGCTCTCACACTCTCAGTGACTCAGCAGCTTCAGTTCTCTATCTCCCATGAACTCCAACCTTCAGAACGTGTTGACATCTTTTTGTTAATGCTGGATACGTACGTCTTTGTTCTTGTGCTTCTAAATTTGGGGCTCCAGCAAAATTGGAAGCATCTGCTTTGTCTCCTATTTCCTGGTAATGGTGTGAAAGCTAGTCGTTTTACAAAGTGCCATGGAGATGCATGCAGCCATCTATATGGGCTGCACGTCATCAGATACTAAGATGGGTTTTGTTCTTTCTATGAGTCATCACTCCCTCTCTGACCTGCTCTTCTAATTGCCAGTCATTTATTCTTTGGGAATTCATTATGCCTGCCAGCAGCTTTTAACAAACAGGCAACAGCCTGGAGTGGCAGGTATTGGCCACTAAGAAACTTGACGTGTGACAAATTAGAGGAAGTTTAGATATCTGACATATTTTACCAAGGTTTCCCACCAGAAATGATTCTCCATTCAAATCCTCTACATTTTATATGCTGCTTCTGTTCTAAGGTCAGTCCAGGGCAGGGCTATTTAGCTGAATGAGGCAATTCTGATGCTGTGCTACGTTCCAGTTAAATGAGGGGCCTCGGGAAAGGATTCTTCTTTTGAAACCCGTTGTCTCTTGCCAATTTGTGTTTTCCCACTAGTAGTTTGGGGGCAACAGTTGGACTACGTGGCTGGAATTCTACCTGTGAAACAAAATCTTCCTTCATATGTCTGTCACTCCCAAATCCCCATGAGGTGGAGGCTTCCCAGGATAAGTTTCATTCGGAAACTGGAGTAGTGACACTGTTGTAATGCTACAGAAAAATGTGTTTATTGGCAACAGTTATACAGCCAAAGACATCGGGGCAAGGGCCACAGTCTTTTGTGGCAGCAGGAAAACAGACAAAGATCAATCAGACCTTGTAGACATAACTGTTCTTTTGGCTACAGAACACTGGAAACAAACTCTTCCTGTATGTAAACGAAGGCTCTCAAGAGGCCCCCAAACGCTAATGTTACAACATGGCGCCCCTGGCATACCCATCATGTATGTCTTCCTAGGAGTAACCAAAAGTACTATAGGCATTAAGTCCACAGGAATCTGGTTTCTTTCTGCTATTTGTTTTTGTTTAATTCGTATACTGCCCATCTGGCTATAAGACCACTCTACACGGTTCACAGCAAGACAATAATAACAACCTTAAATAATAACAGCAATAGACATACTGTAATCATTAAAATCAGAACTTAACAAATACAATATTGAAAACAGTTAGCGGATGCCTTCTGGTGCTGCGTATGTTAAGTTACCACAGCAGTTTCAATAATTCCCAGAATTCCCAAGCCAGCTGAGCACACACACACATGTTCTATTAACACCTCGGAGGGAATAAGCAATGTTGTACTTTACTATATGTTTTGTTCTGTTCCATGGATGGGGCTCATATGCTCGTGTTGCCTTGTCATGATTGACTCCTAGGTTAGCTGGAACGCATTATGGGATGGGGCTGAGGGCACCGATGTTTTCAGTTTTTCAGTGACTCCAACAGTAGTATTTTTACCAATAACACCTACTTTGTTGACATATCATTAAACTGGAATGAGGACCAGAAGTGACCTTTGAATAATCTTTCTGTGTATGAAACCTTCTTCCTTTTTTAAAAAAAAAAACATTCATTGCCACTACATTTTGTGTGATAATAGCTATATTCTCTGACTACTGGGAGTGGCAGAGGGTTATACTCCCCATTCATTCATGAAACAAAGGGTATGCCCTTGGTCCAGTTTCTTTTCACTCTTTGAGCTTAGTCTACCTCCCAGGGGATACTGTGGGGCCGGAACTTGAAAACGTTACTTTTTGGACCACAAATCCCAGTACAGGCAACAGTCATCCTGCTTGGTGACTCTGGGACTGGTAATAAAAACATTAACCCTTCCAAACTCCTCCCCCCCCCATGTGTGTGTGTGTGCACATGTGCGTGTGTGTTGCATGTTACTATGCCACTGTAGTATCTAGCAGGCCAGTGTGTGTTTCACTGGCAGAAAGGGGATCTAACAGTGATTCCTGTCCTACAATAAAATATGTCAGGCTATAATTCAAATGGAGAGGACAGCCAAGAAATCAGAAGAAGACTAAGACTTGGAAGGGTGGCAATGAAGGAATTAGATAAGGATGTGTAAGGATGTGGCACTGGAGATCAAGATCATTCATACTCTTGTATTTCCAAACACATGAACAGGTGTGAACACTGAACAGTAAAGAAAGCTGCAGCCCCATATATCAAAACATGCTATACTTCTAAGCGGACATTCAAGAAACCACTTACCACTTACCTGTACAGCGATCTCATATACTTAAGAACTTCACAGTATATCACAGGAGTGAGAACACCCTTTCACATGTCATAAATATTTTATTATATCTTTTCATGTGACAACACCAAAGAAATGACACTTGGCTTCAATGTAAAGCAATTAATATACAGCTTGTATAACAGTGTAAATGTGCTGTCCCCTCAAAATAATGCAACACACAGCCATTAATGTCTAAACCGCTGGCAACAAAAGTGAGTACACCACTAAGTGACAATGTCCAAATAGGGCACAAAGTGTCAATATTTTGTATGAACCATTATTTTCCAGCACTGCTGTGACATGCCCATGTGTCCCCAGTTTATTTTACTAGCTTGAGGCCCATGCCACGTTCCCTTTTACGCTGCCACCAGTTGATCTCTGTCAAAAATATTTATTTAGAAAGATGGAGGTCCATACTGCTTGTAAAGTTTAACAAAACAGGTTTATTGGATATAGTTCACATGAACAGGTTCCTCAAAAACTGTAAAGTAGTCAGTAGTTTTGTAATAATTTGTTTCAGATTTAACTCTATACGTTCCACACTCTCAACTGCCTCTCTTACTCCTGACTCTCTGACTTCTCACATCAGACTCTCTATCTAACTCTCCAACTGACTAACTGACTCTTATCTGCCTCACCTCTCCCTTTTAGTTTATCTGGCTCCACCTCCCAACAACTCCCACTGGTGCATGCAAATAACCCCACACATGAGCTCATGACTACAACTGACTTAACCCTCTTGGGCATAGAGTTCACCAGAGCTTCACAGGTTGCCATTGGAGTCCTCTTCCACTCCTTCATGACAACATCACAGAGCTGGTGGATGTTAAGAGACCCTGTGCACCTCCATCTTTCATTTGAGGATGCCCCATAGATGCTCAATAGGGTTTAGGTCTCGAGACATGCTTGTCCAGTCCATCACCTTCAGGCTCAGATTCTTTAGCAAGGCAGTGGTCGTTTTGGAGATGTGTTTGGGGTCGTTATCATGTTGGAATGCTGCCCTGCGGCCCGGTCTCTGAAGGGACGGGATCACGCTCTGGTTCAGTATGTCACAGTTGGCATACTGTTGCCATTCATGGTTCCCTCAATGAACTGTAGCTCCCCAGTGCCAGCAGCACTCATGAAGCCCCAGACCATGACACTCCCACCACCATGCTTGACTGTAGGCACAACATACTTGTTTTTGTACTCCTCACCTGGCTGCCACCACACACACTTGACACCATCTGAACCAGATCAGTTTATCTTGGTCTCACCAGACCACAGGACATGGTTCCAGAAAGTCATGTCCTTTGTCTGCTTGTCTGCAGCAAACCGTATGCAGGCTTTCTTATCCATCATCTTCAGAAGAGGCTTCCTTCTGGGATGACAGCCCTGGAGACCAATTTGATGCAGTGTGTGGTGTATGGTCTGAGCACTGGCAGGTTGACCCGCTGGACCCCTTCAACCTCTGCAGCAATGCTGGCAGCATACACCCACAAGACACACTAATCACCCATCTACAGAAAAAGACAAAAGCCCATCTCACAGCCATAAATACTCCACTCCCAAGCCAACTACACCAGAGCACAGAGTGCTGTCCTCTGAAGATGCTGGCCACAGAGACTGGCGAAACGTTAGGAAGAACAACCTTCAGAACATGGCCAAAGAGCCTGAAAAACCCACAACCAACTCATATATCTATTTCCCAAAGCCAACCTCTGGATATGACGCTGAGCACAGGCACTCAACTTGTATGGTCGACCGTGGCATGACCTGTTCTGAGTGGAACCTCTCCTGTTAAACCACTGTATGGTCTTGGCCACTGTGCTGCAGCTCAATTTCAGGGAAACGGAAGGTGGAAGTGTGCAAGGTAGTAAAAGAAGTAAAACATCCACCAGCTTTGTGATGTCATCATGGAGGAGTGGAAGAGGACTCCAGTGGCAACCTGTGAAGCTCTGGTGAACTCTATGCCCAAGAGGGTTAAGGCAGTGCTAGAAAATAATGGTGGCCACACAAAATATTGCCCAATTTGGACATTTTCACTTAGGGGTGTACTCACTTTTGTTGCCAGTGGTTTAGACATTAATGGTTGTGTGTTGCGTTATTTTGAGGGGACAACACATTTACACTGTTATACAAGCTGTATACTCACTGCTTTACAATGTAGCCAAGTCTCATTTCTGCAGTGTTGCCACATGCAAAGATATACTAAAATATTTATGAAATGTGAGGGGGTGTACTCACTTCTGTGATATACTGTACCTATCAAACACATGAAGCACATATACAATACCAAAGTTTTTTGAGGCTTAGTGCGATGTGGAAGTGTGTCATACAGTCCACTAAGTGTAATTTGTATTGTTAATTAGATAAATAACCCTGATAAAGGAAAAACTGCTTACAACTGTATATAATATTTGGTTTAATTTTTAAATTGTATATGATGCACGCCCAATCACATGATTAGTTGTTTCTTAGTTGAAAGTTACATTTGTTGTTTTTGTTCTTGGTTCCCATTACTAAAATGTTCATAAAAATATATATTTAACAAAAGAAAGAAAGCTGCCGGGGGTGGCGGGGGGGGGGGGAGATTTGTTTGAAATGTGGTGCTGGAGAAAGAGCTCTGCAGATATCCTGGACTCTCAGAAAAATGAACAAGTGAGTCCTAGTTCAAATCAATCCTGAACTGTCTCTGGAGGCAAAAATATTGAAACTGAGTCTGTTCTATTTTGGGCACATCATGAGAAGCCAAGAAAAGACAATAATGCTGGGAAAAGTGGAAGGCAGCAGGAACAGAGGAAGGTCAAAGATAGGATGGACTGACTGCATAAAGAAAGCCATGGGCCTGAGTTTCCAAAGAGTTGAGCAAGGCAGCTGAGGGCAGGACATTTTGGAGACTGCTCATTCATAGGGTTGCCATAAGTCACAGGCAACTTGAATGCCCATATCAACAATAACAACATAATTCTAAGTACCCTTCACATAGTAGAAAGTTGCATTGAAATCAGGAGGGTCTAATTCAAAGTAAACATCCAGAATATCAGGCTTGAGCAAGCATATATGTGATGCATGGCCCTATCATGGCCTTGGCAAGGTAACACCAAGTTAAATGTGATTGATTTCGGCTGTGGTTGCCTCTAAGATCCATTAACCAAAGTCTGACCCCTGTGTTCGGTGCCTGTGCATTGGGTTGTGGGCTACTTGGTTAATGACTGCAGGTGCCCCTTCCCTCCATTACCACACTAAGGTCATGGTTATTCTTCCACTCTTATTTCTCATGCTGCTTTCAAAGCAGGAGGCGCCTCCAGGGAGAAGTAAAAGGTCAGAGGGCTAGCATGCCTAATTGCTAGAGCCAGCAGAATTTGAGATTGGTGTCCTTGTCCTTTAATTTAATCAAGGTTGCCTGGCCCAACCCTTAGGCACATAACTGATTCCTAAAATTGTTCCAAGATAATATCCAGCCCCCACCCAACAAAAACTCCCAACCCTGGAAGCCATTTAATATTCCCCAAGCTTGAGTGAACACATTAGTCTAGTTCTTTTATTACACTAAAGAGTAAGCATTTGGTTTATTTAGGTTTTTTTTTAATGCAGGAAACTTTTCGTGGCATTTAAAAAGTTGGGGTTTCCTTGGCCTGCTTTCTTGATTCAGTGGCTATTGCCCCTTTAAAGTCTTACACAGCTTGGACCTGAAATATGTAAAAGACCACCATTTGTTATCTGATGCTTACTTGCTACTATCAAACTATCATTGGGGGGCCCTTGGAACCATACACAAACTGTACACTTACTCCTCCAACTCTGGAATGTGCTTTCCATGAAGACTTGCCTGGTGCCAAATGTATGGGTCCAGGTAATTAATACTCTCAGTGTTCAGCCATTTTTTCATGGTCAGCCCAAGACATTTTTGCTGTGTAAGGCAAAACCACGACTGTACCACTTAGGTCCCATGTACAGAAGCCAACTGGACTGCCAGCTGAACCTGTAACTCTGCTATTGGAATAGGCAGCCTAGTTTGAAAGCCCTGGAATGTAGGTTGTATGGCTGACACAGCTCTTGTCACCCAGAATAGGAGAACAGCTGTGGAGAGAGTTCGTGAGAAAAGGACAGAGGCTGTTCCTGGTGGGCCACAACTCCTGGCACATAAGATGGCAGCCTTGCTTTGCTGTAAAGTAGTGGCAGCCCTGCTTTTTTCCACATATCTGCCTTAGTGTGACTGGGCACAGAGCCTCCTTGGTTATGGCAGCGGAGCGGAGAGGAGCTTGAACATTGTCTCCTTGCCAAGCCCTCCTCATCAGAATCAGATACCCTCTGCCTGCATTCTGTAATGGGATTCCCCCCCCCACTGCAACTATAAGGTACAAGTGATTCAGATATGAGCTGTGGGAGGTCTCCTCCCCTCTGCACTGTAGTTCTGATCCACTTTGGAGATCCCACACTCACTACTACTTCTTTCTCTCTCTGTGTTGGGGGTGGGGGGGTGGGGGTAACAGAGAGACAAACCAGAATAGAAGACCTGCACTGGCATTCTTGGAAATTCACAGGGGGTGGGGAAGAGGGTAGCAATAGTAAACCACGCCTTGAACATCTACTTGACCTTGGAAACCCTATTAAGGTCACCAGAAGGTAGAAGCAATGGTTCATAAGTCTCCGGTCCTTCCCTCTTAACGGAGGTCAGATCTGTGTTCTATACAGCTAAAATGGCCTGCTTTCCTGCTCACTCTAAACTGCACCCCACCCCACTCTCAGGAACCTATCATTGCTATATGTTAAAGGAAACTTAAAACTGCTAGCCAAGTCACCTCCTAGGCATTTAAGGTGTGTAAGAACATCTTGTCTTTTGCTTCAGGTAATAAATAGTCTTGGGCCAGCCCTGCTAACTGCATGTGTCAAGGATGTGTAAAATTTCAGTTTTCAAGGCACTTGCCAAAGCAAGTGCCAAGTGCCAAGGGGCAAAAAGTTCGGTGCTTTCTTTTGCTTCAGCAAAATGGATTCCCAAACTGGGTCACAAACTGAACTGCAAACCAGCCCAGTTTGTCAGTATTTCCAATTCGTGGTTTGGTTCATGCCCATCTCTACTCTCTACAAATTCTTCTGTAGAACTGTGTTCATATTGTTCCATATCAATGCATTCATATAACTAGTACAGTATGTGTATTTACTCAAACTCTGATTAAATCCTCCAAGTAGTATATTTATTTACTCAAAACATAATTAAAGTCTAATTAGGGTTTGGAAATTTCACAGGCCATTTAGATAAGTGAGGTTATCCTACATAAAAATCATGGCTGCTTCCCAGGTTTAATGAGTTGTGAGTACCACTTGGCAAAACATGTTTCATTTTCCCTCTGCTTCTCTCATATTGTTTCGCATTAAAATTCTTCAAAGATGCCATTATGAAAGCTTCATAAATGCAAAATTAGATAGTTGTAAAAATATACTGGAGTGGGGGCATTTGAAATGGGAGGAGAGATCATGCTGTGGGAAATATGGAGATTTTTCAAGCAGCCTGACAGAACAGTTTGGTTCTACAGAGAATAACATTTTAAGTACATTTTCCTAAGATCACAGCCTTGGTTTCTCATCACAGCTTAGAACAGGGGGTCTCAAACATGTGGCCCGGGGGCCATTTGCGGCCCCCCAGATGATAGTTTGTGGCCCTCACCTTGCCTGCCCCCCCAAAGCGCCCACACATCCTCTGCTGTCAAGAGTAAAAAAAAAAGCCTCGCCTCGCTCGCCGGCTCTCTCCCAAGACAGCACCTCTTACACCCTCCATCCAGAACTGCAGCCTGCCAGCCAGCCCACCTGTCTCCTGGCTAAGGAAACTCCTGGGCGGCTTCCTCAGGCTCTTGCTCCACTTGGCGGAAAATCTGATGTGGCCCAGCCTCACCCAGACTCTGTCTCTAGCGGCCCCCAGGTAAATTGAGTTTGAGACCCCTGGCTTAGAAGGTTAGAAGTCCAATGAGAGGAGGTGAGACTGGGGTTGTTATACATTAAGACTGAAATTGGAAGAAGTGCCTGATGAGATATAAGCACAGATATGGGAATAAGCAGCAAAATTCTTCAAGAGTCTAAGGAGGAAAAGAGATAGATTTTATCTGACAGCAGGTGGATTTTTTAAAACATCCAGTTCTGAGAAGGAGGAAACGGGAGCTGGGTCAAGAAAAAGCACATAATGTGTTTGTTTAAGGGACAGAGAGATATGCAGGGAACTTTCATCTTCTAGCATGAGTGTTGTGCAGGGGTGAGGCAGGGAGCTTGAAGATAGTTTGAAATGTTTCACCATTTAATCTAATCATAGGGCAAGCCAGTGATAAATCATCCTTATCCAGTTTTTATTCAGATTTTTATACCTTGGTGCAAGAGAAATAGATCCAGTAGGTGCAGATTTTCATTTCACTGTTCAAATGGGATGAGACTCGAAAAGTTGAAGCAAGCCAGCCAAAACCACGAGTTATCAGATCTACTGCTAGAGTGTATGATCTAATCATGGTAGGAAATTAAAAAAAAAAAAAATCCTTTTCAACCCAGTTCTGTAATGCAAAGGCTATGCATATAGGAATGTTCTACATTTTCTTCTAAGGATATTTCTAGATGAACCTTTCATCATGCAATGTGACCTGCCTCCTTCACGGATGTTTTCACAAAGGAGTGGAAGAGTCCAGACAACGGTGCCAACCACTAGTTTCTTCCCCATGTTTTCCTACCTTTTCTTCCATCCTTTGTCAAAATATTCTGTTGAGGAAGAGAAGGCAGAATACGAGCTACACAATGTCTCTCGACTGGCAGTGCCAGGAGCCCTCTGGCTGGAAGCACCTCTCATGCCAGCCACGGAAAACACAAAGAGAACAAAGAGATGGAAAAGAAAGCCACTAGTCTGGTATATGTTTGCTATGACCAAACATGAGGGGCACTCTCAGTCCTCAAACAGTAGAGCAAGGAATCTCTTTAAGGGCAGGGCTGGGGTTTCACTGATGGACGTTCTGGATCTTTGGGGGCAAATCTCTGATGCAATTAAATATTATTTTAGCAACCCCAATGGTCTGGAAGACTGATATTACTTTAACAGCCATGTACTCCCACCACTTTGTAGTGCAGGAGCCATTAAGCAAGGAAGGCAAGTGTGACCCTCCCCATTTTTTATTTCAGACAACAGTTGCCATAAGCCATCACCACTGATTAGGATGGGAATTGGCCAAAAATATCTGTAGGGCTACTGTTTTTCACCCCAGTGTAAAGTCCTGGTGTTAGATAAGAAGCAAAGGTAGGGTGAAGGTCAAAATAAATAACAGAGCATTGTGAATGGTGAAAGCTATGGCAGAGATGACTGGCTTTCACATTAAAATCATCCATCTAACAGACTTTGACACTTAAGGGCTGTTAATTATAGAGCACTATTCATGCATAGCCAAGATATACTATGCAAAATACAAAGGGGAAGCATGAGATATACTCTCTCTATCTTATCTTTCTCTGCTACGGAGGTCTTTCCCCCTCTTTTCTTGTCTTTTTCCTGATGGCCCAACAGAGTCACTTCTTTGGTTTGACAAAAATACAAGGGTAGATGATACATTTATTAGACCACCACCAATTTTTTTTTTTAAAAAGTGAGCTTTGGTAGATGACATCCACTTCTTCAGGCTCAAGCACCAGCAGCCAGCATTTAACTCACCTCAAGCAGACATGGCACAGACATCTGACATTAAATTTCTGGACTCTTATTTACAAATTATCTGCACTCTCCATATAATTTTGGTGCTTAAGCCTGAAGAAGTGGATTTTATCCACAAAAGCTCACTGTTTATTCAGTTTTTAGTGGTCTGTCACCAAATTCTTTCATTTATGAAATTTTAAGGACGACACACAATTTTTCTAATTTTTGCTTGGTTTGAATTTGTCATACTTATGCTTCAGTGTTATTTTCTTCTATTCTTTGTTGTAAATTGACTGCTGTTTTATTTTCAACACCACCATCTTAATTTGAACAGGGACAAATCTAAATCTGTCACATTTCTATGGGCAGAGCTAATAATATTACACTGTCACCTATTAAGAGGACGATCCTACCATTAAGTCAGATTGGTCAGAAGACTCTGTGATTACACCCAAAGCCTTGCTGGGCTTCTGCTGACAGGACAGGGCATAAGGGAAGGAAGGAAGGATATTTGCTACTCTGATTCTCTTTTTGTTTGTTGTTTACCATTACCTTCCATTCTGAAGGGCAGGACAATAATTTAGATCTGTTCAAAGTCTGGCATAAACCAGGATTTGGCAAACAGTATTCCACGGGCAGCATATTGTTCCTGGGGATCACCAGAGGGACTCCCCAACCCTCTCACACATAAACAAATCATACAATAAACAAACAAATCTTTTAGTCTGTTTTGCTCCAATCATGCCCCTTCTACCCTTTAGGGTGGCAATTCTGCCATGTCCCTCCGTCCCTGCTCCACCACTTGCCTTAAAAAATTGCATTTTTTTACAATAGAAAAAATAGAAGAAAAATATATTTCTAACAAATATATATTTTGGGCATGCAGGGGCATGGGAGTTGTGCTGTCCCTCTGGGAGTTGCCCACCTCAGTCGACATATTGCCTCATGTGGGAGATGTAGCTAATTTTAAAAGACAGAAATTTAAAATTGCATACAACGCATTTAACATAACATACTTAATTCCGAAATGAGTTCAGTTTTTGGTTCTTTTCTTTGTTGATAAATCTTTTATTCTTCCTATCACATCTTTCATCTCCCATTTAAACCCTCAGTTTTCATGTCTTGTCATTTGGCTCTTATAACGCTTCCTTATTTTTCCTTTACCACCGTAGCTAGATTCCACCTTGTTTGTAATTGCTATAAACTCCTTATATTTAAGCTCATTGTAAGGTCTTGTTCCTTCTGCCTAGTTATCCTCCCTTGCTTTCTCCCTCTTTCCTCTTTCTTTATGCTTTGTCCAGGCTCGTCTTTAATTTAGACAGCCTTGTTCCCTCCTGGCTCTGTGAGCACTGAACATCTCAGCCTAGAGTTGTCTTTACAGTATAGTAAAGTGCACAGTATAGTGCCTAACAGTTTTAGGAGCAGTATGAACAAAACATGAGAATGGTGAAAATATATTTTTATTATTGTTGTTCTTACTGAAAAGTAAAATAATACTTCAGGCAACTCTTTTACCTATCTTTATTTTTATTTTTGAAAGGTAGAGCCATCTGTGGCTAGATAAGCTTGGTAATGAAAAATAGATGCAGCCTATTGACCACAGGGTTGTCTTCCTTTGAGTTAACATAATGACAAGAACATAGGAAGCTGCTAGGTCAGATTATTTGTCTGTCTTGATGAGCAATGGGTGTTGTCTGATCTGACTGGCAGGACTCTTTAGAAAGGAACATTCTCATCAGCCGCAAACTGAACCAAACTGGCAATATATCTTGGTACGGACCTTCATCTGATCCGTGAAATTCACATGACAGAAGGGGAAAATCCCTAGCAAAATAACCTTTGCATTGGCTTTGGGTAAGCTGCAGGTTAGCTTCAGGGCTTTTTGTGTCCCACACTGAGACAGCATTGTGACTGTTGTGTATACCCATAATGAATGTGTACTTGCTCTGTGGTAGTGGGAGTTCCTGATTTTCCCACTTTCCCACTCTGGATGGGTGTTTCTTCTTTTCCTGTGTTTGAAATTTTTATGCCTCCTTCTTGGCAACCCCTTCCCCTTCTTGTGCCTTGACCTCTCCTGTTTCTCTTCCTTCCTTGCTTTGCCTACCAACACCACTCGGTTTCATAACAGTATTAATTTTTTTATACCTTCACATCCACTCAAAAAACTAAAAACAGAGTGAAAATGAAAGTTGGAACTGGTCACATGTTTCATGTTTATCAAAAGCCTAGCAGATTTGGCAATGCTCTCTCTGATATTTTAGGTGACAGTCTTTTAAAAATATTTGCCAGAATCAGGAAGGTATTGCGAGCTGTGGAGGAATGACAGAATACTGTAGCGGAATTTTGTTGTGCTTACTCAACCATGCAAAGAACCAGTAATCAACTGCACATGCTTTTGAGGAAAGAGACATTTCTTGTCTAGTCTACAAACTGTTTCTCAATTTAACAAGGGTTATTCATGGGAGATACTAATCTCTATTTTGCGGCAATTTATCTGCATTTTATAATCTCACCATGCAGCTTACATTTCATAGTTACTTGAAACACACAAATAATCCCTCTTCCTAAGATCTGTGGCCAAGTATTATTTTACCTATATAAGAGCTCTGAAAGTAGTACTACTGAAATCCACCGATGGCAATTTAAAAAATAATCTGTCATCTTAATTGTCTGTGGGTTATTTCTGTCACCATTCAAATGTACTTTAGATTTTACTGTAATCTTCTTCAAAGCAGAGATATTTTGTCATAGTTCCTCTGAAATTAGAAAAAAGCTTTCCTGGAATTGTAATTTTACTTGCAAGAAGAAGAATCTGCTAGTGGTTCAGCTTAGTCTGCAGGAAACACCAAGGCAAAGGAGTTACATGGCAGTGGTAGTGTTAAGTTTTATTTTCAGGCTGTGTACGGACATATATTTTTTTCTGAAGGTGGGGAGCAATGCTGCTATAGTGCAGTTCTTGTTGCCTTGGTACACTGTTGATTTCTTCTGTCCCAGTGAAAGTGGGTCATATGGTGAAAGAGAAACAGCACCATGGTTCCAAGTACAGGATCAAAAGGCCTTGAATGTCCAGATGTCTGTGTGATATTTCAGGTCACATGGTATTATTATGACATTCAAGTAATTGCACAAAAGCAAATTCAATGGATTTGTCCTTGGAGTGACAGCATCAACCAGATACGCCCTTGAGGAAAAAAATGTGGGTGAAAACCCAGATGTATAAATTATTACTGGGGGGGGGCTGGGGAATTAAGGATGGATTGTATTATGCTAGGACTGAGCCACAAAGAATAGAACCAATTTCTCACTCATCTTCAGCATCTTTGCTTGGTAAGGCTACTTTAATCCTTATGGCCCTGAATGGCTTAATCAATTTAGGCATCACTCTGGAAGCTGGCACAATGCAGGAGTTACTGGAACTAAGTGCAGTAGATGGCATGTGTACCAATCTTTCCCCACTACTGTATATAATAATGAAAGCAGAACTGCTCAATTTGGGTCATATGCCAATAATCATGTACATGGCTCAAGCATGAGATTTCATAGGCTGGATCTAATTGTAGGCTTCTCCAGTTGACCACCAGTTGGCCAACAAGATGCTTCAGAGACGTCCACAAGCAAAGCATCCTCCTCCCCTTGCTATTTACCCGTTGTCGTCCCACCAACTGGAATTCTAAGGCATACCCTTCTGCCTGTAGTCGTAAAAGTGCCATTAAACTACTGTGACTAGCTATCCTTACCTCCCTTCTCTTACATTCATATGCAATACATTACTTATCTTGAAAGCCCTGTTAGGGTCACTATAAGTTGATTCCAACTTGACAGGACTTAACATAACATAAAGAGTTTAGAAGAAATTCTTTTTTGAACTGGACCTCTCAATATCCTAGAGCCAGAACGGCCAGGGAGATTTTAGGAACCAAAGTCCAAAAACACAACATTTCCAAGCTTTGATGCATAACCCTAAAGATACAGAAACATACCATGTCATCACTGGAGAAAGGGGCCCTAAGTGCTGACAGAAAGAGGATGGCACAGGAAAATCATCTTTCTCTGGATGCTTTCTGTAGCCTGATATCTGGAGATAACCCATGACTGATGAGAATTATATTCTATGCCACAATAGTCATTATTGCCTTTAGCAATTGTTTTCATGAATATTCACATAGACACACCTGCAGCCACATATTCTACAACATCACTGACCAATCTCTCTGTCTCTCATTGCACAGAATACGCCAAACTGCCATTAATTAAGAAGTGATATAAACTGGTGCACAACTAGGACTGTGAGTAGCAATGTACTACAGTATTAAGGAATAATCTGTCACTGCAGTTATACAACTACACTTATACCAACATAAATCCACAATAGAAATTTCACAGCAGTGTTATTTTTTTCTATCCCATATTAATAATAACTATTCCAGAATGACACAATAATCTCTAATAGTACTGCACTACTGTCAACATGAACTTGGTAAACAGGCCAATAAGAGGCGGGACCCATATGGCCCATGGGGTGCATTTAGCCCATCAAGATCCCCAGTATAGCCCCAATGGTAAACCACCATTGAGGTTCCAGCAGTTTTCTGATACTATGAAGAATAGCTCTCATGATTGATCATAGGAATTAATGACTGGATCTAGCAGTACTAACTCTTACAGAAGATCATCCCACAGAATAGTGTAGGACATGCAATAATGGGTTCAAGTTACAAGAAGCCAGATTCCGGTTGAATATCAGGAAAAACTTCCTAACTATTAGAGCAGGGCGGCAATGGAACCAATGATCTCAAGAGGTGGTGAGTGTTTTAGCACTGGAGGCATTCAAGTGAAACAACCACCTGGCAGATATCCTTCAATTTGTATGTCTGCATTGAGCAGGGAGTTGGACTCGATGGCTTATGAGCCCCTTCCAACCTCATGAGTCTATGGTTCTATGAATCTATATCAACCCAATCATTCCTGCATGGCTCTTCCTGCTTGGAACAAACCAGAAATTGTGCCTCTGAACCAAGGATCCTGGCTTCTGTCTTCCTTTATGAGACAGAACTTAAAATAAGTATTTACTGTATTATTGGCTTATAAATCCTAGATTGCTCAGAGCAATAAATCAGGATCGTAGGGTTGGACTAACTGTGAAAACAGATTATTCGAAGTTTGTTTACCAAGTTGTAGGCGCCACAAACTAAAAGGCTGCATGCACTGATACACAACTAATACACAGTGATTCTATCCTGTAGGAACTCAGCTGTGATACTGAATTTAGTTATGGCTCACTCAGTGATTGTATTGGGCTTGTTTGAAGGATGACCAAATCTGGACATCCTAGTTAGATTATATAGTATGTTATGCTAGAAAGTTGGGAGATGAGCCCTTTAGAACAAATTCCTATCTTATAGCTCTGCTGCCAGCTCAGAACTTCATGAACACCCACATTTTAAACATAATTTTCACAGTTTGATCCATGGTTGCAACAAAGTCATACTCTTATGAATTTTGTGTATGACCTGTGTTTGTATTCATCCTGTTTCTGAGGCTGTAATGTTTATTTTTTTATAATTGGCTAAATTGCTTCCTTACTTTTATGAAAAACTGTAAAGGTGTTCCTGATTCATCCAACAGCAAATTTTAAAGCTATGCAATTATTTTAATATGGCAGTTAGAAAAGAATGTGGGCGGATGTGCCATATTTGAAGTATTCTGTTTTCCCTATGGGGAATGCTTCTTTGGAAAGGATGCATCTTATGAGGTGTATGCCTCATAAGAGGGCTACTGACAGTTAGTGTCATGCTGTGGCCCACATGCTGGACTACAGACACTTAGGTTGACTTGAAGCTGTAAAGTGACTGTCCAGTCACTCTGTCCTATAGCCTAACTTACACCTCATAGTACTGTTATGACAAAATGGACCTAGAGAAAAGAAACCTGTGTGCTGCAGTGAGCTCCACAAATAAGAACACTTAAACTATGCTTACAAAGGGAACTCCCTCTTTCATTTATATACTGTATTTATAGAAACTGAATTAAGGCTGAGATCAGAACCAACTGAATAGAGAGTAAGTCCCACTGACCAGTGAGATTTATTTCAAGCAAACATGCACAAGATTTAACAAACTATTATTATTATTATTATTATTATTATTATTATTATTATTATTATTATTATTATTATTATTATTATTATTATTATTATTATTATTATTATTATTATTCAATGCAATTATTGTTACACTGCTATTCTTTTGCACAAAAGTGACACACTTTTCTTCCTAGCCCCATTTTATCTTGCTAGCAACCTTGTGCAGTACTTCAGACTGATGTCCAGATCCCCCCATCCGTTCCCCCCTCCCCCCCCCGCCTCTTTCAAGAAAGGCCTGGGCGGCTGCAAAGTTATGCAGTCTCTTCTTGTCAGGGCGCCACTCAGTGACCCCCATCAACGCACTGGGAAGGAAGGAAGGAAGGAAGGAAGGGCTTTACTGAATCCAAGTCCGCTGGCACGTGCATAGAACAGAGGCGCCCCCCAGAAGGCCGCTGCCCTCCCCAGGCTGCCCCTCCGTCCCAAAGGTGGGAAGATGTACTCTCTGTGTCTGGATAGTGCTGGCGCACGGCTGCGCGGCATGGCGGGAGCGGCAGGTAAGGCAAGTTCATGTTTTCCTACGGCCTGCCTTTCCCCCCCCCCCGCGCGAGCCCTCCCCATGCACACATGTTCCTTGAGCATGTGAGATGGGGATGACTCCAAAGGTTATAGCTAGTGAGCTCCGTGGCTGAACGGGCATTTGAAGGAGGACGCCCTTCCCCAGAACAGCAGCTCTAGATGTACAGTTCGTGTTTGAAGCGTTACCCTCCTCCACTACCAACGAGAGCTCACGAGCTGCCCCCCCGCCCCCCGTTGAGGCTTTTCTAGTACGAAAACCACCTGGCCTTGACCCTAACCGTTTCCACCTCACTGGGCGGGGGGGAGGGGGTCGTCGAGCCGCGCGCAAAGCTTCGTCTACTACGCCTGCGGCTCCTCTGAGCTGAGGTGCGGGGCCGCGCGCCAAATGCGCGCTTTTTTTTTTTTTGCGATGCTCGGTCCTCTCGCTCCGCCACGTGCCTCCGCGCGCCGCCGCGGAGAAGCCCCCCGACGGCCTCCCTCCGCCTGACCCTCCCCTCCCCGCTTTTCTTCCCTTCCAACTCTCCCCCTCCCTGCCTCCCTCCCTCCCAGCATGTTTGACGTGATTTCTCCTGGATACCGGCGGACCAATCCGGAGGAGGCGGAGGAGGCGACGGAGCCAATCGGCAATCGTTACTACCTGTGGACAATATTTTTAGCTCGAATAGGAATTAAAAAAGAAATGTAATGAGAAGGGAAAGGGGGAAAAAAATAAAAGAATTTTATTCTCTTCATACAATTACTGCACCACGTGTTTGCGTAAGTTGTGTCATTTAGAAAAAGCAACCTATGACCGCGAAAGAAGCGGAGAAAAACCGAATGCGTATAACCCGAAAAGTCAGTTTCACGTTAAGAAACCAGATGCCCCTGCCTGCTGAAAGCCGACGGACTGCTGCCAACCTAACCACCGCACGAGGTATTTCGCGTACTCCCGGCACAGACGGACGGCCGCCGCATCACCTTTGAGGATGCCCATCCAGGACTTGGGGCGGATTGCAGCCGCTTTTGCGAAGAAAGGAAGGAGCGCCTAACTCTTCCCAATCTCGGAGCCATGACCAGACTGCAAGGGCTCCTGCCCGGCACAGCAAAGCTTCCTTTAGGTGTACTCAAAAGAGAGAATCGGGAGCCGGATTTCCCTTCTGACGGCGGGCGGATCTCCGCGACCACTGGCTTTCCTTCGTCCTTCTCCCACCAGCTCAACAAGCGGGGAAAACTGGCTGCCACCCTTTCTCTGGTCCGCGTCTTGCCCTCCGCTCCTGCCGCCGCCGTCGCGCTGCCGGTTTTTCCACCCTGGTTCAGCCCAAAGAGTTACAGCCGCACCAGCGCGCAGGGCGAGAGGCGCACCTCGACGGGGCGGCGGCGGCGGGAAGGAGGTGGGGGGGAAGGAAAGAGGGAGAGGCGACGCGCCCGGAGTATGCTGCCCAGTCACTACTGACTGACAGGTTTGGGAGCCAATCCGAAGACAACAAAAGGGAGGGCTGACCCAGAGTGCCTCGGTCCTATGGCAAAAATTAAGAGTTGGAACACCTGGGTAGGCCAGTTCCCATTACCTGCAAGGTGGGGGGAAAAAGAGAACACCCACAAGGAAGGGACTGATTTAATTATTTCAAATGTAGGACTAGGTGATACTTTTTCTACCTAATGGGGAGATGGTCCCACTTAGCCATTCCCGAGCTCTGTTTCTCTTGCGGCTGGCACTCAGGGAACTGGGGGGGGGGGGAAATGTTCTCCCCACCGATGTCCTCAGTTGTTCCCCTCTTTCCCGACATGCTCACCCCCATTATGTTCAGTTGTGGGTACTTTTCATCTTTAGTATGGATATATCCGAAACAAGGCGCATTCTGTTTCCTCTGGAGCGGTGTGTGTGTGTGGGGGGGGAAGTGATCTGGCTCTCCCTGGACTACTGCCGGAGAATATAAGGAGAAGGACAACTCGAAAAAAAGGGTTAAGTGCAAAAAATGTGAGTAGAAGAGGAAGGTTTTCTACCGAAGTCCAAAGGCCAGATCTTGGGGGGGGGGGGGGAGCACTCACAAAACAAAGGACAACAGCAGCCTATTTATATTTTAGGAAGATTTGTTGCATTTTCTTTCGTATGGCGCTAAGAAAATATGCGTCATCATGACAGCAAGCAAAGATATTTTTGAAGGGAGGGGTTCTATCATGTGTATGTGTAAGAGAGCCTGTAGCTGTATACACAAAACGCATTGCAAGCGCACACTCTTCTTACTCGAGCTCACACACATACACATCCGTCTGTCATGACTCAGTCCATCCAAGATGAGTGTGGGCTTGTGTTTTTTTTTTCTCTTCACAGGTGCTTGACTTCCCCTCACAGAAGGGCAAAAAAATGAAGAGGTTCACTTGAGTGCACTTAGTGGATTATGGTCATTTGATTCCTTGCCTTGGTGAATTGGGCCATTAATAAAGCCACCTCTTGTCTCGATGAATGCCCTGGCCTCTGTTGGTCATGCTAGGTGTGGGTCTGATGATATACAGTAGCGGGGGTGGTTTTATAAAGATAATAACTGTAGCAACTATCCGATCAAACTGGGTCTTCCTTTTGCTTTTTGTAAATTTCAAGTAAGCGCGGTGCCTTTGGCATGCTAGGAATTGCAGACACTGTTGTTTTGGACAAACGGATTTCACCAGAAACAATTGTTAGAAACTGCAAAAACTGCTCCCCCAAGAGAGAGAGAGAGAGAAATGCATGTACCGAGAAGGAGGAGGAAAACCTAGAAATTTGGGAAGTGCGGCGCTCCTTCAATCTCCCTTCAGTTTGGGGGATGGAATTACCTTCTGTTGGTAGTCCTGAAGGATAAAAACATCGATTTCCGCAAAGCTGGAGGTGCTGCTGAACAATGAGCCCATCTTGTAGGACAGTTTCGGAGAGACGTGCCCCCTTCCTAAATGGCACTTCCGTCACCCAACAGTATCATTTCATTCCCCAGCAGGCAAGTGATTTATTTGTTTCATCTGAAGGAATATATAATAAGGGAAAGGGTGACGGGCCTTTTTCCGAAGGAAGCCACCGCATCCGCCCGGGTGGGGCGCTGCGCTGGGTCCCGGTTCTCTCCTTCCCTGCAGTCTCCCGGTAAAGGCGAGGGGGCGCTTTCCTCTACGACGCCCAAGGCAGAAGAGCATCCTGGGAGATGTAGTTTCCGCCACCCTGGAAAGGAGGCGAGAAGCCCAGAGGACAGACGTACAGGCTTGACGTCACTGCCAGCCCCATAGCAGCGGGAGGTGGGAGTGAACGTAGGGAAGGACTAATGCTCATTGGCCCCTCCGAGGAAGGGGAGTGGAGAGCAGCAGCCCAGCCAAGAAAATGGCGATGAGCACCATCTAATGCCAATCTAGGAAAATATGGGTATCGAAGGCGGGGGCAGGGAACCCGGGAGCGAACATATAGGAGGCACTTGCAAGGACTGGGGAGCCTCCAAGGTGGGGAGGGGACACTCAAAACAAACAACAACAACAAAAAACCCTGCAGAAGTGTGAAAACAGCTGCCAGAAAGAAAAAAACGGTGGAAAAAGAAAAAAAGCCCGAGAAGATTTATTATTTTAATGTGAGCTTTCGTGGACAAGTCCGCTTCGTCACTACGCCTAAGAAGGACGACGAAGTGACCGGGAAAGAGGAGAGAGAGAAAAACGAGATCTGAAAAATAGAACACCAGTGGTGCAAATGTGGCCAGAATACTAAGGAGGAGGGAGATACGTTTTGCCCGGTTGTTTGTCTGGCGGAGGAAAGCAGACGCAGGTGAACAGAGAGACCTTCTGGGCCGCTCTTCTGCTTTCGCGCTTGCAGGTTCCCCCCCCCCGCCCGCTCGAGAGAAAGCAACACCACCACCCCGTTTCCTGGCAAGGATAAGAGAGAAGCGTACGGGACAGAAGGAGGGTTACACGGAAGGTGGGTGGGTTGGCAGTACAATTTTATTGGCATGAGAAGAAGCCCAATAGGAATCCGCGTCCGGAGCCGGGGCCGATCGATTGGCAAGTTAGTGGGTGGGGCCGGAGAGGCTTGTGGGCGGACAGCGGGTGGGCGTAACCACATAGGAGGGAAGGGGCGGGGCAAGGGAGGGCATATATAGGGGCGCGGGCCGTGGTCGGCCGCTACAAGAAGACTTCTAGCAGCTGCATCGGAGGGGGACCGCTGTCTGTGGCCCAGGGGTGTGAGAAGCGCAACCTTCCCTTCTCCTAGCGCCCTTTCTGGGGAATGGGTTTTCGGTACTGAGCCCCTCCATTCTTCCTTTATCCCTCCCTCCTACCCGGACTTTCGCCGGGACTGTTTGCACTATTCACGTCATCTTCCCCCACTCACCTCGGGTGAGTATCGCTCGCTTTCTTTCTTTCTCTCTCTCTGCGCGTACGTCGAGTGGGGTGGACGGTGGAGCCGCTCCCACCGAGCCTACTACTAGCTCTGAGGGAGAGCGGGCGGTGGCAGAGCAGTGACTTGGCACAGACCGGTGGGCTTCGGCGAGGGGAGAGGCCTTCTCTCTGTGTGTGAAAGAGTGTGTTGTGTGTGTGTGTGAGAGAGAGTGAGTGTACTGGGGAGCGATTACCGCGCCCTCATCCTCGCAGCGCGGGTTTGAGGTGTGTGGGTGAGTGGGGAGGTTCCAAGCAGCCCCACAGATGGACCTCGGTGGGGCATAAGGAGGGCTGGGTGTGTATAGGAGGGGGAAGCTTTTGTGCCTTGCCCCCACTGAAGGAGATAGATATTTAGAGAGAGCGAGAGAGAGAGACGCTGTGGGAGCAGCTGTGACGGAGAACGGGGTGGTGGTTGTTTTTTTTTAAAGAAGGATGGCATTGCCCCCATTGAGGCAGCGGGGTGGGACGGGTGTGGAGAATTGGGGTTTTTTTTTGGGGGGGGGAGTGGACGACGGGACGGTTGACCGGCCGAGGGAGGCTCGCCTGTTAGTTCGGACGGAGGCGAGCAAGGGTGTTGGCAGGAGATTTGACAGGGCAGCCCTGGCTGAGGGTGTTGACACAGCCCTGCAGAGGAAGGAGGAGGGAGGGAGGGAGGGAGGGAGGGAGGGAGGCGGAGATGGCTGGCGGGCGCAGCCCCTCGGAGGGGGGGGAAAGAGGGGCTGGGCCAGCGTTGTTGGCACAAGACCCGCCTCGCGCGGCGGGAGGGGCTCTTTGGTTAAGGTGTGGGGGGGTGTTCTGCTGCTTGGCACAGCTCTCTCCTCCTCCCCCCCCCCTTCCCACCATCTGGGTGCTTGTGTGGGGAATGGAGGCTGGCAGAGCCCCGCCCCTGGTTAGGAGAGAGGGAGAGGCGGCTGAAGTGTTGGGACTGCCCCCTCGAAGGTTGGCAGGGGTGGAAGGGGGGGCGCAGCCTGTCGGGGGGGGAGTGCAGTTGGAGACGGTGTGTGTGTGGGGGGGAGGGACTGGCACAATCCCACCGAGAAGAGGCGCGTCGGGGGAGGGGAAGGGCAGTTGTTTTTTTTAAGGGCCGCAGCTAGTCTGGAGCTGGGCTGAGACTGGGAGGCCAGTTTGGTTTTGTGGGTGGGAGGAGGCAGGGAGGGGATGTAGGTTCTCCAGGGAGAAGAGTAGGAGGGGGGAGCTTGAGGCCAGGGATCCCGTTTCCACAGAAGAGGTTTTAATAAATTGTGCTCTACTCTACACCCTGTGCTGGTGGAAAAAGGAGAGGGAGGGGAAAGGACACTGGAAGTGGGACACTGGAGAATTGGGCCTGCTGGGCTTGATCAGGGGGGAGAGAGAGAGAGAGAGAACTTGGCCAATCATTGGACCCTTCATAGAAAGCACTTTCTCCTTAGCTGCTGCTGGAGCTCAAAAAGCTGTGAGCAGAAATCTAATGAGACCCAACTGCCTGGTTATGTAACCCGTGTACTCTGCTTAAGATTCCTTGTTTTCCCTTCATAATTCTCTCCACCTCCGACACCACCACTGCTATGATTCATGCAATTAACAGGTTTAACTAATTTTAAACAGGCTTTGTTATAGACAGAAAATGTTTGAAATGTTTCAGGTTTAATTAGCTTAGCTCTCTGTGTCAGAGAAGAGAGGATAAAGAATAGTGTTAATTTTTGCCCCCCTTGAAAGAATAATATCTTTCCTATACTGCAGGGGAGGTTAAACAGATGGATTAATAAATCATTTTCAATGTTCTGTACAACTCCCCCAGTCAGATCCTCTGTACCTGATGTGTTCCATTTGTAAATATCGTCTATTTGCCCTTGATCTTTCCTTATCCCCACCCAGTGCTGATCCAGCAATCGTTTAAAGGTCGCCTCATCATACAGCTGGTGGTTTTCTTATCATTTAAAGAGGGCAGAACAAAAGGGAAATGATTTCAGAAGCCGAGTTAGCCACTGAAAATCAACCATTTGGGGCACGGAAATAAAATCCAATTATTTTGAATGTCCTTGTTTTCCAGATTGCAAACTTTACTAGATTTTAAAACCAATGTTGCAGTGCAGTGCTGTTAACAAAAACAAGCCATCAACAGGGGAGGAAATACAACTTTGTGCTAATTTTTCTATTTAGAACCTTCTAGTTTGTAGCAGTATGGTTTTTCTTTTTTAATGTTGACTTTGTATTTCATGTTTTATTAGATCTACATAGGAATTGTTTTAACTTTGATATGAATAGAACCCAAATCTCTCATATAGTACTGTACAAGGATTACATTTGCATTGTAGAAATTAATATATTCTTTAGAGATTGGCTTGGATTTGTAATTTTTAAAAATGTTTATGCAATTACAACGGTTTCTTTTGATTTGTCTTAATGAACATTTGTATTGCATACACCTGTTTTGATAATAGTTCTGAAATTTGGCACATCTTTCAAAGCTCCTGATTTATTTCCAGATGTAGGTATTATTGTATTTGGTACATTTGTCTTTGAGGTGAAATAGATTTGGAATTCTGCCAATATTGAAAATAATCCATTGCACTTAAAGCTAAACAATTTTTAATTTAGGCATATTGAAAAGAATGCTAACATGTTACAGCTGGGTTTAATAATCACCAAAATAGAGGTTTGATCACTGAACCTTGACAGATTCCAAAATTAATAGTGAGGCCTAATAAAGGCGTAAATAGCTTTTTGAAATTTGTTTTGTGCTATCAGAGCTACCCTTTTTTATATCTGAAGTTCAATTGATTTTCTACTGCTCAGGTTACATTCTAAATACATACTTATTCTTCTCTGTTTTATTTTTTTGTATTGCATACTTGGAGTTTTAAATGCTATGTATCATACCTGTTAATATCTTATTGCTGTATTTCCTTCTATAAAGCTGTTGTATTTGTGCTTGGTGTGTTTAATGTGGTCAGCTTTTAAGTGGCATTTGCAGTGCCAGTGTGTTGCAAATGTCTGTCTGCAGCAGAGAGAATGTAACCTATTTTAAGTGAAGTGTAAGGCTAAAATAATAGGCCTAAGTCAACTTGCTGTTGCACTTTCCTTATCTGGATCTTTGCTTTTCTTTTTCTTAAAGGAACAACGCTACTCAAGGTGAAGAATAGTCTGCTAGAATCAGCACTTTGAACAAAATTTGCTTTCCTCTGGTATTTTGAACATTTTCCCCCCGGTCTTTGTGGTTTGAAAACGGAGACTTTGCAATTCTGTGCCGTAGCAGCTATGCAGCTTGAAATACAAGTAGCACTCAATTTCATTATTTCATATTTGTACAATAAGCTTCCCAGACGACGTGTGAACATTTTTGGAGAAGAACTTGAAAGACTCCTTAAGAAGAAGTATGAAGGGCATTGGTATCCAGAAAAGCCATACAAAGGATCAGGGTTTAGATGTATACATGTAGGAGAGAAAGTGGACCCAGTTATTGAACAAGCATCCAAAGAGAGTGGTTTGGACATTGATGATGTGCGTGGCAATCTGCCTCAGGATCTTAGTGTCTGGATTGACCCATTTGAGGTTTCATACCAAATTGGTGAAAAGGGACCAGTGAAAGTGCTTTATGTGGATGACTCCAATGAAAATGGATGTGAATTGGATAAGGAAATCAAGAATAGCTTTAATCCAGAGGCCCAGGTGTTCATGCCAATAAGTGATCCAGTATCTTCTGTCTCAAGTTCTCCTTCACCTCCCTTTGGTCACTCTGCAACTGTGAGCCCAACCTTCATGCCCCGGTCCACTCAGCCGTTAACGTTCACCACTGCCACATTTGCTGCCACCAAGTTTGGCTCAACCAAAATGAAGAACAGCAGCCGTACCAATAAAGTTGCCCGCACTTCTCCCACTAACCTGGGCTTGAATGTCAATGATCTGCTGAAACAGAAGGCCCTTTCCTCTTCCATGCACTCTCTCTACGGTCTTGGCCTAGGTAGCCAGCAAATTCCTCAACAGCAGCAACCACCACAACAGCAGCAGAAGACGTCTGCCCTTTCTCCTAACGCAAAAGAGTTCATCTTCCCTAATGTACAGGGCCAAGGCAGTACAAGCAGTTTGTTCCCTGGTGACAGTCCCCTTAACCTTAGTCCTCTCCAGTACAGTAATGCCTTTGATATGTTTGCAGCCTATGGAGGTCTAAATGAGAAGTCTTTTGTGGATGGCTTGAATTTCAGCTTAAATAGCATGCAGTACTCTAACCAGCAATTCCAGCCTGTTATGGCTAACTAAAAAAAAATGAAATAAAATAAAATTTGCAAATCATATTGTACAAGTTGAAATGCACGTACCCAAGGGTGTATCTTTTTCGCTCTTGAGTTTTTAAAAAAGCTTGTAGTATGAATACGTTCAAGCTTGGTTAGATAAGGACAACATGCATCTTTTTTTTTCATTTGCCAACCAAGCACAAAGTTATTTTTTACTGACTGTACATTAAATATACTCAAGATATGGCCTCTTACAGTATTTAAGATATAGCAAGGACATGGCTGATTTTTTTATATATAAAAAATTGGCACTAATAAGTGGGTTTCTTGGTCTTTTCTAATTTAATTTAGTACGAAGTTTGTAAAATATCAGAGTATATATTGTTTCTACAACATGGTATTGCATTTTTATCTTTTTACTACAGTGATCTGTGACAACTGCAGCAGTTTCATGTTGTATTTTTTTTACTGAAATTATAAAATCCATCTTAAAAAACATCAGTTCTAAAAAGTGTACAAAATATTCCTTAAGCAGTGGAATTCAAATTGTATGGAATACTTTTCCAAGAAAGAAACACAAATTGTATTTTCTGTTAAAAAGTTTAAAGATTTTTTGCTATATATTATGAAAGAAAATGTAATCGTAAATATTAATTTTGTACCTACATTGTGCAATACTTGAAAAAGGTATAAAAGTATTTTGAGTCAGTGTCTTATGTTAAAGAGAGGGACTGAAATAGTTTATATTAAGTTTGTATTAAAATTCTTTAAAATTCACCAGTTTTTGTGGTCTTGTTTTAATGGGTAAACAACAGTAGTGGAGAGAGTGAGTGGACTAATCAGTCATGTAAAGTAGTATGCTGCCTTGATGCATTATGATGATCTGGTATGCTGCTTACAAAATTTCCAAAGCCGAGTCAGTATTCAAACATTTGCTAGGTAGGTCCTGGTTGGTAGAGAATTATGCACAGGGCAAGGGCATGGAATTCCATGCAGGTGCTTGAGTGGGCTGGTGGAGAAGGCAGGACTTGTTCTGCTTCTCCTCTGTGCCTAGAATAGAAAGCAAATGAGGAGGAGGGAAGCCTCTGTTCTTCATCCAGCAGTGGGTTGTTGTAAGAAAAATTGAATTCTTCATCTTCCTGTGCCATCTCATGGCACCCTAGTAATCTCTTATGCAAGCCGGAAAATGTTCTGGGCTTTTTAATCAGATTGGAAAACCATGACGGTTTATTATATTTGTTTTGCTTGAACAAGCTTCATCATTCGTTCCTCCACTGACATTTTGTCTGCCTGATCAGTTCATGTTGACTATTATACTGCAAATATGAGCTAAAAATTATTTTGTACTGAGTGACTGTTGAGTTGTATATGGCTTCTAGTAAGAACTAGGTTAAAGTGGCCAGAAACATGCGTACTGTCATTTTACTCTGGAGTATGTAAATGGTGTAAGTCATGGTGGCAAATTGCAGTTAATTACCATTGTACAGTTTGCGTGGTTGGGTGTGTGCCCAGAATGTGACCAGCACTGGTTAATTAGCTGCAGGTTGCCGCCATTAAATTACACCGGTAATAGAAATAGCCTTTATTGTGACTTGTTCAGTTTTTTGGATAATGTAGGTGCTGTTTTTATAAGCTAGAAACTTGAGTAGTTGTTAGATACAGATTTCTCTTTCCTTATTTCCTTAAAAATAAAACAGACCCCAGCCATTGCTTGATTGAGTGAGTAATTTGGTTTGGTTTTATTTGATTCGATTACTATACCACCCCCATCAGTCCATACATGTGGACACATACACTCTGAGCAATTCACAACACATCAAAATCTAAGTGCAATCGTACAAACACACAAAATGCAATATATACAATAAAACCCTGTCTCTAGCTGAATTGATAAAAACTGCTTTTAAATGAATTTAACAAATTTAAAACAAATTTGAGCATCCCATTGTGTTCTTGGAGAGACTGGGCAAGTCGCTAGGCTAATTCTAACTAATTGATGAAGTGCCAAGCATACGTTGGATACATGCCTAGTCACTGAGCACCTTGTTAATTAGCTGTGGCTAGCTGCAGGAACTTGCAGTATCCCTCTTCAAACACCAACAAGATTTTGTCCTTAGTATGTAACATTTTAGACTAAGAGCATTAGCTATGTGGTTTTGCTAGAAATGTAAATGTGTGAAATGTGAGGCAGTATAACACAAAAAGTAAGCTATTCTGTGGCTGAACAGTGGATATTTCTGCAGGCATTTTAAAGGATAAACCATGAAACAATATTTCTTGTAGGTATTTCCAAATCCCCCAGATAATTTGAGTGATGTTGTCTTGTTCAACAGTGTTTAATCACACAACAGTGGGTCAGATTTGGCCAACAAGTTCTGGTGTTCTAAAGGCACCATTGGGATAAAAAGATACTGAATCATCATATTGGCCTTAAGTTAGGATCAGGTGGGTGTTAAAATTCTTAGAATAGAATCCAGCATGCTTTTTAGCATCTTAGCAAGTTTTGGAGAAACTGGAAAAAAGTTGTGAAGAATTGGGACAAGAGATATAGGGACATCAGGCAAAACTGAGCAGACAGGTCCTGATGTGATATTTTACTTCCTATGCATACTGAAATTCAACAACTAATAATGGCTTGAACAGTTTTTGTATCTTGGTTTGTGTCTATTAGGCTAGTACAGTAGATGTAAATACTATGTTAGATATATTAAGAAACTATTTTGAGCAGCAGTTGAAGATACCTTGGATTGAGTGGAATCATTGACCTTTTTTGTCCAGTGCTGTTCACTTTGCTAGTAGCTGTTGGTCAAGCCTCCAGTTATACTACAAGATAAATATTTTTAATTGGATTACATTTTTCACTTTCAATATGAAAAATATATTCTAACACTAAGTTGCATATCCCATTTATCCTTTGGTTGTGGCAGGGAGATATAATTGATAGGTTTCTATTAGTATTTAAATACTGTATGTTTAAACAAGGGAAGTGAAGGTATCGGGACAAATCTTGGATGGGAAATAACACATTTAACAAATAATGTAGTTACTATTCCATTGAAAGTAATATCCTTGGAATTAAGTTCATACTCCTTTCAGTTGGCTGTATAACAAAACATATCATGCTCTTTAGGTCGCATTTTCACTGGATAATATGTTCATATAGCACCAAGAGACTGTACTTACATGTATGGGTTGAGCTGAACCTGATCTTTCTTTGAACATTCACTCTTGTTGCTGAAGAGATCTATCACCATACAGTATTCTGTTATTTCTAATAATTCTTATGGTTTCTAATAATTCATTGGAAAAAACCTGTGGTTTAGGACAATCAGTTTTTATCATTTCCATAGCTATCTTAATAAGCTAAAAATGAATATCTATGCTTTGCTTGCCCTTTGGGAGCCGACTAGATCCTCAACTGACTGTGGAGCCAGAGGTTGGCAGTTTGATTACTTGCTGTGTCTCCTGTGTGTTGTGACCTTGGGAAAGCTTCAGAGTCCCAGAAGGACCCCAGAAGAAGGGAATGGTAAACCGCTTCTGAGTACTTTCTATCTGGAAAAACCTGAAAAAGGGTTACCGTAAGTCAGAATTATTATATATGCAATTTGGATCTTCGTCAGGCCAATGCAGAGTTAAAACCTGACTAGCTGTCAGGTTGTCTTCAATGTTTGTATCTGACAATGGGCATTCAGGGGTCTCAAACATGCGGCCCGGGGGCCATTTACGGCCCCCAGATGATAGTTTGTGGCCCTCGCCTTGCCTGCCCTCCCCCAAAGCGCCCCTCTTCTGTCAAGAGTAAAAAAAAAGCCTTGCCTCGCTCGCCGGCTCTCTCGCAAGACAGCACCTCTTGCACCCTCCATCCAGAACTGCAGCCTGCCAGCCGGCCCACCTGTCTGCTGGCTAAGGAAACTCCTGGGTGGCTTCCTTGGGCTCTTGCTCAGCTTGGCGGAAAATCTGATGCGGCCCAGCCTCACCCAGACTCTGTCTCTAGCGGCCCCCAGGTAAATTGAGTTTAAAACCCCTGGCATAAGTAGTACCACACATTTATCTGTTTTGCACTGTATTACAAGAAAAATTAATGTTTGGCTCAAAGTAAATAAGCCACTCTTTAAAACTGAATTTTTCTCCTTTATATACCCATAGTGTTTGTATTTCAGCTTGTGAATGTTAATGCAATATGACAGTACTTTGGGATTTTCAAAGATGGCCTGAGTGAACTAGACAGGCAAAAGCTTTACCAGAATGAGGGGGGAAATTGAAATAAGGGTCAGCAAATTAACTCACTTTTTAAAAAACTAAAGTTGTGCACAAATGGTCTTTTGGTACTCTCCATATATATGTCTGAGGGAATAAAAATTGGGACAATTTTAGTGAGTTTCTCTAGGGGAGGGAAACATTCTCCAGCAGTTTTTCCTGAGGTGGGACTCATTATTAGCAATGGCTGTAGTACAGCTTTGTTCTTTTGCCCTCAAAAGTTTGGTGTACTGTATTTCATACTGTGACTACAAAAGGGGTTGGCAGCCAGGGCACTGTTTTGATTCCTCCACAGGAGCCTCTGCTATCCTAGGGCATGGAGTTGGTGGGGGGAGAGCCATCCAAAAACTGATGGAGAAATGTTGAGCATCAATCTGCAAAGTGGCTTTTGATGTCCAAGTGGATGAGAAGAACATCTGAGAATGTTTTTCAGAAAAATCTCTCATGAGAAGGTTGGTTCAACACTTCCATCATTTCTCAGGGCTCAGCACTTTCCTTCTTAATGTTACATCTCTGGGTTGTATATGCAGGTACATTTAGTCTCCAATGCAGATGCACAGAGAGCCTTTTTTTAAATAACCCCTATAAGTGGGTATGGATGAGGACAGTGTTGCGCCCAGTTCCCAGAACAAGGAAAAGCTAGAGCAGTGTCATTATCTGCCTTCCAATTTCCTCAAAGTTTAATTCTGCGTGGAAGATGCCTCCATTTTTCTGCCTCGTGTATACAGCTCTTTTGATTATTTTTGAGCTTAATGTAAGACATTTAAAGTGGCTGGGACACTGCATTTTTATTTTGTTATTCTATTAAACATTGTCTCGTCAGCTATGCAATTTTATTTATTTATTTATTTATTTATTGTATTTATACCCCGCCTATCTAGTCATTTCGACCACTCTAGGCGGCTTCTCAGACTGTCCACAGTTCTTCTGTAAAAACTCCGTGGAAGGAGTTACCTTATGATAGCTTCCCTGTGGCTATAGTTCCTGTGTGAGAAGCATGGGAAGGGCAGGCCCTGGTTGCCACAGAGATGAATATACAGTGAAAAGAGAGACACGCATATTTACTCCTGATCCTCATGAGAAAGAAAAGCGCAGGAATTCCTAGACGTCACCCATGATAATTTATCTGAAATTTCTCCTCTGAAATTTGTTTTGAAGGGAATTTCTTTTCCATAAAGCATATGATGGACTAAGAATGGTCATGAGGTAATTTTTCATTGCAGCATGTTAAAACAAGTTTTCTTCTAAATCATCCTGAGATAAGAATAGACAATACAATGACCAGGTGAAATGCTTTTTGTCTGTAATAGACTACAGCGTGGACAGCTATTTACCTATTTTGTGGTACCATATGTGCTGTTTATCTGCACTGTACAGATGCAACAGTTTAATACTATTTTGAGGCACTCCCTTAGAGTTTGTAGCAGTGTGTTGATGATCTCCAGCAAAGGTATTCTAAGTACCATCACACTTCAATTCCTGGCATTTTGTAGCATGACTCCATTACACTTAAAATAGTGACAAGCTGTTGTCATATGTTGATACACTCAGAGAACATAAATTCTACTGTCTTCAGCAAGACCTGATTTGTAATGTTATTGGGAATGCCTGGAGAAATTGTGTCAGAATGTGTTCTACTAACCAGATAACACTAGCTTTTAGCGCAACAGAAATAGTTTAATTAAGTCAAACAATGTACAATAACATTACTCAGTTTACCTGCCTGGATTACTGAACTACAATGTCACAATGACTACAATCCTGCACGTAATCGCCTTGATGTCCTGTGAATTCATCATGTCTCAGCCCTGGTGGCTTATAAACACTGGCCTTTGTGGGCTTGGCACCTGTACTAGGATAAAACATATATGATCTGGCCTTAGCCCCAGTTACCACCATCAGTTCTTATGATTAGTGCATGGCTATGCTCTGCTACAGCGGTATCAGTTAAGAACCAGAATGCAGCCTAGTTAAGAGGTAGAAAGTCGCAGACATCATTGACCATCAAAACGATGAAATCTCTGGTCAGTATTTGTGAATTTAAAAAGAATTTCCAGTGGGGTTTCCTTGCAGTGAGCACAGCCATGTGGCCATGACTGGTATGCTGTGTGCACAAAGCTGTAGCAGGTAGCTGAACAAGGAACAAGATCAAGGTAGACTCTCCACGCTTTCACCAGGCCACGTAATGTCTCTTTGATTATATAACTACAGCAGAGCATGGACCATGCATCAATATGGCAGCCACTGGTGACTGCTGCTAGGTCCAACTTGGTCCAACATAAACAATCCCTACAGGTTAGTTAGTTAATACAATTAGAGTCAATCAAGCATAGTCCTAAAATATATAGGAAAAAAAGAGCAGTTATTTTATCTAGCAAAAACAGCTCTTGAAAAAAGGCCTAAATTGTTTTCCTGCCGTCATGCAGAATCTTCGCTAGATAGATATAATGTAGTGTAGCAAAAACAAATTCTTGTGGTGCCTTAAATACTAACTGATTTTATCTGGCATGAGCTTTAGAGGGAGTGTAGCAGGCTTCTCTGGGAATTTCTATAATGTAACTGTTGTAACAAATGGAGGTGGGGAGAGGTCACTATACAATAAAAGTACCTCTGGATCAAATGTTGTATCAGTATAACCTTAGGATGGCAATCTGAACCCTACTTATCAGAGAGAGAAAAAAAAAACCCCTATTGAGCTAATCCATTATCAGGATTCTGTTGTCTAGTGCCCAGGTTCTCTCTCACAATTGTTATGGGACCATTTGCCTATCCAGATGTAGCAATGAGTGTGCCAGCCATCGGTCTCAACATGTGGAGTGGCACAGCAATTGCATACTTGGGTGTTTGCCTGCAGCCTCTGTGAGCCAGCTTGAGCTAACAGGTCTCATTTTTGCAACTCCATTTTTTTAATATGCTCTAGCAGGGCGGGTAACTTAAAGCAATCCAAGTTTATATGTTTTTAAAAGGGGCGGGTCAGCAACATTTCCCTAGATGGCTTGAGTATATGGCAAGGCAGGTCTTGCCATTAGGCAAACCGAGGCGGGAGGTGCTGGGATGGGCAGCAAAGGCAACCCTCTGTCTGTTGCCCTTTCTTGGTTGACTGGGCTGGATGTGCCACATGGCAGGCCCTGATTCCCACAGCTGCCTGCTGCCCTTGGGTGTGATGATGACACGGCTCCCTTGCCAATATTCAGTTGGCAGTCCAGTCAGCTTCTATATGTGGAACAGGGAAGAGGGTGATATCATGTCTTTTGACCCGTGTGGAAGACTATTTTTGGCCAGCCTCGGTTTAGGGCAGGAGTGGGCAATATATACAATCCATGACCCCCATGGTCATTTTTCATTTCCCCTCCCATGTTCTCTAGCATGCTCTCACCCTCTACCTGCTTTTTAAAAAAATTGCTATGGGGGTGGGGTGGGGAATGGCTTTTTACTCAGAGACAATTTTGCTACATTTTAGTGGCCCCAAAGTGTACCTGGAAACCCTCATATCCCATGTCATTTTATTTTATTGGTTTAAATTGGCAACTAGAGAGAACGGGGGGAGGGCATCTCAGTTTTTAAAAAGCAATTTTTTTTTAGTTAAACCATATTTCAGTTAACAAAAAAATGGCTATTCTGACAGACTCATCACAATATACAAATTCTCTTATGTGACCACAGCACTCTCCTCTAGCTCATCCCCTCTTGGGAGTGTGGTCTTCAGTCTTCTGGCAAATTTGAAAAATGGCTCTCAGACCCAATGAAATCTCCTGACAATTCTGGGACACTGTTTTCCAAAGTCTGGTGGTGTGACCCTCTAGGTTTATGTGAAGATATTCCAGGGGGAGGGAGCAGCATCATTCACATTAAACTGGTTTTGTTTTTATGGTTTCTTAATACAAGTTTTGTTTTATTAGCTCTTTTAACAATAACAATTATCAGTGTTTATTTTTATGGTAAGTCTTTTTGAAAGCTTTTTGCTTTCATTTTTAAATTTACATTTTAAAAAAACATTTTTTGTTAAGGGATAATAGCAAAGCTGGTCTAGCTTTGGTTAGGAAGATAGACTACTTCTTTAATATTTGAATACAGCAGTTTTGTGCCCATCTATTTAACATATCAGTAAAATGTTTCTGCACTGAGTTCTCATTTGGTCAATGTGACGAGACAGGCTTGGAGCCCAGACCCTTTTTGCATATTACCTTTCATATGCTGCTGCCTATCCAAACTCTTCCTGTGACAGCAGAGACACAGGCCAAGAACAAGAGAGTAAATTGCCCACTTTATCATCTGTGTAGTCAATAAAGGCTCTCTCTCTCTCTCTCTCTCTCTCAGTGACACACATACACACACAAGCTAACACACCCATCTGGCTGTACTTTTTCTATCAAGTCTACATGACACAACTAATCCACTCAATAGCATTTTCCTATGCCTAAACCATATACAGTTAGACGGGTCTGGTGGTCAAAGTAATAAGACTGCCAAGTGTCGAGAAACCTATTCTAGGGATAGGTGAGAAGTTTGCATAAAATCAGTTTTTTGTGAGAATTTTTCCAAATTCATTGAAATTTAAAAATAAAATATGAGAGGCTTTTAAGTGCTTAGCTCATTAAATGGTACAGTAGTTTGATTCTCTGTGTATTCAACCATGAGTGCAACTATAAAGTGTGGAAAATACAGTTTGATTCGCTGTGTATCCACAGACCATCAGATTGGGTTTCTGGGGCGGGAACTGCTGTAGCTGCCCAGAGGACAATTTGCAGGAAGGGCAGAGGCAGTTTGATTTGCATGGCATTTCAACAGGAGAAGGTGCTAACAAGATACTAATTGGCGATTTCTACCTTTCTCTCTCTTTCTTATTGTTTCCATAAGTGCTCTAGTAAAAGTCTGTTTCAGTGCTGAGTTGAAACCATTTTTGAAAAAAAGAAACATTTTGGAGACAAGAGGTGCTCTGTAGAGAGGAAAGGGGATCCCTGTAAGCACCACTTTGCTTCCGATAAGGTGATCACACTAGGCAGAACGTGGTCATAAGTGATGTCAAACTGATCGGAAGAAATTTAAACCCACCTGCTATTAAAAAAGAGGTGATTCCTTGCTCAAAACAAATGATTCCACAGTGGGTTCTCCTACATTGAGCTTTCTGTCATCTAGTTGCCAGGTTTTAATTTGAAGTTCACCGTGTCCAGTCAGAGGCAAGTTATGGAGTAAATGGCCAATGTAGTTGTCTCCTATGTGGCTCTTGAGTTCTACTTGTCAACACATTTCTTCTGGCAGGTTCCTCATCCCTCACAGCTGCATCTCAGCCGTGATCCTCTTCATATCAGACTCATTAGCATTTGTTGAATTTGAAAGCAGTGAAATAAATTTTTAGAAAGTTGAATGTGGAACGAGACAGAGAAAGAAACTGGCCATGCCTTCAGTTCTCATTTTAAAACCTCCACTCATTTTGCCACTTTCCCCTTACTGCTCCTTGCAGGCACCACCTTTACCTGTAGGGCCACATTGAGTCACTTCCACGAGCTCAGCTTCCACATTCAGAGAGATTTCTCTGGCTGTGAGGAAAGGCCAGGAGGGGAAAGCATTTGCTGTTTGTCCTTGTAATGGCCCTTAGAAGCCATATGTAGAAACCATGTGCTGCCAAAAGACTACCTGCATTTCTGTAATCTCTGGACAGCTGTGGAATAAAGGAAATTTGGCCATTCTTAGGGTTCATCCCAATGGGGCACATTGTCCCCCTTTGATCTTGAAGAAGGTGGTGATTACCTGAAATTCATGGGATTTCAGTCCATAAATTCAGCTTTAACCTTAAGGGTGAATGAGATGCAGAGATCATACATCCAGTACTCAGATAACAGATTCCTGATCCACTTGCTCTCTCTCCTTCTGCTTTTTCTTCTTTTTACTGGTTGGGGAAAATGTCAAAGCGCTACATCACCTTTTTGAAGGCAGGCAGATTGGCCCTAGGATAACATTTGACATGGACTGCAGCTCAGCTCTGCCTATTCGCAGCTCTTCTACCCATCCTATGCTTGGAAGGAAAAATAAAATAAAAGAACTTTTCTGTTGCAATTTCTCTTCTACAGCTTCCCTTCCCTTTAATCGTATGCCTGGAAGTAAAGTTTGTGACCAGAAATTATGACTGCAGGAGCCTATAACCTCCTATACCTTTCTCTGAGATTTGCTGAACTCCTTTCCATGCAATGAACCAAGGCTAGGGGATACCATGACTCAGGAGGGAACAACAAAAAAAAAAAAGCATGGGAAGGCATGGATATTTTACACTGTTCATTACTGCTATTACAGAGACAAGCATTACATCGTGTGGATGGTGGCAAAAATACCAAAACGATCAGCGCACAGCCAGGTACTTTCACAGAATCAAAAGCTTTCGTTGTATGAGCTTGTGCAGAAGTTTTGGATTGTTTATGCACTCGTAAAGGGAATGTCAGAAAGCTGACTTTTGAATTGGCCACTGATTCCTTGGAGAACAAGCCACTGCACAGCTAGTTGACATACCACCTGTCTGCACGCCACATGCAATCACAAATGGTTTTAGAACTCTAAACCATCCCAATAATGTTTGAATAAGAAATACCTTAGAGTTTATATGTCTAAGTTTGGAACTGATGAAGCAAAACTGTCTAGTTCAGCACTCTCTTTTTCTTTTTTTTTTTTCTTTTTTGGTCATCATCAGCAAGTTGATTTAAATTGAATGAACAATGCTGGCTGCATTCCTCTGCCGAGCAGCATAAAAAAAAAAAAAGAAGTTTTGCTAAACTGTAAAATCCTGCTGAAGGGATTGTTCCAGAAAAGTGTAGTGGCCGACTGCAGTCATACAGACTGTTCCCGTGGCTTTTTTTGTTCTGATCGCTTTATTTCAGAGGAGGAAGTTTGCCATGGAGGAGGAGGGGAAAAACATTTAGGAGTCAGGAGGATAACTCCTCTGGGTATTCTCAGCCATTTACCTCACAGATAAAATATGATCAGTGTGCTGAGCTGAGAACAGATGTAAAATATTTTTAGAAAAATCTTGGCGTACAACAATATGGAACTCTTCGTCCCAGCTCACTCTCCTTGTTTTTACTTTCAGATTTGACCAAACATGTTCTGTTTGGATTGGATTGGAATTGCTGACTTGGAACATCCAGGCTCGTTTGAGTGATTTGATGAACTCTTAGGCTGACCTCATTCTTAACATGCAAGCCCCCTCCCCTGGAATGGAAAAAAAATCCCCCCCCCCTTTTCGCTTCACACAGTTAAAGGGATTTAATCTCAAGGCCTTCCTGAACTAGTCATTGGGATATCATATTGTGTTGCTAGCCCAGCATTTGCTGGGCACTAAAGGGGCTCTGTATAGAGCGTATACGACATTGATCAGTGTTTGCATAGCGGATTTGTGGGGAATAAATGGCAATAGTTAAAGTGAGGCCGAGTGTAGGGACAGCGGGATGTTTTTAACAGGACCCGTCTGGGATTACATTCTTTATGAATGATCCCATAATGTGGATCTGACTGTAGGCCCTCTTCATATGCCACGTATGGAATGTAGAGGCAGAGAGAGAGAGAGAGAAAGAGAGAGAGAAAGAGAGAGAGAATCGTAGCATTCTTCTCTGCTGTTTTCAACATCCCGTTAAACTGTAGGGCAGGTTGCCCAGAAGACAGGTGGAAGCTCTGGTGAAAACCAGTCTTTCCTTCAGAGAGAAATCCCTACAGCGGTGGTTGCATAAATCCTTCTGTTTGTTTTCATCACACTTACTGTCTCTGGTAAACTGGTCCCCTGAGGCTTGGGGGAAAAAGGACTTGGGGACTTTGGCTCATGAGCAGAAGCCATGCTTGCAGACAATAAAAAGAGGACCTGTCACCTCTACTTTAAAAGGGTGTCTCTCTGGGATCGGACCTGGCAGGAGAGAATGTGAAAATATCTGCCTGATACTCTAAAGGAGTGGTTCCCGACCTTGGGTAACCTAGGTGTTCCTGGACTACAACTCCCAAAAATCTGGTCAGTACAGCTAGTGATGACGGCCTCTGGGTGTTTTAATCCAAGAATATCTGGAGACACAAGGTCAGGAACCACTGCTCTAAAAAGCTGTTGCCAATCAGAGGAGAACCAGCCTTTTCCCACTTTGGACTTCCAAATGGTTTTGGATTATAAATCCCATCATCCCAGCCCCCACGGCAGTTGATGGTTTGTTTTTTAAAAAAATTCCAACAGCCTCTGGAGATCCAAAGGTGGAGTTTCTGGGTCTCTGACAATAATAAGTGAGAAAGGTAAAACTCTATGACCTTGTCTGAAGTGACTCTCAAGTGCCCCACATATCAAAAGTCCTGTTCTTAGCCCACATATCGCCACAATGCAGGCTTGGAGTGAAGTGCCAGGATCTCATGGCACTGGAGCTGTTTCATCGTCTGTGTCAAGAGAATGGCCACGAT
The DNA here is from genome assembly GCF_051106095.1 of Pogona vitticeps. Classification (NCBI taxonomy): domain Eukaryota; kingdom Metazoa; phylum Chordata; class Lepidosauria; order Squamata; family Agamidae; genus Pogona; species Pogona vitticeps. The sequence continues at coordinate 138,481,201 of NC_135784.1, read as the reverse complement.
CCTACGGCTAGGTAGCTGCTTTTCGCCGTTACATGGAGTCAAATGCTGATCCCATTTAGTGCTCAGCCTCCAGGGATCACGGGTGGTGGTGGTGGTGGTGGTCTTTTGCTGGAACAGGAGAGAGCTAGCTTCCAGTTTGAGCAGAATATGATTAAGAGGAGCCTCCTTCCCCAGCGAATATCAGATAGGATCTCTTCTGGAAACAACAAAGTGCTCTGAGAATAATCTAGTTTTGGATGACGCGCGAGAGAGTGCCACTCTGGCATTTTCATGTCAAAGGCCATTAAGCTCTGGTTGGATGCTGCCGCCTGCTTTCATTATGGTAGCAAGAGAGCTCTAGACTTTCCAGAATAGGTTTTGTTTTTTAGAAGGATCATTTGACTTTTCATGGACCAGGTGGTAGGATATGTGTGTTAGAATAACAATATTGAATTTGTACTAGCATCTTCCTTTCTTCCCTGTGCTAATTCTTTTGCTCTCATTGTAGGGAACAGAACTGAAATGTGCCATTCAGCGTGCATAATCATCGGCCTATTATCTCCTCTTCTTTTCAACAGTGAAAAAAAAATCAGGAATATAATACATAGCGGGTTCAGACTGAAATGTGTGCAACTGGGCAGGCTGTAATGGACTTCCCACCTCCTCAAGCCGGATCCTCAAGCCATCAGAAAGGAGGAGACGCATGATCAGTGGTGTATGTGAAAGAGGGGGTCCCCTCCCCTCATATTGAGCAGCGGCACTTTCTGTGAGCACAGCTCTTCCATCAACAGAAGGCAGATCCTGGAGCCAATCCATTATGAATAATTACCATTTTCAGACACATGTTATTATTAACAAGATCTAGCATTCATAGCCAAGAATCCAACTGAAGAAATACACTGGGGTAAAAATGCAAATAGGGAATTGCTGGTACAGTAGTTAGAAGGCCAGTGCAGACATTTGTTCTTGCAGGCACAATTGTTCAGCTGGTGTGCAATAACAAATGCATGGGCTGACTTCTTAACTAGTGGTGATTCCAGCCAAATTTTAGGCAGATCATTGCCACTGGATTGTAAAATAAAGGCTACGGGAATCTTCTTACTTACATCTGACACTGTTAAGCCCAACTGCATACGTTTCAACAGTACAGTTGTCCCTAGTTAAGAGGTTGATGGTTATATCTTGTGTCATGCACCGATCTTGTGATCTGGCATGTGAGAAGAAATACAAGCACCAACGTCTTACCTACCTGCATACACTGCTGCAAATACTCTATTGAACTGTGGGCACAGGTGACACCTTAACAGAGTGCACCCATCTCCCTCCCCACCCCCCCAAAAAAGGAATACACCGGGCACTCAATTTGAATGAATAAAATAAAAATCATGCATTTATTGGTTACAGCAAAATCAGCATTGATGCTCCAGGAAAATCAGCACTGGTGCTGCATCAGGTGAGCCAGCTCTCTACCGATGCCCTTTTCCAAGCTTGTCTTCTGGGAAGTGCTGAAGTGGCAGCTGAAGGCCAGTAGCCCCAGGCGGGAGAGTCCTAATGAGAGCCTCTGCCATTTGTACTGAGAAGCCGAGGCCGCCCTCCTGATCTGAGCTCACCTGCTGTCAACCTCTATTCCAAAGGGATTCTTTGTTTTGGGTTAAGAACGTGAGTGCTTCTACCCCACCAACCTGGATCCTTTCCTAGGTGGAAAGCCACCCAGGCAGCCACCAACAAAGTTGTGACAAATCGATAAGACAAATAAGTACAGTCAGTAGCCGCTAATGATCTTCATGACCTAGGCTTATGGTACCCTTGCTGTCACGACTCTTTACATGGAACTAGTGGGGGGATGGCGGGCAGGCGGGCGGGCCAAGTTTTCGAGCAGATGGGCTGCAGGGAGAACTGCTCAGCAATGCCACAGACTCTTTGGCTGGATGTCTTTAAGCAGATATGAGACAGCCAACTCTGTCGTATTGTACAGTATATGCATAATCCCTAAATTAAATGGTAGGCTGGGGAGTGTAATGTACATACCTTTGGTGGACCAGAGTGAAAACTCCAAGATTCCCCTCCCTCCCAGTCAACCAGCTGTCCTCTGATTGGCTGGCCGGCCAGAGTGCAGATGTGGTGTGCTGTGACACACATGCTGAGAACTTTGCCATAGCACAAAGAACGTCGAGGGAGCAGCCACTCCCCTTCACCCCCACCAGCGCAAACACACACACACACACCCCAGTAAGTGTTGGAATTTAATTTGCAACCTCACATACTGTCTGTCATTTGTGTGACTAGGAGGAACTTTTCTGGGTTGGGTGATTGGCTATCCAGCACTAACCAATAGTTCTTTCCAGCCTTTGAACTCAAAAAGAGCACTGCCTGCCTACTGAGTGCTCTTTCCTCTCTTTCCTGGTTTGATGGCAGTTGTTTGTTTTCTGTTGATCTATTTGCAACTGTAAGTAAATACTGTAAATGTTCCTTATTCTTTTTCCTTTAATGTCTCAGACACTATTGAGACTTTAAGTGCCAGTTAATGAGAAAGGGGTGGACTCTGGGGAATTTGTAGCTATTCTCCTCTGTGAGTTCCTGTACTTCTAAAAAGGTAAAGGTAAAGGTTCCCTTGACAATTTTTTGTCCAGTCGTGTTCGACTCTAGGGGGCAGTGCTCATCCCCATTTCCCAGCCATAGAGCCAGCGTTTCGTCCGAAGACAATCTTCCGTGGTCACATGGCCAGTGCGACTTGGACACGGAATGCTGTTACCATCCCACCGAGGTGGTCCGTATTAATCTACTCGCATTTGCATGCTTTCGAACTGCTAGGTTGGCGGGAGCTGGGACAAGCGACGGCAGCTCACTCCATCGCGTGGATTCGATCTTACGACTGCTTGGTCTTCTGACCCTGTGCTTCTACTGTGTAGCAAAAGAGTATTTTACCAGAAATTCAAAACTCTGCAACAGTGAGTTGGGTTGGGGACAGTGGTTTTTGGCCAGTATTTTAGTCCTAAAGTGGATCTTAGAAATCTTGAAGTCCAACCTACTTCTCACTCTAGGTATCTCACAAATACAATCCATAAACACAGTTGGCTGTCTTGGGTCTGTTTAAATTCACCCAGCAAATTAGTTTGTTGCATTGTTTAATAGCTCTTGGAAAGTTTATCCTGACATTTGGCCAAAATCTGTTTCCTTGTTGTTTCTACTCATGTCTAACCCTTTGAAACTACTTGTGCACGTTGGGCTAGTCACATGGATACAGCAGTTGCTTCAAAAATCGTAAATATTATTTGATAATTTTTTCTTAATTCTCTCAGTCTTAAAATTATTACTACTCCTGTCCATCTTACGCACTGTTAGCATAACTCATCTGTACAATGCTTTCTGATTCCATTTAGGCAGGAAATGGAGGTAGTCCTGGTGGTTCCAGACTCTGTCTGCCTCCCACCCCCACCCCGGGGGCATTTCTTTGTAGTGATTTTGCAGATGATTGGCATGCCGGGAAGTTATTACCTGCAGGCCAAATGTTCATGGCACGTGCCAGTCCTTATAAGGATACCCGAGATTCCAAATCCATCAGACGAGGGAGGGGGGCAGGAGGGTGAGTGAAGGGAAGAAAACTATCCACTGCACAGACCTGGAAATCATCACTCCAAACCCCGTGATAATATGAGGTACTTCCTGTTTTGTTTCCAGACTTGAACACAGCTACTGTTGCTGGGGAAGCTCCCATCTCAGAGCACCCTTAGCAATTAAAACAGGAGCCAGTATGGACACGCTTGCCCTGTGAGTCGCTAAACTCATTATGCTGGCAGTCAAACAGGCAATAAAAACTGGGCAGGCTTCACTCATTCATTCCTCAGTAATGGCATCACAAAGAAGTACAGAGAGGTCTCCTTCTTTTTATCTTCCCATACATATGCAAATCTCAGACTGCGCTTGGGCTCAGATTGTCACAACAACACCCGAGGGAGTGGCTGTGACACTCCAGGGTCCACGTCTCCGTCAGGCACATTCAGTTTTATTCTAATTTGGCAAACAGAGGCACACGTACAAATGGGGGAAATGCTGCCAACGCTGAAGGCCAAAATGCTACGAAAGTCATGGAAAAAACAAGCTCATAACATTTCTAAGCTGCACCAAAATGTGGAGAAGAAGAGGGGGAAGAAAATCTCTGCCGTAACATGGCCCTCCAGATGTTGTCTTGTTGCCCGGGACCTTGGTTAGCTCTAGTCAGCATAGGCAATGGTGAGGGATGATGTGGGTTGTGATCCATCAACATCTGGAGAGGGTACCTGTTGCCCAGCCCTCTTCTTGGTCATGGCTGAAGAATGTATGGCACTTCATCTACACTCCATTCCCTCAGAACCCCTGCCAACATAGTCAGTGGCAAGGACTGTCCATATTTGGAGGGACACTTGTACCTCGGCCTCTCCACGGTTTCTTTACTGCGTCATTGTGTTACATGACATCACATGGCTAGCTTAAAGAAGTCTGCATTTGTGTCCCTATGTCCTTAAGAAGGTGGGCCCCTTTTTTGAGTCAGGTAGCTGCTTGTCAGGCAAAGATTCTGAGAAATACAGCATTCCTGCTATGAAGAGAGCTTCGCCCCGTAAATTTCTGCATGCCACAGAGCTGGTACAAGGCATAGGACTTTGGCCACTCCTCACAGTCAGCACTCCTGTTGTCCATCGGTTTTCTCCTTGTGCAAAATAGCAATTTTCTACTGGGTAAAATGTTGGTGGCTCCAACCCACGTGCTTTTCAGTTTGAGGTTTGGTTGTGAATCAGAATAACCAGAAAGGCGGCAAGAGAGGGTCAATCCGACAGCATCCACTCTGTCTTTTTAAGCGGTTCTGTAGGACGTGCTTATCAGGTGAACCTTTAAAAGGCAATTAACCCTGCTTCGTTCAGCTCACAAACTGAGCTGTGAATGGAAAAGTGGGGTCATTAAATTTTATGCAGAGATCGACAGAAAGGGAATGATTAGATGAGTATTTCTCCCACTGTTTGTACTGTGTTTCTTAGTGCTCCTTTCAATATTTATTTCGCCTGCTACACAATGCTAGCACTAATTGCAAGTAATTCTGATCTTTTGCTGTAAGTAAATGGTCTATTTTGTTCAGTCAGCAGGGCTTATGTTTTTTTGGTAGCATTTCTACTTGCATTGCTTTGTCTTACACGACTGCCTGTGCTCAGTGCCATAATGTTGTTGTTGGGTGTGTCTGGATGACATCTCAGATGATGCTCAGAGAAGGGTGTGGTGTGGGAGTGAGGACCTCCTCCTTTTGTCTGTTTCATTTCAATTGGTAAGCCTTAGGACAGTGATGGCAAACCTGTGGCACGTGTGTCACAGCTGGCACACAGAGCCCTCTCTGTGGGCACGCGAGCCACAAGTCACCATTGAGAAATACTTACCCATCCTCCGATCCCAAATTTTGGCACTCCCCTCTGCTGGTGAAGGTCCAGCGGAGGGGTGCAATGGCAGCCATTACTGGTCTAACCTAATGGGAGATTGGAGAACTGGTAAGTATTTCTCTGTTAATACCACCCCTAGGAGTGAAAAAAACACAAGCATTTAAATGTTCCAGTGCAGGGGCAGTTGTTTTTTCTAATCTAAAAACTCAGTATTCAGGTTTAATTGCAGTGCTGGCATTTTGAAATAAATAAGTCAGTTTTCTGTTGCAGTTTGGGCACTTGGGCTCAAAACGTTTCACCATCACTGTCTTAGAAGTTCTTGACTTTCAATCTAGGTAATCAAAATAATATGGGTGGAAGCCCTACCAAAAACAAACAAACAAACAAACAAAAGCCCAGCTGGCTGAACAAAATAGATCTGGTCGACTTGTGATTACCTCTAATATTGTGTAGCTGATAAAATAAATATTGTAAGGAACAGTAAAAAACATGGCACAAACAGTGGGTCAAGTAGCTGCTCTGTTAGTTTTTCAGGGTAATGAAAGGTTAACTCAGTTTAATTTTTATTTAAACATATGAACTGTCAGAAATATAGCTTCCAAATAAAGCTGGAATTAGGGCTGCATTTCAACCCATTTTTAGGTTTAGATGATGCACAACTGTTACCAATTCTTTTGTTGTCGTCCCCCCTCCCCCGGTGCTATCTCTGCATCAGATCCAGCCCATTGGGAGGCTACAGTACTACTGTATTTGTTCCACATTTCATTGCACAGTACAACCAACATCCCATGGAGTGTGTACTCCAAAACGGATTCATTTCCTATGCATCTAGTGTACAGTCCCACCTCCCTCACCCGCTGTCTTTCGACTCCCTTAATTTTTAAAAATTAATTTCCTAACAGGAATGTCAATGTATTGGTATACGGCTGTCAGCACATTTTAGGGAGGGGAGATGCCCAAGGTGTTTGTCTGAGGAGCTTTGAGCTCTCATCAGGCACCAATCGTCCCTGCCCATATAATAGTTTCTGCCATCTCCCTATGCAGCACATCTCCTTTTGCAATGTTCTTGCTCTTGCAGGCTTGATTCCACAGTTGGGAGTGGATAGGATTTGGGATCTCCCAGAAATGTTGACTTTCATTGGCTCAGGCATGAGATGCATGCAAGTATAACTTTGTGGCCTGGGCAGACATATCTGCACAATCAAAAGGAGGAGGGGATGTTCCCTAATTTTTTGGGTTCCTTCCTTATGGATGAAGGGGAGACCAAAAAACAAACAAACAAAAAAAAACAAAAACAAAAACAAAAAACCAACCCAGCAAGCCTTTATACAGCTACTCGTAAATAAGCTCCACTGAGTTTAACGGGCCTTACTTCCAAGCAAGCAAACATAGAATTGCAGCCCAAATTAATTACAAGTGAAAGGGGGAGGAGTTGTAGTATAGTGTAATGGAGTAGTTTACCTCCCACTGAGTTTCTAAGGTAAATAAAAAAAGGTCTAAGAATGCAGTCCTATGTATGTCTACACAGAAGTAAGTTCTGCTCTATCCAATGGGACTTGTTACCAGAAAAGCAGGTGAAGGACTGCAGTTTAAGTGGCTTCCAATCACAGCCAGCCTCCCTCACTCCACACAAAAATATCTCCAGAAGGAAGTGTTTTACTAAAAAATATGTTTACATAAATATAAATAAAACATTTGGAAGAAAGACTATGTATGCAACAAATAAATAAACCTATACATAATAGTAAGAATACTGTAGGATTTATTTCTGAGTAAATTTGCATCCTATTTAGTAATTGCCATCCTCTGAACAGTTCTCTTAGAAGTAAGCCTGGAAGTGATGCCTTGGTGCATGTACAGAGTGCAAACCTGGTAGTTTTCATTAATTATTTTTATAGTGAAAGGTTAAAAATTTTTTTAAAGCAACAGCTAATAAAAATGGCTTGGAATAAAGTGGTGCTCTTCTTGTGTTCCATACGTACTATATACTGTACTTGAAGTGAAGAAAAGGTATTTTTGTTTTTTAAATACTTCATCTAGTTTCAGATCAGGTGTGAAAGAAGATAGATCTCCCCTCACTGCATCTTTAAGAGTTATGTAGATATGGTTTTTTTTATTAGCCCCTGTGGCTTGTCATGTGAACCATACCCACAACTCGAAGCTGTGCCCTGTTTAGAAGCTTTGAGGGCTGCTGGCCCCACTTTCTCTCAGGTAATTTTAAAAAGAGTGGTTTGGCAGAGTTTTTCAAGGCCTCGATGTAGATCAGTAAGACGCCAGCTATATGAGTGTTTAACCCAATCAGTAGCCCCTGCTGGAATGGGTTGGGATCGCTCTAAAAACACTGATGTTCTTGTTAGAGCATTCCAACCTGTTCCTAATGAGGACCAATCCATCCCTGATTGATCTAGGGCTTGAACCTACTGTTTCTTTGGAGCAATTATTTAGGATCAGTCCAAATAAACATGGTTTCCTTGCTGTGCAATCACCTAGATCTCTCCAGTGTGTGGTTGGGGGTGTTCTTCCTATGCCTTAGTGGTGATGTGTGGAGATGGGTGTGGTCCGGCCATGACTACAGATGGCACTTTCACCCTATTTTGAAGTGAAAAAGGAAATTTAGTTTTAATTTTATTTTTTTTTAAAAAAATACTTTCCTAATATTGCAGTGCATCACCTAAGGGCTATGCCACTTGCCAAAAAATATAATTAAAAAAAAGAAAAAGAAAAGGAGAAATTTGTGGCTGATATATGTGACTTTGTATTTTCTCTCTTTAAGTGCACAGAGACCCAGGAATGTCAGGATATTATGACCCACCATAGAGAATTTACTCTTTTGTACATGAGCCAAAATTTGTTAATAGGCATCCATATTAAAACAGGTGTGCAGTCACAGATTCAGCACATTAAGCTGATGCAATCTATGAAATGTGTATTGGACATGAGGTAATGTCTGGGATCCATTCATGGATTGCTTCCCTTCATGGATTGCTGCCTTGTCGTGGTGAAGGGGCTTAAATAATTCAGAGAAGCTATGGGCTACACCATGCAGGGACACCCAAGACAAACAGGTCATAGTGGAGAGTTCTGACTAAACGCAGTCCACCTGGAATAGGAACTGGCAATGCCACTCCAGCATCTTTGCCAAGAAAACTCCATGGACAGAAACAAAAGGCTAAAAGATATGACGCTGGAAGATGGGCCCCTCAGGTCAGAAGGCGTCCAACATGTTACTGAGGAAGAGCGGAGGACAAGTACAAGTAGCTCCAGAGCTAATGAAGTGTTTGGGCCAAAGCCAAAAGGACACTCAGCTGCAGATGCTCCTGAAAGTGAAAGGAAAGTCCGATGCTGCAAAAAAAAAAAAATACTGCATAGGAACCTGGAGTGTAAGATCTATGAACCTTAGTAAGCTGGATGTGGTCAAACATGAGATGGCAAGAATAAACATTGACATCTTGGGTGTCAGTGAATTAAAATGGATGGGAGTGGGCAAATTCAATTCAGACGATTATCATATCTACTACTGTGGGCAAGAATCCCATAGAAAAAATGGAGTAGCACTCATAGTCAACAACAGAGTGGGGAAAGCTGTATTGGGATATAATTTCAAAAAGGTAGAATGATTTCAACACAAAATCAAGGCAGACCTTTCAGCATCACAGTAATCCATGTTTTTGCACCAACCACCAATGCTGAAGAGGCTGAAACTGACCAATTCTATGAAGACTTACAACACCTTCTAGAACTGACACCAAAGAAGGATGTTCTTGTCATTATAGGGGACTGGAATGCTGAAGTAGGGAGCCAAGAGATAAAAGGAACAACAGGTAAATTTGGTCTTGGAGTTCAAAACGAAGCAGGGCAAAGGCTAATAGAGTTTTGTCAGGAGAAACAAGCTGGTCATAACAAGCACTCTTTTCCAACAACACAAGAGGTGACTCTACACATGGACATCACCAGATGGGCAATACCGAAAACAGATTGATTATGTTCTCTGCAGCCAAAGATGGAGAAGCTGCATACATTAAGATTGCTGGAAGAAATATCAACAACCTCCGATATGCAGATAATACCACTCTGATGGCAGAAATTGAGGAGGAATTAAAGAACCTCTTAATGAGGGTGAAAGAGGAGAGCGCAAAAGTGGTCTGAAGCTCAACATAAAAAAACCTAAAATCATGGCCACCAGACCCATAACCTCTTGGCAAATAGAAGGGGAAGATATGGAGGCAGTGACAGATTTTACTTTCTTGGGCTCCATGATCACTGCAGATGGTGACAGCAGCCATGAAATTAAAAGACATCTATTTCTTGGGAGGAAAGCAATGACAAACCTCAACAGCATCTTAAAAAGCAGAGACATCACCTTGCCGACAAAGGTCTGTATAGTCAAAGCTATGGTTTTTCCAGTAGCGATGTATGGAAGTGAGAGCTGGACAATAAAGAAGGCTGACCACCAAAGAATTGATGCTTTTGAATTGTGGTGCTGGAGGAGACTCTTGAGAGTCCCCTGGAGTGCAAGGAGATCAAATCTATCCATTCTGAAGGAAATCAATCCTGAGTGCTCACTGGAAGGACAGATCCTGAAGCTGAGGATTCAATACTTTGGCCATCTGATGAGAAGAGAAGACTCCCTGGAAAAGACCCTGATGTTGGGAAAGAGTGAAGGCAAGAAGAGAAGGGGATGACAGAGGACAAGATGATTGGACAGTGTCATCAAAGCTACCAACATGAATTTGACCCAACTCTGGGAGGCAGTGGAAGAGAGGGGAGTCTGGCATGCTCTGGTCCATGGGATCACGAGTCGGACATGACTTAACTACTAAACAACAACAAATGTCTGGGAGAAGATGTCAGGTGATTTGCCCAGTTATTGGCTATTGACACTATATAAGTGCTACACACTATGATGTAGTGCGGAATGTTGTGTTGGAGAGTTGCTGCATAAAGTGCTGTTTGTTTACCGAAAGTGTATGATTGAGTCATTTGACTAATGTACATAGTTCTGTTGTACATAGTTTGTAAATACACTGCTGGTGAAGGAACCTACTGTGTCTGTGAGTCTCTTTGCTGTCAATCTGCAAGACTAATGTGTCTCAGAACCATCTCCACACCCCAAATCTTGACAAGGATTAATGCCCACCTGCAAACAAATGGAAGTGAGCTGTTCCCAACTGGCCGACAGAGATTGCAAAAGAGAAAGCAGGCCGCAGGGAGCAAAAAGGACCAAATGGACCAACACAGAGCAATCTAATGGAATATGTGGTTCCCTGGATAGCAACTACAGGGGCTACAGGAGTAATTTTCGTGAACAGAAGGAGCAGTTTAATCAAGCCCTATGATTCCAAACTGTTCCGAAGTTACCCAGACTAAATTGCACCCTGTCACTCACCTTAAGATCGGCCAACAGCTTTACTTGATATCAACAAGCAAGCTGTGTGTATACCTTTCAAAACTTTGAGTAAGTCTAGGCTAGGAGAACGCAACATGACATTGACAATGGGCCTCAAAAGTTAAAACACACCATAACATTTATAAAATGGATTTGGCATTTTGCTATTAATCTATAACATAACATAACATAACATAACATAACATAACATAACATAACATAACATAACATAACATAACATAACATACTATACTGTACTATACTATACTATACTATACTATACTATACTATACTATACTATACTATACTATACTATACTATACTATACGCTGTTTCCCCGAAAATAAGGCAGCGTCATATTAATTTTTGCTCCCAAAAATGCATTAGGGCTTATTTTCAGGGAATATTTCATTTTTTTTCCATGTACAACAATCTACATTTATTCAAATACAGTCATGTCATCTTCTTCTGGTTGCTGCACAAGGGTGGAGGGCGGGGCTTCACTTCACTGGGGCTTATTTTGGGGGTAGGGCTTAAATTACGAGCATCCTGAAAAGTCATACTAGGGCTCGTTTTCAGGTTAGGTCATTTTCGGGGAAACAGGGTAATATAACATACTGGGAGCTTCATAAAATGGAAGCAGCCCTGGACCTCTCTCAACGTCCGAGGGGAGCCCTGTTCAGAGGCAGTAGGAGAGCTACTTGCTTTATTTCTACTCCGTTGCTCCAGGAGCCCATTTACCTGCCTGGCATCACCACTGGCAGTAGCACAGACCAGCAACTGTGTTTTGAGGTTTACAGATAGCTACAGTGAAGCAATTGGTCCTGGAGAAACTGTAGACTACAAATACCATGATCTAATCTAAAATTCAGGCAGGGAGTTAATTATATTAGCCAAGCTGTCTGACATTGCTGGTTTACTTTATGCAACAGTGAAAAAAAGCTCAGAAAGGTTTTATTGCAATTTTTTAATAGCGTGAGATAACACGAGTTAACAGAATGGTGAGTATACCAATTATTAATGTAGGAATTTTCTGTCACTGTTTTGATTCCACCCCAAACAAAGATGTTCCCACTCAGTATATAGATATACTGTATGTATTGTTTATTTTTAAAACTATATTGATATCCTGTCTTTACTGAAGTAGACATGGATGGCTCTTGCCCTCTGCACTCTATACTAACAACAAAACTGTGGGAGAGTAGGACTCATCGAGGCTCCATGGGGAGAGGTGAACTTCGAAGCTGCAGCCCAACACAGATATGGCTAGTGTTTCTTCTTCTGTATTGCTGATCTGAAAAAGGAGGGGGGAAGTGTGACGACGAATCTTCTCCTAGTTCTCCTATAGATAACTAAAAATATAGCTCCTCCAAAAGTAAACAGCAGAACAAACATACATAAAGAGGATAAAAAAACCTAGCCCTGTGTTGCTACAAATGATTCAAGTAGCTAAAAAAAAAAGGGAGTTCTGAAAGATTATTTACTATAAAATGGGGATTAATCTTCCTCCACAGCAGGCTGTTGTCTGAACTACTTTGAGGGATATGAAGAATTAGAGGCCAGTGGACTCCTTGCTCTCATGTCAGGGTGGGAATATCAGTGACCAATTAATAATCAGCATGTCTAAAAAGCTACAGATACTTAATGTGAGATGAAAAGGAAGAATTGTCTGTATACCTTTTGAGAATTGCACCAAACAGGGAATTCAGGCAGGTGTATAGGCTGGCGTTTTTTATGGACAGCTGTTACAGGTACAAGAACGTTGGTGTCCTCCTTTGTGTTTGGCCACCATACACTCCATCTTGTCATAACAGAAAAAGCTACTCATGCCTGCCCAGTAAAGGATGGCTGGAGAAACCAAGAGGAAGGGAACCAAGTAAAGAAAAATTTACTGTATAACAGATACCTCCATTTTGCGATGTCAAGTGCCACCTGGTGTTTGACTGAGAGAAAATCAACGGAATACGCATGAGTGCTCCCAAAACACCATCCTCTGTACCTTGCAGGTAAAATCATGTTCAAAAATTTACTGTATCAGGAAAAAAATTCTTGTAACAGGACAAAGATTTTTAATTGCACGTTTATTTATTTACTTATTTATTTACTTATTTATTTATTTATTTATTTATTTATTTATTTATTTATTTAGTTAGTTAGTTAGTTAGTTAGTTAGTTAGTTAGTTAGTTAGTTAGTTAGTTAGTTAGTTATAGCCCACCCTGTATCATAGGATCTCAGAGTGGCTTTCAAAACTTTATAAAATAATTTTAAAATGTGAGATATTGGAAACGCTTAAAATCAAACAAAATTAGAACACTCAAAGATTAAAAACATAGCACTAAAACCTGTGCACGCCATGACCCTCAACTCTCAAAGGCTGTAATAAATTACTTGTATGCCAGTGTTGGCGTCAATCACGCCTCCAAGGGGAGGGCATTCCATAGTTAGGGTGCTAAAGCAGCAGAAAAAGCCCTTCTTTTGCATGCCTGAGGCCCCTTTTGCTCAACAACACTCTGGAAGAATAGTGGAACTAGAAACAGCAATTTTTGCAAAACTTATGTTTGAGTACATGTGTTTGATCTCTTATCTCGTCCAATGTCTTCAGATAAATGACTGTAATGGGGTCATGTAGTTAAACCCTATGCTTAACCCGTGTGTGTGTGTGTGTGTGTACACACACAAGCCAGGGTACAAGTGTTTGCTGAACCCATGGCTATGTCTGGCCTGGCCAAGATGGGTCACGTAGAGGGAGAATTTGTGTAGATCAATTCACATATAGGATTGCCCTTTCACAATTGCTTCAGATTGCAGAACAAATCCGTTATTATATTTGTGCTAAAAAGCTCACCAAATCTGCCAATTCGATACATTTTATTTCATTTATTTCATTTTTTAAAATTTATTTTATTAGATTTATACCCCACCCATCTAGACCAAAGGTTTACTCTACTTTTATTAGTTTCATACTACCCTGCCTTTCCTAAAGCTGGCATATGTGACTCTTGTCCTCCACACTGCAGAACAGCAGCCCTTAACTGCAAAGGACCCTTGGCCATCCAAAAACTACAGTATTTTAATTTTACAGAATTCCTGGAACCCAAAGGAATATCCTACATTTGCTTCTGGCTTCTTTTTCTTTCTCTCTGTGCAATGTGTACGTATGTACTGTACAGTTGTCAGTCATAACAGCAGCCTGGCACACAGAAATTTAGCTGTTATAATTTTTCCTAACATGAAAATAAGTATCCAGAAAACATTATCCTCATCCTTTGAGAGTCTGGAAGACCAAAAATGTCTTCAAATTTAAGAGGAAAGCTAGGATTCTTCTCAAAACACAGAGCATTTGGCAACTGTGCTTAATTACCTGAAAGTATGTGCTTCATGCTATGGAATCCATGTAGACCTGAATCAACACAGATTGGCCAACATAGAGGTACAGTCACAGATGCCAGCTTTTAGAGCTTCACAATCTGATCTCACATCCCACAACAAAGGTCATTCTTAGAGATGGGATATTCATATTCGTCTCCCAGGGGAGATGAATATGAATATTGCCACTAGAGGTGGCAGGGCCCTTTCAACCTCTCCCCCCCCCCCGAAACCTGCCGCTCCACTCACCAGGCTTCACGTGGCATTTGAGGTCCTCATCAGTAACATTGCACCAATTGTGGAAGTAGCCTGGCCCAGCGCATCCCCTCCTCCCTGTGCTGCTGAGCTCTTAGCAGCTGAGTGGGGAGACTTCTCATCCCAGCTCCTCGTCAGACTGGTCAGCAGTGCAGGGAGGTGGGTAAGTGCCAGCCAGGCTACTTTCACGATTGGTGCAATGTTACTCATGCGCACTATGCGAAGCCCAGTGAGTGGACCGGGCTGGTTCTGAGGGGAGAGAATGGCCCTCTTTGGCACCTGTGGTATTGCACTTCATATTTGTATCCCCCAGGATATGAATAAGAAGCTCCCATGTCTAGTTCTTATTCCGCCAGTTTCCGAAGAGGTGGCTGTGTTAATCTGTGCTAGCATAAGGCAAGAACATTAAAAAAAAAGATGACAAAAACCTTGTGGCACCTTAAAGACTAACTGCTATATTTTAATGTGAACTTTCATGGACAAGGCCACTTCCTCAGACATACAAGTGGGGCGCTCTTCCAGTATTAGGTTGAGCTATCTTTATTCCAGGGCCAGGAGACCTATGGCCCTCAAAATTGGTTGGACTCCCACCTTCCTGTAATACTGCATTTAAAGTAATGTATGTGTGTGTGAGAGAAGTAAATAGCCATGGGGGGGGTTGAGCGCCTTGGCCTCCCTTGGTTTCCTGTGAGTGACCACTCCTCTATTACTGCTGTTAGATCACATCCTCCTTAGCTCAGGTCCCCCTTTTTCAAGCTGGTAGTTTGGTCATAACGGTGGTGGTGGGTTTGCTCTTATTTCTCTGCAATGAAAGGCCAGCCATGAGGACACTTTACTGCTGGGACCCTAGGATGCATAGAAGCCATCTCCAAGGGCTTCTATGTATACTCAAATCTAGGTTCATTTTACAGGGATTCCTTGGTCAATAAATGTCAAGTTTTTCCTTTTACATAATATGAACATATTGGGTAATCACACTTAATTAATTGCCAGAAGTGACAGATGATGGAAGATACACAGCATCTGAAGAACTATGGATTTTCCATCCTTACTTGACTCTGAGGGTGTTTCTGCTTAAGAACTTTCCTCCTTTTGCTCTAGTCATTTTGCAGTTTGTGTCCAGAAGATCAGACTGAGAGGTAGCTGGTTAAAATAACAGAAGGGTCAGTGTATCCAATGCTATTTAGACTACCCCTGTTGTGGTAAAACAAGTCTGTGGCCCTTCCCCTCTTTTGCTTTGTGACTGGCTCTGCTGGAGTGTTAGAACCCGCATAAGCACATTTGCTACAAACTAGAGAATACTTAGCCGATGACCATCAAGATTCCAGTCCTCCCTTTTGCATCCAAACATTTTTTTTTGTGGTTCAGTAAAACCGAAGGGAAAGGGCTTATCTCTAGTGGGCCAGAAAGTGAATCTGTGGGAGGACTGCCATTTCATTCATATGTCAGTTCCAGCATCCGCTTTTTTTTTTTTAAATATCTGGGAGAACACTCATTATGAGCCTAGACGCCAGCACTGCAGCTGGCTTGTCTCAGTTCTCAGGTTTTTGCTTTTGTTTTTGCAACACGAGCTTCAGAAATTAACTGAATCAGAAAAACAACAATGTGTAAGTTTTGTAGGCTATCGAAATCGCATATGGGTGGGATCCCTCTTGGCACTAGCTCAGGGGAAACAAGGAGTTCCTGTTATACTTCATTTATGTTGGCATGGTTAATAAACATGGGTCATGACAAAGAAATCCTTGCATTTATCATAGATAATGGATCTCACAAAGCTGCATGAATGTCAACAACCACGGAAAAGCTTTACCTGTTGATTTCTGCAAGTTGAGGGCAGGTCAGAGGTATCTCTAGTTTACAATGCAGAAGGAATATTACTATCCAAGAGTATCACTTCATGAGAGTGCAGTGATTTTATTGTGCTGGTAGAGCAAACCAACATTCGAAAAGGCATTTCTAAAAATAGGGTCAGCCCAAACAAAAAACTATATATTTGAAAACTGGGCTTTGGATCAACACCAAATTTGGCACAGATGTACCAGTCCGCTCTTGTTCTGTGCTAAACTTGGGGAAGTTACACTCCATATTTTGCCACAGGTTACTCCTCCCCAGTTTCATTTCCATTTACTGAGGATATTTGTTAGCATTAGTTTTGTATGTGTTACTCTTAACCTCCTGGGGATACACATATTGGCCAAAATCCTGCTGCTTAGTTATGTCTGCAAAAAAAGGTGTGTGTGTGTGTGGAATTAGCAGCAGTTTCCCACTGCTAATAAACTAGTTCCTACTTGGATTTTCAGGGACTTCCTAATACTGGTGCGTTGGTTGTGCACTCAGAAATCCAAAGAGGGACTTGTTAATTGGCCACGAGAAGCCATTGTGAGTTATACCATTTGTGGGACCCATATGCTCCCTGAATGTGACAAATGAGTGTTGTAAAAAACCAGTAAGGTGCCTTTGCTGAGAAACAAAATTTTCAATAATCACCTAAAGCAAGAGTGATGATAATGATTTCTTTACCTCACTAGGTTCATAATATAGAATCAAGATTATCACAATACAGGTCAGCTGTTTGTATTATTTCCTATTGAAGATCACAATCCTTTAGCACAGGGAGAGGAAGAGGAATTTTTTTGCCCCTCCAGATGTTGTTGAGCTGCAGCACAAAATGTCCCCCACCATGGGCTATGCTGATGCAGCTCTTGGGAAATGGAATCCAACAAAATCTGGAGCGCACGCACACACGCGCGCACTCGCACACACACACCAATGTTTCTCTTGCCTTGTCTAGCAATTTTGTTGCATGTCCTACATTCTGAGAGGATGGAGAACAGATCCTGCCCCTCCTCTGAATTTGAAATATGCTATCATATCTCCAATCTGTCTTCTTTTCTAAAGGCTAAACATGCCCAGTTCTTTCAGACTTTCCTCATAGGGCTTGATTTCCAGCCTCTTGAACATCCATGTTGCCCTCCACCGAACTTGTTCCAATTTGTCAGCATCCTTCTTGCAGTGCGGTGTTTAGAACTGGACACAACAATCAAGATGAGGCCTAACCAGTACCGAATAGAAGGGAACTAGTACCTTGTTGGATTTGGAGACTATCCTTCTGTTAATGCAGCCTAAAATAGCATTTGCCTTATTTGTAGTCACATCACACTGTTGGCTCAGTGTGATTTGCACTTATCCCTGTTAAATTTCATTCTATTGTTTCCAGCCCAGTGCTCAAGCCTATCCGAATCATTCTGAATTTTGTTTCTATCTTACAGAGTATTAGCTGTTCCACCCAATTTTGTATCATCCAAAAATTTGATTAGCATTCCCTGAACCCCTGATCCAGGTCATTAATAAAAATGTTGCACTAGGCCCAGGACTGAGCCCTGAGGAGCCCCACTTGTTACCTCCACCCAATTTGGGAAGGAGCCGTTAATCATCAACCTCTGAGTACAATTCTGTAGCCGACTGTGTATCCACCTGACAGTTGTTCTATCCATACCACACCTAGTTAGCTTGCTAATCAGGATATCATGGGGCACTTTGTCAAAAGATTTGCTGAAGTCAAGATATACTAGGACTACAGCATTCCCTCTTTTTATTAGGGAGGTCACCCAATCAAAAAACAAGATCAAATTAGTCTGTGTTGGCTTCTAGTTATTACTGCATTGTTTTCTAGGTGCTTGCATAGTGACCGTTTTATAATTGGTCCCAGAATTTTTCTTCGGATTGATGTCAGGCTGACTGGTCTGTAGTTCCCAAGTTCCTCCTTTTTGCCCTTTTTGAACATAGGGAGAACAGTAGCCCTCCTCCAATCATCTGGCACCTCACCCATTCCCCATGATTTCAAGAAAATAATGGACAGTGGTTCTGAGAGCTCTTTAGCCAGCTCCTTCAATACTCTTGGATGCAGTTTGTCCGGCCCTGGAGATTTGAACTTGTTTAAGATAGCGAAGTATTCCTTGACTATTTGTTCTTCAGTCTCCAGCTGCAATCTTGTTCCCTCCACCTGCACTTCACAACTGTCTGGAGGGTCATAGTCTGTCCTTTGGGAAAAGACTGAGCTGAAATAGGAATTGAGGACTTTTGCCTTTTCTTTGTCTTCTCTTATCAATTGGCCAGTGATTCTTTTCTTTGTCTTTTGCTACACATGTACCTGAAGAATGCTTTTTTGTTGCTTTTAGAATGTGTAGTTAACCTCAGCTCATTCTCAGCTTTTGCCCTTCTAATGTGATCCCTGTAATTCCTTGCTACTTGTCTATACTCTTTCTTTGTGGCCTGGCCTTCGTTCCACTTCCTATATGTGTCTTTTGTTTGTTTGTTTGTTTTCAGTCCCTCCCTGAGCTTTTTGTGAAGCCACACTGGCCTTTTTCGCTATCTCCCACCTCTTCTTGTTGGAATTCTTTCTAGTTGTGCATTTAGAATTTCCCATTTTAGAAACTCCCACCCTTCTTGTTTTCTCCCCTATATAACAAAATATACCATATTTTCCTGTGTATAAGACAATACGTTTCTCTAAAATATTTAGATTAAAAATTGGAGGTCGTCTTATACATGGAAGTAAGGTGGGGGGGATCAAAGCATGTCATGCCATGGGATGCTACTTATCATTGTCCTGAGTTTGTTAAAATTGGCTTTTTTGAAATCCAGTATATATGTGTGGCTGCGCTCTGCTTTGGTTTCTTTTGAAATCAAGAATTCTAATAGAAAATGGTCACTCTCACCCAGAGTTCTCCTTATTGCCACTTCCTCCATCAACTCATCTTTATTAATTAGAATCATGTCAAGGGTAGCTAGTTAGTCCTCTAGTTTATTTCTCCACTTTTTGTAGGAGAAAATTGTCAGTCACACAAGCCAGGAATTCCCCGTGGAATCAATTTATTTTGTCTGATGTTTCCTGAGGCAGTATTGCCCCTTCTTTTTATTTTATTTTATTTTTTAAAAAACCCCAACAGATACATTGATATGGCAGAAAGGGATCCCCATTCGGGAACCTTTGATCTGTAGTGCCTGTGTCTCAAGAAGTAACACATTGCCCACCATGGTCCCAACTCCCACCTGTACGGCTGTGCTGCTTGGCAGACAGTAGGAGGAGTAAACAACACAAATGGCACAACACGTGAAACCGTGTGGAGATTGTCCCTGTAAAGCCTGAATCCTCAATTTATTCATGTATCATCATACCACTTGTGGAAAACATAATAATCGCAGGGCCACTGCATGGTAATCATGGCGGCTGCCTTCCCCAGGTACCGAGGGTGGGAAAAGAGTCAATAGGAATGTGCACACATGCTAAACAGGTAAGGAATGAATCAATATATCACTGGTACAATTTAAAACCACCCTCTCGGTGAGGGGAAAATAAACTGGAAACAGACCACTGGCCAGGAAAATGAGTCAATCTTGGCTGTGCATTTTGTGTTTGGAAATTTATGAGATGATCTTTAACAACGGTCAAATTGATATAACTACGGTTCTTTTGCCAGGTGTCCTTGAGCCCTAACAGAGGAACACTACTCCTGGATGTGGAGCCTCTGTTTTTAATTATCCCGGTTGACATTTACTGACAGAGCTGTCTTTTATGATTTTGAAATAGAAAGAAAGCATTTCAGATAGTGTTCATCACCCCATATGATGGACATTTATTCTACATGCTAATGATCTGCAACATGAAGAAATGCTCTCCTTCTGGTCTAAAGCGTGGCTAATGAGTGATGGTTTTAAACTCAGTTCAGCTGGTGATAATTTCTTAGGTTGCATTCACAGTGATGTGAAAAGCTTCAGCCACTTAATTTCCATTGTGAAAAGCTGAGGCTTTTCTTCCCCCAAAGGCTGGCAACTCTGCCATTGCGTGTGATCAGGGGAAAACTCCTGAGGCAGAAAATCAGAGGGCAGCTTAGCTTGCCCAGCATTTTGTTTGAGCAACAGTGGTGTAATTTTTTTTAAAAGCCAGAAGTGGAGATGTTGTTTTGGGAGAACCCCAAAGTAAATAATCCCATCTCAGGAACAATGTTGACACACACTCACCCTAGTGATGGAGACCAAACTTGTAGTCTACCTCTAGCAAGCAGGATGGTTATCTCAAATATTTCCTCTTGATCCTGTCAGTTTCAGGATTGCAAAATGTCCCAGGCTCTGTATGGAGCGTGTTTTCATTCCCTACCCTGCCTGAAAGGAAACAGCTAGGCATTTAGAAGAACATGAATAGTAAGTTCAGGAGCTGGAGCAGCTTCTCCCAAAGGAATTGTATCACAGCCTCTTTCCTTACAGCTTTAACTGTTTCCTGCCTCTGGACTTCTACAGCTGAGCAAAATAAGGTACCTTTCTCTCTCTGCTCTCCCCCCCCACCTCCCCCACTTCTCTTTGCCTCCCACACATGCCATTATTTGTTTGTGGCAGAGGGAAAACTTTCTTACTAGGGAGTAAATAGGACTTCTGTCACAGTGGTGGCACGACAACCATTTATTTGAATGAACTGCATTTTATTTTTCATTGATTTAATTATTTTAAACTTTGTGAACTGCCTTGCACAGACCTTTGCCTCAAAAAGTAAAGAAATAATTTTAAACAAAATTAAGTGATTAAATAAATAGAACACAGTTAATTCACTGTTGAGTAAATGTATTAATAAACTTCTTGAACTCAGAACACAAAAAGCTTCCAAGGAAAAGAAGTGCTTGGAAAATTATGTTGAAAACAGTGTGGTGCAAATACCTGGGTAAATTTCCTGTCTGTCTATTTTCAGGGCCCAGGCTTTCCTTTCTGTCTTGTGCAAATCCATTGTGGTTTTGATTATAGTTCTAGATATAAGAGTATCATACTCATGCTACGAAGGACATCAGGGCTTTTCAGATCTACACCATTTCCCAAGACATTCTTCGGTCTGAGGTGGAGTAGCAGCAAAATGTGTGTTAGCTATGTTGACTAACCAAAAAACTCTATATCAATAGGGTTTGTTTCCTCTGTGTCCGGGTGTTTTTTTTTTATAATTTAAGGCCGTTTAACAACGAACACGTCGGGCAAAAGATACAGGTGGCATTGCACCCAGACAAACAGCTTCTATTCCAGGGACAGTTTTGCAAGGGCATTTCCTCCTTGATGCTTCAAATCGCCCTTCCCCAACATGTTGCCTCTCCAGGAGCTAGATCTACTTGCTGTTCCCAACTAGAATAGACCTTCTGGCCAGTATGCTGTTCAGGATTTATGCCTGTGGAGTTCCAGCTGTGGGAACTGCAGCAGCAATCCAATCAAGTGCCCGTCTTGGGTGCCTGTGGGCATGCTTGCATGACATAGTCCAGTGCTTCCCAATCCTGAATCCACAGATGTTCTTGGACTACAACTCCCAGAAATCCTGGCAAGCACAGTGAGTGGTGAAGGCTTCTGGGAGTTTTAGTCCAAGAACATCTGGAGGACCCAAGGTTGGGAACCACTGACCTAGTTCGATGGTTGTGACAACTTGTTCATTTGGAGCTCCACTTGCACAAAAATTAAACAGGACACTGGCAATTGAACCAATTTTTATTTAAGTGTTGACTTCATGATTCAAGCATTGATTCCATGAGTCCGCTCTGGTTGGGACTAGCTGTTGGATTTAGGCCCAGATGTTTAGATAATATTTTTCCCATCAGCCCCAGCCTTTAAAGCTCAATGGTTAGGAATGATGAGCACTGTAGTATTTGTAGTCAAAAAGAAAAAAAAAGAAAAAAGAAAAAGTGTGCTGCTACTAGGCTGAGCAATCCTGCTGTCAGCATCACCCTGAGACTGTGCTGTGTATACCTGCAAAGCAAGAAGGGGTGTAGCACACAGTTTTATATGTCAACATTGCTCCTGGCCATGTGTGGGCTGAGCTGCCCTTCTACAACTTCAGTATGCCAGGGATGTGGGGTCTGCCAGGTGTTACAGGATCTTTTGCCTCATCATCCTTCATGGCTGTCTGTGCTAAGACTGACGTAAGCTGCAGTCCAACAGCATCTGGAGGGCTGCATTTTCCTTAGTGTTGCAATAAGTTGTGATTGCTGTATGGAGGTATCAGGGGCCAGTGCTGATACGTGTGGGCTCCACCAGGGAAGATCCAGCTGGAAGCATCTTGAGAAGAGATCAGGAATGGAAAACAGATAGCCTACAGAAGATGAAGAGTGGATGGACAGGAGAGGCTGAAAGTCATACTGGCTTCAGCCAGGATGTGTCTGTCTGTGGCTTCTACGGCCAAAATGCAATATGGCTAGGTCTAACTTCCGAAATACCCTCTTCTGTGCCTTTATTAAAGGTAAAGGAGCTTTGTTCTCCTCTGTCTGTCCCTGACTTTTAAGTTTGTACTGGAGCATCAGAAATGAACCCTGTCGTCTTTTTACAGTGTCAGAGCTGCATTTCTGAGTGGAGAACAGGTGGCCCAATAGTTGCTGGACTACAACATCTATCTCCCTTAGCCAGCTTGGTTAATGGTGAAGGATGCTGAGAACTGCAGTCTGGCGTCATCTGGAGGGCCGCAGGCTCCCCATTGTGGGTCTGTTTGGAACATTTCATAGCTTGTCCTTTGTGATCCCCACCCCACCCTACCCCCACCCCTAGAGCTTCACTGAATCACCAATGCGTTGTGAGGACAATTGAGCTCAATCAGCAACCATGGCCCTGTTTGGGGGAACAACGTTAAGGTCAGCATCTTACTGACTTTCTGCTGATCAGGTAGCCCCACCAGCATGGTGCTTTGGGATCCCGCTGCCTGCATAAGCGTTGCCACAAGCAGTAATCTTCACAAAGACAAGTTGCCTTCTTCTTGGCGTAATCCTGCATTATTGCGCTGGTGAGACTTTTTCTCTTAGTGGAAACTCGGTAAGGTGTTAGTCTAAACAGCTTGCTTTCTTCAAAGTTAAGGAGGAGGAGGAAGAGGAGGAGGTCTTGTTCACTTTGAGTGCCGATTTATATAATTGTATATAAATTATTCACAGTTTATGGAGAGACGCGTGTATTTGCTTTTCCACCCCCCACATTCCCTGATCATATTGGTCTTTATCTTTGCTGTTGTTATTTGAGTGGCAGGTTACTGAACTCCCACTGATGTATTCTTCTTTCCAACTCACATTATTTCATGGTGGACTTATTTGGATGGACATTTGTCCTGCTGTTTAGTGCACTGCAAAGGTGGATTTGGTCCCCTTCTGCCCCCCCCCCCCAGGGACCGCACAAGGTAATCAGAGGAACAGACCCATTTGCCCCCAGAGCAGCCTTACCTTTTTGAGCCCTTATCAGGGGCTTCTATTTATTTTTGATGTGGGCTCGTGCATTCTAGTTTCGTCCGTTCCCACCGTGTGAAATCACTGGGAATTGAACTAAAATCAAATCTTGCAGCCATCAAAGCTGTCAAGGCTCCTTTCAGTTTCTGGTATTGTAGAGCAGCAAATTGGACACTCCTGAATTTTTAAAAAACTCTGAAGCCAATATGCCCCATTTGGATGGGGAGATCTTGCCACATGACATATCGCTCCTCCCCACCACCACCACCTCAAGTGATCCTATTTAGGCTGCACCAGCCCGCACCAAAAGGCCCCATATAGGCGAACCCTGTTTTCTACATCTGTAAGACAAACTGTATGTGACAGCGGGGAGGATACATAGTGGTGTAAAAACAATTTCCAAGGATTTCTTGTATTGTCCCACCCTCAGGCCCTTAGGGGTCTCTCCCAGAAACAGGCACTCCATTTAACAGCTTTTTAAATGGAGGTGTGTGTTTTTTGGAGGGGGGGTTCCTATTTAAAAATCAACTTCTTTTCTTGGGTTCTTTCTGCTGCTGTGCCACTCCACCCCACTTTTGCATTTGTGCATTTGCGACGCAGCCTTCCTCAGCCACTGAACGGTAAAATAAAGAGACCTTATTCATGCTGGGTGCGAACAACCCAGCAAGCCAGACAGCTGTGTCAGGGCTTTGCAATCTGAAGTGGCCCATTATGGGTCATCCTTGGCCACTACATGCCAGAGCTGAATGGGACTGTGAGAAAACCCTGCACCTTTCTTTTCTTCTCCCTGCTATTTCCTCCCTCGAGCAACAGAGGGAACCTTTTAGTGGGAAATGCTAATCGCAGACGGGATCCCTCTCAAAATACTGTATAGCTGGCAGGAAGACTAGCCTGCCTATTTCCAGGCAGAGTGAGGGGGTGGCAGGTGCTATGAGAGACTATGAAGGGAAAGGGCTTGCTCTGGGTGCATACCTGCAGTTGGCTGAGACCTTACATTGGCCTCCCGATCTGTTTCCAAGGGAGAAGATTACCTTCAAGAAAATAGAAGGGTGGGGAGGAGGTGGAATAAGGATTGCCAACTCAGAAGTTTTTTTTTAAAAAAAAAACCTGGAGTTCATGCAAGTACAGAAATGGAGCAAAGGATAAACATTGTGAGTTCAATTAAGTCTGCATTACTACTACTACTACTACTACTACTACTACTACTACTACTACTACTACTACTACTACTACTCTCGATGATAAAAGGCAGAGAGTTTTGCCATTTGATTATAAAAGGTAAAGGTAAAGGTAAAGGTTCCCCTTGACAATTTTTGTCCAGTCGTGTTCGACTCTAGGGGGCGGTGCTTATCCCCGTTTCCACGCCATGGAGCCAGCGTTTTGTCCGAAGACAATCTTCCGTGGTCACATGGCCAGTGCGACTTAGACACGGAACGCTGTTACCTTCCCACCGAGGTGGTCCTTATTTATCTACTTGCATTTGCATGCTTTCGAACCGCTAGGTTGGCGGGAGCTGGGACAAAGCGACGGGAGCTCACTCCATCGCGTGGATTCGATCTTACGACTGCTTGGTCTTCTGACCCTGCAGCACAGGCTTCTGCAGTTTAGCCTGCAGCGCCACCAGGTCCCTTTTGATTATACTGTACAGCAATCCCCTAGAAAGCAAGCAAGCAAATAAAGTAAACCATAATGTTTCCGTTCCCTTCTGCCTCTTGGCTGGTTGGTTTCTATAAGCAGGAGGGTTCAAGTGTGGATGGCTGCTGGGTCAGGGCACAAGAAGGTTAAAAAAGGACAGGGTTCTTGTCCCTTTAAATGAAAAGGTTCATCTGCTGAAACAGGGGAGAGCTGACAACTAGGGATGAGATCGGGATGAGATCTTGGACTGCACTTCCCAGAAACCCTGGCCCCATACTGTTGGTGGTGAAGGTTTCTGGTAATCGCAGTCCAAGAATGGCTGCATTACCCAAAGCTGGGGACGATTGGTTTAGAGGATAGGGTGTGTAATGTACACCACTCTGCTCTCCAAGACACAAGAATGATTGGAAGGTTCAGGAAGAATGGTTGCGCTGTCTGCAGCATCTGCCACCTGAGGTGACTGGCTAACTAATGGTAAGGCCAGCCCTGCCAAGGTTATTTTGATAGTCAGAGACAGGTGGTATAAAACAGATGAACAGTGATGGTTTGAGGTACACCCTGTGTAGCCAACACCTTTAGCAATACAGAAAATCATTCATCTCCCTTGCTACCTGGATCATATGATGACCAGTGTTTATCAGTTAATGACTAAAAATGTGAAACTGCTATGATGAACCATTACGAGGTGGAATCCTAGAACTGCTTTGCATTTGGCCTCCCGTCCTAGAAGTCCAGGTGGAAGTAAATGTGGGTGAAGCTGTTTCTCAACTGTTAAGGACACAAGAACATAAGCCCAGCTGGATCAGGCCAAGGGCCCATCTAGTCCAGCTTCCTGTATTTCACAGTGGCCCCACCAGATGCCTCTGGAAGCACACGAGACAACTAGAGACCTGTCTCCTGATACATCTTCCCCTGCATCTGGCATTTGGAGGTCCCTTCCTTTTAAGCCTAGAGATGATACATCCCCATCATGGCTTGTAACCTGCGATGGACTTTTCCTCCAGGAATCTGTCCAATTCCCTTTTAAAGGCATCTAGGTCAGATGCCATTACCACCTCCTGTGACACGGAGTTCCACAGACTAACAACAAGAAATATTTTCTTTGGTCTGTTCTCACTCTCCCAGCGCTCAATCTGAGTGGATGTCTCCGGGTTCTGGTACTGCGTGAGAGGGAAAAGAGCTTCCTTCTATCCACTTTATCCATCCCCTGCATAATTTTATAACTGTTTTTTTTTCAACTGTTTACTACAAGAATGACTGAAATGTAGTAAAGCAACATGGAAGCCTGCACAAAAACGTCCACACTCATCTATGTCAGGCCGCAGTTTGTGCCTGTGTGATTTGTGATGAATGCTTTGGTGATGGTTCTGTTGTAGAAGAAAGCCTTTTTTACTTCCCTCCACCTAAAAGATTTCAGCTTGTTGTTCAACTGAGTTGTACAGTTCATAGGTCTCATCAAAAGTGGAAAAAGCTCTGAAATGATTTATCTTTGTCACATTTTTTTTACATCACAGATACTTGACACTTTAACAGGGGTGTGTAAACTTTTTATATCCACTGTAGTATGGTGGGGAAAATAATGTGGTGTATTGGATCGAGTAAGAGACTAGGACTCCAGAAGACCTGGGTTTGAATTCTCAGTTGGTCATGGAAACTTACTTGGAGGAACATACCACTCCTTAAATATCTCATTTACTGTGAAAGCTCTATTATTGTTGATTTAAATAATTTTTGACTTGACAACACATATACACATAATATTTGGGAGTACTGGTAAGAATTAGGATAACTTGCTTCTCAATGGGATGGATACAATCTATCTTGGTTGCAGCAAAGCATTTGACAGAACTCCTCCTTTGTCAGACAGTTGGTTACATGTGAGCTATATGGGATCCCCAGTGTGGTGTAGTGGATACAGTGACAGACCAGGACTCTAGAGAACAGGATTAGAATCCCCACTTGACCAGGCAAACTCTCTGGGGAAAGTGGAACTGGTAAAACCACTCCTTAAATATCCTTCTTACATTGAAAGCCCTATTAGGGTCACTGTAAGTCGGTTCTGACTTGACGGCACAGAACACACAGATGGTAATATTGTCCTACTGCTTTCTGAACAAACACGAAGAATGCTCTGTCTTCATTGCTCATCAAACTGGCCTGTATTTAATAGGGGTTGGAATAGATGGCCTACGAGACCCTTAAAGCTGGATTTTGGGAAATGAAATGAACAAGGAAAGCATGAAAAGAGCTTGATAATGATGTTGTGCTGATGCCCCCCCCCTAAATACAAGCTAACAAAATATGGCAATTCTTTGATAATGGCCTATATGTGGAAGCACACTACAATTCGATCGCAAGCACTTTATCCCGCCTTTGACCGGTGCCCTCAGGGGCCCATTTTCTTGTTCAAACCTGTTCTTAGAAAATGTGGTAGCCTCTGTAAGATTTGCACAAATTTTTGCTGTTCAGGACATATTTTGTTGGTGTTTATTTTAATTTAGCAGAATATTTGTGTTGGCCTTTGAGATACAAAGTGGAAGACACATTATTGTCATCTGAAATAAAGTGACTTCAAATATTAGATTTAGAACAGTCTGTGAGCAGGACAGTTTAGTGAGATAGGTAGTATTTGATTTGACTCCAGTGCTCCTTGCCTGACAGAACGCTCTGAGGACTCCTCAGAATTTGACTTCAGTGTGAATTTGAATCAGAATTCATAATAATATGCTAGACAAATTTTGGTTAAAGATAAGATTCATCTCCTGAAAAGCTGCTTTTCTGATTGCAGCAGTTTCTGCACTGGAGTGCTTTATCTGGTATAATTATTGTGAATATAGGCCATAATTTACGTATTCTTCTCTTACAATCTACTTACGAATTACATTTCAGCTGCTTTCCAGAAGCGTCTCGATGCTTCCAGCGAAAGCAATTATCATTAGGGCAACAGTGTGTATGATTTAGCTTGGAACCAAACAGAATGCTATGAATTTGGTTTTTTAAGAAGAAAGCTGGATTGGTATTGTGTTATGATTACCAGATGGCATTTCTAAACAAATAGAGAGATTGAAATCTAAAGACTAATAGCTGTTTGCTGCTATTTTAAGTGCTTGCCAAACAGGCTTCTGCATCATTACTACACATCATTAATGAGTTAATATATGGCTTCTGTGTAATACACAACATCTATTGGTAAACAGAGATGTTCAGAAGAAGGGTTTCCAGGCTAGCCTACCTTTCATCAGCACAATATAATATACAAATCTGTGAAGCTGACGAGATACAAGCAGGATATACTAATGCAGTCCTAAGAACTCTTTTAATAGCTCGCAGGTTTTCTTGTGGACGACCTCCCGCAGCTTCCGAACACGCCGAATGCTGGAGGCCCCAACAAAGCTGTCTGGTTGTAGGACAGCCATGCCATTGTGGACATCGCCCATGATGATCAGCTGACCATCAGCTGCAGTTATGTTGGGGCAGGGGCAACTCCAGTTCATGTTCAGAAGCGTAATTTCGAGGGGTTCTCTGCCCAAGAACCTGAGCCCCATTTTCTCATCCTTGAGAATCTCCTCCACGGTCACCAGTGCATGTCCCGAATCTTGGTCCTCCGTCAGTTCCGTCACGCGGCCAAGTATAACGAAATCGCTTTTGCAGAAGCTGGTCACCAGCTTTTGGCGCGGCTTGCAGGCTTTGCAGGTTTTGCAGTGCACATTCCTCGGGAAGGGGCACATTTCCTCGCAGGCCTCTCGGCTCTCAAAGTTATTCTCATTGCCTCCGCAGCCTCCGTAAATGAAAGACTGGCATTGTTTGGTCAAGCTGTTGTATGCCCACCGGGGCTCGTAGGCTTTGCAGTGACCTTGGAGAGCCGGCAGGTTGCAGACGTTGATGGGCCCATTCATGCACGTCAACATGCAGTTCTCATAGGTCTCGAAGTGGTTCAGGTTACTGTTACAGTTTCCGTAGATGAAAGTAAAGCAGTTGTTTTTCTTGGCGTCGTAATACCACCGGGTCTGTTCCTCTCCACAGTCTTCACTGTCCGGCTGCTTCAGGCACTCATCAGTTGGGAAGTGGCTTTTGTTCTGGGCTGCCTCCATCGACGTGGCTTCTCCTTTGAGGACTGACAATGGGAAGTCTGCCCTGAGAAGACCACCCAGATTTTTGGCAATGCAAGTATAGATACCTGCATCTTGCACTTGTGTGTTATAGATAACCAGCTGGGCAATGTTAGTGACGACAATGTTCCCTCGGACATGATTGGGTCTCATAATTATTTTCTCATTATCCTCCATCTCCTTCTCCCAGGTGATTTCTGGCTTAGGTCGTCCAACAACATCACACAGAAAGCTAACGGTGTCTCCTACGTAGACAGACTGGTGGGCTGGGTTGTTGACCAGCACGGGTGGAAGGATGTCAGTGATGGTTGTCTCCAAATAGGCAGTCGTGGGGTGAGCTGTCGTCTCTGGCGGGATAGGGCTAGTATTGGGCCATGTGAGATGATAACGGCAAGTTACCACATTAAGTGTAATGCCTTTGGTGCATGCTTCGGCATCCATATAGCACTTGTTGTAATAGGTGAGGCCATCTGATGCACATGTGAAACTTGGCTCTTTTTCACATCTGTCTTTGCATTTGCAAACAGGCTGCCCGTCCCAGATGTCACACTCTGAGCCTTGCTGGATGCACATGAAACGGTCACACGTCGCCTCTTTAGGCATTCCAACGGGCCCTTTCTTCCCCCTAATGTCCATGTAGCGGGCTGCAACGCAGCTCCTAGTTCCACAGACATTAGGACAGCACTTCTCAAAGGTCTCACATTCCTAAGACAAAAGAAATCAAAATTAAATCAACGTTTCCAAGAAGTCTCTAGAACAGAAAACATTCCCACATTATAGTTTTGGGTAAGGTCCTAACACGTCCCACGCCAGACATGCCAGTGGCCGGTAAAGCTCTAGCTCGTAACTACAGTGTAATGGAAGCTTGCTGTGGAGTTGTATGTTGGTCAGGTTGTAATAACTGTGACCACTTTTGTTTTTGAACACTGGAAGGCAGAACTGTGTTCTTGAGAGTTCTTGATATGTCTTCCTTGTCTAGAAACCTTGACCACTATGGTACTGTTTGATCCAGAGGCATGTATCCATAAAAGGCCAAAAGAGGCCGTGCTGCCCAACTTGTTAGTTCCTTAGCATTCTTGTCGGTTTCTCTGTCTTTGGCTTGAACTGTTATTCTAAAGGTGAAAAGTACTTCTGTGATTGCATTTTGGAAAAGGTAGAGAGCAGTAAGCCTGGGCTGTTGAGTGTTTTGATGCATGCGATGGTCTGATGAGTCAAATTACTTCTCTAAAACTAAAACCTTTTTGTTCCTGGCTGGGTGAATCAAATCAATTTAAATCTCAATTTAAATCACTGCAGGGTGCATAAACATCTATGTTTTTTGAAACAAAACCCCAAAAATGGAATTAAAAAATTTAAATGGGATTTTATTTACTGTATTTAAATCAGATTTTTAAAAATTGAAATTGGATTTTTAAAGTATTGATTTTTATGCACCCTGCAGTCATTTAGATTGATTTGATTCAAATCAGTTCCACCCTGGTTACTGGAGAGTAAGTCTCATTGAAATTGATGGATGTTACTTCTGAGCTGACCTGCATACAGTTTCTTCTTTGTGTACAAAATAGATACGGTACATTGAGAAGGTCTACTTGTTTTAAATCTAAAGAGCAGTTTTCCTCTCTTTCAAGAGAAACTCCTGCACAAGAACAGGAATTATATTCCTTCTGGAGATACATGTAATTTATCTCACACAGATTTAAGGGGACCTTGTATCAGTCTTGCTGAATAAACAGACATGTCCTCTGTGGATTTATAAGCACTCCCTCCCTATTGGAAAGCAGCATAACATTTTAACTCCTTCTCTCTCTCTCTCTCTCTCTCTCTCTCTCTCTCTCTCTCTCTTTCACTGGTTCTTGGAAAGCTAACAATAGGTAATAAATAATCTATTCCATTTTCCCTGAGATGTGGGACAACTATCTGAGGTTTTGCCTGAGGTTGGCAGCTAATTTTGTACGAGCTGTTTTCGTTTCTATAGTAGTTGCATATATGTCATTTGAATTCAGAACTGGGTGAGAAAAATGTGTGATAGATAGCTAAGAAAATCTTCTCATCAGAGACTTCATGAACCAGTTAATTCTTTACATTTCAGAACTAACTGGTTCATGACATCAGGAGTGGGAAACCACTATTCACCATGTCACCTGGACTGATCCTTCTGATGTGGTCTTCCTCATACAATTCACATCTTTGAACCATTGTGTCATAGAATCCTTTGTACATGGATCGGGATGGAGGGCAATTCCTGGTATATTGTGTGATAGCTGGGAAACAAATCACACCAGACTGCTCCACAAGCGGTTTGTTTTGTATGACTTTTTATAAAAACTTTCCAACAATCACTTAAGTACAATTATTTTTTTAAAAAAATAAGTATATGGAGTAGAATGTGAAAGTGATAGATTTTCCCATTTAGACAGACAGTTTTGAGTACATAGCATTTTAAGTCTGGATTTGAATCCCTGTATATTCAGCTAAATTTATGGGGCTTTAATTAGAGTTGTTACCACTTCTTCCTGCCAGGCTCCTGATCTTTAAGAGCTACTACATGACTGGTAGACATCAAACAAGGTTGTTGTTTGGTGTGGTTGCACCTAACTGCAATGTGATTGTACCATACTGCATACACTGGTAGTGTTTGAATTTGGGCAGTGCAGGATTTCATGTCCAGCTTTTTTCAGGGAACGTTCAGCTACTGCCGATTCTTCCGGTTGGTTTAGTCTGCAGTGTCCCTCATGTTCTTCGATTCTGATGTGGATGCTGCATTTTGTGGTTCCAATATATACCTGGCCACAACTGCAAGGTATCCAGTATACTCCTGCAGTGGTGAGGGGGTCCCTTTTGTCCTTTGCTGAGAGTAACAAATGACCAGCTAACGACACCCATCAATCACAGTGACAGACCATCTCTCTCGCTTATCACTGCAATAAACCCACAACGAAAAACACGCTGATAACCATAATCACCCAATCTCCTGAAAAGGACAAAAAGCTGATCCCACAGCTATAAATAATCAACTATCCCACAAACTGCACCAGAGCACAGAGAGAGTTCTGACTCCTGTCCTCTGAAGATGCCGGCCAGAGACTAGCGAAACGTTAGGAAGAAAAACCTCAAGAACACAGCCAGACAGCCTGAAAAACCTACAACAACCACTAGATTAAAGTTATCTGTGAAGATTCTCAGTCATCCAGGTGAGTTTATCTGGGAACTGAGTCATGGCAACTGGACTTCTTTCTTATTAGGTTGAAACATTTTGCTACTTGATTAAAGATGTTGAAGTTCAGCAGGGGAATATGTTATCTGGCTTGGATAAAATAAAGAGACAGAAAGAATATGCTGAAGAACTATACAGAAGAGAAGCAGAGTAAAAACAGGAGTAAGAAACATCAGTGATTTAAGATTTGCCGCTGACACCATACTACTGGCAGAAAACACAATGACTTGAAACAAGTGATCACATTTAAGAATGGAAGTGCAAAAGCGGTTAACAATTTAACATTCAGAAGATAAGAATAATGACTGCAGAAGAACTATATAACTTTATTGTTAATGAGGAAAAAATGAACATTGTTAAAAGTTTTCTATACCTTGGTTCAATCATCAATCAAAATGGAGACTGCAACCACGAAATCAGAAGAGCAGCTATGAGGTTCGGAAGGTCAGCGATGAAAGAACTATAAAAGATCCTTAAGTGTAAGGATGTGTCCCTGGAGACCAAGGCCAATGCAATTAGTGCTATCATATTCCTAATTACTATGTGTAAATATGAAAGACAGACAGTGAAGGGAAACATTGATTTAAGTCATGACACCATGGAAGGTTGTCTCAGATTTATGCAAACTTCCTTATCTCTGGCACTTCTCTGTACTGCACCCTGGCACATAAATTCTGTATGAAATATTTGTTCACACAGAAAATTTTAATTATCCCAGGAAATTGTGCTTCACGTGACCATACATCACACAAGTCCCCCTTTTCCTCTCGCCCTTTTCTGCCATTATCACTACCACCTTCCCTTCCACAGTCACACAAGCCAAAAATTGAGCCAAGAGAACTCATATAGAAATGCCATCCCAAACATTGCAAGTCCTGTTGGCTGAACAAAATATACTGCCTACTCATATCAAAACA
Source organism: Pogona vitticeps (assembly GCF_051106095.1). NCBI lineage: Eukaryota > Metazoa > Chordata > Lepidosauria > Squamata > Agamidae > Pogona > Pogona vitticeps. The sequence goes on along the minus strand of NC_135784.1, from coordinate 138,447,716 downwards.
TTGGATCTGCTCACAATTAGTGCTGAGGTCATGTAGTCATTAGGACATAAATATTCAGAGGAACAATGAAGAACACAGCACAAACCGCACAGTATATATTTGTCTGGTTGCTACCTCATTTGAAATGTGATGTCAGAGGGGACATTTAAGGGATACCATAGGCCACTAGAGAAACCAGTAAGTGGGTACTCAATCAAATGAAGCCTGAACTCTCACTACAAGTTAAAACGAGCACACTATTGTCATTTGAAACTATTGCGAGAGGACAGTAATGGAAAGGAAAGCTAGAGGTAACAAAAAAAGAGAGGAAGATCATATATGAGATGAATTCATTCATTAACGGAAGCCACGGTTCTGACATTGAAAGACCAAAATAAGGCTGCCAATGATGGCAACTTTCACAGGTCACTAATTCCTAGGGTTGCTGTAAGTCAGATGCGACTTGACAGAATATAACCAAAACACCTTAGTCCATTTCTTAATTTCATCAGATGCTAGGGAAAACAATAAAAATCCTTCAGCCAGAGTAGGGAGCATCTGGTCTTCCAGAAGCTGATTGATTAAACTCCAGATAAATGACAAATAAATAAATGGCCACATCTGTCAGGACTGATGGTCGTTTGAGTCCTTGGCTCTTGTTTGGAGCTCTGGTGAGTTGGGTGTGTGGCTCAGGAATGAGTATTCAGCCTATTCTTATGGGAGTCCCTCGGTAGTCTGGGAGTGTCCCTGGAGCCATCTTTGCTCTTAGATGGTCTGGATGTAGCTCTACCCAGAAATAAGTTTATGCATTTATGGAAAACTACAGATTCATTAATTTCACACACAGTTCACCCACATGCAGGTCCACAGTATCTTAACATAATCTGCAAGGGCTGCCTTTGAAATATGTTTGGCCAATAGAAAAGGTGTAGAATTCTGATGACATGGCATAATTCTGAACCTGGGACTCTTAATGGAGAAGCAAATATTGACCATGGCCAAGGTGGCATGGCTGCAGCCCTTCCTTGACAGAAAATTCCAGACCACACTGGTTCATGTATTGGTAATCTCTAGGACTGGTTATTGCAATGCTCTCTACACGGGGCTACCTTTGAAGATGATATGGAAACTGCAATAGGTGCAACATGTAGTAGCTAGGCTCATATCGGGAATGTTGGAGATATGACCATGTCTCTCTGATTCTGGCACATCTGCATGTTTGCTTCCCTATCAAATTCAAAGTGTTAACTTATAAAGCCCTTAAAGGTTTGAGATCTCACTACTCGTCAGAGTGGCTTTCTCTAAGATCATCTACTCAGGCTTCCCAGGCTTCCCAGTTACGGGTGGTCACCCAAAGAGAGGTTGGAAATCTGCCCCCAGGAACTGGACTTTTTTGGTGGGGACCATTATGTTGTGGAAAGTGTTGCCTGCAGATATATGCCAGGCCCCCTCCCTCTTGACCTTCAGGAAATACATAAAATCCAAGCTTTTAAAGGACACTTTCAGAAACATCCTCCCCCTATGATTTTCTTGTTGTCCCATGTGATCGTACTTGACTTTTGTTTGCTTTTGCCTTTGGGGGCTTCTTTTTCTCATCGTTTTTATGATTTTGGTGTTAGTGGGTGGGTACATTGGTGATTATGTATTCTTTTTTCTTGTTAGCAGTCCAGAGTGGTGGTTTGTCATTAGATGAGCAGGATACAAACAAATAAACAAACAAAAACAAACAAACAAACAGATGGCATATAATACAAAACAATAATATATTGGTTGATCTGAATTAGCTCCCCACCTGTTTCTAACCCACTAGGTGGTATTTAGAGTCCTAAACAATCTGAGCCTGCATATAGTTTGAGCTAAGATATGTGAAGCAATCCTTTCAATCTTGCCTGCCCGTTGAGATGATCAAAAGAGATGTTGGTCTATGTCCTACACTGCTGTCATAAATGAGGCTGTTGGGTACATGGGATGAGACAGGGATTTCATTATGGTGAAGTGGAACTCCCTCCCTTGGGAAACCGTAAGGCCCCAGCCCTTTTTGTCCACATTCTGCACATGTTTTGTATGCAGGAAGTGTCATGCATTTCCACAGTCTATTCTAATTACTTCATGCTCAACTAGAAAAGACCCTGGAAAGCCACTCCTGGTCAGTGGCATCAAGCGCGACCTCAAAGGAGCAGTTCAGTGATTTGGTACAAGGCAGTTTCCAGCATCTACGCTTGTCTGTAGAGGCTATATTATGTCGTTGGTTTTGGCAAGGCATCTGGAATGAAAGATATAACTCAGGGCAAGTTAAAGCCCTATGGAATTCAATAGGGCAGAAGCATACATTGGATTCACGTACCTATTTGCAAATTGGTGGACTGTCTCCCAAATGTCTCAATCAGCAATAAGAAATACGTTGCTCTCCAGATTTTGTCCTGCTGCAGCTCCACCATCCTTCCTCATGGGCTATGTCAGCTTGGGCTGATGGAGTTATAGTCAAGCAGCATCTGGAAGGCCATAGATTGCCCATCCCTGTTTCATATTATACTCTATCCTCAGGTGAAATCAGCTAGTTCCTGCACTCTGTAGCTGATCTACAGGTTATTATTTGAGTTGAAGATCAACAGCTGCCTGGGGAACCACTGATGACACAAGCTGCTTGGCGGGGGGGGGGGGGGAGTCTTCTAAGAAAAAGAATAATTAACATTGATTTTGTTTGTGTATGTCCCCACTGGCAGTGATAGCTGATGGACCTTTGCTACCAGCAAAGGCTGTACTACATTATTTTGCGACTGTTGTATCACTCAGGGCTGGGCCCTCCTTCATCATTGGTGTAGATGGAGCATGGGAGATGCTCTTGAATGATTTACCCTGGACTTCTTGCTATCCTGAAAATGAATTCAAAAGGGAGCTTGTTCTGCTGCTTTAATTTGGAAGAATAAAAGAAAGCTACTGCTTGGTTTCATAAATGGCATAATTTATCCAGCAGTGATGTTTATGTTACACTTCCCAAGTCATCATATGTTCTCAATTATGTGTTCTCTCCAGTTCCCCTTTTTCAAAGTGGTGTTAGATGATATTGTTATCACTAGAATAGTCCTTTGTAACAGGACATTCTGGAAGTATCAATAGTACTAGAAGGATGACATTTGATTTATTAAACTTTCCAATAATTGGGGATAGGGATGTGGAACCTGTGGCCTTCCAGGTGGTAAAAGACTCTAATTCCCATCATCCCTAGCCAGCTTGGACAATGGTGGTGGTGGTGGTAGTTTCAACTTATATACAGCCCCAAACACTTTTTAGGGTGTTTACAATGTAATTACACAAACAACATTTTGCCGCCAGCCTCCCAGCACACAAAATAGTGAGGTGTGAACTACCAGATCATCAGCACCTACAAGACTGAAGCATCCTCTGATTTAGGAGCTTCTACAATGAGTTTCTTCCACATCAGTGCCCTGGATGTGAATCGATCCATTTGATAATAGAGGCCTCAAAAGTTCTGGGAGGAAAATAAGCCATGGTATGTATCCTACTTAAACACAGATGGCTGCTGAGTCATTGTTTTTTTCAAAAATGGTCACCCACACATGGAAATATCCCAGAATCTAGTACAGTGCTGGTTTGGGGCTAGGTCATGGATGCTCACTGCGCTGTTTCAATAGTCATTTGACCGCAATGAAAGCTTTCGGTTCTCTCAGTTGTCTTGTAAAGGATGCACCGCATCCTGTGACAAGGGTTCTTTTCAGAGCAGTATTTCATGATGACAGGCAACTCAGTAGAGATGACAGCCAGCTCTATTATTCTGGGCAGGTAGGCGAGGCAGAAATAGCTCAGAGGAGCACTGGGATGCCGAAGTGAGCCAGCAGCCCCGGCCAGTGGGTGAGCAGCAGTTCGAATACATTTGGATTGGGAAGAATCATCTGAGAGTTCACGGCAAGCTGTCATTTTTACTGTGTCATTTCTTACATGGCTGCTGGATTTTAAATTAGGTGCTGGCAAGGCTGGGCCATGCCATGTTCCTAAGGAGGGAACAATTTACACCACTGCCTCAGGAAAGGGACGTGTTCCTCTGGAGGAGGCACAACATGGCAAGGTGGGCTTCCATGGAATTTTTGGGGCAGGAGGGCAGAAGAAGAAGCGTTCTTGAAAAGTAACTATTGAGGGAAAGGATACAACTAGCATTGCCGCTCCACAGTGGATGATCAATGTGTTGGGGTAGATGGGGGAGGGTGGGAGAAGTCCTGTGACAAGACAGTTGTGTTAAACTCAGCACTACAGTCTGCCTTGGCTATTGACACCCAATCATTCATGCTGCAATGGTCAAAATGTGCAGGGAATGTTTGCCGTGTGATTTCCCCGCTGGCTAGACAAGTTGAGAGATGGTTTTCTGCCTACAGCCATCACTCAGCATTTGCCTTGTATGAGAATGGTGCCTTCCTCACTCCACCCTGGCAACAAGATCTGGACTCAGTTTTAAAAGCTCGCCTTCTCCCGTTACCATCCAGTGATGTTTGGATGCAAAGTGCCCACCGCCTCCCCTTCCAGGAGGGCTGGAAAACCTCTGGCCCTCCAGATGCTGGATTCCCATCCACTCCAATCTGGCCCAGCCAATGACGGGGGAGCGTAGGCGTTCATTCACAGCTGGAGAGCCACAGAGTACCCAATCCTGACCTGCAAAAATATCCCCCTTCAGCCCTCATTAAATAAAACACAAGACAGACCCAGACAATCCTATCGGCATAGAGAGGCCAAAGAAGACAATGCGAAGAGGAAATAAAAGAAATAAACTCACCAGGTCAGTGTCACACTCTCTCCTGCAGGTGCTCTGCGCATCTACCCAGAGGTTGGGATTCATATCATTGGGACAAATCCCAGCATGAGAGTATCGTATTGGAGGCAAGGCAGTACCTTTTAAGGGGACTTCCAGAAGCAGGAGAATAAAGGTCTTCCCAGTTAGCATCCATATCCATATCCATTGTGTGAAGAGTCTGGAAAAGGACATCTCAGAATAGCTCCAGAGTTGGGGTGGGGGGGTAGGGAAAGTATGTCAACAATTGGATGCAGAAGGAGGGTGTGTGTGTGTGTGTGTGTGTGTGTGTGTGTGTGTGTGTGTGTGTGTGTGTGTGTGTTTCTTTCTTCAGAGTTTGAATTTTTAAAAAAAGAAGAAAAGAAGTCGAAACAAAGGCAGCATCGACACCTGCTTTCTCTTGCTCACCCAGACGTCTTTTCCACCTTGGTCAACGGTGCTGCCTGATCTTGGGTCAGGATTAAAAGTCTTAGGAAGTAGCCCCCTTATTTTAAGCAAAAGGCTCTCCGTCCAAGCCAGACTTAGCTGTATTTATACCCTGCCCGTCTACAACAAGTTGGAAAAAGTAAACTCTATTTCTGTGACAGGCACACGCTTCTTATGTCCCGGTGGCAGCAGTTGTACAGATTTGTTACAAGGGAGAAAAAAAAAGAGCTGGAAAGAGTTTTAAAGGCTGGAACTGCCACGGTGGGACCCCTGCATGTTTCTGAATGGAAGGAGGCCTTCTTAACCCCTTTAGACCTAAAGTACTTCCCTATGCTAAGAATGCATTTTCTTCTGAAAGAGCGCTTGTCTAAATAACATGAACCTACAGTCTGAGGGATTTCCCTATGCCAGGGAAACATATACAATCATTTTCTTTAAAAGGAGCAGCTTACTAGGATAGAAGCTGTGAAAGCTGAGATATAACTTTTTAATTTTTTTTATTTTATTTTAAAGGAGAGAAATGTGAAGTGAGAGGAGGCAGAATAACATTGTTTGAGTTCAGGATCTGAAAGGCAGTAAGTCTTTATAAATGAAAATCCCCCTCCCCTCAAAAAAAAAAAAGAGTCCCCATTTGTTTTATTTATCTTTTCCCCCCAAGTTTCTCTTTTGTTGAACTCTAACCCCACCATGGGAAATTTTTAAAAATTCCTTCACAGTTCACGAACATGAGACCCCCATTGTACGACTTTTTGCTGACCTCTTTAAGGGGGGGGGGGGAGAAATAGGAACAGTTTAACTCTATGGAAACCTGCATAAAGGAATGTACTGCATTTTTTTGCATAGAGGAGGGGGAAGAAGAAAGGAAAAAACCACAAATAACTGAAATCCTAGCCACCCTGGTTAGGATAGGAAGGGCTAACCGAACCCACAGAGAATGGTGAGCTCTTTTCAAGAAAGGCTAATGGGAGAAGACACTGAGGTGTTTGGGGAAGACGGATAGTCAAAGAATGGGAGGCAGGGGAGGGGACGGGGCTCCTCACCAGCTTTGAGATTCTGTTCTACCTTGGGGTCCGTCTGCTATGAAAGGCATGTGCTGGCTGAGATCCAAAGAGCTGCTTTACAGAGTGGGTGGGGGTGGGTGGGCTCATGGATGGCTGCCCGGAGGGGCCTTTTTTTTCCTCATGGAGCAGCAGAGCCCATCAAATCCCGTCCACCACTCCTATTTGACAAACAGCTTCTGACGGATAACGTTATCCTCTCCTACTCTTTCTGAAAGTAGCAGGAGGTCCTTGGTATACCCAGAAGGACTTGCACCCTTCTGAGAATACAGAGATTTTCCTGGATGCAGGGTTTCTATGCTGCCCATATCACATGTGTTGGTGGCCTGTGAGAATCCTTTCGTTCCCACCAGTGCAAGATGATGAGGAATGGAAAGATGGCTGCTGTGCTTTTTTGGTACCAGTAAAGAATAAGGTTAGACAGTAAAGAGTTCCCCCCTCTGTGTAGTGCCTGAAGTGATCTTGCAATTTCCGGGCTACATCCAGTATGTGCTTCACTGGCTTTATCCCTGAACCTAGGGGCCACTGGTGGCAATGGCAAGCACTGATGGATGGTTTTACTGATAAGGTACTCTTGGGCAATGCTAAATCATACACTATTTGTCTTAGCCAATTTCTCACTTTGAAAATACGCCTTTCGTGCCAGCGTATAGGCTACCTTTGAGAGCCACATTATAGATGGTTGCTTGATGGCTGTAGGCCAATGTTATGTTCCAGAGGATCTGCATCACAGGTTAGTGCCAATGTTCTATACACTTTCAGCCAATGTGGTTTTAGCAACTTCGTGATGTTGGTACCTTGTGCCTGTTGCTACCTTGGTACTATGGTATAGAAGGTGCAGCCAAACTAAAATATGCTTCCTGTAAATATGAACTCTCATTACACATATCTGCCTCTGGTGCAGAGAGAGATATACTACCAGCATACTTAGCGGTACCTTTCTTCCAAGGAGACAATGCGGACCCTTTGACCCTCCACATGTTTTGGTCTTCAGTTCTTAAAAGCCCTGGCCAGCAGAGCCAACAGGAAGGATTTCTGGGGTTTAGAACTGGAGGGCCAAACTTGTTCTACCTCTACTTTATAGCAATCATGTATGTACATTACATTAGCATGGAGGTATGACCTAGCGCCAACCTAGAGGTTCGAAAGCATGCAAATGCAAGTAGATAAATCGGGACCACCTCGGTGGGAAGGTAACAGCGTTCCGTGTCTAAGTCGCACTGGCCATGTGACCACGGAAGATTGTTTTCGGACAAAAACGCTGGCTCTATGGCTTGGAAACGGGGATGAGCACCGCCCCCTAGAGTCGAACACGACTGGACAAAAATGGTCAAGGGGAACCTTTACCTTTACCTTTATGACCTAGAACTTGGGGTATGCACCTCTCTTATGCTCATGTGGATAATCTTTGCTGCAACAGGTGTTTGACAAGCACAATGTACCAGTTTCTTGGCAAGTGTGTGGACTTGGGTCTGGGAGTTAGCCTGGGCACAGTTTGCAATCAGTTGTGAGCAAGGATGAGAGGCAAGATGGCTACAATCTTGGCAAGCTGTTGTTTATCTTCCAGGGTCCCCACATGGACCATTCCACCATTTGCTGCTCCCAGACCCATTCGGGGAGCACCTGGAGGTGGGACAGTTTCCTGGCCAGTTTGAGAGGGTAAGTTTTTTCTCTGGTCCACCCAGGGGGAAGAAAAGCACGGTGTCTCTGTGCTACACCTGCCAGTTTCACCTTGACCTTTGCCGCACTACCCTAAGTGGTATGCTTTACTCAATTGTTTGTTAATATAGAACAGTTTCCATCAAATCCAGATCAGATCTAGAAGTCCTACATGCTTTCAGAAAGGCTGATGAATATCCGAGATGGCTGAGTTCATTTACAGTGATAAATGTAAGGCTCTTTCTGTGCTGAAGGATGTCCCAGTTATATTTTGAGCAGTTTTGTTCATGCTCAAATTATTTTGTGGTCTGTATCTTCTAGTAACTCTCTAACGCACAGAGAATATTGAGTTTACGTATTCCTGGGAGTGGGTGCCTGATGCCATTGAGTCCCAGGCTGCCACACCTTTCCCCTCCCACTGCAAGCAAATAAGAAGAAAGGTCTGAGGAAATGGTGACGTCAGGGAGAGCAGCACAGCCTGACTTAATGGGCCTGTACCTCTGGAAGGGCCACGCCTCAGATTCAGAAGCAGACGTCTGCTGTCCATGTCTTCAGATGGACAGGAATGTGGCCCTGAATGAACAGCTCTGGAGCTCATGATGAAAAGGGTAAAAGAGGCAGGGTCAATCATGGGGAATATGGGAGAAGATTCGAGGAGGGCAGAAGGGCAGGAAGAGATATAAGGGAGGAGTCAGGCTTATCTAGAAATAAGGAGGAAGACAAAGAGTGCAGCAAGATCTACATATGGCTCTCTAACCCTTGGTATCACTGGAGGCATTCAAGAGAAACTGAGACAACCACCTGGCAGATATCCTTTGGTTTGTATTCCTGCATCGAGTGGGGGTTGGACTCGATGGCCTCTTTCAACCCCATTATTCTATGATGCTCTGTTTCTGTGTCAGCCCACCTTCAGTCCTGAGCCAGGACGAGGCTGCATTGGGGGTGTCTGTCGTCATGTGGCACTCCAAGAAGAACCATATATTGATTCCATCCCACTTTGCTGCTGGCCATGCAAATGACAGTTCTAGAGATTGGAACAACTGAGTACATAGTGAGGGCCACACCCAGCATCCACCACCTGTAGAGGACAGTGACTGTTGAGTACTCACATGAGAGTGACAGGAACCAACTGGGGGCATGATCAGGAGCAAAGGACTGTGGACTGGAGAAAGGCTCTGTCCCAGGAAGGTGACCACAGCCACTCCGAAGCATACCTGTGAGACTGGAGTTTAAACTCCTCAGTAAAAGACTTATAGCTGTTGTTGAACTGAGTGGCATGTTTATATGTCCCACATGGGTGGCCCCTTCAATGCCTCCCTGCCCATGAAGGGCTTGCAGGGCCCACACAGTGCCATAGAGAGTGTAATTGTCATTGGTTGTATGTTTTATTTACATGGGGAAAGTTTTGGGCAGTCATCCGGGATGCCGTCTAGTTTTGTGACCATCTTCCTACCTTGACTTTTATTTGTACAAACCATGCTAGATTGTGCCCTGATCTATTGATTTTTCACATGAGCAACTAGTAGTGCATAACCATCAGAGAAGGACTTTGAGGTTGAGGTCACACTCAGCAGAATGATCATAAGGACTGGTGTCCCGGAGTTTGGAATAAATGAAATGAGATATATTTTCACCTAACATGCAGCGTATGCCCCTCTAGACATGGTTGGGCTAGAATGCCTATCATTCTTCATTACTGGATTTGCTAACCAGGGATGATGGGAACAGCAGTCCAGGAATATTTGGTTAGCCAACTGTCCCCCTCCCCTGGATTATCATCTAAGTGTGGGTGAGGCGGAACATAATGGTCACAGCCTAAATTACCTAACCTCACCATTGTGTGCAACCATGTGCTGTGCTCATGGGATGTATGTCAGGCTTGTTTCGTGTTGCCCATCTTACCCTCAAAGAGAGCATTTCCATAGAGGCAACAGCATCAACACCACACTCTTGCTCCAGGGAGCCACCACTGGCACTTCTACGTGGGTACATCTGGTGTACCCTACCACCTAATATCAGGTCAAAAGATTTGAAACCTGGCACCTCTCCCTTAAAAACTAGCCAATGGATCCAGGATTAGATTTAAGTACAGTAGTAAGCTCATTACATTGTAGCATAGAGACTTCAGTTTGCTTGCCAAACTGTTTGTGTACATGCTTTCCCTTCATTAGAGCACATTGGGTTTAAACTTTAATTTGTGGCAGCTGGAAGGAATTGATTGTCTACAGCTTTGCTCAGAGGAGTGAGTGGTAGGCCTGTTGCATACAAGACACATTTTACTGCAGGGCTGTTTGAGTTGGTGGGTTGGTGGGGAGGGTTTTGTTGAGCTTCCCCAAAAGGAATTATTTTCTTGAATGCACGAATAGGGAAGTTCTGGCCCATGAGTGGTCTCCTACCTCTGTTATATTTAGTCAGAGAAGAGATGGAATTTAAAGGCATTTAGACTTTTAATAGTCTGCATAGAATACAGCTGTGCTTTACATGCCAGAAATCTGTTGCACTGGATCTTATCCCTGAATAGGGTCAGCAGGGGAAACGTCTAAATGGGTAAAACTGCATTTGCTCCCAGTCATTTGATTTAGGCTGTGCCTGCTCTGTTCCTCCCCTTCATGGATTGCTGCCTTGTCATGGTGAAGGGGCTTGAGTAATTCAGAGAAGCTATGGGCTACACCATGCAGGGACACCCAAGCCGGGCAGGTCATAGTGGAGAGTTCTGACTAAACACGATCCACCTGGAGCAGGAACTGGCAATGCTACTCCAGTATTTTTGCCAAGAAAACTCCATCGACAGAAACAAAAGGCTAAAAGACAGGACGCTAGAAGATGAGCCCCTCAGGTTGGAAGGTGTCCAACATGCTACTGAGGAAGAATGGAGGACAAGTACAAGTAGCTCCGGAGCTAATGAAGTGGTTGGGCCAAAACCGAAAGGATGCTCAGCTGCAGATGTGCCTGAAAGTGAAAGGAAAGTCCGATGCTGCAAATAAAAATACTGCATAGGAACCTGGAATGTAAGATCTATGAACCTTGGGAAGCTGGATGTGGTCAAACAGGAGATGGCAAGAATAAACATTGACATCCTGGGCATCAGTGAACTAAAATGGATGGGAATGGGCGAATTCAAATCAGATGATTATCATATCTACTATTGTTGGCAAGAATCCCATAGAAGGAATGGAGTAGCCCTCATAGTCAACAAAAGAGTGGGAAAACCTGTATTGGGATATAATCTCAAAAATGACAGAATGATTTCAATACAAATCCAAGGCAGACCTTTCAACATCACAATAATCCAAGTTTATGCAACAACCACCAGTGCTGAAGAGGTTGAAATCGACCAATTCTATGAAAACTTACAATACCTTCTAGAACTGACACCAAAGAAATATGTTCTTCTTATTATAGGGGACTGGAATGCTAAAGTAGGGAGTCAAGAGATAAAAGGAACAACAGGTAAGTTTGGCCGTGGAGTTCAAAACAAAACAGGGCAAAGGCTAATAGAGTTTTGTCAAGAGAACAAGCTGGTCATCACAAACACTCTTTTCCAACAACACAAGAGGTGACTCTACACATGGACATCACCAGATGGGCAATACCAAAAACAGATTGATTATGTTCTCTGCAGCCAAAGATGGAGAAGCTCTATACAGTCAGCAAAAACAAGACCCGGAGCTGATTGTGGCTCTGATCATCAGCTCCTTATAGCAAAACTACCGACCGACCGACCGACCGACCGACCGACCGACCGACCGACCGACCGACCGACCGACCGACCGACCGACCGACCGACCGACCGACCGACCGACCGACCGACCGACCGACAGACAGACAGACAGACAGACAGACAGACAGACAGACAGACAGACAGACAGACAGATAGATAGATAGATAGATAGATAGATAGATAGATAGATAGATAGATAGATAGATAGATAGATAGATAGATAGATAGATAGATAGATAGATAGATAGATAGAAAAGGCCCAGAGTCAGGGTGGTTTAGTCTGAGTTAAATGGAATGGTTCCTGACTCTTGATGGTACTACCGAGATAAGAACTGGGCTTGGTATCCAATGTTCTTGTCTAATGGTATTGTCAGATGCCGGTTTTCTTGATGACCTTTATCTGGTATACGCAATACACAATATTTTGGCAAATGGTCCAGCAACATCCCCACCATGCAGTAAGGGTAAGCAGCCTGCCTTTGTGGCCCTCCAGATATTGTTGGACTGCTGTGGATATCTGGGTGGCACAGTGGTAGTATTTCATGCATTAGCCCTACTGGTTGTAGCGCTACTATTTGGTGCTCTGCTTCAGAAAACAGGAAATGGCAAAGTGGTTTACTATCCAGATTTGCATGTACTTTGAACAGTTTCCTTCCACTATCTAAGCATTCCCTGTTTCATGCGGATGTGATTTTTTTCATGGAAATCAGAGAAAGTGCTCAGATCTCACACTTCAGCAATTTGTCACATTTGAGAACTCCTACCATTAATAATCCAAGCTCTTTTTGCACCTCTTCCAATTTTTCCCAACAGGATTGGAGTGACAGCAATAAAATCCATAAATCTTGCATTTGGCTAAGCATTGAGAAGGTAAAAGGGTCATGAGGCACTTCGTCCTGGGGATGCTGCTCTCCATATGTCATGCATTCCTGATAGTAACAACTTTTAAAAAAACGTTTAAAATAGAAATAGATTGAAGACAACGTGGATTGTGTATTTGTTCCTCAATGAAGAGTTTCTCAGTGCTGAAGAGAGAAGTTGCATTCTGATGGGAAAGTTGTAAGCTATGTTGCCCTTTCTTTCCTGTCCCCTGTGGTGTAGAGAAGCAAGGATGTTACAGAGACGGGCTGTGAGCAACACTATGAAATCACCACCCCCTTAGATCAGGAGAGAAGAACCTTTGGTTTCCCAGATGTTTTGACCCACAACTCCCACCTGTCCCATCTAACATGACCACGGGGGGGGGGAGGAGTTATGGGACCCGGAGTCTGGAATATCTACAGTGCCGAAGATTGCTACTCCTTGCTTTTTTAGATTAATGGGGAATGCTGTGCAAGGGTACTTTCTTTCAAGATTCAAATCGTGCAGGTATACTCAAGGATACTCAACTTTGGATAGAGGCTCGTAACATTGTCCAGGAGGCAGCAACGAAAACCATCCCAAAGAAAAGGAAATGCAAGAAAGCAAAGTGGCTGTCCAACGAGGCCGTAGAAATAGCAGAGAGGAGAAGGGAAGCAAAATGCAAGGGAGATAGGGAAAGTTACAGAAACTTGAATTCAGACTTCCAAAGAATAGCAAGGAGAGACAAGAGGGCCTTCTTAAATGAACAATGCAAAGAAATAGAGGAAGATAACAGAAAAGGAAAGACCAGAGATCTGTTCAGGAAAATTGGACATATTAGAGGAACATTTTGCGCAAAGATGAACATGATAAAAGACAAAAATGGGAGGGACCTAACAGAAGCAGAAGACGTCAAGAAGAGGTGGCAAGAATACACGGAGGAATTATATCAGAAAGATGTGGATATCCCGGACAACCCAGACAATGTAGTTGCTGACCTTGAGCCAGACATCCTGGAGAGCGAAGTCAAGTGGGCCTTAGAAAGCCTGGCTAACAACAAGGCCAGTGGAGGTGATGGCATTCCAGTTGAACTATTTAAAATCTTGAAAGATGATGCTGTTAAGGTGCTACATTCAATATACCAGCAAGTTTGGAAAACTCAACAGTGGCCAGAGGATTGGAAAAGATCAGTCTACATCCCAATCCCAAAGAAAGGCAGTGCCAAAGAATGCTCCAACTACCGTACAATTGCACTCATTTCGCACGCTAGCAAGGTTATGCTCAAAATCCTACAAGGTAGGCTTCAGCAGTATGTGGACCGAGAACTCCCAGAAGTACAAGCTGGATTCCGAAGAGGCAGAGGAACTCGAGACCAAATTGCTAACTTGCACTGGATTATGGAGAAAGCCAGAGAGTTCCAGAAAAATATCTACTTCTGCTTCATTGACTATGCGAAAGCCTTTGACTGTGTGGACCACAGCAAACTATGGCAAGTTCTTAAAGAAATGGGAGTGCCTGACCACTTTATCTGTCTCCTGAGAAACCTATATGTGGGACAGGAAGCAACAGTTAGAACTGGTCATGGAACAACGGAGTGGTTCAAAATTGGGAAAGGAGTACGGCAAGGCTGTATATTGTCCCCCAGCTTATTTAACTTATATGCAGAATACATCATGCGGAAGGCTGGACTGGAAGAAACCCAAGCCGGAATTAAGATTGCCGGAAGAAATATCAACAACCTCCGATATGCAGATGATACCACTCTGATGGCAGAAAGTGAGGAGGAATTAAAGAACCTTGTAATGAGAGTGAAAGAGGAGAGTGCAAAAAACGGTCTGAAACTCAACATCAAAAAAACTAAGATCATGGCCACTGGTCCCATCACCTCCTGGGAAATAGAAGGGGAAGATATGGAGGCAGTGTCAAATTTTATCTTCCTGGGCTCCATGATCACTGCAGATGGAGACAGCAGCCCTGAAATTAAAAGGCGCCTTCTTCTTGGGAGGAAAGCGATGACAAATCTGGACAGCATCTTGAAAAGCAGAGACATCACCTTGCCAACAAAAGTCCGAATAGTCAAAGCTATGGTTTTTCCTGTCGTGATGTATGGAAGTGAGAGCTGGACCATAAAGAAAGCTGACCGCCGAAGAATTGATGCCTTTGAATTGTGGTGCTGGAGGAGGCTCTTGAGAATCCCCTGGACTGCAAGGAGAACAAACCTATCAGTTCTAAAGGAAATCAACCCTGAGTGCTCACTGGAAGGACAGATCCTGAAGCTGAGGCTCCAGTACTTTGGCCATCTAATGAGAAGAAAAGACTCCCTGGAAAAGACCCTGATGTTGGGAAAGTGTGATGGCAAGAGGAGAAGGGGACGACCGAGGATGAGATGGCTGGACAGTGTCTGCGAAGCAACCAACATGAACCTGACACAACTCCGGGAGGCAGTAGAAGACAGGAGGGCCTGGCGTGCTCTGGTCCATGGGGTCACGAAGAGTCGGACACGACTAAACGACTAAACACACACACATACTCAAGGATTTGATATGAAACCAATGTGCAGCCTTGCATATAAGCTTAGCTCTTCAATGAGTTTTCTATATACAGTACACAAAAGAAAAACAACAGTAATCCATACACTCATTTCCAACAGTCTTCAGCTCTTTGCTTCGTCTTCTGGTACTACTTTTTGAATATTGAAAACAAAAATGTTGTGGGCGAAAACAGACACTTGTGTCACTCGCCAAATGTTGATCTGTTATGAATCGCAACTGAGTCATTTTTTGTGAGTCATGTAGAAGCATTTGGGGACTGACTCAAAACTCTTAGGATTCTTAAAAAAAAAAAAAACAGGAACAGCACTTTTCTACATCAAATCATTTCCCACCAAATACTTTACAGCAGTGGTCTCCAACCTTGAGCCTCCAGATGTTCTTGGACTTCAATTCCCAGAAATCCTGGCCAGCAGAGGTGGTGGTGAAGGCTTCTGGGAGTTGTAGTCCAAGAACATCTGGAGACCCAAGATTGGGGACCACTGCTTTACAGGGTCAACAATATGAAATCCCCTTGAGCCAATGGGAAGTAGTCTCATCTACTCTCATTATCTCAAAATAATGGACCACCATTCCTGTGCTCAGAGGAGCCGAATAACATCTGCCATCCACAGGCACTGTGTGAGAGACAGTGTGGTTGCGGCTGGGCTGCTGCCGGATTTTCCAAGGGAGTCTGGCTCAGCTTCCCTGTGCCTTGCACTCCTGGCTGCTCCACCCCCTAGGTGACCGTATCAGCTATCCCCCCGGGCCACATGGTGCTGTTGGTAAACACCAGATTGGCAAAGAAATAAGACCACCGTCATCCATGACTTAATTTTGGATGAGGGGGCTGACCTGCCATGTATTACTGAGACCTGGGTGGGAGAAGAAGGAGGAGTTCCTCTATCTCAGTTGTGTCCCCCTGGGGTACTTGGTCCAACACCGGGGTCGCCTGGAGGGTCAGGGAGGAGGCGTGGTGATAGTCTACAAGGATTCCTTCCACTTTTCCAGACTCCCTGTCCCCTTGGGAAATGGTCTTGAGGGCCTGTATTGTGTGTTGGGCTCAAGGGGCAGACTGGGGGTTCTGTTGGTGTACTGCCCACCTTGCTGCTTACCAACAGTCTCCCTACCTGAGCTGATGGAGGTGATCTCAGATCTGGTGGTGAGGACCCCCAGACTTTTGTTACTGGGGGGCCTCAACCTCCATGCCGAGGCTACCTTAACAGGGGCGGCTCACGACTTCATGGCCGCCATAGCAACCATGGGGCTGTCTCAACATGTAATTGGCCTGACTCATGAGAAACGCCATACACTTGACCTAGTATTCTCAACGGGACAGTGGGATGGTGGTCTGGATGTGGTGGGTTTATCTTTGACCCCATTGTCATGGTCAGACCATTTCCTGGCAAAGTTTAGACTCTCTGCCACTACTACCCTCTGTAGGGATGGGGTATCAATTAAAATGATCCACCCCTGGAGAGTTATGGATCCTGAAGGATTCTAAGGGAGTTTCCAGCTGATATGGTTGGCGCTCCTGTCAAAGCCTAGGCCATTTTGTGGTACAAGGAGATGGCCTGGGCGGTTAACACGATAGCACCTAGGCGCCCTCTCCCTGTCCACAGAGCCTATATGGCTCCATGGTACAGTGGGGTCTCTACTTAAGAACTTAATCCGTATTGCAAGGTGGTTCTCAAGTTGAAAAGTTCTTATGTTGAATCTGCATTTCCCATAGGAATGCATTGAAAACCATTTAATCCGTATCTGCTCTTTTCCGTCCATAGAAACTACAGTGGAACCTCTACTTAAGACCTTAATCCGTTTTGGAATGGTGTTCTTAAGTTGAAACATTCTTAAGTTGAAGCAAAATTTCCCATAGGAATGGACTGAAAACCAATTAATCCGTTCTGGCTGTTTTTTTGTTATGTAGAGGTGCGTTCGTACATTGAAGCATTAGTTCCCATAGGAACTAATGCAAAGCTGGTTAATACGTACTCTACCGCTAGGGGGAGAATTTTTTTTTAACCTAAGATGACCTAAGGTTAAAAAAAGAGTAGGAAAGGTTTTTTTTTCCTGTTCTTATCTTGGATTTCTGTTCTCAAGTAGAAGCAAAATTTAACAAATGGAGCTGTTCTTAAGTTGGATTGTTCTTAAGTAGAGACGTTCTTAAGTAGAGACCCCACTGTACACAGAGAAGCTTCTGGCTATGAAGTGATTGGGTAAACAGCTTGAGTGCAGATGGAGGAAAAATCACTGTGACTACGACCAAACACAGCTTAGAACCCATTATTGGGCCTATTCTGTGACAATACAGCTGGAGAAACGTCAACATTTCTCCATTTGTATTGCTTCCTTGGAATGTCGTTCAGCAGATCTATTTTGAGTGGTCCAGGACCTTCTTCAGCCTAATGGTTCAGTGGAGGTCCCGGACCACTCAGTGGCTTGCTGTAATGAATTTGTTACACACTTTGAGGGGAAAATTGCTCAGATTCGCAAAGAGTTGGAATCCACTGTTGATGCAGAGCCTATGGTTGTGTCCAGTGCTCTGGATTTATGTCATAATTTATTGGATGAGTTTTGGTTGTTGTGACCCAAGGATGTGGACAAGGTGCTTGGATCGGTTCATGCCACCACTATGCAACTCAACCCTTGCCCATAATGGCTAATAAAAGAATCTGCCGGGGGTGTGTGTGATTCTGGAGGTCATCAACTCCTTGTTAAGAGAGGGAGTGGTCCCCACCCCATTAAAGGAGGCAGTGATTCACCCACTCCTAAAAAAGCCTAATCTGGACCCAGGTCTAGTGATCAACTATCTACCAGTGGCGAACCTCCCTTTTCTGGGCAAGGTGTTGGAGATGTGGTGGCTGAGCAGCTCCAGGCTCTCCTAGATGAAATGGATTATCTAGTTCCATTTCAATTGTGTTTCAGGCCGGGTTATGAAATGGAGACCGCCTTAGTCACCCTGTTTGATTACCTTTGCCACTAAAGAGACAGTGGGAATGCGTCCCTGTTGATTCTCCTGGACCTCTCAGTGGCTTTCAACACCATCGTCCATGGGGTCCTTCTGGACAGATTGGCTGGGATGGGAACGGGAGGCACTGTTTTATGGTGGTTCCGCTCCTACCTGGCTGATTGGGTCCAGAAGGTGGTGCTGGGGGACAGTAGCTCTGAAACATGGCAGTTGCGTCATGGGGTTCCTCAGGGCTCTATACTGTCCCCCATGCTTTTCAATATCTACATGAGGGAGGTTGTTAGGAGGTTTGGGCTGAGGAGTCAGCAATACACTGATGACACCTAGCTCTACCTTTCATTCTCTACCAATCCAAATGTGGCAGTTCTGAACTTGTGTTCTGAACTTGTGTGTGGATTCAATAATGATCTGGATGAGGGTCAATAAACTGAGGCTCAATCCAGACAAGTCGGAAGTACTGTTGGTGGGTGCTCTGCCAGATAGGTTAAAGGGCCATTTAACTGCCCTAGATGGGGCTACACTCCCCCTAAAGTACAGGATCCACAGCTTGGGAGTGCTCCTTTACCCGGGTCTGACCTTGGAAGCCCAGGTGGACTCGGTGTTCAGGGGTGCCTTCTTACAACTGCGGAGAATATATCAACTTCGCCCTTACCTGAATGAGCAGAGCCTGGAAACAGTCACACATGCATTGATAACAACCAGACTGGACTATTGCAATGTGCTATACATGGGGCAGCCTTTGAAGATGGTTTGGCAACTGCAGGTGGCACAGAACTGGACTGTGTGGCTGGTTAGGAGTGCTGCCATGCGGACTCATATCACGCCGGTTCTGAAAAATTTACCTTGGTTGCCAGTTGCTGCTCGGGCCCAATTCAGAGTGCTTACTTTGACATATAAAGCCCTAGACAGCTTAGGACCTGGTTACCTAAAGGACCGCCTTCTTCCATATGAACCTGCCCGTCCTCTAAGATCAGGCCAGGAGGCCCTTCTGAAGGTGCCATCCCTGAAAGAGGTGAGGGGGTGGCATGTCAAAATAGGGCCTTCTCGGCTGTTGCCCCCCAACTTTGGAAGGCCCGCCCTATAGAGATCTGCCTGGCTCCAACACTTTCGGCTTTTTGGTGCCAGGCAAAGACTTTTCTGTTTAGCCAGCTTAGCTGGCCATATGAGAGGCGGATTTATTAATGATAAATTGACTGCTTTAATATAGGTTATTATTATTATAATATTGCCTATTTTTAATGGTTTTAATGTTTTCTAATGTTTTGATATTGTTGTACGCTGCCCAGGGACCCTTGGTAATGGCGTGGCTAAAAAGTCTTGTAAATAAATAAAAAATCTTGTCAATAAAATGGCAACTATATTAAGGCTTGGAAATGCACAAATAAATGCACCAATAAGTGAAAGGCACAAAATTGTCAGGCGATGTTCAAATATATAGGTTGAGCAGATGAAGCCAAATGGTTAATCCGCTAAATGTGATTCAGTCAGATAGCCACACTGAAGAACAGTCTTGCCGATAAATCCACAGATATGTAGGTCCAAAGGCAAATCTTCACCCCACCCCCCTTCCCTTTCATCTCTACCTTTAGCTGTCCCTGTACTTCTGATGCTAAGAAATATGGTTGGAATAAAAAGATACAAGGGGGGGGGGGAATGACACAACTAGCACTTTTTTGAAATTGTTTTGATGGAATTGAGAAAAGAGGTTAGGAATGGAATAACATGCTCCATCTGCATACTCGGCTTCCATGTGCTCAGTGGAACACATCCTTTAGAAGCTGTACATGTATAAGCTCAGCCAGGATTCAGTGGGCGGCATCTGTCCATGTGGCTACCCTCTGTTGTCACAAACTGCATGTATTTCCCTCCCATCTGAGGACAAACCCAAGCTTATGATTATACATTATTTTTTAATACGTCCTCAATCAGTAGCTATGATCAACAATCCGTCAAAACCATAAAATAATCCAAGAAGACATTTGGCATAAAGTGTAAAGAAACTGTACTTTGCATGGATTTGCATCATGTCTGGTACACTCTTTCGTTTTTATTTCGTGGCTCACCTTTTGCTCTCTTTCTATGTAATATAAGAAGTGAAGGGTGTTTAGATGTTTACAAGCAGACATCACACAGTGCTTTAGACTGCCATTTTCCCTCCCAGAAAGATTACAAAACCGTAAAGTGTGTGTAGAAAAACAACTTTGTAATCCAAATATTTTATTCATTAGTTTTTGGCACAGAGATCTACTACATCCTGTGAAAGCTTTATTTTGATTTTCAATTTTTTTTAAAAAAAGCAGCTGAGTATGACACATTCCCAGGCAGTACTTAACATTCTTACAGCTCCATTAACAACAAAGTTGCATGTACTGATGTTTCAGTTGACTAAACAAAGATGCTTTATAGTGTAAAACTGACTCCATGAGGAATTGTGGCACAATGTGACTGGCGCATTATACCGTGGAATTAGAAACAAGTGGATTCGCACTGCATGTATCACACAGGGCCCAATGTTAACCTGCTGAGATCGGGGCCTTGCTGAAGAACGAGATGCTGTCAAAACACTGAGGTGGGGTTGAGGGAGAAATTAAAAACAGCTGCCCACGTTGCTCTGTCTGCAAGGAGAATGCTCTGACAAAGTAGGAGTTGGACTTATTTAGCTTCCTGGAAAACATAGCTATCTTTTCTTAATTTTTTTTTTAAAAAGCTTTAATCCTTAAAGCTATGAGGAGTTTGAAAATGTCAGGACTAGATCTCAGGAGGATGTGAAATCTTTGGAGCAGGGAGAGGGTTGTTATCCCCCATGTCTAACTCCAGGCTTGTCCCCAGAATGGATGGTGAGTCATCAGGGAGTTCTTTTTCAGAATCAGAATCGCTAGCGTGGGAACTGTTAGTAAATAATGTCCTTATCTTCTTTTGAGGGAGAGTGCCATTTGGATTAGGAAGACTTGAGAGATAAAATAAGTACCTGAGGAGTTTCTAAGTTACCACCATCACATTTTCAAACTCTCCTGGCTATGAAGGGTTTGAAAATGTAGTGGAGGAAACTTAGAAATGAACACTCAGCTAGGTCCCTGTGTGACACATATTTTCGTCATGGTTAGTCCCTTTTCTTTGGACCCAAACCACCATTCCTTCTTTGCTTATTTTACTACATAGTCATTTCCAAAATAGGATGAATTCTTCCAAAACAGATATTTAATAATAATAATAATAATAATAATAATAATAATAATAATAATAATAATAATAATAATAATAATAATAATAATAATAATAATAATAATAATAATAATAATAATAATAATAATAATAATAATAATAATAATAATAATATAAAATCACTATCAAGTGATGAAAATTACAAATACTAGAAGCAGATAACATTGTGCACACAAAAGTTAAAGAACTGACAGACAGGAAATGTATCAAAAGACTGCGGAAAATCTTAAAATCAAACTAAAAGGTGGAAATACAATCAAAGCCATAAACACATGGGTGGTTCCAGTCATTAGACACCCAGCTGGTATAATAGATTGGATTCAAAACCAATTAGAAGAATTGGATTGAAAAACAGGGAAACTAATGAACATGCATCACGCACTACATCCAAAAAGTGATGTGGAGAGATTCTATTTACCATGAAAAATCGGAGGCCATGGATTTCTGCAAATACAGCAGGTAGTAGAGGAGGAAAAAAGAAGCCAAAATGATTATATCAGTACAAGCAGAGAAAAATTACTAAAGGCACTGAAAAATGGAGAATATTTTGAAAACAATAGAAACAAAGGCTCAATATAAGAAACAACACTTTGAAAATAAATTAAACAGCTGGAAAAAATAAACCACTACATGGACAACACCTGAAAAATATTGATGAAAAGCATGATAATAATTCAACATGGGCATGGCTAAAACTGGGGACCCTTAAGAAAGAAACCGAAGGCTTGATTTTTGCTGTACATGATGAAAGCTAAGATCCAAGGAATTAGTTCTAACCGCAAATGTCGACTCTGCCAAGAAAAAGGTAAAACTGTGTCACACTTCATCTGTGAATGTCCAAAGATGCAGAAACAGATTACAAGGTTTGACATGATAGAGTGACAAAGTCAGTGCACTGGTCATTATGCAAAAAATATAACCTTCCGGCCTCCAAAAACCAATGGGAACATCAGGTAGATAAGGTGTCAGAAAATGAGGAAGTCAAGATTTTGTGGGATTTCCAGATCCAAATTGATAGACACCTTGAACATAATACAGCAGACATAGTAGTAATAAAATGAAGAAAGGTGCAGATCATTGACATTGATGCCAGAGTTGAAAATAAAGAATTAGAAAAACTAACAAAATACAGAGACCTGACAATCAAAACGTCTTGCTTGTGGAAGAAACACACTTCAGTCGTCCCCGTAGTCATTGGGGCTTTGGGAACAATATCAAGAAATTTCACACCGTACTATAAGCAGTTGCAGATATCAGAAATCACACCATCAGAGCTCCAAAAAACAGCAATATGAGGAACAGCATACATACCATGCCAATATTTAATAGATACTTAGGTTTTTGGTTAAAACTTTTATCTGTTATATAATATCAGTCAGTGTTTTTATAGCTTTGATTGACTGCGCCTGGTGTTTTTGAACAACAACAATAATAATAGCAATATGCGTGAGGTGTGCTACCTTTATCCATAAACTAGGGTTACAAATCTCAGGCTCTCCTCTTTAGCACGTCCACTTGTGGCGCCTCCTGAGCAACCTTGGCCTCCAGTATCTCCACATCAGTTCCATGTTTGTAGGGTTTTCATATTTGTTTGTAAAGGCTCTTTATATCCTGCAAGGCATCTGGAGGAAATTTCCCCAAATTTTGGGCCTCTCCCACCACCTCTGGGCCTACACATCACAAACCTGTTGAACTGCCACTACAGGTTGCAAGGGGCTTTTTCAGTTTAAAAAAAACATTCTTTTAAAAGAAAAATATGATTTAGGTGAGGGGCATGGGAGCCGGTGCAGGCCTTCAAGGTGTGCCGCTGGGTGGGTCGAGGCCCTGGCCCTACGGAGGTTGCTCATCCCTGCTATGGGGCAACTTCACAAGACTCCCTATGTGATATTAAACCCTATGCACCCCTGTTTCTCCCCAGGCCCTTATCAGTCATTTCATGGGCATTTCTGAGCTGCAGCTTTGCTTGGGCACTGAGAACCACGGTTGCTGTTATTCAACCCACCACCCACTATACAATTTGTTCAGAACAAATATTTGCTAATAATAATAATGTCCCCCCAGGCCTTACACTGGAAGGAACCTGATCCCAGAGTTCCCTGGCTGAGCTTGAGCTGAGGAGGAATGTGCACCTGTTCCTGTTGCCTTGCACTAGAGTGATATATACTCATGATCTCATGAATGTCCCTGGCATGAGGACAGAGGCAGGCAAGGTCAAACCTAAGGCCTCCTTGTTCTCTCAATGCAAAGCTATGTGTCAATGAATCCTAAACAAACAGTCTACTTAATGGGCCAGCCAACCACAGCATCACACACCACACATGTTAGTTATGTTTCCTTTAAATATAAATAGCTCAGCCGTTTAACATAAGTTTTCCATGTGCTAATGCACAGTGCATAGGCGAGTGACAGCTTTTGCAGCTGAAGCTTCTCTGCGGGAGGTAAACCTTAATAATTATGTCTTACTTGAGAGCAGGAGTGGGCTATGGTGGCCCTCTAGTCTGTGTCGAGACTGCAGCTGCTGGCATCCCTCATCACTGGCGATGCTGGAGAGGACCGATCGCAGAGCAACGACATCTGGAGGCCCACAGTGGCACACTCCAGCTTTAATGTAGCCATTTTTTTACAAGGCTTGGAAAAGTTGTCTTTTTAAATGACAGAATTCCCCACCCAGCATAGCCATTGGCCAAGCTGGCTAGGGGATTTTGGAAGTTTAGAATTTTAAAAAAGGTATTTATTTTTATTTATTTATTTAATTTATATCCCGCCTATGTAGTCAGCTCAGGACCACTCTAGGCGGCTAACAATAACATTTTTTCACTATAAAAAGACCTACATTCAGCTGCTAGTCCTAATCAGCATAGATTCATTGGTTGAAATTCAGTAAAAAGTGGCAACTACAGTAGCCCATTGAATCAATGAGATTTCTAAAGGAGTTGATTCACCAAATCCCTATTGAATCAACCAGTCATTCAACTGATGAATGGTAAGTCAACACATATATAACTTCTGTTGATTTAATAGGTCTACCCTAGCTGGGACTTTCATTTGGATTTAGGCTATAGTATCATGTAGTCTGAACACCATCCTATAAGGCAGATCAGTATTGTTGATTCTGGCTTAAGAATATGGCTTAATAAGTAGCTGATGGCATATAACAAGATCCTGTGTGCTGAGTACACTTCTGTACTGCAGTGAGTCCTGGACCCTTTATGCATGGCAGGAGAGGAAGCTGAACATGTTCCATATGTGTTGTCTCCGATGCATTTTTGGTATCACCTGGCAGGACAAAGTTCCAAATAGTGTAGTCCTGGAACTAGCTGGAATTGTCAGCACGTATACATTACTGAAACAGTGACATCTATGTTGGCTCGGGCATGTTATGAGAATGGCTGATGGTCGAATTCCAAAATATCTCCTGTATGGAGAATTAGTGCAGGGAAAGCACCCCAGAGGGAGACCACAGCTGCGATACAAGGATATCTGCAAGCGGGATCTGAAAGCCTTAGAAATGGACCTCAACAGACGGGAAACCTTGACATCTGAGCGTTCAGCCTGGAGGCAGGCAGTGCATCATGACCTCTCCCATTTTGAAGAGACCCTTGTGCAGCAGGCTGAGGCAAAGAGGCAGTCCTGAAACCAACAAAACCAGGGAGCTGGACAGGGGACAGATTATATTTGTCTTCAGTGTGGAAGGGATTGTCACTCTTGAATTGGCCTTCTCAGCCACACTAGACACTGTTCCAAGACCTCCATTCAGAGCATGTTAGCATAGTCTCTCAAGACTGAAGGATATCTATTCAATCATTGTTGATTCCATAATCTATTCCACTGCTAAGAGACAGTGGCTTAGTTGCTTAAACTCAAGTGAGTTCATGGCATAAGTTGGAAAGGGGAGAGAGCCTATAAAAAATATAGTGTTTTTTTTTTTAAGTCTGGTAGAGTAATTGAAAACACAGTGCCTTCAGCAGTCAGGCAGGTACACAGTTCCATCTGAGATTGATGGACGATGAATGAGTCGCCATACCCTTTTGCAGGTGTAGGGGGTGAGCCATATTTGAAAGTTTTGCTCAGCCCCATGGCAATTAAGCTCTGTGGGATGCCACAGGGATCCATTCTATCTCCCATGCTGCTTCATATTTATATGGAGCCGTTGTCATTAGGATTTTTGGAGTTCAGTGCTATCTATATGCTGATGACACTCAGCTCTGCTTCTCCTTATCATCAAGGTGGGCTAAAGCTGTGCAGCTCCTGGACCAATGTCTGGAGATTGTAATGGACTAGATGAGGACCCATAAACAGAAGCTGAATCCTGACAAGACAGAGGCTCTGTGGTTTGGCAGTTCCCAGATCTGGAAGTTGAACAGGAGATTTGCACAGTGTGATTGGATGGAAACGGCTCAACAGACCATGGCCGTGGAGGGAGAAGGTAAAGGATAAAGGAAACCTGGGAAGATAGGAAAGAAAATAGCCAGAGAAAAGAATGAGAAAACGGAGCAGGAGAAAGGAGGAACAGTGACGAAGAGACAAAAAAACAAAAACAAAGACTCTGTGGTAGATAAGCGAGAAAATGGCAGAGCCAAAAGAATGGAAAGAAATGCTCTTCAGTAATCTAGTTGTTGGTCTGCACAGACAAGTACATCAGTGTGATGACATACAGTATATAACGCCTACTCCTTTCCTCCCCATGACCGTACAATCGTTTCCCTCCCTTCTCTTTGCTGTATGATAGAACTTTATTAAGTCCGGCCTCTGTCTGAAGACACCAGGAAGCCTAATACAGTGGGGTCTCTACTTAAGAACTTAATCCGTATTGGAAGGTGGTTCTCAAGTTGAAAAGTTCTTATGTTGAATCTGCATTTCCCATAGGAATGCATTGAAAACCATTTAATCCGTATCTGCTCTTTTCCGTCCATAGAAACTACAGTATCTTACTTCCCAGCAGAAGCTGGCAGTAGAGTAAGTTTGTAGGATATTAGGAAGACATTTGCGTAGAGTTACAATTTACTAATACTGTATCCATTGCATTGTCTACATATTGTTTAGATCGACATAACTTGAAGTTTGCCTGTTCATCATTTTTTAAATCAAAATGCTACATGAATAGCTGGCCCATGGCCCATAGGCAGGCTATCATCTACCTTCTCTGCACCCCTGCGGTAAATGTGTTACACTAATGTTAAATATACTGTATCAGGATATATTTAACATTACATGTTTAAGACGGACAAAACTCCTCCTCAGTAGAAGCAGCTGTTTGGCACTCCACACTAGAAAACCATCATCCCTGACACCGGTCACCTTTTTTGTGTGTGTATAAATAAGAACTAACAGCAATTAAGAGCCTAATATACTGATAAAAAAAAGTAATAGAAAAAAGAAGTTAACTATCCTTTTAGCTCCTTTGAGACTTATCGGCTGAAATGCTTTTGCCAGAAATTATGCTGTATACAGCGAATGACATCATCATTGGGAAATAGAGGAAAAGAATAGAAAGGGAAAAACCAGAGATCTGTTCAAGAAAATTGGAGATATTAAAAGAACATTTTGTGCAAAGATGGACATGATAATAAAGGACAAAATGGGACCTCAGAGAAGCAGAAGACATCAAAAAGAGGTGGCAAGAAGATCTGGATGTCCCGGACAACCCAGATAGTGTGGTTGCTGACCTTGAGCCAGATATCCTGGAGAGTGAAGTCAAATGGGCCTTAGAAAGCATGACTAACAACAAGGCCAGTGGAGGTGATGGCATTCCAGTTGAACTATTTAAAATCTTAAAAGATGATGCTGTTAAGGTGCTACAATCAATATGCCATCAAGTTTGGAAAACTGAGCAGTGGCCAGAGGATTGGAAAAGATCAATCTACATCCCAGTCCCAAAGAAGGGCAGTGCCAGAGAATGCTCCAACTACCATACAACTGCACTCATTTCCCACGCTAGCAAGGTTATGCTCAAAATCCTCCAAGGTAGGCTTCAGCAGTATGTGGACCGAGAACTCCCAGAAGTAGAAGCTGGATTCCGAAGAGGCAGAGGCACTCGAGACCAAATTGCTAACTTGCACTGGATTATGGAGAAAGCCAGAGACTTCCAGAAAAACATCTGCTTCATTGACTATGCAAAAGCCTTTGACTGTGTGGACCACAACAAACTATGGCAAGTCCTTAAAGAAATGGGAGTCCCTGACTACCTTATCTATCTCCTGAGAAATCTATATGTGGGACAGGAAGCAACAGTTAGAACTGGATATGGAACAACTGATTGGTTCAAAATTGGGAAAGGTGTATGACAAGGCTGTATATTGTCTCCCTGCTTATTTATATGCAGAATACATCATGCGAAAGGCTGGACTGAATGAATCCCAAACCAGAATTAAGATTGCCAGAAGAAATATCAACAACCTCCGATATGCAGATGACACCACTCTGATGGCAGAAAGTGAGGAGGAATTAAACAACCTCTTAATGATGGTGAAAGAGGAGAGCGCAAAAAATGGTCTGAAGCTCAACATAAAAAACAAACAAACAAACAAAAACCTTAAGATCATGACCACTGGTCCCATCACCTCCTGGCAAATAGAAGGGGAAGACATGGAGGCAGTGACAGATTTTATTTTCCTGGGCTCCATGATCACTGCAGATGGAGACAGCAGCCATGCAATTAAAAGATGCCTGCTTCTTGGGAGGAAAGTGATGACGAGCCTAGACAGTATCTTAAAAAGCAGAGACATCACCTTGTCGACAAAGGTCTGCATAGTCAAAGTTATGTTTTTTCCAGTACTGATGTATGGAAGTAAGAGCTGGACCATAAGGAAGGCTGACCACTGCAGAATTGATTATTTTGAATTGCGGTGCTGGAGGAGGCTCTTGAGAGTCCCCTGGACTGCAAGGAGATCAAACCTATCCATTTTGAAGGAAATCAACCCTGAGTGCTCACTGGAAGGACAGATCCAGAAGCTGAGGCTCCAGTATTTTGGGCATCTCATGAGAAGAGAAGACTCCCTGGAAAAGACCCTGATGTTGGGAAAGTGTGAGGGCAAGAGGAGAAAGGGACGACAGAGGATGAGATGGTTGGACAGTGTCATCGAAGTGACCAACATTTATTTATTTATTTATTTAATTTATATGCCGCCCACACTACCCAAAGGTCTCTGGGCGGCTTACAGCATTTAAAATACAATAAAGTTATGTAGCAATTAAAATACAATTAAAATATATATAAAATTGCCATCGGACCCACAGCTAATATTATTTCAGTTAAAAGCCTTCTGGAACAGGAAGGTTTTGACCTGGCGCCGAAATGTCATCAGTGTCGGCGCCAGACGAATCTCAGTCGGGAGGGCATTCCATAGTCTGGGGGCAGCTGCCGAAAAGGCCCTTTGTCTACAAGCCGTCCCTCTTACCTCCTTGAGGGACGGCTCTTTCAAAAGGGCCCCCTGGCTAGATCTTAACTGCCGGGTAGGCTCATATGGAAGGAGGCGGTCCTTCAGGTATCCAGGGCCCAAGCCGTTTAGGGCTTTATATGTCAAAACAAGCACTTTGAATTGGGCCCGGGCAGCAACTGGTAGCCAATGTAACTTATACAGAATCGGCTTGATATGTTCCCTGGCGGCCACACCACTCACCAGCCGCGCCGCTCGATTCTGGACCAGCTGCAGTTGCCGGACCGTCTTCAAAGGCAGCCCCATGCAGCGCATTGCAGTAATCTATACGGGATGTTACCAGTGCATGTGTAACTGTCATGAGACTCCGCTCGTCCAGGTAGGGCCGTAGCTGGTATAGTTTCCGCAGCTGGAGGAAGGTGCCCCTGGCCACTGAGTCCACCTGGGCTTCCAGTGTTAGACTGGGGTCCAGGAGCACCCCCAAGCTGCGGACCCTGTCCCTTAGGGGGAGTGTAACCCCATTCAGGGCAGGGAGATGGCCCTCCAGCCTGTCTGGCGAAGCACCCACTAACAGCACTTCCGTCTTGTCTGGATTGAGTTTCAATTTATTGACCCTCATCCAGTCCACTATCAGGTCCAGACACGAGTTCAGCACAAAAACCGCCTCACCTGGATTGGTGGAAAACGAGAGGTAGAGCTGAGTGTTGTCAGCATATTGCTGACTCCTCAGCCCAAACCTCCTGATGACCTCTCCCAGCGGTTTCATGTAGATGTTAAACAGCATGGGGGACAGTATCGAGCCCTGAGGAACCCCATGACATGAATGCCATGGGGCAGAGCAACTGTCCCCCAGCACCACCATCTGGACACGGTCAGCCAGGAAGGAGCGGAACCGCCGTAAAACAGTGCCCCCAACTCCCAACCCAGCCAGCCTATCCAGAAGGACACCATGGTCGATGGTGTCGAAAGCCGCTGAGAGGTCCAGGAGTATCAACAGGGTCACACTCCCCCTGTCTCTCTCCCGGCAAAGGTCATCATACAGGGCGACCAAGGCAGTCTCTGTACCAAAACCCGGCCTGAAACCCGATTGAAATGGATCTAGAAAATCAGTTTCATCCAGCAGCGCCTGGAGTTGCCCAGCCACAACCCGCTCCAACACTTTGCCCAAATAAGGGAGGTTCGCTACTGGTTGGTAGTTAGCCACCAGCCTTGGGTCCAGGTTTGGCTTTTTAAGGAGTGGTCGAATTACCGCCTCTTTCAAGGTGGTAGGGACCACTCCCTCTCTCAAAGAGGCGTTCACGGCCTCCTGGACCCAGGTGCGAACCCCCCTGGCTGATCTTCTAATTAGCCAGGATGGGCAAGGGTCGAGCGGAGTTGTGGTAGAACGGACAGATCCAAGCACCCTGTCCACATCCTCAGGTCTCAACAATTGAAACTCATCCATTAATACCTGACCAAAGCACGGTGCGCTGGATACATCCTCTGACTTTGCAGTAACTGTGGAGTCCAACCCACTGCGAATTTGAGCGATTTTTTCCTCAAAATGGATGGCAAACTCATCACAACGAGCTGATGAGCAGTCCAGGACCTCCACCGGATTTCCCGGTTGAAGAAGATCCTGGACCACCCGAAACAGCTCGGCTGGACGACATTCTGAGGAAGCAATACGGCTGGAGAAATATTGCCGTTTCGCCAGCCGTATTGCCACGAAATAGGCCCGATAATGGGCTCTAAGTCGTGTTCGGTCGGACTCCCAGCGGGATTTCCTCCACCTGCGCTCCAGCTGTCTCCCCTCTCGCTTCATCGCCCGCAGTTCAGAAGTATACCAAGGGGCTGTCTGGGCTCGGCGAGCAGGGAGAGGGCGCTTAGACGCAATCGTGTCAACAGCCCGGGTCATCTCCTTATTCCATAGGGTGACCTGAGCTTCGACAGGAGCGCCGACCATATCAGACGGATAATCCCCCAGAGCATTCAGGAATCCATCTGGATCCATTAGTCTCCGAGGGTGGATCATCTTAATAGATCCCCCACCCTTGCAGAGGGAAGAAGAAGCTAATAGACTAAACTTGACCAGGAAGTGGTCTGACCATGACAATGGGGTCATGACCAGCCCCTCCACATCCAAACCACCATCTTCCAGTCCCGTTGAGAAAACCAGGTCCAAAGTATGGCCCTTCTCATGCGTTGGGCCGATGACACATTGAGACAGCCCCATGGTTGTTATGGCGGCCATGAAGTCCTGAGCTGCCCCAGTCGAGTGAGCCTCGGCATGAATGTTGAGGTCCCCCAGCACCAACAGCCTGGGAGTCCTCAACACCAGGTCCGAGACTACCTCCGTCAGCTCAGGCAGGGAGACTGTTAGTACGCAGCAGGGTGGGCGGTACACCAACAGAATCCCTAACCTGTCTCGCGAGCCCAACACACAATACAGGCCCTCGAGACCTCCTCTCAAAGAGATAGGAAGCCTGGTCAAGGAGATAGAACTCCTATAGACTATAGCAACTCCCCCTCCCCGACCCTCCGAGTGACCTTGGTGCTGGACTGAGTACTCAGGCGGACACAGCTGGGAGAGGGGAACACCACCCTCCTCTCCCACCCAGGTCTCAGTAATGCACGCCAGGTCAGCCCCCTCATCCAGAATTACATCATGGATGAGGGCAGTTTTATTTTGTACTGACCTGGTGTTCATCAACAGCACCGTGTGGCCTGAGGGTTTGCTGATATGGTCGCCTGATACCATCTGGTTGGGGGTAGAACTAGAAGAGGGGATAGATGTAAGATATCTAACCTCTCTTCTCCTACGCGGGCATGTTCTACCCCCACCGCCATTCCTTCCCCTACCCAGCACCACCTCAATGGCTGCCCCCTCCAACACCCTCCCCCCTTCCTGTTCCATTAGATCCACTGTGGGTCTCTTCTTAATTGATGGCAATTAATAACAATTTAAAAACATTTAAAACATATATAAAATAAAACATTTCTAAAGCCCCTTCTCTCCCCCCCCCCCAAGTTATGTGGCTCACGTTGAGATGAATGAGGCAGCCTGGAGCAGCAGGGCCTGGTTCTGCAGACACAGAGGGGGCTGAGCAGCTCTCTTGGGAAAGAGAGCTGGCATCCAGCAGGGGCTCAACCACAGTCCACTGCCTCTCACCCAGTGGCTGTGGCCGGCCGATGGTCCCTGGCTTCCTCTGCACGCATGAATTTGACCAAACTCTGGGAGGCAGTGGAAGACAGGAAGGCCTGGCGTGCTCTGGTCCATAGGGTCACGAAGAGTGGGACACGACTTAATGACTAAACAACAACAACATAAGTGGAGAAGCTTGGTGCTATGGTAAACAAATGTAAACTCTTAAGGGAACTCTGCTTCTCATGACCTCCATACTGTCACACCTGTTTTGACCCACAAGTGCCGTATCAATAAATGTACTTGGGAGCAGTACTTGCTTGAGATTAATACACCTAGGTGTTTTAATTGAGGCGTAAGTACTTCTTCTGTAAGTACTTCTTCTGTAAGTACAAGAAAACAGTGTCCTCTGTCATCATTCTTCAGTGTTCAAGGCAAGCAGTTGTTAGGGGAACACTAAAATGTCAGAGAGCTTTATTACACTGTTATGAACCAGCTGTGTGAGCTCCTCTTTTTTGTCACAGGAAATAGCAATATTCTGGTAGGACTACAATTTCTAGCCATATAAATTTATGTCTCAGAAGATTGCTCCTGCTTGCATAGCTTTATCTTTTGAGAACAGACCCTACAAGTAATTGCTGTTTGTTTTCTCATTGTCTGCTAAAATAACCTGGCAAAGAAGTCATTGCCAGCTGAATGGTGGCTCATTAGGACCAGGTTTGTTCTTTCTGAACTGAGAGATTGCAAATGCTTCTCATCCAGGATGTGTGGTGAAGGCTGAGTTGTAAGTTATTGCTTTCGCTCGTTTTAATGTCCTTGCATAATTACAGGAAGAGGGCAGAAGACCCACTCAGAGGCAGCACCCTGGCTTCCCTGCCCCTGCTCCTCTGGGCACTGTCTCTGAATGGGTGCCTGCTGGGGGAGGTGGGGCTGAGAAGCACTGAGCACCTGTTTGGTTGAAAGATGTTGACCTCGGTTGCATTCTTTGATCCTTGTAGGAGGGGGTTATGAGAGTGTCCTGGTTTAATCTGCCCCAGTTATAGACAGGTGCAGTGGCTGGGTCTGCATGGGGGGTTCTAGCTGTCCACCAGATTAAAAAACAAAAGTCTCCAGATAGGAGAGGAGCAACTGCTATATGCCGGTGGTTCATGGCAGAGGCCGGCCACACACTGGCCCCTCAGGTGAAGTGTAAAGGTCGGTGGGTGGCAAGAAACCCCTAAAGCAATGCTACCCACCCTGAGTGCTGTATTCCTTTAATTAAGTTTCTAACTGTTGTGGTTCTGGAGGTAAGCTGGCCAATATGCACTCTAAGCTCATGAGTTAAATCCTCCTGCATTTTTCAATCTCATTATTTTAAGACTATTTTAAGGGGCCTGGCTCATATTTAATCCACAGAGTTTGTGAGTACAATATGCTCATCAGCTACAGTTTGGCATGCGCAAAAATATAAGTACATGGTTGAAGTGATATAAGGAAAAATGTTTGCGAGGCCCACATTGGCTGACGAAAGCCTAGACTTGTAGAGCTGGATGGGACCCCAAGCATCATCACATCCAAGAAGTGAAAACATCTAGCCAAGAAAGGATTTTCAAGAGTCAGCTGCACCCCATTTAAGGATCCTGGTTTACTGACAGAAAGCAAAAAATGATTTTTAAAAAGCACGCCTTAGTTATAGAAATGCAATAGCCGCCACATTTGGGGATGGGGGAGAGACACAGCAGAGTTCAATGCTGTAGTTGGGGGGCATTTGATGGAGTAAACTGCGACCAAATCCAGAAAGAACTCTCCAAACAGTGTGCCATTTTCTACCAAGATCTGAAATGTCTCCCTGCTGTGTCACTCAACCTGAGCAGAAGCTTGACGCCTTGCATTTCTATAACAAAAAAGTAATTTTTATCTCTTCTTTTTTCTTTCTGTAAATCAGAATCCTTAAATGTTAATGTACTTAGCTGTTGAAAATCTTTTTTTTTTTGACTAGATGTTTTCACTTACACTTCTTGGGCTTTATAGGTGGGACTCAGTGGTCCTTGAGATCCCTTCTAGCTCTACATGGCACAGACAAATTACATGATCAGTACACATCAGAGCCAGGGGATGACTATGCCTGCTGAAGTCTGACTGTGGATTTGGCCACCCCTGCACTCCTTACACCCACTGGGCAGGGAGGTGGTATCTATGTGTGTATTGTGTGGGCTTCAGTACACTTAAGGTTTCCTGGATGCTCCTGTAGTCTGCTGCTCATGGGAAATGACACAATTCTTGAATTTCCTAACCTTGTTAAGTGCCACAGAATACCTTGGCTTTGATCCTTCCATAATGTTAAAAAAGTCACCAGTATGATTCACATGTTTGCACCCCTGTTTTTACTAGATTCCAGCTGTGAGCTTTCAAAGTAGAGTGTGCAGTCCAGCCAAAGTTAAGTAGCCTTAACAAATGCCACTGATTATACTGGAAAAAAATTAAGCATATGCTTATTTCTGTCTCTGAATTCTATGGAACAATAGTATGTAATTTATGCTGGGTCAAACTCCTTGTAATTATGATCTGTCACAATCATATTAAAGCAAAAACATTGTTACTCAAGGTCCCACAATTATAAAAATAACATTAAAACTAATTTAAAGGTCCATATGTCTGTTCTGTATAACACAGAATTCTTTACATTGTCTTAATGCCCTTACAGGGAGTCACTATCTTGAACCTGATTCTCCCCCAGATCCAAAGGCTGCGTGATGTGAATATCAAACACCTTTATGGTGTTTTTAGAGGCTGTTTGGTGAACCAATGACTGGAACAAACAAAAAAAACAAAAAAAAAGCAAACAGGTTTAACAGTAGATGCTTTCATTGCATCTAATCCTGATGACAAAATTATGCTAACAAGTATGTCTTGTGGCCCCAATATATATTATGTAAAACCTTGTGACTTTGATTATGTGTCTATAATACAGATTAGTCTGTTTGGGTGTTTGGTGCTGACCTCCAGTAAGCTTCTAAGCAGTAATAAGAATTTGCAAGTGACAGGCCGGCAGAGGTGCTGTGCTTCCTAATCCTGGCCTGTAAACTCCAGTCATGCATATTCATAAACTATTTATTTTCTTCGTTCCTTTATTAGTGCATTTATTCTTTTTTTCTTACTCTTACCCACAAACACCTTTGAACTTACTACTAATAGGGCAGCATGACACAACAAAGGCTGCAGCCATAGGCCTGCAAATGTGTATTATTGTTACTGGTTTAGCTAGTAAATCCATATTTATTTTATTTGTTTATTTCTACAACTTGTATATTGCCCTATGGCATCTAACCGGTACTGGGACCTGATTTTCTGGAACACATATATGCTGAATGCACCAGGATGGACACTTGATAGTGATGATTAGGATGCATGGTTTAGGTCTCTGGCAGCTGAGCCAGAAGTTGGGAGTTCGATTCCCCCACTGTGCCTCTTTGCCAGTGGTTGGACACAGTGATCCGTAGGGCCCCTTCCAGCTCTGCAGTTCTAAGACGATGTTAATTATGATGATTTGTGCTGGCCGACTGCTATTGTCACACTGATGTGTATTGGTTAGTGCACTGGTTCTTAACCTTGAGTTACTCAGGAGTTTTGGGCTGCAACTCCCAGAAGCCTTCACCACCAGCTGTCCTGACTGGGGTTTCTGGGAGTTGCAGTTCAAAAGCATCAGAGTAACAAAGGTTAAGAACCACGAGGTTAGTGAATACCTAAAGGTCTCTGGACCTTAACACAACCATAAGTTGGATCCCTTTTGATCAGGTGAAGATATGTCTGACCTGTGAAAAGACAAATCTGTGTTCTCTACCATGCATACAGGAGGACTCAAGACCATCCCAAGACATTTTGCTGCCTGGGGCTGAGGAAAAGATTGGACCCCCCCTCTGGATGGGCAGCTGAATCTTCAGTACTGGTGATGGGCCAATATTATCATCTGGCAGCACCTGGGAGCAGCAGGCTGTTGTAGGGGGCGCACTGCAGGTAGTTTAGCTCCATCCTTCAAGAAAGGGAAATGCCTTGGGGGCTTCTGGAGCACCATAACCAGTGACTATGCTGGTTGGAGGATTCCCAGAAGTGTAGTCCAAAAAAGTACAGTAATCCCAAGAGATTAATACCCTGAAGAAATAACTGCAGAACTACCATTGTTGTCCCTACCACATCTGCCACCTAAAGCATTTGCCTTGTTTGGACCATTGGCCTAGGCAGTCCTGGGTAGGCCAATTGTAGACTGTCATATTTATACAGAGTTATAGGCTCTCATCCATGTAAGTAACTGCCACACTAAACTGGTAATGTTGGATTCACAAATGGTGTAATGCTGTGATGTTTAATTTTGACTGAAGATAGATAAAGAGTTTTGGTGGTAGCTCTGTTCTCCTCCCTACAAAACATATCCATGAGAGGGCTGCCTCTTCCATTCAAAAATCCAGACCACACAGCAGCGGAGTGTCAGTTCATGCAGATCCTGAGAAAGGGGAGAAGGGGAATTTGTGTGAAGGCACAGACGACTACACCAAGAACATGTGTGACAAAATCACCTTTGTGAGTAAATGCAACTGAGCTCATTTGAGAAAGAAAGAAAGAAAGAAAGAGAGGCAGGCAAGCAGGTGGGCAGGCAGGCAAAGTGGCAGGCAAGGTGGCTCGCCTGCCTGCCTGCCTGAGTCCATAATAGGAGATGTAAATACAGTGGGGTCTTGACTTGAGAACTTAATCCGTATTGGAAGGCGGTTCTCAAGTCAAAAAGTCTGTAAGTCAAGTCTCCATTGACCTACAGTGCATTGAAAACCGATTAATCCCGTAACAGGCCGTTTTTGTTCCATTTTGGTTTTTTTCTGGTCTGTAAGTCAAATCTGAGTCTGCAAGTCAAACCTAAATTTTGTGGCCAGAGAAGTCTGTAACTCAAAAAGTCTGTAAGTCAAGCCGTCTGTAAGTCAAGGGTCCACTGTATTCGGAGTTATAAGAATTTGCTAGGTTCCCTTAAAATGTGCAACAGAAACCCAGCTAATTAGAATTAGAATTTAGGTACAAGTTTCCCTCTATAACCCCCACCCCCCTTTCTCATAACCAGCACTTTGTAAAGTAATACTCAGGAGGTCACTGTTGGGTAGTAAAAGGGGAGGAAATTATTTTACTCACTATTTCAGCAGCCTTCATAAAGGGATCAGAAATTAAAGGAGGAAAGAAGATGAAAAGTAGCAAAAGATGGATTTTGCAGTTCCACATGTCTGCAGAAGATCCATATTGTGCAGAGAAGGCTTAATCGGCACTCTTCCCTGCAGGCATCTTGGAAAGAAGAGACCTAAGAAACAAAGGCAGTACTGTATAGCAAGAGGGAGGAAGAGGAGAGGGTTCTTCCAGCCATGGGGAGAGGAGCCCATTTAATTAGACAGTAACGCAAATAAAAAAGAAACAAGCAAGTTAGTTTGGTGAAAGGCGACCATGTTTTAGGTTTGCGTGTGAGACTGCTAATTCACCAACAGTGAAGACGGCAGGAAGAATTATGTCTTGGGAAATATGAAATGTTGAAACAAATTTGGGTAAGAATGAAATATCATGATGAAGGACAATTGTGTCATAATGTCAGGACAAGTAAAGATGGCTACCTACAGTATGCAGAGTTCCCTTGCTCTCTACGCTGTTGGAGTGGTAATTAAAAAGCCACTTTGACAAATAACAAGTCCGATCAGATTGTGGCTAGTGGTTCAAACTGAGGTGTCACTAATTGAATAAGAACTAGGGAGAGATCCCAAGAGAAGCCCTTTGGTACTCAATTAGGGAACTGATGTGGTACCCCATGGGGGAACGTTTTACCTCAAAAGGAATAACAGCACCATAGAGCATGGGGCAAGCTTAGCGGATAAAGCTGCCAGATAAATTCTAGTGAACCAGAACAATAAACCATTGTCTAAGAGAGAAACTGTAGAACATTGTAAAGAGAGCAGTTGTCAGGGTCAAAGGCATGGGATGTAGCAAAGGAACAAAAAGCTTGACACTTACAGTCATAGGAACAATGCACAGGCTGTTTTCCTTGCTACCTAAATAATCAGCAATAATCTGTATAGGACTAGATTCCCCCATGCTGTCAGCTTGAAGGTAGAGACACTGGGACTGAAGACTGAAGCTGATTCTCTAGAGGTGTCATCAAGTTACTGTACAGAGGCAATTGATAATACACTTGAAATAAGAGGCAGAGGAAACCATGATCATCTCAACACCATGTGGCAATGAGGATGCCACATGTCTTTCTCCGTCAGATTCAAGATGACCTTCTTAAATAGGAGAAAGGGTGGAAATATATAAAGGGTCTCATTCTGCAACATGGCCCAATGAGTCATGGCCACATCCCATCTTGCTACAGTAGTGTCATAGGTTCTTGTTGGATGTTGAAGTAAATACATTGATTTGAGATGAACTTCAACATCATGAATAGTCAGTTGAGAAGGCAAAGGGGAAGTTGACATTCATGTACATCTTGTGATTTGTGAGGAGATATGTCCGATGTCCAAGGCATTATCACAACAGTACTAGCCCTGCCACTGAATCAGAAAAAGGTTCAGATGGGGACTGAAAAAGGGTCAGGCTGGCTCATAATTTCCTGTGTGTTGTGTAGTCACCAGAAACTAGATCAAACCAAGACTATGCCAACGTTGGTCTAAGATGTGAACTGTATTGCACCCTAAAGTGCATCTGATTGATTTCGAAGGCTCCAGAATGGAGGCCAGCCACATTTGTTTTGTTAGTTTGGGCAAACACCTCCTTCTGTTTATTTTACATGCTCATGGCCTTCAAGGACTGACATCATAATGTCAACACACAGACTTGACCACAGGACTTTCCCTGCCATGAAACGATGCCATTCAGCTTTTTAGTTCTGTTAAAGAAAGAGACACAAGGGACATTTCCTTTCCAGCCAGCATGCTTTTAAAAAAAGCAATGATGATTTTGCATAATCACATGTGTTTTTAATATGCGTTTTACTTCTCTTGTTTTGCTCGATTGTCAGATGTGTCCCCTTTCCCTAGGCTTGGGGTCAAACCACATTGGCGCTTCAGTCATGTCAATGTTTTGTTTGAGGTTCTTAATTTTTGTTTCACACAACGCAGCTGAAGCAGGCTGAAAGCAGAGTAGAAAATTATGTGAGAGGTCGGAGGGGGTGGTTAGCTCATCCCTGAAGCCTTTTTCTCTTGTCAAAATCCCTTTCAGCTCTGCTCTTCCTTTCTCACCCTTGGGGAAAGAAAATGGATATCCAAATTGTGTCTTCTTGGACTGGTAGAAAAATAGCCTGCAAGGAAAGAGTTAAGCAAATTTTCCTGCAAGATTAGTCTACTTTTATTTTATTTTTTTCAATCTTTCCTTCACAGAACCCAGGACAAGGTACACCGTCTTCTCTTTAACTTCATAAAAACTTGGTGAGATAGTTAAAGGTGAAAGATGATGACTGAACAAAGGTTAGATTCATGACTGAATAGCGAATTAAACCATGGTCATCTAGCTCGAATTCAAGCACACCTTCCAATCTGTCCATCTATACTGCAAGTCCACACAGTTGCTCTGGGTCAGAAACATAAAACGAAAAGTAAAGAGAGCCAACCAACCACCACCACCAAAACACGGAGCTGGAAGAAACACTCACTTGATGAGATACCAGATTTTGGCTAAGCTTTGAGCAGAGTTTAAATTTTGTGCTGTTGTACGGAACTGTAATCATAACCATAATCCACATATGGTAGATAGTTGAGGTGCAGTAATGTTTTCTTAATATCAGCCCCAGTGAACCTTTATTTTGATGTATAAAGTTTATAAACAGGCTAAGTGCTGTTCAGAGAAAGAGTTGTGCAGGGGACAATCTGTTCAAGAATTACGAGTGAAAATTTAGTAGATTATAGACAAGAAAAATGAAGCGTGACTTCGAGGAAAAAGAAAAATTGACATGGGCAATTTGGGCAATTTGCTTGCTTTTGAAATGCACTGTGAATTCTAGTTTTTAAGAATACTGGGTCATCCAGAGGATCACAGCATGGGAAGGGAAAGGAGAGCAGCAGCAGGCAGCAATGTGAAGTCAAGTAAGGTAAAGGTAAAGGTTCCCCTTGACAATTTTTGTCCAGTCGTGTTCAACTCTAGGGGGCAGTGCTCATCCCTGTTTCCAAGCCATAGAGCCAGCATTTGTCCAATCTTCCGTGGTCACATGGCCAGTGCGACTTAGACACGGAATGCTGTTACCTTCCCACCGAGGTGGTCCCTATTTATCTACTTGCATTTGCATGCTTTTGAACTGCTAGGTTGGCGGGAGAAGTCAAGTAAATACTCCACTAATCTGCTCCCAAAGCAGTCTCTGTGAGTGGGAAAAACCTGCTGCCTAACAAAAAACACACACCCCTATATTGTATAATATGTGTGTAAGAGTGTGTGTGAGAAATTGACCTGTATACTCTAGCATGAATTGGTACAAAAGTTGGTGGACACCACCAGCTATGAAGCATCCATTGTTGTGTAATTTTAAAGACTGCATTCTCTGCATGTGAAGGTCATGGCAGTCAGGAACAAAAAAAAAAAAAAATCAAGCAGCCAAGATAGATAAAAAAATAACAATTTTGCACTCCCCCTTCCTCAATGAAAAGAATATGGTTGAGTGCTGACAGAACATGTGTGACTCAAGGACAAGAGAGGTTGAAACAGCTATGATTGTGGGTAAGACATAGAGGAGCCCAAATACTGAAACAACAATCAAAATACTGTCAGATCATGGGCACAATCCCTCAGAGTGCTTCAGCAGACATCATATGCTTCTGCCAGCAAAACTGGAAGGGGAATGGCTGCCATTTTAAGGTGCAGCCCTTCCCTCAGGGTTCTCCAAAAAAATCAGCCTTGAAGGAGTGGAAAACCCTCCATGACAGAGTTTTGGCACCCTGGAATGCTACTGAAGGAAGGAAGAGGAAAAGAAAGCCCTGAACTGACATTATGGCATTGCCAGATTTAGCCCCACATCCAGGACTCTCCCTGCCCCCTGGTTAACAACTTGACTGATTCCCTGATGGTGGCCAAAGCGAGCCCCTAACGCTGGGGCTTAGTGTTAAAACAGGAGTTACTTTCTTTCAAAATGTTCAGGCCTTGAAAATGATCAAATAACCAAAAAGTGAGAATGAAATGAAATACACAAACACACAGAAAAAATATTTCAGTTTACCTATATTAAATAAAAGCTTCAAAAGCATTTTTTAAAAAATTCTGAAATAAAGGACATGATAAAATTCAAAAAGCAAATTATAACCTGTTGAAAAGGAGACTGGTTGGGTCCTTCCAAAAAGAAGAGACAGGCACAATTATTTTATTTATTTATTTTATTTTATTAGATTTCTATCCTGCCCGTTTAGACCAAAGGTCTATTCTGGGTGGTTTACAAATTTAAAAACAATAAAACCAATAAGCATCTATTATAAATCCAAGATGGCAAAAGTATAATAAATTAAGATATGGCAGGAGGGACAGCAATTATTCTTCTTTTCCTGGTAAATCTCTAGGTTGTGTACTGTCATAAATATAATATGATGCTATCATGCTTGGTAGCAGATGTACCAGATGTGGTGGTCATAAAAGCAAGTTTTGGATGCTAGTAGAGGGACATTGGCTGATAGCTGCATACTATAGTTGTAAAGATGAGTGTGACATGAAGTGAACTATTATAAGTGGAAGGTCCCTGTGATGCTTGGTTATATTTAAATGTGTTGTGATAGTGAATGTATTGTTTGAAATGTATTGGTTTGGTAAGTACGTGATGGAAGGGGTGAGAGTGGAGTATAGAATGTTGGTAAGAAAGGTTCTGATTGGCTGGGAGAAACTAGGGGTGTGAACTGTTGTTGCTTGTTTGTGAGTTGTCTGCTGTGGAGCAATGGGGACAGGAGAGTTTTGGAATGTGGGGGTCAGAGTTAGCTGATAAAGAGTGAGGTGGAGGGAGAGATTGTACTGAATGAATTTAAATAGACAACGGAATAACAAGGTTCTTTGAACACCGTTATTTTAATAAAACCTGGTTTGTTATATTCAACCCGAGTGGTGCTGAGTTGAACACTGGAGGATGTGTTTGAAGGGCCTGAGTGAAGGAGCAAAGATATACACGCATAGCTCAGGGCTGGCAAAAGAGGAGGAGAGGAAATAAGTGAAGAGTACTAAGAAAACATGTTTATTCCTCTTGTGATTTGAAGAGATCATTACTTACCGTATTTTACCGTGTATACGGCCCCCCCATGTATAAAAGGACCCCCTAATTTTGACCCTTTATAGAGGCGGAGGAGCAATTAATGGCCAACTGCTCCTCCACCTCCGTCTCTTCTGCTGCTGCTGTCTCCGCTGGCCACCCGATTACCTCCTCCAGTGTGATTGCCAGGGCTCACCTCCAGCTCACGTTGCTGCCTTTTCCCTTGCCCTAAGGAGATCGTGGGAGGAGGTGATCTGGCGGCACCAGCAGGAAGAGGTGCCCGAGCGCACATGAATGCTTGTTTGCCTCTGCCTCTGCCTCTGCCTCCACCATCGGAGGGGACAAGGCAACAACATGAGCTGAGCTCATCAGTCCCAGTGGAGGTGGTGATCGGGCAGGCGGGGAAGGCATCAGCAAGAGGCACCTGAGCGCATGTGAGTGCTCCTTCGCCTCCACCTCCTGCTGCTGCTGCCTCGGGGCCACCAGAAGGAACAAGCCGTGAGCTCTGGAAGAGGCAATTGGGCGGCAGCGGCAGCAGCAAGAGGCACTCGAGTGTGCACATGACTGCTTCCTTCCGTGTATAAAATGACACTCAATTTTTCCTCTAATTATTTTAGGAAAATGTGTTGTTTTACACACAGAAGAATACAGTAAATAGCAAAGTGACAAGACAAAGGG
Source organism: Pogona vitticeps (assembly GCF_051106095.1). Lineage (NCBI taxonomy): Eukaryota > Metazoa > Chordata > Lepidosauria > Squamata > Agamidae > Pogona > Pogona vitticeps. Next base: position 138,405,135 of record NC_135784.1, on the reverse strand, counting down.
AGTTTTGGCATCAATATCAGAGAAAAGTTGTATGACAGTGTTGAAACCAGGAGCTAGTGTCTGGAATAGCAAGTCAAAGTTTGAACACCAATCACCTTGACACGAGAGAGAGTTCAAATGGTTGCTGTTTTATTTAGCTAAATAAGAGGCAGACGGAAGTCATGCCTCCAAGTGTAGGCAAGAAAAAAAGTGTTATGCACAGGAAGACCAGGACTTTTATAACATTGGTTACACAAGGGAATGGGAGGACAAAGGGAGAAATGGGTGGTTCGTGACCTATTGGCAGAAGGGATGGGGTTACAAAGGAATCCTAGTTTTATCAGAATCTGAATCACCAGAGGGATAGAATTTTACAACAGTGTCTATAGACAGCAATTATGGAACTACATGGTTACATTGTTGTACTGTTCTGACAGAAAAGTAATTTATTATCTTGCAAAGAGGTTACAAGGTTGGGTGAAAAGGAGACTTACAATGTGAGAAAGAAATAATGCTTCTACAGGAAAAAGGTATTGTGCAGTGATTGCCCAGGTTACTGAGTTCAATTCAGATAATATTGGTCCTGGTATTCACCTGCGGAAAGAGAGTCAAAGCCCAGCCATTCTTATTCCTTTACAGTAAGGGTCCCAAACCTTTTTCACCCAGTGGATCAGCTGGGGAAGGTGGGGCACCCCCTGCACTCATGCACAAGTGTGAATGAGCGCGCGTGTAAAATGGCAGCTTGGCAGTTGTACAGGCACATGCACACTCATGCACATGAGCAAATGGCAGGGCAGCGCTTGTGCAGGTGCTCGCTCGTGTGCATGCACAAACAGCGGTGTGGTGCTTGCATGGGCATGCTGGAGTGCACGCACATGGGCAAATCAGCTGTGTGGGGGTGAGTGAGTGGGGGGGCAGGGTGGGAGGTCTGTCTCCGTTGGCAGGTCTGGCTCACGCTACAGACCAGGGGTTGGGGACCTCTGCTTTACAAAGACTCTTTGAAGGAACAAAAAACATGTACATATATGTATAGCTGGCTGCGTTTTATCTTTCCAAACTGTATTCTGTTCGCTCCCTTTCCAGTTTTATTAAAGGTGTGTTCTTGCATGTTTCATGTAGTGCTTTTGTGTACACAGTGCCTTCAACAGTCCTGTGTATACCTTAGGAATGTCTCTTGGCTACTTTTCATTATACAGTGTGAACATATAAGAGGGCCAAAATAAACAAAGATTAATGTATTCTCGAAGGCTTTCACAGCCGGGATCCGATGGCTATTGTAGGTTTCTCAGGCTGTTCTGGAAGTTTTTCTTCCTAATGTTTCACCATTCTCTATGGCTGGCATCTTCAGAGGACAGGAGTAAGAACAGAGCACAGACAGAGTTCTGACTCCAGTCCTCTGAAGATGCCGGCCACAGAGACTGGCGAAACGTTAGGAAGAAAAACCTTAAGAACACAGCCAAACAGCCCAAAAAATCTACAACAACCAAACAAATATTAACTTGTAGGAAAACCTAAGATAAGAAAACCCAAGATACCATGCTGGAGAGGTCATGAAGAATTCACAATATAATTGTTTGGCAATCTTAGGATTTAAAAAAACATAATTTATATTATTTATTATACAAATTAAATTATTACAAATTCCGTAATAAATTAAGAGGAAGAAGCCGTTATGTTGCTAAGTTAAGGATTTCAAAATTTCACTGCAATGAAAATGAGAAATACAAGTTGATATTTTGCTACTAAGAAAGAGTAGACACTGTTGTGCACATTTTTAATGGTTCTGTTGTTATGTCATTAATATCAACAAATGCCTATTTAGATAGTAGCATTTTCCTGTGTGGGGACAGCTGATGAAAAAAGCCTTCTCTGCTAATTTTGAGTGTGTTAGATTGCTTTTAAAGCCTAGGATTTAACCTGTATAAAAAGGCGGATTGCCCTCTTCACACATTATCTTGCAATAGAGTTAGATAAAGAGTTTTTTTTAAAAAAAGCTCAAGAGGTCCAAATTTATTTTAAAGTATGTATTCCAAATGTCAAACATCGTAACTGGAAGAGGGAGAGAAAGTACTTTGTTTTAAGAAAGAAAGTAGTAATTCATCATTTACTATTGAGGTAATCTAAAAATGCTATTATCCTCAGAGGTTAAAGGGCATAGAATCTGATTTTATTTAAATAATCAAACTGGTCGGAAACAATGACATTCAGCATCATTTTACAATAATCATTGTAGTTAAATATGAACTGTTTTGGAATGAATGCCTGCAAAAGTATACTTCTCTAAAATTTAACCAGTGTTTTTCTAATACAGAGAATGGTACGGTATTTCATCATAACTCTTTTTATTGTTCTAGTATGACCTCTAGTGGCTTGAGAAAATTACTCCAGTCCTTCCATATATAAATAGAAAACTCCAAGCATTTTTTTTTCATGTGGGCTTCACCCACAGCACTTGTATCCGTGTTTTAACAATTTTTACAGTAACATACATGACATATAAGTGTAACACGTACGTGTATGGTCTATGGTATAATATCAGTGTGGTGTAACGATTAGAACATCAGACTAGGATTTAGAAGACATGAGTTATAATTCCCACCTGGCCATGAAACGTAGTGGGTAGTCTTGCCCAAGCATACTCTCTTAGTGTGATCTATCTCACAGGACTGCCATAAGGATAAAATGGTAGAAGGGCTTGAGCTCATTGAAAGGAAGGTGGAATAAAATCCATCAAACAGAAATACATTTAAAAGTATCTTGTTACAGGCTTAAACTATTATAATTTATGTTGTATTTATTTATTTAAAATATCGATACTCGTCTTTCTCCTTAAAAGGACTCACTTGTGTTTCATTACAAAATCACTGTAGTCTATCTTTCTGCACTGCATGTTTATTATTGTTGTTATTGTTGTTGGTGGTCTTGATTCGTTTGTCTTAGAACCTCTACTTTCATCATCTTCTCAATCTGAGAAAAGTCTTAGCCCAGAAATTTTAAAAAATTGTTTCAATACAAACAAGTTTCATTTGGCATAAGCTTTCATGGAATTAAGCCCACTACTTCAAGATGAAACTGGGTTGTGATCCTCAAATGCTTATAACTGAATAAAACCTGGTCATCTTCAAAGCACCACCTGGTTTTTTTTTTAAATGGAATAGAATAACATGGCTATCCCTTCTGGAAATATAAGCAAACATAAGCAAAACATAGACAGAAACTACACATATGCTTATATCATCACCACCACCACCACCATCATTAGTTTAATGGTCACCTTGCTCAAACCAGCTGTGAAGAGAATATATTTTATTACTGTACTTTTTTGGACCAAAAAGTACATTATATGTATCACCTCAAATACGGCACCTGTGACATTCATTGTAGTGTATCCCCCAACCCCTTTTGTTGTAACATTCTAGGCAGGAGGAAGATGGAAGGAGACCTCCCCTTCTTTCCCTCCTCCCCTATGAAACCCTGGTGCTCAAGTTTGAGTCTGCATGCCACTCCCATACCTGAGCACATCATTGCATTGTTATATGTCTGAACAGTATGGAAAGAGAAGATTTTTCCGTCTTTTCCTCTTCAAAAGGCTCCATATTACACAAGAATGACAGTTTTATGACTTTAAAACATATAACCTCTTAATGCTCCTCCCTATGTCCATCATACTCTCTAAAAACAATTAACACCGAAGGTCAGTGGAAGAACACAGAGGTCAGAAATGCAAAGGTGGGTGATATCAGTTATTGGATCATACAGCCTTCTCTTTCTCCTTTCTGGACTAAATAAAATACCATAAATGACCACATATAACACCACCTACAAGACAATGTGTCTCAACACCAGCCATGCTAATCCTTCGCATCAAACAAAGGTAACTATAACTGAAGAAACCTCTCCTTATGCTCACCAGGTAAAAACATTAATTGGCCTTAATTTTGGACAATTGGCTGCTTCTAACCTGGTGAATGAAACAAATTATTACTCCTAACTTATGCTGGAGGCTGCTAGGTCTTTGTGTTGCCCCTTACTCAACCGCACAGCCCAAAAGAAACTTCATATCATTTCAAAGCAGGCAATGTGTTTGTGTGAGAGCAATCATGGAGTAATTGGCAGCCTTTTGTTCTTAAGAGCAGGGGTCTAAAACTTTCCAAAACATGCTGCAAGGATGCTAGAGAAAACATCCTCAAGAGGACTAATGTACCTCTCAACATTATTCACAAAGCAGAACAGCAAAAGCATCCAACATAATCTGCTTCCTTCCCATGCCGTTTTAAACCGTCCTTTACAGGCTGACTTGTTCTCAGCCACAGAGAAAACTGCTGGATTTGTTTTTAGTGTATTAAGAAGGAAAGCTTCTATTCATGCATAGGCATCCTTCAGTCTCGAGAGACTATGGTAATGTGCTCTGAATGGAGGTCTTGGAACAGTGTCTAGTGTGGCTGAGAAGGCCAATTCAAGAGTGACAATCCCTTCCACACTGAAGACAAATATAATCTGTCCCCTGTCCAGCTCCCTGGTTTTGCTGGTTTCAGGACTGCCTCTTTGCCTCAGCCTGCTGCACAAGGGTCTCTTCAAAATGGGAGAGGCCATGATGCACTGCCTGCCTCCAGGCTGAACGCTCAGATGTCAAGGTTTCCCATCTGCTGAGGTCCATTCCTAAGGGCTTCATATCCCACTTGCAGATGTCCTTGTATCGCAGCTGTGGTCTCCCTCTGGGGCGCTTTCCCTGCACTAATCCTCCATACAGGAGATCTTTTGGAATCCGACCATCAGCCATTCTCACAACATGCCCGAGCCAACATAGATGTCACTGTTTCAGTAATGTATACATGCTAACAATTCCAGCTCGTTCTAGGACTACTCTGTTTGGAACTTTGTCCTGCCAGGTGATACCAAAAATGCTTTGGAGACAACGCATATAGGAGCTTCTATTAGCAATTTAAGGGACATGGTGGCGCTGCGGGTTAAGCTCCAGAAGCCTCTGTGCTGTAAGGTCTGTAGATCTTCAGCTGTAAGACTGAATCCACGTGACAGAGTGAGCACCCATCACTTGTCCCAGCTCCCGCCAACCTAGCGGTTCGAAAGCATGCAAATGCAAGTAGATTTATAGGGACCACCTCGGTGGGAAGGTCACAGCGTTCCGTGTCTAAGTCACACTGGCCATGGGACCACGGAAGATTGTCTTCGGACAAACGCTGGCTCTATGGCTTGGAAATGGGGTGAGCACCTCCCCCTAGAGCTGAACACGACTGGACAAAAATTGTCAAGGGGAACCTTTACCTTTTTATTAGCAATTTAGTTTTAAATAATAAATTTAGTCCCAATCCCAAAGAGAGGCAGTGCCAAAGAATGCTCCAACTACCGTACAATTGCACTCATTTCGCACGCTAGCAAGGTTATGCTCAAAATCCTACAAGGTAGGCTTCAGCAGTATGTGGACCGAGAACTCCCAGAAGTACAAGCTGGATTCCGAAGAGGCAGAGGAACTCGAGACCAAATTGCTAACTTGCGCTGGATTATGGAGAAAGCCAGAGAGTTCCAGAAAAATATCTACTTCTGCTTCATTGACTATGCGAAAGCCTTTGACTGTGTGGACCACAGCAAACTATGGCAAGTTCTTAAAGAAATGGGAGTGCCTGACCACTTTATCTGTCTCCTGAGAAACCTATATGTGGGACAGGAAGCAACAGTTAGAACTGGTCATGGAACAACTGAGTGGTTCAAAATTGGGAAAGGAGTACGGCAAGGCTGTATATTGTCCCCCAGCTTATTTAACTTATATGCAGAATACATCATGCGGAAGGCTGGACTGGAAGAAACCCAAGCCGGAATTAAGATTGCCGGAAGAAATATCAACAACCTCCGATATGCAGATGATACCACTCTGATGGCAGAAAGTGAGGAGGAATTAAAGAACCTTGTAATGAGAGTGAAAGAGGAGAGTGCAAAAAACGGTCTGAAACTCAACATCAAAAAAACTAAGATCATGGCCACTGGTCCCATCACCTCCTGGGAAATAGAAGGGGAAGATATGGAGGCAGTGTCAAATTTTATCTTCCTGGGCTCCATGATCACTGCAGATGGAGACAGCAGCCCTGAAATTAAAAGGCGCCTTCTTCTTGGGAGGAAAGCGATGACAAATCTGGACAGCATCTTGAAAAGCAGAGACATCACCTTGCCAACAAAAGTCCGAATAGTCAAAGCTATGGTTTTTCCTGTCGTGATGTATGGAAGTGAGAGCTGGACCATAAAGAAAGCAGACCGCCGAAGAATTGATGCCTTTGAATTGTGGTGCTGGAGGAGGCTCTTGAGAATCCCCTGGACTGCAAGGAGAACAAACCTATCAGTTCTGGAGGAAATCAACCCTGGGTGCTCACTGGAAGGACAGATCCTGAAGCTGAGGCTCCAGTACTTTGGCCATCTAATGAGAAGAAAAGACTCCCTGGAAAAGACCCTGATGTTGGGAAAGTGTGATGGCAAGAGGAGAAGGGGACGACCGAGGATGAGATGGCTGGACAGTGTCTGTGAAACAACCAACATGAACCTGACACAACTCCGGGAGGCAGTAGAAGACAGGAGGGCCTGGCGTGCTCTGGTCCATGGGGTCACGAAGAGTCGGACACGACTAAACGACTAAACACAATAAATTTAGTAATGGTTTTGATGGCTTTTGTTTTTTGTTACCAATCCACATTTCAAAAATATGTCAGCTCATTTTGTTTGGAAGGAAAGTCGTAATTATATGTATGCATCTTTTGAGTTTTAGAAGTGGTCATTATTATAAACTGTATACAGTATTTTGGAATATACAGAGCCTTATTGAAATTAAAGAACACCTTTTGGTTAGGCATCTGGTTGCGGAGCCTGAGGTTGGGTGTTCAATTTCCCCACCGTGCCTCGTTGGCAGGGGCTGGCCTTGATGATCAGGAACCTTAAATGGCAAACAACCTTACAGTTTGTGCGCTAAAGTGCACTCTCAGAGTTTATACGTGGCATTTTATCTCGGGCTTCATCAAGGGGCATTTAATCCATTTTCTTTTTCATCGGTCGGTATCTGTTGAGTGTGCTTTCCCTTCTTTAAAAACAACAATTGTTGACTAGGGGGAAGCTTTCATCTGGGAGCCGCTGGATGTATAAAACCACCTTAGGAAATAACACAGGTGTTTCAAGAGAAGCTTTGCTATATTATTTATACTCCCGTTGGAGTGTGTGGTTGTCGAACCCCTTTTCGGGTCCGAAGGGCCGATAGAGGAGAGCGCCTCGTCCACTGAACTGCCCGACAGACTCCTTTTGTTGTCAAGGAAACGGGGCGAGCATCACTAATCCGAGAGCGTACTAAATAAGCCTCCTCCTCGCCCTCCTCCTTCCCCGGCCATGTCGGTTTCCGAAGGCGGCGCCCCCTTCTCCCTCGGGCAGGAGGTGGAACTCTGCCCCGCACGTCAAGGGCGCCTAGGAACCGGAGGCTTCTGCTTCGGGTGTCACAAAGAAAAGATTCCCGCCAACTAACGCGGCAGCGGCGGCGTCTCGTCCCGGCTGGAGGTCCCGCGGGGCTGAAGGCGGTGTGCGCGGCTGGGCCAGGCAGCCGCCCCAGGGGAGGAGGTTGGTGGGCAGAAGGAAGGGGCGCGGAAGGCGGGGCGACAGCGAGAAAGGATGAGCAGCCATCTGGAGGAGAGGCTCAGGGAAGCCGCTGCCCTGGGCGATCTCGAGCTGGTGCAGGCGCTGCTCCACAAGGGAGTGGCGGTGAATGCCCGGAATGAGATCAATGGCTGGTAAGGCGCCTCTGCTTCTCCCCGTCCTCCTCCCCTCCCCCCGGTAGCTTCTCCGCTTTCCAGCCGCGGCGCGACAGGACAACGCGTTACACGCAGATGATGCAGCTCCACTCCTTCCCTCCCCAGCCCCGCTGCTCCTCTGGATCTCTCGGTCTCCTCCTCTTTCCTGGTTCCCAGAGGCGGTTACGCCAAGGAAGTAACCCTCTCTACACAGACATCTGTCCAAATCGGGAGGCAGCCTGTCGCGGGTTAACTCGTATACATGGCTGGCAGGGTGAGGAATAAGCAGCAACGTAGAGACCAGATTTTCCAGCTCGGTTTGGGAATGATAACGCCACGGCTGCGCAATCCGTACTTTCGCTTGCGGCCCTCCTGGACCCTTCTTGATAACGCCTAATGTTTTTGAGTGCTCAAAGGGCATAGGTTATCTAGTGCACGTCGATATAGTTTCCCCAAATACTGCAGGTATTTTATCGTGGTAGTGATTATTTATGTAACGTATCTACTAGTGAGTACTTGCTCTGCAAGAACTGACTTAAGTTTACACTTGAGAACCGTTCAATCGGCAATACCTTTGTGATTGGATTGCTCAATATTTTTATTCTCATTTAAAGGCAAGCGAGGAGGTACATTTACACAAGCACGCTCTCCCCACCCCATCAATCTCCATCCATTCATGAGATCTGAAGCAGTTCCAGATGAAAGGTATTGTCAAACCAGCTTTGCTTGCTGAATCTTACATTGACTGTGGACATCCTCCACTTGCAACTCACCTTCCACCTCCTCGCTTGTTTTTGTTTTACAGCAGTGGATTGGGTAAGGAGAAGATAATAGAGTACTGGTGCAATACCCTCAGATTATCTAGTAGGAACACAATCTGGCGATACCCAACTCACAGCTATGCCCCAACTATAAAATTTTGGCCCTTAAGGTACTGTGTTGCCTGTTTCACAGAAGGCAGAAAGCCTAAGATGCAATCATGTTTTTTTTCTGAGATCAGTTTCCATGCATTACTTTCTGATCTAACTCCTTTAACCAGCAACCTACCGCTGAACTGATTGGCCTCCTACTTGCATAGGGATGAGCAAGATGCCCTTTGTAGGGAGTATTCCTATATTTCTGCAGTATGACTCCCATAGTCTAAAGAGGTTATCATATGCACGTGTATGTTCCCTTACTTAGTCTTTTGTAGTGGCTTTCCAGTCTTCGGCAAGATCCTACGTACTGTATCTGTGCCTGGGCAGAAGTGCTGAGGGTTAGACCTATGACTGGCAAGAGCTGCATGCAATGTTTCTGCTTACCCTGCAGTTACAGCTCCTCTCTCAATTCATCACATCAAGTGAGAATAGAGCTTCATGGGAAGAATGCCTAAATTAATGGCCCTTGAGTGCAAATGGAAGGGTATTGGGTGTATGGTATTGGGTAGGCATCAGTATTCTTCTGTGCCACGTTCAGGTGACAACTGAGGCATCTGTGTGAGTTGTCTCTTGGCATCTTTTGTTCCAGTAACAAATACATAGTAAACCAACATTTCTCTTACATAGGACATGTTTACACTGGGCTTGCAAACGGAATCATCCTGAAGTGGTTGCTTACTTACTGGATTCTGGAGCCGATACAGAAATTCTCACAGTTAATGGAGAACTGGCAGCACATTTAACATCAAAGAAAGAAATCAAAAAGATTTTGGGAGGTATAATTTTGATTTAGAGTATTTGTCTTCCCCAAAATATGCTATGAATTTTAATGTAATGCACTGAATGGCAATATTTTTCATTCATAGCAGGGCACTGAACTGGCAGTGTCACAAATTTCAGCAAAGCTTGTAATGGAAGTGAGCTACTGGGTGAGGCTGCCTCCCCATTAAATGTCAGGCAAGCCAAGACCCATTTATTTTACTGGACTACTTTTCCTCTGTATTTATGCTGAATTATTTTACTTAGCTCTTAGGTGTACTATATGAAAACTGTTTCTGTAAGTGGAACTATTTTTATTTCATTGTGGGTTTTTTTTTTTTGCTAGCTGCTACTTTTTAAAGGAAAAGTGGAATATACATTTAAAAATCCTAATGATGGAAGTGTACGTGTAAATTGCCTTTGGGGCAGGTTGTCCACTATCACTGATCTTTTCATCGAGTCCCTAATAAGTCTCTGGAGAACATTAGCCCTCCAAGAAATACAGTGGACTAACCTGACTATGTTTTAGCTTTATCAGAACAAGGCTAGGACACTGTCATATAAACATACTGATTTGTCAGTGAGGAAGAAACTTGTTTTAAATTAGCCACTGTTTGTCATGCTATTCAGCCAAGACAAACTGTGGTAGAGAAAACAAGCTAACTTCAAATTAAAGGTTTTGGACTTGGTTTTTTCCCATTAATACCAGTTAAAATTTGCTGCAGTTTAGGGTTCAGATGACACCCCAAGCTATATTTACAGTGGTGCCTCGCAAGATGATGTTAACTCGTTCAGCCAAAATCGCTGTCTTGTGAAAACATTGTCTTGCGAAATGCGGTTCCCCATTGGAATGCACTGAAATCCATTTAATGTGTTCCAAAGGGGGAAAAATTGTCGTTTTGTGAAAATCACCCATAGAAAAACCGTTTTGTGAAGCATGGACCCAGCTGTCAAAATCACTGTCTTGCGAAAACCCGTCCCTTAAAAAATCGTTTTGCGAAGCGTGGACTCAGCTGTCAGAATCGTCTAGTGAAAAACAGTCCCGAAAAAAACCTGTCTTGCGAAGCACGGACTGAAACATCATCTAGTGAAAATCGTCCATAGGGAAAACAGTTTTGCGAAGCGCTATATCAGTGTAGGAGAACTGCTGTAATTCAAATGAAAAAAATATGAGCCATATTGAGTCCCTTCATCGGGAAAAAGGCAGCTTACAAATAACACCAAATAAATAAAAATAACATATAATAAAATTAAGCGTTCAAGTTTACACTTTTGGACTACAACAGTTTGGAGCTGTAGTCAAAAACCATGAATCTGCACACCTATAGCACAGGTATTTATTGTTGCACACCAAGTCACGTGGCTGGTATGCAACCGCAAATACTCAACACAGGTTTATAAACTTGCAGTAATTCACAATTGAGATTTACACAAATAGTTAAACCAACAAGCATAACTAATATGATTCTTGCCTACGTTTTAGGACAAGGCATACAGTTAAAGGTCAATGGAAATTATTCTACATTTCAAATGCCATTTATTATTTCCATGGATCGCCTTTAAACATGACCGTTTCTAGATAAACAGGCGATCGATACAGTACTTGTGTGGCAAATTTAAAACTTGATAGAACCTAATCTGTACATGGAAAATTCTACTCTTTTGCCAAGAAACATAGGGATTCAAGCATTTTTTCAAAGTTGCTCTGGGCAAGTTTGTCCTTCCAGTTTATTGATGTACGATTTTGATTTTTAACAAACTGGAAAGCCGCCCCAAGTAGACCTGGTCTAGAGGGGCAGGGTATAAATCTAATTAAAGTAAAGTACTGTATGTAATTTCTGGAGTTTTCTTCAGTAATGCAGTTTGCCATGTTATATATAAACACACTTTATTTCTTTACCAGCCTCTCCCAATCAATTCAGTTGCTGCAGGACATTCATATCGCAAACCAAATCATTTGCTAATCCAACTCCTGGCCTCATATATTTTCTTTTGTCTGTTCTCGGGGGGGGGGGGGTCTTTGCTTTTCAAGCTAAAAATCCTCAGTCATTTATGTTTTTAAATATACCTTTATCAAATGTAAATTCTTCCAGAAGGCATAGGAATGTTCTATATATGATTGTAAATTACAAAAAGTGGTTAAAATACTACATTTCTTCTTCTCTTCCCCCCCCCCCGGTTCTGCCCTCAAGTGGAGGATTGCGACCAAGAAGCAGATGATGCAAAGCTACCAATTGTTGCAAACTATCCAACAAACCCATTCCCTCACAACCACAGTCAAGCAGTGGACAGTGTCTGTGGTACATCAGCACCACCTGAGGTTAATTTTAGCCCTTGCTTCTCAGCAGTTCAAACTGGAAAAGTCTGCACAGTCATCTCCTTCCACAATGAAACTGAACTTTCTGGGGGAGACCACAGTGATGGACAGCTTACTTCTCCCATCAGAACAGCAGCATCAGCACACTCAGAGCTGGAGCCAAAGACAGTCCAGAACTGCCCGATTTATCCCTCACTTGCAAATCGCAACAGAGTTCTCTTTCCCCCACCAGCACCTAAGAAGCATGGATCTCACCAAGAAAATGGCACTTGTACGAACAGTGCGCCGCCATTACAACCACTGCTGCTTACAGGAACTCTCCCATATAATGCACAAGGTACTAACATGTGTCATGTTTAATTATAATGCTCTTGTACTGCCTGTATGGAGAGTAAAATGTGCAACACTATCTGCTATATTTCAGAGATACTTTTAAACCATTTTTTTCTTAAAGAGATATGCCAGATTTTTATCAAAACAAGTCCCCTGTATTCTTTATTGATATTTGATGGAGAGTAATTTTGAGGATTCAGGGCCAAATTGTTTTAAACATTACACCTGAACTGTGCTGAAATTAGTTACACATTGTTTGATGTGCACATTTGCAGGATTTAATGAAAAATATTACATTTGTACTGAAATAGAACTTAAGCACTGTACTTTGTATTGTAGTCTAAAGGTGGGCAAAAGATAGTTCTGAACTAGCTGCAGGCTGCTTGATGGTTTTTCAATAGATTGGTAAGATTTATGATTCAATGTTTTAGCAATAGCAGCAACATAATTACTCTTTTTGCCCTAAATTATACTGTTGAAATGAAGCCTTTTCATTCAGCAGCCAAGAAATCTTTGAATTTCCTGTGGAATGACTATGAATTCTGTACAGTGCACTTTTAACTGAGAATTCTCTAAAATCAAAGCATGTATTTTTGCACTAGGCGGGCTACAAGTGGTGGCTCTTGGGGTCCTACTTGGGGTGAAAATGATTCTGGGAGCCTGCCAACTGTTCACTCTTCCCACCGGAGAGTGGGAAGCCTTCAATAGGCTTTTGTTGCTACTGGTATTTCTTTGCTTGTGCCCTGGTAGTCCTAGTGCACACCAAGTAACACAAGCTATAATTTTGAAAGCTTCTTTTTCATAGTGAATTCATAGGAGATTCAGGGTATTGAAAGCAAGGACAAGTAGATTCAAGAAGAGTTTTTACCCAAGTGCAGTATTGAGTTTAAATGCGGGGCCATAGGTTTTTGGTGGATTTTAATTGCTGAGAGAAAACGGGGTATCTATATTTGGATGGTGAAAGTTGTGTATATTTTAACTTTTTTTTGTAGTGTTGTCCAGTTTTACCTTGGGGAAGAGCACCTCATTTCGTTGCACCCACTTGTGAGCGCAATGACAAATAAATTTCTTATGTCTTATGTCTTATTTTGAAATTGATGGGGCTTATACATCAAAGGAAATGTGTCTGGGATTTTAGGGATATAACTGCCACTTCTAGTGATGATTAACTTACTTAAATAACACATCATTTTTCTCTCTACACAAACATACAGAATTAGTGCTCAAAGTAAGAGTTCAAAATACTAAAGAGAATGACTTCATTGAAATTGAACTGGATAGACAAGGCTTGACTTACCAGGATCTACTCAGAGTGAGCTGCTGTGAACTGGGCATTAACCCTCAGCAAGTGGAGAAGATTAGAAAGCTACCAAATACACTGATAAGGTAATAAAAGCAATCACATGGTGTTATCAGCTCCCATTTATGGCAACGTTTTCAAGGTATAAACTTACTCAGACCTGGTTTAGCAATATTACCACTCCTTTCTTCTGAAGGCTGTTTCGGACTGTGCTGCTTACATATTCTTTTATATATGCTTAAAAGGGTAGCAATTTGACCTTGATGGGAATGAATGCCTACCTACTGCAGAACAATATAAAAACAAATCCAGGCGATTGTCATGTATAGCCATTGACCCTCTCTTTTTTAAATACCTCTGAGGCACATGTTATTGGAGAGCTGTTGATTTAGGTTTATTCCCCAGAAAATAACAAATTCATAATTATCGTATTAGCTGTGCTTTAGCTCCAATGGGGATGCGTTGCAGAGCAACAAGACATATATGTTGCCTTATGCAAGAATATCCCTTAACAATTCAAATCTCTGGGTAGAGTGGGCAGCATATAAATTAAATCAATCAATCAATCAGTTGTCAAGCTTTTTGCCTCCAAGCTACAGTGCTCAACACCTTTCACAGCCAATAGGTGATCCCGCCCAAAGTTAGACCATACCCATCATTGCCTCCATATATAATTTTATTGAAACACATTTTTAAAAATCTGCACAGGATCCAAAACATCATGTGTGGACAGCAGAGAATGTCACATTCTCCAAAGGTTGTTCCAGCAGGAGTATGAAAATTATAGGACTAGTGACACCTCCACCTCATGCCTTCTGCAAGCAGATGTGCTCTATAGTCACATGAGTTATCTGGCTCTCATCTATTCCACTGCATCTGTTTTTCTGTCTTTATGCACATTTTGGGCACTTAAAAATGTCCTTCAATACAACTAGTGCTTACAGTAATCTATATTTGCAACTATGATAAATAGCAGCCTAAACCGCAATGAGCTTTTGTAGAGGACAGTTATAAACAGTTATTGCAGTTAGGTCATGAAAATCTCTGCTGTATACATGTCAGAGAAATTAGTGGCGTTTGTATCTCCTGAGTCTGTTTTTCTTCAACTTGAGCAAACATTAAAATCCTTCTTGGTTATGTAAGGAAAAGAACCTATGTTCTGGTCCAGAGAATCTTTGTGCCTTCCTGCACCTTTAGGGTTATATCAATGGAGAATTCCTTCTAACAATATGGAATTTTTTTTCATAACTCAGGCAGGACACAGTACAGTACTGTACAGCATTCCATTTGGTAATCTTAGTGCAACCTTTTAAATGGTTTTTGATTTGCTTTCATTGTTAAGACCGTTTTACAGAAATATTATATCCAATCAATTAAATAACATTATTTTCCTCCTCGTTCAAGGACAAAGATGTTGCCAGGCTTCAGGATTTTCAAGAGCTGGAGCTGGTTTTAGACAGAAGCATCACTTCTCCTTTCAAAAATACTGCAGCAGCAACACTGATGGAAAGACCTTGCTATAACACTAAAGCAGCAAAACTGACATACTGAAGCTGAAGATTTAAAGTGGAAAAATATGTACAAAATTGTTTCTAGGGTCAATAGAATATATTTGTGAACATTTTTATGCATAGATGTTTTTACTTCAGAGACATTTCAGACATTGATCATTATAAGTATTTTAGGGGAACTATGCTTCTGTACACTAAAGCACTTTAGAACCACATACCAAGATGAACTTTTTCATCTTGGCATGTGGTCACCAAGATGAAAAAGCACAAATAGAAAACAATATTTTCTGGGGGAAAGAACTATGGCTGTTTTCTCAATAAGTACCTCCCCTCCTCCCCCAGTCAACTAGAACAGTGGTTCTTAACCTTTGTTACTCGGATGCTTTTGAACTGCAACTCCCAGAAACCCCAGTCAGGACAGCTGGTGGTGAAGGCTTCTGGGAGTTGCAGTCCAAAATTCCTGAGTAACCCAAGGTTAAGAACCAGTGAACTAGAATATGACTCCTAATGATTTGTAAAGAAATATGATCATCCAGAGATTAAGTGCACTATGTCACATATTAATGGTCATAGAAATACTAGTGTTACAGCAGTTATTGTCCTCTTTATAACAGTAATGTAAGTACTTTCTCTGTTAAAAGGAAAGAGAAGTTACTTGAGAATGAAGGGAATGTCTTTAAAGAGAACAGAAACTTTAGAACCCTTCCCTTGCATTACAATCTTTGTTCTAAAAATCTGCAATATGATACTGTAGAACATCTTATTTTTACCTTTTCATATCACAGCCAGCTGTGTGGGCCAATAGTAGAATGTCAATTATTTACAGATACAGTGGTGCCCCGCATAGCGAGGGTTAATCCGTTCCGGATTAACCCTCGCTATGCGGAATCGTCGCTAAATGGGTAGGGAAAACGTATTGAAACACATTAAACTTAGTTTAATGCGTTCCAATACCTTGCTTACTTACCCGTTCAGCGAGGATTCCCCTTGCCGGCAGCCATTTTCGCACCCTCGCTAAGCGAGGGCAGGGCGTGAAAACGGCTGCCGGCAGCCATTTCCGGGCTTCCGGCGGCCATTTTGGAGCCGCCGAACAGCTGTTCCGCGGCTCCAAAATGGCCGCTGCAATACCCGATCTTCGCAATGCGGGTTTTCCCCATTGCGAAGATCGGGTATGTTTCCGTATAGCGATCCCAAAAAAGGGATCGCTATACGGAAACATCGCTATACGGTGCACTCGCTAAGCGAGGCACCACTGTATAATTGTTCTGACAAGAAAAAAAATTGAAATCCTTTCCTATAGCCAACTCCTGCTTCATAATAAAGTTTCTTGTTGCACATAAATCCAACTTACTTGAAAAACGTACATAATAATGGTTGCAACGGGGCAAAACTATGCACCTAGAAAAGTATTTTTGTAGTTCTGTTAAAAACGGAGAGAAAATGGTACAAACTAAAGAAATCAATTACACTGTTATTCTGTAAATAGATCTACCTTTGGAAGAAGTATTTTTACATTGTTAAGAGATTACAACCAAATAACTATTTTCAAATGTTTTTATAGTGTTATTTTAGCTGATTGTGATTATTATATCTACTGTATATAACTGAAACAGACATTTCATAATCCATTTGTGATGTAGAGGTGCTCATTTGTGAAAATGATTTACTTGTCAATTCTGATGAGTCATTTCAGATAATCTCATCTATTTTTTCCTACTAGAATTTTTCCTACATTTGATTATTATGAAGTAGCTGAGCTATTTATAAATATGCTTTGATAAAGCTACTGTTTTGGGTTTTTTTCCATTCAATATTCCAACTTCCAACAGTTCATTGTGTGAGCATTTCTGGACCAGATAAGGAGACCCACATAAAACTGATAACATATGTACATATTACATTTTTCCATTCTCCCATTGTACCCACATTTAGACATACTGCTCTATCACATTTCTACAATTTAAAACTTCACTAGCACTGCCTACTTTCTACTGAACCCCCTTCTACTATCTGTTATCTGAACCTTGTGTTGTGATGGTCATTTAGTTATAATTCCGAAGCTATCAGAATAGTTAGTGCAACATGGCAGCACTTAAGTTTCAGAGATCAGTATCCTCTTCCATAACTGTCCTGGCACACACAGTGTACAAAAGTTGCACAGAACCCAAAATCAAAGCAAGAACTCATTCATAAGCAGCAATTTCTAACTGCCAGTGACATCACTCCCACTATGCCTGTGGAACGATGGAACACGGTACTGGCCTGAGTAGTACTTTATGTTCATGAAACCCAGAATGTTCACAGTCCATGTTGTATAAGAAGTTCTTTGCAATTAAGTTAAATAAAAAATTCCACCTCTCTCTGGTTTTTAAGTTCATAATTACCTGACCTAAAACATTATCCAAGACTGGTTTTGACTTTATCAGAAATATAGACTGCATCATGTATGATATATAGATTGTAGACAGTACTGTGTTGTCCTTAGCACTAATCAAGGAAAACACATCACGTGGAAATAATGGCGGCATCATCTGCTTCATCTTCAATTATTATTTTTAATCTTAAAGAAATTACACTGGCAGAACTTGCAAGTTTTAGTCAAGAAAAAGTAAAAAAAAATCTCTCATTTTGCTTGGGAGCAGGGAGAGAACTAGACAAGAATAAGGTTGAACAACATTTATTTGGAAAGAAGCCTATTTAATATTAAACACTCAATGACAATCGAATGTGTAACAGAAATTCTTAGATACTTTATTTCCATTAGGGTATATCAAGAAGCTAGGTATAGCCTGTTTGTAAAAATGGGATTATTTTTTGTCTGAGACACACAAATACTAAACATTTATTCTTGTATTTTCAAAGTTCAAGAATGAAAACTTGCAATTAAACACTGAGCAAGCCATGTGTTCAGATTATATTGGTTTATAATCTTAAAAGTCTTTTTAAGAAAAATGATAAAAGGACTTAAATTCTCAGTAGCCTGTTTAATTAATTTTTCTGCACTCTGAGAGGTCACAACAGTCCTGAATTTATTTTTATTTTTTAAAAAATCTAACTGAACTTTAATTTTTTTTCTATGCCACTACAGCTTTCTTTCACCTCATTTTAAAGCAGATCTTCATGTCAAGCAGTCTTCTGGATTCTTCGCAGACTGGTCACACTGCTGTCCTATAACGCAAAATGTTGGGGAAAAAGAGTCAGATAATGGGAGCAGACATTACTTTCCTTTGATACTCTTAAATACTATTTGCTGCCTGCTTAATTCTTCACAATTATATATTACACCTACAGCCCTATGTATCTGACAATAAAGGACAAACATGATGTCACAATTCACCAGTCAATGCTGTTGGAAAACCATCTCCTATTCCAAAAGAACTTGCATGGCAGTCTAATGCAAGTGCCATTGAAATGAATGGAAGCTGTGCAACATCAGTGCTCTGAGAACTGCAATTCTATGCATACTTCCTGGGAGTAAGCCCCACTGAGCCCAGTGGAATTTAACTCTGAGTAAACATGCATAAGCCTGCACTGTAGTCACTTAGTAGCTCTTTGGAAATATACTAAAATTAGATTAATTTATTTCCTTATAACATAATCAGTGAGTTTTCATTTAGATTATTCCTTAAAGGAATGACTCTGAAAAATCACAGGGGAAAAATAAATGATTTATATTGAAAGTTTAGTTCCATTCAGCTATCCAATGTGGCCATACGTATTCTTGGCATTTATATATACCTATTGGGTGTTCTTGGCATTGGCCTTTATTTTTCATTTGCCTCCCAAGTCTGGTTACAGCCAGTATATGTTGCTGCGTGCCATGGCTGCCTGGCAATTTCTCCTACGCAGTAGGAAATTATAAACACATACCTCTTAAAGACTTGAAATGCATTGAATGTAACAAGGCGATTATTATGTAGTATGTATTGCATTAAATACTCTTTAAGATATCTAATTCTGGGCAGCACTGCATCCCTACACACAGTTGAAAGAAAATTCCAATCAAGTTAATATCAGGTTAACAGTTTTTACAAAATATGCACAAAGATTCCTTTTCACTTTTTGTAAATAAAACACAACAGTAAGCTTAAAGATTACAGGCAACAGCATTCAAACATGGATGTGGGTAGAGAAAGGAGTACCTGGCATGAGTACCTGCTTAGTTTGACTGAATCCTTGATTTTTAATTTGGCTTTTCATGGGCCGCTCACAACACCAACGCTGTGTGAGGTATGGTAGTCAGCTGCAATTATTCATAAACCCTACACTTCCATCAATCCAATGCTACTGGCTCTCGAGTTACAGAACAAACTGCATTAGAATGCAAGGCAAAGCAAAAAAACTAGAAACATCCTTGACAAAGAAATACTAGCAGTTTATATAAAAACAAAATAGTCCAACATGTGCCTCAAATATTAACTATTAAAGCAAATGTTTCTGATGCACCAACACAATATGGACTTAATTACAAAATCAGTTCAAATGTTAAAAAAGATTACAAATCCCCTAAAAATAAAAAACTAGGATAATTAGTTTCTAAGGCGACTATAATTACAAATATGTTCCCAAGAGGCACACTAAGGGAGGTATGAGTCTGCTACAAAATAGCCGATACAAAACAATGTACCTCAAAAGATTTTGCAGGACTACACTGTGTTTTCCTTCAGAAGTGGCTTTAGTATTTCTTCTGACTTGACTTAGCTCCATCTTCATCTGTACATACTTACGCTGCACTGTTAAACAGTAACAAAAAGCCCTAATCAAAGTTTGAAATGATGCACTTACCTCTGTCTGATCTGAGGTCATATCAGATCAGTTTTAATTGGACTGAGTGTCACCTTCAGATTTAATGTCTTCACTGGTTCCATTGACCTCATTCTTAGTATCGCCTTCCTTGGAGTCCATGCTTGTGTCTTCACTCTGTTTTTCTCGACTACTGGACTTCACACTACTTTTTTTATCATCAGATCCCCTTTTTTCTGCCATGAAAGAAGACATTGACCATGGACATCACAGTAAACACCTATATGGCATCTGAGGAATATATTCTGAAGCATCAGCTATGGCTGTAAAACTGGAAACTACAAATCAAAGTTGCAGTTCTAAAATTAAATGAGTTATTACATCAGAAAGAACAAGTGATGAATAACAGGATTCAAACGAGAAGTGAACACAACAACATTGAGAGGAGAAAAGTACTGCTCAAATTGTAATATAAATTTATTACAACAGAAACCTTTCACTAGTGTGCTGAAAGCCACGTGTGTACCATCTAATCGTAAAACACCTAGTTTCATTTAGATTAGCAAGAGATATATTAAACCACAGATTTATGGCAGTAAATGTCTCTCGTGTATTTTAAAATTAGTTTTTAAGAAATCACATGGAGAAAATTATAATAAAAAACAACAACACCTTCAAACAGGCTGCTGGTTGGAAGCTTAACAGCAGTTTCATTTCTTTTTTAGAGAGTGTCCTAACTGCACATAAAGAGCTAGCAGTCTTTGATATTTGGACTATCTATGTATACTACCTAAAATTCTACAATATAGTATGTTAATCTTATGCTACAAAAACTGTCATTTCTACTGACTTGCTTGCTAATATTTTTGAGAATCCACAGCTCTGGTAAAAATTTTCTCCATGTCCTCCTCCCAAACAGGAGCAACTGCTTCTTCCTCATTCTTTCTAGATCCTCTCCTATTTATTTCTATGATTAAAACACTGAACATATTTTACCTTCATTTGCCTGCTATGTTCAATCACCTAATCAACAGTAGGGGGCTGTCTCCCTATTTTCACTACTACAAAGGGAGAAGCACTGTCTATGTAAGACTGGGCTCAGACTTAAGAATTTGTGACAGAAGGGAGGAATAAGCAAAAACAAACCAGCAACACTTTGATCGTGTTCATCTTCCTAGCAAATCTTGACCTAATTTTCATATGCAAAACTATAAATAATAGCCCACACAAACTTGTTTGAAAGATAAAATGCTAATAGAAATCAACATTAATTGAAAATACGAAAACAAGGGTGTTTTTTAAATGACAGTGGTCAGTACAAGGAAGTCCAATGATGGACTGCATTTACAAGCAGCCCTCAGTAAAATGTGTAAAGCCAGAGGCATGCACTTGCCGAGAGAAACTAAGACAAAGAAAATAACTGATAATTTTGCATCTCTCTGTGGCCGCTGCATTCTTCTTATACTCAATGCGTTGGGTGTCATGAGTAGATTTCTTATGCAAAACTGTTAACATGTTTTTGTCTTATTAAATTGTTATTTTATTAAATAAATACTGCATACAGTCGGGTCTCTACTTAAGAACGTCTCTACTTAAGAACAATCCAACTTAAGAACAGCTCCATTTGCTAAATTTTGCTTCTACTTGAGAACAGAAATCCAAGATAAGAACAGGAAAAAAAACCTTTCCTGCTCTTTTTTTAACCTTAGGTCATCTTAGGTTAAAAAAATTTCTCCCCCTAGTGGTAGAGTACGTATTAACCAGCTTTGCATTAGTTCCTATGGGAACTAATGCTTCAATGTACGAACGCACGTCTACATAACAAAAAAACTGCCAGAATGGATTAATTGGTTTTCAGTCCATTCCTACGGGAAATTTTGCTTCAACTTAAGAATGTTTCAACTTAAGAACACCATTCCAAAACGGATTAAGTTCTTAAGTAGAGGTTCCACTGTAGTTTCTATAGACGGAAAAGAGCAGATATGGATTAAATGGTTTTCAATGCATTCCTATGGGAAATGCAGATTCAACATAAGAACTTTTCAACTTGAGAACCATCTTCCAATACGGATTAAGTTATTAAGTAGAGACCCCACTGTAATTTGAATACACAGCGCTTGTTAATCACACAAGTATTCATTAATTAGCAAGACAAAAGTTCTTATTTTGTCACCAACACAGCTGTTTTAAATGGATTTATTTTTAAAATAAAATAAAATAATAAAGAGCCGAAAATAAACAGAAGATACTCTCTCACACAGCTATTTAGGTTAAGTGTTGGAAAGGCATAGCAATATTAAGCTTATAGCCTCCTACAGGAGAAAAGAAAACTTATAATAATTTATTAATCAAGTAACATAAAAATTAAAGAACTGCTCAGGAAAAGAAACAATTATTTAAGATAAAACACCCACTATTGGCTTTGGAAAAACAAAATTCTAGTTAATTTTAGACCTCTTGTCACCTGCTCTGTGTGACAATTGCCTGGGTAGATTGCACTAACTGACCTTTTTGAAAGTCTTCCATTTTTTGCTTTATTAGGCACCGACGATTCACATGTATGTAGATCCACTGAGGAACAGCAGTCTTGTTGCCCCGCAAGAACTAGCAGTCAGTCCAATAAGCTTATCTTCTGTCCTATGTAGATATGATAGAACTCAACAGCCCTATACAGGGGCAGAGTATATAGATGCTCCTGGAAGCATTTTAGGGTTGCTTTGAGTTTGGACAGATCGAAGACAAGAGTTGTTTGTAGCTACAGTTGTTTTGCCAACTACACAATAGTTACTGACTCTTGGCTTGAAAGATCAAGTTATAATATTGAAAACTGTGTCTTTAAAGTGCTTATTTACTTCACAGTAGAGAATAACACGGTAGAATCAGGAATAATTATAAGTTGTATACTGTATTTGCTGGCGTATAAGATGACTTTTTTGCCCTGAAAAACATGCCTCCAAGTGGAGGGGTTGTCTTATACGCTGGGTGCACCCAGAGCAGGCAGCACATAGGAAAGGGGAAAGAGGAGAGGTGAATGAGGAAGAAGAGGAGGCGACGCCTCTTCTCCTGAGGAGGCAGTAGGCAGCTCCGGCTCTCAGGCGCCGCATGGCCCAGCAGGAAGCAGCATGGAGAGGCAAGCCCAGACTCGGAAACGGGTGGAGCTCAGTCCCTACCAGCTCAGTGACTTCCTTGCACAGTTGCCCTTGCGGAAAGCAGCAGCAGTGCCGCCTCCTTCTTCCCCATGACCTACCACCATGTTGCCCGGGTGGAGAGAAGCTGGCAAGAGAAACGGCGCCTGTGATAAGCCAGCGCTGCTGCTGCGCCGGGCTCCCGAGCGAGCAGGCGCCGGCCTCTGCCTTGGGCCAGCTGGTAGCCCACCCCAGAAACTTGCTTTCTCCTCCCTCTTTGGCCCCTCCGGCAGGGTAAAAGGCAGAGGGAGGGGGTAATCTTATATGGCGAGTATATAACGAATTCTAGATTTTGAGTGGAAATGTTGGGGTCGTCTTATACACCCAGTTGTCTTATACGCCGGCAAATACGGTAATTTCTTTTCCCTTCTTTTTAAAAAGAGGGTATCTGCAAGGGTGGCAGGTCCCAGAATGGGACGTGGTGGCGCTGCAGGTTAAACCACAGAAGCTTCTGCGCTGCAAGGTCAGAAGACCAGCAGTTGTAAGATCGAATCCATGTGATGAAGTGAGCTCCCATCACTTGTCCCAGCTCCTGCCAACCTATCAGTTTGAAAGCATGTAAAAATGCAAGTAGATAAATAGGTACCACCATGGTGGGAAGGTAACAGTGTTCCGTGCCTAGTTATGCTGGCCATGTGACCATGGAAGCTGTCTATGGACAAATGCTGGCTCTGCAGCTTGGAGACGGGGATGAGCACCACACCTTAGAGTCAGACATGACTAGACTAAATGTCAAGGAGATCCTTTACCTATCTGCAAGGAACATGTTCCTTCTACATATTTCCTTAAGTTGTGATGATGGGCACACATGCACCATAAATACTGGGCTGCGCTCTGCTAAAGTGAACACTTATAAACTGTCTACATATGAGAAACTACAGTGTTTTACTGATATGAATGGAATACAGGGAGAAAAAGGGAAAGCTTACCATCAGATTAACAAAGCTGAAAGCGAACTTGCTCATAGGTGTGAACAAATTTCTTTAAGTATTATTCTGCTTTATGCTCTTCCCCCCCCCCGGCTCATACCAGTGACCCCCCCCCACCAGGTGAGGGGATCTTCATCATGAAGCCCAATTTAAACAGAGGAATGAACAAGCTTTACTTAAATTAGCAGTTTCTCATTTCCACTCTATTATCTCTGTCAATGTCTTCCTCAGTAAAGTCAGTATTAAAATCTACTGAGTTGAATGAAAACATAACTGACAGAGAAGAACAGAATAAAGAGGCTGCAGTAAGGGGGAATCTAACAATTATTATCCTCATTTCCTCACATTAAAAAATAATTAAAGTGAAATATTATAGTCTGGTAAATGGAAGTGACATTAGAATTACTTTCCTCGTCAGTGGTTTAGATCAGCCATTCTCAACAGGGGCCATGAGACATTTTAAGGGGCCACAGACTGAAAAATGTGAAAGGGGGATTCTCTAATCAACTGTATGCATTGTACCCTTGTTTGACAGAGGGCCCTGGAATCTGAGAAAAGCTCCTAAAAAGGGCCATGGTCAAAAAAAGGTTGAGGATCCTTGATTTAAAAAAACATTTCACATTTCTCTCCATTACAATTGGTAAGGACTTTCCAAAGCTACAAATATAATTCCACTTCAAAATTAGATACTATACACTACTTGGATATTCAAGACAAAAGACACTGCATGTAGGAGAAATGATGTAGACTGAAGCTGCTTAATATAAATTCTTGGAAATAACAAGGCAAATTTATCCAATATAGAGTAGGAAAATTAGCCTCATTCTATTTTACATCACTATTCTCTTCTCTTAGCATAACACATTGTAGAGTATAAGACTGTGGCACTAATGCCACGACTTAAAACCATCATCTAAGCTTCCTGGAGATAGCTATGCTACATATTGCTGAGTGCATGGAGTAGTCTACTGGACCACAACCAAACCCTTTAATCATTCCTATTAATTAGTTGTAATTCACCACAGATTTATGAACTTAGGTATTAATTCTTTGAATAGGCAGGTATATGGCTTTGCAATGTAATATCAAGATGCATCATACTCCTATTAATTTACAGATTAAAGAAACCATAAAATGTTCTGAAAATACCAGAATTGAAGAAGAAAAGCTTGAAGAGGCTATCTGATGACATGAGAAATATGTCATCAAAAAGTATGCAGACTGCCTTTCAATATGAACATCACAAAGAATGTTGAAGCATACTGAGCTACAGTATCAGTTCATTCCCCAGTAAAACAATACTTTACAACAACTGGGAAATAAGCCCCAGTTAATTCAATGGTGTCTACCTCTCAGCAGCCATGTTTAGAATTGCACTGTAAGTAACCCCCATGACAAGAAGGAAGATCAGTATCCAAACAGGGGAGAAATTGAAAAGGATAAAACAACATCTATTACCTACACTCTTTTCATGAAGGGGATTCACAATGGAAGGTTATCAGGCACACCTACTTGCAACAGAAGAGACTATGAAAGCAGTCTCAGAGCAGAGTTTTCACCTTACAGTGGTGCCTCGCTTAACGATAAATCTGCATAGCGACGAATTTTTGTGATTGTTTTTGCGATGGTTTAGATAGGAAAATATCACTTTGCAATGATTGGTACCATTTTGCGATGATTTTCCAACAGCTGATCGGCGGTTCCAAAATGGCTGCCGGGTAAATAAAATGGCCGCCTGCTGTGTTTTTGCCCGGATTCCTCGCTTACCAGGCAGCGAAAATGGCCGCCGTATGGAGGATTTTCGCTTAAAGGTGATTTTTTTTGCCCATAGGAACGCGTTAAACAGGGTTTAATGCATTCCTATGGGCTTTTAATTTCCGCATAGCGACGAAATCGCTTTGCAGCTATTTTTGCTGCACGTGCTTGCCCAGCAGGTGAACAGGCAGTGGAAATGCACTGGGGAAGCCTCTGAAACCTGCGCATTGCCGGGGTGAGGTGGATGGGGGTGTGGCAGAGGTAGGCCCACCACCCTCCCAGAGGCCCCCCCGCGGCAAAGCGGGGCTTTCAGAGGTGCATTTTCACTGCTGAAAAAGCCCCAGGCGGCTTCTGAAAGCAACTCTTTGCTGGGGTGGGTGTGGGTGTGGCAGGCCCGCCACTCCCCCAGAGCCCCCCCTCACGCCGGATTCGTCGTTAAATGGGGCGCCTGTTAAGCGAGGCACCACTGTATTTTAAATAAATAAAATAAATTTAAGTAGCTTCAGATTTCTGAAATGATTATAGAAATGCAGACAAGGCTGAAAAATAAAACTGATGAAAAGGTATGTGTTGAGGAGAGGCGGCGGAAGTGTACAGAACACAAATGCGTAACATAACATTTTAATGCGAGAACAAAAGTTCACTAGCATATATAAATAGCAATTAATATATTAAGTGTTGCTACATTTCTGTTGTGTATGTCTACTGATAGCAACACATGCCTCAACAAACACACAAATGTATTTGAAGGTCATGGATGCAATAAAAGAAGGGTGGCAGGTAGCCAAGAGGCTAACTCATCTGATGCTATATTACCTTATCATAGACTATATATTGAATATGTTGCAGTACTACAAAGTGTAGTGCTAATTCATTTGATCATCATATGAAGCTATTTCAATTGATGATCAAAGTACTGTAATCTATGTACAGTAAGAAATACTGATTTGGATAAAAAGAATGGGGTTTCCCCTCCAAAGTTAAGGAGCTACAGCCCAGCTCTGCAAATTTTTATACCATCCACATAAACTAACCTTTTTCCTTAGATTTCCTGTCTTGTTCTCGGTCTCTGCTTTTGCTTCTGTGCTTGTAAGATTTCCGATCCCGGCTCTTCGAGCGCCTTCTGTCCCTGCTCCGTGATCTGTGTTTTCTGTCTGACCTATCATGGCTTCTGCTTCTGCGTCTGTCTCGACTCCTGGACATTAAAAGAAAAAAGAAGAAAAACAACAACAATGAAACAGTTGTCAAAAGCATTTCCATACTGAAATTTGTAATAATTTTATCTGAAAACTTATCAACTCAAGGAGGCATCTTATTTTCCATTTCTGAACATAGCTTTACACAAAACACTTGGTAATAAAGCTTATTTCATTTCATATGAATGCAGTGTCTTTACTTATTTCCCAAGGAAGTACCTGCTTCGTCTTCTCTCCTTGCTTCTTGATCTTTTATGGTCCCTTGACCGACTTCCTCGCCTGTCAGAAGTTCTGCTTGAATGTCTGCTTCGTGAACGACTCCTCTTCCTTCTTTCTCTATCACGAGCTCTCTCTTTTTCCTTTTCTTCTTCCTCACGACGCCTTTTTCTTTCTTTTTCTTCCCTTTCACGTTCCCTCTCTCGCTCTTCCCGTTCTAGTTTCTCTTTTTTTAACCGATCATCACGTTCAGGCTCTTCTGTTCTTTTTCTTAATTTCTCCTTTAAAAGGGAAAGAATTCCACAAATTGAAGGAAATACAATCTGGCTGACAAAAAAAACATGGCTTAATTTTACATAACATTTAGGCACTGCACATAAAGACAGTAAATTATGTTGACATAGTAGCTTTTACAGAAACTGCAGCTTGCAATTATATAGGTCCCTCTCTCAGTCTTGCTGCCTTTATAAGCTTCCTTGGTGAGCAAACCAGGAGGCCTTTTCGATGGCTGCTCCCTGGTTATGGTATGCACCTTGAAAAGCCATGTTGCCTCCCTCTCTCTTTTCTTTCTGTTGGCAAAGAACTTCCTTTTAGGTAGCTCTGACCAGGCAAATGGGGGGCATTATGGAATGCTCTATTTATTAATTGGGGGACGTATGTTCCTAAGTATTTTTAAACAGTGTGTCTTAAATATCATTACTTCCTTGTTTTTCAGTATTATATTTTTAATCGTGTTTATGATGTCATTTTAATTGACTGAGCCACCCCGAGACCACTGTGTGTTGAAAAGCAATAAATAAATATTTACAAACTCAAAACATTCCTTAAAGAGGACTACAATACAGGGATAAGTGCAAAGTATTGCACCTTGGAAAAAGAAACCAAACATACAGTTACAAGATGGGGGATACTTAACTCAGCAATACTATGAACGAGAAGGACCTTGGAATCATCATGATCACAAGCTGATTATGAGCCAAGAGTGATGCGGGTACAAAAAGGGGAAATAATAATTTAGGCTGCATTAACAAAGTATAGTCTCCAAATCCCGCATGGTACTAGTTCCCCTCTATTCGGCACTGGTTAGGCCTCATCTTGAGTATTATGTCCAGTTCTGGACACCACACTTCAAGAAGGGTGCTGACAAATTGTAACAAGTTTAGACAAAGGCAACAAGGATTATCAGGGGGATGGAGACCAAGCCATATGGGGAAAGACAGCAAGAACTTGGCATGTTTAGCCTTGAGAAAAGAAGACTGAGGGGAGATATGATAGCACTTTTCAAATACTTGAAAGGCTGTCATACAGAGGAGGGGCAGGATCTCTTCTCGATCATCCCAGAGTGCAGGACATGCAACAATGGGCTCAAATTACAGCAAGCCAGATTTTGGTTGAATATCAGGACAAACTTCCTAACTGTTAGAGCAGTAGAGTAAGATAGTGGAACCAGTTACCTCGAGAGGTGGTGAGTACTCCAACACTGGAGACACTAAAGAGAAATTTAAACAGCTACCTGTCAGATCTATTTTTATTTATATTTCTGCATTGATTCAATGGCCTTATAGCCGCCTTCCAATTTCATTATTCTATGGTCCTATTGTTCTATGATTAATTAAAGACTGTTTGGAACTGCTTATTTCAGGTAAGAACACTGAAATAACATGATGGGTTCCCATCACCATATTTTTAATACAAATTACAGTATTAATATACTCAGTACAAGAAGAGAGATATGCTGAACCTACTTTTAATTCTTCAACCGTAGCTTTAATTTTAGCATAACCCATATGCTGTTTTCCCATCAAATGGTCATCTACCCTGGACTGTGCGTCTCCTACAATTAAAAAGGCTCCACAGACTTCACAAACTTCCATTTGCTTTTCTTGAGCTGCAAAGCTCTCAATTGTCTGGAAAAAAAAAAAAAAAGAAAATGTTCACTAACGAAGGCAATGACACTGAAGCTTTAATGACTACAACCCAATCACATATTTATGTCAATGATATTCCATTAGTAGAAATTTCTGTAGAGAATTGCCACACGTTTTGAATTTGGGGTAGCATTTGCTATAGTACACTGAGTGACATATCTGATGTGCAACAGCAAATGCTTATGCTAACTTCTTAACTTGTGACAATTCATTTCTGAAATGGGTGTACCAATGTTCCAGGTACTGTATTTTTTAAAAATTTAGCACCTTATTTTTTCTAGTTCTACCCCACTTTTTGAATCACAAGCCACCCCAACCCCCACTCACTTACAACCTGCTAACACAAAACATGTTGATAAACTTAAACAAAAGAGACAATCTGCTTAACTTCATAGGTGTTTCAATGTTACTAGAACTCAATTTTTAAAGAATGCAACCAACATATTATTCAAATAGTGTGCTAGACATAACAAACAGGACAACAGGAATTTCTCTTACCAAGTTATGAGATGATGGGGAAATACTTCTTTGCTGTCACATTAAGGCTAATTAAACAGATCAGCTAGTTTTTATGGCTTCTACTTACTGAAGTTGTAGACCTGAGCAATTCTCTTTCTTCTTTCAACTGTTCAACAAGTTTCATCATGCCTTGAGCCTCTTCTACCTTTCCTTCAGAACCCAATTCTTCAATCTACAAGAGATTTTTTAAAAAGCTATTACCATCTTGATCTAAGCTTCTGACTATTTCTGTATTACTAAAAAAACCTTTTACCTGTTGCAGAAGTACATCAATTTTATCTGTTAAAACTTGAATCTTTTCTTCATTTTTACCAGTAGGTCCTGCTGCCTGCTGAATATTAGAACAGAAACGTCAGTAACCAGCAAGAAACAACATTACTATCTTCTATGTCTTATATGCTGCTAGTGTCAGAAAAAAATAAGTAGAAGATAAAATTTTGTGATTAAGTTTAATATGAAAATTCTATATTTCAACTTCATACAAACTAATCTGCCAAATAATAACACAATCATATACATATATAAACAGAGACAAACCCCCTAAGATCAACAGGCCTTACTTTCAGGTAAATGTGTATGTGATTAAACCCAAAAATACATTGAGAATTTTCAGCTGGCTTCTCATGAATTAGAACAGTCAGGTAAAACTCATGCATTTAGTATACCAGCATGGGTATTTATGGTGTTATTCTCTATGGTTTGCAAAATTACAAGAGCTAAGAAGGTAACATGAGAAAAAAAGGTTATTTGTGATGTTTGTTCTTCAAGTGCTCATCCAAACACCAATGCTAATAGGTTTGTGCGGAGTTATCCTTTTTTTAATATTTATTTTTTAACTACTAGGAATAGGGTAGGGAGTACAAAAGGTAAAAGGCAGTGGGGGGGGAAGGGAAAAATTTGAGGATGGGAGAACACAGAATATACAATCATCCAAACTATTTATATTTCAATATCAAATCAACTTTCTGCTTTTTAAAAACTATTTTAAACCCAAGTTACTCTAGCACTGTAAGGAAACCGAGACCATTTGTAAAATATAGCCCATCGTTCAATTTTCTTTTGATTTGGACAGTCATTCAGCATGTCTGAAAGAATATCCCTTTCTGTGGCTTCGCATATTTTCTCAGTACGGAAACTCTTGTTTCCATAGCTCTGCTTTCTTCCAATTTTTGGAAGACAAGAATGGATCCAAGACAGCAATCCAATTTTTAACATAACATTTTCTGATTGTAGTGGCTAAATAGTTCACTGGGTAACTCTTTATCCCATCTATATTACCTGGTACCTTACTCAATAAACACAGTTCTGGAGTTAGTACAATTTTGTTTAACTGTTGATTAACATCTGATAACTTCTCTTTCATCAAATCTTCTATCTGGCTGAGACGCTCATTTACTTGCTAAAATCCTGTTATTATTATCTTCTGCATGGTAACCTGCCATTCTTCATCTGATTTTTTTGCCCCTATTCCCAAATTTTGAGATTGGGCGGACAAAGTCCCCAACATTTGATATTTTAATTTTTTCAAGGCCATTTCAATCTTTCCAATAAGTAGAGTCTGTATAAATAGTACTATATCCTTGACCAAAGTGGCCAACCCACGAGTATCTTTCCGAAATTTCCACTATTTTATCAACAAACCCAACCTACAATCATAAACCTCCCCTAGGTTCTTCCTCCCATACTTGCACAGATATTATAGTATATAAATCAACTTTTAGCCCAACAATTTAAATTACACCCATGGCAATATTATGAGAGTCCCACAGTCAGGCCAAAAGAAAAAAAAAAGAAAAAAAGAAAAATCCAGACTAAACAGCAGACACAGGGAGTCAGTCTCTCCAGTAGATATCCTTATAATCTGCCTGATGTTCTTTCCATTAATCCAAGGGTTCAATAACAGAAGAAAACTCCAGTCCTGGTTTTCCTAGCTCCTCAGTCTAGTCAATTGTGTTGTCTCGCTGATGATTCACAGTCCAATTTCTTTCTTCCAAAAGCTTACTCCTCCTCCTCCAAAAACCCAGCAAGATTCTGTTATCAGAGTCCCACACAGTCTAGGGAGAAAGGTCCAGGCTAAAAAGCATTCACAAAATTTCAGTCTCTTAAAGCCTGTTCATTGGGGTATTTCACTCTGGGATTTTTTTCCATAAACAAAAGATTTTTCCGTCTCACTGTCTCTCTCTTTGGCCTTGAACCAGCCTGCTGTTTAAGAGTCAGTTTCACTTTTGAAGAAGCAGGCTGGTAAGCAAAACTCGCTGCTCCTTATCTTCTTTTGGCCAAGTATTTTCACTCTAATTTCTTTTTCAGCTTAATGGGGCTGTTCATAAATCAAAGACTTCAACTTACTTTGTTGTTATATATTTTCAACGCTGTACTGTATATTGCTTGTTCTCCTCTCCTCAGGGGGTGGGGGTGGAGTTGCTCACAGCTATTCTGCCAAGATGGCTCCCATATCAGATCCGTGCTCAGGTGAATTTTCAGAGGTAATAAATATCAGGTTGCTGCACAATCTTCTTCCTTCTGGCGCTCACCAACTGCTTCAGAGACCTCTCCTGGTCTCCCCTTCGATCCCCCATTTCTAGAGGGACCCCAGACTGGGCGGTTCCAGCTTTTCCCGGGAGCTATTCCCGGAGGCTGCTGGCAGCACCACAACAAAGCTCCGCCTCTGCAGAGTTATCCTTTCAGAAAACTTGAAGAAAGTGTGTTTTGCCAGCCCTGCCTCTCCATTATACCACACAAGCACCAGTATTCAAACCCTGAGTTCTATACATTCAGAAAATTTACTGTTAAAGCATCAGTTACAGGCAGGTATCAAAAAGTTGGGGAAAGGATGGGCCACATGAAGGGACAGGCAACCACTTGAAGAACAAATTTTACAAACAACCACCTGATTTTCTTTGTTGTAGTCTCCATGCATTCACGTTAATAGGTGAACACTAGTGAACTCACCTCCAAAACATAAGAAGTGGAGGCAAGAGAGAGGCACTGCAAAGAGTATACCCTCTTGAAGAAAGTGACTCTCAAGGATCTGCTGTCCTGTTGATAAAGCTGGATAAAACTGAACACCTGGAACTAGGTAGCAGCTTGGAATAACCAGGAAAGGAAAGTTATCTTAGAAATTCTGCTCAGATAACCATAGTTTTAGTGTAATGACTCTTGGGAATTTCTGGCACCAGTATAGTGGTCTTTCAATATGCAAGCATGAATGACTTTACTATCCACATGGAGAATCTTTTGAGTGGAAATAATCTGACTTTTTTTTAAGGTCCAGAGTGTATCACAAAGTCTTGTGGATTGTCTATACAGAAATGCTCTCTCAATGTGGAACACGTATGTTCTTCTCACATCCAGGGAATACTTTTTCTATGGGATGAGGAAAAGCCTAGAGGTAGAATGACCTGAGCTGATTGTAATTTTGAGTAAGAAATTTAATTTGGCCAAAGCACAATCTTTCTCACCTATCTAGAGATAGGACAGATTCTGTTGAATAGCCCGCTCAATGAACCATTGTCATGAGCTGAATCAAAGGAACAAAAGTCACTGGTTCAAATGAGCTTTTATGAGTTAAAACTAAAGACTTCAATGTGGAACTAGTGAATGCACATGTGGGAAATGATGATGCATTCCTGGTATATATTTCTGAACTCCAGGAATCGTAAGCAAAATATACCCTACTGGCAGGGGTTACATAAGCTGAAAGGGCAGTTCAGTAAACTTCAATGGAAGACAACGGCAAAGCCTTGTTTAATAACAGAAGTAAAAAAAAATATGAAAAATGAAGTTATTTGGATCAAAGGTACTGATAACAATTTTCTTTAGGTATGTAGTGGAGAAACTTTCAGTGGGAAGGATGAAGAGCTACATGAAAATAAGCATCTTTCAGATCTATAGTTCAACCAATAATCTTCCCTAATTCAGGAGAGCTCAGCCACAGCCACTATTCTGAGGCAATTCATACTAATGTAAGCAGTGACGTCTCACAGATCCATAATAAGTATGACATCTCCATTCTTTGTTGGTAGTTAGCCTTCGACTTACGAACGGCCCTAGTTACAAACATTTCAACTTACAAACAGCTCTGATAGAAAAATATTGACTCAACTTGCAAACTTAGATTCGAGTTACAAACTGAAAAAAAACACGTGGCAGGTGGGAAAAGCGCAAAATTTGAACTTTCAGTTAACCATTGGCCAGTGAAGAGGGTGCCTGTCTGCTTCCCTGCTCTTCCCAGCATTTTGAGAGTGGATTTGGAGACAGTCTTCAGACTGCCTGGTACTGCCTAGTATCGCCTGTTACAGTGCTGTATGGACTGTTTTTTAAGGCTTTTTAAAAAATTTTGTTTTTTAAAAGGTGTTCCCTCTTTCCTTTGCTGCCCCCCTTTTCCCCAAAAGGTGCTTGTATTGGCTTTTCTTGATTGAAAAGGTGCTTTTCAAGGTGATCTGTTGTCTGAAAGGTGCTTGGTTTTTTCCAGAAGGTGCTTGTCTTGGCTGAAAAGGTGCTTTTCAAGGTGTTCTGCTGAAAAGGTTTCTGCTCCCTCCTCCCTCTTTTCTTTCCTTTATTTTAAAACCTAAGTCATTTTAGGTTAAAAAGGGGAAAAAAGAAGAAAATTCTGCCCCTAGTGGTATGGATGGATTAACCGGCTTTGCATTAGTTCCTACGGGAACTAATGATTCAAGTTACAAACCGCCCCTCAACCTAAGAACCAAAAACAGCGGGAACGGATTAATTGGTTTTCAATGCATTCCTATGGGAAATGTTGATTCGACTTACGAACCTTTCGACTTACAAACTTCCTTCTAGAATGGATTAAGTTTGCAAGTTGAGGGTTGACTGTAGTCTAAACTTTAAAGCAGCACTGAAAAGTACCAAAAGCAGCAACCAATATGGTGAGGAACAGCCTCAAGAAGTGTGTTTCAACAGGGGTTCAGACAGCAGCTGAACAGATCCTGTGGGTGGTAGGCAACTGAACTCTATGATACTGCACTTTAGCAAGTACCTATCAATTAATATCAATGTTTTTCCAGACTTGAATATGTTGTGGAAGCCTTGACCCAAAGATGGTTTCAATATTGAGATGGTGGTTAAGATGGTAACAAGTACTCCTGGTAAGTTCAGCAGTGCAAAGGGAAGCAAAATGCTGTCATGCCTTTCCAGTTCTCAACACAGTTTATTTTGTTTATCTCAAGGTATCAACAGAGATGTGTTGGTCAAAAAGTCAGGAAAGGATATGTGATTATGGCAGGAGATTTCAACATGGTCTTAGATAAGTTGAAAGATAAATCTACACATAAAAAAGATGAATTGCATAAAAGGGATAACCCCCTAAGTAAGATAATAAATACTACCGATCTGAAAGATATATGGAGAGAATTGAAGGGAGATGAAAGGAGGTTTACATATTATTCTGCGGTACATAAAAGTTACTCTAGAATAGATTTTATGTTTATATCACAAAATTTAATTTCAAAAGTAGTAGACACAAATATTAATGTGATAAAGATAACAGACCATGCATTGATGGTGATGGAAATAAAAGTGAAGAAAGATTATAGAGAAGCTAGGAGATGGAGGATAGACTCCAATATTCTTCAACATACAGAGGTGATAGACAAAGTCAAGAAAGAATGGTTGGAAATATGGTCATTTAACGAAGCGGGTGGGAATAAAATAGGCGTGTTATGGGACACCATGAAAGCTGTTATGAGAGGAATTGCTATAAGAGAATCTTGTAGATTAAAAAGATTGAGAGAAGGAAATGTAAAAAGGATTGAAGAATCATTAAAGGATTTAGAAACTAAATATTTTATAGATAGAGACAATAAAAAATTATTAGAGATACAAGCTAAAAGAAAGGAATTGGAAAGCTTAGAATTAGAAAAAGTACAGAGGGACCTGATATACACTAAAAGGAATTTTTTTGAACATAGTAATAAAAATTCAAAACTTTTAGCTAGAATGGTTCATACCAAAAGAACAAAAAACAACATTGGTGTGATTAAAGATAAAACAGGAAAAAACTGCAGTTTAATGAAAGAAAAATTAAAGATTATACAAGATTTTTATCAAAATTTATATAAAAGTAATAGTGCATCAAAAGAAGATATAGAAACTTATATTAAAGAAAATGTTAAGAGTGAAATATCAGAGAACGATAAAAAAGACTTAGATAAAGAAATAAAAGAGGAAGAGATTATAGAGATAATTAATAAACTAAAATATGGTAAAACCCCAGGTTTTGATGGATTAGGTTCGGAATACTATAAAACCTTTAAATCGATATTGATCCCTAAATTAAAAATGCTTTATAATGAAATCTTGGAAGGAGAGAGGATACCAGATTCATGGAAACATTCATTGATAACTCTTATCCCAAAACCTAATAAAGATCTAACAGACCCAAGTTCATATAGGCCTATTTCTTTACTAAATCAGGATGCAAAGATATTTACAGCAATACTTGCAAATAGAATTAATAAATTTATTATAAAATATATCAAAGAGGATCAGAATGGTTTCTTGAAAGGTAGGCAAATGGAAAACTTAACAAGGAGGGTCTTGAATATTATACACAATATAGAAAAAAATAAACTGAAGGCAGGCATTTTATCATCAGATATATTTAAAGCATTTGATTGTGTGGAATGGCCAACGTTAAAGACTTTGTTAAAGGGTTGGGGTTTTGGAAAAAAGTTTAGGGGGATAATAGATCAATTATATTTAGAGAATACCTCTGTAGCAATAGTTAATGATGGGATGACAGACCAAATAGCTCTTGGCCGAGGTACTAGGCAAGGTTGTCCTCTCTCTCCAGTTCTGTTTTGCCTGGTTATTGAAATGTTGGCAAATGTAATTAGGAACGATGATTTAATTGAAGGTATAGGAGAAAAGAAGACAAAGATTAATTTATTTGCGGATGATTCCTTATTGACAGTGAAAAACCCGTTAGAATGTATAGATAAAATTAAAACACACTTAGAAAAATTTGGAAAAATAACCGGATTAAACATAAACTGGCAAAAATCTGACTTAATGTTGTTTAATTATAGTAGAATAGAACAAGAAAAGTTTACTGAAAAACATGATTTTAAAATATGTAAAACAATTAAATACTTAGGAATAGATTTAGCGAAAAATATTCAAAAGATAAAGGATTATAATTATAACAAACTAAAGGAAGTAATTAATAAGAAACTACAAGAATATGATAAGTTCAAATTATCTTGGTTTGGAAAGATTGCATTGGTAAAAATGAAAATTTTACCAAAAATTAATTTTCTATTCAGAATGTTACCAATGCAGTTAACAGAGGATGAGTTGAAATATTGGCAAGGAATAGTTAACAAATATTGTAATGGAGGGAAGAAATCTAGAATAAATAAAAAGTATTGGTATAAAACAACAAAAAAAGGTGGTATAGGTATACCAAATATAAGAAACTATTATTTAGCTAACCAACTGAGGTTTATTGGTGAAATTATATATAATCCGGAAAGGTTAATTTGGTGGGAAATGGAATCATCAGAATTACAAGGAAATATAGAAAAATATTTATTTGCTAAAGGTAAGAAAGACAAAATAAGTCAAGTTAATAATCCTTTTTTAAAGACACTGTTAAATATATGGTATAAGTATAAAAAGAATTTATGTTCATCATACTCTCCATTTAGATTAGTGACAGAAATAGAAGATTTTCCTACCAATATGAAGGTGTATATGGATTTATTTAAAGAAGAAAAAGTGATTAGACTGAAAGATTGGCTGTATAAAATGAGATCGATAGATCAAATGAAACAAGTATTTCAAAACAAGACTATTTCATGGTTGAACTATGCACAACTGGAAAGATGGACTAAGGAATGGGCAAATAAATATAATAAAGGTAGAGAACACACAAAATTTGAGCAATTTTTATTCTCATATGAGGACATTCAGATGACTGACTCAGTAAAAGGTACAGTGAGTAAAATTTATTCACTTCTTAATTTAGAGGAAGAAGAAAGTGAGAAAGAAGGATTGAAATTGGTGTGGGAACAAGATATTGGGAAAAGAATAAATGAAGAAGAATGGAGGAGGATATGGAAAATGAGGATTTTAAGATTGATGTCAGTAAGAATAAAGGAAAATTTTTTTAAACTTAGTTTAAGATGGTATTTAACACCAGTAAAATTAAACAAAATCAACACCAGTCATCCGAATGTCTGCTGGAAATGTGAGAAAGAAGTTGGTACATACTTTCATATGTGGTGGGAATGTGAAAAGGTACAAAGTTTCTGGAGACAAATTTTTAAAGAATTAAGTTGTATCTGTGGAAAAGATATAGAATGTAAGGCTGAGATTGCTTTGTTATCAATATATGAGAATGTGGAATATGACAAAATGATTAAATAATTGATAACTAATTTAATAACAGCAGCTAGATTGATTATTGCTAGACAGTGGAAATTAAAGACTGAATTACAAATTGAAGAATGGTATAAAGAAATATGGAATATAGCATTAAATGATAAATTAACTTGTAATTTAAAGATGAAGAAAGGAGAGTTGAAAAAGAATTTTTATGTAATATGGGGCAAATTTTTGGAATATGTGTTAATAAGGGGAAAAGGGAGAGCTCCAAATCAAGAATCTATGCAGTTCTGGAGAGGAGGACAATAGAAGAAGAAGAATGAGAAGAAGAAGGAAAAGAAGAATATGGCAAGAGGTCCCGTATATGGTGGTGGGGAACACTGTTATTGTGTTGTAAGTGTATATGTTTTATGTATATGATTTTTTTGTTATAGTTATAAATAAATAAATAAAAAATATTTAAAAAAAAGTCCTTTAGGAGAAAGGCAGCCTATAAACATTTTAAATAAATGAATAAATAAGTATTGTATGGTGAAAAAAAAAAAAAAAGAGATGTGTTGGTCAAAATTCATGTTTTCCCTCTGTAGATTGTTGTTTGAACTTGGAAGAGGAACTGTAGGGTGTCTGGAGGAAGACTGTTGTGGTCTGGTGCTATTCTGCTGGAATTTATAGTAGGCAAGTACATGTGTGATACTGATGGAATGCTGGTAGAAGAACTCCCATACATCATGCAGTAGTAGCCAATTTGTGTTCTCCACCTAATTTTTCATCTGTTTTAAGTGAAGAAGCCATGGACCTCAAAACGAATGTCAGCTATCTCATCTCTATCCACTTGTGACAAAGATATGAAACAGAGCCAGGAATGATGCTGCAAGGTGACTACTCCTTAAAGGATCACTTGAGAACATTAGGCTGTATGCCATGCTGAACTAATTTGATGTTCAGCCACATTACCTGCTTCCCAGAGAAAGACTGTTGCTACTTGTTTCTCATCATATGGTAGGTGGCCCATGAGAGCACCTCCTTCTCCCAGAGAAACATCTGGTATAATGTCAGATGTACTTGTTGGTTTGCAATTTTCAGGCTGAATGCTACTCCAGAATAAGCCTGGTGACCTAACAGATGTCTCTCTTCTTTTCTCTGGAGGCAGAGGTGTGGTTTTTTTCACAAAGGAGGCTGTCAAATCAAATTTGGCAAAGGATGGTGAAATAAAAACTTGCAAGCTTCTTTCTTTGGACTTCATAAATTATCCAAATGACAAGTTGATAGTGGCTTCTGACATATTACCTTCAAAAATTTAATCAACGATGAAAACTAGAGAAAGACCTCTGATGCACAGTTTAGGATCCAAGACCTAAAAACATGGGGTCTTGTTTTGGTTGTTCCTGCCGACAGTAATGTATGTTCAAACACCTGGCAAGTCAAGTTAGGCACCTAGAATGTTATAACAACCTGAGAAAGTGATAGTGGGTCACTGGCCAACACCAGTGGATCCGGTGTGTGTGTGTGTGTGTGTGATGATTATGGTTGTGCAGCAGATGATACCAAGCTGTCATCCAATTCAGTATTGATTCCAGAATGTTGTAATGAAGGTCAGTGAAACACCTTCCCCATCTGGATTAGCAGCAGGGGCACATCCAATTATCTGGAACCACCTGAGCAACCAAATATGTTACTAGTTGTGAGACAACTGTGCATGTTGGGACACATCTTGGGGCAGACATAGTCAAGGTAGTAGTAGAGGTTGGTTTTGAACTATATTCAAGTTGCCAATACTTAAGTGGGCACAATCAGTGCTGCCAATATTGATATCAAGGAAGATTATGACACTGCTGAAATGGTTTTGTACCCATCTGTACTTAACTTTCTAGGTTTCTGATGATAAAGGGACTTGAGCAGTGGGCACCAGTGCTGCCCTTGATATGAAGGCTGGTAACTTTATCATGGTGATGATGAGTACCATCCTCTGTGGAAGCAAGATGACTTTGATTGGGGCCTGTATGAATGCTATCACGAACTCCCATATTGCGAGTACCCAGGAACAATGAGAAATTGCTCATGTTTAACTGACGTAGTGGGTTTGCTATTATCAATAAGGTCACCAGAACCAAATCTGAATGAACAGAACATATATCTGTGCTAATTAATATATAATAAAGTGGTGTAACCGGGGGGGGGGGAGGTTGGGGGAAGTCTTCATAATGGTTTCCCCGTACTCCAACAAATTCTGATAAAGTGTGGCCACTGCAGCAGACAAGACAAAGGGGTTGAAGACTAGCACATATGCATTAATGTAGAGGAGTAGGGCTACCACCAAAATTCTGTCTCGCCATCTAGAAAGTACTAAAAGGGTAGCTCTGTGCAGGCAATTAGCATGAATGCAGGAACCACAGCAAAGAGAAATATAATTAATTAAAACGTCACTTTTTAAAAAGTGACTTAAGCACATTATATACACATGACTGGCCAAATCTGAATATTCTCTATTTTAAAGAACACTTATAAGAAAAATAAAAAGAGCATATAGATTGAATTCACATCTGCTTTTGTACTTACACCAGAGGACTGTTGATTCTGAGACAATGCTAAGCGAGCATGGCCTCTTCGAATTCGGCGTTCAACTTCTGCGAGCAAAGTCTGTAAATAGCGAAGGAACTCTCTTTCATAGCCTACTTTCATGAATCGAGAACTCTTCTCATACCTGATAATATATATATTTTTAATTAGACTTTAAACAAACACCATCTACACATAGGGAAAATATATGGCAAATATACACACACAAGGAATATGAGCATATAACTAAAGATTAAAACAGGAGAAATGCTTGTACAGTGGTGCCTCGCATAGCGATTGCTCCGTTTTACGACAAAATCGGTTTGCGATGGACTTTTTGCCATCGCAAGAGCGATCGCTTTGCGATGCCCCTATGGGGAAATTCACTTTGCGATGATCACGGGGAAGCGATCATCGCAAAGCCCCCATTTTTGGGATGATTGTGGGAAAGTGATCATCGCAAAGCCCTGCAGATCAGCTGGCCGAAAATGGGGGCTTTGCGATGATCGCTTCCCCGCGATTATTGCAAAGCCCCCATTTTCGCACAGCTGATCGGCGGTTCCAAAATGGCGGCTGCTGTTTTGCCTCGCTTTAGAGGCACCCAAAATGGCCACCGCTATGGAGGAATTTCGCTTAAGGTTAGTTTCTAAGCCCATAGGAAAATATTAAACACGTTTTAATACGTTCCTATGGGCTTTTTAAAATCGCTTAGCGATTAAATCACTCAGCGCCGTTTTTTCCTGGAACGGATTAACGTCGCTACGTGAAGAACCACTGTATTGGTGCTATGTTTAGTAGTCATAAAGCCCAACTCACTGTTTTCGGAGGTTTTCATCATGAATTTTTTCACATGGGCCTAGAAACAAACAGAATAAACATAAATTTAAGTGCTTTTCTGCTATCAGTAAACAAAAAAAAAACCTCTAAATTTTCTTCTGTAAGACACTGTAATTACTAAACAAGAACACACTGATAAGGCAATACTAGTAAGCAAGTACTGAAAATCTTCTCTACTAATTAAGTAACATTTTTCTAAATATGTATTACTTTTGTCATCAGGCTGACATAATGATACAATGAGTACAACATGACCAATATTCAAGTGACACATTAAAAAGCATAGCTGAGATTTTAAAATTTACAGTTACAGTGGAACCTCTACTTAAGAACTTAATCTGTATTGGAAGGTGGTTCTCAAGTTGAAAAGTTCTTATGTTGAATCTGCATTTCCCATAGGAATGCATTGAAAACCATTTAATCCGTATCTGCTCTTTTCTGTCCATAGAAACTACTGTAATATGTTCCAAGACAAAAAAATATATTGAGAGCTGCTTTCAAGTCTAAAGAAAGCAAAACTCATGTGTACACCTCTGAATGCAGTTGGTTTAATATCTATTTCCTGCAAATATGTATGGGACTGGTAATAAATAGTTCAAGAACAAGCACATTACATTCTTACAACAGGTATTAAAGCCACGAAAACAGCAGCATAAACATTAAAGCTCACACTTGTGAATTAAAGTGGTTTTCAGAAAAAGGCTGAACTGAACTGATCTTACTAGTCCTTTTTTCCAACATTCTGATTCTCAACTTCTGCACTGACGCTACTTTATAATACAGTTTTACAAAATAGCTGTGTGCTGCATTGCACTAGCATATCTTAGCATGCCATACATTATGATTTTGCATAATCATACAACAAAAGTGGCTGTAATGTTGTTATTGCTAGACATGAAACAAAGGACAGGCACAAATCAGAAAAATGGTGAGTCATTTTTAATTTGTGATTTGCAACATTGAGAAATCATGAATTACAAATCAGTGACTTTTTCCTGACCAATCATATTTTTTTTACTTTAAAACCCCATAAAATGCCCCCCCAAGTACCTAGAGACACTAAATTTACACAGAAGCTTCTCCTGACTCTCC
This sequence comes from Pogona vitticeps, assembly GCF_051106095.1. Classification (NCBI taxonomy): domain Eukaryota; kingdom Metazoa; phylum Chordata; class Lepidosauria; order Squamata; family Agamidae; genus Pogona; species Pogona vitticeps. The sequence goes on along the minus strand of NC_135784.1, from coordinate 138,362,945 downwards.
TCTACAAGTCCTGCATATTTGGTGAAGTTTAGGTTTTGGACGTCCGAGTTACACACTCACAAGGACGGTACTCTCATGAAAAGTTCCCCCCAAGCACCCAGAAACAACAAATTCACACAGAAACTTCACCTGATTCTACTTTACAATCACTTCAAGTATGGTGAATATTGGGCTTCAGATGTCCACATTATGCACCTACAAAGTGGGTCCCTCCAAGAAAGTGCACTTCAGCAGTTGGCTTGGGGAAAACCCACTCTTCACCAAACATGGAGGGATTGTAGAGGAGAGGCAGGGAAATCTTCCCCACAATTTTGGTGTCTCTAGGTCCCTGGACGGCCATTTTATAAACAAACGAATCAACAAATCAAAATTGCTAAACATTCATTTATTCATATTTGTCGGGGACATTGATTTGTATGAACATGAATCAACAAATTAGCAATTTTTTAACAAATTTGGTTATTTGTTTTTTAATTCATGCCCAACTCTACCTGAAACCTTGTATTGCGTAGAAGGCTATTCAATCTGACAAAGTTTAGTGATTACAGAATAAGCTTTATTTGAACAGAAGATCAGAAAGATTATTGCTAAGGCTATTTGCAAAGACAAGGAAATCTACATTTCCATACTTCAATTCATACTAAATATAACCAATTGCAATTCCAAGTTTAGAACATAACCAGTTACAAACTTGAACAAATCTAGTCTTTTAGCTGTGTTCATCAGATAAAATTTATGTGGGGAAAATATATGTACACCCCCCCACAATAAAAGTTTAACTGAAATAAAAAAGTTTATGTCCCGAACAATTGCCGTATTGTCCGTGTATAAGATGACCCACACTTTCCCAACCCCAAATAAGAAAATTTGATCGCTGCTTTCCCCCTCGACTCCCTAAGCCCCGCGAAAGCAAGATCTAAGGGCTGCGGAAGTGGAGTGGTAAAGAAGCTATCAAAGGGGTGCATGATCAAAGGGCTGTGATCCTGCAGTGCTCTGATCCCTTCCCGCCTAACTTCCATGTAGAGAGCGACCCTCAATTTTTACTCTATTTTAGGAAAAAGCATCTTCTTATACACAGAAAAATACGGTAGTAGCAACAATCCTTAATCCTGCATTTCATATTTGGTATAACACAAGCGAACATACACACACTTACCCAAGTCGGAACGTGTATTCGTAAATAACTCTGCTGGACAAAACCCGCAAAGGTAGTATTTACAGACCTGATAAGAGAAGAAAAGGCTTAAAACACTGTCTTTTTTAAAAATCAGATTTGAAAGGACAAAATTATAGAACAATAAAGTGACTTATTCTTGCTTCCATCTCTTCTAAACCTTTTCCCAGTCTTATTCAGTACAACTGAGTACTTATTTTTCTTGCATATAAATAATGAGGTGTCACAGTCATTAAATATCTGGTTAAGTCATGCAACTTTTTGTTCTAGTTTCCCTCCTTATAAATATTGCATATTTGTTGTCCAAGTATGGGTTTTTATAACTAAAAAAATGCATCCCCAAAGGAACCCTTGCTTTATGGGACCCAATAGTAGGCATCACTGAAGTGTGGGGGAATGCCATAAAGAAGTGAACAAAGCTCAGTGATAGCCCAACAGTCCTCTTTATCCCTTCATTAACTCTTCACAAGATTTATAATAACTAGAGAACTAACTACAACCAATCTGGTAAAGGTGCCGTGTTTCCCTGAAAATAAAACAGAGTCTTATATTAATTTTTGCTCCAAAAAACGCATTAGGGCTTATTTTCAGGGGATGTTTTATTTTACAGTCATGTCATCTGGTTGCCGCACAATGATGGAAGGCGGGATTTCACTTAACTGGGGTTTATTTTGGGGGGTAGGGCTCATATTACAAGCATACTGAAAAATCATACTAAGGCTTATTTTCAAGTTAGGTCTTATTTTGAGGGAAACAGGGCAAGTACAAAGAATTTGATGAGAATATGTGCATTCCCCTCACAGGTTATCACCATTTAGAAAGAAAAAAGCAGTTCAGAAGTCCTGAAGGAATGAGGTGATCAGCATTCATCTCCACAGACATACTGTTAACTTCCAGCAGCCACATTCCCCTGAATGTCTTCAGCATTTATTTTGTATATTGACTTAGGTGTTCTCTGTGCAAAAAGTGATGTGCTATATGAGTCTGCAAATCTCATTTGGGAATTATGTCCTCCACACCACACGTGCTATTCACCCTTTAAGTATAACAGTTCAATGTACATGTCCCACAGGGATTTTAGACTTTTTGAAGATAAAGGTCTTTGCCAAGAACACATAATCAATGAATGCTGCATTACCTGAATTATAATAAACTGCCACATACCACCATACTATTGAGAAGACAATACACACATCTAATGCAGATTTGGACAGAGAATACAGGTGGTTTGAGGGAGGGGTCCAGGAGGCCATGCATGTGCATATAGAAAATCTCTCACTCAGCAGGGGTGAAATCCTTAGATACAATCTATCTCCTATTTATCAAGTTGCCCTTTCATCGATTCTCAGAAAGCTCAGGACCACACACACCAGAAAGACCACTGTTAACAACCCATCATAATGGATAGAGGACTGCAGAGGTGAGATTTTCACTCACCCCACCCCCCTGTCCACTGTACTGTACATCTAATGAGCCTACTCAGACCAGGGGGAAATGAAACCAACATGGAGAATATATCAGGGGTTTCCTGCCAACTCTCCTCAGACTGAAAAGCTACTTGGAGGGTAGTGAAATGTTTCAACCTAATAAGAAAGAAGTCAAGCTGCCATGACTCAACTTCCAGATAATCTCACCTGGATCTGAGAACCTGTTTATCTCTACAGAAGACCATGGACTCTCATAAAACTGAGGCTACCATGAAAGGACTAATGAACCTTTTATACAACTTTTTAAAGGAAAAAATGATATGAACACATTGTTTCATTCTAAAGAGTTAGAATTTATAATCCTTACTTCCCAATGGGTTATTTGGGGTATAGTCACCTTTAAATCAGTGTTAACATCACATGTTTTCCCCCCTAAAACAAAAAGCATTGCAACAATAAAAACTTTTAAAAAATCGGACAGAAACTTTTAAAATGTAATTTAAATGTAAAAAAACTACCAAAACTTATTTAGTTTAAAAGCTGATTTTTATCCACTTTGCTAAAGTCATGTGTTTTTACTGGGTGTAGGCAGCTTCTATCTCTCTGAGAATGAGGTTGATTCCTTCAGGGCAGGATAGCCAACCTTGAGATGCTAAAAGAACGACCTTTCACAATCCAATGGCAGAGTCAAGAATAAGACTATGGAGAAAAGAGTGTATCATTCCGAGGAGATGGGAAATGATTCTTTTTAAAAAGCCCATTTCTAGGGAGTGAAACTAAAATTCGATCATGCCACAGCTATGTTTGGGAGATGTAAGGGCTTTTAAAAGTAGGTAACTTGATCATCAAAGACATAACACTAGTGGGAAGGTAAACTACAGTGGTGCCTCGCAAGACAGGCGCTCCATTTAACGACGAAACCACTTGGCGTCGATGTTTTTGCGATTGCAAAAGTGACCACAAAACGATGTTCCCTATGGGGGAATTTTGCTTTGCGATGATCAGTTCCCTGCTTCGGGAACCGATTCTCGCAAAGCAATGATTTTTTAACAGCTAATCGGCGGTTTCAAAATGGCCGCCAGGTAAACAAAATGGCCACACGCTGTTTTGTGGGACGGATTCCTCGCTGCACAGGCAGTGAAAATGGCCACGCTATGGAGGATCTTCGCTGAACGGTGAGTTTCCAGCCCATAGGAACACATTAACCGGGTCTTAATGCGTTTCTATGGGCTTTTAAAAATCGCTTTACAATGTTTCGTTCTACAGTGATTTCGCTAGAACAAATTAACGTCGTAATGCAAGGCACCACTGTATATAACTCTTCAGCTGGTGCAGAGGATGTAGATGCCATACACATTTTAGATAACCTAATCAATCATGCTGGAGCACCAAATGAGGAAATGCAGTTGAGTGCTCCTGGAACACAAATTCAGGTGCAAGATGATACCTCCAAGGTTGTTATCTCTAAAATGCTACCTGTTTTACAACAGGTTCAGGTTAAACTTAGGGTCTCCAGGTGTGCAAGAGATGAAGGTGTAGTGAGGAGACATTCCAGTTTGTCAGAAACAATCCTGCACAAAAGGGACTGACTCCACTGAAATGTACTGGACCACAGGCCTAAACATGAAGTAGGTGGTTTAATTTAAGAATGGCTTTCAAACATATCCCTTGAGAAAGCCAGGAGGATTTAGAGGTTATTCAGCAGTAGTACTATATAACTTCAGTATCTAATGTAAAGTGGATGAAGCCATATTTTGTTCATTAAGGAAAAGTAACATTTTCAGATATTCTAAACACATATTTTATTTATTTATTTATTTATTTATTTATTTGATTTATATCCCGCCCATCTGGTAAGTCGGTACCACTCTGAGCGGCTAACACAGAAAGTATACAATTATAATAACATAAGTCCAAAATATCAATAACAGAACATAATAATCATAAATAATAAATAGGAAAAGAAGAGAGAAATAATTTAAATTAGCTTAGATGCTGGCAGGTGGGAAGGCCTTGACATAAAGCCATGTTTTTAATTGAGTTTTGAACGTACCCAGCGAAGGGGCCACGCGAATCTCAGGAGGGAGATTGTTCCAAAGGCGAGGAGCCACTGCCGAGAAGGCCCGGTTTCTTGTCTTCTCCCTCCGGGCCTCCCTCGGCATCAGGCTCCTCAGCCTCACCTCCTGGCTCGCGCGGGTGGTTCGGGTAGAACTTGGTGGGTGAAGGCGTTCCGCCAAGTATCAAGGTCCCAAACCGTTTAGGGCCTTATAAGTGAGCATTAAAACTTTGAAGTCGATACGGAAATGAATGGGCAGCCAGTGCAGTCTAGCCAGGATGGGAGAGATGTGATGATATTTTCTCCCTCCGGTGAGGAGTCTGGCTGCTGCATTCTGCACCATCTGAAGTTTCCGTATCAGCCTCAAAGGTAGCCCCACGTAGAGCGTGTTGCAGTGATCTAATCTTGATATTACGAGTGCGTGTACTAAGGTAGTGAGGGCCCCCGTGTCGAGATAGGGCCGCAGCCGGGCAATCTGCCAGAGGTGGAAGTAGGCGGAGTGGATGACCGACGTCACCTGTGTTTCCATGGTGAGCGCCGGGTCCAAATGTATGCCCAAGCTGCGGACCCCGCTCGCCGGGGCCAAGGTCGCCCCCCAAAAGAGAGAGGGCCAACCAGGCCACCAACTATGGGGGGCCTCACCCTCAGGACTTCCGTCTTGTCCGGGTTCAGCCGCAGACCGTTTTCCTGCATCCATTCCAGTATAGTCTCCAGGCAGCGCTGGAGGGTCAGGACGGCATCACCTGCAGTTGGTAAAAAGGAGATGTAGAGCTGGGTGTCATCAGCATACTGATGACACATCGCTCCACACCCTCTGATTATCCCAAAGAACAGCTGGTTATGAAATTTACCAAAGGTGACAACCTTGGGTTTAGCTCTATGGAAATAGAGGCCCTAGCCCAAGATGTATTATGAAATCACAGAGCTATCAAATTTAATTTCTACACAAACAGAAATCTAAAATAATAATACTTGATTTCAAAATAGCAAAATTCTCCAAATTGAGGAAATCAATAAAAAAGAAAGTGAAACTGAAAGAATCATATGTTGAAACATGCTTGTGGAGGGAGGGGAGGGGAAGTTTACTTCAAATCACAATTATAGAAGCTAAGCTATAATACAGACAACACTGCACTAAAAAGATAAAAAGACAACTCCCCTATTAAGACACCTTCCTAGCAGTAATTCATTTATCAAAAGCCCCTCTAAAAGAAAAGTTTTAGCCTGCTGGCAGAAAGACAACAGAGAGAAGGCCAGCTTCATCTCCCACAGAAGGGAAATCCACAGCCTGGGAGCAATCACTGACAAGGTCATCTTTCACAACTACACCAAACATGCTTGCAAGGATGGTAAGACCAAGAGAAAGACCTCTCTTTTACCAAAGGTGCACTGATTAAATAAATAGCTAAACAAACATATTTAATGAGTCTATTAACTGGATTTAAACAAAAATATACTGTATTCCTGTTTGTGACTGTATGATGTAATCATACATGGAATACTATTTGTATTTCTGGCCACTAAACCTCAAAAAGTACTGGAAAAGATACAGAAATGGGCAACTTAAATTATTAAACCGTTGCTTCAATTTCCTTAAGAGGAAAGGTTAAAATGTTTTGGGTTCTTCAATCGTTTTTTAAAAAAAGACAAAATAGAGGGACATGATAGCAACTTACAAAAGAAAAAAACCTGATGTGGACAGTATGGGTTTCCAAAAAAGACAAATGGAGAAAATTACAGTAGAATAAAAAAATATGAATTATGTACAGATTTTTTCCCCTCTCACATAATTTGAGAAGCCAGGGCACCTAATAAAGATGAAGATACTGTACAGGACAATCAAAAGAAGCTATTTCTTCATACAATTTATAGTTAAAGTATGGAATATATTACAAGAAGTAACTGTTACATAACAGCACTGATGTTACCTGTCTGTCATGGGTTTGGAGGGAAAGTTCCATCCTATGGGGAGTGGAAGGCGGGACATCAGGAGGAGGGGCTGTACTGTATAAATATGTGATGCCTGTGTGGTGAAGGGAGATGCTGAGACAGACTGTGAGACACTGGGTTGGGACGAAGCAGCAGCTGGGGAAGAAGAAGCTGTTGTGGGAGTCTGGGTGTCTGACAGGGTACTACTGTGTGTCAGAGTACCAGCCTGAAAGGTTCAGGGGTCTGTTGGTTAGCCAGAACTGATGGGTTCAGGGTCTGTGCTTTAAGTTAAAGGTTCTAGGTGAACCAAACTGTATGCTTGTGTGTGTGAGAATAAGCCACGTTACTTTATTTTATTCACCTGATTGTTTTATTTACCCTGTTTGTATTTAAAATAAACCTTATTCTTTTATTGTTTAAAAATCCATCCCTGGTCTGTGTGACTTATTATAGGGAATGGTTGGTGGCAGCTTAGTAACTGTGTGATAGATCCCAGTAGGTCTGGGTTTGTCACATTGATTGGTGTCCAGCGTGTGGGATACGACTGGTCCAGTTGTCCAGCGGTCCAGCAAAGCCTTGGCAAGTGTGCCCAGAGCAAGGGGGGTCTAGTCAGGGACAGTCTGAGGCGCGTAGGTAATCTTCTAGGTGTACCTCACGGGGAGGTGCACTAGTAGAAGAACGTGCCAACTGGGGAGACTTAGATTTAGGTGCTCTGAGGCAGCCTAGTTTTGGCGGGAAAAGCTGAGGCAAATCTGCGTAGCAACAGTGAGCTAGCTTGCCAGCTGAGAGGCCCAGCAGAGGGGGGTAGGCTCTGACTCGATACTGTTGCAAGTAGTGCTGAAGAACAGCAGCAGTCTCTAGGGAGAGCTGGTTCTGAGGCAAGAAGGAAAAAAAGTGGTCGTTTTATTTTGAGGCTTGACTTTTTAAAGCAGCCTGTTCTGAGGGGGGGTATGCCCTTGACTCGAAGCCAAGTAGCAGACATGAGTGAAGTGAAAGACCCCCAGATTGACCAAGGTTCTGAGGATGAATTTGGCTCAGTGCAAGGTGACAGCACAGGAGAGCAGAACCCAGAACTTAGAAAATTGATCCTAGCCCAACAGCATGAACTGAGGGTGAGGGAAATGGAGGAAAGATTAGAGAGAGAGAAAATGGCATTTGAATTAGAGCGAGAGAGAGAGAGAATGGAGAGGGAAGAAAGAATGGAGAGAGAGAAAATTGCTCTGGAAAAAGAAAGGATGGCGTATGAGTTAAGAAAACTGGAAATGATGAACCAGAACAATAATAATAATAGGGATTCTGAGGGAGGCCAACTGTCTAAGGCTGACCTGAAGAAATTCCCTGTGTACCACAAGGGAGATTGTCCTGAGGTGTTCTTTTCCTTAGTGGAAAGAGCGTTTGTGGACTTCTCAGTGAGGGAAACTGAGAAGATGACCATCATGCGGTCTTTAATCAGTGGTAGCCTGGCTGAGGTTTATGCCGAGATGCCTGAGGAATTGATGAAAGATTTTGCAGAGTTTAAAAAACTGGTGTTTGCAAGACATGGGATAAATGCAGAGCAGCTGAGACAAAGATTCAGGTCCCTTACCAAGAAGCCAGAACAGACTTTTACCCAAGTGGGGGCCCAATTGGTGAGGCTGCTTGAGAAATGGCTATCGCAGGAGGGAATAGAGACCTATGAGCAGCTTAAAGACTTGATAGCCCTGGAACAGTTCTATTCAGTCCTGCAGGGGGAATTGAAATTCCAGGTGAGGGAAAGGAAACCGAAATCTGTGGCAGCAGCCGCAGAGATCGCAGATTTTATCTCCCAAATAAGAAAGCCCTTGGGTGAGGGGAAATCTGTAGGTAAACCCAAAGAAACCTACAGCAAGTACTCTCAGGGACCAGGGAAAAGCCAGCAAGGGGGAGGGGCCCATGGTGAAGGGAAGCCCTCAGACATGAAACCAAGACCTCAGATTTTGGAGGGAAAACCAAAACAAGATGAGAGAGAATCAAAATATACCAGAAAATGCTATTTCTGTCAGGGAAAGGGTCATCTAATCTCAGAGTGTGAGAAATTAAAGCAGCTAAAAGGAATGGTGCCTCAGAATTCTAGTGGGACCAAGCCAAAAGCTGTGTTCTGTGTCCAGAAAGAGCAAAGCTCATTGTCACAGAGGGAGCCTGTTGCCATGACTACTCAGTCTGGAACAGCTACCTCTGCTGATCAGGCTGAGGAAAATGGTCCTCTTGGGGAGGTAAAGCGCTGCTTGCTGGTAAAAACAGATTCTCAGTTGTTTGAGACAGCCGGGGTGGACGTAGGAATACTTGACCGTCAGTATAGGGGGCTGCGGGACACTTGTTCCCAAGTAACCCTATGCCATCCAGATATCATCCCTAGGGAGTTTATAATCCCAAATGAGAGCATGAAGGTGGCAGGGATTGAGGGGCAGATAATCTCTCTGCCAGTAGCAGAGGTACCTGTCAACTTTCAAGGCTGGAGGGGAGATTGGCGGATAGCGATTTCATCGACTCTGCCAGCAGCCGTGCTCGTGGGAAATGACCTGGCTGAACATGTGAAACGGGTGCTAGTGATTACACGCTCACAAGCCACCACAGGGACAGTTCAGGGGGGTAATGATGAGCCAGAGACGGAAGCAGGTGGGGGAAGTTCAGAAGCTGTGGTGGAAACCTTAACCACAGACAGCAGATTTGGACAGGAGCAAAAGGCAGACGCCACTCTCCAAAAGTGTTTTGAACAGGTGACTGACGCCCAGCTAACACCTGAGACCCCAGTGAGATTTCTGGAGAAAAAGGGGATTTTATATAGAGAAACCCTGAGGAATATCTCAAAAGGGGGAGATGGGATCAGAAGTCAGCTGGTGGTACCTGAAAAGTATCGCCCCATGATCTTACAAAGGGGGCACTCTGACATGTTTGCTGCACACTTAGGGGTCAACAAAACACAGCAGAGAATCACACAGAATTTCTACTGGCCTGACATAGGGAAGCAGATCAGGGAGTTCTGTAAACAATGCGATGTGTGTCAAAGGCAGGGGAATAACCGCGATAGGACCAAAGCAAAGTTGTGCCCTTTGCCTGTGATTGACACTCCGTTTAAATGCATAGGGGTGGATATTGTGGGACCTTTGCCCAAGGCCACAAAGAGGGGGAACAGGTTCATCCTAACAATTGTGGACCATGCCACAAGGTATCCTGAAGCCATACCCCTGACTAACATTGAAACTAACACAGTGGCCGATGCTTTGGTGGGGTACATGTCCAGGATGGGATTTGCCTCAGAGATAATCACAGATTTGGGCACATCGTTCACGTCAAAGCTCATGAAACGCTTATGGCAAATCTGTGGAATTAAGCTCAGGGAAGCCACTGCCTATCATCCTGAAAGTGATGGGGTAACTGAGAAGTTCAATGGGACTCTAATGCGCATGATTAGGGCTTTCTTGGCAGAGAATCCAAACAATTGGGACCAGAAGCTGCAATCCCTTTTGGTTGCTTATCGATCAGTGCCACAAGCCAGTACCGGGTTCAGTCCATTTGAACTTTTATTTGGGAAAGGGGTGAAGGGGCCCCTTGATTTGATCGAGCAGGGTTGGGGGCAGATCGCCCAGGGTGACCCACAAGACGTTGTGACTTACATAGACACCTTGATGAATGACCTAAGGAGAAACCTAGAGCTAGCAGCAGAGACCCTGCCAGCTCAAAAGGTCAGAAAGAAAGCTTGGGATGACCAGGAAGGCAGGGAGAGGCGCTTTAACCCAGGGGAGGAAGTGCTTTGGCCTAGGCTCTGCAGAGAGAGCAAACTGCAGCTGGGTATCCCAGAAAGAAAATACTTGGGTCACATAGTAGGGGGAGGAGTGATAAAACCCCTAGAGGCTAAGATAGAAGCAGTTCGAGATTGGCCTAGACCCACCACCAAGAGAAAAGTCAAATCATTTCTTGGGTTGGTGGGCTACTACAGAAAGTTCATCCCGAGGTTTAGCGAGATTGCGGCTCCGCTGACCGATCTGACGAGGAAGACGGCTGATGACCGCATCCCGTGGACCAGCGACTGTGAGGCGGCGTTCCAGAGGTTGAAGGAGGCGTTAATCAACTATCCTGTCCTGCGTGCTCCAGACTTCGACCGGGAGTTCATCATCTACACCGATGCGTCTAACAGCGGGGTAGGAGCAGTTCTGTGCCAGGAGGACGAGAATGGTGACCAGCATCCAGTGTCCTACCTGAGTAGGAAACTTCAAAAAGGTGAGACATTTGGCAACCGTGGAGAAGGAGTGTTTGGCCATAGTCTACGCGATCCAGAAGGCCAAGCCTTACATCTGGGGAAGACATTTTGTTCTGTGTACTGACCATTCACCATTGCAATGGTTAAAGACAATGAAAACCCACAATAGCAAACTTATGAGGTGGGCTTTGAACTTACAGGACTATGACTTTGAAGTGAAGGTGGTCAGAGGGTCAGTGAACTGTGTTGCTGACGCCTTATCAAGAAGACCTGAAGACTGAAGACGGCGAAAGAACATGGACTATATGTATATAATGAAAACAAAAAGTTAAAATGTACCTGGTTTTAAATTGGTTTGTATTAATAAAGGTAAATTGATGTAATGTATATGGTAAATGTTTAAATGCCTATTTGAAATGTTTAACTTAGAATGTAAGTAAGTATAATATGGTAGGTATAATTGGTGTTGTGTGTTTTATACAGGTTGTTTTTTTGGGAAAAAGCACCTTAGCTTTCCCCCTACAAAACAACTTATAAAGAGGGGAGGTGTTACATAACAGCACTGATGTTACCTGTCTGTCATGGGTTTGGAGGGAAAGTTCCATCCTATGGGGAGTGGAAGGCGGGACATCAGGAGGAGGGGCTGTACTGTATAAATATGTGATGCCTGTGTGGTGAAGGGAGATGCTGAGACAGACTGTGAGACACTGGGTTGGGACGAAGCAGCAGCTGGGGAAGAAGAAGCTGTTGTGGGAGTCTGGGTGTCTGACAGGGTACTACTGTGTGTCAGAGTACCAGCCTGAAAGGTTCAGGGGTCTGTTGGTTAGCCAGAACTGATGGGTTCAGGGTCTGTGCTTTAAGTTAAAGGTTCTAGGTGAACCAAACTGTATGCTTGTGTGTGTGAGAATAAGCCACGTTACTTTATTTTATTCACCTGATTGTTTTATTTACCCTGTTTGTATTTAAAATAAACCTTATTCTTTTATTGTTTAAAAATCCATCCCTGGTCTGTGTGACTTATTATAGGGAATGGTTGGTGGCAGCTTAGTAACTGTGTGATAGATCCCAGTAGGTCTGGGTTTGTCACAGTAACAACGCCTGGCCACTTGGATGGTTTTACAACTACATTAGACCAATTCAGGAAAGATAAATTATCAATGGTTGCAAATCATGATGGCTAGGGAATACACCAGGATGAATACTACTGTGCTCAACTACAGACATCTAGTTATCCACTGTGGAAAAAGAATGCTAGATTCCATAGGCATTTGGCCCTGATCAGAAGTGGTCCCTGACTCATTACATTCCAGTGTGCTATTAATAATAAAAGGAAGTCTTGTTCACTGAAAATTAACACAATTATTAAGGACACCAAGCTAACCTTAATACTAACAGCCCTGTTAATAGATACCTCAATGCCTGTCTCTCCATTGATGGCAGGGACTATAAGGGCATTTGGCTGACACTGCTCCATGAGACTTGCAATCTCAAAAAGACAGGTTCCTGGTTGCACGGAGTAAGTGTGCTCATTTGTCCATGCACTACTTACATTCCCCTTGCAAATGGTTCCTGTCAGTGTGAGTGAGTGAAGTGGCTATGGCATGTGTCCCTAGCTTCATCCATGCTTACACAGAAACTCTTCTTTGGAAAATACCTGAAAAATATTAATATTACTAATACTAATTGAAAATACTAATGTTGATGATTAATGCAACTATTATTAGAAGACCTATTAGTATACAGTGGTGCCTCGCTTGACGACGTTAATCAGTTCCAGCGAAATCGCTGTAGAACGAAATCAATCGAAATAAAAAAGCCCATTGAAATACACTGAAAACCGTTCAATGTGTTCCAATGGGCGAAATACCTTCTCGTCCAGCGAAGATCCTCCATAAGGCGGCCATTTTCTGCTCCCTGTAGCACGATGAATCAGTCCCTAACACAGCGGGGAGCCATTTTGCACAGTGAGCGGCCATTTTGCACAGTGGGCTGCCATTTTGGAACCCCAACCATCAGCTGTTTTGATCGTCGTAAAGCGATTTTTCCCATTAAAACATCGTTTTGCGATCACAAAAACCTAATCATCTAGCAGATTCGTTGTTTAACGAGGTAATCGTTAAGTGAGGCACCACTGTATGTTGAACTTCTTGAGTCATGGTGGATAAAAAGCAATTATAAAAAGCCGCCTAGAGTGGCCGCAATTCCAGGTAGCCGGCTCAAGATTGACTCAGCCTTCTATCCTTCCGAGGTCAGTAAAATGAGTACCCAGCTTGCTGGGGGGGGGGCAATGTGTAGCCTGCATAATTAAATTAAACTGCCCAGAGAGTGCTTGAAGCACTATGGGGTGGTATATAAGCAGCACACTTTGCTTTTGCTTTGCTTTTTTAAAAAAAATCAAACTGATTGAAATCACAATTTAAATTTTAAAAATGTTTTATTTAAATCAATTTGATTTAAATAAAAACCGCCTTGCAGGGATTTCATTAATTTTAAGAACACATTTGAAAGTGCAACTGCAAAGACAACAGATGTAGTGGTTATAGCCAATTCCACATCCACTTTCAGCCAGTGCCTTGAGAGATTAGATAAAAGTGAAGGGAAAAAAAATCAAAATATAGCAATATGTTTGCTTGTGGATACATGCAAAGTAGAAGCATTCCTTGAGCTAATCACAGAAGAACAGTTCTCATTCTTCCACAAAAGAGAAGTCTGTGTGGATCATTTTGTCTAACAACAGGCACAAACAGTAGGTTTGGATGTAACAGCAAACTGTGGTTGGCATTAAGCAAATGAGCCTTTTATGACCTTCAGGTTGTGTGTACCTTCTGTTGCATAACACAATTATCTCTTTCTCTAGTTTGAGGACAAGGATACTAAAAGATTTGTTAACTATTATTTTTATGTGCTATCAAGTTGGAATTGAATTACAGTGAGATATTTAAGGTGTTTACATGGTTGAGCCAAGATTCAGATCCAGGCCTCGTGGGTCCTAATCCGCCACTACATCCACAACATCACAATGGATATTTCATTAACATAGGTTTGGTTTATTTTCAACTTGCTTTTCTTCACTTGAACAAACATAGAAGCTTTGTTGTTAGGAGTCACTATGTGCCAACTTCTCGCAATCCTAGGAATTAATGACTCCCAAAAGGTCTACAAAACTCAACAGGACTTATTTCAGTGTAGACACCTACAGGACTGAGCTATAACTCCACAGGCAAAGTGCAAATATTGTTTTCTACATACATATGATTATTTAAGCTATGCACATACGAACTAGAAATGTTGCAAGTGCCTAACTCCTGTGGGTGCCCTATAAAAAATTGCTGTTTCCAAATACTCTCTGGCAGGTTCTTAAGAAATGGGTTCTAGTAGGTGGAAACCAAACATTCTCCCTACTAACAGTTGACACTATTCAGTTTTTAGACAGCCAAGTGCAAGTTATCCCAGACAGCGTTGTAGCAAACAGAGGAACAAATTTAGCCATCATGAACTCAACTGTTCTGTTTACTATAAATGAAAAAACAAAAGAAAAAGAAAGCCACATTAGGTGCTAAAATCAGATAGCTATTCTGTTTTTGAAAATATTGTACTACTGAAGTGAACAAAGTTACAGGCAATTCTATGTCAATAAACTCTTGCCTCTTTAAGTACCACAGAAGCCATTCTTCACAAAGTTAGGGTGAACGTTTGGAGCATTCCTGGACTCAATTTTGCTCCTGCATTCTCAAGAGGCTAATGCTGTTGTCTGCCAGTAAGGCTAGTTTTCAATTGGACACATGCAGTAACTATACTGTTACTAGTAGGATGGACCTAGCCACAGGAATGTACTTCAGCTAGTAACTAGGATTCTGTTTGTTTGTTTAGTCGTTTAGTCGTGTCCAACTCTTCGTGACCCCATGGACCAGAGCACGCCAGGCCGTCCTGACTTCCACTGCCTCCCGGAGCTGGGCCAAATTCATGTTTGTTGCTTCGATGACACTGTCCAGCCATCTCATCCTCTGTCGTCCCCTTCTCCTCTTGCCCTCACACTTTCCTAACATCAGGGTCTTTTCGAAGGAGTCTTCTCTTCTCATGAGATGGCCAAAGTATTGGAGCCTCATCTTCAGGATCCGTCCTTCCAGTGAGCACTCAGGCTTGATTTCCTTTAGAATGGATCGGTTTGTTCTCCTTGCAGTCCAAGGGACTCTTGACAGTCTCCTCCAGCACCACAATTCAAAAGCATCAATTCTTCGGTGGTCAGCTTTCTTTATGGTCCAGCTCTCACTTCCGTACATCACTACAGGAAAAATCATAGCTTTGACTACTCTGACTTTTGTTGGCAAGGTGATGTCTCTGCTTTTTAAGATGCTGTCTAGGTTTGTCATCACTTTCCTCCCAAGCAGGCGTCTTTTAATTTTGGGGCTGCTGTCACCATCTGCAGTGATCATGGAGCCCAAGAAAGTAAAATCTGTCACTACCTCCATATCTTCCCCTTCTATTTGCCAGGAGGTGATAGGACCAGTGGCCATGATCTTAGTTTTTTTGATGTTGAGCTTCAGACCATATTTTGCGCTCTCCTCTTTCACCCTCATTACAAGGTTCCTTAATTCCTCCTCACTTTCTGCCATCAGAGTGGTATCATTTGCATATCGGAGGTTGTTGATACAGTGGTGCCTCGCAGAACGGGCGCCTCGCAGAGCGATGAATTCGCACTACGAGGCCGTTTTTGCGATCGCAAAACGGTGCCTGTATAGGCGGGAAATCGCAGAGTGAAAGTCGGTAAGCTGCTTGCTTACCGA
This sequence comes from Pogona vitticeps, assembly GCF_051106095.1. NCBI lineage: Eukaryota > Metazoa > Chordata > Lepidosauria > Squamata > Agamidae > Pogona > Pogona vitticeps. The sequence continues at coordinate 138,347,359 of NC_135784.1, read as the reverse complement.
CCTTCGCTTTGCGACCCGACAATCAGCTGTCCAGCGGGTCCAAAATGGCCGCCGGAACAGCCGAAAGGGGTCGGGGCACAGCATTTTCGCGGCCTTCGTAAGCAAGGGGAGGGTGCGAAAACGCTGCGTGCAGCCATTTCAGGGCTTCCGGCAGTGTTTTTGCACCCTCCCCTTGCTTACCAAGGGCGCGAAAATGCTGCGCCTCGGCCCCTTTCAGCTGTTCCGGAGGCCATTTTGGACTCGACGGACAGCTGATCGCAGCCATTTTCGCGCCCTCGTTCTGCGAGGGGAGGGCGCGAAAATGGCTGCCGGCATCGCTGTACGGTAAGTAAACGTGCCGGTTGGAGCGTTTCAATGGCTTTTTTACTTCCGTACAGTGATGTTTCACACAGCAAGGGTTAATCCGGAACGGATTAACCTTGCTGTGCGAGGCACCACTGTATTTCTTCCAGCAATCTTAATTCCAGTTTGGGATTCCTCCAGTCCGGCCTTTCGCATGATGTATTCTGCATATAAGTTAAATAAGCAGGGAGACAATATACAGCCTTGTCGTACTCCTTTCCCAATTTTGAACCAATCAGTGTTTCCGTATCCAGTTCTAACTGTTGCTTCCTGTGCCACGTATAGATTTCTCAGTAGATAGATAAGGTGGTCAGGCACTCCCATTTCTTTAAGGACCTGCCATATTTTGCTGTGGTCCACACAGTCAAAGGCTTTTGCATAGTCAATGAAGCAGAAGTAGATGTTTTTCTGGAACTCTCTGGCTTTCTCCATAATCCAGCGCATGTTAGCAATTTGGTCTCTAGTTCCTCTGCCCCTTCGAAATCCAGCTTGCACTTCTGGGAGTTATCGGTCCACATACTGTTCAAGCCTACCTTGGAGGATTTTGAGCATAACCTTGCTAGCGTGGGAAATGAGTGCAATTGTATGGTAGTTGGAGCATTCTTTGGCACTGCCTTTCTTTGGGATTGGTATGTAGACTGATCTTTTCCAGTCCTCTGGCCACTGTTGAGTTTTCCAAACTTGCTGGCATATTAAATGTAGCACCTTAACAGCGTCATCTTTTAAGATTTTAAATTGTTCCACTGGAATGCCATCACCTCCACTGGCCTTGTTGTTAGACAAGCTTTCTAAGGCCCATTTGACTTCACTCTCCAGGATGTCTGGCTGGAAGCAAAAGGCATGCAGCTCTTCATTATCCATCCTTCTGCCTACTGGTCCTCTTCTAGAACCTTCATCTTCAGGCAAGCTTTCCATCAGTGGCTAGATTTTTGAGTGGGGTTGCTAAACATATTGTTGTGTCTTACTGCTTTGAATGTGTTTTTGTGTGTTGTTTTTGTCTACTGTGTTGTAATGTGGTATTTGAACCTTTCTAGAATTTGTACACAGCAGGTCCCTGTACCTATGGGGAATTGGTTCCAAGCCTCCTGCTGGCCGCTGAAAAAGGTTAAACACTATTTTAATAGCAAACGGTATACAGTCATGCCCCACTTAACGGTTGCCCCGCATTATGACGAATCTGCTTCATGACAATGTTTTTGTGATCGCAATTGCGACAGCAAAACGATGGTCTAAATGTTTTTTTTTTTTTTTTTTTTTTTGCTTTGTGAAGATCGGTTCCCTGCTTCGGGAACCAATTCTTCGCATTATGACGATCAGCTGATCGTCAGGTTTTCAAAATGGCCACCAGGTGCTCAAAATGGTTCCCCGCTGTGCTTAGGGACGGATTCCTCGCTATACAGGCACCGAAAATGGCTGCCGTATGGAGGATCTTCGCTGGACTGTGAGTTTTTAGCCCATTGGAACGCAGTAACCGGGTTTTAATACGTTTCAATGGTTTTTTTCAATTTTGCTTTACGATGTTTTCGCTCTACAGCAATTTCGCTGGAACGAATTAATGTCGTTAAACAAGGCACCACTGTATACAGCATGGTCTCTGGTTCACTCTAATAGCCAGCTCTGGTAATTTCATCATTAAAAATATAAATATTGGATGTTTTTCTTTTAATATTTTCAGACCATGGTTAAGTGTATCCGCAGATACTGATCCTGAAGATAAGGGGGCCTCTACTATATTTACTATTTTTAGCTGCCTTGGGTCCCTTTTAAGGAGAAAAGTGGGGTAAAATATTTTAAATCAATTAATTAAGAAACAGATGCAATGCAGAATGCTGGTCATTATCTTCGAAGATCTTAACACTGCAAACTACACCAACTAAACTGCCTGCTGTTGCTCATCCGCTGAGATTATCTAGCTAGGTCTCTTTTGTTTCCATCACCTTTACAGCTCAGCTAGTGGAAACAAAAGAATGGGCCACCTGAACTGCAATACTAGGTGTGACTACTTTTTTTTTTACTAAAAATATTTTACCTTGTAATTCTGCTTAAAAAGGAATCAAGATGGCTCACACAATGTTTAAAGATAAAAAATGTAAGTATACAAATACAAAAAGGATCAAAGAAATACCACACTTTAGAAGTAGTAAAGAAAAGCAACACAAAAACACATTCAAAGTAGTAAGGCATTTTAAAAATCCCACTCAAGCTTGCCTGAAGAGAAAGGCCTTAGTCTGCTTGCCTAAAGACAGCAGAGATAGGGTCAGCCTGGCCTCCTGTGGGAATGAGTTTCAAAGTCGTTCCCACAGGAGGCCAGACAATGAAGTTATCCTGGACTGGAACACGCTAAACATGACTGCTTGAAAAAGTATGAAATTTAGAATGAAATTCTGAAACAGCAAATCACATCACACTTCACAATGACCCCATTTCCTCCATCTCAGCCTCAATGCCCCCACATGCTCTCTCTTCTCCTTCTACAGGGAGTGGGGGAAAGTTGGGCTTTTTGTTTTTATTTAATGATAAACAGATATGGATATGAAATGAGAAACACAAAAACAAAGGAACTGGGCTGGCCCATATTTCTTTTTGTGACGTGGTTGTGGGATCCTGTTTTGCTAGAGCAAAACAAAGTACCAAACTTTTTTCTGCTTGGCATTTTGTTTGGCTCTGGCAAAATGGGATGGCCTGCCCCCATCACCTCTGCCTACCTGGTCCTGCCACCTCCACCTCCTCTGCTGCTGGTGTGGGCTGCCGGTGCCATTTTCAAAAGCAGTGGCAGGCTCCTGGTGTGGTGAAGCCAGAGTTGCTGCCTCTGCATATGTGCCCACCCATCAGCTGCAGGCACATGTGTAGAGGCAGCTGGTTCAGCATACCTGCCAGGAGCCTGCTGCCGCCTCTGAAGAGGGCACTGGTAGAGGCAGCCAGACAAGGCAGCCTCCCTACTGGCATGAACATGGAAAAATAACTGCAAACAGGTTCATTTTTCAAGGGGTTTCTAATGGTTTGTGGTTCATGGGCAACCATGAACCATCACAAACCACTGTTTTCCAGTTCATGCCCATCTCTAGAAGTTATATATTACTTGCTTGCTTTTGAAGTAAAAACAATAAATGAAAAAAAAAAAACCCTTTGCTTCTTCTCTCTCTGTCCCTCTGCAGGGAGTTGGGGAAAGCTGAATTTTATTTATTTATTCCTTCCCTTTGTTGGTCAGCCATATATTACTACTGTACATTGGCTTGCCACTGAAGTGAAACACCACTCACTGGATTGTAAAGAAAAAGTTCCACAAGTGTTTCTGCAAGGAGCAAGAGAAAGTTGGGTGGTTTCTTTCTTTTATTTATAGGCAAGCAACGTTTCACTTCACTGGTTTGTCTGGTTTCACTTTGGTTCAATACTGGCAATCACAGATGCCAGAAACTGAACTAAAACAGAGCAATCCTACCAGTGCTAAAGACACAGCAGCTCCTGTCAGGGACCCAAGAAGGTACAGGTTAGCATAGCTAAGGGTCAGGCTGGTCCATGATTTCCTTTACATCATGTGGATGCGAGGAAATAAGCAAATAAGCATGTTCCAAAGCAGTCCAAAATGTGAGACAAAGTGCTCTAATCACACCTTTAGCCCTTCTATGCTCAACTACCCAGGAGAATCATTTGCCCCTCTTTGATAAACTATGTACCTTTTGAAAAAGTTCAGCAACAGATTTTGCAATTCACTTTTATGTGAGTACCTTCCTATTTTAGCAGTTAGTGATAGTTTGTTTTTTTGTCTAATCTTATTGGGGGTAACTTTTTTCCAATCGTTGTTAATCAGGTTGCATAGTTCTGCTTTGAACTGGAAAAGGGCAATCAAACGCTCTCCTAAGTAAGTGCAGTATACAGTAATGCACTGAAAATTTATAAAAACGAAAGAACAGAAACGAAGAACGCCCTTTTCACATCCACGTTTTAGCTCCTGCCTTTTCACCCTGCCTGCACCGAGATGGGATGCCTGGAAACACGGCGCCCACCGTGTTTCCAGGCATCCCATCTCGAGACATCTATTGTCCGCTGCTCTCGCGGCTCATCGCCGACATCTCAGGCTAGGGGGTCCGATGAGTTTCCTTGCTTCCCTCTGAAGCACCCAAGGGCCCTCTCCCGCAGCTTCTGCGGCGCTTCCTATTCACCCCACCCTTGGGAGGCCCTAAAGGTGCTTCGAGCAGTGCAGCCTCTTGCCGCCAAGCGACTCCTCACAGACGAAATTGGGAAGACAAGAGTCTCTTTGAAACCCAGCCCGTTAAAAACGCTGCCTTTGCACTCACCGCCGGTCCCCCGTCTTCTCCCTCCTCCCACCGCTTCATCATCCACTCGGGGCGCGCGAAAAGGACCGCCACCGAGCGAGGCCCTGCTACCCAGAACAAGGCCCGGGCTCCGCGCTACTCACGCTTTCATGGTCCCACCGCACGTTGCTGCGCTTTTCGTCTGGGGCCAGGTTCCTGTCCCGGCCCATAAGCTCGTCCAAAAGCTGGGCAGCCGAAATCATGATGCCAGTCAGCCCGCTTGGCTGCCGCTACGCCACCGCTTTCCCTCCTTTTAACAAGACACACAAGCCGCGCCGCTAACGAGACTGACAGAGACAAAATGGCGGCACCCTCCAGCCAGGGCGTTTCCCACAATGCACTACGCACATCTCGCGTAGCCGCCCCCGCGTCTTGTTGTCAAGGCCCCGCGTTGCCTACGGGTAGAGAGAGAGAGACGGCAATGCAGCGGGGAGCCGCGTCGCGTCCCTGGTCTTGTGCTGAAGTTTTAAGGACAGACTACATGGGCAGTTTCCACATCCCACGGTTCCTACCAATGCTCAGAGGGGTTTTTTTCCAATAAAGAGGGGAGCACGGATCCTCAGCGTACCAAACCAAGCAGTTCAGATACAGCTGAGCATCACCTAACTGGACTCTACGCTCGCACGTATTCGACAGTTGCTCCGACTTTCCAGAGCTTCGCAGAATACAAGACCCCTCTGGATTTGTATTAAATAAATAGACGGCTAGAGATATTTAGCCTTGGTCTTATTTTGACTGTATATTTACTATTGTTGGTAACACCGTAATTTACATTAAATATTATTTAGAACTTCATGGAAACATCTGCCACTTTTCAGAAATATTTCAAATTCTTGTACAGTATTGGAAGTGAGTAAGGCAGAACGGTGGTACCATTAAAGTTACATCTAGAATGTTTCCAGAGTAACTATCCCTAAGGAGGGAACATATTTTCCAAGGAAAGGAGCTTCAGATACATGCAGTATGAAGTAAAGCAAGTGCCTCCTCGCCTGCAAAGCAAATCTTGTATTCTGTGTCCAGACGATGTCTGTGGATGCTATCATTAATTCATTTCTGAGATTGATTTATTTTTGCATGACACTGTTCTAGGTGGTGTGCATATAAAAACCAGGGCAAAAAGCAAAATGACATAATCAAACATAATAATAGACAAACAACAACAACAAAAAAAAAACAGACAAAGGTGTAAACCCAAATGGTTTAGTAAAACCAGGCAGCAATAGAAGATGGGAAGAACATGATGATGCCAGAAAGCCATAGGTTAGGACACTCTCAATGGTGCTACGATAGTATGACAGAAGTAAATGCTGAGATAAATTTAACTTGCCGAGCATTCTCAGGAAATACAGCCTCTTCTGTGCCTTCTTCACCAGCATGTTGGCATTTATATTCCATGAGAGGTTCTCTGAGATGTAAGTGCCCAGAAATTTAAAACTACCAACTCTCTCCGCCATTTATGTACAGTGGTAAATGTACATTTCTCTTCGTCCTAAAATCAATTATGAGTTCTTTAGTTTTTTTATGTTAAGTGTGAGATGATTTTCTTTACACCAAAGTATCAACCCATTATTATTATATTGCTTATTAATAAATATATTAATATATTTGCTATATATTAGCAAAATGTTTGTGATTGATATGGTTGCTCTTATTTCAAATTTCACCAGCCTTCATCTGTTGAACGCTGGCGTGTCAGCCAGCTCTTACAGACAGGTCGTTGCACAATCCAGACTACCAAACCCCAAGTTTACACCTCTCCCTACAACAAAAGAACAACTGTACCCTTTCCTTTCCTAAGAACAGAGTGCATTAAAAATCAATGATTTCCAAATTTATTTAAATAACAATTTAAGTCATAATGTAAATTTTAAAAATCTTTTTTATTTAAATAATCAAAATACCTTATTTTAAAATTTTAAATCTGCTTTAAATCCATTTAAATCAAATCCACCCTGCCTCAGAAGCAGACAGATCATCTCAGGACATTCAAAGTAATGGAAACTTTGTTGTGTGGGTCAAATCTTAGTGACAGAGGGAAAATAACAGTATGCCCTGTGGATGGTAAGCATGCTCCTGGAGAGATAGGGAAAGGTAGACTTTTGGAGGACTGTCTGACTTTGGGGTTCTTTTATCCTCTCCTGATCTTCATCAGATAGTGTTAATGGAAAACAATGCTGGAATAGGTCTGGAATTTCAGAGTAGGTGGCTGCTATTAGGTAGCAGTATGCCCACTCTCAAAACAAAAGAAAGATAGCAGTTAGTATAGTTATTGTAATGGGGAGTTACAGTATATGCTTCTTGGGCAATTTGGGAGCCTGGCTGCAGTATTTTATTCCAGTTGAGGTTTCTGAACTCTCTCCAAAGGCAGCCGTGCAAAGAGTGCATTGGACTGTGTACAAACACCATGCAAAAGCTCAATCATGTTCGTTTTACCTGACTTTGGAGAATACTGAATATCAGATGGCAGGATAAAGTCCCTGACATTGAAGTCCTGGAGCAAACACAGATAACAAGCATTTTTAACATTTTGAAACAACTACAACTTCAGTGGAGTGGACAAATCATCAGGATGTTAGATTACTGTCTCCCAAAGCTCTCTACTAGAGAGCTTGCTGCAGGTGCTCAATTGCTTGGTGAACAAAATAAACTATTCAAGGACCCACTGAAGAAAACTTTGAAATAATTTAATATTGACCATGTCCATTGGGAAGCTCCCACTCAAGACAAAAATGTCTAGCAAAGAGGGGTTAAAAATTGGAGGGAAAATCAAGGATGCATAAAAAAGGAAAGAAACATGGAAACAGAAATGTAACAGTTTGAGGGACCATCAACCAGAAGGTCAAACAAGAAATCCCTCAAACCACCTTCTGCAATAAAACTCAAAATAGGCTCCTGTAAACTCTTGGTTCTGCTGTATGAGATGGAACTGTGGACTTTACTGTGAAGGAGGAGTGTGTGAAAGTGTGCCGTCTGTGACGATAGAGGCCATAGAAGGAGGAGAGGATGGGGGAAGTGAGAGAAGGTGGCTAAAGAAGTGACAGTTACAAAGGAGGTGGGAGAAGTTGAATTGAAGGAAAAGGCGGGAAAGGTGGAGATTTGCCTGGTGGAGGAGGATGCAAGGGGGGAATGCAGAGCAAGAGGTGACAGCATGGGAAGAGGATATAAGCGGGGAAAGGGTGCATTGGTTCAGTTCAATGTTGGAAGAATATGTATGAGAGAAAAAGGGAAGAAGCACGAAGGGAAGTAGAGTACATAAAGACTCAGGGGCTACTGAGAGACTTTCCCCACTTGAAGGTGGGAGGACTGTTGCCGGAACCAAAATTGGGGTAAGATAAGCTGACTCCGTTTCGAACCCAGGAATGGACTGTCATCATAGCACCGCGCAAGCTAGAGTTGCAAAGAGAGACTGAGATTGCCTACAACCGTTTCTACAACCAGATGAGCGAGGCTGGGTGAGGCATTCATGTTGTGGGACGATTTGTGCCCTGAGAAGTATTCCTCTCCGAAGACCACTGTACTGAGAGTGGTGTGAGAGAACCCCCCCCCCCCGCCGGTGTGTCAGTGGGAATATGGGAAAAGTTTTGGTTCATCTAGTTGTGACCTGTTGCCAGAGTTAAGAGCCTTTGATCCTATGAATAATATGCTGGAGGAGATGAGAGGCAATAAAAATGCCAGATTGAAAGTTATTAAGACATTTCCTGTTTTATTTCCCGCTAAAAGTGAGGAGTTGCCCAAAGGAAACTCCGAACCCAATCACATTTACAGACTACTATGAAAAAAGGGAGAAACATTTAAAATGTGGATTTTAAATGTGAATCATCTGGAATGTGAAATATCTTGGACCAAGAGGGTGACCAATTAAAAAGTACTGTCCAAAAATTGACAGGACACATAAAGCGCAGAAACCAAGACTATGATGGTCATATAATGTGAACAGTACTGATTGCTGCAGCCGATCACTGTGGATAAAATAAATGGGAAAATAGGTGTAGGAAGGAAGGAAAAAAAAATACCTATTGGCTACTGTTGCCTGGATCACACCTAGAATTTTTTTTTGTCTCCGTAAGTGTGGAGGCAAATAAATCAGGCAGTGAGTGAAGCAATTTATTCCAGTTGGTGGAAATACCCTCTGAAAGAGGAGTATGAAAACATGGAGCATTCACACGGCTTTTGTAGTATTTTGAGCAAGAATGTGGAGGGTAACAACTAATCCCGCCAATTAGCAAGTTACATTTCAACACTCACCAAATAAGGCAGGTATGTGGTTACTATTTCCTAAGCAGGTACATGGGACAATGGAAATATTTCATAACAAGTGTTGTAGGATACTCAGTTTAGATACTGTGGGCAGCTGGTCTGTTACACAGGACTCTGTGGTGAAGAGACTGGCTGGACCAGTTAGACACTGCCAGTCAGGCGAAAGGCTTACATTTCACAAGGGCAATAAAATCCAATGTGATGCAGAGAGAATTATCAGTCTTGGAAATAAAGACATGGAAATAGAAGCATTGATCAGATAAATGTCTCTTCCTACAAATAGAAGTATTGAAAAATATTTTTCCCTAATACTGTAGCTACAAAACATAGAAGGCTAAATGTAACACAATACAGTATCAGTATTTAGACCAGCCACATGACTAAAATCGGTACAGCGATGAAGGTTTATAAGAGGAACAGAAGAAGATGCTTTTGTAAACCAAGCTTCCTGTTTATTAGGGGTTTGAAGCACCATTTTGGAACATTGGACTCTGCAACATTTATTATTTTAATTAATATTTATTCTCCCCTTGCCCTCTAGTGAGCTTAAGGTAGCACACGGTCCTTCCCTTTCTTCTCGCTCTTGACAACAAACCTGTTGTTTGCAATATGCATCGTTATCTTACACTGTACACAGTAGTGCTATGTCACACGTGTGCAATCTAAACAGGTAGAAAGGCGTAACCTCAGCCCTCGGCTTCCACGTGCGGGAGATAGGAAAGGTGAAAGGGGAGCCGCGATCGTCGTTCGTGGACCCAAGCAACAGAATGCGTTTTCTCATTTTCTCAGGAGTATAATTATTGGTCGTCATAAGGCTGTTTATCGTTTAACTCATCCCTTATTTTTATAAATGGTAAAGAAAGCCATGCCCTTCTGCCGCGCTGAACGCTCGCATGCGCGACCTTTGCTAGGAACTCAAAGTCTAGGTCGTTGTTGTCACACGTAATAGAGTCCCCCTTATGAGCAGGAAGCAGAACCTTATTAGACGGACCATAACTATGCAATTAGGAAAAATGGCCTTCCGACGTGTGAGATTCTTTGATTTATAGCAGTACATAGCAAAAGAACTGTACATGATTTTTACATTAAGCAGAACAAGACTTGACGCTTTTTTCCCCGGGACAGATTAGCCTTTACGCGTCTATTAACTGCGGATACAAAATGATCCATCATCTCGGACGCTAGGCTGTTATTTGCTGCTGCCAAAGTTTACTGTAAAGAATAATTCGTAACATGAGTTCTGCGTTAGAAGAAAAGGAACTTCAGGAGAGATTGAGAGAAGCGGCTGCTTTGGGGGACCTCGAAGAAGTCCAGCGATTGGTGGAGTTCGGGGTGAACGTGAATTCTCAAAATGAAATCAACGGCTGGTAAGCATTTAATTGCATAGTCTGCTGACGGCACAGGATCCGGCAAGGAAGCACACACCCCTTCATAGAATAAATTGAAGGCGTATGTTCATTAGGCATGGTGAAACTTGAACGATTTGCTTTCTTTCTAGTTATTCTTTTTAATTGCTGGGAGTTTAGCAAATAGTTTGTTGCTGTTTGTTTTTACCATGTTTAATGCAAATGATTTTAACTGAGAGAAGGCGACTTGGTGTTTTGTTTATTTAGAAGACTAGCAGCTCGTATTTGAGCATTTATTTTACGTTTGAGGGATAATATGAGCACATACCTTTTGTTTGTTTGTTTGCAGTTCTGTGAACACTTACCTGGCAGTAAGTCTCACTGAACACTGATTTGTTTTTGAATATATAAGATTGCACTCAAAAAGGATACAGTCTGTAGGATTTGGGGGTACGGGGAATGAGGTGAAACCCCATGGCTGCATGTTGGTATAATTTCTGAGCATATTCTGCATAACCGTAATACATGAGCTGGAATCAATTAGCAATGGTGGAGTGTAAATGATCTATGGATGGGCTCCTCTTTGATTGCCTCAGTGGTCTCCAAGCCCTCTTATCCCTCCCCATGATTGCACTGTTAATAATTTTATATAGCTGTGATAAATCAGATGAATCAAAATATTTAATTATATATGACGGCTTTTCAAAATGTATTTCAGTTTTATTAATATTGTCTACTACGTCGTATTTAGTGGAGATTCATAATTATAGAAGCATATCGCCATTATGAAAAACCAGAGATCTGTTCAAGAAAACTGGAGATATTAAAGAAACTTTCTGTGCAAATATAGACATGATAAAGGACAAAAATCGTAGGGCCCTAACAGAAGCAGAAGACATCAAGAAGAGGTGGCAAGAATACACAGAGAAATTATACCAGAAAGATCTGGATGTCCCGGACAACCCAAATACAGTGGTGCCCTGCATAACGAGCAATTCGTTTAACGATGAATCCACATAGCGACGCGTTTTTTGCGATCGCAAAAGCGATCGCATAACGATGTTTTAGATGGCCAAAAATCGCTTTGCAATGATCGGTAAGCGTTTTGCTTACTGATTTTCGCATAGCGATGTTTTTTCTAACAGCTGATCGGCAGTTCCAAAATGGCCGCCGGGTAAAGAAAATGGCCGCCCGCAGTGTTTTCGTGCCCTTTCCTTGCTTACCGGGCAGCGAAAATGGCGGCCGTATGGAGTATTTATGGATAATGGTGAGTTTTTTGCCCATAGGAACGCATTAAAAGTGTTTTAATGCGTTCCTATGGGCTTTTTTGCCCTGCATAGCGACAAATCCGGATAGCGACGATTTTTTCAGAATGGATTATCGTCGCTATGCAGGGCACCGCTGTACTGTAGTGTGGTTGCTGACCTTGAGCCAGATATCCTGGAGAGTGAAGTCAAGTAGGCCTTAGAAAGCATGGCTAACAGGCTAACAACAAGGCCCTGATGTTGGGAAAGTGTGAAGGCAAGAGGAGGAGGGGACGACAGAGGACGAGATGGTTGGACAGTGTCATCGAAGGAACCAACATGAATTTGACCCAACTCCGGGAGGCAATGGAAGACAGGAGTGCCTGGCATACTCTGGTCCATGCGGTCACGAAGAGTCGGACATGACTTAACGACTAAAGAACAATATCATTATTATAATATTGTCTATTGTAATGGTTTTAATGTTTTTAAAGTTTTAATATTGTTGTACGCTGCTCAGAGACCATTGGTAAAGACACGGTTAAAATATCTGGTAAATAAATAAATAAATTTGTGCGGACTAATATTTATTTATTTTATTTATTTTATTTATTTCCCGCCTATCTAGTCGATTAAGACCACTCTCTATAATAGACACATATAGAGAGAAAAGCTGTCCGTGTCATGACTGACCTGTACATATGAAGACTTTGCAAGTATATAGAAGTAAATAACCTTGTAAGTGAGGGAGCAAAAAGATGAATGATCCAGCGAAGAATGATTGTGACCAGTCACCTCTTGGATATGGTTAAGGGTCAGTTGAAAATGGAAGATGAAAGTTTGGCAGATGGTATTGTTATATCCCAGAGGAACACTGAATGAGAGCAGTCTTGTTCAGTTATAAGGATACAGTGTAACTTTTTATTGCAGGTTTACCTTGTTTAATGTATCTCTCATGGTCCTAAGCCAGTGGTGGCAAACCTTTTTGGGCTCGGGTGCCCAAACTGGGGTGGGGGGGACATCAGCGGGTGGTGTGATGCTGCGGCAGCAGAACCGACAGTGGCAGGGATGGAACCGGAAGTGGCTGCAGAACGGGGAATCCTGGCACAGAGGTGCCTCAAGACCCCACTCGGGATCCGCTGCCAGGACCAGCTGCTCCGGATCCACCTGCCGAAGCGCTAGCACCGCAGCTGCAGCCACCTTCTCAGGTTTGGCTGCACCAGGGGTGGGGGGAGTAGCGATCCGGCGACTTATGGCTTGTGTGCCGGCAGAAAGGGCAAGGTGTTGGAACGTGTGGCGTGCCAAAGGTTTGCCATCGCTGTGACCTAAGCAGTTAGTTTCCTGGTATAAAGGAACTGGGGAATCACTTTCTCTCAGGAGAGGCTGCCCAGTGTAGCTCTGCATAATTCACTTCTGTGACCTGGTGTCTTTCCAGCGGGAATGGTGAAGCATTAACTGTTTCGTTTCTCTAATTTCCCATCTTGGTAATGTATATATCTACCAGTTAGTTGCTTGTATTATTAAGTTTTAATAATTATATCATCCTATTGTTTTTTATCATTTTTTGTAAGCTGCCCCGAGTAGACTTTGTCTAGAGGGGCGGGGTATAAATCTAAATAAGGTAAAAAAAAGTAAAAGAAGCATTCAGAAGGACATAAAACTGGGCATTTTGCAAGCTGGTCATATTCTTGCATTTTGCTATGTGTACTTTTAATTCATACTAGACCTGGGTGCTTCGTATTCATATCCAGAAAATACAAAGCACAGCACCACAGGTGTGACAGCGGTCCATTCCCACCTCCCAGAACCAGCCCAGTTCAGTCACTGGGCTCCACGCAGTGCGTGCATCTGTCAGCATCGTCCTTGTGCCAATTGCAGGAGTAGTCCAGCCTGACTCTCCCAGAGCCAGCAGCTGAGTGGGGGGACTTGTCTTCCCACCTTCTCGCTGGAGTGGTTGGCTCTGAGGAGAGGTGGGGAAGCACTGGCTGGACTGCTTCCTTGATTGGCACAATGATGACAATGCTGATGGTCCTGAGCACCGTCTGGAACCTGATGAGTGGAGCGGGCAGGTTCTGCTGGTGGGAATGGACCACGATGGCACCTGTGATGCCTCGGTTTATATTTATATCCCCTGGACACGACTATGAAACGCCTGGGTCTAGTTCATACATAATGATGACCTATGCTTAAGCACTACAAGAATGGGCCTTAAGAAGTCTTAAGTAAAACATCAGCAACACCCTTTCTCTTCTTCAACCTACTTGGGAGGAGGACTTCTGCTTGATTTAATTTCACTTTGTTCAAAACAAACAAACAAGCTCAATTTTTTGAAATATGTGAATCTCTGATTCTGATTAAAACAGATCTTAATCAGTTTCTAAACAAACTAGCTTAAAACCATGAGTTCAGATTCTGGTGGTTTCACAAAATGTTACTATAAGCAAATATTTAAATCAGGATTCCTGGGTCAATAGTGATTTGACCATGGTTTTAAACTAGGATTCCTGTTTTGAATATTAAACCAAGATGCTTAGGAAATGAAATTGCAGTTTACAGAGATGGTTTTACCAGCTCTGTATGAGGAAAAGGAGAGGGAGAGAAATGGGTAAGCCGGTTGCTTTGGTTGTACTTAGAGGCATATCCGTGTAATGTTACCTATGGATTAGTGTTCACTGCATAGATTGTGTCTCTATCTACAATTTCCTTTTGTTTTTATTTGCTGTTGCATCACTTTAATCAAATCTTAATCTAGGCAACCGCAAAATGTGCATTAGCTACTGGAAGGTTTAAAATGCGGTTTCATGGCCTTGGTCGTTGTGTGGCATGGTGTCTTCATTTAGCTCTTGCGTTTGCCTTGTGCAGGACCTGCTTGCATTGGGCCTGCAAACGGAATCACGCTCAGGTGGTATCATACCTGCTCGAAGCTGGTGCTGATAAGGACATTCTCACAGTTAAAGAAGAAAGGCCAGACCAGCTGACATCAAAGAGGGAAATAAGGAAGATGCTGGGAGGTAAAATGAATAAGTAACATCATTTGTAATGTCAGAAATATTTGAATTTCAGTGGGAATCTCGGAATAATTCAGGGAAAGGGCAAAGCATTGTGATCTCACTGTCCTGCAACTTTCCCCCCCCAGCCTTTTTGACTCAAAATCTGTAGTTATCAGTGTTAATTACTTTGTAATAAGGTAGTTAGTATCCATCATATATGTTTTGCTAGGTCTTGACTTATTAAAAATATGGTCCCATGTTAACCTTGTGTGATGTTATGCAGTTACATATTAACATATTAACAAATTATAATTACCGTATTTGCTGGCGTACAAGACGATTTTTTGGCGCTGAAAAATATGCCTCCAAGTGGGAGGGTTGTCTTGTACGCCGGGTGCATGTTCAGCAAACCCTCCCTCTCTCCCAGCAAAGTCACTTACCTGGTAGTAAGACTGAATAGAGCCCCGCTCCTAGCCTGGGAACAGCCTGACTCTAGCGCCGAACAGCTGACAGTCGGGAACAGCAGAGAGGCGGCAGCCATTTTGAGATGCGACCACATGGCTGCTGCCTCTCAAAATGGCTGACGCCTCTCCAAAATGGCTGCCGGCTCTCTGCTGTTCCTTCTTCCAGCAAACCCTGGCTCTCTCCGAAAAGGAACCAAAAGGGGCAAAAGGAACTCTCCCCATGATGCAGCCAAAGCAGAATCACGCATGCGGAAGAGGGGGTAGTCTTATACAGCAAGTATATAACAAACTACATTCTGAGTGGGAATGTTGGGGGGGTCGTCTTATACACCCAGTCGCCTTATACACCGGCAAATACGGTAACATATTAATACATGTGTTAATATGTTATAATTAACATATTAACAAGTATTAACGTATAATATTTCAATAACACTTTCTAATAGCTCAATCTTATTATAGCTTTTGTAGTTACATGGTCAATTATCACTTCATTTTAATCTATTCATATTAATACTAACCTGTTAAGGCAGAGTCTTTGTTCCCAACCCTCAAGTTATTAAAAAAAAGAAGAAGCTTAGAATCACCTTTCTTTAATTAACATTTTCCTTTCTTCTTTCTTGTTCTGCAGTGAAAGATGATGATGAGCTTCTGGATGTGAAGAAAGATACTGCCCTGCCCATTGTCCCCAATTATTTGGCTCACCCACCTTTCCCATATGTTTATAACTCCATGAGTAGCAGCACTACCAGCACCTCAGCTTCGTCTTTGAATGGAAGACTTTCCCCTACTTTGGAGCAGCACAATGAAGACTGTCCAGTTTCTTTACCTCACATTCAGGCACTTGGCAATGCCATGGGACAACAAGACAGATCTTCCCCGGTAGGGTCCAGTGGGGACACAGCCAGGGGAATGGCTGTAGAGTGCGCTGAGCCCATCGTCCAAAATGGCCATGTTCGCCAGATGCCTGTTCCTCCAAGCACGACAATCTCCTCCCCAGCTGCATCTAAACAGCCTGAAACTCAGCAACCCAATGGCTCCTGTGCAGGACCTGTTCCAACCTTTCAACCCTTTTTCTTCACAGGAGCGTTCCCCTTTACAAATATGCAAGGTAACCTCAAACAGCTGAAGCTGTGTGCTTTCTACGTGAGGTAGGGTTGTGTTCCAGTGAAAATGAAGAAACCTAAATAAGGTGGATGGTGCTTGGGTTCTGTCAGAAACTGGTCTTTGGCATAACTAATTCATTATTACTAAATTAACATAATACAGTAGGAACCTTCCCCCCCCCCCCATCTGCAGGATCAGTATCTGCTGATTCATTTATCTGCTGCCTAAAAATGCTGAATAAAAAAAATATCAGGAATACGTACTGTATTTATACATTTTTCCAAGGTATATTTTCCAGAACTGGTCACTAGAGGGAGCCAGAGATGATGCAGTATGTATAGTGTTTCATTCTTTAGCATTTTTTGGAACCCATACCCAGCAAATCCTATTGTATCTTCCTTGTTGTAAGTGGGTCCCCCCCTTCCTTTGCAAGTATTCTTGAAAAAAGTTAGTAGTGGGTTTGTTTCAGGATATGTATTTATAATGCCTTTGATCCCGTTTCATGAGTAAAATTGATTTCATTTCCCTGCATCTTTCTATACTTTCCCCTACTTAAAAATCAGCCTCTGAGGATTGTGGAGCTCCTCTTGAATAGAATGGCAAACGGTTCCACATTGGATGAAAAGAAGAGGGATTGCTGTCAATCCTACCCCATAAAATGTCGTTTTCTTTCATTCTTTTTGGTGCCAACTCAAGGTTGGTTTTGACATTTAGAAAGACTGTATAAGGGTAAAGTTCAACAGAAACCAGTTAAAATCCGATGGATTAACAGTAAAGCAAGAAAACAACAAAAGCAGTGGAAACATTCTGAAAAGCCCTAGCGGAAAAAATCCTACCTGAAATAACACCGAGAAGGCCTTTTTAAAATCTAGGCACAAATATGAAGTCCTGCTTCCATGCTGTGGGCACTGATTTTTATTTATTATTACGTCTTCATATCAGACCGATGTGCCCCTAGTATGAACTCCTTATTGACCTTCCTTATTGACTCCTTAAAACACAAAGTAGCCATACATTTATTAAAAATAATTTTGCTCCCCCTCTAAATCAAAGATTCCCACAGCAGCAGTCATTCATTGGTGGTGGTGTTCCCTCAGGTGGTTAATGCCAGTGGGTATTCCTTGCTCTTGCCCCAAACAGACTTAGAACAGTCCTAAATTCTATCCGGGTCATTCAGCTATGGACTGAATTGACCCTAGAACAATAGAACATAACTGTTACTATTCTACCCTCCAGTACAACTTGAGTTGCTAAAACTTTTATTTATTTATTTCACGAGTCTTGGATTGCAGTAGCCTTGGTCTGGGAGTCTCCTTGCTATGCTCTTAGTGAGAGTAAACATGGAAAATGTTTGAAACTCAGTGAATGCCTGAATCTAACTGGGAGACCCAAGTACTGTACAGCAGACCCATTAAATTAATGGGATTTTCATAAGTGTTGACTCACTGTTCAGCAGGTGATTCAGTGGCTCTGCTCTAGTTAGGGCTAGCCATTGGATTTTGGTCTTAATGTCTTTATTACTAACTCTCCTAATAGGCTTTAATGTCTTTACTACTAACTATATTAATAGTCTGAATTCCTGCATTTGTGTCTGGTTTTTTGAAATTAGAACTGGTGCTCAAGGTCAGAGTTCAAAACCGTACACTGAAAGAGAATGATTTCATTGAAATTGAACTGGACCGACAAGAGCTGACGTACAGAGAACTGCTGAGAGTGAGCTGCTGTGAATTGGGGGTTAACCCAGAACATGTGGAAAAAATACGGAAGCTTCCAAATACAGTGTTAAGGAAGGTAAGGTCCTTCAAATGGAACCCATTTCTGTTGATAGTGGTTATCCCAGGCCTTCAGAATTTATGACCAGCCGCTGTGTGTTTATGGCTTGCCTGACGTTCCACAACTTGTTTTAGAAGTCCAAAGGAGAAAAACAAGGACCAGATGTTTGAGGCAAACGAAACCTAGCCCAGATTCTGCTGGCTTCTCTTCCTGCAGTGCTTATTTACTTCCGAGTAGCTGTTCCTAGAATTGCAACTGCTAGACATTGATGTAATTACTGGATACTGTATTTGCAAACCACAAATGATGACATTTGGCCACTGAAAGGGTAACTAATATTGCACATGATTAGTTACTGCTGCTTCAGGAGACAAACCAGTATGTGTGGTATCTCACTGTCTGTTTTTTGCACAAAAACGGAGCAGTGAAATTTGAAGAGAACTGATTTTTCACAGGTCATATATCTGTATTGTTTTGTATGGTCTACACTCTGTCTGCTGGAGCCTTATAAGGGATGGAGCACTTCCTTTGGGAAGGAGCTCAAGCATCAACAGAGAAAAGCCTGTTTTATGTACTAACGCACCTAGCTTCCTGGGGTGCTGGGCTTAGAAACCTGAAATGATCCTTCCAGCATTTGACCACAGATGTTTGAGCCGATTTTTATTGGGCCATGTACATAATCTCTGTGCCTTTGGCTTTCTAACTAGTTGTCAGTAACTACAGCAACAGGGAAGAGTCATCTTAACCTATCATTAATCACCAGCCAGTTATTGGCTGCCTTGGGTTCTTCCTCTTGGTGCCCCAAATCCCTGACCACCCACTTCTTTTTTAGGTTTGCATTTTGAGTCTCCCATCCCCACTCCTACCATAAGCTTTGGGGTAAAGGAGGTGATTGTTTTCTGGTGTTGTGCTTGCAGTTCACCTTAATTTCAGTTCATCATAAAATCTGACCATATTCATCATTCCTTTTTCCACCTTTTTTGTAATCTGGTGAATGCTAAATGTCCAAGGCAGATCCCTGTGAAATGTCATTTAGCTCCTCTAATTTGAATGGCAACATTTCACTAATTGCTGTTCTGGCTAAAACCCACTGCATGCTGGAACACCCTGAGGGTGATTTTGCAGACAAAAGTACACCTACCTTATGGCAGCATGCTTCTCTTGTGTACTGGGAAGACTATCACATGAACATCACAAAAAGCTATGCTAGGACTGAGGTATTTTATCTACTTGGGTCCCTTTTCTGGAGGAGTTTCCCTGCCGATGGAAGGGAAAAACTAGGCTGATTGTTATTTTTGTTCTTTAAAATGTTGAACACTAATAATCAGACTCCATTCCTTGGATAAATATTTATTTTTAAAATATTGAAAACCCTCAAGGTGTCTTGAGAAATATCAGAGCAGAAGCCCTATCTTCCTCAAGCTGTTGTTTGTTGGTGCTGTAGTTCTCAAACAATCATCATACCACTGTCGGTGGGACTATCCTGTCATAAGTATTTTGCACATACCCTCAGCTTCTGTTAATGTTGAAGACCTGTATGAATTTTTAATATTTAAAGTCCTTAAACATTCCTTTTTAAACAAACAGCGGTATCCAGACAAATGTGTCAGATGTCTCCATGCTGTGGATTATCTTTACCCATTGCTCATCCTGCTGGAATGAGCAGGTATTTGCTATACAAGTTGTACCAGGACAAGATGTTCCTAGAGTATTCCCTAGTTATGCTGACCTCCTCTGCAAATCCCTGAAGCATCTAGTTTGTTTCAGCTGGCAGAACTAATTCAATTCAGTGCTGGTCGATTAGGCTTCACCTTATCATTCTTGAAGTCCATACCAATTTCATATCTTGTTTCTTTTGATGACACCATAGCCTATCATGCAGACCTTGAAATCTCTGGCCCAAATCCCTCTGCGCACACAGGACAGCTGATGGGCACATTAACGGGTTTCTTGATCGGCGTTGTGTCTTCCCAACAGCTGGATGAAGGAGCATCTGGATCTACTGTGCCTTTTTGTCTGTGTGATTCTTTGTTTCCCCTTATCTAGATTGTGATTCAAAATCGATAATTGTTTATTTAGCATGCAACCTGTTAGACATTTAAGCTTGGACATAATTTTTATTTTCTGTGTGAAGCAAAGTTCATTCCAAATCCAACATTCATTCCAAATTGTACACATTGGAGATCAAGCTATGGCTAAGAGGTCGGTGGAGATTATTCCTTGCTATGTACCAAGAATTGCATAATTGAAGGAGGCCCTACATGTTCTCTTTTTTTTATTTTATTTTATTTTTAAAAACTAGGGATAAGGTAAGGAATACAAAAAGTAGAGGGGGATGTATGGAAAAAGAGAGAGAGGAGGAATGAGAACATAATGTACAGTCATCCAATCTGTTTGTTCACGTTGCGATATCAAGTCAACTTTTTACCTTTCTACCATTTGATTGCCCTCCAGGTTTCAACTTACAATTACATCTTAGTTTAATTCTATATTATTCAAGCTCTATCTGGTGACTCAAGCCATTTATATAATAAATCCCATTGTTTAGTTGCCTTTTGTATTGGACAGTCTTTCAACACTTCTGATGTATATCCATTTCTGCCGCTTCCCATAACTTCTCAATGAGTTCCTCTTGTTTCGGTATCTCCGATTTCTTCCAATTCTTAGCATACAGAATTCTGGCTGCAGTGACTATATATATAACTAGTAGTTCTTTGTCTTATCTATATTATCTGGTATAATGTTCAGTAAAAACAATTCTGGGGTTAGTGGAACATTACGAAGCAGTATTTTTTGTAGCAGAGTATGTACTGCTATCCAATACTGTTTTGCTACTCTACAAGTCCACCAAAGATGATAAAAGCTTCCCTCTTGTGCTTCACACTTCCACCAGACATTTGACACCTCTGTATAAATCTTTGACAATTTTTTCGGAGTCATATGCCACCTACAAAACATCTTATATATGTTCTCCTTAAAATTTACCGATTTTGTGAGCTTTTTTATTTTTCCATATTTGCAACCATTGATCAATATCAATATTATGTCTTATATTTTGTGCTCGCCTAATCATACATTCTTTTACCATCTCATATTGTATTTTAGTTTCAAGCAAATAATCATACATTTTCTTAATTACTTTATCATTTGAATACAGCAAAAGTTTATCAAATACCGTTTGTTCTGTGTAAAAGCCCTCTATTTTATATTTTCTATACCTAGATTCCATTTGTGCTCTGGACCACCAGTTTAGATACCGTATTTTTTGCTCCATAAGACACACTTCCCCCCCCCAAAAAAAAGTGGGGGGGGAAGTATGTGTGTCTTATGGAGCGAATACAGTAAAAAAAAAAGGGTTCAGCCACCACCACCCGGAAGCCTCCCACTGCCATGCTGGGAAGCCTCTGAACTGGCACCAAAGACTGCTTGCTGTTTGGACCTCACCATTCTTCACAGCTGGCTTTCCAGGATCTGCTTCTTGCAGCCCACCTGGAAAACCAGCAAGGCCAACAGGCCTATGGCAGCAGGCAATGAAAACAGCCAAGGACCAAAGGGGAAAGAGTAATTCTAGAAAGACCAAGGGAAACCA
The DNA here is from genome assembly GCF_051106095.1 of Pogona vitticeps. Classification (NCBI taxonomy): domain Eukaryota; kingdom Metazoa; phylum Chordata; class Lepidosauria; order Squamata; family Agamidae; genus Pogona; species Pogona vitticeps. Next base: position 138,325,934 of record NC_135784.1, on the reverse strand, counting down.
CGCAGTCCCCCACTTAGGCAGTTGATTTTCCCACATTTGTGGAAATCACAGGGGTCAACACATCCAGAGTGCAATAGATGAGGCTTACCCTGGGAAAACCACTTTTACAATAATGGTATCTCCCCTGCCCAGTGTGAGTTGGAATGGCCCCTGAAAATTCTTCCCCTTTCAATGCCCTATCCCCCAAAAGCATGGTGACCCCCCGGCTGCACCTCCTGATCAGAACAGGGCTGCACAGCCCCAGTCCCAAAAGAGGCCAAGAGAACTCAGTGTTTTGGGGTGCCCCACAGGACCCCTATCGGGCTGGATGTTCCTCCCACAATCCTCCAGTGCACAGATATTAGCATACCTAATATGCGGGAAGGCAGGGAAAGCGGGAAATTCAAACTTTCAGTTAGTGAAGAGGCTGCTTGTCTGCTTCCTTGCTAGTCCAAGCAGTTAGATTGCTGGGAGAGAGACCTGGGACTGCCTGGTATTGTCGTTTTAAAATGTAAAATGTAGTTTAAAAGCTGCTTGTTTTGGGTTAAACTGTGCTTGGGTGAAAAGGTGCTTCGTTTGAGCTGAAACCTGCTTGTGTAGAAACGTACATAGGGGTACTTGCTTTAAAAGCTGCCTGCAAAGCCTTTCAGACCAGCGCCGATCAGCTGTTAGGTGGGGAGAGGGGAGGGGGAAGGAGCAGGAGTGGAGAAGAGCACAAGATGGCTGCTATCTGCCAGGTGCCTGCTGGCTTTTAGCTGTTTGGGGCTCTTTTTTGGCTGTTCTGGGGTCTACCAAGGCACTGTGCTATCTACAGTACCTGGTAAGTGACTTTCTTTTAAGTTTTTAAAAGTTTCTGACCTCCCCCCCCCACACACACATAAAAATGCATTAATTAATTTTCAATGCATTTCTATGGGAAATTTGGATTCAACTTGCAAACTTTTCAACTAGTTCTGGGCATCTAATAGAGATTGTATTTCCAAAGGGTGTTGCAGCAAGGAAACTAACTGTGCCCCGTGACTTCTAACTGGATTACAGTACCTGCTTCCTGATTTCATCTACTATAGTTTGTATTCAGTTTTTTGTCTCATCAAGAACATTCTTCCTGGCTTTGTGTGGCCTAACCTGTTGTGCCTTGCATGCTATAAACTTTCAATTATGTCAGAAAATGGAGATTTGGTCTTATGCTGAGCATGTGCTACTGCTGGTGAATGGGATCAGGTTAAGCTTTGTGTTTTTGTTCTTTTGCATAACCTAAAGTAAAAAAGGAAATAAATAGTTTAATTCCACTATTTATTCTTCACACAACTAAAAGGGACCTCTCAATGCAGTGCCAAATCAGACAAACCATTTCTGATTTAATATAGGCTTGAGCTGTAGATGGGCAGAGTTGCACAACAATCTCATCTGTCATTGAGACATTTCTATAAGCATGGGGAGGAGGTGGATGAAAGGAAATGTAAAATATAGGTAGAGTGGTATAGGTCTTATTACTGGCTGATAATGGTCTATATTAATGCCACTGCTGACTGCTGTTCACTTTACATGGTTCAAATGTTATTTTGTTATTTTGTTATAGTTTATTAAATATTTTATTACACTATTTGGTTCAGAATATATTTTCCCTGTGTTCCTCCTCTAAAAATTAAGTGCGTCTTAAGGTCCGGTGCGTCTTATGGAGCAAAAAATACGGTATATGTTTTGTGTTTCTAACTCTTCTTTGGACCTTAACTATATATATATATATATATATATATATATATATATATATATATATATATATATATATATATATATATAGAGAGAGAGAGAGAGAGAGAGAGAGAGAGAGAGAGAGAGAGAGAGAGAGAGAGAGAGTAAATCTGCTGTATGATCTTTTTCCATGTCCCTAGTTGGGCTCTTCTTATCATATGCAAGTTGAAACTTTTCTGCTCTTTATCTTTTTTGTACCATAGAAAGCATGCCAACCTAACTGTAAATCATCTCCTTCCAAGCCTTGCTTGTTCTCTTTAATGCAAATTCAGGTTGGACTAATGAGTTAAGGATGGAACGTGGGACTTCATTTGAGTGAAGACTGCCCTTGAATGTCCCATTGGACTTTTTTTCCCTACCGCAAATAAAGGGTACAGTTTGGTGTCAGTCACCTTTGAGCAAGCTGCTCTGTGTACAGCGAGCCACACAGCCAAGAAAACATGAACAAGATTAGTCCGTTAGAAAACTGATTTTTACAGGTTTGCAAAATAGTATGAGATATACTCACAAGAATATTGCATGAACATCAGGAAAAGCTATGCTAGGACTGAGGTATTTTATCTGCTGTACTTGGTTCCCTTTAATGAAGATCGTTTCACCACCAATGGAAGGAAAGACCAAGGCTGATTTTCATTTTTGTTCTTTAAAATATTTTCCTTTGGGATATTTTGTCTCTTTGATGAGAGGTTTGGTTGGTGGCAGGTGAGTATTTTTATGTTTACATTGTATGTATGCAAGCCACCCAAAGTAGTGGCAGTGCCACTAGATGGGTTGGATAAAAGGTTGGTCAATCAATCAATCAATCAATCAATCAATCAATCAATCAATCAATCAATCAATCAATCAATCAATCAATCAATCAATCAGCAAGCCATTTTCCCATGTTTCAAGAAGAATAATCTACAGCTAGTTAAGAAGCTCTACATCTAATCACTTTATTACAGTGATTATTAGCATTTTCCACATAAAGAACCTCAAAGCAGAGGCTGGCAGAACACATTGAAAACTGGGTTGTTAATCCGGCAATAAAGCGTTGGGCTGGATCCAGACTAATTTAGTTGCCACTGAAATCTAAGAGGGACTTAACTTAGTCATGGCTATCTTTTCATGTTGGCTCTAAAAGAACTTATCTGCAATTAATATATTCTGGATCAAGCTCATTATTTAGCTGTTTCGTTGCCTGAAGCAGGGAGCTGGAGGGCAGTACCTTCTAGCCTCATCTTTGCATAGAAGACCAAGGATTTGTGGAGGGTTGCAAGTGGAGATCCATCAGCTGGGAAAAGAATAGCTGCACCCATGGTTACTTTCCTTTTCCCTCTCCATTCCCTTCTGCTTTTGTCTTGTCTTTTGATTCTAAGCTTGTGGGCAAGGAGTGTCTTTTTTTCTGTAACTGTAGAACACTTTGAAAAATGTAGGTGTTTAAAATCTTAAACAAATTTTTTTCACGGGAGTTTGGAAGGTCATGTTCAGGCACCAGTTTCTAAGTTCCATGGTATTTAGTGACCAATTTCAGTGAAAACAATTGAGGAAGAGGTGAAACCAGATGGTGATCTGGTTCTCAGCCCAGCTGGCTAAAGAGGTCCTGCTCTCTCAATTCATATTTTGCTGTTCTCAGGTGAAATAGTGGCCAGAATTTTACTAATGTGCATATCAGGTCTGGATCATTAGCAGCAATTAATTGCAGCTAATTGCTGAGATGCCGGGATATGTCTTGATTGCATTCCTGGTCACGTACTTCATTGTGCAGTCAAGATGTGCCCTAGCAGCTTTTTGATGAGCAAGAATGGTCACTTTTGAGGTGGGTGGGGTCAGATTGCACACCTTGTGAATGTTTAAACGTTATTTCTAATTTGCTGTGTTGGTTTCTTTTAAGGACAAAGATGTTTCAAGGCTTCAAGATTTCCAAGAACTGGAGTTGGTTCTGACAATGAGCGACAACGACTTTCTGTTTAGAAATGCTGCACCAATGTTGACAGAAAGACCTTGTTACAATAAGAAAGCATCAAAATTGACATACTAATTGCTGAAATAAAATACCTGTCACTAGCATTTTAACCTAGGGGTTTTGTAAGGGCTATAACATCAAATTATACTTTACCTGTGGAGGTTACCTTTTGACCCATTAAGTCTCCTTATTTGAAAGCAAGTACAACTGAAGACTGTTGCACTTCTTTCAGGTGATCTGTGCTTAGGATGAGGATCTCGGTATTTGTAGTGTCCACCTGCCATTAGCTTTGAATAACCTGACAGCACAAATAATGTGCTGAATACTAAGCAGGGACAGACTATGCACTCTCTGCATGCAGCTGTGTTTCTTGAGAGGGAATTATTTCTCCCTAGAATACTGCGGAGTTTGAAGCTCTCAGGGAAAGGCTTTAAATGAAATTGTTCTCATAATTGCTATGGACATAAAGGAGCAGGAGCACTCATGTTGAAGGACAGAACCTGGGAGGCAGATAATGCTTGTAATGAGACTCTTTAGCATGCAGAGATTCCTGGTATTACTAATGAGAGTTAAATGTGCAACGTGTGAAGAATACACTATTTTTAAAGAGAGAAGAAAGAACAGGGAAGGAAGAAAGAGTAGCCAGGGTTCTCAAGCAATAGTGAGGTTGGCATAGGAGTATCAAGGTAGTTCTGAGTTATGCTGATAGGCCATCCTTCTGGACCATCAACACCGCAAACAGTAGATGGGATAGGTTTTGCCACTTGTACAGGTCAAAGGAAGCGGCTAGTGTTAGAGTCAAGATGTAGGTGTGACAAACCCAGACCTACTGGGATCTATCACACAGTTACTAAGCTGCCACCAACCATTCCCTATAATAAGTCACACAGACCAGGGATGGATTTTTAAACAATAAAAGAATAAGGTTTATTTTAAATACAAACAGGGTAAATAAAACAATCAGGTGAATAAAATAAAGTAACGTGGCTTATTCTCACACACACAAGCATACAGTTTGGTTCACCTAGAACCTTTAACTTAAAGCACAGACCCTGAACCCTTCAGTTCTGGCTAACCAACAGACCCCTGAACCTTTCAGGCTGGTACTCTGACACACAGTAGTACCCTGTCAGACACCCAGACTCCCACAACAGCTTCTTCTTCCCCAGCTGCTGCTTCGTCCCAACCCAGTGTCTCACAGTCTGTCTCAGCATCTCCTCTTCACCACACAGGCATCACATATTTATACAGTACAGCCCCTCCTCCTGATGTCCCGCCTTCCACTCCCCATAGGATGGAACTTTCCCTCCAAACCCATGACAGACAGGTAACATCAGTGCTGTTATGTAACACCTCCCCTCTTTAAAAGTTGTTTTGTAGGGGGAAAGCTAAAAGTGCTTTTCACCAAAAAACAACCTGCATAAAATACACAACAACATTTATACATACCATATAATACTTACATATACTTACACTCCAAGTTAACCATAGCAAATATGCATTTAAACATTTTACCATATACAGTACATCAATTTACCTTTATTAATACCAACCAAATTCAAAACCAGGTACATTTTAACTTTTTGTTTTCATTATATACATATAGTCCATGTTCTTTCGCCGTCTTCAGTCTTCAGGTCTTCTTGATAAGGCGTCAGCAACACAGTTCACTGACCCTCTGACCACCTTCACTTCAAAGTCATAGTCCTGTAAGTTCAAAGCCCACCTCATAAGTTTGCTATTGTGGGTTTTCATTGTCTTTAACCATTGTAATGGTGAATGGTCAGTACACAGAACAAAATGTCTTCCCCAGATGTAAGGCTTGGCCTTCTGGATCGCGTAGACTATGGCCAAACACTCCTTCTCCACGGTTGCCAAATGTCTCTCACCTTTTTGAAGCTTCCTACTCAGGTAGGACACTGGATGCTGGTCACCATTCTCATCCTCCTGGCACAGAACTGCTCCTACCCCGCTGTTAGACGCATCGGTGTAGATGATGAACTCCCGGTCGAAGTCTGGAGCACGCAGGACAGGATAGTTGATTAACGCCTCCTTCAACCTCTGGAACGCCGCCTCACAGTCGCTGGTCCACGGGATGCGGTCATCAGCCGTCTTCCTCGTCAGATCGGTCAGCGGAGCCGCAATCTCGCTAAACCTCGGGATGAACTTTCTGTAGTAGCCCACCAACCCAAGAAATGATTTGACTTTTTTCTTGGTGTTGGGTCTAGGCCAATCACGAACAGCTTCTATTTTGGCCTCCAGGGGTTTTATCATTCCTCCCCCTACCATGTGACCCAAGTATTTTATTTCTGGGCTACCCAGCTGACACTTGCTGGCCTTTACTGTTAGCCCTGCTGCACTTAACCTCTGCAGCACTAACTCCAGGTGTATCAGGTGATCTTCCCAGGTATTACTGAAGATCCCTATGTCGTCAATGTAGGCCACTGTAAAGTCATTGAGCCCTGCCAAGGTCTGGTCCATCAGCCTTTGGAATGTGGCTGGTGCATTCCTGAGACCAAAGCTCAGGACTCGAAACTCATAGAGACCAAAAGGGCTGCAAAAGGCAGTCTTTTCTTGATCCCTGGGATCAATTCTTAATTGCCAATATCCCTTTACCAGGTCCAATGATGAGATGAACCGACAACCCCCTATGGTTTCAATCAGGTTGTCTAGCCTGGGCATTGGGTAGGCATCAGGAGTGGTTACACGGTTTAATTTCCTGTAATCGACACAAAACCTAATGCTCCCATCAGGCTTGTCCACCAGGACTATCGGAGAGGACCAAGGACTAGAAGAGGGGACGATTATGTTCTCCCTCAGCATCTCGTCCAGCTCCTTCCGCACCTTGTCCCTATAGGGTCCCGTTACTCGGTATGGGGATACTGCCTGCGGGGGTGCATCCCCTGTGTGGATCCGATGCATCACTCCCTTCACTATCCCCGGCTTGTTGGAAAACACCTGTTGATATTTACTAAGCAGCATTTTTAGTTCTTGCTGCTGGTCTTGGGTGAGTGCAGGACTGATCTTTACCTCCTCTGGGTTGTATTTTACTTCCCCTCTACCCTCCCAGAAGGGTAATTCAGCTTCCTCACTCTCAGCTGCTTTTATCGCGAATAAAACCCTCTGTTCCCCTCTGTAGTAGGGTTTTAGGGCATTCACATGAACCACCCTCCTTGCTTGGTTCTCCTCCTGCTCTATTAGGTAGTTCAGGTCTGACATCTTGGAAATGACCCTATATGGTCCTGCCCATTTGAGCTGCAGTTTGTTCTCTCTGCAGGGCCTAAGCCAAAGCACTTCCTCCCCTGGGTCAAAGTGCCTCTCTCTAGCTTTGTGGTCATACCATGTTTTCTGTCTGACCTTCTGAGCTTGCAGGTTTTCTGCTGCCAGCTCTAGATTTCTCTTTAGGTCATTCATCAGGGTGTCTATGTATGTCACAACGTCTTGTGGGTCATCCTGGGTGATCTGCTCCCAATTTTGTTTGATCAAATCAAGGGGCCCTTTCACCCCTAAGTGTGCAGCAAACATGTCAGAGTGACCCCTTTGTAAAATCATGGGGCGATATTTTTCAGGTACCACCAGCTGACTTCTGATCCCATCTCCCCCTTTTGAGATATTCCTCAGGGTCTCTCTATACAGAATCCCCTTTTTCTCCAGAAATCTCACTGGGGTTTCAGGTGCTAGCTGGGCGTCAGTCACCTGTTCAAAACACTTTTGGAGAGTGGCGTCTGCCTTCTGCTCCTGTCCAAATCTGCTGTCTGTGGTTAAGGTTTCCACCACAGCTTCTGAACTCCCCTCTGCTTCCGTCTCTGGCTCATCATTACCCCCCTGAACTGTCCCTGTGGTGGCTTGTGAGCGTGTAATCACTAGCACCCGTTTCACATGTTCAGCCAGGTCATTTCCCACGAGCACGGCTGCTGGCAGAGTCGATGAAATTGCTAGGCGCCAAGCTCCCCTCCAGCCTTGAAAGTTGACAGGTACCTCAGCTACTGGCAGAGAGATTACCTGCCCCTCAATCCCTGCCACCTTCATGCTCTCATTTGGGATTATAAACTCCCTAGGGATGATATCTGGATGGCACAGGGTTACCTGGGAACAAGTGTCCCGCAGCCCCCTATACTGACGGTCAAGTATTCCTACGTCCACCCCTGCTGTCTCAAACAACTGAGAATCTGTTTTTATCAGCAAGCAGCGCTTTACCTCCACCAGAGGACCATTTTCCTCAGCCTGATCAGCAGAGGTAGCTGTTCCAGACTGAGTAGCTATGGCAACAGGCTCCCTCTGTGACACTGAGCCTTGCTCTTTCTGGACACAGAACACAGCTTTTGGCTTGGTCCCACTAGAATTCTGAGGCACCATTCCTTTTAGCTGCTTCAATTTCTCACACTCTGAGATCAGATGACCCTTTCCCTGACAGAAATAGCATTTTCTGGTGTATTTTGATTCTCTCTCCTCTTGTTTGGGTTTTCCCTCCAAATTCTGAGGGCTTGGTTTCATGCCTGAGGGCTTCCCTTCACCATGGGCCCCTCCCCCTTGCTGGCTTTTCCCTGGTCCCTGAGAGTACTTGCTGTAGGTTTCTTTGGGTTTACCTACAGATTTCCCCTCACCCAAGGGCTTTCTTATTTGGGAGATAAAATCCGCGATCTCTGCGGCTGCTGCCACAGATTTCGGTTTCCTTTCCCTCACCTGGAATTTCAATTCCCCATGCAGGACTGAATAGAACTGTTCCAGGGCTATCAAGTCTTTAAGCTGTTCATAGGTCTCTGTTCCCTCCTGCGACAGCCATTTCTCAAGCAGCCTCACCAATTGGGCCCCCACTTGGGTAAAAGTCTGTTCTGGCTTCTTGGTGAGGGACCTGAACCTTTGTCTCAGCTGCTCTGCATTTATCCCATGTCTTGCGAACACCAGTTTTTTAAACTCTGCAAAATCTTTCATCCGTTCCTCAGGCATCTCGGCATAAACCTCAGCCAGGCTACCACTGATTAAAGAACGCATGATGGTCATCTTCTCAGTTTCCCTCACTGAGAAGTCCACAAACGCTCTTTCCACTAAGGAAAAGAACACCTCAGGACAATCTCCCTTGTGGTACACAGGGAATTTCTTCAGGTCAGCCTTAGACAGTTGGCCTCCCTCAGAATCCCTATTATTATTATTGTTCTGGTTCATCAGTTCCAGTTTTCTTAATTCAAACGCCATCTTCTCTCTCTCCATTCTTTCTTCTCTCTCCATCCTCTCTCTCTCTCGCTCTAATTCAAATGCCATTTTCTCTCTCTCTAATCTTTCCTCCATTTCCCTCACCCTCAGTTCATGCTGTTGGGCTAGGATCAATTTTCTAAGTTCTGGGTTCTGCTCTCCTGTGCTGTCACCTTGCACTGAGCCAAATTCATCCTCAGAACCTTGGTCAATCTGGGGGTCTTTCACATCACTCATGTCTGCTACTTGGCTTCGAGTCAAGGGCATACCCCCCCCTCAGAACAGGCTGCTTTAAAAAGTCAAGCCTCAGAATAAAACGACCACTTTTTTCCTTTTACCTCAGAACCAGCTCTCCCTAGAGATTGCTGCTGTTCTTCAGCACTAAAGTTGCAACAGTATCGAGTCAGAGCCTACCCCCCTCTGCTGGGCCTCTCAGCTGGCAAGCTAGCTCACTGTTGCTACGCAGATTTGCCTCAGCTTTTCCCGCCAAAACTAGGCTGCCTCAGAGCACCTTAATCTAAGTCTCCCCAGTTGGCACGTTCTTCTACTAGCGCACCTCCCCGTGAGGTACACCTAGAAGATTACCTACGCGCCTCAGACTGTCCCTGACTAGACCCCCCTTGCTCTGGGCACACCTGCCAAGGCTTTGCTGGACCGCTGGACAACTGGACCAGTCGTATCCCACACGCTGGACACCAATCAATGTGACAAACCCAGACCTACTGGGATCTATCACACAGTTACTAAGCTGCCACCAACCATTCCCTATAATAAGTCACACAGACCAGGGATGGATTTTTAAACAATAAAAGAATAAGGTTTATTTTAAATACAAACAGGGTAAATAAAACAATCAGGTGAATAAAATAAAGTAACGTGGCTTATTCTCACACACACAAGCATACAGTTTGGTTCACCTAGAACCTTTAACTTAAAGCACAGACCCTGAACCCTTCAGTTCTGGCTAACCAACAGACCCCTGAACCTTTCAGGCTGGTACTCTGACACACAGTAGTACCCTGTCAGACACCCAGACTCCCACAACAGCTTCTTCTTCCCCAGCTGCTGCTTCGTCCCAACCCAGTGTCTCACAGTCTGTCTCAGCATCTCCTCTTCACCACACAGGCATCACATATTTATACAGTACAGCCCCTCCTCCTGATGTCCCGCCTTCCACTCCCCATAGGATGGAACTTTCCCTCCAAACCCATGACAGACAGGTAACATCAGTGCTGTTATGTAACAGTAGGTCAAGGGGAAGCTTGCCCTGCTGACCTCATTGTTACTTAAAGAAGCATGAGCAAGCTACTAAAGAGATGGAAGACTGGAGCCCTCAGAGGTACATTGTGGCCAGGGCTTGGGGAAAGTCAGCTTTTGAGGAGAATGGCTCCCAGAATCCCCCATCTAGCCTGGCCGTTGGCCGTGCTGCTGGGAGGATTCTAGGAGCTGTAGAAGGAACTTTTCCAACATCTGTCTGGGGTATCATATACTAGACAAAACATCTCCCACTGCCTAGTCCTTTTAAGAGCAAAGCTTGGGTATCTGATAGAAGCACACACTTTAATTCAGCTGGTTTAAGACTCTTACAAGGTCACAAAACCAGCTGCAGTTTCTTCAAAATGGTGCTCAGTTCAAACATTTGAACATATTTACTGTATTATCCCAAACTGTAAATATGGTGTTGGACAAAACTATTAGTGTGAGCTGTCATGCTGACATGAGAGTGCTTGTCAGCAAACAATGTGGAATAGTTGATAATATCTGATGGTGACTGAACATTTTAATTTTTATTATTATTATTTGTATTCTGTTTCAGCTTCCTGAGGAGTAAGTAGGTTGGTAACTTGACTCCACAACCTGAAACCGCAAGTGAACTGAGCACAGTTTCTCTTAGCCTCTAGCCTTTATCCTGTGTATACTCTGGTCTTAAACTGTTAACCTGTTTAAGGGAAATAATCTTCTAGCATTTTAAATAGCAGAATTATTTTTCATACCAAGATAAAAATCTTGGGAGTTTCTATGCATTTTTGATAGATGTGCTTGCATTTCACATAGGCATGCCCTGCTTCTCCCCTCCTTGCTAGTTAAAATCCTATGCTGTCAAATCCTAGAATAAACAATCTGGAAAGGCATGGAACATAACCTGTTTGAATAAATAAATAATATATATAGTTTTAGGATTCCATAGTACTAATGAAGATACAGTATGTCATTTACTTTGGCTGTAGTTCAATTAATATAGACTACAAGGTGGAAGGACTATAGCGAGGCACTTGGAAATTAGTAGAGAAAAGCATTTAGCTGCTGATTGCTATGTCTCTGTGTCAGTGTTCCCCTTGCCTCTGGCTGGGGTAAAGGGATCATGGGCACTAATAACAACCCTTATCAGTGTTATAGAATTAAGACAGGTCTGAAGTTTGAGAGGGGACACTGCCCATTTTGGGGATGGGGGGAAACTATGTGCCAGAACCGACCATCCTTGTGAACTTGTCCAGGACAGAACACTAATCTTTGGGGCTGCTTCTGCTGATGGATCTGAATGGCACACGAGGTGATGATTGTCTCCTTCCTTGTTGGAAATTCCCTCTGGGTAGTTAGCGAGTCCATCCCAAGTAAGTGAGGGTAGCCAGCCCACAGTTGCTTTTCTGTCTTAGCCACCTGTTAACCTTAATGTGACAGAAGAAAAGATGGAGAAGATTCTTCCCTCTTACCCTTTTAACCTGTGTGCACATTTTTCTCAGCTGTAGCTCCCCTCTGTTTCAACAGTCAAAGCAGGGAGAAGAAATGTTATAATCTTGTAATGATCTTAGAACTGCAGGATTCCTATGGGTCGAGTCCAGCCCTTACCAGGGAGGCACAGCAGGGGAATCGAACTCCCAATCTCTGGCTCCACAGCCAGATACCTAAACCACTGAGTTATTTAGCAGCTCATTGGGTTCAGCCATGTTGTACCTCAAGATTTCCTGTACTGTTTTGGGGAATATGGCCAATATATCACTTATTCTGTGATATTGCTAGCAGCTACTGTGTTTCAGAGTGGCTCACAGACAGAACATTTTATTGACCAAGGCTATGTAGAATATATTCCTCCAGACTTGTGGAGGAAAACTTTGTTAAAACTATTTCAGATCCTGTAAGTAAGAGGGTAGAAAGAGTGCTGTTCTGTATATTTACACATATATTGCAGAATCCTACATTTGATTTTGATTTCCCGAGCAGCCTAACTATTTCTTAAGGCACACTGGGTATGATGCTACTAGGTGCTTAATATTGTCTGGTAGGGTAAAGCAATGGCTGGAAAATCCAGCTTTAATAGTCTGTTAGGCCTCTTGTATGCTGTGGAGTTTTCAGATGTGATCATTCTCAAATGTAATTGTCTCCTCAACCATTATATTGAGGAGGGCAGCTGACAGCACTGCAGATGTTATTAAACTGCAGCTACAATTGTCGGTCACCATTGGTCATGTTGGGTGGGGCTGATGGGAATGGCAGTCCACCATCATCTGGAAAGCTGTATGTCCCCCTTGCTTGAGCTGTATTTTCATGTCCCATACGATCTTTGGTGAAGCAAATTTAATGTCAAATGTCATTTTGCTTCAGTGACCTATGTTGGCCACATGTCCCAGTCAGGCTAGATCTTAAAAGATGCACTGAAGAATCACTGTGATTAATATAATTAATTAACCACAGAATGTTAAGATGTGGTTTTAAAACCTGAGCTGTCCCTTATGAAAGGGAATTCAGAGCTGATTGCAATATTATCCAATCAGTCTGCTTACACAACTGCTGATTGAAGCAATATATTTGAAATTGGGTTTTCAAAAAAAAAAAACAAAAAACCAGTTTGTCTGAATTAAGTCAAGAAAAATCACTAGCATTGAAATGACTGCTTTAATACTGTTAAATAATTAATTGTATTGTTTTCAGTTATTTGATTAAAATATTTAACTATTCTAACAGTTAAAGTATTCAGATCATAACTAATTTTGAGATAATTGCCCCTTATGTTCATTTTGGTATGTTTCATAAGAGGTGCCTAGATTGATACGGTCAGCATCCTCTGACATGAGCCAGAAATCTGGACTTTATGTTTTCAGAGATTTCAGGGCTAAGCAGTAACAGAGCAAATCTTATCCACGGTGATGGATTCACTGTTCCACAAAAGAGACAAAATGATGTGTGACAATCCAGTGTAGTTAGCAAAGTTGTATGTATGAAGCATGTAACGAGGCCTTGTTTGCATAGACAATATTGTTTTGAGGTAATACAGGGAGCTTTTAATTGTCTTGTGGGGCGGGGTTGGTAAGCAAGGTCTTGTTGTCTTTAAACCTGTACCACTAGAAGTTCACTGGGATGAGAAAGCCATCCCTCTGATCCAAGACCTTATACACTGGCATAGCCAATGCCACCTGGGATTTGAATGTTGTACCCTTACAAGCCCCTGACATTATCCCAGGATTTAAAAATGCCAGTTATCAATGGAACAGTCTGGGATAGTGCATCAGCTTTGTGGTATAGCCTTGGTAACGGAGGCTTAGCTTCTAGGGTTATCACTATCATTCCCTACTGGGATTTATTTCATCGTCCTATACTAATCATTGGGAACTTCTGGACCAAATGGAGCCTGTGGTGTCCCCTTCTCCCCCCTCCCACCCAATTGTTCAGATAGCAGCCAAGGAACAGGCTCTTGGGAATGGGGTGCTAAAGCCTCCCATCACCCACAGCAATCATGGTGAAGATTTTTCTCTCTAATGGCAGCAGGGGAACAGTGATCCTGGCTCAAGACTGCTGCTCTAAAGGTCAGGCAAAAGCTCTCCACTCCCTCCGAGCAATCTGGATCAGGTTAATTGGGGTGCAAGTAAGGATCAAAGCTAAAAGCTGATCAGGATTGCTGCAACAAGGATGAAGTACAAGAATGGCTGGCTATAGCCAACTAATTCAGCAAGTATTGAAATAAATAGAAGCTGAGTCCCTGTTCCCTGACAAGTGCCAGACAAGGACTTGCATAGCATACTTCTATCTGGAAATTTTTATGTGGGGGTTGATAAGGCTCAAGATTTGATCCTGGGAGGTGCATCTTAACTCTGATTTTGCAAAACACTGATGTGTGTGCCTAAGCTTCACATACACAGCCATCTGCTTTAGAATTGTCTGAAAGGAAATGTGCCATTGTGCTGTCAGACTTAGCTTAAAAATTCCAGCACCTTTCAGGAACAAACACTTAAAAGACGAAGGCCACAATCCATCACAAAGTCACTGGACTGAATGGTGTCCCACGCTGGTCCAAACTGGCACTGACATGTTTTAGGTTTCTGATTCAGAAGCAGATGTCCCTTAGAATCCAGTGGTCAAAAAACTCTTGTCTAGTTACGTCAGTGTAATGGAAGTGGTATAACATTTGGAGGCAAACTACTTCAGGCTGAGAAGCCACCATATACATTTGTTGCATATTGAGTGATGCTGCCCTGTGTGGAACAGATAAAGTCTACAGTGATTTCTTAACTTGAGGTTGTTTGCATTATGCCAGTGTGACTATGCAACAGGATTTTGGCCAATATGTGGGGAAGCTCTTAATTAGCCATAGTATTATTTAATAAATTACTGGTCTGAAGATTATTCTGCCCAGTGGCTGGCATCTTTCTATGCACTCAGATAATATTTTTATATTGTATAACTTGTGTAATTTATAACAGAAGATTTTATTAGCTTTGCTAACCAAATTATTAACCTCATAATAACTGTGTAGTTCTTTCTAACATCAGTGGATATTAAGGAATCAGAATTTCTGTGTTGCTGTAGAAACAATATAGTTAAAATTAAGAATTACTCAATTCTTGTTGCCTATGTGTTCTATCATTTTTACAGTAATAAAACTTTGTTGCCTTTAAAATGAGGTGTGTTGATTTTTCTCTTCCTCCCAATAGAATCATCCAAGGGAATGTTCACTGTACGTTGTCTTCATGATCAGCATGATCAGACATGAGGTTCTTTGGAGGAAAAACATATTCCAAGTGCTGTCAAATCCATTCTGCCAGGAGGGCTGCACAACCATATCTTTCTGACAAGCTTTTAAAGCCTGCGTACTTGAGAGGACTTTAGTTGACAAATAGGTTGTAATACTTCTTTGAAAAAGAATAAATCTCTTGCTGTTCAAATTCAGATGTAAAAACAACATCATGGTTGCGCCTTTGGAATTCTTAACAAGAAGTTGACCCCAAATAATCAGACTAATACTTTATATCAGTACACATCATTTACTGATATAGAAACAGAATATAGTTAATTGCTAGACATAAACAGAAACTACACACATGCATCCATTTTCTTAACAGGATGTCTGACAATTAAAAAAAACACTCAAAAAGTAGAAAATGTGTTTAAAAATATAAAATTACATTTTCTGGTTCTTGAAGGCATATGAAACGCTTTTAACCTGTATTATCATAATCTGATAGAAATGCTGTTTTTAAAAAAATACAGTGACTTTCAGATATTGCTTTTGGGTAGAAAACAACCCAGTAACTAGTCCTTGGCTGATGGAGAGTGGAAGTTGTGTTATGCCAATCCAGCATCTTTGGCCATACCATAGAAGACCCCTCTAGATGCAATGAGTCTTGAAGGTGTGTCAAACTCAGCAATTGCTCCTTTGTCTAGAACAAGAACTCTGCAAAACAACACAAAAATATATGTTTACACTTTAAAGAAAGAAGTGTGCAAGCTTACCATGGCATTGTCACAAAATCCCTAACTAATTCACAAATACTCCCTTTCTAAAAAGATTACTTTTTAAATCCAAATGATCAGAAAAATCAAGACAAAGAGAGGGAAAATGGAATATGTGTCAGCCATAGTCATAGTGGACAAGTACTGCGAAAACTGGATTAATATTCCAGCACTACTGTCGCTGCGTGGTTTGTGACAGATCGTTTTCGGATTTAACTTCCTACCAGAAACGTGAATGATTGCCCCATGAGGCTATTATGTGTGACAACAGGAAAACAAAAGGTAAAGCATTCTATAAATTAGATGCTCATGTAATGGTAAACAATAATATAGTGAGTTTATACCAGATAGAATGTCCTAAAGAGCTTAACTTGCAGAAGTATTCAAATAATGTTGGTCATAGAATTCTCATTTATTCTGTAGCATTTTGAGATTACTTTTATACTTTAATTACATGGTTTGATGTTAATATAAAACATTGCTCCTCCTGTACCCCACCCCACCCCTTTTTGCGTACAGCTCATATTCTGATGAATTAACTTGATCTGGTAAGAAAGAACATGTGGCTAAATGGGTAACCCTACCCTAGAGGTATGTTTGCACTCTAAAGCTTCTTTTGGTGAATGGCAAACTATCCTTCTCCACACCTCCCAGAATATTCTGCGTACTTCGGTGAAGCAAACTGCACACTACAAAGCGACATAGCAGATTTACTTAGGAGTAAGCACTAGCCTGCCAACACAAAGCAAAAGATTGAGGTGCTTCCTCCTAAACAGATTCAACTTAGCAGAATTCCAACCTGCCACTTGGTGCAAAAGGACCTTGTACACATGTTGCATGGAATATCACCACCTAGGGAACTAAGTCCTTCTTCAGACACAACAAGGAAAAGACTGTATGGTCCTTAAGATTACAAAAATGTAAGAGTGTTCTTCAGGGAGTCTTTTAAAATAAAACCAGAAGTGAACCACCCAGGATGAAAAGTACCAGCTATATCCTAAGAGGAAGGAACAGTACGAACACAGATTTCAGGTCTCTGGAAGACACAAATTATCTCTGTTTGCCAGTAAAGCTGGTAGGAGATTAACTGATCCAATATAAATGAGTCATGGGGTTCCCACGCTTGAACATAAGTCTGATCTGGCACCTGGAATTAATGACATGTTCTGCATTCGATTCACCTGAAGCAAGTAAGGAAATGCCACCCTAGAGAGCTCAAACTCCCTTTCTGGAGATAGATATAAAAACCACGCAGCGTGGCTACCTGGTGTAATCCATAATGGTATTCAGCCTGTGTGCTATTGTTAGCACCGTGCAGTCTTCAAACTGTGTTCTTATTGTCATCTGAATGAGGTCGTCCGTCTCCAGATCGATTGCTGCAGTGGCTTCATCCAAAATAAGGATCCTCGTTTTGCGGAGGAGCGCTCTTGCCAAGCAAATAAGCTGCCTTTGGCCAACACTGGGAAGAGGAGGTAGAGAGTTGTTTTTCTCGTTCTTTCAAATCAAGGGCCATGCCAGGGCTGTGAGCTTTTCGA
Organism: Pogona vitticeps; assembly: GCF_051106095.1. Lineage (NCBI taxonomy): Eukaryota > Metazoa > Chordata > Lepidosauria > Squamata > Agamidae > Pogona > Pogona vitticeps. The sequence continues at coordinate 138,308,810 of NC_135784.1, read as the reverse complement.
AACCTCTTCAGGCTACACCAGTGACTGGGCGAGGTTCCAACCAAATGCTATCGGGACTTGTGGCTGCTGCTACTACTCTATATTCTGCCCATACATTTATCCAGGAATGTCTAGAAACCATGGCGCTATCATGTGCAGGACCTCCTAGTTCCTGAGCTGCAGTGGGAATTGAGAAATACGTAACGCAAAAAAGGGCTTCATGTGAAAGTGTGATCAGGGGGAAATTCTAGCTCCATCCCTGGCCCCTCACGGTCTCCCCATGTAGAAGGGCCGTCTGAAAAGGAAACATTGCTGCATGTCAAGCCTCTCCACATAATTCGGAACCCTGAACCAAGTGAAAAGTATTCATGTGTATTCATGGCCTAAACCAGGGGTGGGAAAGGTGTGGCCCTCCAGATGTTGGACTGAACCCCTCCCCCCATCAGTTCTATCGTAAGAAGCACAGTCCAAAAATTGGGAGGGCCTCAGTTACCCGCCCCAGTCTACCCACTACTAGAAGGAGGAAGGTTGTGAGTCAGCTGCAGCCACGTAGTCCCAAAAATAGAATTCATTATACGAAATATTTTTATCCCATCATTCCCCAGATAAGTTCAGGTTCACTAAGAAAGATCAATCCAGACCATAAAATATTATTATGAATTACAAAAATGAAAGTACAGAAGAGATAAAAATGACAGTCATACATAGTGTTTCTTTAAAACTTTCCAACACATTTAAATCATTTCCCCAAAGGCATTTCTTTTTTAAAGGGTCTTTTTTTTTGCACAGAAATGAAGGGCCACCAGAGGTAGAAATGTGAGCTTCACTAAGGAAGAAGTATCAAAGGCTGGAAGCGGCTACCAAAAAAGGTTCCTTTTCTGGATCCAGAGGAGATTTATTGCATGGCTTCTCGGGTCACATAAAATAGGGAAAAACTTATATGGGACAGTCCTCCAGCTACCAGTTACCCTAAATGGCTCTGCCAGTCACCCTCCAGCACTGAGCCAGGAAACAGACTAGAAGGTAATATTCTTGTTTAGGCAATGGAGTAAGATGCACTGTCATGCTCAGGAGAGCCTGTTAACAACAAGATTGCTATATCTTGGGCCAGATGAAGTTTCTGTAATTATACTGTACTGTTCCTCCCACAGCCTTACCTCGATTAATGTTGTCATTTTGATAACTGACATCCCATTATTTTTGGAATAATTGCTGTTCTGTTATCATGTTTTCTATCCGTTATTTTTACATACCGTATAGTTCGTGTATATCTAGTGGCTGTTTTATCTGATGCTTTAATTTTGATTATTGTTGAATTTTATCTTATGTCTGGGCCGTGATACTGCAAGCCACCCAGAGTAGTGGCCTGGCCACTAAATGGGCAGGGTGGAAATTTAAATAAACAAATAAGTTTAGTGATGCATTCAAGCCAGAGCAGACACCCAGACAAATACTGAGTCAGATCCATTATAAAATGAAAAGTGAGCCAAGAAATGGAAACATCATTTGTGGAAGGACTAGCGATAGGGCCCAAGCATTTTAGAGGAGCACAGAACACACATGTAACTTGACCCTTTCATATGTACTTCAAACCTGTAAATCCTCTGATCAGCTCTTGTTCTCACAATCTCTGGAATCAGTGTTCCTGATCAGTATGGTGTTTGTCCCTTCCTTTTGCTTTGTGTATGCATGGGTGGGTGAAGTGTGTGTGCGCATGTGCACGTCTGCACCTGGGTATGAAAGGGGGAGGCAAAACCTGAAAGAGTCCCTTGAGGACTCACTGAACATGCTCAGCTGTCACAGGACGCTAACTGCCTACCGGAGGGGGAATGAAGACAGGAAATGGCATGGCTGCAACTCTGAGTAGAAAGTATTCCACAGTCAACGTTTTGTAGGCCCCACCTGCCATAACTATTTCGTGACTAGAATTTCACTTACCTAAGATTCTCTCCTCCTTCTGAGCATTCATAATCCAGCATAGCTGGCTGACTGCTGACAAACCTCTTCAAATGGGAAAGTTCAAGAGATTTCCATATTTCTTCCTCAGAATATTTATTAAATGGATCCAAATTCATTCGGAGTGTTCCAGAAAAAAGAACAGGGTCCTAAAAAACATAAGTCACAATTTGTACAGAACAAAGTTCAAAGAAAAATGTAGGAATACCAAAATAAGCATTTCTTCAATAAATTCTGATTCAGTGACGAAGTCAAGGCAAATCTCCCCCCCGCCCTGCCCCTATGATTTACTGTGCCCTAGCACTATAGGGAGGGAAGGTGGAGTACCACAGGCCATGAAGGATAAAACATTGTCACAGTGTACAAGAACAAAGGAGACAATAACTGCAATAACTACCATGGCATCTCTCTTCTCAACGTTGTAGGGAAGCTGCCTGCCTGTGTTGTACTGAGGAGACTCCAGGTATTTGCAGACAGAGTCTATCCAGAATCACAGTGTGGATTTCAAGGTAATAGGTCCACCACTGATATGGTATTCTCCCTCAGACAGCTGCAGGAGAAATGCAGCGAACAACAACAGCCACTCTTTGTGGCCTTCATAGATCTCACAAAGTCTTTAGCAGGGATGGCCTTTTTAAAATACTTCCCAAGACTGGATGTCCACCTCAACTCCTTAACATCATCAGATCCTTTCATGAGGAAATGAAGGGCACTGTAGTTTTTGATGGCTCAACATCAGATCCCTTTGACATTCAAAGTGGAGTGAAACAGGGTTGTGTCCTCACACCAACCTTGTTTGGGATCGTTTTTGCTGTCATGCTGAAGCACGCCCTTGGAACTGCAATATAAGGTGTCTATCTCCGGACTAGATCAGATGGAAAGCTCTTTAATCTCTCTAGATTGAGAACGAAGACCAAAGTCCAACTGAAATGCATATGGAACTTCCTCTTAGCAGATGATGCAGCCATTGTTGCCCACTCTGCTGAAGACCTCCAACAACTCATGAATCGTTTTAGCAAGGCCTGCCAAGACTTTGAATTAACAATCAGCTTGAAGAAAACACAAGTCATGGGCCAGGGCGTGGACTCACTTCCCTCTATTACCATCTCCAACCAAGAATCGGAGGTTGTTCATGACTTTATGTACCTTGGCTCAACGATCTCTGACACTCTTTCCCTAGATGTCGAGCTGGATAAATGCATTGGCAAGGCCGCTACCATGTTCTCTAGACTAACAAAGAGAGTATGGCTTAATAAGAAGTTGATGGCATATACCAAGATCCAGGTCTATAGAGCCTGTGTCCTGAGCACACTCCTGTACTGCAGTGAGTCCTGGAACCTTTGTGCATGGCAGGAAAGGAAGCTGAACATGTTCCATATGCATTCCGACAGATTTTTGGTATCACCTGGCAGGACAATGTTCCAAATAGAGTAGTCCTAGAACGAGCTGGAATTTTTAGCATGTGTACATTACTGAAACAGTGACATCTACATTGGCTCGAGCATGTCATGAGAATGGCTGATGGTTGGATTCCAAAAGATCTCCTGTATGGAGAGTTAGTGCAGGGAAAGCACCCCAGAGGGAGACCATAGCTGTGATACAAGGATATCTGCAAGCGGAATCTGAAGGCCTTAGGAATGGACCTCAACAGATGGGAAACCCTGACATCTTGAGAGTTCAGTATGGAGGCAAGTGGTGCATCACAACCTCTCCCATTTTGAAGAGACCCTTGTCCAGCAGGCTGAAGCAAAGAGGCAATCCCGAAATCAGCAAAATCAGGGAGCTGGACAGGGGACAGATTGCATTCAGTGTGGAAGGGATTGTCACTCTCAGATTGGCCTTCTCAGCCACACTAGATGCTGTTCCAAGTCCTCCATACAGAGCATATTACCATAGTCTCTCAAGACTGAAGGATGCCTAATCTAAGCACTATATCTTTGGTTCTGTGTGATTTCTGCAATCCAATGAACCAGATCCATTACAGGTGGGTGACATAACTTGGCCATACAATCTCAGTTTGCACCCTCTTCAAGAATGTTGGTCACCCTCATATTGTCTCCCCATTCAGACAGCCTGGATAGCCTTGGCAGCAACACCTCGTCCCCACCCCAGATTGAAAGCCCTGCTGATAAACACGAGGTCAATGAAAGGAAAAATACCAGCCATCCAGCATTTGATCCTGAATTAATACACCAACCTGACCTGTATTACAGAGACCTGGTTGAAGGATGCTGGGAGAGTTCTGCTAACTGAGTTCTCTAGTAACAGCAGCAACCTGGATCTGGGAGTAAAGGTGAGGTAGAATTGGCAGTGGTCTACTGTGATTCCATTCTCCTCACCAGGTGCCTTTCCCCATGGTCTTCTGGGCGCGAGTACCTGAAAGTGGAGATCCAAGACAGAATATGGATTCTGTTCATGTACCTCCCACTCTGCTGCTTAGGGGTCTTCCAAGTGAGTCTTGGGGGTAATGCTGGAGTCCCCTTGGCTTTTTGTCCTAGAGGACTTCAACATTCATGCTGAGATCTGGGTCCCTGTGAGAAGTGGCTCAAGACCTCCCATCTTCCATGATGATGACCGTGGGTCTGTCCCACTCAGGTAGCAGGGTATACTCTGGGCCTAGTCTTCTCTGCTGGATAGGGTGAGAGTGGTCTGGTTGTGGAGGAGCTTTCTATTGTTTGGTAGTTACTCTCCCTGGTGAACTCACTGGAACTCAGACCCTCCACAGAGGTAGGGGGCCAATTATGATGGTGGCTCTTGGGGAGTTTCCTGTCACCTCAGCAGGTAATCCTGTCTAAGCCTTTGTTGACTTCCGGAATAGGGAAAGAGCTATGACCATAGAGTGGAGACAAACGAGTCCCCTAGTTTACTAGGAAACTGGCAACGATGAAATGATTAGGATGGAGACTTACAGCAACAATGGTGAAAAACTCAGAGCCAATATAACTGAATACAGACTAGCACTTATTTAAAGGCTTACTCCCTGGCTGTGCACTTGCACAGAGCCATTCAACAGAGTTTCAAGAAATCAAGGGCTTAATACATGCTCACTCACAAGAACAAGGTGATGAACCTTTGACAGCCATCTGTGATGAATCTGTGTATGACCTTTGGCATTCTGTCTTTGAAAACAGTTTGGAAACTTCAGCTGGGTCAAAACGCTGCAGTCAGGCTGCTGGCTGGTGCTGGTTAGAGGAAGCATATCATCCTTTGTTACACGGTAGACCACTACAACTCTACCTCACCGTTACTCCCAGATCTAGGTTGCTGCTACTGTTGCTGCTACCAGTTGCCAATCAATTTCCAGGCCCAGTTCAAAATTCTGATTATTAATTATAAGGCCCTACAGCAGTGGTCTTCAACCTTGGGCCTCCAGATGTTCTTGGACTTCAGCTCCCAGAAATCCTGGCCAGCAGAAGTGGTGGTGAAGGCTTCTGGGAGTTGCAGTCCAAGAACATCTGGAGGCCCAAGATTGGGGACCACTGCCCTACAGGACTCAGATCCAGGCTCTCTGAAGGAATCTTGGTTCCTAAAATCTTCAGGGGAGCCCCTTCTCTCAGTCCCATTGTCCTCACAGGAACATTTCGGAGGAATGCGAGAGGGGCCTTCTCTGTAGCTGCACCCAGTTTTCTGAATGCCCTCCTTCAGGAAGCTAAGTTGGCTCCCTCCTTCTTGCCCTTCTAGCAACAGATCAAGATCAAGAGGGTAGTTATAACCACAGTGGACAATAAAGCTAGACTCTCCCTAAGATTGTGATTATGATTCTCAAGTGTGCTTTTAATGGATCTTTTAGTGCTTTTGTATGATCAGTTTTTATATTGATTTATATTTAATTGATTTTTAATGTTACTGTCTTTTTAACTTTACTTGTATTTCAATTATTATGAGTTGCCTTGAATCCCTTTATGGAAAAAAAATGGCACAGAAATGAAACGGAATGAATGAAGTGATAAAAACTATTGCCATGCTAGCATAAGGGAACTTTTCCCCCTTCCCTTTCTCAGCTACAATCCTTTATGCTGCCAGAAAACTGGCTCCAAGAGGTTTCCCAAATTCTGGAGCAGGCTTTAGAGGTGTATGGGGAACACCAATAATTCTGTCAGTAGAACCACTCTATTGAATACTGGCCATAGCAACTGAATCTCTGTGCCATCAGACACTGTAGAACACGACCAAGTCACCTTTACTATGTACCTCAAATGTCAGGAATCCAGTTCCTTATTATCTCTCTCGGGGCAATAATTAATGGTCTCTGCTTAGAATAACATTTTCTGGTAGGTTCCAGGCCAATGGGTGTTAAAATTCTCACAATTACAGGGACATAAAATGAAAGGATTTCCCCCATCGTTGCAAAGATAATGCTACCAAGCTCGCCTGCTTTTGCATTCTATCTGGTCCTTCTAACAGTGTGCCTAGATTAGTCAGCAGGCTTTCATGGGCAAATTTTTGTGTTGGGAAGCATATCACCACGACCCTTTTTCCCCAGTATAATCAAAATAATGTCCATTGCACTAATATGCCTATTCCTATGAAATCACACTGCTGTTCCTCTCCAAAACAGCTACATTGTGGGCAAAATACACACATTACCCTGCTGGAGCCTCAATATTGAAGGGAAAATTGTGTAATGGAAGAAATGTAAGTCACCAGCAACACTATTTTAAGTGACCCTTGTGCTGAGAAAATGTAAGTAATCACCAATCCTGTGTTGTGGCCTCCCTCAGTCTCTCTAACATGTATTACATTTTACCTTACTTCAAATTCAAATATTGTTACTTTCCTAAGTGGTAACCAATTATGTGAGACTGAGACAGATAAACACTCAGTGGAATAACACCAGGACACGAGGATATGTAGTGGTACACATCACAGGGAAGGAGGAGGGAATTCAATACTGGGTTGTCATTAGGGGCAGCTCTTTGTTTCTTAGGAACATGTGGTTCCGCCCTAAGCAATATGGGAATTGCAGCCGCCTGCATTACAGTGTTGCAGGAATCTATGTCACTGCACACACAACATTAGTCTGATTGAGGCCAGTTTGAAGATTCTAATTCTGCCATTGAGTTACCATTTTCTCTTAAGTCTTCATGTACTTCAAAACAGTGTACTCTGAAAATAAGTAAGCAGATAAAGCTATCTGTGGAAGATCAACACTTTCTACCACACGGGGGACAGGAATATAACCCATAGGTGCTGTATTTATTATTCCTGAAGAGGTACATATGCTTCTGTGAGCAAACATTCTACACAAACTTTCAATAACAAGAGCTTTGTGGGGTGGGGAGGTGGGGCACGGTAAATAGAAGGACATTATGTGCCATCCATCAGACATTATTGATTGATTGATTGATTGATTGATTGATTGATTGATTGATTGATTGATTGATTGATTGATTGATCGATCGATCGATTGATTGATTGATTTGATTTGATTTATACCCCACCCATCTGGTATATTCTACCACTCTGGGCAGCTAATCCATTATGTGCCATCCATCAAATGTGAATTTCGTTGTATGTGTATATACTTACAATGACAATAAATTATTATTATTATTAAAAAAAAAAAAAATCAGAAGTTTTCACAAAAAGCAATGTTAGGCCAAGAAGATAAAATGATGAGTGTCAGGGTTTTTGGGGTTGGGGGCATCAATCATGGAGGTGGTAATGAGAAAGGGGAGCAAGATAAATTAAAACTTGCTTCCTGTAACAATGAACATTACCAGGCTTTGTTAAGAATAGATGTTATCTGGCTCGCTCCTTGGATCTCAACATAAAACAAGTGTTTTAAATTTGTGTAAGTACTAGTTCTGGACAGACAGGATGACTTTGCTTGCAAAGGACTCATTTTACACAAGGCAGCTTGCTGCGTAAACCAAGATGTCGTGCTTCTCTCGTGACATTATCAGCATTACCTGAGGAATAATCGTCAGTCTGGATCGTAAGTCATGAAGGCCGATATCTGCAATTCTCAGCCCATCTATTCTGATTTCTCCCTCCACCGCTTCCAGGATCCTGAAGAGGCTAAGGGTCATAGAGGACTTTCCCGCTCCAGTTCTTCCAACAATTCCAACCTAAGCCATGCATTGGCAAGGGAGGGGAGAAAGATGCTCTTAAACTAGGTTTCCAAACAAATAAGGCCCACAACAGAACAATTAGACCACCACCGGGCATACTGTCAGCAAGAAAATATAAAACAAAGTGTGTTGACTCTGATTCTTTGAGTAGCCAAGAGTCATCATGTGAGTCAAAGACCCCCTCAATAAATGAAAGTTTTGTGTTGTTGGGGGACCTGGTGTCTTGGAGGAGTCTATTAGCAAGTGTGATGAAAGGGAAATATATTTCTTCCAAGTAGTCAGCCTTGGATGTCTTCTTTCGAGTTTAACATGCTGCAAAAATCTTACATTAATTCATACATTCAAAGGATAAGAACAATAACCATTTTAAAAGTAGGTAATGGTCCATTATAAGGAAGAAAAAAAAGTTTATGGGCCAGAATTTTATTTTAATGCTTGTCCAGGCTACAGTTTATGAAGGATATTCTTCTCCTTTCATCTTGTCTTTATGTCCCCAAAAATGGGAATCAGAAAAAAGACACCTTTTAAATGTATTTACAATATTGTACATTAAACAGAACAGGTTATATTCAGCTATGGCTTTCCTCTACCCAAAGAGTTGTTTGAGCCAGTGGAGGCTTCTTTAAATATAAAAGGGAGATGATTTCCTTAAAATGCTCAAATTTTTCACTCACATCTGATCTGCTGTTCTGCTACAGGGAGCCCCCGAACCCTTTGAGGGTCTTTTGGATGGCTGTGAGGGAAGAATCAGTACAAATCCTTTCCCACCCTCCATTGGCAGAAATGCCTGCTGGATCAAAGGATCGGTGCCAAATACAACAGCATGAGTTTGATCTAAAAAAAAAAGTCTTTGCTGATTCTACCCACACCCCATCTTTTCACTGCCCTTCTCTCCTGAAACTCTTTGGAAGTTTGAGGGACTGTCCAGAACAATGGGGCAAGTGATGCAGGGGAGCTTTCTCCTTTTCCTGCCACTGGGTGTGTTTCAAGGATTGCTCTACATGCTCATTGTTGTTGTTGTTCAATCGTTAAGTCATATCCGACTCTTTATGACCCCATGGACCAGAGCATGCCAGGCCCTCCTGACTTCCACTGCCTCCCAGAGTTGGGTCAAAGTCATGTTGGTTGCTTCAGTCACATTGTTCAACCATCTCGTCCTCTGTCATCCCCTTCTCCTCCTGCTTTCACATTTTCCCAACATGAGGGTCTTTTCCAGGGAGTCTTCTCTTCTCATGAGATGGTCAAAGTATCGGAGCCTCAGCTTCAGGATCCGTCCTTCCAGTGAGTACCAAGGGTTGATTTCCTTCAGAATGGATAGGTTTGTTCTCCTTGCAGTCCAGGGGACTCTCAGGTGCCTCCTCCAGCACCACAATTCAAAAGCATCAATTTTTCGGTGGTCATCCTTCTTTATGGTCTAGTTCACACTTCCATACATCGCTATTGGAAAAACCATAGCTTTGACTATGCGGGCCTTTGTTGGCAAGGTGATGTCTCTGCTTTTTAAGATCCTGTCTAGGTTTGCCATCGCTTTCCTTACAAGAAGCAGGTGTCTTTTAATTTTGTGCCTGCTGTCACCATCTGCAGTGATCATGAATGTTCATTCATGCTCATTAGCAGAACGCAAACTCTGGATGCAACTCTATGTTTTAAAATTTGAACCAGAATTGTGCAATGTAGCCTGTTTTTCTGTATATGTGTGTTATGATAAACTAGTCTGGGTGGAATTTTTGAATTAATTCCAACAGAAACAAAAGCAAGTGCCCTCTGTATTGTTGATTACCCTCTAGACCAAGGATAAGAAGCCTCCAACCTACAGAGGTCTCCTAACTATTTTGCACGTGTCTTCTGCTATTGTGGTCCACAAGATGGCTCCTGCCTTAAATGGCTGTGCTTTGCATTTCTGAGAGCTGACACACAAAACTGAGGTACATTTTGTATCCCAGTGAGCTGCTGTATATGCTGAATGAGCTCTGCTTTGGAACCCAGGAAGTACAGTACTGCTTTCAACTCAATTCCTGAGTTCTATGGGGAAGTACAGTTGGCTAGGTTGTGATTCCAGAAGACCTAGTTCTGGCACCAGGACTGAGGTCCCCCACCCCATGTATGGACTATAATGTGGTACAGTGACTGGTGGTCTGCATCTGAATAAGGCAACTTTTGACGTTCTTGTGCATACACTGAATAAAACCAAAAGCTTGGAAATGCTGGTAAGTGAAAAAGTAATTTCATTCTATGCATGCCCACTTAGTAGCTATGCTGAAATCATACCTTTTCCCCACCTTTCACATGAAGGCTCAGGTCTTTCAGTACCAAGTCTAAACCTTTCCTGTACCTTACAGAATAGTTCTCAAACTGTACTTCCCCATGGGTGGGCCAGTCTTCTGTTGGCCTTTTATCTTCAATTATCCAGGGAGCCTGAAAGAAAGAAAGAAAGAAAGAAAGAAAGAAAGAAAGAAAGAAAGAAAGAAAGAAAGAAAGAAAGAAAGAAAGAAAGAAAGAAAGAAAGAAAGAAAGAAAGAAAGAAAGAAAGAAAGAAAGAAAGAAAGAAAGAAAGAAAGAAAGAGTATTATATTAACCTTAAAACATTTTTAATACCAGGGTATAATGTTACACTAAATATTCAGGGATAATTGAATAAGTGTTCCTCTTAAAGATTAACACACACTTTACACAGCTCATTTGCAGAATCATTTAAACTAAGATGAGTGACCCATTGTGTACACTTCTGTCAGCATGAGAGTCACAAATGATGCCATTGTTACTCTCTGCTCCTCTGTATAGCATCTTGCGAATCTAATTAGTTACACAGGGGATGCCTGCTCTGAAAGGGAAACCTACTTTTCTTCTTTCAAACAGCTTTAGTCCAGCATATACAAAGCACATAATCCTGAAGAGGCTTATTCTCCTAGAAATGTACATGTTCAGGTTAAATGACAATAGAAAAAGAAAATAAGTAGCAAAATGTCCTTGTTCATATGGGACCATGAAAGCTTTCATATTTTACATCTGTCTTCATCAGGTGGAATTGAACATGATGGTTATTTCAAATATTAAGAGAGTGGGTTAGTAGCAGACACTACTACTAACCTCGGGTATTTAATAGGCTTATCAGAAATGGTAAAATCAAGTCGGTACTAGGCACATTTATTTTGATTGACATCCATTGTAGAATTATGAATAGTTTAGCTCTTTCCCACTGAAATCAGTGCTATAGGCCGAATTCCTTAATTAATCTGAATGGAATGTCATGATTACAAAAGAGAACAGAAGGTTGTTTAGAGTCAGCTGTACTACTATAACTACAAATATCCTAGAAAAGCAAGGCAGAAATCAAACAGAATCCAGTTAAACACTGGACAGATAGCATCACATCAACATTACAAACAAAGACACATGGCTGCATGTGTGTGCATGCAAATATATTCTTAATCAATAGAGGAATTACATATTTATATTACAAACAAATATAAGGGGGAAGGGAAAACAAGAGATTGGAAAAGTTGAATTTTTGGACTACAACGTCCAGGAAAACCTGCCTGTTGATGGATTCCAGTTGTAGTTAAAAAAAAGGCCAACTTTCCCAAGGTCTTGAAAACATACATAAGCTGGACAGATCAAAAACTCTTAAAACTTCATTTCGAGAAGGAACATTCCCCACAGCGACGCATCAAGAACTCACCTCGGTTTCAGTTTCTGAGTATTCCTTCACTCTTTCTACAGCCACAATGTTGGTTTCCAAATCAGATGTCATTCGTACCATCCAATTCAGAGACATGGTCACCTAAGCAATGATGAAGATATGTCACCTGTTTAGGAAGACTTATGACAGCAGCAAACCATAGCTGCCATCTGTTTGGCTGTTACTACATTTGACTGTTTCCTACACAGAATCTTTGAAATGTAGAACTGAATTTCAGATGACATGATATAGAACTAAATAAAGGGCCAAACCAGTGAAGTTTGGTTGTAGGAGCTGGGACACCCAGGATTTTTCCAGCCAGGGGAAAACTACTAAGCTCTTCCTGCTTGGTCATGGATGAGCGCAGAACTTACCGTGACTTGGGTCCACACTGTGCAAATGGGCAAGCGAAAGAGACCATGTGCAACCTCTTCAGAGAGTACGCAAGAGCAGAAACACAAGGATAAAGTCTCAGGGTTCACCTCATGCCATCCCCATTTCGGATTGACCTCTGAAACCTTATGAAGTGGCTGCCAATCAAAACATTTTAATGTATTCACAAAGGCTTTCACGGCCAGGATCTAATGGTTGTTGTGGGTTTTTCGGGCTCTTTGGCCGTGTTCTGAAGGTTGTTCTTCCTAACGTTTCGCCAGTCTCTGTGGCCAGCATCTTCAGAGTGCTGTCCTCTGAAGGAGGCCTCCGAAAGCTAACACCTTCCCCCTCTGCCTCCCAACCACCCCCTTGCTGCTGCTGCTCCCCCCCCCCCGTGGCCTCCCTACCTGATCCTGCTGCCACCTCTTCTGCTAACAGGCATGCACAGCTGGCCTGGCTCCTGGAAGGGAAGCTAGACTGCTCTCTAAAGATGGCAGTGGCAGAAGACAAAGAGGAGGTGGCAGCAGGATCAGGTAGGGAACCCACAGGGGGGGGGGAGGGCAGCAGGAAGTGGGCGGGGCATCCTGCTTGCCAAAAACAAAGCACCGAGCTGAAAAATGTTCAGAGCATCTTCATTTTGGTGAAACAGGATCCCCGAACCAAATTCTACCAGTCTAGTTCATGGATTTTTTTTGGTTTGTAGTTTGGTTCTTGTGTAGTTGGTGGGAAAAATAACCATATCAGTGACTGATTGGGTACATGTCAGAGAATAAATGCTCCCATTTGGAAGAGCACTGCGTAACATCCTATATCCCCATTTGTGTTCCTTCCTATTCATATCTTCACGCCACCCTCTTTTTAATGAATTTCTCTTCTCTGTTCTTGTTTCATTTCTAGCCTCCTTGCCCTCAAGAAGGGTAAGCTCAGGAAAGAAAGTCCTTGGCCTCTCCACCCAAAAGCTATCCTCTACCTCGCAAGAGCAGCCTTTGAATAAGCTTAATATTCCCACATCTAATCATATTACAAATCCCTGTAAGAAAAGGAGGATGCAAACATTTAGGAAAATGCATAGTTTTCCTTAAAGTTTGTAATGGCTTATTATAAGCCCTTATTATAAGCCCACTATTTATCATATTCTATTCAATATAAATATATACTGGTAGTATCCATTGCTTTATCAATTTTAATGTGTGATCCCATTGCTATCTAGGGTAGAGTTTCAATTAATATCCTTCTCCTTGAATAAATCAGCATTCATAGCTTTTAAAGATGAGAGGCACAGCTCAAATCCTTTGATCCGGCCAAATGCTATAAGTCTGAGCATCTCACAAATCAATTTCTCCACCAGAGATGGCAACTTCTGACTGAGCTGTGCCAATGTAATTTTGAAAATGAAACTCAGTCTTTTGCTTCAAGAATTCAAAACGATTAAGAATCTGCCATGACTAAATACACGGTCAACTGGTAGTGGTTTTACGATAATGATGCTGTCCTTAATTAATGCCCTACAGCACAGGAGGTACTGAAGAGAGCATTAAAACCTTAGTGTAGCTTCTTTTCAAAAACAGTAGGATAGTGATATCTGTGGGGGATCAGTTCCACACCCCCTGTGGATGCTAAAAAACACAGAAGTAGCGAACACTATACACTACATGGTTTCTAGCTCCCTCTAGGACAGACCTGGGCAAAGTGCGGCCCGAGGGCCACATACGGCCCGTGAGCCACTCCTGTCCAGCCCATGGACAGTTTTGAACATCAAAACCATTTATAGCTTTTTGTCTAAAGTTGATCAATTGCTTATCTTTAACATACCGCAAAAACTTCTTTAGTATTTGTGAAGATCAACAAGTTTAAAATAAAAACAATCATAACATCACTGTTTCATTTTATTTTTAAGTACAGTTGGTTCGGCCCCCGAACACAGTTCAGATTTTTCATGTGGCTCATCTATAGAAATTAATTACCTACCCCTGCTCTAGGACAGGTTCAGGTAAATGCATCAAGGGAACACATTTAAACAGGTATTTAAGGGTGCATGTGTGTTTAGTATTTTCAGCCAGTGGAAAAGTGAATCAGTGGATACTGATCCTGTGGATAAGGGGATCTGACTGTACCAAGGAAAACAAGAGGCCTGGGGCAGTTTCCCTGTGCATAAATATGTATGAAAGTGACAGGGGCCTTAACAAATTGATGATCTTGTTAGGGAAACACAGAATACACTCAGTCCAAAACTTCTGCTACTTTTCAGTCTGCACAGAATTTAACAAATGATGTGTTGGGGCTTTTTATTGCTAAAGCACTCAACAGATAAATTTACATTGACATTCCAGAGCCTTTAGAAAGGATTCCCTTTTATGGCCTATTTTGCTCTTTATTCTTTTCCTGTGTTTTTTTTAAAAACTGCATTTCCTTCATGCCAATTTGCTCCATTCTTGCCTCTCTTTGTTCAACAAGAGCAGAAAGATTGCAGCACCATACAATTAAAACCAGAACACCTAATGAAAAGGTCAAACTACAGTGACACTTCCAACTCCCTGCTTACATGAGCAATCCCCTGAAACACAATTTACGCACCTGCAAGGCGTAAGACACAGAGAGTCCAACCAGGCCAGCACTCAGGGTGTTTTTGCTTAAGACAGCAAAAAGGGCTGCAAAAAATACAACACAGTTCCCTACAAATTCAACTCTAATTCCAAGCCACCTGTTAAATGAAAGAAAGACACAGATGTACAAGTCAGAACAAGGCTTGGCAGATAAAAATGCAATTTCTTCAATTCAACAGTTAAAACTTTCCCTTTTGCTTTCTTCTTACCTGTTGGATACAATTCCAGGGTAGTAACTTTTCTGGTTATCATTCACTTTAGTGTCACTGATCATAACGAAAGCTTTCTCCCTTCTATAAGCTCGGATGACACTTGTTCCTGTGACTGTTTCCGAAAAATGGGAATATATGGGCGACCTGCTCACAGATTCCAGTCGCTTTAATTGGCGAGAAGTAGCTACGTAAAACCGCTGCCATCATTCAATGCAATGCATAAAGATTAAAAACAGAAAACAAAATGTTTTAGACATTGCACTTGAACTGTGAATACCTTGTATCCCTGATGCTCTACAAAGTCTCAGGATGAGAATATATATATATATATTGGAAAGCGGAAACTGTAACTAATTCCAATATAATCCCACCCTAATCCTTCTTTAAACCTCAGAACAATTTATAAGACATCCAAAGCAAATAGTAAGACTTCCTCTGTGCTATACCAGCCTACAGCGTTTGCACGACTGAATGCTCTGGTACAAAAACCTTTTGCACACAGTAAAACAACATGCCAGGCAAATCTTCTCCTATGATATGCTAGTTCTATTATGCAGATGGTACGTGTTTTACAGAGGAGCATTCAAGTATGTAAATCCCAATTTGTAGCCTGAAATCGTATATTAGTATATTACTATATAGTATATATAGCACCATCACTCCATCCTGATGACTATATAAACTACCTACAGTATATGTCTGCTAACTGGATTTCTACCGTTGTTATTCTTTACAGCAGTACCCTGCCTATCCATCAAGGTAATTTTCATGGCTCCCCTTTCCACCATTTTATCCTCATTACAGTCCTGTCAGAGAAGGTCAAACTGGAAAAAGTACAAATGGCCCTTCCATGATCACCCAAGGAATTTTGTGACCATAAACACTTTAAATCCAAATGTCCTATAAAGCCAAATGTTCTAACCTATAAAGCCCTAAATGGCTTGGGTCCAAACTATCTAAAAGACCACATCTCCCTTTATGAGCCTGCCTGGGCTTTGAGATAATCAGGGGAGGCCTTTCTCTCTGTCCCACCACCCTCACAGGTGCATTTGGTGGGGACACGGGAGAAAGCCTTCTCTGTTGCTGCTCCCAGATGTTGGAACTCCTTCCCATGGGAAGCTAGACTGGCCCCATCTTTGTTGTCCTTCTACAAGCATTCCAAGGTCCACGGCTCTTTGTTTTATGATTTTACTGGAGGTATCCCATTTTTATACTGGCTTTCCCTTAATAACTGGTGGTCTGAGAGGGGCTTGTAAATGGATTGTTGTGCTCTGTTGTCTTATATTTTTTTAGTTCTGATTTTTATTACTGTTTTTAAAAACTCTAGCTGCCTAGAGTGGTCCTGATCCGACCAGATAGGCGGGATATAAATAAAATAAATAAAATAAATAAATAATACTTGTTTAATTCTTTTCAAATATTTATATGCCTACTGTTTTTTGCTTTTGAATATTGTCTTTTTGTAAGCTGCCTTGGATTTTTTTTCTTTAAGGAGAAAGGTGGCGTAAAAATATTTAAGTAAATAAATAATAAATAAGTTCTTCTCCATCATCATGGAATAACTGATGGTACCATGATAGAAGAGGAGGCCTGTCAAGAAGATTGCAAGGGGAACAATTGTGTTAGCATCAAAATGTGGTTCACACACGCCACTTAGCTGCCCTCTGTGACACCGGGTGAATAAGGAGGATCAGATCCTAAGGAAATCATTTTCTTGCTGCATGTTATACCACTCCCTCTTTTGGAAAGCCATTTCTCTCCTCCTTTACCTTTATATAGAAAAGGAAAAGCCTTTAGGAAAAACATAATGATATATATTTTCTCTATGTTATATGGAAGATGAAGAAAATGAAATGTAAAGTGCCCTCCAACTATTAGCATTGCAGCACCTCCAATATTCCCTGCAGAATTGAAACCTTCTTGATTAATTGGTTCAGTTGATCTATTACTACAGTCAATGAATATATTATTCACATCATCAAACATGCTTTTCTTGATTTAGGGAATGCTTTCAAAATGGTTTTTTTTTAGTGCCTGGTCTGTGTAATTTAAAGCTTGAGAAACTATTATGAAAAGGAAATCAAAGAGAGCAGGCAGTGCCATTGCAATAGATGAAAATAAAAAGTAAAAGCTATTAATCCACTTAATGCATTCATAAATAATTAACAGCTCTAGAGATGTCAGTAATCTATGCCTGCTCCCCACAACATATGCTTGAAGTTCCTGGCATTGAGCTGGGAATGCCCAAGATTTAAGTTATATCCACACAAAGCTTCACTGAGAGAATTTTATGGGAGTCCAGTGGAAACTATCTGCCACCATTTAGGATCCTCTCCCTTACTTTCCTCTCCCTTCTTCTGTCTTTTTTCTTAGGGGAACAAAAAAAAAAATCGTTATAGAGGACGAGACAAAATGCTACAAAATGTCCTTTGACGGGCAGTGCTAGGAGCACCTTCCTTAGAGGAGGGCATTTCTTCCAAGTTGAGGTACAGAGGGAACCAGGCAGGTTAACATTAGCTCTTGGGATTGACAGGCATTAATATAATTTGTGTTTTGCTAGGACTGGTATGACGGATGGGAGCTTGACTTTCTCCTCTTGCTTGGTCCACTGAGTGGCATCTTCAGCCTGATGCACACCCCGCTCCAAAACAAGAACTAGTTCTTTCTTTTGCTCAAGAAAGGGTGAGATGAGAAATCGGCATCCAGATCCAGAGATAGGTATAGTCCACAGTTGTGGCATGATCCTGACAGAATCATGGTGTGTTGTTTATTTAACAGAGGCTTGTTTGTTTTTTTAAATCTCCAATTTATACCCTGGAGACCACAGAGCAACAGTGTTGTAAAGGTCTGAAAGGCTGTGAACCTTTGTGCCAGACTTTCCCTCCCGTTGCTTACATGGTTCAGCCAGGCTTTGTTGACCACAGAAATCTCCAAGGGCAGAATAAGCGTCTTACAGGAAAATGCATAAGCAGCTGGTAGCTGAAGATGACCCACATGAGCCATCCTCACCACAGGAGTGGGAAGGGCTAAATGATCAGAGGAAACCCTTTTTTCTCATAGGCAGTGACTTTGCCCTAAAGAAGCGGAAGGCTCCAAAAGCAGTGTTACTGGTTATTGCTTGCTATATGGAACTGGTAATGTCGCCGCTTGTAACATATTACATCCCCTAAAGCAGGGGAAAGTGCTCTAATCAATCAAGAATTTAATCTGTTTCTTCAGTGTGAATAAAATACAAAGAGTTGGACTACTGAATGGAATGGATTACATCACACCAATATCTTTATCAGCAAAGGTTTGAGAAGTTAATCGATTGAGATCTGTCTACTTGGCTTCTTAAACAAAAGAAAGAAATAAGCGTATCCTGGAAGGCGTATTTGAGTCCAACCTTGCTATATTCATGCTCTTGCCTATCTACGTTTTCTTTTAATTCGATATGTGAAAAGTCAATAAAAAGGAAATTAAAAAGAGAGCATTTGAAGGGAACATGCTGGCAGCTGTTGTGAAGGATTCAGAAATGGAAGAGAGTTTTCCACAACTTTGATGATGGTTCAGCTGAGCAGCTTATGGCCCAGAGGCAGTCTATCAGGTTTTTTTGAAAAATAAATATGTATTGCAGAAAGCAATCTTGATGTGAGTGAAACCCTACTTTCGTCACAGTAACCAAATTAGTAAGGACCGGTTTGCTCTGCCTGGAATGAAATCAGAAAAAGTTCTGTCTTGTGTCCATGTACATACAAAGTAGCTACAAATTTGAGTCTCTATACAGTAATAATCAGAGAAAGATTATATCATCTATTCTCCCTTATATCACAGTTTCGGAACATGATGAACCAGCTACACAGATGGGTAAACTAATAATAAGATGCCTCAAAGAAAATTGTGGGTTGAACGAGATCCCTTTAATTTCAAGCATCAATTCAATCTAGTGAGGTTTTATTAAACAACAGAATAGGCAGCTTAGTTAATTGACCTCCGCACAACTCCATAAGTGGGAAGATCATAAAATAATACTAGCTGCACCTACACCAGTAGCCACCTCAATCTGATAAAGAGATACCAGAATCAAAGGCTATAAAATGCGACACCTCCACTGCCAGTAAAATCATAAAACAAAGAGCCGTAACCTTGGAATGTGCTGTGATCAGAACTTCTGGATTGTAAATGCACAAAACGATATGGGAGGATCAGCAGGTTAATATACTAGAATATATTTATTTAGTCATGACCATACCTTGTAGGTGAAAAGCAAAGCAAGACCAGTATATTTTAGATATCACTGAGCCATCCATCATTTCTAAAAACTGTCTTAAAGGAAGGGATAGCCTGATGCCAAAGTTTTATTTGCCATATTTTTGAGACATTACCATTATATTTAAAAGAACAGACAAAAATGTTGGAAATGTTTCCTCCAGACAGTTGCCTCACACTCTGATTTTGCAGATCAAGTTGGAAATGACAATCACTTTGCCTGTATGGAAATAAACTTTATATTTTCTGTACCTTATCTTGCTTTGTATTGATTTGTAAATGCTAGGTTTGATCTCAAAGTCCATTGAGGTCTCTACTCAACTCCTACACTCACATAGGGAGTTCTCTGTGACTAAGTGAAGTTACTCTTCAGCTTATGGCTGGCAAAAAGAGAAGGCCTAATGTGGGGTGTGGTGGCACTGTGGGTTAAACTGCAAAGACTCTGGGCTGAAAGATTGAAAGATCAGCAGTTTGAATCCACATGACAGAGTGAGCTCCCGTCGCTTGTCCCTAGCAGTTCGAAAGCATGTAAAAATGTGAGTAGATAAATAGGTACCACCACGGTGGGAAGGTAATGGCATTCCGTGTCAAGTCATGCTGGCCACATGACCACGGAAACTGTCTATGGACAAACGCTGACTCCATGGCCTGGAAACGGGGATGAGCAATGCCCCCCTAGAGTCAGACACGACTAGACAAATTGTCAAGCAGAACCAATGTGAAAGACATCCATAAACTAAGACAAAATTTGTCACATCATCTAGCCTTCTGGTTTTGAAAAATTATTAAGTGCAATCAAGCAACAGTCAAAGACGAGGTGGGGTATTTAGCTCTGTGAAATACCTGGGCAAAGAAGTACAGAACCGCTAGAGGTATTATAACCACTGCAAAGAGAGGAGTGCTTGCCATGATCACAATCAAGGTTGATACAGAGACAAAGAAGGTTCCCAGGAACATCAAGATAGTTGGCGGTATCACTTCATCAATCACGTAGATGTCCTTGGAGAAGCGATTGATAATCCTGCCGATTGGAGTTGTGTCATAGAAAGACTGCGGGGTGTGGAGCTTGTTTGCCAGCAGCGCTGCATGGAGAGCACGAGCTGCCCTGATGCCACCCATGGCTAAGGTAAAGGAGGAGATCAGCACAATAACCCCTGTTTACAAAAGGCAGAAAGACACAAAAGACCATTAAGTGCCTTGCTTGTAGGTAGGTCTGTTCTCCCAATAACCCTGAAAACATCTGTTGCTTAAGCAACAACTTTAACACCCTCATTTATCTTGACATTTGATCGTAGGAAAAACACTGCATAACCAGTGAAGCCCCACTGAACAGCAGTCAAGGAAGTACAACTCAGAGCTAGTATTGTTACAGCTTAGTACACAAAGCCTGACATACACTTCTGGTTCTTAAGCTCTGCTATACTGAGGACTAATATTTTGGCTTTTTTGTGATCTCCCTTTCATCTAACAAAATCCTGCTGTGGAGTAGCACTGGCAAACTGACACTAATTGATGAGTCGCTGCTTTGATTCCTGTGCACACACCAAGTCACTTGTTAGCTACTTGTTAATTCGCAGCCCTGAGTGCTCACTGGAAGGACAGATCCTGAAGCTGAGGCTCCAATACCTTAGCCATCTCATGAGAAGAGAAGACTCCCTGGAAAAGATGCTGATGTTGGGAAAGAGTGAAGGCAAAAGGAGAAGGGGACGACAGAGGATGAGATGGTTGGACAGTGTCATCAAAGATACCAACAGGAATTTGACACAACTAAAGGAGGCAGTGGAGAGACAGGAGGGCCTGACGTGCTCTGGTCCATGGGGTCACGAAGAGTTGGACACGACTAAACAACAACAATTAGCAGCAGTTTGCTACTGTGAATTATACCACTGTCCTTCCACCTGTGTAACTCCACAACAGGATTTTGGCCATTGCAATTATTATCAAATGTGAGGATACAGGAGAGACCTCTAGTTAGAAGTGAGTTTTGTGACTGGCCAGGTGTGTCAGGAACAAGCATCAACACAGCCAAGGATTCCTTTGAAGCTTTCAAAGCAACCATAGGGATGCCCCTGACAACATAAGTGACACTTCTGTCTCTTCAGCATTTTAAACATCACAGGAACAAATTTAGCAAGGTAGGTTCAAGTTTGGAGTCACTGACAGAGAAGTGCACATGTATAGACAGACAGACAGACAGACAGACAGACTGACTGACAGACCGACAGACAGACCGACAGACAGAGGTAGCCATGTTGGGCAAAGACTTTGAAAAACTACTTTTTTGGATTATAACTCTTAACTCCCAACAGTCTTGCTGTCTGGGGGGATTCTGGGAACTGTAGTCCACAAGAGAACCTTTCCAAGCTCTACTTGGACCTAAGGAGGAAGGATGATAACAAAGAACACATTTACCTTGTAAGATGCCCAGGGCAGCATAGACTCCAATTCGCATGTGCACATTCTGCTGGGTGCCATTTATTACAGGTTCATTGGTCCAGGCACTGAGCCATACGTTGGCCCCAATTGAAGCAGCATTTTGACAGCAGAACAGGAAACATATAAATAAAGAAACTATAGGGCCAACAGCCTTCATGTATTGCCAGAAAACAGTCAGCTTGACCTGCAGTTTGATATCAAAGAAGTGAATTGAAAAAAACACTGATGCCTGAAGCCCACAAGAAGACTAAAAACTTGCCAAAGGATTTATCCACTGAACATGAAAGCCAAAAATCTCCAACATGAAATCTTTCTATGCCAAGTAATCACCAGATGCAGAAAATTGTGAGGACAGAAAATATGGCCACAACAGATAGATGAGCAAGATAGAGACATCATATCAAATGATTCTACTGAACTATATGGAAAAAGAAGCAATATTTTCCTAGGCAATACAGTGGTGCCTCGCTTTACGATTGCCCCGTTTAACGATGAAACCGCATTATGATGAACTTTTTGCGATCGCAAAATGATGTTTCCTATGGGGGAATTTCGCTTTGCGATGATCAGTTCCCTGCTTCGGGAACCGATCCTTCGCAAAACGACGATTTTCCAACAGCTGATTGGCGGTTTCAAAATGGCCACCAGGTACACAAAATGGCCCCCCACTGTTTTCTGGGATGGATTCCTCGCTGCACAGGCAGCGAAAATGGCCACCCTATGGAGGATCTTCGCTGGATGGTGAGTTTACAGCCCTCTGGAATGCATTAAATGGGTTGTAATGCGTTTCAATGGGTTTTTTCTTTTCGCATTATGTCATTTTCGTTCTACAGTGATTTCGCTGGAACAAATTAACATCGTAATGCGAGGCACCACTGTATTAATGTTTGGCATGTCTACACAATAAAGAACCTATTGCTTTCTATGGCATTAAAAAAAATTGAAGCAGTAACATTCTTCCACTTTATATGTGTTTGCAAAGCAAGGAACATACACCATAAAGCAATCCACTTTACCATTTATGGCAGCTCTTCAGAAGGATTTTTATCTTGCTGATAATATAACGCAACTACGTATGGACGATTCTTCCAGATACATATAACATCTAGCAAAATATTACTGAGTGAAACCCAGTGACCTGTACAGCCATGATGTCACACAGAGCTTGTGACCACAATTTGATCCTGCACACATTTGTTACGCATTGCTGCTCTGACTGGGCCTTTAGTACTACAGTACTTGTGTTTATCATATCTCTGAGTGGTATTTGTTTGTTCCTTTTTAGTTTTTGCATACTTATTGTAAATTATTAAATGTTGTAAGCAGCCCAGAGACCTTTGGGTAGTGTGGATGACATATAAGTTAATGAATGAATGAATGAATGAATGAATGAATGAATGAATGAATGAATGAAAAGTAAAGGTTGCTCACAATGGTGCCAGGCACTGAAAATTTAGCATGTTCGGCACCTAACACCGAAGGATGACAACCAATAGATGTTGCTGATGACTAGAGGTTGTTATTTAGCTGATATTGATGAAGGCCAAGCATATGTATTTCTGGATGCCTCATCACACCATGCTTCTGTTTTATGCTTCTTTATTTGCTTAGGCATTGGAGGGCCACATAAAAACCTCCAGATGTTGAGCTGCAACTCTCTTTATTTCACACCAGCCTCTATGCTTGCAGTCTAACAACATCGGAAGAGCTCTATTTCTGTCCTTGAGGAGCCTTGTGGTGCAGTGGTTAAAAATGCAGTGATGCAGTGAAGACTCTGTTCATAACCTAAGTTTGATCCTGGACTCAGGTAGCTGGTTGGAGGTGGACTCAACTTTCCTCCTTCCTAGGTTGGCAACTTGAGTACTGAGCTCACGGGGGATGGAGGGGCAATGTATAATTTGCATAACTGTAAACTGTGCAGACAGATCTTTGAGAACTATGGGGTGACATATAAGTAGCCAAGGTTCCCTCTAAGCTGTGCTGGCGTGCAGGGGCGTGCCGCTCCATTGGGCGCACATAGCTGAGCAAGTGTATCCCGCCTGTTCGCTCCCATTTGTGGCTGGAACTTCGTGCACAGGGAGCGGAGCCTCCACACAGAGCTCCGGAGAATTGGTCACAAAGTTAAAAATGGCTAAGACACATCATAGTGTGTTCAAACTCATCTGCTGCTTTCATTGTAAAAAGGAACAAACAAAAAACTCAGGCAAGCAAAGACAAACAAGGAAAAAAAAAACCCAGCTAACAACTAATAAATACTATACCTTCCTTTGTTATGTCATGAGTAACCAATGAAACATTGTGTTTGACATCAATGGATATAAAATAATTATGATCACGGACATAATTTAAATCTTTTTAATTTAATGTGTTGGACTCTTTAGCAAAATAATTCTCTGGGGAAAAATGTACTGCCCTACAATTAATCAAAAGGCAACTTAAAGCTTCAATATTTTTTTTTCTTGTTTTATTAAAATCAAGAGGTTCTTACTGTGCCAGTTTCAGCTGTTTCTGCCTCGATGAGTTTCTCAGGTGAACCTTTTTTGGGGGCGGGAGGCTCAAGTGGCTTTTTATCACACACCCTCCTTTTGGTTGACATTTTGCTCGGGCATTCCCCATCTGAAGATATTACACTGAGTTGTCTAATTTTTTTAAAAAAAGAGAATGAGAGAGAGAGAGAGAACAAAAGAACGGTGACTGTTAGGCTGCTGAACTTCAGGACAAGCAAATGCACTTTGATTTCTATGGCCAAGGGCACAGTCTTTAGAGGGGTCGTTCGACTAGATAGGCGGGGTATAAATGCAATAAATATATAAATTAGAAGCAGGCCCTGAGGTTACCTGAGGAACTGCTTGCGGACTTCGTTGGTCACTGGTTCGCTGTCTGCCAGATCTGTATGGTTGCTGAGTGTATCTTCAGCAAGCAAGACCTCCTCATCCTCTATGACTGCAAAGGGAGAGCAAATTTTTAACTTATGTAGCCTTTCTCTTGCACAAGACGCCTGTGTTGAGTGCACTGCTTCCTAAACTATAAAAAGTGAGAACCACGTGGAAATAAGTAAATCATCTCAGTTCTTCGAAAATAATAAACTCCAGCATATTCAGGTCTCTAACCTTCCCTTCCAGTTCCATTTAACCATGAGGTTTGGGTAGCTTATGAGGCTGGACATGCTCCAAAAAAATCTAGACCATTAGGACCCCAATACATGCTCTTAAGAAGTGATCACAAAGGTCCCAGATGATCCTGGAATCTCTGACTGTAGTACATTAAAGTGAGGTTTACTTTTAAGGAAACTAGCTTTAAGGAAGAGCCTCGTGGCACAGTGGTTAAACCGCTGTACTGCAGCCAAAACTGTGCTCACGACCTGGGGTTCAATCCCAGGTAGCCGGCTCAAGGTTGACTCAGCCTTCTATCCTTCCAAGGTCGGTAAAATGAGTACCCAGCTCGCTGGGGGGGGGGCAATGTGTAGCCTGCATAATTAACTTATAAACCACCCAGAGAGTGCTTGAAGCGCTATGGGGCAGTATATAAGCAGCACGCTTTGCTTTTTTGCTTTTACTCGAGCACTTGTCCCGATCCAGCCATGGGAATGTGATTACTATGCAAAGGAATGAAAGGAAGATGAAAAGATTTCTTACTTTTGACCCTAAGTGCAGCCAGTTTCCTTAAAAGTAAACCAGACTACAAAAAGCTTCTGGTCCACTCAGTTTTAATTCTAATGGAAACTTTTTTTAAAAATTGGTCTTACATGTTACTTATGTGTTTTTTTTTTCATTTTCTCCCTGGTTTTCAAATTTGTCCTTATATGAATAAGTGCTCATCTTTTCATTTACATATCAAACACAACCTCTTAAGCCCCAGTTCGAAACTGTTCCCAGCCTCTAATCTAACAGATTAAAGACATCAAAAGACACACGTGCGGGTGGTGGGAGCGAAACACAGGAAAAATGGTCTCACTTGTTGGCTCATCTTCTTCTATGTCTTCATCAGGGGCATAATTGCGCAGGAAATCTGCAAAGGACCCATTCTGTTGCAGAAGCTCTTGGTAGGACCCCATTTCAGAGATTTTACCATCCACAAGAACCACAATGTGGTCCACCTGGGGCAAAAAATTGATGCCATGGGTCACCAAAATGCGAGTCTGAAAAATGAAAACAGAACAGGGGTCAAAAGATACCTTGCTAACTTCAAAGTATTCTTAACAACAGTGTGAATGAGAATAAACACAGAAGAGGCTTCTCGTCAGGAAGTGAATGACAACTACAAATTGTCGTCAGGTGAACAAGATGTTTGTGCATTGCTGGGGTTGGTTAGGGTTGATTTTGGCTTGGCAACGATTAGTGGCATGGAAATCTGAGCTTCACCAAGTAAAAGACAAAGGATTCATTAAAAAAAATCTAAAGAGGAACCAGAACAGTCTCAAAACATACCATATTTTACCGTGTATACGACCCCCCCAATGTATAAAATGATCCTCTAATTTTGACCCTTGATGGAGGCAGAGGAGCAGCTAATGGGCAACTGCTCCTCTACCTCCATCTCCTGCTGCTGCTGTCTCCGCTGCCCGCCCGATTACTTCCTATCTCATTCTTCATTGCACTGTCTACTCAGACTGTCTACTCAGGTTCAATGACTGAATTATATGCAACAAGGTCCTTGGCTCCTGTTTTAAGAACATGATTAGGAGAGGACATGACTTGTGTAAAATGACAACCAAGGCTTGTGGATTTCCACCACTGCATTTAACTTGAGCACTGCAGGAAGGAGAGAGAAGGTGTTTGTGGCTACAATGTAGGCAGGAGCCTGGGCCACTGCAGGTCCCCCTTATTGTTCTTTTAGTAGTACTACCAAAGTACAGTGGACCCTCGACTTACAGACGGCTCAACTTAAAGACTTTTTGAGTTACAGACTTCTCTGGCTGCAAAATTTAGATTCGACTTGCAGGTGGAGAATCGACTTACAGACCAGAAAAAAACCAAAATGGAACAAAAATAGAATAAAAACTGCCAGTTGTGGGATTAATCAGTTTTCAATGCATTGTAGATCAATGGAGATTCGACCTACAGACTTTTTGATTTACAGCCACTGTTCCAATATGGATTAATTCCTTAAGTAGAGGATCCACTGTATAAAGCTGGCTGGGTAGCTCACTGTTCTAGGTATCTGGCTGCAAAGCCAGAAGTTGTGAGTTCAAATTCCCACTGTATCTCCTAGGGGAAGAGCCAGCCTGCGTGGCTCTGGGCAAGCTACACAGCTGCAGGAGGACCCCCAGAAGAAAGAAATGATAAACCACTTCTGCGTACAATGGAGTCTCGACCTACGAATGGCCCCACTTACGGACTTTTTGACCTATGTACAGCTCCAGCCGCAAAATTTTGGATCAACTTGCGGCCGGAGCTTCGACGTACAGACGAAAAGGTCAGGGTAAAAGGGCAGGAAATTCAAACTGTTGGTGGTGAAGAGGCTGCTTCTTTAGCTCTTTTGCCCCAACAGTTTGGAAAAGGGAGGGAGCCGGACGGTGGGGGAGAAAGGCAGGAGCCGATCCGGTCTTTCTCCCCCACCGCGAGGCTTCTCCCAAAACGCTGTGCCCGATGGAGTTTTCAGCAGCAGAGAAGCCTCACAGTGGATTTACTGTCTCAGAAAGTAACCTCTGATTACTGAAACTTCTGCACTAATCACCTACTAAGATAGGGAAAACAGTTCACACACATAATTTCTTCTACAATACTGAGGATTACAAATGAGAATCTCTTTCTAAAAGGAAACCTGAGATTCTACACATGCCGCCATGGTCTTTACTAGGCATCACTGCTTGCAGGCATAGAGATGTTTAGATTATTGTGGCCTCACTTTTCCTTTAAGAGCTCCTTCTGGTCCAACGACTTTGTCAAAGATATGCTTGGCCACATGGGAATCCACCGCTGAAAGAGGATCGTCTAGCAAATAAATGTCAGCATCACTGAACGCCGCACGGGCCAGGCTCACCCGTTGTCGCTGGCCACCTGAAAGGTTGATGCCCTGGATGAAAGGAAAAAGAAGCATGTCACAACTTTTAAATTCAGTGGTGTTATCAGTTCTCACTAGGAGAGAGGCCAAAACAATTAAATGGCCCATGTGATCAAGAACCCAGCTGTTTCATTACAACGTTCATGAGAATGTTGCTACTTCTAGAGATCCATGGGTCACATCTGCCTCCTCCAGACCTCACCCCTGGCTCTAAAAATCCTAAATGAACCTCAGTACCTCCCAATATCTTATTTTCACTGGGCTGTGAAGAGCTACTTCCCCATATTTTTTTTCATCCCTGTTTTGTTTTAGACCCAGTTATTTTTCTAGTACTCAGAGTGACCAGCAATCATTCTCAGTTTTGAAAAAGCCCTCCCCTTGGCCCTAATCCAGGTTGACAAAGACATGGCAAAAATGTCCTCCACACCTTAGAAGGCACGAGAAGCTGGTTTGATTTTAAAAAAAAATGTGGAAGGTTTGAGAGCCATGGAGAGGTCAGTGGCCCTAATGGAATCACACAGGGAAGCCAGGGGACCACATGAGGCTATCTCTACTTCAGACTGATAGTAATCTCACTCATGAGAACATCAGGCATAGACTCACTCCAGCTAAGATTGGCAATACTGTGCATCATTCCCCGCTTCAAAGCTGTTGCCATGACGGCTGATAAAAGAGATTTTTACACACACAGTCAAGCAACTAACAAACTGGCCATGTGGTCGCTGCATTATAGGGCAGCTGCTTTCAACATTCACATATTTATTTATTTGCTGTGTCTCTGCCGCCCTTCAAGTCAAGGACTCTCAAGAGTAGTGACATCAGAACTCTAAACATGTAAAATTCAAAAGTTTAGAAACAGGGCGGCAGATAGGTGCAAAACAACAGACTCATGCTAGCTGGACACATAACTTTGTACTAATTACTGAAGCAGACAATCATCCTTTCATGGCTGTCTGAAAGGCAAGCGAAGAAGGAGCAATCTGAGGAAGATTTAGAAGGGAGTTAGATCAATTTAGGGAAGATGGTGCTATCAGTGGCTACCAGTACTGATATACTAGTTTTCATATGCTCAAACCTGTTTTGGACAGCCTGGAAAAGGCAACTTAAACATCTCTCAATAAACAAATAAAATATGATGCCTCTGAAGATTTGCTGGTTGGGGGGAATAGTGGGAGAAGGATATTGTCCCTAATGTCCGGCTTGTGAGCCTCCCATGGGCATCTAGTTCGCCAGTGTGAGAAATAGGGTGCTGAAACACATAGGCCATTGGCCTGAGCCCGCATGACTCTTTTTGTGATTCTCATGGTACAGAATATGGTGATACACTTGAAGAGTAGTAATATTCTGGGGAAATTGTTTCAGAGAAAAGTTAACACGTAGCCTATGCTTACACATTGAGGGTATTTCTTATCATAGTTGTTCTTTTAGATCAGATTGGTTAACAAACAGAGGCTATTAATACACTCCTGAATCATGAATACAAAGCATCATCTGCTGTAGCAATTTGGGTTCATCTTGGTGGGTCACTTCTCCTCTCTGGATGGATTCAAGACATTGTACAAAAACAGGCTGCAGCATTTTAAAGCAGGGATGCAGAGATTTAAATAACCAATACCCACTGACGCCTAAAAAATGGCCCTAATGAATGATGTGTGGACTGCTAAGGACTGCCTTGGATCCAGTGGTATCTTTCCATTTTAGGTGTTTCTGGAGAAGGGACGTGGTGGCGCTGTGGGCTAAACCGCAGAAACCTGTGCTGCAGGGTCAGAAGACCAAGCAGTCGTAAGATCGAATCCACGCAATGGAGTGAGGGCCCGTCGCTTGTCCCAGCTCCTGCCAACCTAGCAGTTCGAAATCATGCAAATGCAAGTAGATAAATAGGGACCACCTCGGTGGGAAGGTAACAGCATTCCGCGTCTAAGTCGCACTGGCCATGTGTCCACAGAAGATTGTCTTCGGACAAACGCTGGCTCTGTGGCTTGGAAACGGGGATGAGCACCACCCCCTAGAGTCGAGCACGACTGGACAAAAATTGTCAAGGGGAACCTTTACTTTTACCTTTACCTATCCAGGCATTCAATAGGTGTGTCCAGTCACATAGGGGCATGGATAAGAAGAGAAAATGTAAACATATGTAGAGTGCATGAATAGTCGTAACCAGCAGACACTCTTTGAAAGGCCTGCTATCAAATTGGAGGCCTTATTTCCCATGAAGACTTTAATGCTGTGGCACTTATTTTTCAATTTAGTGCTAAACTAGGTGATAGAGACAGCATGTTAGAATGGGAATTCCTTAAGTGCTTTAAAAGCTCTGCTTGTCATGGTCCAGGATCCCTTTACCTCCTATAATTTGAATATTACTTTGTTGGTTTTTGATGCCTGGTCATCAGGAAGTAAATATGGACTTGAGAATCCATATCCAGCACAGAACAGCTTCCAGCTTCTGATTATGTGCTATCTGTATTACCTGCTTGGATCTTAAGAAAGACAGTATGGGAGGGTTGAGAGGAGAAATAGAAGATCTTTATTCTCACAGCTCTGATTTCTGTCCTTGCTTTCCTTCAGTTCACCTCTTAGAATACCTTACTGGAACCCAGAACCTAAGATTTGCATTTCTAGTCTAGATCCCTCATTGCTCTTTTGTGATGTTTTCAGTCCCTTTTAATTTTCTTGGCAGCTCTTGGGCATCCATCCATCCATCCATCCACCCATCCATCCACCCATCCATCCACCCATCCATCCATCCATCCATCCATCCATCCATCCATCCATCCATCCATCCATCCATCCATCCATCCATCCATCCATCCATCCATCCATCCATCCATCCATCCATCCATCCATCCATCCATCCATCCATCATCTTGTTATCAAAGAGTGGTGCTCAAAGCATGAAAAAACACTGATAAACCACCTTAAAACAATTAAAATATAAACAGTTTAAAAACACAATTAAAATACATTGATAAATGGTTAAAGTTCCCTTCTATAGTATCATCTGTGATTATTGCTGTGGTCCTTACCTTCTCGCCTATTTCAGTCTGATCCCCCCCAGGCAACATCTCAAGATCTTGTTTCAAGGCACATGCCTCTAAGACAGTTTGGTACTTCTGCTCATTATGGGGGCGGCCAAACAATATGTTATCTTTCAAAGTGGCATTCTGGATCCAGGCTATTTGGGGTACATAAGCAACTGAACCCTGTAAGGAGTTATATAGAAACAGACACAGACAGAGAGAGGTCAGTTTACAAGGCACATAGATTAATAAAAGTTCAAAGTTGATAAAATGCTGTTTTACAATATTGTGGACCAACCTTCACAGCCACTTCCCCACGGAGCTTCTCCATTTCACCAAGAAGTGCTGACACCAGGGAAGACTTCCCACAGCCCACATGGCCAACAACAGCCACCAAAGAACCAGTAGGGACCATCCAATTTATACTGTATGAAAAGACAAAGTGGGGAAACCAGTGTGGGATTCTTTGTCAAGAAGCAAACTGGGTTGCTATAATGATTACAAAGAAAAATCAAGCAAGAATTGTGTGGTATTTTAAGCTTTTGAGAACTACAGCCTATTTATTTAAAATGTCACTGGATCTTTATTGTGGTTGCTCCAACAAACTAAGATAGCTCCCCCTCTGGAATGTGTCTTTATACAAGTACTAAACATTGTCTTTCTTCCTTTAAATGGTGGGTAGGTTTTGTACCCACCATTTTGCATGAGGTATGCTATATTTTCCCTTCCAAGAGTTTAGTGAAACATTCCATTAAGGACTTGGTTTAATAAGTTTGCCTAGATTTGGTTTAGGGATGGGCATGAATCCAAAAACGAACCAGGAAGTTCATTGAAATTAACTGGTTCATTGATTCGTGTCAGTTTAGGTTTGTCCTAACAGGAGAACCCAAACTGACACCAACCACAAACTCTTAAAACAATTTTCCGAAGATCCTGGTTTATTCCCCCCAATGCAGCCTGCCCCCTTCCCACTGCCCTTCTCCCTCCCACTGCACAAAATAAGATTTATTTTCCTGATATTCAGCCTAAATTTGGTTTCCTGTAGCTTGAACCTGTTATTATGTGTCCTGCACTCTGGTTGATCAAGAGGGCCAACAGGCAGACACTATTTGAAGCTGGAATACAGAGGATGCCCTCTTGTGATCTCTCAAATGATGTTTTCCAACACTAATTTCTACCATACGTTCTGATATGTATTATCACAACTCATCCCATTCTACATTTCAGAAGATTCTCCCCACCACCACCAGAGAATTTGCTGAGTCATAACTTGCACACACTTTTTGCAAGGTGGTTGAAATAGCAAGAACCTTAGAAAAAGCTGATTCATGCTGACTAGGTCATCTGAAACATGATCATGTATCTCCTCCACTTGTAAGCTCCCAGAACGTATCTTAAACACATGCACTGTCAGGAATTCCTCTCTAAATATAAACTGTCAAAAAGCTGACTTTGTGTCTCCAATCTTCTTTGGGCTTGTTGTACTTCTGAACTTAGTAATGCTTCTCACACTTAAGAAGGCAGTTGCCTGAATTTTTATAATTGCCCTTAAAATGGCAATTCAGTGCAACAGATGCTGTGTACATTGAGTCAGCATTGTTTATCATGCTTTTGCTGAATGTACAAAATGACCTTGTGAGAGTGATGGATGAGCAATCATCTCATCTTGCAGAAAGCGGATAAGCAAACCAAAAAAGCCTGGGTGCACCTTTAGGCCAGATAATCCATTCAAAGGGTAGACTCAATCTTAAATAGAGTATAACAAGTATAATGCATTTTTGTTTGTTTTGATACAAAAGAGGGAAACACAAGAAAAACTAAAGACCCAACATTCCAGACATGACAAATGTTTTAAGATACTGTTCTTAACCTGCAACTGTAAAAGACTGATATTCAACCCTTTGAAACAAAAAACTAGCTTTTCGGGGAAGGGGGTGGAATAGTAGGCATTACCCCATTAATTAATCACTTTGTCTTATTTATATGCCACCTTTCTCTCGGTTAATAACATTAATGATTCCACAAATTTCTTTGAACTTAGAGGCGGAAGTAGCAAAACCAATTCACTTAAGCCTGCTTACTCTTTCAGAGTTGGCTCACCATCTTTTGCCCAGCTGAATGTTCCATCATGCACAGTAATAGCATAACCTGTTTTTAAAAAATGAAACAAGGGAATGTAAGGTTGCAATCCTATATACGCTGACCAGGGATTTGGGAAGGGGAAGATATTTATTTGCATTTCATTTCATTATGAGCTGACTTAATTTGTACTTCTTGAGATGTGACACACTTATACTTTGGTTTTCACACTTCACCAAATTTAGTGATATAATCATCTAATCAGAAATGTGCATATTATGTCAAATTGCTTGCAAAGATGTCTTTTACAAGGAAAGTGAGAATTCTATGTAGATTTATGTTGGCAGGCATAAATTGCTGTGGCCAACTGCTGATTGTTAACAATTTACCACTTGCATTCTGAGTGGCATGTGAAGAAATGTGACTAGTTCATGGTCAGGATTGTGTGCAACAATTCATTAATTAGTTGTAAGTCAGTGTCATAATTCACACAATTACACCTAGGACAGTTTAAACCTATTTCAGGACTCAGGCTGATGCTTTGCAAAATCTGGCCAAAAATGCATATATGTGGGGAAAATGCATACCATTTTTTTTTGTTCACACATAACTATGCAGCAAAATGTGTGCATCTTTTTGTGTAAAAATTTAAAAGCCCAGACAATATAGCAAGCTAATGAAATAGATCAATCCATCATCTGCACTGGGATAAGTTTCACTCAAATCCCTAAGACCCACCACTGAATCATCATGCATAGGATTATACAGTAAGAAAGAAGAGATGTCACAGAGGTGGGAGAGAGAATCATGGTGATACGAAGCCAAGCTTCTTTAATGTGAAAGAACTGGTAGAATGCAGAGAAGGCTGATGAGAAAGAATTGTTAATGAGATATGAGGAACCACTGTAAGATGTTTCCTTCTTTCTTGTTCCTTGAGTAACATCCTGTCACAGGCCTGGCCATGAGTCATGCTATTGAGGTCAGTGCTGGATCAACATTTTAAGCATTAAAAAAAGATACACTTTGGAGAGGCTGCTTAGTGGATGTCTTATAGCATGCTCTGGAAAAGTGGTTTCTCCAGTGACATTATCCTCTGTGCAACAGTTGTATTTATGGAATAAGAAGAAATACTTTAAAGTAGGGAACATCCCACAATTCCAGCTTAAATGATTATCCAGCAGCAATTACAGAAATATGTGCTTGTTTATCTCCCTCAGCCAGACATAGCTGTTCTCTGGCGATTACTCTCAAGTACTTTCTGCAGTCTGGTTTTCAGCAGCTCAAGGATAGTTTCATGCTATCCCCTTTTTCTGAAAATGTAAAGGCCATCCCAAACACTATTAAAGTGTTGGAAGACCATAAGTGTCACCAGGAAGGGTGCAATGGGGAATGCACAAGAGCAGACCGGATCCTAAGCAGCTCTGCTTTGCTTCCTTCACTTTCAAAGACGAGGAACGTGTTGGCTTTACTTGTGGAACTGTATTCTTATCACAAGGCTCCTCTGACTTCTTTGAGAGATGAGTGAAGGAAGCTTTACAGCAGGAAAGGAAACAGCCTATAGGAAGCTTTAGGTGACCGAATCTTCATCAGCTTGTTAGATCTAAATGTTCCTTAGGCCTCTTCTAACAAGCATGTGCAACAGCTATAACTCTTCACACGACATTGCAAGATATTCATGCTTGCTGGGCAGGGTGGGGGGTAATGTGTAAACTGCATAATTAAATTGTAAACCACCCAGGGAGTGTTTTAAGTGCTATGAGTGCTATGGGGTGGAATATAAGCAGCACACTTTGCTTTCATTCTTTGTTTTTTCCTTTCCGTTCCTTTTTTCATCTGTGGAATTCAGAGGCTTCATTGCAGAGAGTTACTTGATACTTCTCCTCACATCGTACTCAATTCACGTTGGCTGTGTTCTCATGTCACAAAAAGCCATGGTTTATTGTTGTGGGAATAAGCTTCGTCTCTTCATGGGCTCATGTACTTCACTTTTCCTATTTGTCTCTGGCATGTCAATGAAGAGGAGGCGATTGGAAGCTTTTGCTTCTTTTTTCTGATAACTGTGATTTGTTGAATCATCAAAATGCAACACTGTGATAATCTTAACTACATAGTTTGCTTGAAACAAATCAGTTCTCTATTATGTTACAAAGTTTTGTTTCAAAGCAAACTGCTAGAAGAGGAAGGGAAAAGTGTGAAAGTCTTGTGCAAGACTAAGCTCATTTTCCATCGCAATCAACCACAGTCTATCACTATGTACAAAGGAAAACAACTGACTACAGCACACTTTTAAGGCTTTGGATACATTAGGAGGTTTTCTCTTAAGTAAACTGGAAAATATCGCTGAACACACAAATTACATGATAACTTACTACTGCTTCCACAAATCATGTTAGAAAGGACTAAGACAAATTATTGTAAATTTTGTGAGGAACAGACTGGGAAAATTCCATCATCTTGCATTAATGGAACTACTTCATAAATGTCAAACTTCTTTAAAACGAGGACTGTTTTGCAAGGTATAAGCTGACATTCCTAAGAGACCAAATGGTATTCCTCCTCATATTTCCCATTAGTGCAACATGCAAACAAGATTATCAAATGAAATGTATATTAAAGGAATACTGTCAGAAACATCTCTAGCACCAGTTCAAAATGCTCATTCACAGCTGAATGTTTAAGGTGCCTGTCACAAAAGAAGTGTTTGAGGAGACATCAAAGTTCAACCTTAGATGTCTGAGGTTTGCTGGCTGAAATTTATCTATGCTCTGCAGCCTCCAGATGTTGGAATCCAACTCCACCATGCCAATGAAACTTTTTCTGCCTCACCCTTTGTGCCAGATCTACCAGAGCAGTGTTTTACCTGGAGTAATTAACTTGGTTTCCACACAGCCAGGATCAAGTTCATCATGTGACAAAAACTGCTGAATTCTCTTCAATGAAACACTTGTCTGAGGGATAATCACACACAAAAAACTGTTATTTTAATGAGATAAAACATCTTGCAAATTTTGTCCTATAAGGGAGCCCAGCAATTTATATATTCACTGTGCATTAATGAACCAGACCTTGACAACCTTGCTTTTTTTTTTTTTTGACCACTCCATCCAGAACCGCCAAGACATCATAGCATGTGGCCATGTTGCAAGGGAATTGTAGAAGTTGTAGCCCAAAATTTTACTTTCACACTCTAGCATACCAGCTTACTGCTTTGTAAGGGGTAGCAGCTATAGCATGTCAGAACATCCATAGCCACTTTTACATTGGCTGAACGCATCACACAACACAGCAGAGTTTAAACCTGTGTGTAGTTCCTGTATAAAACAGGAGTTGAGTAGGCATTGTTTTTTAAATTTCATATAATGCTCTACTGTCTGTCTAGTATGTTGTATATTTTATTGGACTGAATTATTTTTAATAGTTCTTAGTGGGTGTAAACATTATAATGGTGCATTTGTAGTTTTTTTTCTTTTTTAGCATCAACGGGTAAATAGATACAAATACATTTGATATACGTAGTCACCTTGGGAGCATTCAAGGCATAAAAAGTTGTGGCCCTAATGTGACTGAGGCAATGGATTTGAACTAAAAGGTCTGCTACAGTTGCGTCTACTTTGGCCCAGACAATCATTCTCAAAGTTTTTTTGTTTGAATTCTGTGTGTTTTTTTCTTTTTAGCTGGCACCATTCTTACCTGTGCAATGTTGCTAATGACCTGAGGTAGCATGTTGAGTGGGAATTTTAGGAGATTAAAAAGGGAGAGAGACACAAAGGCTTTCTCTGCATCTAGGACATT
The DNA here is from genome assembly GCF_051106095.1 of Pogona vitticeps. Lineage (NCBI taxonomy): Eukaryota > Metazoa > Chordata > Lepidosauria > Squamata > Agamidae > Pogona > Pogona vitticeps. The sequence goes on along the minus strand of NC_135784.1, from coordinate 138,272,360 downwards.
ATTTTCATCCACAGTGACATAAACAGAAAAGGTGGTCAGGGCAACCTGGAAGCCAGAAAAATATACTGCATGAACAACAATTGTTGATGAAAGAACAACTTGTTATACTGATCTGCTAGAGAAAGAAAAAGTACAGCACCACTCTGAGAAACACAAATATAATGCAAACAAGCTGATCAACTTCCAGAATATGTCCATTAGAACAATAACAACAAGTGCAACAACAACTCAGTTTTCTCTTATAACAATACACCGGATTGGTTCCCTGTTCACTATGGGTCTGATATACAAAATGGAAATTTTCTGCCCGCATTTCCTCCTAAAAGAGAGAAAGGCAACAGAAAATGAATGTACAGAGTTGTGGGTCCCAAGGAGATCGACCTTGAAATGGATATTCTTCTTTATGTTTTCTCCTATGTATTTGGAATGTGTAGTGAATACACATAGTTTTTAAGGAAAGGGGGAAGCTAATAAAAACAGGAGGAAGAATCTATCCATAGAACCACAGCGGCTATTTCTGGGCTGTCAAAATTCAAAGTAAACAATTTCTATTGACAGCCAGCTTCCTTAAAACATAAATAGATGTGTGTGACATAGGAGGAACTCTGCCACCCCAACCTCCCTGCCAGGTACACACAATAGACATTCAAGTTTATAAAAACAGGGAGCAATTGGGAAACTGGTTAAAAATAATATTGCAACTATCTTTGTGCTAACCATATAAAATACTGTGCACTGTTCTGGTTGTTCTATCTAACAACAGATATGAAAGGTAACGTTGAGATAGGAAACAATCATTAAAGTGATCAGTGATAGAAAGCTAGGAAAGTATTTGAAGCATTTTACTTTGGAAAAAGATAAGAGGGATGGAAAACCTGAAGTTGGTAAAGTTAAAAATCCTGCAGCAGTTTGGAGTGCTACCTGTTCAATGTACTTCAACGTAGTATAAGGTTCCCTCTACACGGCTCTATTTCCACTCCTTTCAATTCCCTCAACAGCATCTGTTATCCATTCCTAATAGACTGATAGTACTCTAGGGCCATTGAATATGCTCAATCTGCTGTGGGTTTCCCCCTCCTGTGACAGGTTTTCTTTTCCTAAGCATTTTTTGTATATTTCTGTAAAACCCAGAGATCTGCCAAACCTGCTAATACCTCTTGTGTGCCTATGGTGCCACTTTGGTTATACAAGAACTGATATTTTAAGATCAGTCCATTACTAGTATGTAGCTATCTGTATGCAGATGATAAACAATGCAGAGCAGTGGCAACAGAGAAGAATCCATCACCTTTTCTTGTAATCACCAGAATTCAAGGTTACTCTCTGATTGTGATTGACAGAGAAAAGCAAGGACGTACCTCATTACACACCTAATTTTCCTTGCCACATGACATTTGGTATGGTTATTAGTGTAAATAACACTTGGAGGAGATCACAGATTTATAAAGGAACTGTATTCATGGAGCATATAAAATGCTTAGTTGTCTTAATGGCTGCTAGTCATTATAGCAGAATTCACAAGTGTTCATGTTGAGAGGGATGTTGGATTGTCAGATGCTGGGAGAAAATTGGAGAAGGAAACTTTCTCCATTATGTTCTTTCCTTATTAGTTATCACTGGAGCAATAAATAAAACAGATCAGTCTACCAGTCATGCTATTTTGTTTTTATGGACATAACAGTTTTAGAATGTGATAGTGTGAAGACTAGTCAGATCTATTTAATCATCTTTCCTCTTTATTGTCCTTACCAGGTAGTGATGGGTTCCAGGCAGCAGAGTGAATTTATCTGCTTTAGACAGAAGTCAAGTCATTGCATCTTTTTTAGAATGAACGGTAGTTCTCCCATGTCACATGCAGCGCCAGTGATAAAAAAATAACCAACAAAACTTACCAGAAATGGTGCGCTGATCCATGCAAAGGTTGAAATGGCATTTAGGTAGGCTGATTTTTTCAAAATGCGGAGTTCATTCTTCCGTATCTCTAGAACTTTTTCTGCAAAGGATGGTTCCCAGGCATAGAGCTTGAGTACTTTTATGCCACTTAGGATTTCATTCATTAGCTTAATACGTGAGTCCTTATAGCGCATTTGTTCCACCTAAGAAGATAATTAGAGAACATAATTAGGCAAAAATGATTATGCCAAAATTGTTTCCTTGCACTGTAATTCCTGCACCTCAATGACTAGAAATCACAAATAACAAAAATGGCAGATATCAAGAACATATTAATATATTACAAAAATACCTAACACTTTGGGCACATTAGTGTTAATGCGAACACACATTAATGTTAGTTCATTAAAGACAAACCATTTCTAAAATTACACTGGGTAACAATCTTATATTCAGATAATTCAACACATATAATAGTTTTAAAGAGAACTGTAATTTAAATGTTTAAAACTCCATTTAAAAATCCATTTTTATTTACTCCGGCACCTCCAGTTAAAAATATCCAAAGCCACAAATGTCAAAAAGATTCCTGGCTTACTTTGGAAAATGGCTGAAAGTGAAGGTAGGCAGGAATGGATTCTGAATAAACAATAACATACATAGATTGATTCTATGAAAACCACATTAGTTTGCAGTTGCAGTCTTATTGGACTCTTTAATGCCACTAGCCTCAGGTGTATTCACAGAGGGCCATTTTAGGTATGTTTAATGTATGAAGCATAGACATCAGTCACTAGAATATGCACTTTATTTCCTTCCTATAGTATTGACAGCTAAACTGAGACCACCCTCATCTTCTGCCTGTTTGTTGGCCTTCCAGAGTCCAGACAGTCCCATCTTAATCATTAAGGAACCAAGAAAGCCACGAATCAAGCATTGCAAATGTATAGCCATACTCTAGATGGATTCTTTCATCACATCTCAGTCTTTACTTGTCATGTAAGGACTGCTGTGACATAGTGTGAGAAAAGCAATGTGGTTTCTATTTGCCATTAAGGGTTCTTTTTAAAGGTGAAGCAGAGCAGTCTAATAGCATTATGCACTTCACCGGCAGTTTTGTGTTTTCTCATTACCTTTCACTGAATTCAACATGTGCTCTTGTTCAGCTGACCACCCATACAAGAACAGCTCTGGAGAAACAGGGAGAGTGAGGAAGCCAGAAACAGCAAGAGCTCAACTGAAAAGTGGAAATGCAGAAAAAGCACCAGTATAGGATACTAGGAAGAAACAAAAAGCAGGGGAGGAAGGGGAAGATACTATTTGGGTGTTATAGTTCCAGTCATAGTTGAGTGATTAACCACTTGAGGAATGGGAAAGGATGCTAGGGCCTGATGTTGCCCATCAGGACCAACTGTAAAACTCAAGGCAATTTTAGAAACATGAGACATTTTAAAACTCAACGTGTACCCTTTCATTAGCAGGCTGACAGAAACGGCAGGTCAACCTCTGATTTACTAAAGGCAGACCTACAAGATCTTCCAGCATGCCCAGAGCTACCAACTTCTTATTTGCTGAGGTAATAGGAGACTTCTCTCACTCATTCTGGATTATGAACTAGCCTCTCAGGAGAGACTATTTGTGTAGCCTTCTCTCCTCACTTTCAGGGATCTGTTAAGCATTGTTTTAGCTCAGTATGCTATTTTTTCCCCCAAATGAGGGGTAAATACAGAAATGTTTTACTGCTTCTGACCCTTTCACTGTGGTTATAAGACTGTATTTACACCACATGTGTTATTATTTTAATCTTCTAAATGAGACCCAGGCAGAAAGGAAGTCCAATCTGAAACATGAGTTAACCAGTGAAATACTGAGGTAATCAGACAGATGTAGAAGGAAAGCGCTATGAGAGGAGGGGCCAACAGGGCCATTTCAGCTGGGCCTCACCTCACATGGGGTGTGTGTGTGTGTCTATGTGTCTCACTGCAGGCAAGAGTGCATTCTCCTCCACATCAAAACGTGGACTGTGTTTCTTGACTAGAATCAGATTTGGAACGTTTACCATATCCTGTCATTCTCAACTAAAGTCCAAACAAGGAAGTAGCCCTCAAAATGTGGAACAGCTTCATCTCAGCCCCCCAAGGACCTGATATCAGGCTTAGGAAGAGCCTAACAAAAAGGTAGGAGGACAAGGAAGAGCAAAGATCCCAAGGCAGGCGAGCAACTGCAATGAGGAAGAGCTCTTCATATGGCAATCAGCTGAATACTGATTATCAGGCCAGCAATAATAATAATAATAATAATAATAATAATAATAATAATAATAATAATAATAATAATAATAATAATAATAATAATAATAATAATAATAATAATAATAATAATAATAATAATTATAATTATAATTATAATTATAATTATAATCATCATCATCATCATCATCATCATCATCATCATCATCATCATCATCATCTTCCTGCTGCTTTTTGCCCAGAGACTCAGCAGGGCATCAAAATGAAGCTTGGAAAGTGTTAAAATGCTTACCTACCTGGAATGCCCTGGTTTTTATCGCAATCACGGCATTAAACGGGATGAGTAAGACCATCACAGCAACTCCTGCCAGCACTGAAGCTCCTAAACTCTTCAAAGGATGTAAAATATATAAGTTATCACCAGAACCTTGAACTGCCACTTTGGATATAACACCTTTTTGGATAACACTACTGGTGGACATGCAGGCTGAAGGGCAATGATCCAAAAACAAACAAACAAACAAAACAAAACAAAAACAAAACAAAAAACAACCCACTCCTGATTCCCCCCCCCCAAAGAAAGTAGCTGTATTAGGCTATCTCAGCATGTTGGCAGAACAGGAGGGAGAAAAGGAAAAATAAAACGAAAGACTATGTATTGTGGCATTTAAAAAACTAACCATGTTGTTTGAAAGTGAGCTTTTATTGATCATGTCCTCCTCCTTCGGGCACATGGAGTACATACACTATGCCCTCTCCATTTATCATGTTTCCATGAGGACTTATAACCTGGTGAGAGTAAAGAGACAGGCAAAGTCACAGTGCATTGTTGACACAGCAATGGGACTATCAGGCCACAGATTGCTGAGAATGGCAGGCTATAGAAAGATGGTAGACTTGTGTCTGGTATACATCTTATCACCCAGCCTATGGCCTGCAGTTTTAAGTAATCAATGTCTTTTTATTCCCCTCCTAACAAGGAACAATGCATTGTGACCTTATTTATTGCTTGTACCCTCACCTCTTTATGACCCCTCATGGGAAAATGGATAACTACAGAGGACCTCATAGGAGCATTCGGTGTCTGAAACAGGTGATTTTAATCCACTAAAACTCACACTGCAACAAATCTGTTAAGTCTTTAAAGTGCCACAGTATTTTGTGCCTATCCCCTCCCCCTTTTCCCCTTTAGTTTTCGCACCTTCTCAGTTCTTGTTACCGTTACATTCTCCAGCATTTTAACTAATTATTTTTAAACTAATATATGTTCCATTGTTTATAATATAATAATGTATTGTGCTTTTCAGTGGCTTGTCTCTTAATTTGTGAACCAACCTGGGTCCAGTAATTGGGAGAAAGTCTGAATAGAAATATTAATTAATTAATTAGTTAACAGAAATTACAATTCTTCTAGTAAAATGTTTATGAAATAAGGTTGCCACAACAGCATTCTAAAAGGACAGCTCTGTGGACTCCCTGTGGTTATTCTTTTTTTTCCTCTACACCTTGTGGAGACACATCCATAGTTTCTAGTTGATGAAAGCATGGAGGACAGTGGGATATCCGATCCTTCAGAGTTTGTTTTCACTTTGGCTGCTTTTCACAGGCACTGTAAATAGGAGCAGGCTTCCACCACCTCACTGCAAGCCAGTGTGATAATAACATACTTGGCAAGGGCACCCCCATTGTGTCAGGCACAATACTGTGCAGAGAGTCAAAAGAAGACAACGTGAACCTGCCAAGCTGGTTTTCTGTTTATCTAAGATTTATTTTAAAGAGCTAAGAAAAGTGATCCCACAGTGATTCCCTCCCTCCACCGCTTAGAATCTCCTCCCCCTCAATATTCCTTCCTTGCTTCTTTAACTTAAAGCACAATGTGACCTGTCTGTGTGCCCCAACAGCATTGTGTCTTCAACTCATCATTTGTTCATGTAGAACATTTTAAAAAAATAAGTAAATGGAATTTTGTTGAGAGGAAAAGGGTTGCTGGCAATATTGTGTTGTCTAATAAATTTTCCCTAGAACAGAATCATCACTTAGCTTAATGACTCCACAATGTGCCTCATTGAGGCAAAAAGCAAAAAAACAAAAACAAAAACAAAACAAAACTCAAGAGGTTTTGTACCTGCCAGAGAAAGTACAAAGCAAGGCAAATCTGCAGTGGTGCAGACCATAACATGTTCAGGAACATAGTCAAATCCATGCATCTCTGAGCATCCACTGACATCAGGTTGACAATCTCCCCAGTAGTGCAGGAACGCTTTGCTGAGTTGGTAATAACTAAAGACTGGAAAGACAGAGAGAGGAACTTTCATATTTAGTCATGGTTTCTTCTGCTACAACATTTTTATTCTACACTTCCATTAAGGAACTCAGTATATGGTACGTGGTTCCCTACCTGCGCTACTGTTTTTCCCTTACAACAGCCCTTATGATATATTTCAAGCAGGGAGCTGAAGCTGGATCTCCTTGGTAGATAGTCAACAAGTGTCAGCATGAAGCCCACTGACCTGCACTTCACAAGCTATTCCAGTTCAGCCCTTTGAACCCTTCTGAATTAGTGGGATTTACACAAGTGCTGACTTATCATTCAGCTGTTGATTCAGTGAATCAATTCCAGCTACGACTAGCAATCGGATTTAGGCCTGTATCTGCTTGATCTATCCAAGGAGGCAGGGTTTAACACCTTTCTGGACCCAGGCTACGGTGCTCCTGAAGGATCAAGTTTGTAACTTGTAGATTGTGATCAATCTTCTGATATCAGAAAGTCAAGCTCATTTTCTTGGCCAAGAATTATCTTCTGCCAGCTTTGACTTGTCAAATGTATTCCTTTCTGAACAGACAGCCTCAACACATGCCATTTAGGACTCCCACTGTAAAACTTTAGTCCTGGCAGTACAGTATTTTCAAAATCTGTTTGGAAACTTCAGTTAGCCCAAACCATATCTCCATATTTGCTAACTGGAGCTGCTCATCAGTGGAAACATATCTCACCCATTACACTCTGACAGGGGAACTTCCAAGCACAATTCAGCTAAAGCTCTATATGGTCACAAAACTCAGAAGGGGTACCTGAACGAGCACTGTTTCACAAAGCTGCTTCCATATAAACGTAGTAATGAACTAAGAATTTATTCTCAAAGGCTTTCACGGCTGGGATCTGATGGTGGTTGCAGGTTTTTTGGGCTCTTTGGCCATGTTCTGAAGGTTGTTCTTCCCAACGCTTTGCCAGTCTCTGTGGCCAGCATCTTCAGAGGACAGGAGTCAGAACACTGTCTGTGCTCTGTTCTGTGTTCTGACTCCTGTCCTCTGAAGATGCCGGCCACAGAGACTGGTGAAACGTTAGGAAGAACAACCTTCAGAACACGGCCAAAGAGCCCGAAAAACCCGCAACAAGCTAAGAATTTCTTTGTGGTGGCACCAATCTTTGGAATGTCTCTGTGACTTGGATGCCTTTTTCAACAAAGGCAAAGATATATATTTTTCCAAGTGCTTGTATACCATGTAGGTTTTTCAGTTCATATCTCATCACTATGATTTTTATATATTACGTTGCTACTGTTTTTATTTGTTTTTTACTCTATTTTATTTAATCATCTTGCCAGCAGTGAAGCTGAAGGATAACTCGTTTAATTTGTAGTGTAAGTTATAAATTTTATATATATAACTACTGCTAGTTTTATGCCTTTAAGGCCTGTTTTCCTTATCATATAGAGATCAATAATGCACTTTTTAAAAAGAGAAAAGTTATATTCTTCTAATATTGGTTTGAATAAAAAAGAAAACTTATGTTCAGTGGAGCCTACTCTCCTCCCTAGCAAGAGCTTTTTTTAAAAAATAGACTTATAACTTATGTCCCTCTGTCTGATTACTGTTTTAAATAGATGGTTGTCATGAAAGCTTCTCTACATTGTTCAAGCAAATATATATATATATATATGAAAAGCCTGGCACTAATGAAATAACTGGGCTTCTATTATGCATCGTATTGTTTTAAGATGCTTATTTGAGAACTCAAAACATAGGCACACTAAATATACAGTATAATCTTGTTTATACCAAAGACTTGAGGAACTTGCAAAACATCTCACGAATGAGATAGTCTGGCACAAAGGTTAAGTATTTACGAGGATTTCACAAACAGCTGTAGCAGGGATACTGAGAGCACGGCATATCATGTACCACACTTCATGCACATATACAATGCTCTCATTGCAGGGAACGGCCAAATTGTGTACAACTACTGTATTTTTAAATGTACCACCCACTTATTCCATACATGTGTTTTAGTTTTTAACAAGACTGTTCACCTACTCATGCAACAATTATTAATTCAATAATAATTTCAACTGTCACATACTCATCCACACACAATTTTTAAAGAAATCTAACTACCAGTTTGAAACAGAGAGTGGTCAATTATCATCCTCACAAAACATTTGGGATAATGTTGTACCATACATGCTAACCCTACACATACCTGCTTTGGGGCTAAGGTTGTTGTTTACAAATATTGTAAACACTTCACAAGATAGTAATTAAATGGTGGGCAGGTAATAACATGTGATGTGTTGGAGAATAGCTAATACACAAAAGCAGAACCAAGGGCAATCTGAATAATACTGTATTCAAAAGATTGTTTAAAACTGGGAAGAGCACAGATGGATAGCTCTAAAGATCTGATTATAATGAAAAAAATCATTTTCTGTTCATGCCATCTACTAATAGAGGGGCTGTGTGTTATAGTAGTTTTTATGTTGCATCAGAACATGGAACAGCTAGGTACAAGCTTCCACTGAATCAACAAACTCACCAAGTGACCTTCTACCACTCACTCTCTCACAGTCAGCCTGCCTCACGATAGGGTTGGGTTTTTTTTATGTGTTCACTTTGAAACAAAATGTGCAGTTGAGAAAATAAAAGTGCAGTTGGAGTTGATAGAGGCAGAGTCAGAAGGAATGGAATGACTGTACTAGTGAATCATCAGGGTTTATGTTTCTATCTGTACATTTCTATCTGTTCATTTCCCCCCTCCAACTGTATGCTCAAAGAAACCCTTGACTCACAGGATTGTTGTAAAGACAACGTGTGGAAAAGGAGAGCTAAATAATCTATTTCAGCTCAGAGGACTAAAAACACAACCAATAAGTAATAAATAAATATAATAGATGCTTACTAATGTTGATATTTACTGATTATTTTGAGGCCACTAATGGTTTCACTGGTTAATAGTTTTTGGTACTGTTTGTTTGCCACCATGTTTTTTTTAATATAAAAGTGAAATAGAATGAAAATAAAACAAAATAATGAAAAATAACTAATATTAGGGTTCCATTCACAAACAGACTAGCCCTATGAGAAATCCTACAGAACTGATTATGCATATCATAAATACATGTATACATATCACAATCATGTGGAGGTTTGTCCTCCAAAAGGCATTCTGCTGTAAGATAGGACATTTAATGGATGACAAAGACCCACTCCTTTCGCCTCATTCATGTAATTGTGGACTTCTCTCACACATACACTAATGCCGCATCTGCCCCATGGCCCCCTAGAGGCAAGGATGGTCAAGGAAGGCTTTAATATTGACAAGATTGTTGTTGGGACATCTGTCACCCAAGCCCAGCTGAGAAAAGGGTAGGTACAACACAGGCCACTAGGGAGAAATGCCTAGGGAGCAGGGAGGGCATTTCTGGAGCTGAATTTGGGATCATCAAACCAAAAACCTGGGCTATATGCTAGATGAAGAATCCTGAATCATTAAAGAATTAGCATGGCCAATGGCTAACAGTTCATGTATGACTGGAATTCAGTTACATGGAGGTCTTTACAAATAAACTGTAAATACCAGAATACTGAGAAGAGACTGAGGATCTATCCATGCAAGATGAGAGATAATTTGAGAATAAGCACACTCTGTGGATTCCATGCATTTTCCGAGATGATTTGCTCATTTACCAAAAACATATCAAATGCGTGTCAGGGTATTGTATGGCTGACATGTGCACTTAGTTGCCATTTTGTTATGAATAATGGAGGCATGGAAATGAACTAGGAGTTACGCCAGTTCAGGTTCTGTAGCAATATCTACCCACTGACTCAACCACCACCACAACAATTTACACCTGGTGAAACAATAATAGATCCTTTAGAGGCATCATTAATATAAGAGATAAAATCATAATCTGAGCAGGGCCTATTTCCTGGAAAGAGAGGTGGCCTGCTTTGTTTCCAATGGCAGGTCGCCCACACACAGATACCAATCTGAGAGACATTTCTGCAGCAGATGCCTCCCGCTGATGCCTACCTGCCTAGTCAACCCATCCCTGCCTCCCCCTGGTAGGCAGGAAGATCAACCTCCTCTTACCTTTCGGTAGATCATCCCTATGATGCCAGTCCTCAGTCTCATTCCAGTAACAAAGCAGTATTGGAAGTGCTGATGAAGGATGATCGTCTGCAGCACAGCACAGAAAAACATCGAAGCCGCAATCAGATAACCCCACCACAAGGGAGCATGTTCATTCTTGATGAAGCCAATTAACACGCTGTTTAAGGAAATGGGAAAAATAAACAGACAACAGAGGGGTGGGGGTGGGGATACAGAGATTAGTGGGACCGAGTCACAGCACACCCCTTCCTTCTAACCACAGCAAAGTGTTCTCCTGAGTGCAAAGGCCAGACTTTATTCCTGTTTCAAAGAGCATGGCTAAGGGTGACCTCAAATATTTTATTCAGTGTTTGTTATGGCTCCCATTTTGAAAAATTGGAAAATGCTTCCATATGGCTAACAGTGCTGGTGACCTGCAGTAATTAAATCAATGCTATGTGTGCAGGCCAATCTGTATGGCAATACCGGACATGTATTCCATGATGACAACATGAAGGGTACCATTCCTGAGAAGCTGGAGCAAATGGCATTTGCACAACAGAGTATGCACACTTGTAATCCTTATCCACGATAATATATACATTGTGTGCATTTTTTGAATGCAGCGAGCCATTCTAAACAGAACTGGCTTCCAGGCATGCAGTATATTAGAGGTACCCAAGCAAGCTGGAGAAGAAGTTTGTTTGTTTTTTTACAATGGGCACCCACCATATTTCCATCAAAAATGTTTTCATGCAGAATCGGAAGCAAATAAAACAATATTTAGAAGAACATGGTGTGTTCCTGAACAATTTCCTGCCAAGGAATGCAAATGCCTCCCGCAAGTTCCTTTAGGTACCATGCAGACAGACCAAGGTATTTACACAGTTACTGCATAGGTGTCGCATGACCCGTGAAGGTGGGTATGTGATAAATGGGAAACATTAGAACAAAACAAAACTAAACCTAAACCTAACTAGGGGAGCTGATCTCTGTTCATCAACTGATCATCCCAAATGAAAATGAAAATTATTTGATGCACAAAAAGTAGAACAAAATTTCAGCTCACCTTAACAATTGTGGGTTGACAAACGATAGCAGATCTTGGATCAGCTTGAAGAAGGAACTGATCAGGTAGTAAGGACCAAACGTTCTTAGCAAGGCCTTAAGAAAAGAAGGCTCTTTCTGCTGTATCTTACTACTTATAAGGACTTCTGTCTCCTCCGGACCATCAGCAATATGGTTCATCACATTGTTTGAGCTTTTTGTATAGGAGACATCTTTTTTCCTGGGAAGATGAAACACACCGTTATATAATGGTTTAAAGGGGGGGGGAGCTCTGTTTTACATACTGACTGTTTAGAAATATTTCCTTCATTTTCAAATACTACGATTCTCATCTAATAAACCAGGCGGCCAAAGGAGCTGTTGAGCCATTGGATCAGTTGAGGGAATGCTAGACTGGCGATTCATGCCACAAAGGTTACTAAAACTAAACAATTGTTAATCTTACTTAAACTTTCAATATAAAGCCATAACCCAGAGTCCTTGACAGACTAAACACGAAAACTTTTGTGACTGATCATTTACCCTTTTGCTTAGCAATAAGCGTATGGCTTCTCTGCTGACCAAAGCAACAATATACCATGAGTCAGCAGTATATTTTTTTATTATTATTATCTATGCAGTGATAAAGCTTCAAACTGAAATGATTTTGCTTGATGTTTTGTGATCCAGAACAGTTGTGTTCGTTGATCATACTTCTTATAACCCCCCCTTGATTATTTTATGGTTAACTATTAATAACTTTACAATAGTTTAACTGGCCCTCCTGATTTTGTCTCCAGGAAAACTGTGATTTTGTCTCCAGAAAAACTGGTATCCCTGCTAGGTTTCAAGACAAATGCACACAATGAAGGCACAACTGAAATTATTCAGTGTCTCTTGATCCTGACTTGATATCTTTCTTGACCGCGCTTTTTAAGTCTGCGCTATAAGACTATAGCAGAGCATATAATGAAGTATGTATGTATTTGTTTAAAATATTTTAACCCATTTTTCTCATTTAAAAGGACTGAAGGTGGCTGATATAATTAAAAGACTATATTTAAAAGCTAAAAACAGTATGCAAACATTTAAAAAATCCATTAATATAATGATCATGGGCTAGATCCTGTTGTTGGTCCAGTTAAAGGAGACCCACTTTATCATACATATTAATGTACATGGATTTATGGATTTAATGCATTTACTCTAGCTGGGACTAACAAACAGATTTAGCTCTACAGAAAAATTCCTGTGAACTCACTCCTGTTCCCATGTCTGCAACACTGATTTGAATTCTCATCTCCAAGATTCTTTCTGTAGAGCCTTCTGTCACATACAGCACTGATGGTACCTGTCTGTCATGGGTTTGGAGGGAAAGTTCCATCCTATGGGGAGTGGAAGGCGGGACATCAGGGGGAGGAGCTGTACTGTATATATATTGGGAGCTGATGTGGAGAGTGAGGAGTTGGAGTTTGTGTGTCAGACTGAGTACAACTGTGTGTCAGTTAGTACATACCTGATAGGTTCAGGTTTCTATCTAGGTAGCCAGAACTGTTAGGTTCAGGGTCTGTGCTTTACTGTAAAGGGTTCTGGGGGAACCAAACTGTTGTATGTGTGTGATTGGGACTATGCCACGTTACATTACCCTATTTACCTGATCATTTTGTTTTCCCTGTTTGTTATTTAAATAAACCTTGTTCTTTTGTTTGTTAAAATCCATTCCTGGTCTGTGTGACTCCTTATAGGGAATGGTTGGTGGCAGCATAACTACATGGTGGCATACTCCAGTAGGTCTGGGGTTGTCACATTGATTGGTGGCAGCGGTGGGATATGACTGGTCCAGTTGTCCAGTGGTCCAGCAAAGCCTTGGCAAGTGTGCCCAGAGCAAGGGGGGTCTAGTCAGGGAAAATCTGAGGGCGCGTAGGTAATCTTCTAGGCTTACCTCACGGGGAGGTAGGCTAGTGGAAGAACGTGCCAACTCAGATTGGGGAGACTAGATTAGGGAGCTCTGAGGCAACCCGTTTTGGCGGGAAAAGGCTGAGGCAAAGCTGTGTGAAGTAACAGTGATCTAGCCTGTCTGCTGAGAGGCCTAGCAGAGGGGGTGGATTCTGCCTGGCAACAGTTGCAAGTTAGTGCTGAAGGAACAGCAGCAATCTATAGAAGGCTGTTCCTGAGGCAAAAGGAAAAAAGTCGTCGTTTTATTTTGAGGCTTGACTTTTGAAGGCAGCCTGTTCTGGGGAGATTATGCCCTTGACTCGAAGCCAAATGGCAGAAATGGGTGAAGTGAGAGATCCACAGGTAGACCAAGGTTCTGAGGAGGAATTTGGCTCAGTGCAGGATGAGAGCACGGGGGAACTGACCTCAGAACTCAGAAAATGCGCCTAGCCCAACAGCATGAACTGAGGATGAGGGAAATAGAAAGGGAAGAGAAACAAAGGCAATTTGAAATGGAGGAAAGGGAAAGAGAGAAACAAAGACAATTTGAATTAGAGAGAGAGAGAGAGAAAATTGCTCTGGAAAAAGAAAGGATGGCGTTTGAGTTAAGAAAATTGGAAATGATGAACCAGAATAATAATAACAATAGAGATTCTGAGGTGGGCCAATTGTCTAAAACTGACTTGAAGAAATTCCCTGTGTACAACAAGGGAGATTGCCCTGAGGTGTTCTTTTCCCTCGTGGAAAGAGCGTTTGTGGACTTCTCAGTAAGGGAAACTGAGAAGATGACCATTATGCGATCTTTAATCAGTGGCAGCCTGGCAGAAGTCTATGCAGAGATGCCAGTGGAACTGCTGAAGGACTTCGCTGAGTTTAAAAAACTGGTGTTTGCCCGACATGGGATAAATGCGCAACAGCTGAGGCAAAGATTCAGGTCACTCACCAAAAAACCAGAGCAGACTTTTACCCAAGTGGGGGCCCAACTGGTGAGGCTGCTAGAGAAATGGCTGTCTCAGGAGGGGACAGAGACCTTCCAGCAGCTCAAAGACCTGATAGCGCTGGAACAGTTTTATTCAGTCCTGCATGGGGAACTGAAGTTCCAGGTGAGGGAGAGGAAACCGAAATCAGTGACAGAAGCGGCAGAGATCGCAGATTTTATTTACCAAATAAGAAAGCCCTTCGGTGCTGAGGGGAAATCTGTAGGTAAACCCAAAGAAACCTACAGCAAGTACTCTCAGGGACCAGGGAAAAACCAGCAAGGGGGAGGGGCCCATGTTGAAGGGAAGCCCTCAGACATGAAACCACCAAGACCTCAGATTTTGGAGGGAAAACCAAAACCAGATGAGAAAGACTCCAAATACAGCAGAAAATGTTATTTCTGTCAAGGAAAGGGCCATCTAATCTCAGAGTGTGAGAAATTAAAGCAGCTAAAGGGAAATGTGCCTCATGATTTGAGTGGAACCAAGCCAAAAGCTGTGTTCTGTGTCCAGAAAGAGCAAAGCTCCTTGCCACTGAGGGAGCCTGTTACCATGGCTACTCAATCTGAACCAGTTACATCTGCTGATCAGGCTGGGGAAAATGGTCCTCTTGTGGAGGTCAAGCGCTGCTTACTAGTGAGAACAGATTCACAATTGTTTGAGACCGCAGGGGTGGACGTAGGAATACTTGACCATCAGTATAGGGGGCTAAGGGATACTTGTTCCCAGGTGACCCTGTGCCATCCAGACATTATTCCTATGAAGTATATAATCCCAAATGAGAGCTTGAAGGTGGCAGGGATTGAGGGGCAGGTGATCTCACTGCCAGTAGCTGAGGTACCTGTGAGCTTTCAAGGCTGGAGGGGAGTTTGGCGGCTAGCGATTTCATCGACTCTGCCAGCAGCCGTGCTCGTGGGAAATGACCTGGCTGAACATGTGAAACGGGTGCTAGTGATTACACGCTCACAAGCCACAACGGGGACAGTTCAGGGGGGTACTGAAGAGCCCGAGGCTGAAGCAGATGAGGGTAGTTCCGAAGCTGTGGTGGAAACCTTAACCACAGACAGCAGATTTGGACAGGAGCAAAAGGCAGACGCCACTCTCCGAAAGTGTTTTGAACAGGTCACAGACACCCAGCTAACACCTGAAACCCCAGCGAGATTTCGTGAGGAAAAGGGAATTTTATATAGAGAGACCCTGATGAATATCTCAAAAGGGGGAGATGGGATCAGAAGTCAGCTAGTTGTACCTGAAAAGTATCGCCCCATGATCTTACAAAGGGGGCACTCTGACATGTTTGCTGCGCACTTAGGGGTGAACAAAACACAGCAGAGAATCACACAAAATTTTTACTGGCCTGAAATAGGGAAGCAGATCAAGGAGTTCTGTAAACAATGTGATGTGTGTCAGAGGCAGGGGAATAACCGTGACAGGACCAAAGCGAAGTTGTGCCCTTTGCCTGTGATTGACACCCCGTTCAAATGTATAGGAGTGGATATTGTGGGACCTTTGCCCAAGGCCACAAAGAGGGGGAACCGGTTCATTCTCACCATTGTGGACCATGCCACGAGGTACCCCGAAGCCATTCCCTTGACTAACATTGAAACTAACACAGTGGCAGATGCCTTGGTGGGGTATATGTCCAGGATGGGATTTGCCTCAGAGATAATCACAGATTTGGGCACATCGTTTACATCAAAGCTCATGAAACGGTTATGGCAAATCTGTGGAATTAGACACAAGGAAACCACTGCCTATCACCCCGAAAGTAATGGGTTAACGGAGAAGTTCAATGGGACTCTGATGTGCATGATTAGGGCTTACTTGGCAGAGAATCCAAACAATTGGGACCAGAAGCTGCAATCCCTTTTGTTTGCTTATCGATCAGTGCCACAAGCCAGTACCGGGTTCAGTCCGTTTGAACTTTTGTTTGGGAGAAGGGTGAAAGGGCCACTTGATTTAATCAAACAAAATTGGGAGCAGATCACCCAGGATGACCCACAAGACGTTGTGACATACATAGACTCTTTAATGAATGACCTAAAGAGAAACCTAGAGCTGTGTGTTTAGTCGTTTAGTCGTGTCCGACTCTTCGTGACCCCATGGACCAGAACACGCCAGGCCCTCCTATCTTCCACCGCCTCCCGGAGTTGTGTCAAATTCATGTTGGTTGCTTCGATGACACTGTCCAACCATCTCATCCTCGGTCGTCCCCTTCTCCTCTTGCCTTCACACTTTCCCAACATCAAAGTCTTTTCCAAGGAGTCTTCTCATGAGATGGCCAAAGTACTGGAGCCTCAGCTTCAGGATCTGTCCTTCCAGTGAGCACTCAGGGTTGATTTCCTTTAGAACTGATAGGTTTGTTCTCCTTGCAGTCCAGGGGATTCTCAAGAGCCTCCTCCAGCACCACAATTCAAAGGCATCAATTCTTCGGCGGTCTGCTTTCTTTATGGTCCAGCTCTCACTTCCATACATCACGACAGGAAAAACCATAGCTTTGACTATTCGGACTTTTGTTGGCAAGGTGATGTCTTTGCTTTTCAAGATGCTGTCCAGATTTGTCATCGCTTTCCTCCCAAGAAGAAGGCGCCTTTTAATTTCAGGGCTGCTGTCTCCATCTGCAGTGATCATGGAGCCCAGGAAGATAAAATTTGACACTGCCTCCATATCTTCCCCTTCTATTTCCCAGGAGGTGATGGGACCACTGGCCATGATCTTAGTTTTTTTGATGTTGAGTTTCAGACTATTTTTTGCACTCTCCTCTTTCACTCTCATTACAAGGTTCTTTAATTCCTCCTCACTTTCTGCCATCAGAGTGGTATCATCTGCATATCGGAGGTTGTTGATATTTCTTCCGGCAATCTTAATTCCGGCTTGGGTTTCTTCCAGTCCAGCCTTCCGCATGATGTATTCTGCATATAAGTTAAATAAGCTGGGGGACAATATACAGCCTTGCCGTACTCCTTTCCCAATTTTGAACCACTCAGTTGTTCCATGACCAGTTCTAACTGTTGCTTCCTGTCCCACATATAGGTTTCTCAGGAGACAGATAAAGTGGTCAGGCACTCCCATTTCTTTAAGAACTTGCCATAGTTTGCTGTGGTCCACACAGTCAAAGGCTTTTGCATAGTCAATGAAGCAGAAGTAGATATTTTTCTGGAACTCTCTGGCTTTCTCCATAATCCAGCGCAAGTTAGCAATTTGGTCTCGAGTTCCTCTGCCTCTTCAGAATCCAGCTTGTACTTCTGGGAGTTCTCGGTCCACATACTGCTGAAGCCTACCTTGTAGGATTTTGAGCATAACCTTGCTAGCGTGCGAAATGAGTGCAATTGTACGGTAGTTGGAGCATTCTTTGGCACTGCCTTTCTTTGGGATTGGGATGTAGACTGATCTTTTCCAATCCTCTGGCTAGCAGCAGAAAACCTGCAAGCTCAGAAGGTCAGACAGAAAACCTGGTATGACCAGAAAGCCAGGGAGAGGCACTTTAACCCAGGGGAGGAAGTGCTTTGGCTTAGGCCCTGCAAAGAGAACAAACTGCAGCTCAAATGGGCAGGACCATACAGGGTCATTTCCAAGATGTCGGATCTGAACTACCTTATAGAGCAGGAGGAACACCAAGCAAGGAGGGTGGTACATGTGAATGCCCTAAAACCCTACTACAGAGGGGAACAGAGGGTTTTATTTGCAATAAAAGCAGCTGAGAGTGAGGAAGCTGAATTACCCTTCTGGGAGGGTAGAGGGGAAGTAAAATACAACCCAGATGAGGTAAAGATCAGTCCTGCACTCACCCAAGACCAGCAGCAAGAACTAAAAGTGCTGCTCACCAAATATCAAAAGGTGTTTTCAAATAAGCCGGGGATAGTGAAGGGAGTGATGCATCGGATCCATACAGGGGATGCAACCCCACAAGCAGTATCCCCATACCGAGTGACGGGACCCTATAGGGACAAGGTGCGGAAGGAGCTGGACGAGATGCTTAGGGAGAACATAATCGTCCCCTCTTCTAGTCCTTGGTCCTCTCCGATAGTCCTGGTGGACAAGCCTGATGGGAGCATTAGGTTTTGTGTAGATTACCGGAAATTAAACCGCGTAACCACTCCTGATGCCTATCCAATGCCCAGGCTAGACAACCTGATTGAAACCATAGGGGGTTGTCGGTTCATTTCATCATTGGACCTAGTAAAGGGATACTGGCAATTAAGAATTGATCCCAGGGATCAAGAAAAGACCGCATTTTGCAGCCCTTTCGGTCTCTATGAGTTTAGAGTCCTGAGTTTTGGTCTCAGAAATGCACCAGCCACATTCCAAAGGCTGATGGACCAGACCTTAGCAGGGCTCAGTGACTTTACTGTGGCCTACATTGACGATATAGGGATCTTCAGCAATACCTGGGAAGATCACCTGAAACACCTGGAGATAGCGCTGCAGAGGTTAAGTGCAGCAGGGCTAACAGTAAAGGCAAGCAAGTGTCAGCTGGGTAGCCCAGAAATAAAATACTTGGGTCACATAGTAGGGGGAGGAATGATCAAACCCCTAGAGGCCAAGATAGAAGCCGTTCGTGATTGGCCCAGACCCAACACCAAGAAAAAAGTGAAATCATTTCTTGGGTTGGTGGGCTACTACAGAAAGTTCATCCCGAGGTTTAGCGAGATGGCGACTCCGCTGACCGATCTGACGCGGAAGAAGACTGATGACCGCATCCCGTGGACCAGCGACTGTGAGGAGGCGTTCCGGAGGTTGAAGGAGGCGCTCATCCATTATCCAGTGCTGCGTGCTCCCGACTTCGACCGGGAGTTCATCATCTACACCGATGCGTCTAACAGCGGGGTAGGAGCAGTTCTTTGCCAGGAGGATGAAAATGGTGACCAGCATCCAGTGTCCTACCTGAGTAGGAAACTTCAAAAAGGTGAGAGACATTTGGCAACCGTGGAGAAGGAGTGCTTGGCCATAGTATACGCGATTCAGAAGGCCAAACCTTACATCTGGGGAAGACATTTTGTTCTGTGCACTGACCACTCACCACTGCAGTGGTTAAAGACAATGAAAACCCACAATAGTAAACTTATGAGGTGGGCTTTAAACCTGCAAGATTATGACTTTGAAGTGAAGGTGGTCAGAGGGTCAATGAACTGTGTTGCTGACGCCTTGTCAAGAAGACCCGAAGAGTGAAGACGGCTAAGAAACCATGGACTATGTATATATTTTGGTGACCAAAAGTTAAATGTACTTGTTTATTAAACCTGCTTGGTTTGTATTAATAAAGGTGACTTAATGTATTGTAAATGTTAATGTTAAATGCATAAGTGATATGTTTAACCTAGAGTGTAAGTATGGGTTATGGGATTGTATGTTATAATGTATAACTGTTTGTGTTTGATCCTGGTTGTTTTTTTGGAGAAAAGCACTTTAGCTTTTCCCCCGCAAAACAACTTATAAAGAGGGGAGGTGTCACATACAGCACTGATGGTACCTGTCTGTCATGGGTTTGGAGGGAAAGTTCCATCCTATGGGGAGTGGAAGGCGGGACATCAGGGGGAGGAGCTGTACTGTATATATATTGGGAGCTGATGTGGAGAGTGAGGAGTTGGAGTCTGTGTGTCAGACTGAGTACAACTGTGTGTCAGTTAGTACATACCTGATAGGTTCAGGTTTCTATCTAGGTAGCCAGAACTGTTAGGTTCAGGGTCTGTGCTTTACTGTAAAGGGTTCTGGGGGAACCAAACTGTTGTATGTGTGTGATTGGGACTATGCCACGTTACATTACCCTATTTACCTGATCATTTTGTTTTCCCTGTTTGTTATTTAAATAAACCTTGTTCTTTTGTTTGTTAAAATCCATTCCTGGTCTGTGTGACTCCTTATAGGGAATGGTTGGTGGCAGCATAACTACATGGTGGCATACTCCAGTAGGTCTGGGGTTGTCACACCTTCATACACTGATTCAATTATATTTTGAATCTATCTTCCAGCTACGTGACTCCATTAGGCCTCTGATTTAGAACTGCTTGACTTTTGGCTCCCTTTCCTGTCCGAGTTCTAGTCTTGGTGAAGACAACAAAGATAAGAAGGAATTTTTAAAAAACACAATAATCCCACTAGTTTGAATACTTCAGCAAATAATCTACAGGAGGGATGCATTATGCATTTGGCTGATTGGGGCTAAATAAACAAAAATGCTTTCATCGTCTTAAAGTATATTTTACCCTATGCAGAACTGTAGCCAGTGTTGTATCTTCAGGAAGAATATCAGTTATTTCAGTGCTTATTCTGTTGTCAGAGAATAATTCAGATATTCAAATAGTAATTTAAATGCATTCGAGAAGAAGCAGAAAGCACCTAACAGTATTATTTTAAATGAGTTTTTAAAAATTGCACTTCTTACTTGGTAGATCCTGTTCTTACACAGGGAGTGGGCAAAGAGCAAGACTCTGCATCAGCCTTAGGAACCCAAGCAAAAGAGGTAGAATCATGTAGCCGTAGTCCAACAATGTCTAGAGGGTCACATTTTGCCCTTTCGTACTTTTTACAATCTACTAACATAATCCATTCTCAGTCCAGTTTAAACACTTGCTTGAAACATTTATGAAGAGAATACATACATAAATAAAGGTGTTAACTCCTCAAACATCAAATCTTCTGTGTTCTCACATTTTGACTTTACAAAATGGTTTTAACCTGCACTGAGAGGAATATTTTACAGCAGATTTCCCAATTTCTTGCTCCACTCTAAGTAGTTACATAGTGAACATTAATAAACAAAGCAAGAATTCATACATCTTATATTAGAATTCATACATCTTACAATTATATAAAAAGGAAGTTTTTACAAAAAGAACAAGCTGCAAAGGAAGATGGAGTTATTTAAACCTTTACTGCCAACAGGAACACCCACAGAAACCTTTGCCAAAAATACTATTATGAGAAAACAGGTATCATTGAATGAAAACTCAATACTAGGCATGACTTTGAAGAACCAGACAAAAAAGCCAACTTCCGGGTTTGAGAAGCACAAAAGGCCCACATGCACCTCTAACTTTGAACATCGAAACATGTGAAAGAGCACTGCTTTGTTATGCTGTAAAATATCATTTTTATGAGATGCTGGCAAAATAGGGTTAGGGTTGCTTAGGGTCAGGTAGAGGTCCAGTATGCCATTTGATGCGATCCTCAGATCCAGAAAGCATATTGGACCTGAAGTGACCCTATTTGGTCTAGGAATTCCTGATATCATGGCTTAAGAAGAAAGCCACTTCAGGACATTGGCAAATTAAACAATTCCCCTGTTCCTTATTAGGGCAGTACAGATGCACTGTATCACTTACAATTTGTTTTAATTGAAAGCTTCCTCCAGTGGGAGGAGACAGGATGGGCCAATGAAGAGCTTTTTCTTTTCTGTTCTTTGACTTGTTTTAAAGGTCTAGTAGAAAACTTGCCCTCAGCTGAATCCACCACTGGCTGGTAACCTTCTAAGAGAGAATCATCTGTGCACTGATAAATTAGATTCTCCCTCTCTTTCTCTTCCTTCCCCCCCCCACTCCCCCTTCTTCTACACCAGGGTTCCCAAACTTGGGTGACCCAGGGGTTCTTGGACTACAACTCCAGACACCCCAGTCAATGCTGTTGAGTGTGGAACTTACCATTTGTATGCTAAATCCTTCTTCCTGAAAATCTGAATGTCTCTCTCTCTTTTTAAAAAAATGAATTCTAATCCTTATGAATAGAAAAAAATATGTTTGAATGTGTGACGACCACAACAGGGCAAAACTTATTAATTTAAATAGGAGCCAAGGAGCTAAGGATTTGTGTTTATTAGAAAGCAGTTTTTTTGTGCCACACGGATTCTTGTCTTTTCCTATGACTAGCAACAGCAGAATAAGTTATGCAAAACAGGTGAATATGCAACTTACATAATGGATACAGGCTAGAGAATTTGGGTTGTCTTGCCACTGAATACAAGTTACCACAGAAAAAACTGTGATGTTTTTAGAAGTGCAGTATAAAGCTGTATTTTATTCACACAAACAAAAGTATAAGAGCTATTTATGAAGACAGAATCAACTTACTGCTGCTTTTCCTGTTTCTGATTATCCCACTCTTTCTGGAGCTTCTGTATTATCACATGGGATTTATCATCTGTATTCAGGGACCATAAATCCTTCTCTTCAAGAGGCCTCTTATATCCCTGGACTGCCATACTGTGTTACAGGAAAAAAATAACATACCAGTAACTCAGACCCATTTTGGATAGCTCAGCTACTCTGGGACTAAAAGGATAGTATTACACTATATACCCCACATATATATCAACTATTTAATTTCACCCCACTCCATAGTATCTAGGACAGCTTACCCATGTCCTGATTTCACGTGACTATTCACCCCTTTGTCCTTGTCACACCTCCTATGCTGCCATTAAAGGAATGGGCTGGGTGGAGAAGTCATGCAAGGTCAGTCATGCATGTTTGGCATATAAATGCAGGACCAAAATCAGTTGCAAACAGGAATGGACCCAGTGAATTAATAGAATTTACATAGATGTTGACTTAACAAGTCTCATTCAGTGGAACTACTCTAGCTGGGACCAACACTTGGCTTTACCTCATATTTCCCAGCAAGAAAAGCATTTTTTTTATCTCAGAAGGAAGCCCATAACTCACCTGATCTCTTACACAATGACTAACACAACCTCTGTGTTGCCTGGCTAAATGGAGGATTTGATATATGAAGTCCGATAACTGTTTTGTCTCCGTTCAACAACACCAACATTTAGCATTCTTTAAGCTTTCAGGCCAACAACATATGCTAACAAAGGCCCATAATTTGAGCTGAAACCATGTTAACGCTACAGGAAAGTGGCTGAGGCAGTCTTTCCATGTTTGTGAAATCCAATTTCAAAGGAATCCTGTGCTTAAATCATGAAAACCAATACCAGTAAATTGAGCTAATTTGCGTAATCCTGAAGGTGACAGCCAAGCTGTGAAAACATCTTTTGTTTTCATTGATTAAGAATTCCATTCATCCAGTCACAGGCTATCCCTAATATCTGTTTTTGGCCCCATAATGATAGCTAGAGGGTTTTGAGAAACAGATTTCCTGGCCCACCATCCTAAATAAGCATGTGTTTATATATGAAGTAGACAGCCTAACCCGAGAGCAGCTGATCTTTGAGTGCACAACTAGTGGATCATAACTACAGTGGGGTCTCTACTTAAGAACATCTCTACTTAAGAACAATCCAACTTAAGAACAGCTCCATTTGCTAAATTTTGCTTCTACCTGAGAACAGAAATCCAAGATAAGAACAGGAAAAAAACCTTTCCTGCTCTTTTTTTAACCTTAGGTCATCTTAGGTTAAAAAAAATATCTCCCCCTAGTGGTAGAGTACGTATTAACCAGCTTTGCATTAGTTCCTATGGGAACTAATGCTTCAATGTACGAACGCACCTCTACATAACAAAAAACAAAAAAACAAAAAAACAAACAACAAAAAAAAACAGCCAGAACGGATTAATTGGTTTTCAGTCCATTCCTATGGGATATTTTGCTTCAACTTAAGAACGTTTCAACTTAAGAACACCATTCCAAAACGGATTAAGTTCTTAAGTAGAGGTTCCACTGTAGTTTCTATGGATGGAAAAGAGCAGATACGGATTAAATGGTTTGCAATGCGTTCCTATGGGAAATGCAGATTCAACATAAGAACTTTTCAACTTGAGAACCACCTTCCAATACGGATTAAGTTCTTAAGTAGAGACCCCACTGTATATGCCATATTAATTTAACACAGATTACAGAGCTCTGATTTTGCACATCGCGAGTTGTTGAATGGGATTATCATCTGCCCAACAATTTGTCTTTTTTCTAAAATCAATCTGGATGTAATGATAAAATATTCTTTATTGTGATGGAGGGAAACTTCAGGCCTCCTGGAGTGGTTGCAAAGAGAAAGCTGAAGAATCTTCCTTCTTTATTAGCCCCAATTATGTGAAATAATTAATACATAATGGTTGTTGTGGGTTTTTCAGGCTATTTGGCTGTGTTCTAAAGGTTGTTCTTCCTAACATTTTGCCAGTATTTGTGGCCGACATCTTCAGAGGACAGCACTCTGTGCTCTGGTGTAGTTTGCTTGGGAGTGGACCAGAGTACAGAGTGCTGTTCTCTGAAGATGCCGGCCACAGAGACTGGCGAAACGTTAGGAAGAACAACCTTCAGAACACAGCCAAAGAGCCCGAAAAACCCACAACAACCATTAGATCCCAGCCGTGAAAGCCTTCGTGAATACAAATTAATACATCATTTGGTCTTTCCCTATATGCAGACAGAGAATTGTCAGAATTCTGAAGCAGAAGAAAGCAGGCACCAACGCATGATACAAACGCAGGCTGTGAGCTAGTCCAGTCATTATAATAAACCCTGGTTTATCTAATTGAGAATCAGCCACAGCACATATTGTGCTTAAACACTCCTCTCCCTGCTTCTTTACTCATCCTATGAGAGGGCCCTGAGGTGGAGATCAGAGGCTTTTGTTTGCCTTTTTAAAAACTGGCGACTGTCTGTCGTGCCATCCAAATCCAACAAACAGCAGTTAATCTTAACTTGAGTGTTTTGTTTCAAATAAACCAGAGATAAAATGTAGCACATTTTTTTGAGTCTGGACAAAACAACTTGCAGTTAAAAAAAATGCAAGCCATGATTTGTTACGAAGCCCGAATCAACTCGTTCTTTGCCTTTATACTCTGTACCCATTAATGTTTCTTTCCTGCTCTAGAGTTGTGCCAGTCCTATATTCGGCACTGAAGAACAGATCAAATGATGGATGCATTTTTACGCCTTACTAGAATCTTGGATATGCTAGTTACTGTATGGGACCATCTTCCTAATCTTTGGCATTTACTACCAATTTATGTGCAAACAACAGGTTCGGTGGCAGCTCACTTTCCCTATTTTTATTTCTTACACCTGTGGTATCTACAAACAGAAGAAGCTTCACGTCTGATCCCCAAGGTGGCCAACCATTAATTGCATTTTTTTTCTGGCCCACTCCTAGATGGCACTAAGATCACCACTGACATCAGTGTAACTGCTGCTACTGCTGGAGATGCTGAATTACTCTTTATTACCCTCCTGCCCTTCTTCCATAGACTTCAACTACCCTAGAGAGTTGACTGGAAGTACTACAGATTAACTCATCTCGTTTTAAGTGAAGGAACTCAGCATTAAACAACTATCTATCTTCTAAGTATTAACTGTACTCTTCATGAAAGCCCACAGACACTTTTTCAATCAGTGGGCTAATTGTTTCAGGGCCAGGCAAGCCTGCCATCGTTGGGTGACAAGCTCTGTATTGTTTCTACGTGAGAAATTTTATAAGCCGATTTTGCTCTGCAGTAAATATACCGATGGGTTCAGATACAGCAGATTGCAGCTATGAGTCCCACCTTGAGTAAATTAGCATTTGTTATTCTTATACTGGCGTGCTCTGATCCATGGGGTCACGAAGAGTCGGACACGACTAAACAACAAAATTCTTATACTGTATGTACAGTTTATCTCATGTTTCCTCTGAGGAGTATTAAATAGAGTACACCGCAGTTTCCTTCTCTCATGCTTCCAATACCTGGCAGCCTTAACGGCTGAGCAGAGGTTTGAACCTCAGTCTGCATTTCTCGTTCCAACACTCTCCATTAATCACATGATCTTAACACTCCATGTTAATTACACAGTCGTCCAACCTAAACGACTTCATAAATTGTTTGATACGCAAGGGAAATCTGAATTGTGGAGTACTTTGAATGTGAAGAATTTACAATAGAGATGATAAACGATTCCCCTGTCGCACACTCAGCAATCCTTGATACTCTTTGTACTGCCCTAATCTAACATTGAAGGTGTCACATTCCCTGCCAGCACTGCTCCAGTTCTGAGAAGGATGACTCCGACATCAGAAGAAGCAGGCATCGTGAGCTGTCCCTGTTTTGATCTAAGATCCCCAAATATATCAAGCTGGGCTGTTCAAGCTAAAGCAAGTCAGGGACTTTAAGGGACAGAGCATCTTAAATTCCTCAGGATGGAAAATAGGAAGATGTTGCAGTCACAGCAGCACTATATGATTCACAGCCCCACTGTGACGGGCTCACAAGTATAAGGACAGGCTTCTGTGAGAGGCACTGGGACCCATCTCACCCCCTTCTCTCAGCCCCACCATGGGACGCAACACCCCCTGAATACAAAACCAGAAGCAGCTGGAAAGGCGCTCCTTAACAAACAAACTTATTTTAGAACAAATAAGAGAGGGAGACAGGCTTTAAAACAGTCACACTTCCTGAAGGTTTCCAATAACAGTCTTACTTTTTAAGTGGAAACTGGGTGGGTTTTTTTTGTTTTTGTTTTTTGAGATGGTGATGGGGCTTCTGTGGACTCTAGAGGGTCACAAACTCAGGAGAGAATTGCATCACATGTTGGCCACATCAGCCCTTATCATGAGTTAGTTGCGCTAAAGTCACATCCAACTTATAGTGACTTTAATAGAGCTTCCAAGCTATATGAGATATTTAAGGAGTGTTTTTATCATCAAAGGGACGTGGTGGCGCTGCAGGCTAAACCACAGAAGCCTGTGCTGCAGGGTCAGAAGACCAAGCAGCTGTAAGATCGAATCCACGTGACGGAGTGAGCTCCCGTCACTTTGTCCCAGCTCCTCACCAACCTAGCAGTTCGAAAGCATGTAAATGCGAGTAGATAAATAGGTACCACCTCGGTGGGAAGGTAAAACAGTGTTCCCTAGTCACACTGTCCACGTGGCAATGGAAACTGTCTTCGGACAGGCGCTGCCTCTATGGCTTGAAAAGCGGGATGAGCACCGCCCCCTAGAGTCGGACACGACTGGACTAAAAATGTCAAGGGGAACCTTTACCTTTAACATCACCAACCACCTAATGAATTTTCACAGCTGGGAAGGGATTTGAACCCAGTTCCAGTCCATCACTCTGTGCATTGCACCATACTCAGCATGTTCTTTGTTCCATTGTGGTCACTTGGAGGAAAAAGGTCCCTATCTCTGCCATTCATTCCTAGAGTTGTAATACGTGTGAGTCCTTTATCATGGGATCAACTACAAACATGTATTTCCCACACATATAATTTTACTGGGAAAAGTGTTGAGATGCATTAAGGAGTAGCAACAGTAGAACCATCCTCTATCCTTTTTGAAAGCGTCTTCTGATTGCAAAGAAAACCTTAAAAAAATAGGAGCTTTGTAAAAACAATTAATTTTTTTTCCTAAGGGAAAAAACATGCCCTCTCCTTGGAGAAAAATTGGTTTAACAAATCAACTTCTTTCTTCTTTGAAGAAGCTAGAATGTAACTTTTTTTTAAAAAAGCAATCATTTGGAGTGCTTAAAGTTAGCAAAGATGCAGTTCATCATGTTACACACAAGGCTAGTGTTTCTTTCCTTGCTGCACAGGAATAATACTTTTTTTTCCTGAAAAACTCTATAAAACATGACTACTACAGGAAATGAAACCTGAACCTTAATTGCCAACTCAAACACCAGCCTGTAAATTGTTCCCAATGTCAGCCAATATTTTCAAGACTATTATAGACGCAGTACTGGAGGATCTGTAAAATTAGGTTTTGCTGCTCTGTCTTGTTTCTTGCATTAAAGTTCTGACAGATGGTTCTTAAAACACACACACACACACACACACACCTTTCAGGCTGTGTAATACAAATGCAGATTAACCTAACCCATACTAACTCAACAATCCAGTCCCCTGGATTTCCATGGAGCCTTCTTCCCAATAAGTGTCCCCAGAACGGTACCATTTCTCTCTCTTCCTCCACCTTATTAGGCAAATAACTTCAGATAAATGCAGGGATGGGAGTGTTAATTCCCTCATGCCACTTAGGATTGTTATATTGTACAGGAATGCAGCTAGGCAACCAAGACCACAAAGGGAAATGTCTTGGAATGGTGCCATCCCACTATTGCCATATGCAAAAGGGAAGTTACTGACAGGCTACAGAAAGACTTGAAACAACAGGCTTACCTTGTGAACCACCAAAATGTCACCTTTGAAAGAAAGCCAGAATTTAATTCTGGACAAGGATTCTACAAAAAAAGAATTGACAATATAAAATACTATTAATAAATAATATATATCAATACAGAGGGGTTTTTTTTGGGAGGGGTGGGGTGAGTGGGAGTTAGTCGACATGTACGTATTTTGAAAGGCCACACCACTCACTTGAAACCATTTGCAACATGTTCTTGTATGTATATATTGCCCTGGAATTCTTCCCAGTTTCCCACTGCCTCCGCCCCAAGCTCTCAGCCGTGTTTCAAGACAATGGCTAGATTTCACCATCCAATGTCAGTCAGTTCTGCTTGTACACAGCAGATTAGGAAGCAAAGCTGAACTGCTACCAGATAGTGAATCCAGGGGATCTTTTCACTGGAGCGGCAGCCAAGGGTGGGGGGGGGAAAGGCAGAGCAAGCCAACGGAACCCCCCCCCCCGCTTCGTTGCCAGAAGAGTTTATGAAGACCATATGGTGGAAATAAGGATGGAAGGAAAGTGTTTTGCTTTTACTGCCCTTCACCATCATCTTTCAGAAAGTGTGAAATGCTGTTCTGCTTAGAGGACTATTTTCTCCACGGGCAATTATTAACTGTCACACAGGGAGGAACTGCAACACGGGGCTTTTCCCCCTCTGTATTCCCTGGCCTAAATCCAATCATTCTGTAAACTCAGATTTACTGTTTGTAAGACATGGAATGCCAACTGATCACTGCATTAGAAGCTCTTGAAGAAGACTATAAGCAGAATCTACAAAAAGCTAATCCCCTAAAAACAAACAAACAAACAAAAAACAAACAAACAAACAAACAATCAAAAACAGGCCTGAATCTGGATTCCCCAGATCTGGGTTCAGAAGCACTGAAACTAAGTCTTCACCAAGAGTTTACCACAGATCTTAACCCCTTCTAGATAGGAATACCTTTAAACCCAAGCCCATTCAATTTTCAAGACAGTGGTTCCCAACCTTGGGTTCCCAGAAGCCTTCCTCACTAGCTGTGCTGGCCAGGATTTCTGGGAGATGTAGTCCAAGAGCATCTGAGGACCTAAGGTTGGGAACCATTGACCTAAGAAATAGAGAAGCCACTAGGAAATTACAAGCAACCTGTGTGAGAAATGCACAGTTAGATCATTTTTACCGTATAAAATATTTAGGTGTTGCTTTGGACCCAACACTGACATATTAAAAATACTGTGTAAACATCAAACGTAAAGCTGTTACCAAGAATAGCCTATTAGAAAAAAAATTGGAATTATCTGGGAGATGTCCTCCCAAACCCTGGCCTTGGGTTTTTCTGCTGGTGAATTTGCTTTTCCAGCATGCTATAAATCTACACATGCTAAACGTGTAGATGCGGCACTTAAATGAGACATGGAGACTTATTACTGGGCATATGAAACCAACCCCTCTACATAAGGAATTACTATCTGGAATACTATATGGCTTATCATTTTTATGAGCACCAACGTTCAAGGAGAAGATTGAAATTTAGAAAGAGCTTTTTAAATCTTAGTCCAGCACCAACATTTCGACCACAGGAAGCCAGGCTAGGTCTGTGGAGAGCTAGAACTCTCCACCTGGCTGAATGTATGGAACCAGCCAAGCAGCTGGCACCAGGACATGATGCTAGATGGGATGTGTGGAAAGATCTGAACAGATTCCAAAGTGGGGTTGAACAATCTAAGGACAATTCAGAGAAATGGGGATATTCATCTGTAGGAGCTACAACATGGGAATGTGGAGAAAAACCAAACGACATGACGTCTCTATCAATAATCCTTAGGCATGGAAGAAAATCTTGTTCTGGAGAAACAATACGATTGGTTGGTGCAACACAATTTTGCCCCAAAATTATTTAATGCGTTTTTATAGTATATGATTAATCATGTATTGTTGTATTTTACAGTATATGTATTTTCATTTAATGGAGTTCTGGACACGTTATAAGTGAATATATTAATACAATCCTTCTGTTTATTCCAATGCTCTGACACAAATGAATGAATGAATGAATGAATGAATGAATAAATGAATAAATAAATAAATAAATAAATAAATCTAACTGTTAATCCCAGCTAGGATAGACCCATTGCATCAGTTGCGGAATAGCAAGTCAACACTTAGGCAAATCCATGGATTCAATGGACCTACTCTAGTAAGAACTGGCAGTTGAATTTAGACCTCCTAAGTTTGTGTACAGCAAGGGTTCTATCTCATGAAGAGACACTATCTGCAGACTGTCAAGACATACCCAGCCTTTTAGCTCAAATTCCTAAACCTTCCTAGGGAAGAAAGTTCCATCATTGCGCCCGGGTTTCGCGGGTGTAGCCGCAGGCTGAGGCTTCTGTTTGTTTCTCTCGGCTCTGGAGGACGGTTGGAGCCTCCTTGCAAGATCTGAAGGCCGGCGGGATCCCGGACGAGTGGAGGAGAAGGGGGAGAAGGGGATCGGAGCCGGCGGTAGCCAGGAGAATACAACGTCTGGGAGCCTAGGGAGAACTGGGGTCTTGCCAGGACGCTGAGCCCCTGTGAGCCGGCGCCATGTTGGCGGGTTTCCCTCCTGTATTCAGCTGCCCCGCTTGTTATTTTACATCTAACAAAGGTCCTCATCAAACTGTCCTTCAAGAGCCAGCTTTGGAAGAGACTAAATTTTTATTACCTCGGCTTTTGGTACTTCAGCCCGAGCCTGGAAATATCATCTACTTGGGCTCAGAAATTCGACTTAAGAACTGTAAATCTCACCCCATGAACAAGAACTATAAATCAGCCCCACCACTGAGACTAGCGACAAGACTAAAGGGTGGAAGACTGAAAAATCTGCTCATATGGGGGGGATAGTTATCTGAGTCTTTTATTAATATGTTTGATTGATTTATTTATTTTCTTTATATTCTATTATTTTGATTATTATTATTTTGATTATTTCTGATTACTTTATTTAATTATTGTTATGTTTGATATTCTTGGTTTAAATGTTCCTTATTGATGTATTTTTACTTTAATTTATGTATTGTATAATTTATATAATTTTTACTTTATCTGTAGTAAGTTATTATTATTATTATTATTATTTTCTTTCTTCTTTTTTCTTTCTTCTATCGTCATGGAACGGGGGACCTGCCCACCCAGCGAGGGGCTACAAAACATCTCTGTGACTACGGGTAGAGGGCGATATGGCGTTGACTTCGTCCCAACTCGTGTTAGAAGAACTTTGAACAGATGTTTAAAGGCTGTTCCTTGTTCTGAGACGGAGATCAACCCCCAGTATCGAGGTGGCCAGACCAGCCAGCCCTCTACTCTACGCCTGGTCTTGTTGAATGCCAGGTCTGTATCGAATAAAACCCAATTGATTTACGATCTCATTTTGGAGGAAGATGCAGACCTGGCCTGCATAACCGAAACATGGATTGGCGGAGAGGGGGGTCCCCCTCTAGCTCTCATCTGTCCGCCCGGTTATGCAGTCCAACACCAGGGTAGACTGGAGGGACGGGGGGGGAGTAGCCATCATTTATAAGTCCACCTTAGAGGTAGTTAGGCGCTCCTTGGTGGTAAAGCCAGGTCTTGAGGCCCTCCACGTGTGGATTGGGGCTAGGGACGGTATTGGGATCTTGCTGGGTTACCGTGCTCCCCGCGACCCAGCCATTTCCCTACCGGAGCTGGCGGACTTTGTCTCCGCGGCACTGTTGGGTTCCCCGAGGCTACTGGTACTGGGGGACTTCAACGCGCATGCGGGGGCAGGGACTTCCGGTCCAGCTCTTGAGTTCTTGGAGACCATGGCCTTCTTGAACATGTCCCAACATGTCAACGGCCCTACACATGTGGGCGGCCATACATTAGACTTGGTCTTTTCCACCAATGGGAGCGAGAGTGGTCCGATGGTGACTGACCTTGAGTCGGTACCTCTGTCATGGTCGGACCACCACCTAATAAAATGTACCATCAAGATGGCTCTCCCCCCTCGCAGGGAGCAGGGACCTATTATTATGGTCCGCCCTCGAAGGCTACTGGATCCGATTGGATTCCAGGATGCCATGAGAAGTAAAGAACAAATTTAAGGAACTAGATTTGGTGGACAGAGTGCCTGAAGAACTTTGGATAGAGGCTCGTAACATTGTCCAGGAGGCAGCAACGAAAACCATCCCAAAGAAAAGGAAATGCAAGAAAGCAAAGTGGCTGTCCAACGAGGCCTTAGAAATAGCAGAGAGGAGAAGGGAAGCAAAATGCAAGGGAGATAGGGAAAGTTACAGAAACTTGAATGCAGACTTCCAAAGAATAGCAAGGAGAGACAAGAGGGCCTTCTTAAATGAACAATGCAAAGAAATAGAGGAAGATAACAGAAAAGGAAAGACCAGAGATCTGTTCAGGAAAATTGGACATATTAGAGGAACATTTTGCGCAAAGATGAACATGATAAAAGACAAAAATGGGAGGGACCTAACAGAAGCAGAAGACGTCAAGAAGAGGTGGCAAGAATACACAGAGGAATTATATCAGAAAGATTTGGATATCCCGGACAACCCAGACAATGTAGCTGCTGACCTTGAGCCAGACATCCTGGAGAACGAAGTCAAGTGGGCCTTAGAAAGCCTGGCTAACAACAAGGCCAGTGGAGGTGATGGCATTCCAGTTGAACTATTTAAAATCTTGAAAGATGATGCTGTTAAGGTGCTACATTCAATATGCCAGCAAGTTTGGAAAACTCAGCAGTGGCCAGAGGATTGGAAAAGATCAGTCTACATCCCAATCCCAAAGAAAGGCAGTGCCAAAGAATGCTCCAACTACCGTACAATTGTACTCATTTCACACGCTAGCAAGGTTATGCTCAAAATCCTACAAGGTAGGCTTCAGCAGTATGTGGACCGAGAACTCCCAGAAGTACAAGCTGGATTCCGAAGAGGCAGAGGAACTCGAGACCAAATTGCTAACTTGCGCTGGATTATGGAGAAAGCCAGAGAGTTCCAGAAAAATATCTACTTCTGCTTCATTGACTATGCGAAAGCCTTTGACTGTGTGGACCACAGCAAACTATGGCAAGTTCTTAAAGAAATGGGAGTGCCTGACCACCTTATCCATCTCCTGAGAAACCTATATGTGGGACAGGAAGCAACAGTTAGAACTGGTCATGGAACAACTGAGTGGTTCAAAATTGGGAAAGGAGTACGGCAAGGCTGTATATTGTCCCCCAGCTTATTTAACTTATATGCAGAATACATCATGCGGAAGGCTGGACTGGAAGAAACCCAAGCCGGAATTAAGATTGCCGGAAGAAATATCAACAACCTCCGATATGCAGATGATACCACTCTGATGGCAGAAAGTGAGGAGGAATTAAAGAACCTTGTAATGAGAGTGAAAGAGGAGAGTGCAAAAAACGGTCTGAAACTCAACATCAAAAAAACTAAGATCATGGCCACTGGTCCCATCACCTCCTGGGAAATAGAAGGGGAAGATATGGAGGCAGTGTCAAATTTTATCTTCCTGGGCTCCATGATCACTGCAGATGGAGACAGCAGCCCTGAAATTAAAAGGCACCTTCTTCTTGGGAGGAAAGCGATGACAAATCTGGACAGCATCTTGAAAAGCAGAGACATCACCTTGCCAACAAAAGTCCGAATAGTCAAAGCTATGGTTTTTCCTGTCATGATGTATGGAAGTGAGAGCTGGACCATAAAGAAAGCAGACCGCCGAAGAATTGATGCCTTTGAATTGTGGTGCTGGAGGAGGCTCTTGAGAATCCCCTGGACTGCAAGGAGAACAAACCTATCAGTTCTAAAGGAAATCAACCCTGAATGCTCACTTGAAGGACAGATCCTGAAGCTGAGGCTCCAGTACTTTGGCCATCTCATGAGAAGAAAAGAGTCCTTGGAAAAGACCTTGATGTTAGGAAAGTGTGACGGCAAGAGGAGAAGGGGACGACCGAGGATGAGATGGCTGGACAGTGTCTGCGAAGCAACCAACATGAACCTGACACAACTCCGGGAGGCAGTAGAAGACAGGAGGGCCTGGCGTGCTCTGGTCCATGGGGTCACGAAGAGTCGGACACGACTAAACGACTAAACACACACACACATGAGAGGGGTTACGGCTGACCTGGCTAGCGCTCCTGTCGAGGCTCTGGTCGATGCCTGGTTCACTGCCGCGACTAGTGCCGTAGACACGATCGCGCCTAAACGCCCTCTCCGCCGCAGAGATCGCCCGGCGCCCTGGTTTACCCAGGATCTCCGGACATCGAAGCGGGTCAGGAGACGGCTAGAGCGCAAATGGAGAAAGGACCCGACGGTTTTCAATCGTATAGCTGTTAAGGTCGCTACTAACCTTTACCAGGCTAAGGTAAAGGCTGCAAGTCGAACATACCTCGCGAACCGGATAAGCGAGGCATCCAATCAGCAGGCGGAATTATTCCGTATAGTACGTGACCTATCCGGAATTGGCCCGGGTGATAGGCCTCCCCCTAGTTTTACACCGGACCAATTTGCAGCATTTTTTAAATCTAAAGTGGAGGCCATCCGCCGGGACCTTTCCCCCTTTTTGAATACAGTGAGTCGAGCAGAGATGTCCAGCGCCCCGTCTTGCCCGGTTATTTTTGATTCCTTTCGGCCCGCTTCGCCCGATACTGTGGCCAGGACGCTTGATCGCTGTCGTGCCACCACCTCCTCTTTGGACCCTTGTCCGGCCTGGCTAATCAAGGCAGCCAGGCCTTTAACAACGGAATGGGCTACTGTAATAATTAATGCGTCTTTCCTTGAGGGCAGATTTCCTTCTGCCCTCAAGGATACACTCATTAGGCCCATAAGAAAGAAACCTAGTTTGGCGGCGGACGAAATTGGCAACTATAGGCCCGTCGCCAATGTTTCTTTCTTAAGCAAGGTAGTCGAGAGGGTGGTGGCCGATCAGCTTCAGGCGTTCCTGGATGAAACTGATGCCCTGGATCCATTCCAGTCGGGCTTCAGGCCGCGCCACGGAACAGAAACGGCATTGGTCGCCCTGTGTGATGATCTATTGAGGGAGGCCGACAGGGGCAAAGTGTCTCTGCTGGTCCTCCTCGATATCTCAGCGGCCTTTGATACCATTGACCACGGTATCCTCCTGGGGAGGCTCGCCGAGTTAGGAATAGGTGGCCAGGCATTTGCTTGGCTCCGTTCCTTCTTTGAGGACCGTCCCCAGAGAGTACAGCTTGGGGAGAGTGTCTCGGCCCCGTGGAGCCTCAATTGTGGGGTCCCACAGGGGTCGATCATCTCCCCAATGCTGTTTAACATCTATATGAGGCCGCTGGGGGGGGGTCATCAGGGGGTGTGGGGCTCTGTGCCATCAATATGCTGATGACACGCAGCTCTACATCTCCTTTTCACCAACTACAGGAGATGCCGTTCTGTCCCTTCAGCGCTGCCTGGAGACTGTACGGGAATGGATGCAGGAGAACGGGCTGAGGCTGAACCCGGACAAGACGGAGGTACTGAGGGTGGGCGCTCCCACAGCTGGGGATTTGGGAAACTCCCTCATTTTTGGGGGGGTGACCCTGCCTGCCAGCAATGGGGTTCGCAGCTTGGGGATACATCTGGACCCGGCCCTCACCATGGAATCTCAGGTGACGTCTGTGGTCCGTACCGCATTTTTCCATCTTAGGCGGATTGCCCAGCTGCGACCCTATCTCGACGTGGGGGCTCTCACTACTTTGGTACACGCGCTTGTAATCTCAAGATTAGACCACTGTAATGCGCTCTACGTGGGGCTACCTTTGAGGCTGCTGCGGAAACTACAGGTGGTGCAGAATGCTGCGGCCAGATTACTTAGTGGAGTGAGAAGATACCAACATATCTCCCCCACCCTGGCCGCGTTGCATTGGCTGCCCATCCGATTCCGCATCGACTTCAAAGTATTGATGCTTACTTATAAAGCCCTAAACGGTTTAGGACCTCAATATCTGGCGGAACGCCTTCTCCCACCAAGATCTACCCGGGTCACTCGTGCGAGCCAGGAGGTGAGGCTGAGGAGCCTGACGCCGAGAGAGGCCCGGAATGAGAAGACCAGAAATCGGGCCTTCTCGGCGGTGGCTCCTCGCCTATGGAACAACTTACCTCCTGAGATCCGCGCCGCTCCCTCGCTGGGTATTTTCAAGAAACAATTAAAAACACTTATGTATAGGCAGGCCTTCCCAACAGCTAACCCCTGACGATCTTTCTTTTTCTATATCATGTTGACCTTTATTTTTATTAATTTATAATGTTTTTAGAACTTATTGCTGTGATTTGTAAGCCGCCTAGAGTGGTCGAATAAGACCAGATAGGCGGGATAGAAATAAAATAAATAAATAAATAAATAAATAAATAAATAAATAAATAAATAAATATTGCCCTCCTCACCCCCACCCCACTCACCTAGACTCCTTCTCAGTTTCGTGTGATTACATCTCTTACTGCAGAAGTTAAATATGCTGACTCCCGAATTCCAAAATCCATTTACATGCATGCTCCACTTCATTTATCCCACAACTTCTTTCTAGCAAGGATTACCGCAGAGAACTTCATTTATCTTTAATAAGGTACCACCACATTCAGTGACCGGCTTTTACATAATCACACAACTACCACTTCAAAGCAGGCTTCTAGCAAGTGCCAGCCTTACACTTTTCTTGCCCCTGGGTTGTCCTCTTGGATCAGTGAAGTGAGAGGAGAGCATGTACTCCCTCCCCATGGGGCTACATCTGGAGTGCATCTTCCCGTTACTGAGACACAGATTTTTCTGTAACAAATCCCACAATCAGAACTCTTAAAGAGATGCCAGTCAAGCTGGGATATTCTTTGTACCAGAAGTGCCAGTTATGTTCTGAAAAGCATTTGGAAAAGTTACATTTTTGGACTAGGGAACTCCTGGAATTCTGCAGCCATCATAGCCACAGATCTATTTTGGGAGCTTGTAGTTCAAAAGAGCTAGAGTTTTGTTCACAGCACACTCTTAAGGTTGTTAAAAGAACAGAGCTTTACTTACTGGATCTAAATTGACTGGTGAGAAAAATGGAGCCTTTTCTTTAAGGCACGAAAGAATCAGTTCAATGAGGATCAGTGCAAAGTAGACATAAAATGTGGTAACCCTGAATCTGTCTTCCATTTGATCCTAAGAAGAAGAAAAAGAAATAGGGGTTAAGAACCAATAAGCCATGAAAAAGGACTTCACTGAAATGCCACAGGAAGGTCAATTATGTTAAAGGACTACGGGTAACATAAAAGATAAGATTTTGCCCATGAACCTATTCAGAAAATTATTATTTAATCTGTCCATGGAGTGAAATTACCTCTGTGGGAAAGCAGTGAAGATAAAGATTGTTAGAAGAATGCAATATTATTCTTCTAAAAAAATTAATATCTGATGAGTAACAAAACAAATCTGATTTAAAATATGGAGAGTAGTGTTTGAATTTCAGTATTGTCTTGTTGGAATCAGGATAGCCATCTTTCCACTCTTTTTGCAAGGGAGCCTGGAAAATCCTGCCTTCCAGACAGGATTACTTTCACATCTTTTCTTTGGCCACATACTTTTGATCCCAGTACCAGAGGACTAGAGAAAATATAAGTACCAGTGCAGAGAAGACTGTAGAAAAGACTAAATCAAAATAAAACACAAAAACCTACACTACAAAAACACAGCAGCCCCTTAAAGACCGTTAGAGTGGAGAGAAACAATAAGTGAATCTCAAAAGGATTAAATACCAACCAGGGCATCTTGTGTCATTATATAAATTAATAAAAAGTTCTCCCTACAATATTTTGCATGGTGTGATGATTAAGATATCCCCACACCATCCAAAGGCATGGGTGAGTGATACCTTTACTAGACCACTAAAACAATCAACCACTGGTGCAATAGTTGATCCCAGGAGGCACCTTCTGTTGCCTTCACACCTCACAGCCAGTGTTGAAACTGTTCATTCAAACCGAGATATGTGTGCAATCAACGATCCTACAGTTAATTACTTGTATCAGTACTGCCATTGTCACTTCCCTGTGCCTACCTGCATATATAGTATATATACAGGTTCACTGCACTCCACTCTAATTAATGAAGTGGATTAGTCCACAAAAGCTCACATTGGAATATATAAGCTAGTCTTCAAGGCATTGCTGTGCTTTTGTTTTGTTTGCTACTACAGTGGTGCCTCACTTAACGATTACCTCATTAAACGACAAAACCGCTTGACGATGAAGTTTTTACGATCACAAAATGATGTTTAGATAGGGAAATTTTGCTTGATGATGATCGGTCCCCTGCTTCAGGAACTGATTTTTCGCTAGACGACAATTTCAAACAGCTGATCGACGGCTCTAAAATGGCTGCCCGCTGTGCAAAATGGCTCCCCACTGTGTTTTAGGATGGATTCCAAGCTTTACAGGCACCGAAAAAGGCCGCCCCTATGGAGGATCTTTGCTGGACGCTGAGGCATTTAGCCCTTTGGAACGCATTGAACCGGTTTCAATGCATTTCAATGGGCTTTTTTGTTTTGCTTGACAAGGATTTCGCTTAACAGCGATTTCAACGGAACAAATTATCCTCGTCAAGCGAGGCACCACTGTACATTGAAAATTTCCCAGATTTGGTTTCCGGCGCTATTTTTGACTGAAGTGGGTGCTTTAAAGACTGCTTTCAGTCAGAGTTCACTTTCCTAACTCCAGTCAACATCTGAGGCTTTCTTGCAGGTCAAACTGCAGTCGGGAGCCATTGGGATCGGGGAGTTTTTCATAGCACCCATTTTGTGCAGAATATCCACCCCACCCCAT
This sequence comes from Pogona vitticeps, assembly GCF_051106095.1. Taxonomy (NCBI): domain Eukaryota; kingdom Metazoa; phylum Chordata; class Lepidosauria; order Squamata; family Agamidae; genus Pogona; species Pogona vitticeps. The sequence goes on along the minus strand of NC_135784.1, from coordinate 138,233,045 downwards.
TCCCTGCATGTCTTTTGCAGGGCCCTGACTCTTGATGTTTGGCCAAAACTAGGCTATTTCAGGTGGCTTGGGGTTTTCTCAGATTTCACTATTTTAGTGTTGTTAACCTGCATGACTAAGGTTGCTAGAAGTATGTTGCTATGGGTGTTGGGGGTTTTTTTGGGTACTTTTACAGCACATTGTTTTTCAGTATTACAATGTTTGTTTCCCAAAATATAAGAGCCTGCCTCATGAATAAAAGTGGGATTTCACGTTGCCGAAATGGAGGATTGTCTTCCCTAAAGGAGGACATACAGCCACCCAGGCATTCAAGGCCCACAGGTCTTTCATGTCCCTGAGAAGAGCAACATTCCCCCCTTTCCATGCAATATCCTTGCAGCTCCAACGGCAGTCAAAGTCTCCTAGCTTGCCTTGTCTTATTCAGCATCAAGGTATGCAGATAAAGAATTGTCAGGATTCTGAAGCAGAAGAGAGCAGGTAGGAGCCGAGGTATGCCCTACACCCAGGGCTCTGGGGGAAAGCCAGGCAATCTGATGTTTTGTCTCCTATCATTTGCATATCCTGACCCTCCTCCAACTCTGCCCCACTTCTTTTGCACAAGAGGGTTTCAAGTGCCCTCCCGCCTTGAACTGTAACAATGAAACAATATGACACAGCCCACTTATAGACATTTACCTGAGCTGAATTACGGATAATTTTGGACCTCAAAGGACCCACAGCACACAACACGCACAAGAACCAGAATACGACGAGAACTCCTGAGGACTGCACACCATGAAGCCTCTCATATTGGATGAGCAACATGGCTGACAGCTGCACAGAAAGGAAAGACAGAAATTAAAACATAGGCTCTCTTTTTCCTTAGCTGCTATTAGGAGCTTGAAACTATTGTCTTGTTTGCATTTGTTACTGGGTGTTTTCTTAAAATTTGCATTTATACCACTATTTTTATTCCTTCTCAAAAAAGGAAAAAAAAGAGAGCCTTATCTCAGTTTTATAATGGTAGCATATTTGTATATGCAAAGAAAAAAACATGGTTTCTTTTTCCCCTCAGCAGTAATGACCTTGACAGCCCATATGTGTGTTTTCAATGTAGTCTTCGTTGTACAATAACTACATTTTTGGAGGCTCACTAAATTTGATCAAGTGATTGGGTGTCCAGGAGTTTCCCCCCTTATTGTAGTTTTGATATGAGACCCACTGTGTGCAAAAGTAAAACTCCCTCCAGTGTAGGAAAGGGAACACACATATTTCACGACATTCATAAAATGAGTTCTCCAAACATGAATTTTAAAGTGTACACAGGAATAGACACTCTTGACTTGAGTGAAATTCCTGAAGATTTGATCATTCCTCGTCCTTTCTTTAAAAAGAGAAATGGATATGGGTACTTTAGTCTTTCAAAAATGTAGATAATTTCCATAATTTGCTTCCTCCTTTGGCTGCTATTTCAAAGCTGGAGATATTGCACAACAGTCTGTCTTGTGTATCTGTAGTTAGTCACAGCACAGCCACAAATGTGTGCATTTCACAGCTGCAGAATATAAACAGATGAGAAATAACAAAAGCAGCCTTCAGGTCACGTCTTTTGTCTCCTGTCAAAGCTCTTCCACCCCAATGGAGGACACATGTTCAAGACCGTTCTCCCAAGGCCACTTCATCTTTCTTAATTATGAGAACAGCAAACCAATAAGGTTGGGTGGGAAACCTCTAGTTGAAAAACCTCCCAACCCCAAGTTCTGCCAGGCTTGTACTAGCAGGATGAAAAGCAGGAGTGAGGATTTGTTTGGGATCTCTGGCTCCTGCCTCCCATTGCAAGTATATGTTGTGTGTGTGTGGGGGGGTCTGAATAGGGAGGCTTTGAAACCAATGGATCTAAAAAGCTTTACTGGGCTCTTTCCTGAAATGCTGCCAATTTTGCTAGTCTTGGTGGAGCAAGGACAGAAGAAGGGTGATGGCCATAGAGGTTTCTTTGCCAGCAGCAGGGAGACCCTGTTTGACCTTTTTTTTTTTTCACAGATGGAGAGGGAGGTCTACACTATCCTGCTCCTCTCTTGCAGGCCAGGGGATTGCAGCTTTCATTGTCTTTATCATCCTGCCAAATCTAGTCAGTTCTTGCCTGCCATCTCTGGACCTCCTAGAGCAGTGGTGGCGAACCTTTCTGGGCCCGCGTGCCCAAACTGGGGGGGAGGGGAAAGCAGTGGGTGGCAGACCTGGACCTGGAAGTGCAGACCCAGACCTGGAAGTGGCGGCGGAAGGGGGAATCCAGACAAAGAGATGCCTCAAGACCCCTCCACTGCCAGCACCAGTTGCTCCGGTTCCGCCTGCTGAAGCATGAGTACCAGTTGCAGCTGCCTCCTGAGGTTTGGCTGTCTGTGTGTGTGTGTGTGGGGGGGTTGCAGGGGGTGGGGGCAGTCGTGATCTGGCTCACGTGCCAGCAGAAAAGGCTCCGCATGCCAGCTGTGGCACGCATGCCATAGGTTCGCCATTGCTGTCCTAGAGGATGCCACGTTGGCACAAACCAAAGGATATCACGTCACCAGGTTGATCACAGCAGCAACAGAAAGGTATACTAACCATTGTAATGCCAACAATTAAGGGTGTGACGAAATATACAGATGGTGGTGTTCTGCTTTGAATGATTCCATGGAAAGAATAGAAGAGATTGGCCCAATTCACACACCAAAGACAGAAAGCAAACATCTGTTAAAAAAAAAAAGACACAGAGAGAAAATCAGCCCAGCTCCAAAAACAGACAATATAAACAGAGAGCAGCTAAAGTACATCTTACTTTTAAAGCATCCTTCCAAGTAACCCCCCCAAATTACTAGCTGACAATAATTTTTCATTGATTTCTCAACATACAGTGACATGTGCTAAATATGTGTGGCACACTGATGAGCTGAGGGGTGTGTGCACGCAGACTTTTCTTCTTGTTTATGAATGTTTCTCTGAACCTCAGTCAGAGAAGACTTTTGATTGCCAAGGGCTACCAGTTATACAGAGCCTTGTGGTGTAGTGGTTAAACTGCAGTACTTCAGCCAAGACTCTGCTCACAACCTGACTTTGATCCTGGTGGGGTCAGAGAGCCGGCTCATAGCTGATTCAGCCTTCCATCCTTCTGAGGTTGGTAAACTGAGTACCCAGCTCACTAAAGGGCACACTTTGTCTTTTTGTTTTCATTTCCTAAATTTCTTCCCAGAGATTTCTATGGGTACATTTCCAAAAACAAGAGCATGTCTATGTGAGAATCCTGTAGTTGAACCACTGTGATTTAAGAAGTCCTGTTGGATTGGATAGTATCCTCTGTGGACACTATTTTTGATTTTTGTTTTGTTTTGTCTTGTCTTTCAGCAATAGCTATTCAGGCATTTTGTTCCAGTACATTTCTTTTAAAAATCAAGAGAAATTTCATTATGGACTTCAAGAAGGTTTGCGTCTGTGGTTTATTAAATTAGATGGTGAAAAAACTGCAGCAGTGTGACAGCACAGTAAGGCTACTTTAATCAATTTTCTGCCCTTTTCCTTGATTAGATATCAAAGCAATTAACTGAAACAACATATCGAGCATCTCCGTATTGAAGATATCTCAGAGATATTTTATGAAGATAAGATTTCCTTCCAGTCCATCTTGACTAGATAACCCTGGAAATTATACGAGACCTTCTGCAAAATGAAAGTACTGCCTGATTCAAAAGATGTTCTTAATCATGAAGCTATTGACATAGAACACTATTTTGGAAAGGACCTCTGAGATTAAAATCCAATTAAAAGTCCATACTTTTAACCTGTGATTAATGGGGCAATTATGATCAGTCACTTCTAAACCTGAGGAGCAGTTATAGTTGCTAAAACTGATATTTCCACACAATGAGGAAACAGGCAGTGAGGAAAAAAAAAACAGACAACTGTTTGCAAGGATCTGGGAGGGCAGAAGGAAAAGGAAAAACAAAACTGCAAATTATGCAGGATGCAGACATTACCCATCAAGAACCAATCTGCTTCCTGACTCATTCGTGGGGACTGCTCGCATATTTTCCAAGCTCTTCCCTGCATTCATGAGAATTTGGGACATGACTTCAAAAATGTGTCAACCTTATAATTCTGTCTGATAAAGCCAAACACCATGTTTCAAAGATAGATTGAGCAGCAAAGGATGAACTTCCAGATGATCACCACTATCTAATTCAGTACCTTTTGAATTTAGACTACAGTTAAATTCCTTCTGCCCATGCTCATATTATTTCTCATATTAAAACTCTTCCCTCAGACACCGTTTGCATGCCTTCTTTTTAAAACAAGGGTCTACCACTGCTCATTTGCCATTATGGAGAATGCAGCATGATCTTACCGTTTTAAACCTGCAGAGCATGGACAATATTATGTACCCCCGATTGTTGCATTTTAAATAAAATAGGTAAAAAGGCAAGATGAACCAAAAATAGAAGCACGGTGCCCATGCCAGGATGGTGTTCTGGAAACACAGTGTTAGGTCTGGATTGTCAGTGTACACTGTAAGGTTGGGGTCCTGCAGGAGGAAAAAGAAACACATTGTCAAGTATTAGTGAACATGCTGGGGTACTCCAAAGCTTCACCATAAATTAGCAAAGAGCTGTGGGATTTAACATGCTTTTTGCAAAGAAAGGCCAACAACCTGAGCTTGTGTGTCTTTTGATTCATTCCACAATGGAAGGAGTCACTACACTCATTTGCCTAACACAGAATAATACATGTTGGAGTTTTGTTTGCAACCTCACATGGTATCTGTAGTTTAAGTGATTGAGAGGGACTTTTCTGGGCTGAGAGGAGTGTCTGTCTATCCCACACTAACCAATAATTCCTTCCAGCCTTTGAATTCAAAGAGAGCCCCGCCCCTACTGAGTGTTCCTTTCCCTCTCTTTAGTCTGTTGCTAGCTGTTGTTAGTTTGCTATTGATCTGTTTATTTGGTCACTAAATATGTGAGTAGTAAAGAAAGCAGCACAAGTAACTGTAAGTAGAGAAATGATTTTTACTCTTTCTACTACAAATGTCTCAGAGTGAGTTATTGAGACTTTAAGTACCAGTTCATGAGAAAGTGGTGGATTCTTTGGAACTTGTAGCTATCCTTCCTTCCTTCCTTCCTTGTGTTCTACCTGGACACATGCAGCTGATTGGGGCTTGGTCTGAAAAAGTACCATAATGAGAATTCTAAGTAAGTAAGAAAGATGTTTATCTTATTCTTGTTTTTATTTTTATTGTTTTGATTTACTGTCTGTCTGTTATTGTTTGGTTTTTAGTTTGTTAACTGCTCAGAATAGTGCATTGCACTAATGGGACAGGATAGAAATAAAATAAAATAAAATAAATCTAGTAGTGTTACCATAAAACAAGCAAAAAACCAAAATCACACACTTCTCTCTCAACATTAGTGGAACACCAATCCATGCGCTTATGAAGCATCTAAGCTGCAGTGTGTGCTGCCATGACAGGTCAGAGCCACCTATCAAAACTATCAGAAAATGCTAGTAGAAGTCGAAAGCAAAGGCTTTCATGGCCGGGATCTAATGGTTGTTGTGGGTTTTTCGGGCTCTTTGGCCGTGTTTTGAAGGTTGTTCTTCCTGACGTTTTGCCAGTCTCTGTGGCCGGCATCTCCAAAGAGCCCAAAAAACCCCACAACAACTACTAGTAGTAGGTCTTTATTTTATTTTACTTTATTTAATTTACTATTTATGCATTTTCTAATCCCTAAGTGTAGGGTGCCTCTGGATCACAAAGCGTAAGACAAGGAAAAAGGCAGAATTAAATGGAAACTGTTTGGGCAGGTGGTCCACATTTTCACTAAATTAACAGCATGAGAATGTTCCTCATATGTGGAATGCTTCTGATCGGCAATGACTCATGGGGTGAGATACCCCCAGTGGAATTCTGGGGAACTATCTGACACTATACTATGATTGACCTTGGGCAGATGGGATTGAGCAGATCTCAGAACTGTATTTGCTGTCTGTGGGCCACCACATTTTTGGAGCGGAGAGCATGTAATTTTCTCAGGTGACCCAGCTTAAGCGGTCCAGTTCCAAACAGATAAAACAAAAAAGTGCCGCAAGATGTTTCATCGCTAAGCCAAAAGAAGACAAAACAAGTGTAATTCAGAGTATATAGCTAAGCAGCCTATATCATAAAAGTAGATAACTTTCCTTCATTAAACACAGTTAGAGAGCTACTTCAAAAGTCAAACAAGAAATGCATCCAACAATTTCCTCTCTTTTCTTTATCTGGATGGTTGCTGTATTTAAACAGGCAACATGTAATAACAACCCTTCACTCAACAGTCAAGGTTAACACGCTGCATGAAGCTGGCATTCTGTTGCTGTTGAAAGATTACAGTCACAAAAACTATAGAGTGGGAGGAGGTGAAAAAAAGGCTGAAAAATAGAAAATGGGAAAGAAATACAACTTATTTGCAGAAAAGTAACCACATTCATCTTTTTGCAACACAAAAGCCACGAAATGTTAACGCAACACTTTAATTATGACATATGTTTTCATGCTTTCATCAAATGCATCAAGTACCACCCTACATTGCTAAGTACTGAGCATGTTCATCAAATTTGGCCAAATCCTAAAACTAAATGGGCCCTTTTGGACCAGTTCTGATGCATCCTGAGGTGAAACAGATGTTCCTCCGGAGCTGGCAGAACTAAAACTGGATCTCACAGTACAGTTTGTATGGTCTTTGTTCTTTTGGAAAAAGCAGACAGTCTGTCGAGGGGAGGACGGAGAGCAGCTTTTTAGCTTTCCTTTGTCATTGCTCTGTGTTGACGTTATCTCAATGTCTGGTAGAAAAACAGGTGATGCTGGAATTACACCTTTCCCCCCTTGTTGCTTCCTTTGTTTTCATTCTTGATTCCTTCTTCCTTCCCACATCATTTCCTCTCCCGCTCTTCATCACACTCTGCAAACTCTTTTCTATCTTGATCCCTTCCCTACTGTCCTTTATTTCCTCTTGTGTGCCACATACATTTCCATTCTTTAGCATTAGTTGATAGTTAATTCACTTCAGTCCACCCTGAGCATTGGGAGGGAGACCATGCTGCCTGCAGAAATCTGGGTGTTGTAGTCCCGGATTAAAACTCTGGAGGTTTGGATTCAAATCCTCTATCAACCATGGAAGCAGGGTGGCAGTGTCAAAACTATTCCATGAATATCTCCCACATCTGGAAAACCCTATTAAGGTCATCACGACAGCATGTAACACCGCCCCGAAACACACATCTCCACACTTCTAAGAGAAATTTAGTTTTCCAGTTTGACGCAGATTCTCATCTCTCTCTGTGGATCATCATCATTAACATTAGTGTCAATACAACCATTTCTGCTGCAGCAACTTCTATCCCCAGCAGCAACAGCATAGTGGGTGCTTTTTCCTGCAGATTCTTACCCTTTCACCTCTTTCCAATCTTATTTACATTTCTGTCTTCAGTTCCATTTCCGGTTTGATTTAAGTTCCATTTCTTGTTGCTTTCTTCAAGTACACATTTCTGCTTGTCCTGCTTTGTGCACCCTCTGCTGTCATCTTGTCTAGAACGTATTACTCAATAGCTGGACCTTTGGCCTGCAGTATATTTCTAAGAATCCCATTTCCTGCTCATTTTCCTTCAGTGAGTTTATCTTTTCCTGTGTTTCTAAGATTTTATTTTACCTTCAGTTTGCCAGCATTTGTTCTTTCTAATGTAGGCTGAGATGGGCTACACTGTGTCCTGCGTGTGAATTATTCTACTGAAAATCCAGGCATTATAATATAGGGACTTCATTGTCCTGAACACGTTACAATTAACTATTATGAGAAACAGCTTGTGATGTGGACAAGCCACCCTGGGCAGAGGAAGAGGTCCAGGGAGTGGAAAAGCTCTTGCTGGCACTGCCCTTGCCATTGGACATAAGTATTATGTTTGGCAAAAGGGACGTGGTGGCGCTGCGGGCTAAACCGCAGAAGCCTCTGTGCTGCAGGGTCAGAAGACCAGCAGTTGTAAGATCGAATCCACACAACTGAGTGAGCTTCCATCGCTTTGTCCCAGCTCCTCGCCAACCTAGCAGTTTGAAAGCATGCAATGCGAGTAGATAAATGGGTACCACTTCGGTGGGAAGGTAAAATGGCATTCCCTAGTCACGCTGGCCCTGTGACAATGGAAACTGTCTTTGGACAAGCGCTGGCTCTATAGCTTGAAAACGGGATGAGCATCGCCCCCTAGAGTCAGACACGACTGAACTAAAAATGTCAAGGGGAACCTTATCTTTTACCTATTATGTTTGGCTACAGCCCTCTTACCTTCAGCACAGAAGACACCACTATTGGGAGAGCTCTTGAAGTAGGCAAAGTATTGGAGGTGGCAGATGCTCAGCTGCAGGCCTGCTGATCCCCACCCATCCACCTGATGGACGGCCTATTCCTGTATAGTTCTGAGAGGCCCAGACTTTCAAAAGTGTAATGTCCGGTTCACATTTTCCCAAGAAATTGGATGTCATGTGGACATGTTCTGAGCTTGCTATGTTTCCACCAGGTAATGTGTCTGTGCTACAGAAAGTGTTTAGGTGAGGGAAGGGGAGCAGGAGCCATGACACTACCAGAAGTCTATACTTACACTTGAAGAAGTAAGCTCTGCAAGGAGCAGAGAAGTCATAATCAAATTATAGAGACCATAATAGTGTGTTCAAGGTAAGCGAGGTATTTAAGGAGTGGTTTTACTAGTTCCATTCCCCCCCCCAGCAAACTTCCATGACTAAGTGAAGAATCAAACCCAGCCCTTCTGAGTGCTAGTCCATCACTCTACCCACTGCACCACACTGGATATCTAATGCTAAAAAAAAGATAACAGAAAGAAAGAAAAAAGGAAAATAACATTCAAGACTCTTTGACTTGGAAGCCATCACCTTGAGTTTGCAAGAGTTGAGCAAGGCCGTTAAGGACAGGACATTCTGGAAATCACGCATTCATAGGATCATCAAAAGTCAGAAGCAACTTGATGGGACACAACAACAACCACATGTTTTACAAATCACCACTTCCAGAGCTGAATCCAAATCCTGAGGTTGGTGCGCATTCTGACTAGTTATATGCACAGTTTAAGCAAGGAACTATGGACAGTAAATTAGGGATAGAAGAACTGAGTGCAAGAACGGTCAACTGAATTACATGAAACTTGATACAGATTAATCAGTTCATTTTTTTTTTTACTTTAAAACCCTATAAAATCACCCCCCGAGCAACTAGAGACACCCAATTTGTGGGTGTAGAACTTGGACATCCAAAACCCAAACTTTACCAAATGTGTAGGGCTTGTAGAGGAGAGTAAGGGGAAGCCTCCCTATGAATTTGGTGTCCCCAGGTACTTGGGGGGATGTTTTAAAGAGTTCTAAAGTCAAAAACAAATTGACAAGTTGATTTGTTGATTCGTTAGAAAAAATACACATACATTTGTAATTCATGATTTACCTTGAAAAATCAGGAATAAAAATGAATTGCCATTTTTCTGTTTCATGCCTATCTCTAATCTTAACACCTGAGCAGACTCATAAAGCAAGACATGGTTCTTGAAATAGCTTGGACCCAAGCTATTTAGGACTTTGCAGGTTAGAACCAGCACTTTGAATTGTGGCCGGAAAGAGAATGGCAGCCAGTGGAGCTGCTGTAAAGGGGTATGTGTGCGTGTGATGTGATCTCTGAAACGTATGGAGGAATTGACTCACCAAATCCTCACTGATTCAATGGGCTTACTGTAGTGTGACTTATGATGCTAAGCAACAGGATTACAACTATTAATTTCAAGAGGTCCTTGCACATTTTTGAAGTAAGACTTTGTACTCGTGAAGAAGGCATTTCTCCTTCACACATGCTCTGTTGATCTCTCAGTGCCAAAAGTCTGACTCATTTCCTTTAGCTAGGAAGGCATACAAACACATTCCAGGTCACCAGTAAGGACATTATATTTTAGCGCATGAAACTGTACTGGAACAATCTTGCTTATCAGAGGAGATAAAAACAGTTCATATACGGCAGCAACAAAACCAAACTTAATGTTTTCTAAAATAACTCTATCTACGTGTGTGTGTGCACGCGTCAGAATGAAGACATTGACACCCTTGTGGGTTTTTTTTTTATTATTTTGAAGACTGAAAAAATGCATACACATGCACACAAATCATTAGAATAAAAGGTGATCTTATCACAACTTCCACCTTGGGTACAAACCTTGAAAGCAAATTCCATTTTGAACCATTTCTCAAATCAAATGACACACAGCAGTACCCAAGCCCTTGTTTAATTCAACAACGACAGGCAAACGCAGAATGATAAGCTGGGGGGGGGGCATGTCTCCTTCCACCCTGGTGGGATAAGCCCAGCTCATTCAGGCCAAGGGCTGTGAGTGCATATAAACCATGTCCATGCATTACTCATGCAAAACAGCGACATGACAGGGGTTATAAGCCCCATGTGGTTTAGTTCCATTGCCAAGGCCGTGCACTTCCCTTTCATTAATGTAAACTTACTGATAAGCTTTAATTCCCTGTTTGTAGTTAAACTTCTCCAAATGGAGATGTAGATCTATATCAGCAGCCACAGAGTGGGAGGAAGCTGCCTGCGCCCATAGGGATAACTTGCTGTTTGAATCCTCAGTCCAATGGGCAGGCATTGAACAGATCAAGCCAGACTCTGTCTTTAACTTGCCAATGGGTGCTAGGTATTTGCCAGCTCTGTATCAAAAAGCTACACAACACTGACAGTGACTCAGCTGACTACTTGCACTTTTAAACTTCAACTCTTGAGAGCTGATGTTAATCAAGCCGAACACTATGGAAAGAGCATTTGAAGGGAGTAGAACCAACTAGACCATTGAAGGTTTGAAAGAACAACACACCCTGGTAGCAAATTCCTACAAGGATCTGTGTGTACTCTGCGCACAAATACCAGCCCCTGGTGTGTAACCCCGGACATTGTGCCAAGAAAAGCTAAACTGTAACTGGTGTCAATTATGCAAATTAATAAAGCTTTTATCTATGTCATTCATTCGCTTAGGTTTTTCACCTCTGCTACTCATGGGCACAGAAGCGATGCCTCTTTCGCAGGGATTCTGTCTGGCTTCAGAAGTCACACCACATATCGCCAGAAGACACCTTTCAAGAATAAACGTTTCGGGTTCTCTGTAGCCAAGACAAAATTACATGGCTTCTACATCACCAGAGAACATGTGCTGAGGATAAACCACAGTTGCACCACTTCAGACTTGAACTGTGTGAGCTGCCTGGACTTCCCAGTTCAAGAGCACATGAACATCAGGAGTGAGGAATGTATGGCCCTCCAAATGTTGTAACTCCCATAAGCCCTGACCAGCACAGCCAATGGGCAAAATATAATAGGATTTCTGAAGGGCCACCTCCCCTCCCTGTCTTTGCTGTACATTCATTAGGCATCTGAGACACAAAATCACAGATTTCTTTACAACACCAAAATATACTTCCTTAAAATATCTTACAGTGCAAAATACAGAAAGATTACATTTAGGGAAGCAGTTTTAGATGCTTACTTTATCATTTACACATTTCTCTAAATTTACTCGTGGCAGTAGTGTGGGACATATTTTGTCTCTATTCCTTAATGCATGTCACATGAACAAGTCACAGCACATGTAAATGTAGCCTTTATAATTAAAATTGTAAACCGCCCGGAGAGTGCTTGTAGCGCTATGGGGCGGTATATAAGTCCAATAAATAAATAAATAAATAAATGTCTCAAAAGTTATGTCTAAGGTTTTTAGAGTGACTGCTTTGACCCCATGCTCCCTCCCCATTCAAACCAATGTTCTGCCTGTCATACCCACTGGATAGCTTTTGATGACTTCATGTAGGATTGAAACTGAACAGCTATGTAATTTGTTGACTTACTTGGGTTTAAGTCTTCTGAAGACACATGGACTTGTAGCCCTTTAAAAAGTGTTGTTTCTAGGTAAAGCTTATTGCTACCACAGACTTTGATATTGCTATAGGGTAAGTCACTCTAGGCTGAGTGACAACATCCCAGTAACAGGACCAACATGAATTTTATGACTTAAAAATGAGAGTAATTCCGCAGTCAGAGAGATATATCAAGCCAGCCACAAAATAATTTATACCTTATGGTATTGTGGCTTCACCAGCAATAAGTTGATTGCTCTGGATGCTGACTCATGTTGTGACTCAGCTTTTAATCCTCAATATTATTGAAAAGTCTACCATTAGCAATATTATTGAAAAGTCTACCATTAGCAACTGACTCATTTTTACAACCACAGCTAAACATACCTTTCTCCTAGATTTTAAACCTAAAAGGACCCCACAGGGAAGGCCCTCGTCATTCATACGGTACTGTGGCATTTCCAGCAATAAAGTTTTATTACAGAATACTTCTACTAGGACTGTTAAGATCCAGGCTTTCTGCTCTAGCCCGGGATACAGAGCTCTATTTCAGATTTCATAGCTCACCCCAGTAACTGTGACAGAGAATATATATTATCCTACAAAACCTAGAAAAGTTAATGAAGTTGGCTGGGAAATTTTGACAATTGTGGGTCAAAAAAGTAGCTCTCTCCATGCTGTGCTCTCCTGTTGTCTAGATTCAAATATACCTTTTTACAAACACTACCTGGGCTTGGCTGTTTCCTTATTGATCCCTGTGGGTTGATTCCTTCTAGTGGTGGTGGTGACTGTGGTGGTGGGACAGTTGCATAGCAAGGTTGCAATTCCTGTCCTATTCTGATGCACACCTTCCCTCTTATATAGATCTAGCACCAAGCTTCAACAGTCCAAGACCTTTTGCTGATACCGCTGGGAAAGTATGCAGATAAACTACTATACTGTATCACCAAATGAAACATGGTCATAGTCACTTATGTAGTTTAAACTACTGAACTGGTTCTTTTAAATAAATAAGAGTCCTTCTAAAAAGATACTAAAATAAAATGGAGAAAACACTGCAGAGTGATTTCATAATAATAACATACATTGATAATTACTATGTGCAGTCAATATATTTGTGAAGATTCTCAGTCATCCAGGTGAGGTTATCTGGAAACTGAGTCATGGCAACTGGACTTCTTTCATATTAGGTTGAATCGTTTCACTGCTCATCCAAGTAGCTTCTTCAGTCTGAAGACAGTTGGTAGGAGACTCTGATATATCCTCCCTGTTGGTTTCACTTCCACCTGGTCTGAATAAATTCATTAGAAGGACAAAGGATGGGGGGGGGGTGAGCGATAATCCCACTTCTGCAGTCCTTCTCCACTCATTGTCATGGGTCATTAACAGTGGTCTTTCTGTTGGATGTGGTCCTGAGCTTTCTGAGGAGGGACGAAAGGGCAGCATGATAAATAGGAGACAGATTGTATCTAAGGATTTCACCCCTGCTGAGTGAGGGATTTTCTACATGAACATGCATGGCCTTCCTGGACCCTTTCTCAAACCATCTGTCTTCTCCATTTAAAATGCAGAAATGGGATTATCCCTCACCCCCAGCCTATTCAGACCAGGAAGAAGTGAAATCTAAAATCAAAGGTGGAGGATATATTCAGGGATCTCCTACCCACTCTCCTCAGACTGAAGAAGCTACTTGGAGGAGTAGCGAAATGTTTCAACCTAATAAGAAAAAAAGTCCAGTTGCCATGGCTCAACTTCCAGAGAACCTCACCAGATACGAGCAGTCAAGTCAATTCCAAGGTGACCACTTCCAGGGTTTTCTTGGTGTAAAGTAATCAGAAGCAGTTTACCCATCCCTTCTTCTGGGGACACTTTGGGACTGTGCAGCTTGCCCAAGGCCAGCTCTCCTCCTGGGAGGCACAGTGGGAAATAAAACCCCTGACCCCTGGCATGGGATACTCCAACTCCCTGAGCTATCCAGCCAGCTACTATACGTAAATAGTCATGAGAATATGAACATTGAATGAGTGGCAACTTGAGAGTAAACCTAAAATGTGGAAGCACCTCTTGATTTGGCCTTTTGCCACAGGCCTTACAGGAGTAAAACCTGTTCCCTCAGGAAAAGCCAGTCACCTTAGTGGGTGAATTGTGCGTGGTTGAACTAGAGAAGAGGGCAGGAATCTTGTGAGAAATACTGTGGATAAAGATGGTCACGGTAATCTTTATGAACTCTTCTCTTCGAAAAGCATATAGCTCAAAGAATGTCTGAAAAGCAATGTTTATTCCCACCTTCTTCCCGGGCCTTTATCAGATGAACGCTGAAACTGATACAAGATAGTACTGTAGAAATGATATACTGGCGGGACTTTTTGATTTAAAGATAAGAGCTGGAGCAAAGTAAATCAGGAGCAGCAGCTTTTTGGAACCAGAAAAGTGCCTACAGGTTAGAACGGGATAAAAGGTCAAGTTTGTAGGTAGCTAGTGAACTAAGCCATGACTTTTCAAAAAGGGAAGGAGGGAGGGGAGAGGCTTTTGTACTGTTTCTGAGCAGCCATCTTGTCTTCCTCTCATAAAGCCAGCCAATTCAGCTGGAATTTCCCTTACTGCACAGGATCCCTAACCACTGGATTCTTAAGCACAGGGATGAATTGGGCATTGAGACCTGGGATCTGGGGAGTGCTTAATAATGTTGGGAAACTAGAGAATACTGGAAAAATAATTTCCAAGTTGTTCTATGCAAAAATCTTGTCAACATGTTTTCTGAGACAGCTCTTCCAGTTTTGTTAACACTCTTTCTCATCTGGATATGTTCCTACGATTGACGTACCCAAAGTAGTTGAGAAAAACAGATTTTAGATCTGATTTTGCTGTGGAAGATGTCAGCTTGTGAGTACCTTTTCAATTTCTGTCTCACTAGAGATTTAGACATGTTGTTTCTATGGCTAAAGTTTCTACCACTATGCTTACAAACATTTACTTACTACTTTGGTTCTAGACACAAACAGATTTTTAGGAAGTAAACACAAAAAGAAAGAAGCTAGCTTTCTGTGTCTAGATGTAACAAAGTTTGCAACCATTGTTGCCAGCTGTATTTTTCCATGTCTTGAAAATGAACTCTACAGAAACGTTTAGAATGATCCTGTGCACAAAAATGCTGAGACAAAAGTGAGAGGCAATGACACATATATAGCCCTGCTGACCTGCAAATAATTGTTGGCATAATAAATGTTTATATGAATTAAAGTAATAAAAATGGAGCTATCAATGTTACCTAAAACATAAAGAGACACTCCCTAAGCAAACTGTCCAGAATCTAGCTTAAGAACAGATATGTGTTCCTAAGGAAAGACTAAGAGGGTGATATAGGAGTGTTAGTGTTGGACCAGAATCAGATTACCCGCTTCAAGTTCCTACGCAACCACAAAACTCACCGGATAGCCTTGGACAAGGAATTCGGGTAAGAAGGTGGTTTTTTTCACACCCTTCCTGAAATCAGCAAGAGTAGACACTGACTGCAGCTCTGAGGGTAGTGTACTATATGAGGGAGTGAAACCTAGAAGTCACACAGGAGAAAGCCCTCTTCCATGTTTGGTCAAGGGGTAAAAAAACAGTTGCATTAAAACATAAGCAATCCCATAGATGGCTAGACCCCAAACTGTTTAGTATTCTGAAAACCAGAACCAGGGCCTTGAATTGAGGCCAGAAAGCAATTCGCAGCCAAATACAGGTGTTTCAGTACAGTGGACCCTTGACTTACAGATGGCTTGACTTATAGACTTTTTGAGTTACAGACTTCTCTGGCCGCAAAATTTAGGTTTGACTTGCAGCCTGAGAATTGACTTACAGACCAGAAAAAAACCAAAATGGAACAAAAATGGCCTGTTACGGGATTAATCTGTTTTCAATGCACTGTAGGTCAATGGAGACTTGACCTACAGACTTTTTGACTTGAGAAACGCCTTCCAATACGGATTAAGTTCTCAAGTCAAGACCCCACTGTATTGGGGTCAAATGATTTCAGTACCCTGCACCAGTTGGCAGTCTACCTAGTGTATATGTACTGTGAACTGAAGAGCCAAGATTCTCTTCAAGGGCAGTCCCACATAGAGTCCCCTGCAGTAGTCGAGATGCAAGGTGACTAGGGCATGGGTGTCTGTTGCCAAATCAGATTGACCCAGGAAAGGTTGTTAACTGGTGTTCTAAGGAGAGTTGTGCAAAAGAACCCCTCCTCATTGCTACTGTTTGGGGATCCAGGTAACAGCACAGAGTCATGAAACACTCTCAAACTATGAAACTGACCAGTCTGGGGAAGTACAATCTGTTGTAAAACAGGATGAGCCCCAACTCCCAAACTGGCTTTCTAACGATCAGCAACACATCTCTCTTGTCAAGATTTAATTTCAGCTGGTTTACCTTATAGGGTCCCTTCCAACTCTGCAGTTCTAAGACTAGTATTATTACTATCTTCCTCCAACCACTTCTTAAGCTCAGGCAGTATTTACGAACCCTACAAAATCTTCTTCAGTTATCAAAACACAGAGACACTTGTGTAACACACCTGTCCATTGTGGTAACGGAAGCTCACAATGGCCTACTTTCAGCAAGCCAACATTAGAATGAGGAGGAAAAAATGGTTTAAATGTGGTTTAGCCTTCTGCCAATCTCACACATGAAAGAAGGGGCTATTCCTTGCCCAATTCTGGCAATAAATCTCCATAAATTGTAAGATAACTGAGAACAACCCCCCCCCGAGCCAACCTAAAACCACATAATTGTATTTCCATATAGATGTGTTCAGCCACACAGGATTAGTATAGGACCCTAATTAACCCACAAGACAATTAAGAGGGACAAACTACAGCATGCAAGAGGAATCCTAAAATTTGTTCTCCCAGGGATTTTATTTCCACATTATAGCAGCCACGGGGGGTCTCCAGTTTTAATTGCTGAAACACAGGAAAGGGAACCTGTTTCTTCATATGTTTTGTGGTTTTCAATGAGGTTGCTGCATTATTCTGTTTGCATGCATAGCTAATTTAAAAACAAAAGAGGTGTCCCAGCTTAAAGGCTCACAGATTTACTTCAGTCTGAACTTACAAACGATTTCCTTAGACAGCTGAGGAAGTGGACTGTAATCCGTGAAAGCTCATAATCGAATAATAAATCCATCTGCCTTTTGGGAGCCGCAACCTTTTGGTTTTTATTTTGGCTAATCAATGACCTGCAGAGCTGCCAACAGCCCTGTCCTTTTGACTTAGGGAGTGACCCTCTGAAGATGCCACTATGAAGAAACTACGCCCACACCCCGAGGCAACCAACATCAAGCAGAGCATGTCATTGCCTTATAGAGCAGGTCACTTATAAAGTTACAGAACCTCGGTATCACCTGACAATACATAGGCATTGACGCCCCTAGAAGAATAACCTAGCAAAAGCTTAGAGACAGACACTGAATGCCTGTTTCTTATTTCAAGGGTGATGGTTTCTACAGCACAATGCTCTTAAGATTTCACATGCAATCCTAAACACTCTTACTGGACAACAAATCCAGCAGAATTCAAAGTGAATTTTAAGTGAACTAATGTATGACTAATTAAAAGTGATGAAGTAGACTAAGCATTTTACCATTAGACTAACTTCGCAATGAAAAATAGTCAGTTCTATTCACCTCACATGGTCTTGTAGATGGTATGAACCTGGTCGTCAGAGGCAGCCAGAGGCTGGCTGCAAGGCAGATGAGAAAGCGAACCGGCTGAGAAGAAATGGAGACTAGACTTGTCCTTCCTACGCTCCCAGCAGATATCAATCAGGCTGCTATGTGTGGGGTGTAGGGAGGTGGGTGGGATCTTTATCTTTACATCAGCATAATAATAATCGTGTGCCACCATTTCTGATTAAGGCAATCCCTTTTCAAGGTTTTCCAGGTAGAGAGTACTCAGAAATGGTTAACCATTCCCTACATGATGCTGAGTCTCAAGCAAAAACGTTCACCCTCCTTGGCATCCCCCAGCATACTAGTGGTTGGGGAGGGAGACACAGAGAACTTCTTTTAAAAGTTGAGTTCATGTCCTGCATCACTCTATGAGAGCACAATGTGAGGGATACTGTTCTCCTATCAACTCCACTGTCAGTCTTGTTGGGCACAATGGGACTCCCAAGGAAATAGATAAGGACTGGGCTCTACCAGGGGCTGGGTTTTGTTTTTGTTTTTTATTTTTTTTGGCTACCCTCAAAGGCTGGTCCAGGTTTCAGAATTCGCCTGTAATGGACCACAGGCACCTATTCCATGTGGGATAGAGTGGGATTCCAACCAGGGAAGGGAACCAGAGTGAGGTGCCCTCACCAGGAACCGCTGCCTCTAGCACTTACCTTGTTCCAACATGTGCTGGTTTTACAGCGCATAATAACACAAGTAGTGAGATATTGAAAAGACCTGTCTAGCCAGGTTTGCCAGCACACAATACACAGTATCAGGCTTGGGAACATTCCCATCTCTCATGGGTTAAAAAGAAAAAAGAAAAACACATGGAGCCCGACAACACGTTGCTTCATGGGGATCTGAATCCATGCATGCATATGCACAGTGCCGCTCTTTTTTTCTCCCAAAGCCACAGGACACTGTGCACCTGCATGCATGGATCCCCCAGTCACTGGAGATCCACGTGAAGCAAAGTGTATGGACAGTATTTAAAGGGGTATAAACATCACATGAAGAGCAGGCTGCCTCACATCCTCTAAGATACGTGGCTTTAATTCTATTCCAACTAAACCCACGAGCAGCCGATGCTGTGCCGGGGGGGTGTGTGTCCCCAAGGGACATCGGATCCCTTGAGCCTTAAAACAGTCCCGCCGAAGCCACTCCGGGTTGCCACACGGTCCCTCCTCCTCCTCCTCCCGGCCAAGCCTCGGGCTGCGTCCCATCGCTCGCTCGCTCGCCCACCGCCCCCAAAGGACCGAGCGCGAGCCCTCCTCTTCCCGGGCGCCCTTCTCCGAGCGCCGCTTTCCAAAGCCCGGCAGATGGAAGAGAGGAAGGCGCCTTCCAGGGAGCGGAGAGGCCGCCCCGAGGCACCCGGGGAGCCTTACCCAAAAGCGGGAGCCGCAGAAGGCGTCCATCCTGCGCGCCAGCAGCCGCCCGAAGAGGAGGAGTAGTGGCGGCGGCGGCGGCTTCGGCGGCGGGCCAGCCTCCGGACCAGCCCCTTCTCGTCCCCCGTCGTCGTCCCCCCCCCCCCCGGGCCGCGCCTGGCTCCCCTGGAGCGCTGCCTGCCCCCCCCTCCCCGCGTCCCTTCCGCCCCGCTAAGGCGGATGTTCACCTCACCCGGGATGGTGGGCGGGGAAGGGCTTGCCCAGGCAGCGGCGACGGCCACGGCGAAGGGCAGGGCAGGGCAGGGCAGGGCAGGGAGAAGGTGGGGCGGGAGCGCGCTGGCCTGGCCTGCTGCCGGAGGAGGACGGACGGACGGACGGACTGGCCCCGTAGGCCCGGCCAGGCGTCACCGGGTGCTCGGGGGTGTGAGGAGGGCCGCTCTGTCCTGGACGCCGGATGGGCAATAAACTTTTCTGGGCCGCCAGAGGGGGCAAGGGGCCCTGGTGCTGCTATCATCGTCGTCATTGTGCTGTCAACTCAATTCTGACTTAGGGGGACCCTTTTCAGGGTTTTCTAGATATACTCCACTCAGAAGTGGTTTCTCATCCCCTTCTTCTGGAAGCACTCTGGGACTATGCAGCTTGCCCAAGGCCTCACAGGCTGGCTTTCCTCCCGCCGGGGCACAATGGGGAATTGAACTCGCAGATCTCGGGCTTTGCAGCCTGATACCTACTGAGCTATAGTACCTGTTAATTCCATCTTGTTCAGATGGCGCAGCGCAGCTGGCTTGAAGTGGGCTCCCCCGTTGGCACAAA
This sequence comes from Pogona vitticeps, assembly GCF_051106095.1. Classification (NCBI taxonomy): domain Eukaryota; kingdom Metazoa; phylum Chordata; class Lepidosauria; order Squamata; family Agamidae; genus Pogona; species Pogona vitticeps. Next base: position 138,213,223 of record NC_135784.1, on the reverse strand, counting down.
AGGAGAGGGCAAGAAGTGGCTAAAGCAAAACATCCTGCATCTATTTCCACAGGTCCCTTTGCCCTCTCCTGCAGGGGCACACCCTGAAATCCAGAGGGAGAGTATGAAGGAGGGCGATAGCATCATTTCCTTCACTCAACCTCCCTCCTTCCCCAGGAGACCTAGAGCAACTGGCTGGGCTGCCCCCTCAAGTGTGCAAAGGAGGGATTGTTGTTATTTAGTCGTTGTGTCCAACTGTTCATGACCCAGAGGGCCAGAGCATGCCAGGCCCTCCTGTCTTCCACTGTCTCCTGGAGTTGGGTCAAATTCATGTTGGTTGCTTCGATGACGTTGTCCATCCGTCTCGTCCTCTGCCATCCCCTTCTCCCCCTGCCTTCACACTTTCCCAACATCAGGGTCATTTCCAGGGAAAAGGAGGGATGGCAGTTGCCAACTCCTAGTCCTGCTCTTGTTTCAGCTACATCTCATCATTCCTGGGGTGGTATTTTGGTGGACTGAGGCCTGTGGTATGCCCCAGACAAGGGGGAGGGGGAATTGCTAGAGGGGAGTGAGGCCTAAGAGCCCCCCTCTCCAAGGACAAGATGACTGCTTGGTTAGAGTAGACCCATCTCATTCTCTCACTTTCACCCACCTCTGCACTTTCTGTGGGACATGGTCGGTTGTCCCTGTTATTTTACTTGTTCCAATAAATTGCACATTGCACCAACAGGAGATACTGAGTGTATCTGCAATGCTTAAATATTACAGTTTCACATATAGGACAATAAAACACAGCAAGACAAAATTGAAATTAAAAGGAGCTTGGCAAGAACATAATTGCTCTTGCTTGTTTTCATAAGAGTTGCACAATAACTTTCCACTGGGTGGATGTCGTAGCAACACTAGGGATACACTGTAGCCCAGCCTTTCTGATTATGCAAAACTATGGGGAACTGCCTGGGAAAGTTGTGGCATCTTCATTTGAACTTTAAAAGAAAAGCATCTAAAGTTTTGGCAAACCTTCCCGTCAGAGGTAATCAAGCCTTGCATAAGACCAAGGGAGCAAAAATCATGCATAAGTGGAGGGCAGATGCACTGGAGGAGAGGGTGGTACAGGAGGAGGTCACTTCCACAGCTAAGCTGAGTGGCCGGTGGATGGAGCCTGACCTGCATCTGAAGAAAGAAGCACCCTCGCGATGGTGATGATGGAAAGGGAAACATTAAACTGAATTAGCATCATGAAAGATTTTAATCTTGGAGACTTTATTGAAAATACATTGTTTATATTGCAAGTGCTGGTCGTCCGTTGTAGGCTTTGGTGGCACATGGACATTTCATAGCAACTCCTGCTTTGTGATGTTTTCTAAAGTTACCTTGCCTTCCTCATCCCATCCCCACCCCCTTTTGTCTAAATGTAAATGTTGTACACAAGGAGCTGAATTGTCAGGAGGATTGTGCTATGGTGAGCTGCTTTACTGACAGGACTCCACCATGGCCCTGCATATGTTATGACAGACAATTCTCAGAGGTTTTCATTTTGCAAATGTATTTATTAGGTTTATAACCCACCATTCTTCCAGAAAATGAAACCTATTGGCAGTGCCCGCCAATTTCTGAATCAAAATCCAATGTTAAGAAGCAAACAATACTAACCTTTAAATTGGTATGCTCTTCCCAGGAAGACTTTCAGTCATTGTCATCTGGGTCATCCATCATCTCTTTCTCTCCTACTCCTTGCCAGATGTTTGTCACCAGCTGTTTCAGTTTTGGATCCAGCAGGCTCCAGACAGTAATGTGGAGCTCCAGTCTCCAAGGATCTTCAACCAATATGATGGTCTCCCTTCTGCACTTCATTACCCATTTATGGTATCCTGAAGAATCAGGATGATGATGTGCATTTTCCCCCTCAATGCCTTAATAAGGTTTTCCATCCTACATTTTCTGTGTTTTAAAATTTATTGGTCTTTGTTCACTTGCGTTAGGTTTACAGTACTTCTCGGTTCAAGAACATTCTCGGTTCGAGAAGTTCTTAGAATCCTATACTTCTGTTGTTTTATAGGAGCCTGCGATAGTCCCATATGATTCCATGCTGTACAATAGAACTGAGAGTACATAGCACTGTACAAGGTACATTTTCAAAGCCAATTGTATGTTTTTGTAGATAGATAGATAGATAGATAGATAGATAGATAGATAGATAGATAGATAGATAGATAGATAGATAGATAGATAGATAGATAGATAGATAGATAGATAGATAGATAGATAGATAGACTGTCCATACCTAATGAGACATCCAAAATAGTGAACATCATCCAAAAATAATAAAACATGTTTGCATAGCATGTTTAAGACTAATATTATTATTGTAATGTATTGGCTTTTCATGGACACTGACAGTCTACTTCTTTATGTCTGCAGAGTGCAATCCTGGGGCTTCAGAGATCTATATAGTAAGTAAGGCTTAGTGCGGCATATAAACAGTGAGATAAGAGTAGATTTAAATGAAAGATGGTTAGCAATGACATTAATGTTAGCATAAACATCCTGGGACTAGATAGTGTGATAAAATCTGTTGTCAGTATGTTCTATTGATTAGAGAAGTAGACGATGACTTGGAAGATCTGGGTTCTTTCTCCATTTGGCCATGAGGCTCCGTGTGTGCCCTGGTGTGAGTAAACTCCTTTGTGGGGTTGTTCATGAGGAAAAAAAGTAGTAGAGTAATTTAAGTCATTTTGAACTGAGTGGTGGAAAGTCAGGATAGAACTATAGCTGTGAGAAACAGCTAAGCTATGAGACATTCACAAATTTGAACACAGTACACAGTATGTATTAATAGCCTATGGTCAGTTCTGTTGGGTTTCTGCTACATGAGATCACTTTATGAAACCTGCAGTGTTTTGTTTCGTTTTACCTTATAGTGCCAGACATTTGCATAAATTGCCATGGCTCTTGGCAGCATGTTTCATTTCTACAGCTGAGTCCGTGAACAGGCACGTGACCAAGATCCGGATCTTGTCAGTTAGTGGCCATTAGCCACAGCACAACCTGCAGACCTCACACAAACACCCAGAGTATTCTAGCCAGTAGTATGAAGTAACTTGAACAGGGAAAACACTGACCTGCCTTATGAAGAAACTCCAGCACCTTTTTGGATAACAGATCCTTATCATTCTACCTAATTTAAAGATGTACAAGTTAGTCACCTCACTAAACCAAAATGAAGGATGTTACGCAGTTTTCAGAATCCCAAAGCTTGTCCTGAACACAGTCACTGAAGAAACACTCTTCTTGCTTGGTTAGTTGTGGGAAGGTACAGAGAAGGGTGCTCCCTAATATATGTGGGAAAGAAATATTCCTTTGGGTATCTAGGTCCTCAGCCATACCTGCCTACCCGTCACCATAAAAGAAGCACATAAAATGGATTACTTTGTACGGTCATATTACATGACATTAGTGGTATATAGAGGATAGCCAGCAAAGAGGTACTAAGGCAAAGGAATAAACATGAAGACATCGTAACAAACATAAGATGCAGAAAGTTAAAATTCTTTGGCCACATTATAAGAAATGAAAAGTATAGATCATTAGAGCTAATTGTTTGAGGCAAAATAAATGGAAAAATAAGCATAAGAACAAACGTGGAGTTAAAGTGGCTCCCATCTCCTTCCTCAAAAAATGTAAAAATGTTAAAAACAAACTGAAAAGAAGAACAGTGGTTTTGGGAAATGGCAAGAAAGGAAAAGCTACTATTCGAATTGGTAACTAGATATATTTTATTTGTACGAGGGGATAATGCCAAATAGCTTCATATATCAACAAGTTAGTATCTAAGGCCCTGTCTGCCTGTCTGTTTAAGTTGTATACTGCTTCCATTGGTGCTGAGGCAGTATTCTGTGTGGTTTACAATAAATATAACACCAGACAAAATAAAAATAAAATCACTAGTGGTGTTTTTACCTCTTTAGAGGCAAGATTGTAAAAATAATGAAAAAAGTAAGAACAGCGGTGATAAAGAAAGGACCGCCTCCTTCCATATGAGCCTATCCGGCAGTTAAGATCTAGCCAGGGGGCCCTTTTGAAAGAGCCGTCCCTCAAGGAGGTAAGAGGGATGGCTTGTAGACAAAGGGCCTTTTGGGCAGCTGCCCCCGGACTATGGAATGCCCTCCCGAGGGAGATTCGTCTGGTGCCCACGCTGATCACATTTCGGCACCAGGTCAAAACCTTCCTGTTCCAGAAGGCTTTTAATTGAAATAACATCAACTGTGGGTCCTGATGGCATTTTTTAGATAGAGTATCTATTTTAATTGTATTTTAATCATTTTATCTTTTATTGTATTTTAATTGTATTTTAGTTGTTGTAAGCCGCCCAGAGACCTTTGGGTAGAGTGAGTGGCATATAAGTTAAATAAATAATAAATAAATAATAAGGAGAAGAACTTGTTGGCTGAAATAATTTAAGGATAGACTCAGATGAAACATAACAATGCTGTTTAGAGCTGCCAGAGCCAAACGCAGAATAGTTGTCAACCTGTGGTACAGGAGGAACAAGAAGGTGGTACATGTATGTGGACATGCATGTACAGCCTTCAAGCTTACATGTTGGGGTACAATTTCCTTTATTACATGATCCATAGATCATGGTTTTAAAAATGTGTAATGCTTAATGCGTAACTCTGATCCAGACCATTCATATTATAAAAGGATAAAACCAAGTTTCAGCTCAGAAGGAGGGCAAGCATGACAGTATAGTTAGATATCTACTTTGGGTGCTTCAAGTAAGTCACATGGATACAAGACTAAAAACAACAATATCTCTCTGCTGTGTTAAAATAGTTATATTTTATATAAAAACATTCAGGGCAGTTTGCAATACCACTATTTAAAAGTTTATAATCAGTTAAGAAAAAAATGCTGGACTTACCCTTCTCGGTATGAGTGTGTCAAAAACAGTTGCAGTAGCCAACAGGATTTTCTTGGCCGAAACTTAAGTCATGTAAGTGGCTTTTCTGAAAGTCCAGGTTTGGATTACTGTATACATTCAAAGAGTAAGTAGTGAAATAGGCAAGTAGGCTGTTCTGGAGAGAGACCCTTGTACCTGCTAGACCCTGCAGTTGCAAAAACACCCTCTTTTAACATTCCTACATTGTACGGGGAGCATTGACCCCCCTTCAAGTAGAGATGGGGAAACTTATTTTTTGGCCTACAAAAGCCTTTCCCATCTCTACCTGCAATTAAGGGTTCTTCTCTCTTTTCTGGAAGCAGTTGTATCTACTTTGCTGTTATCCAGCACATCACTGATAGTTGATTTAGAACAGCCACTGATAAAACTATTGTTATGTTCATTCTGCTTTACCATTCAGTCACTCAGGTTAGGTTTTCTTTCTTTGGAGAAGACAACTCAAGGCTTATGATGTTTTGCTTAGTCATTCTTGTTCTGTTTGGATTACACATACTTACACATTTACTTTTATGTTGGATCTCATTTACTTATATGTCAAATCCACAAATTCCACCAACATCCCTAGCTCCGGGGGCAATGCCCTGATGATAGTGTTGGCCTAGGGCTGAACGGGCCCAGGTGACCTAACCTGATCACCATAATGAAACACATGGACACAATTCTGGAAGGAAAGGACACAACTTTATTGGTTACAGCAGCAGGTTGCTGGCTCAGTATTGGAGATGGATCCAGTGCCCCTTGATCCCGCCCCACCTATCAGCGGACCACTGAGGGTCACCACACAGAGTGACAGACCATGGAGGCCGCACAGGTGTATGCCACTCCATGGCTCCCTGCCGCCTGGGGACAACAGCCGGCCTATGGCCCCTGAGCTAGGCCAAACCATGCCCTGTCCCCGTCTTCCATTAAGGGGATCCCTTAAAAACCCCGGGGCCACACTCAACAGCTGAAATTCACCGGCTACGAATGGGAGGTGGGAGGGAGGGAAGGCCAATGAGTCACAACTGGATGAGAAGCTGCCACGGCTCTTCTAATACACAAAGGGTGGACCAGAGTGACATTCCCCTCCCTCGGGCCATGCGCCAAGGAGGGGGATTTGAAAATTGTGGCTGCTCAATGGGAGGCTGCTGTGTCAGCCATGTTCTCCCATCGGCCCTCATGTCCCATCCAGTTGTGGCATTAGAGCCATTTCATCCTTTGTTGTCACCCGGGCTACCGGGCCAGCCACAACTGGGAGGTCTGATTAGTCGGGCCCCTTTTAATAATGTTTACCACAGGTTGTCCTTTTCTCCTACTCATGCACAAAGTTCTTTTTTTAAAAAAATATTATCATTTATCTATCAAATTACACAACATAAACCTACTACCACACACAAAAAATACAATTACGGTACATATCACATTAGTGCCACCATCACCCTCAGGGCTAGCATTAATAATGCTTTAAATTCCATTCAATCCATTTTCTCTCCAAAACTTGGTTGTTTCTTCCTTCAGTGTATACCCCTTCCCTCTGCTAAATACATATTCCAGGAATACACTCCTTATTTTCTTAAAATTGTTATTTTTTTATAAACCTCTTCTTATTTTCACACCACATGTCAATTTATCATTAATTGGTGTATCCCATAGTTCTCTATACCATTCCTCTAAACTGAGTTGGTTTTCATTTTTCCAGTTTCATGAAAAAATTAACCTTGCTGCCGTAATCATTATTACTATTAAATCCTTATTTTCTTTCAATAATTGATCCTTCTTCAGCAAATTCAATAAAGCCATTTATGGGGACATTTGAATATTTAATCCAGTTATTTCATTTATTTCTTTAAAAATTTGCTTCCATTCTTGCTTTCTTAATTCACATGACCACCACATATGTATATACTGTATGTTCCCCTCATCTTTATATATATATTTGTTTTTCAGATTTCTAACTCACTTTCAAAACTTACAATCCTTAAAAGATCCCGCTTTTCCCCTGAAGATGCTTATATTAACTTTACCCAGAGTCCATTCTGAAGGGTCTGAGTGTATTATAAGGAAGAGCATGGATGATTACTATGGGATGCCACAAGGAGGAAAGGAACTGTAGGTGATAACTCATTCCTTCTTTTCAAGCAGACATGGTATTTACCTTAGCCATATACCCCGCTTTAACTTCTTTTGGAATGGATTTCTGATCATACCTGTTGAGTAAATGTGTATGTCTTCAGTGCTTTATTTTGATGAATGCTTTCGGGACTTAGTACTGGGGCAATGAGCCCTTAATGTGTATTTGCTTCCTATCTCACCTTTAGAATGCTGTGTACTTTATGAAGCAAGCATTGTTAGGCCCTGCCACTCACTGCAACATCTGTCGCAAGAGAACTTTGGCAAACAAAAGTGCATTTCCCTATTTCCCATCCCTCTTGCTGGGCAAATTTCAGAGTGGAAGACTGCATAAAAGGACATTAGGAAAGAAAGCACACACAAAAACCCTATATTTTGTGTTTTCCACTCCTCTTCACTCCATTCCCAGTTTTCAGAACTAGATGGAACAGCAAACACCATTAGGGAACAACATATATCTTCAACAGGTCTGTAGGACAGCACCCAGCAGGCCATGGTTTGCCACAGTATTTGTTAAAAAACCAAAAACAAAACACAACCGATCGAGTCCTAGGGAAGCTTTCTACTAAATTAAAAATGTATGTTCCTGGAGAAGCTATCACAAATGGCAACTTTAGGACAGGCCAGTTCTCCACAATAAACATCTCCAGGATGTGCCCAGCCATTTATCTCTGTTATTTATGTTCCCTGAGGAAGAGCACATCTTACAATAAAAATATCTCATTAGTTCAGGCTGGGCTGTGAATATCTCAATAACCTTGAAAGCCCTAGGGATGTCGTGGCGCTGTGGGCTAAACCGCAGAAGCCTGTGCTGCAAGGTCAGAAGACCAAGCAGTCGTAAGATCGAATCCACGCGACGGAGTGAGCTCCCGTCGCTTGTCCCAGCTCCCGCCAACCTAGCGGTTTGAAAGCATGCAAATGCAAGTAGATAAATAGGGACCACTTCGGTGGGAAGGTAACAGCATTCCGTGTCTAAGTCGCACTGGCCATGTGACCATGGAAGATTGTCTTTGGACAAAACGCTGGCTCTATGGCTTGGAAACGGGGATGAGCACTGCCCCCTAGTGTCGAACACGACTGGACAAAAATTGTCAAGGGGAACCTTTACCTTTACCTTGAAAGCCCTATTAGGGTAGCTATAAATTGGTTCTAACCCAAATTATGTTTGAGAATAATTTCAGACACACTTTACCCCTTTTATTTCTCCCAATTGTCGCTAACAATGGCAACAACCACATTGCTTCCTCAACGCCACCACTCTCAGCAAAGCTAAGGGTGCTGAAGAAGTTTGGGGCACACACAACACTGGAGCCTCACTTTGATACTGATCACACATCTCTGGGCAGAATGTAAAAAAAAAAAATCATTTGGGCATCCTGGGAGTTGTAGTTCATAAACACAACTTTCTCAAGCTCTGTCACTGGGTTGATGATATGTTCAGAGACATCAAGCACCTACTCTCAGGTACATGCACTCAAGCCCTTACCTGGTAAAGGTGATTGAATCTTGGTAGTGTATTGAAACTCTTCACCACCACCATCCAGATCTGGCCTGCTGCTGCAGAGAGAACCCAGACGGTCAAAGCTAAAAAAAGACTAACTCTCCCAGCTTCAATGTATTCACAAAGGCTTTCATGGCCAGGATCTAATGGTTGTTGTGGGTTTTTTGGGCTCTTTGGCTGTGTTCTGAAGGTTGTTCTTCCTAACGTCCTTGGAGTCCCAAGCCACCTACACCAGAGCACAGAGTGTTGTCCTCTGAAGATGCCGGCCACAGAGACTGGAGAAACGTTAGGATGAACAAGCTTCCGAAAATGGCCAAAGAGCCCGAAAAATCCACAACAACCATCTCCCAGCTTCATTCAACCATGTCTCTGTTATACAAGGCAGGTCAGCATGCTCGCCCAGAATCAGATCCTGGATATCAGATCCTGCCTTACCTTTCACTGACCTGGCATTCCACAACAGCACTTTCAACCAAGATAGTCCTCCTCTGATGTCATTGACATCTCCTGACTCTGTATCTCCCCCTGCCCTCTGTGATTGTAATGGCTGCTCTCTGCTCCTGCACAATATCCCCTCACCTTTGAAAACACATCCCTCCTCAACAGACAAAAGACCTCAAAACAGCAAAGGCAGGCAGGGGACACACTAAGCAAATTGCTTCCTCCTTATCGCTCTCTCCCTCTCAAAAACAAACAACCCCTCCCATTAAAAAAACATTTCTTATCCACTTCACCATGAAACACATCAAGGGAAAAAAGTCAGGTGGAAAAAGGGGGGAAAAACCCACATTTGCTGCATAATCTAGCAAACTGGGAGGGCTTGGCCCTGCAGATCAGCAGAAGTCCAGGAATAATCCCCACCCATCATCTGCCTCCACAGAGCAAGACAAAGAACAGGCAAGGAGCTCCCTGTGACGGATGTGATCAGAGGTTATTTCAACTGCCTGCAGGTGTACACACTCGTTCACGCCCAGGACCACATTCAGGCCAGTGAGGCAAAGGTGAACTGGAGTGAGCTCAACTGAAATGGCCAGCAGGACAGCTAAGGAAAATAAGTATGATTATGAAGTTGAAGGAATTCATCTTCTTATTTCTGGTGTGGCTGGTTTTCATGGGAGCATTATTTTGGCAATGAGTCAGCCTGACTCTTCCTGCGATTCATCTTCCTGTCCATATTCTCTTCAGACCACATCTTCTAAATTATGTTGGTTTTAAAAATGCAATTTTTAATCTCACTCACAATAACACTTCATATTTATGTTTTGCTTTCCTGGAATCTACGAAGCATTTTATATCTGTCATTTTAAGGAGACTTGCTCTGCCAAGAGTATTGGCCGGCAGATGCCACACAGTGACTTTGTAGCTGGAGGAAGAGTTCAACTCAGGACTTCGGCAGAATTGTTCCCATTTTGTGACACCGGCTCATAACTATGGCCCTGGACTGCAGTATTTACTTGAGATTGTGCCTGCATACACAATTTGCAAAAAGAGATGGATTTGCATAATATTTTAAATAGTTTATTGACATTACATAGGAATGAAATAGAGGTCCATTCTTCATCAGGTGATCACTCAAGACGTCTGCTAATGTGAGATGCCCACTATTAGGGTTTCATTTCTTACCTATGTAACAAGATAAAGCATGAGCACAGACAGTTTCAAACATGGTTGTAGCTGGGGCAAGTTTCAAATTTGCTTCAGTAGTAAGTAACCCCAAAGAGAAACTTGAATCAGCCCTTCCCAAGCTGGTATCTTGCAGATGTTTGGCATTATCCCCAATGTGGCTGAGTTTATTTTAGTCTAATTTGTCTGGAGGTTTTGAATTCTCTCTGAAAGGCCAGCTCAGAGGAGGAGATCAATCTAACTCCATAATTCCCTAACTCACTAATTCTTCTTGGAAGGCCATAGCTTGGTCAAATGGAGAGAATAAACTGGCTTGTCGGTTCATGACAACACCTGGTGACTTAATGGGGTGTGCTGGAAATGTTGTGTACATACAGTTTTTTAGAAGACAAGATGGAATAAAGATAGCCTACAGTACAGGAACTTATTTTGAATATGGAAATCAACATTCTGTGAAATCTTTTGAGGAAACACTTATCTGCTGGTATAATGCAAAGCTTATGGCTTTACTGTTCTGGGGCTTGCAAAAATGTTTCCACAGTGTAAAAAAGTACCAGAAATCACTTATTGATGTGGCTTTTCCCTCCATTTCTATTACTTACAGCTTTATCGGAATATTCCATATTCCAGACAGGTACCCATATATGACTCATAAACTCAGGGTTAGTCAGTGATTCTACTAATGGGCCATTAGGAACAGGATATCATGCTTTGTTCTTTTATTTGATACACTTCAATCTATCACAAGATGCATGTTGTCATTCCATTGTTCCAGTTCATGTAAAAGCTTAATATTCATTGTTTTCCTAATTGCTTTTTTATACTTGCTTGATGTATTCTATTTTCCCCCCTTCTGTTCTTTTGACAACTGCACAAAAATAGAAAGTTGTCTGTTTAAGCTCCATTTAATACTTTGGCTGGAAAAGGACCTTAATTTAACACCCAACCTCAGCTGTTCTGGAGTTCCCTCAGCCAGCTGAAGGCATACAACAGGCACCTGTCACATCACATTACATCACCTCATATTCTAGTTACCTCATCTGTCCCTCAGTACCTGGCACGGCGTTTAAGGATCACCCAAAAAGAGGAAATGCACCAATAGAAAAAAGGAAAAGATAAATTTAGAAATATTTCCGATTGTCTAAGCAGATCTATTACATCCCACTACAGCGGAGTGGTGAAGTCTCTGTCACCTGGTGAGCCAGGTCCATTCTGCTCAGGCATCTGGTTTTCCTGGGCTACATCGTGACTCCTGCTCTTAGAATCTTAGAACGGCAAAGCTGGAAGGGACCTCATGGATCATCAAGTCCAGTCCATGTTAAGAAGGCAGAGTGAGGATTTGTTCTTTCTTAGGATTTAACCTGCGTTTGCATTGAGCAGTCCTTCAGTCTGAGGATGCCGCCACATAGAAAGTTGCCCTCCGATGGCCGGACAAGTAGAAGACTGTCTTCTGTAAAGTAGTATGGATGGCTACCCTGAGCTTCGGTCCTAACCCACTTCAGCCATGCGTTGTACGGACTGCAGCCCAGAGGATGCAAACGTTTTAAAACCAGTTCCTAAAGCACAGGACACCATGAGGACAAAGGGCTTTCTTCTGATAATAAACCTGCCTTCTTTGAGAAGGGACTGTCCCACCTAAAATCATATTTTCGATTTTAGCTCAGGCAGCCCAGTGTGCCTCCTTTGTCTTTCACCTTTGCTTCCTTTCACTTATAAACTGAGAATGCAGGTTGTGCCAGTTTACAGTCATAACCTCCCCTTTAGACACACTTCCTACAGATAAAAATGTCATGGGCAGGTGTGTCCATTGTAAACAGGACTCATGGTGATCTAGAGAGTAGGTTTCTTTCCAATTCTCTATTCATTAACAAAACACATTCCATTAAAAATATGCCACGCATTCCATTGCCTTTCATAGGGTGGCAGGCAGGAGGGAGCAGTGTCAGAGAACAGAATTTAAAGATCCCAGCATCAGTGGGAGAGACAAGCCAGTGTCCTTCATTGTCTCCACTGATTTCCTTTGCTCATAATGAACAAAACAAAACTTCTGTCCCTAGCACAGATCCTCTCAAAATATGGACTAGTAAAATTCTATGATATTCTGACCAAACTCTGGGAGGCAGTGGAAAACAGGAGGGCCTGGCGTGCTCTGGTCCATGGGGTCATGAAGAGACGGACACGACTTAACAAAAAGAAAAAAATTTGCCCTGACTGGAACTGCTAAAGTGACTTCAGTTTATTCAGCAAAGGAACGTGTGAAGCTTATATCTTGAGCTAGCTGATATGAATAGCCACTGGTGGAGCTTTCTGTACATGCTACCACCACCACCTCCTCATCCATACATCTATGATAAGTGGAGCCTCTCCTTTTTCCAACAAATAGGAGGAATTTTGTATAGTGCCTATCAACACAGAACAGAAAAGACCCCTAAAATACTCCAAGCCAAAAGCTTGCTTCCTGCTTCCTTAACTGCAGATTTCTCTGGTACATGAACCAAGCAGAAGATGTGAATGGGTTGGATTACTTCTAAGAAGGAACCAAAGTTTACTACATCTCAAAGGAAAAAAAAATACAACACATTCTAATAAAAGCTACTTCCAGACAGAAAAATCAAAGAGGCAGATTTCTGGATACAAACCTTAAAATTACAAAATTAGTATAAGAAACAAAGAAATACAGGTAGACATTTCTGGATTGTCAACACAGTCAAACAAAATCATAACCCTTGATATACCGGTAATTAAAATTTGTAATGGCCCTGATTCGACTCACAGTGTGTCTCTGGCCTCTCATTCTCCTGTGGAATCCATTCCCTCTTAGCCAGCTGCAGAGAGGGAAGTCCAGCGGGGAACAAAAGATGCTCTTGCTGGATATTTGAAAATCCCTCAGGGAACCCAATCCGCTGACATCTGTGGGTCATCATTAGCATCACCACTGATTTCACAAACGACCTGTCTTTGGTTGGAATCATGTTGTTTAGAATAGTAAGTCACAACTAGACTAAGCCCATTGAATCAGTGAGATCTGGTAAGTCAACTCCTCCATATGTTCCATTGATTCCAATGGGCCTCCTCTAGTGCAACATACAGTACTGCTCTAAGCAGTAGGATGCTAACTCTTCCCAGATATGCATGTTGCAACCTTGTAACACACACTTTGCGATTTTAAAAGATGTTGCTGCTTAAGGACAATGATGAATTCATTGTCATGACAGACTTATATGAGAAACAATCAAGGGCTGCAGCAGAACACGGCAACGCTGTGTGTGATCCATCTGAACCAGAGTCCTATAAAATGCAAGAAATTTATATGAAATACATCAGAGGCGGAGAGCGTGTGGCCTCTGCAGATATTGTGGGTTTGCCTCTCTTTTTTATTCAGGTGAATTTTTGGCAAGTGACGGCTGAGGAATGGGTTTCTTGTGCATGCGTGCTCTAAGGTTTGTTTGTCTGTTTAACTGAGGTGCTTTAACTTTTCTTTGAAATCAATTGTTAAATCTAATTTAGAAAGTTGTATCTTAATGTCCTGACTTTCTGCTTTTGTTTTTATCTATTTTTAAACTCTTGTGGCAAATTATGTCCCACCCACTTTTAGTTTTGGGAGAAAGGCAAGAGTGGGGGGAAGAAAGAAGAAAGGAAGTAAATGAACTGTTGGATAGCTCAGTGGCATCATCATCATCATCATCATCATCATCATCATCAATGTTTATTACGGTCATTGACCAGCAAAAGTAAGCTCAGTGGCTTAGGAATCTGGCTGAGGAGCCAGAGATGGGAAATTTGATTCCACAGTGTGTCTCCTTGACAATGGCAATTCTAGGTGCTTCATAGGGTTCCTTCCAGCTCTGTAGTCCTAAGAGGAGGATGAGGGTGATTAAATCATCTCTTGTACAGTAATTGACTCTGTTGGCTAGTGCCTCTGGGAGTTGTAGTCCAGGAGCATCCAGAGAGATCACCTTGTGCTCCCACCCTGAAAGAGCGAGTAAGCTTCCTCTAAACTTCCTCTAAACTTGTTTCCTCTGTGTCTTCTTTTGTTTTGGCTTCGAGCCACCTCCAAGTAGACCCATCCCACACAGGAGTCAATGGAGCCTGAAGTTTCTGCATGCACTTGAGTGCTGGATTTGGCCTGGGAAGAGGTCTGAAGGGGCAGTTTAAAGAAATTGGCCTTTGAGTGAACCAGAAGAGAAAATGGGAAATGGGCAGAAATAAAACATTGCTCTTCATTTACGCAAGTGCCCTTTTGTATCTTTTGTGTATGTTGAATAATAAATCTAAGCTCTTTAGGAAGAGATTCTGATTTGTGGGAAATTGATCCTCCGAGCTTATCTCGCCCCACATTAATGTCTTTCACCATTTGGTTGAGTTACTAATGAAAGCAATAAAATATTATCTCCATAAAGAGGTAACTAATTATGAAAACACACTTAAAAAACCAAATACTTCATTCAAACAGTTATGGCTTACTCTTCTGGTGCAAGAAAACCATTCAGCGCACCTTGCAAGATTTTAAAAATATAGTTTAATTAGAAAATAAAAAGAATAAAACCACTAAGAAGATAGGGTCAGACACATAAAAAACATAATAACTATTTATGAGTAGGAAATTATAGTCCTTAAAAGGAGGTTGGGTCATTTCTTTGAACAGCTTCTGGTCAATTCTCAGACTAAGATGTGGTCTGCACACTTTAGACCTGGTTTTCTGTAGTGGGGTAGATGTTCGTGATCTGAGTATAGAGGAACTCTCTGTAGCTCTGTTGTCATGGACAGATCATCATCTGGTGGGGTTTAGATTCAGCGGAACTCAGAGCCTCTGCAGGAGTGGGAGACTGATTAAGATGGTCTGCCGCAGGAAGCTAATGGATCCAAATGGTTTCCTGACAGCTTGTGGGAAGTTTCCTGTCACCTCAGCAGGCAATTCTGTTGAAACCCTGATTGATCTCTGGAATGAAGAAAGGGCTGTTGACACAATCGCTCCTAAGTGTCCCCTCCCTCAAAGCAAAGTCAAACTGATGCCCTGGTTTATTGGGGAGCTGGTGATGATGAAACGAATGAGACAGGGTCTAGAGCAGAGGTGGGATTCAGCAGGTTCTCACCTACTCTATAGAACCGCTTCCTAAATGTACTATTGGTTCTTAGAACCGTTTGTTGGCCTGAGATGAATGAAGGAGGAGGGGCCAGGTGACCAGCGACGAGCGAGGAGGAGGGGGCACAATTAACTGCCTTCCCTCCCACTCCACACTGAGCCGTCTGAGGTGGGATATGGGTGAGAGAGATAAAGCCCTGGAAAGAGCAGAGGTGTCACTGGGGGAAAAGGGGGGAGGATGAATCCTTGATGTCACTGGAGGAAAGCCCATGGCCTCGAGGCAGAGGGTGTGTGTGATTGACAAGGCATGAGGGCAGGACACAGAGGGAAAAAGTTTTGGGGTGAGACCGCTTCAATCAAACAAACAACCATCCTCGTTTTACTATGATTTTTTTCAAGTTAAAGGTACCACATAAGACTGTTGCTCTGCCTAGAAACAGTTTTTTTAAAATCCCAGAGAATATCCAATGCATGAACCAGTGACAGTCTCACTGATCCACGCAAGCAAGGTATGCAATAGAAAAGTCACTCACACCACAAAGAGATGAAACCTCCAAGCCTCATTTAGAGTGGCCCCAAAACTGACAATTTCGGGAGACAAATGGCACACAGAGATGGCCCACTCTGTTAGAAGGAGGAAGACAGCTATCAGTATTTTAACACTAGTAAGACTTACTATTCTTGAAGGCCATATATCCAGGGCCAAGAAAGGAAAACACATAAACATATCAATAGATAAGGGGAATTGAAACTCTTCTCTCCAGACATTCAGACGCATCTTGACCACAGGTCAACATGGGGTGGGTGGGGGCCGGAGGGACTCTGAGGGGGAGGGACCATCATGAGAAGGCAGCATTCTCCAGAAAAGACATACATGAGAGCATACTAATCAAGCATTTGTTGATATTGGCTGTTGTGGGTTTTTCGGGCTCTTTGGCAGTGTTCTGGACCGATTGAGGTGGTGGGGTTGAGGTGGAGTGGCAACAGATTGAAAAGAGACCATACCTTCCAAGCCAGAAGGAAGCGGGGGGGGGAGAAGAACTCCTCAACAGGTGTGCAAAGGCAGCCTCCAGGTAACAACAAGCAGGGCTATCAGTCATTTCAGAAGCAGGAAAGGGGAGGGAAGCAATTTTTACTGGTGAGCTAGGGTGAAATAGGAGGTAAAGGGAAGGAGAGATGTGTCAGTTCTCTGTCAAACCTGGTCATAAGCACCCACTGTGAGGTGTGTGTTTGTGTGTGTGTGTTTGGCACATGCCCATGGTGAGGTTAACAGCAGCGGCATGCCCAAACAGATACACTTATCCAGATATCTTAATCATTTGAGAAGTAGTTGTGATGATACGCAGTAGGGAGACCACTGTAGAAGAAACTCTCATCGGATCCCGCTGTCCTGGGCATTTATTTATTTATTTATTTATTTATTTATTTATTTATTTATTTATTTATTTATTTATTTGCTTGCTTGCTTGCTTGCTTGCTTGCTTGCTTGCTTGCTTGCTTGCTTGCTTGCTTGCTTGCCATTCAGGCATAGAACCTGTTGTTAATTTATTTGAATCCCACCACTGGTCTAGAGTGATGATGGTGGAAAACTTGGAGTGAATCCGACTGAACATGGGGAAGCCTACTTCATGGCAATGATGGCAGAGAAGAAGTCATTCTTTCCTGCCATCATTGCATCTGCACAGAATCATCCAGCAGAGTTCTTTTGAGTTGTCAACAGCCTGTTGCATCATGGCCCGCAGGAAGAGAATGCAGACCTCACAGTAGCTTGCTGCGAAGAATTTGCATGACAGGTTGTTGTGGGTTTTGGGGGTTTTTTGGTCGTGTTCTGAAGGTTGTTCTTTCTGACGTTTTGCCAGTCTCTGTGGCCGGCATCTTCAGAGGACTGGAGTAGGAACTCTGTCCATGCTCTGTTGCATGACACTTTGCAGGCAAAATTGCTCAGATCTACTCTGAATTGGATGCTGTAGTTGATAGAGGTCCATGTAACTATGCCCCTGCTTATCCTTCCCACAGGAAGCCAGGCTGGCCCCATCTTTGCTGTTCTTCCGCAAGCAGGCAAAGAAATTTCTCTTCAAGCAGCCTTTCCTTTAAATGACTGGTTGACTAAGGGGATAGTTTAAAGGGGTACTCTATTGTTTTACTTGTACTTTTGATGTTGCTTTTTTAAAAAAAGCTTTAATATATTCATTTAATTTTTTAAAACATTGTAATAATTTATTATTTTAGCTTTTAACTTTGTTTCTTTTAATACTGTAAGCTGACTAGGATCCTTTAAGTCTAGAGATAGGGAGCATAAAATATTTTAAATATTTTAAATTAATTATGAGTTAATTAGATCAATCTCTTGCTCCCTTTTAAGGGTTTAAGTGAACATACCATCATAGTGAACATACCATCATAGTGAACATACCATCATAGAATCATAGAAAAACACAACTGGAGTCCAACCTCCTACTCGATGCCGGGATACAAATTGAAGGATATCTGCCTAAGTTTCTCTTGAATGCCTCCAGTGCTTGAGGTAATTGGTTCCACTGTTGTACTGCTCTATCAGTTAGGATGGGTTTCTTGACATTCAAGTGAAATCTTGCTTTCTGTAACCTGAGCCCATTATCTTGCATTCTCAGGTGACTGAGAACAGATCCAGCCCCTCCTCTGTATGACTATGTTTCAAATATTTGAAGAGTCATATTTCCCTTCAGTCTTCTTTTCTCAAAGCTAAATATGCCCAGTTCTTGCTGTCTTTCCAGTTTCCTGATCATCCTTGTTGCACTCCTTTGAACTTATTCCAGTTTGTTGGCATCCTTTTTGAAGTGTGGTGTCCAGACCTGGACACTGTACTCAAGATGAGGCCTAGCCAGTGCTGAATAGAGGGGAAATAATGCTTCATGTGTTTTGGAGACTATACTTCTGTTAATGCAGCTTAAAATAGCATTTGCCTGTTTTGCAGCCACATCATGCTGTTGGCTCATATTCAGCTTGTGATCTACAACACTTCCAGGATCCTTCCCATTATGTATTATGAGCCAAGTATCCCTCGTCTCATATCTCTGTGTTTGGATTTTTATCCCCAAGACCATGTCTGGAGAGTCATAGACTGCCTTTTAAGTAGTCCCAAACTCTTAAAGTAGGAATTTAGCACTTCTGCCTTTTCTTTATCACCTGCCATGACTATTTTTGTACCCACTACACATTAACCCTTTTAGTGTCTCTAGCTAACCTCTACTCATTCTCACCTTTTGCCTTCTTAACATAATCCCTGTAATTCTTTGCTACTTGTCTGTACTCTTCCTTTGTGGCCTGAACTTCCTTCCGCTTCCTATATGTGTGCCTTTTAATTTTCCTGAGCTTTTTGTTAAGTCACATTGGTCTCTTCTTTTCCCCTGTCTTCTCCCCTTTTTTTCTTGTTGGATCTGTTTGTAGTTCTGCCTTTAGAATTTCTCTTTTAAGAAACTCCCACCCACCTTGGGCTCCTTTTTTTGTTAGGATCACCTTCCATGGGACCATACTTATCAACTTACCACATTCCTTTTATTTTTTTGCCTTGATTGTTTTAATCAAGGTACTCTCAATGGGACAACAAGCTCATCATCCTGTATTTCTGTGCAGGAATAAGCATTTTTGACACATAATGCAGCTCCATCTCCTTTCCTATTTTTCTTCTTCTTCTTGGACCTTGTATATCCTTCAGTTGCTGCATTCCAGTTATGGAAGTTGTACTCCCAAATTTCAGTTATCCCTATCAAGTCATATTTACCCCCAGAACTAAAATTTCCAGGTTTGTTCCATGACCTGCTGAATGATGGCTATGGGAAAAGGTGGGGAAGGAGGTTATGTCAACTCCATGGGCTATGCCTTTACAAGGCAGCACAACCCCAGCACAGCCCTGACTGAGGAGAAAGGAAGGTGAAAGAGGGGGAGTCACCTCCTTTTTATCTCCTTAAACCTTTTGCCTTGCGCCGCCATTGCATCTGCTGCCTCCTTACTCATGAATAAACCGGGTCATCCTTGCTTACGAGGAAATCATGTAAACCTGCTCATGAGTCAACCAGCAATCCAAAGACCTGTGTAGACCCTTCTTATGGGAATAAACATCTCCAGTGTGAATAGAAGGATTATTCAAATGAAAGATAAATTAGGTCACACTGAAAATAAAAACTTTGGAAGCATGGACTGGGCTGCTCCAAAGTCCAATGTTTGGACAGACCATGTGACTCGTTTCTATGGTGCTTTCTCCACTATGTTTATTCTTTCCTCATATCATTGATTCTATGCCTTGCAGGTCGGGGGTGGGAGGGTAGCTGAAAATTATTTTAGGACTGCCATGTCTGGTTGTTGGTGGTTTAATTCTCCGAGCCCCACCTACAATCCCAATAAGAATTTGCTATCCCTTGCTGCAGTTATTAGTAAGGAAAAAAAGCTCCAGTAGCCTCAAGTGCGTCCCTCACCACTTGCTAATTGCAACATGTGAAGCATTTTAATTATGAATATAGTTGGACCCCCAATTGAAATTACACCCCCCCCACACACACACATACACTTAGACTTAAGTATCCTCTCTCCAAGTGCCATGGTCTCAGTGGAATACCCCAGCCCTTGGCACCTGCCATTATATATATGCATGTATAGTTCCTTCCCCTGATCTGGCTGAATGGTAAGGAATATATTGGACATGAAGTTAGTCTCAAGATTATTTGCTCTCTTGTCTTGTGGAATTCAGAGTCACAGTGCAGCACTTGTGACTGTTGAGGTGATGCGGTTGCTCTGGAAACTGCTCTCAGTCAAAAGAACAGGCAAAACAGACTCACTATTTATTCATTTATTACTGCAAGGAGAGTCACTGAATAGGCGGGGAAGCCCCCGCTCCCAAGAGAGCTTCCTGTGTATACCTGTCCATTGTCCTTTCTAGTGAAGCCAGATGTGAACCAGAGTGAGCCTGAGTGCAGCGTATCTGCACAGAGGGGCAGAGAAGGGAGGGAGGAACCATCCGTGAGCTATTTGCTTACCTCAACACCATCCCTGGTGTTGCAGACCACTTGCTACACATATGGGCGCTCTACTCTGACAATCTCTCACATATACTAAAAGACAAGTCCTTACAGTACGAAAGGTAACAAAGTTCTGGGTTGGGCCATATCTGTATTGGATTGCTTAAAAAAACACAACCAAATAGTTCCCCAGAAAAGAAATCCTTTTACTGTTCCTACTGCCCCATTGTCGTAACAGTGTCCCTCTTTCTGAACAGAAGGTGGAAGATTCATTGACACCTTTCTAAATTCAATCCTATACATATACATGAGCACAGGCTACTTCTATGCAGGCCCATGCCTTCTTGTTGAACATTGCATTTCTGGTAAAGCCTTAGTGAGCACGCTACAAGCCTTCTGCTGATAGTAGGTAGCAGCAAACCTTCCAGTCACAACATATTTCTTTGGGGTTGGAGTGGGGATTTAGCTGTTTTTAAACTGGAGCAACCACAGTCTCCCCCATTTAATCCAGTGTGTCAAGTAAATACTGCAGATTTGGCATCCTGAGGGATTAAACAGTTTTCCAGAATACTCCAGGGATATCCACAGAGAGAATTCAGTTGGCTGTGCCCACTGGATTTGCAAATAAAAGACATATATTGAGAATTACCAGTTTTCTTCTCAATATCTTGATGAGAACCTGTCAGTATTCCAAACTTCCCTCGGCATTTGCTTCACCCGTATGTATCTGTTCTTCTGCTTGTCATTTTGAATTACTGTAACTCTGCCTTTGGAGGTTTTTGAATATTTCTGAATAATGCATGCTTTCTGCTTTGCCTGGGATATTGCTCAGACTGCTATTAATCATTCTGCATTATTTAGCTTAAAGGAACATGGGTGCTCTTTCATTTTTTCTCTCATCCCTGCTTGGTTTTACTTCATTGCCAGGGAAAACAAAATCCCCTCAGCCACCACCTCACCCCAGAAACTGGAGTGTTGTGTATACATAAAGTGGGAATACAACCCTCTCACTTCAGTACAAAGGACTGTACGGAAAAGTCTTCTGCTGGTTTATAGGCTTATTCTCCAGTGTTCCTGATATGAAAGGCCTTGTCGAAGCTGCCTATCCTGTGGAAGTTGGAAACTTCGGCGTGAGCAGGAAAGAGTAATCCCAAACTAGCCAGACCAATCTCTGACTGCTTGTAGGGTCTCATTGCCACTTGATGGATTAGTTGCTTGCTGGTTGTAGCTGTCTTAAAAGGTTAATTGAAGTCCAGGCAGGTATAATATACCTCTGACTCTAGGAAGTCTTGCTTCTGTGAAGGGAGATTAACTGGGTGAGTGAACAAGTCAAAGGAGCGTATCACTTCTGCCTACCTGAGAGTCATGGTTCATTTCAGGTGGGGAAGTAATCCGGGCTGCCTTTCCTCAGCTCACAGAGGCCAGGGAGGACAGATGAATACCTGCTTCTCCTCACCCAGGCTGCCCAGCCAAGGGTGGGCTTCTTGAGCCACTCAACAGTACATGAGCAGACCTCAGAAGTATTACACCACCTTACTGACCCTACAGACTTATCCCTAGGGCAACTATGCACCCCTCATCTGCTTTGGACTGCAATTCCTGTCGCTCCCCCCAACCCTCCATAGACAACGATGAGCGATGATGAGACTTGGAATTCACGAAGAACTGGAAGTCTGGCAAGTTGCCCACCCTTGTCCTAGAGTGATGATAGGTCTGCAGTATCTTTTTTTTTTTTAAAGGAATTTAAGTGCATTTGTTTATAGAAGCATCCTTCGCCTTAAATTTAAAAAGAGAACATGAAAAAAAATGCTTCAAGGATGTAAAGAAGGAAGAATTGGTGGCGAAATCACAAAGTCTGACCAGTCTAAAGCCTTCACAGTTGATTTTCTCCTTGTACATGCTACAGTTTGAGTTTTCGCAACTTGCCTCCGAAGAAGGAAAATCAAGTTTATAGTGAAACTGTTGTAGAGGCCTTCTAAGCGGTCCCGCTATTCCAAAATCTGTTGCTCCTTTTTCTGCCCTTAATTTTGAACAAAATTTTAGACATTATGGCCGATACAAAAATTTAGAAATGGACTGTGGTGGATATTATGGAACCTCTGAGAGTGGTCCTAGACTGTACGTTTCCTAATCACAAGGTTTCCAAAGTCTAGAAACAACTCACAAAAGAGCCACTAGCCACCACAGGGGCAAACAGGTACAGGTAGAAGTTGGCTCTACAGGCATCAACCTAAGAGTTTCTACATATGTGGGACCCAGAGTCCCACATATCCCAGCTAACAATTGCATTGCTGGGATTTGTAGTCCACCTGCCCTCCTAAAAAAACATAAACTCCAAAGTTACAAAAAAGTTCATCTTTTGAACGAACCAATAGCAAATTTTTCTAAAGTTGAGGAATTTCATGTTTTCAAGTAACGTTTAAACATTGATGTCAAGAAACAAATCTCCCAAATTTCTAATGGCCAATGCTGACGAATTCGTTTTCAGATCTAATTTTCCAAGCTCCACAAAAAAAGAGGTGGAAGCGTGTAACTAGCAGCTGCTGACACAAGAAGAAGCCTTCCGTTGGAATCTTCGGGATTTTTGGCCTCTATCTGTTCTTGCCTGGGGGAATCCACAAGCACAAGCATATAGATGAAAGCTTTAACCGTGCTTCTGACGATTATACACAAGGTCATTGGGGTAAATGGAAGCTCTTTTGGGAGCATGGAAGAGTCAGCCTTCATGTTGCTTCCTTCTTAACTGTTCATTTTTCCCATCCCCCTTTTTCAGTGGAGTCTTGAGTCTGAGGAACACTTTAAATCCCCAGGTTATGGGTTTATGATACACCTGGCAGATGTGGCTCTCTCCTAATTAGAAGAATACTGAATACCACTAGTAATGCCCCAAACTGACTGTGAAATCTGTTATTGTCATGTGTTGTCCAGTTGCTTACACGTTGCTTATGGCAACTATAAAATAGTGACTTGCAAAATATCTTCTCATTAACAGCGCTGCTCTCTTCTTGCAAAGCAAAGGTGGTGGGTTGTTGTTGTTGTTTTAAGTCAATCAATGTCTTTTTTGGTCTTCCTTTTTCCCCGTTATAGTTAACTTTTCCCAGCATTAGTGTCTTTTCTAATGAGCCTTCTCTTCACGTGCCTGAAGTACGATAGCCTCAGTTTAGTCATTTTCACTTTTTGGAAAGATTTCGGCTTGATTTGATCTAGTACCCACTTGTTTACCTTTCTGCTGATTTCTGGTATCCATGAAGCTGTTCTTCAACATCCTGCTGATTTCTCTCCTCCCCCCGTCAGCTTTCTATATTGTTCAGCTTTCAATCCATGCAATGGCAACTGAGAATACCATAGTACAGATTTATATTTATTTATTTAAAACATTTTTACTCAAGCTTTCTCATTAAAAATGATCCAAAACAGCACGTATAAAAATACTAAAAGGGACCAAGCAAATACCACATTAAAAAGTGATAAATAAAAACTAAGATCATGGCCACTGGTCCCGTCACCTCCTGGCAAATAGAAGGGGAAGATATGGAGGCAGTGACAGATTTTACTTTCTTGGGCTCCATGATCATTGCAGATGGGGACACCAGCCATGAAATTAAAAGACACCTGCTTGGGTGGAATGTGATGACCAACCTTGACAGCATCTGAAAAAGCAGAGACATCACCTTGCCGACAAAGGTCCACATAGTCAAAGCTATGGTTTTTCCAGTAGTGATGTATGGAAGTGAGAGCTGGACCATAAAGAAGGCTGACCGCCGAAGAATTGATGCCTTTGAAATGTGGTGCTGGAGCAGACTCTTGAGAATCCCCTGGACTGCAAGGAGAATGAACCTATCTATTCTGAGGGAAATCAACCCTGAGTGCTCACTGGAAGGACAGATCCTGAAGTTGAGGCTCCAATACTTTGGCCATCTCATGAGAAGAGAAGACTCCTTGGAAAAGACCTTGACGTTGGGAAAGTGTGAAGGCAAGAGGAGAAGGGGACGACAGAGGACAAGATGGTTGGACAGTGTCATCGAAGCAACCAACATGAATTTGACCCAACTCCAGGAGACAGTGGAAGACAAGAGGGCCTTGCGTGCTCTGGTCCATGGGGTCACGAAGAGTCAGACACAACTTAATGACTACACAACAACAACAAAACAAAAGCAACATTAAAAACACATTCAAAGCACTAAGGCACAACAATCTTTTAAAAATCCCACTGGGGCAGTCAGTTACTGAGGGAAACTTTGCCTGAAGAGAAAGATCATCACCTGCTTGGGGAAGGACGGCAAAGATGGGGCCAGTCTGGCCTCCTGTGGGAGGGGTTCCAGAGTCTGGAAGCAGGAACAGAGAAGGCCCTCTCTTGTGTCCTCACCAGACACACCTGTGAAGGTGGTGGGACTGAGATAAAGGCCTTTCCTGATGATCTTAACACTCAAACAGGTTCATAAAGGGAGACACAGTCCTTGAGATAGCTTGGACCCAAGCTGTTTACAGCTTTATAGGTTAGAACCAGCACTTTGAATTGTGCCCAGAAACAGATAGATTGAGATTATTTTCACTTTGGTTTCCATTGATACAGCCTTACACTTTAAGATCTTTTCTAGTTCCTTCCTAGCTAACTCTTCTAATTCTCAATGATCTTCTGATTTCTTGACTCCAGTCTCCACTTGGATTGATGATTGAACCAAGGTATAGAAAGTCTTCCACAATTTCAGCTTCTTCAAAGACCATATGAAATTATGTAATTTTTCTATAGACATGATTTTTGTCATTTTACTCTTCACCTGTAGTCCTGCTCTTGCACTTTCCTCTTTCATCTTCATCAGGCAACAGAAGTCACTGATGCTTTTTGCCAGTTATATGGCAACATCTGTATATCTTAATTATTATTTCGCCAGTGTTCCCTCCTCCTTCATCTGAATCTAATCCAGTTTTCATTATATGATAGATACAACAATCCAGATTTCCATGATATTTTCTGTAGATTAAATCTACAAGGAGATTAACTATACTCTTGTTCAAAACCTGTGCCTATGAGAAACCATTCTGTTTCTCCATATTTTCCTTGCTTCCTTGTACAAAGGAAAGGTTATGCATCAGGACAATCAAATTTTTAAAAGAATGATACATAGTTTTTCAGGGTCTGCACAATCAAAGATTTTGCGATAATCTATAAAATACGGATTGATTTTCTTCTACAGTTACAGTACTTGGTGCTTTCCAGCAGTCAGTGTATATTCCCAGTTCAGTCTCTAATACCTCTTTGTTTTCTGAATCAAGTTTGATCATCACGCATTTCTTTCTCCTTATAAGTTACAAATTTGTTTGAAATTACTTTGCTTGCATAGAAAATTAATGCAATGGTCCTCTGGTTACTGCAATGTGAAACTTGTAACACAGTTTCTTAGGTCCAGTAATCATAATGGAAATCAGTTTGAAACAAACACGTATAAGATCAGGAGCTTTGAAGATCTATAGCTAAAGAAGATGCAGTAAAAGAGTGTTAAATAACTAGGCCCAGAGCATAACAAAACAAAACACTTATGTCACTTTATTTATTTATTAAAATATATTTACCCCTTTAAAACTGACAGATTTATTTCAGCGTGAGGCTTCATGGATTACCATCCACTTCCTCAGATACAGGTTCAAAAAGGTACCAGACTTAAGTCCAAAAAGATATCAATACATTAATTTATTTTAATCATTCTGCCATAAACACTGCAGCAGTACCCTTACTCCAGATAACCGTTTAATCCGAAGTTAATGCTTTCTGGAGAAGATTTCAAAAGGTTTGGAAAAAACATCCTTATCTACATTGTTGCAGTACAAAGCAATTGAAAAAACAATAAGTAATTAAACAGTATTAAAAAAAACCACCACCTTTCATTTTCCTGGAACAGCTCCAGGGGGACGTTTGTTATATTATGCAGTGTACAGAGTTCCTTAGCAAAAGATAATCCATTCAGACCCTTTGAATGACTGCCAATTATGGCACACATTGGCTTCAGTAACAATGCAGCAGAAGAGCAAAGGAGTTGCTGGATTACATATTTAATTTACTTTAAACACATCCAAACGAAATGAAATTTAAAACATTTATTGAATTCTAAAGCAACTTCAATTCCCTTGAATCTGAAATGTCAGAGCAATAGAAGGACAGAGTCTTTAAATAAAGGAAGCATGAAAGCATTCTGTTATGCCATCCCATAAGATTATAAAAATCTGGGAAATGGGAAGTCTGCCCTTTTAAGGATACCAACAAAACCCTTGTTGAGCCCATCCTTTCTTCTTTGATTCTTAATGAGTAGCATTGCCCTCTAGTGGCCAGCATGTTCAACAGCAGAATCCTCCGCTTTCCCTTTGGTTCATCCTCATCTTTAAGTGGTGATGGGGGTAAGAGGTGCCATTTTGACAAGTCTAAAAAAGAGAGTTGCAGCTAGAATATCAGGGAAGGGGAAGGAGAGTGCATGCATATGTATACTTACAGCTGAAGCTGGGAGCACAGAAACAGAAGCAAGCATGGGTGTTGTCGAAGGATTAGCCCAAGCCATTTTGCTGCCTGAGGTAAATACAAGATGGTATGTATTATTTAGGGAATGTTCAGAGCTTTCCACTATGCTTGACATCAGCAGGCCAGCTTTGAAGATGCAATAGACCACACATTTTTTGGGGGGTAGTTGGCAGCCTTGCCTGAAAAGCAGCAGATCAAACTGGTCTTCTGATGACCCCAATGATCTGAATTGTTACTCAGGCACTAAATGAGCCATCACACACATGATCAGCTTTTTCACCCTCTGTCCAGTCCATCACCAATGTTTCGAATGTTCCTGCTGTGATTGAGATTCCAGCTCAGAGTGCCAGTTCAACTGGGTAGCCTACGGACAAAGATGCATCCTTCCATTTTGGAATCTGCTCATCCCTAGAATTGGAGTAAAGGCCAGTAAACCTTAATGTGAAGCAGTTAAAAATAGTGATGTGAATCATAAAGTTAAGAAGCCATGGAAAGAAGCTGTGTACAGGAGGAAGCCGATTTCTATATATATTATCACTTTGTGCTGGTAGAACTCAGTGGGTTAAAGCAGTGGTCCCCAACCTTGGCCCTCCAGATGTTCTTGGACTACAACTCCCAGAAGCTTTCACCACCACCTCTGCTGTCCAGGATTCCTGGGACTTGAAGTCCAATAACACCTGGAGGCCCAAGGTTGGAGACCACTGGGTTAAAGCACCTGTCTGTAGAGCCAGGTGTTTGAACCCTCAGGTGTCTCCTATGAGAGGGGCCAGTTGAGATCATCAGGGGAATATGTGGTTGGTGGAGTTCTACACACTGATAGATGTGCAGTCTTGGTAGACTATTTCTGATCCTCTGAAGATGCCAGCCACAGAGACTGGTGAAACGTTAGGAAGAACAACCTTCAGAACATGGCCAAAGAGCCCGAAAAACCCACAACAACCAATATTTCTGATTAATTTAGAAAACAGTCACCACAAGTCAAATCTGACTAGATAATTACATAATTACCAAAGCAAAAAATGCTGCTTATATATTGCCCCAAAGGGCTTAATGCACTCTCTAGGCAGTTTACAAATTAATTATTCAGGCTACACACTACCCTTCACCCCACATGGGCCGAGTACTCAATTTATCTACCTTGGAAGAATGGAGGGCTGAGTCAACCTTGAGCTGGCTTCATCTCCTGAAGGCTTCTTCCTATTCTATATGGCTATTGAGGACACAGGAGCTCTATGAGAAAAAGGTGGCAAGAATCATATTCCCAGCCACCTCGTCCACCAGCTAGTTTGTCCCACCCTTTGTCTCATTCTTCATCCTCTCAGCAGGGTATCACCTGTTCTACTAGTATAAGGCTTTTATGAGATCATGCCAATGTGTTGGAAGCCAGCAGACCACTTTGCTCATTTGGTGGCAGACTTTTCTAACCAGTACATAAGTTGCAGTCCATTCAGTCTGAAGCCTTCTGGGGCCGGGAAGTCAGTGAGGCAGAGCTATAAGGAAACACCCGCTTCCTTTTTCTGTGGCACAACGACTCTCTTGTGGTCATGGAATGGTCAGATCTGTCACTTAAAGGGCTCCAGAAGTATTCCAGGCAGGGGCCAAACCTATGACTCCCAGCAGGTGTCATTTGGTTAAGAAATGGGGAGGGGGACACTTCAGATAGTGCCATCACTTTGCCTGAGGCCTTGGTTTTGGATAAATTGTGAGAGAACTGAGACAATACTGCCTATCTTGGTCAAGTAGAACAGAAGGAAGGCATGAATCCCTTTATTGTCCTCTATAGCTGCTCTGAATTTACATCCCATTGATATCAGTGGGAACAAATATAAGTATGACAGCTCCATATTGGAATAGATGTGGATTTCACCCATGTATGTATTGAGGAATGAGGCAGTTTTCGACCCCATTGATCCAAGGCTATCTGGAATTGGCCCATAGAGTTCCTAGTTTTGGCCTACACTGCCAGCGAGAACACCTTTAGCAGTGCAACTACATCCGTTAAGCTTTTCACAGGTCTCCCGAGAGTAGAAGTGCCATCCTATTGCTGGAGTGGCAGCTGCTTTTTCTTCTTGTACAATGACCCTTCAACCAGGATTGCTCAGGGGTGTGTGTTATTTTTTTTTAAAGTGATAACGGGCTTTTGTATGGAAGAGGAGGGGTTTAGAATATTTTAAACATTTTAAGTAATTAAAATAAAGTGTCACTGAATTCTGAAATTGCAGCCATATGGACACTAACTCGTGTAGCTAGACCCAATGGACAGAATCAGGGGCTAGATTCCATGTAAACATCTATGAGAGAGGCTGTGATATCTGATAATTTCCCTGTCATTGGGTTTCTTGAAGATTCATGATATCACATCATCTCAACCATTACTGCCTCCCTGCTTCACTTTGTCTTACTAGACTGTAGGTTTTCTCTGCCAAAGGTTTGGGTGAGAATTAAAAATAATGTTTTCTCATTCATTACTTTGCCTCATAGGAGTTAAATAACAAAGTGCTTCTACTTTCCTAGACTGCCACATAGCACTTCTGTCCCCACAACTCACATCCTCTTGCAACTGAAAAGGTTACAGCTATTTGGGAAATGTGAAATGCTGTATAGTTAACTGTGTAAGTAAAAATCAGAGAATTTGGATTTAGCTAGATGGAAAACAGAAAAGCAACAAGTCATTAGTGGGTTGTGAGCTGGTGAGCTTAGGCCCACAGGAAGGATCTACCTCCATGTCCCATTGGCTACCTACTGGGGATCTATGACAGATGCAAGATGGATCCCTTCTCCGGGTTATTATCCTGACATAGTCTCTTCACTGGAACCAGGAGATGGAATGGACTGTAGAATGTGGGAAGCTGAGGAAGGTAGGGAAAAAACCCACCAAGGGGTTTTTCACTGAGAAGAGGATGAAAAGGAGGTGCCTACCCAAGGGAAGGCAGAAGAGGAACTTGGGCTGTTGACTAGGTAGTGGGGAGTAAGACAGAAGAATGGGCTGATGCTCCAGAGTGGAGCAGGGAAAGCCCAATGCCTGCTCGATAGGCAGCCCCAGAAGGAAGTACTCTGTTACTTATTTACTACTGAAAGGGCTGGCTATAGACTCTGAGGAGAACTCTAGAAAAATCTGGCAAATTCCACCTGAAAGGAGGAAGAAGTATCCTGGTGTGATGGCAGAACTGATCCTGACCCAAGTGCAAGAGCTGGCTAAAGACATTTGTGAAGGCAATCAAATAACATAATGGTTGGACTGTTTGGGTACAGGGTGGGGTGAAGACAGCCTGATCCCATTCCCCCCCCCCCAAATGACTTATTGGACTGGAATTAACTTTCCTATAGTGAATATGGCAGGAGTTCCCAATAAATGTTTTCTGGTTGAGTCGACAACTGTTTCCAAGCCTCCTTCAGGATGATAAATGACACTGGGGTGTATTTTGAATGGCTAACCATTTGCTGCCCTTTGTCAAGGGAAGAGCAGACACAAATATGAATTGTATTGAGGGAACCTGTTCTGTGATTGCGGCTGCTCTTGGGTCCTCGTAATGAAAGAAATGACAGAGTTTGACGGTCCTTCCAGACAGAGAGTTCTTCATGCTAAGGCATGATTGCTCTTTTGCAAAAGGCTACAAGCAGAATTGCAGTTGTCTTTCTATATCGCTGGGGCATATTTTGCATTTTTTTTGAGTCTGCTGCTACTCCCTTACTGCACACCAATTGATGCAACTGGCATGTGATGAGAGCTATAGACAGGAACTTGTTAACTAGCAGCAATTTCCTGTTGTGATTTAAGCCATTGCACTAACAGACCAATAAGATTCTGGCTTGTGTTTTGTGCAACCCTTTCATTTTTCATGAAAATAAATGTACTTTCAATATGTATATTCAACAGGGTAGCTGAATTTTTTATATTTCAGCACACACTCAGTGTCTTTTACTGAGGTTATTATTCTTAAAAATCATCCTTTTAAAAATTGATTTTTTTAAAGCAACACTAAAACACTTTCCTGGGTACATTTCTTTTTTAAAAAAAAGCCCACTTAAATGAAAGTGTCAGAATGGTATATGCCATTCAGATCATCAACATTTTAGTGAGGTAGTTAATGGCAATGACCTCAGTGCAATTATAAGCCCTACCAAGAGCAGACCCACTGAGTCTGTTGCTGAATCAATAGCTGGGAATCTAGCTGATGGATTTTGGCCAATGACTGGAATAGAGGTTGTATCTCAGTATGACCAGTGACAAACAGAGAGAGGGACGGAGGTTTTCTCTGGCAAATTGTCCCTCCTGTGAGTCAAAGTCCCCCCCCCCCCCCCAAGATCTGTCTGTGGGATGGAGTTCAGCATTATGGCTACCACAGCTTGGACTAAAACTCCCAGAAATCCCGGCCAGCACAGCTGGTGATGAAGGCTTCTGGGAATTGCAGTTCAAGAGTACCTGGGTTACCCAAGGCTGGGAATCACTGCCCTAGGAAAAGAAAGAGAAGTTTGTGATGCCTGTGGTGGTGCCAGTGCCCCAGTGGCACAGCTGCAAAAGATGGGAAGAGCAATAAACATCTGGTTGTTTCTTCAGTCAGTGCATGGTTCCAAGGGCCCTTTGGAGCCAGGCATTGGAAAAAGAACTGGTTTTGGGGAACAGCTGCTCTTTAGAGTAGCAAGGACCCTCTTTAGGCTGGAGTGGGAAGTCATTTGACACCCCTGGCATATTGCTCCTTGAGACAACCAAGCCACCATCCCTGCCCTGCGTGCAAGCTTCCATTAAAAACAAGCAAGCAAACAAACAAACAAAAACAAATTCCAAGATAAGGTAAAGGTAAAGGTTCCCCTTGACAATTTTTTTTTGTCCAGTCGTGTCCGACTCTAGGGGGCGGCGCTCATCCCGCTCTTCAAGCCATAGAGCCAGTGTTTTGTCCGAAGACAATCTTTCCGTGGTCACATGGCCAGTGTGATTTAGACACGGAACGCTGTTTGCCTTCCCACCGAGGTGGTCCCTATTTATCTACTCGCATTTGCATGCTTTCAAACCGCTAGGTTGGCGGGAGCTGGGACAAGCGACGGGTGCTCATTCCGTTGCGTGGATTCGATCTTACGACTGCCGGATCTTCTGACCCTGCAGCACAGGCTTCTGCAGTTTAGCCCACAGCGCCACCACGTCCAAGATAGCACCCAGGTATTTCCATGGGAACATCATGCCTAGGGGGGTGCCTTAGTGGCCATCTCTTAACACTGTCCTGCATGATAGCCCATTTTAGTTTATCCCCTCTAGAACACAGAAAACAATAATGC
Organism: Pogona vitticeps; assembly: GCF_051106095.1. NCBI lineage: Eukaryota > Metazoa > Chordata > Lepidosauria > Squamata > Agamidae > Pogona > Pogona vitticeps. The sequence goes on along the minus strand of NC_135784.1, from coordinate 138,181,195 downwards.
CTTTACTTGCATAAAGGTAAAGATAAAGGTTCCTCTTGGCATTTAGTCCAGTCGTGTCCGACACTAGGGGGCAGCGCTCATCCCCCTCTCCAAGCCGCAGAGCTAGCGTTTGTCCGAAGACAGTTTCCGTGGTCATGTGGCCAGCACAACTAGACATGGAATGCCGTGACCTTCCCACCGAGGTTGTACCTATTTATCTACTTGCATTTGCATGCTTTCGAACTGCTAGGTTGGCAGGAGTCTTACTTGCATAGCCTGGGTCAAAAATATTGAATGTATGGATGTTTTTTTTATTAATGAAGTGAAATGGCACTTTCTCAGCTAAGCACTGAGAAAGTGCTTAAAAACACAACACAATTTATTGTGTGCCCTGTAGCATTTCTGCTCCCCCCTTTCTTTCTCAACTTTAGGAGAAACACTGAACTTTTAAACATAAATATACCCTCTAGATGGCAGCATCATAACCCACATTCTTCCAGGGACAGAATATATTTTTCACTATATATGGGAGTATTTTGGTGGCTGCTGCTGCTGCTTAGTGAAATCAAGGGCAGAAGTGAAGTGGAATAGTTCCATGGGATTGGGCCCATATACAGTATGTGGGTGTGTTGTATTCATACAAAACCTCAGTAGTGTGATTGTGGGACAGCAGTGCTGTGCAACAGCTTCCATGCACTCAGTTTGTGAGTGAGTGAGGCTTCAGACCACAGTTGAGAGACAGAATTTATTTCAGTTTGACTCGCGTAATACTGCAGAAATTGACAGATGTTAGACTTGTGCCATGTACTTTGGTCTTCATTAGAACAACTGAGTGTTCCTTGTTGGTTTGTGTTCTAGAGTCTCAACAAAGCATGAACAGAAAGGGATGGTGTCTGTAACCAACCAGTCAAGATTTTGTCAGGCTTACTCTATTGTAGTGGTTCCCAAACTTGGGTAACCCAGGTGTTCTTGGACTGCAACTCCCAGAAACCCCAGCTAGCACAGCTGGTGGTGATGGCTTCTGGGAATTGCAGTTCAAGAACATCTGGGTCACCCAAGATTGGAGGCCACTGCCCTACTGAGTTGTGAGTATCTTCTGCATATTTGAAAAGCATGCCAGGAAGGGAAGTTGAGAGGAGAGTGCTGTTTTGAGCTGTTATCCTGTCAGAGCTTGTTCCTGTATTTATTGCTAGAGGAATTAACATATAGGTTGTTGATCATTGAAAGGTCAGTTCTGGAATATTGTGTAGTCAAATGAGTGGTATTTCAAAATGAAAACAACGGCAACCAACCACTGCGATACTAGTATATACTTTTTTTTTTTTAATGATGTGAACTTCAGATAATTCATGATGAGACTTTTATAGTTTGTCCCATGCTGCTTCATCTGCAGATTTTTATGTATGGTCCAGAACCATAAATTGAATTGTTTTCAATTTATGGTTTTCACCCTATTTCCACTAGTTAAGGAAGAAAAGATCTAACAGCTGCACAATTTCCTTTTGGCAGTCAGTGAGCTTGGGAGTCCTCCTGTTTGGAAGATTTCTCAGAAGTGCAAATGGCAAGGATGGTGTGGAAAGCTCGGCCCCATCATGGGGTAAGGTAGCCCTTTTAGATGGCAGAGGCGTAGGAGCAGGTCCAAACAGCAGTGGCATTTTTCAGGGGAAGGGCTGTTTTGAGGGTCATATGACCTGCCCTCTTCTGCCTCCCCCAAAGCAGCCTGCTGCCCTTAAGATGGAACAGAAGAGGTTAGCCCACATCACCAGAGCAGAAGGAAAATTCAGTTGCCAGTCCGTGCATGTCACAGAAAGTGTGATGGCATTTCTTTTTCTCAGGCAGCAAAATGTCTTGGGTGGCCCCCACAACCCAGTGTTGGGCCAGGAGTCTGCTGTCTATGGATGCCAACACTTCAGCAAACATTTGAAGAGCCTGATTTTCCCAGAGGTTCATATACTTTGATAAAACACTGTAACTAGCTTTTTTTCTTAGTTCTTATGTAGTTGAAGCCACCTACCATAAGAGGACTGAAAACATACCGGCTACGTGAAGGGTCCAACGTTTAGTGATCTCATCTTATGTGTTCTGAACTCTTTTAAGTTATGCAAAAGAATCCTTGAAAACGTTATAGATTCTCTTAATTTCCATGGTTTCCAGCAAACAGCAACAACAATATATGTGACCACAGGTTGTGGTCCACAATGTAAATCTTGTGATAACAAAAAGATTAAGTCGGCCAAATATATCCTGGCTGTCTTCCCATCCACCCCCTTATTCAGTTTTTAATACTGCAAATGAAACTTATATTAGAAACAAAAGATCTGGGAAACTTCAGACTTCTCATGGAGGCTTGAAGTAGCTGATCCTGTGTCGTTGCAGGCTGAGTAGCAGGAGAGATAGCTTCAGTTTTGCCTGATGAGCTGAGGATAGCAGAAGACATTGCGTGGATTGACTAAACGTAATGGAGCCTACAGGTGAAAAGGTCTTGTGAATGAGGTGCCTGGTACACTTCACAGGAGAGCAGTGGGATTTGTTTTCCTGTGGGTTTATCCTGGATGGTGCCATTTCAAGGCCCAGTGCAACAGAATGAATGGTTCATGGAAATTGCATAGGCCTTTACCACATTGTCCTTCCTGACAGGTGTCAGTTCAGGGAGAAATACTGTACAGTTGGTCCTGCTGTGGAGAATAGATATGGAGTGGGGGAAATAATGTCAGGAAGCTACCCATGAAAGCCCTAATGAACAGGAACCGACATCCATGGAGATTTTAATACTAAATCCTCAGCCTTGCTGTTCAGGAAGCAATACAAAGGAGAGATCTTTCACTGAATAGCATTGCTCAAAGTTTTGAACAACATTATAGGAGGATTTTGGCCAAGTAGCTTGGCATTGCTGGATTACATGGTGCTATATGAAGTTGCATGGGATGTGAATGTTTTTAAGACCACATAATTGCAGAAGAGCCATTGCTAAATGGCTTTCGTGTAGAAGCAACTCAGATTGCTGTATAATCCTAGAGCTGAGAAGATCAACCTATACACATGAAGTTATAAACCAAGATATATACTCAAGTGTATGGAGTTGTTCTAATTCATGATGGTGATTCTGATCATGATTCCCCTGGCCAGAAAAAATGTTTATTCTGGATGAATCTAGAATACTAGAGTGTGTTCAGATCTCGTTAGAGAGCTGTTGCACATGTATTGTAGTGTTCCCTCACTATGCTAGGCATTTGGCAGACAACTATGATTTTCTCTTAACAATGCAAACAATCTCCCCAATACATGCACTTTTTCTGACAGTCATCCAGATGTAAGAATACTATTTTCACTCCAGGAAATGATAGCAGGAGTAGCAGTTTATAGGGATGCTTGTAGTGTCTTGTGTTGGACATAATGCATTATTTTGCCCCTGTTCACAAAGAGGATTTGGGGTGAACATGCAAGCGCCCCAGATTTCCTTGGGCCTCATGTAGGTAGCTGGGCCCAAGGAGAAGGCAGTTTTAGGTACTTGAACAATGTATGGTTTGGAAATAGGGTTCCTAAAGGCATTTTTGCAGTCCAGCTACCCTGAGCCCCTCAACATATTAGCAAACTTCAGAAAGTCCCATTGTGCCCTTTAGGGCAGACCTGGGCAAACTGCGGCCCACGGGCCACATACAGCCCGTGAACTGCTCCTGTCCGGTCCGCTGGTTGTCACTCCAGTTCGGTCTGCCCGCCACTGCTCCTGTCCGGCCCGCCTGTCACCGCTGAATGAGCTGGAGCTCCAGTTCCAGTCACCCAGCACGGCAGTAAGCAAAACTCGCGAGATCCAATGCTGGGATCTCGTGAGTTTTGACTGTTACTCTTGAGCCACAGGCTCCGCAGCTGAAGTGATCTTTGCACAGCTGACGTGATGACGCATCATGTCGCCTACGCGGGATACGAGACAGTTGGAGAGGAAGGCTGCAGGGGCACAGAGGACAGGTGAGTTAGCTCAGTGTTGGGGTTCCCCCCCTGTGAATGAATTACAGCGCTCACATAACATCACTGTTTCATTTTATTTTTAAGTCAAGTTGGTTTGGCCCCCGAACACAGTTCAGATTTTTCATGTGGCCCCCCCCTATAGAAATTAATTGCCCACCCCTGCTTTAGGGTTTTTTTTTTGCTGTTTTGAGGACGTGCCAGGATTCTGCAGTTTACAGCAAGGAAAGGAGAGGTAGGAGCTCCAGAGCCCCCAGTCGTCAGTGAATCATGTCCCACCAGGAAGGAGCCTGGGAATACCAAGGCTGAGCTCTGGAAGGCTTTATCCCTGGCAGAAATGGTGCAACCATTATAATTTCCTATTAGGGATGATAGGACTGGTAGATTCATCCTCCTACCAGGTGATGAAATGTGCTCAACTGAGGTCTGAAGGACACCTTGTTGCTGCCTGTATAGCTGCTCCTACCTTACTCTGGGCCAACTGTGTGTTCATGTTGGGTGCAAAGCAAATAGTGGCAGTTGATGGTAGGGGCTTTGACTGCACGCAAGCCTTTTGCAAGCACTTACATAAACTGCTTCTGAAAGCTTGACACGCAATGTTTATGGGAATGTGCAATGATTTTTCAGATCTGCACTGCAAAATTCACAAACCTGCCTTGGCTCTTTTGGGTAAGTCTTTTTATGATTCAGCATTCAGAAAGATAGAAATATCCACTGGAATACAGTGACAACACTCATACAACCCCATATTCTACCATGCAAAGTCTGCATGTTCTTATTTGCCATAGTCTACTAACAGAATGCTAGACAGAATGGTTCCTTGAGCATTCCTATGCCTCATGAGTTGACTGGATATACAAATTTGGCTAACCAGAGCTGGCAATTCAGTTACTGAAGCTGATTGTCATTGTTTCTATAGATTGGTGCAGACTGATACAAACTGTATGAGACAGGACAATAGGTGAATTGATGCTGTATATATCGGATGACTAAAAATAAAAGAGTCAAGGTACATGTCTTTTCTTTTCAAAAGCGTTTAATAGTACACATTTTTGTCATTTGTAAAGATTTACACTTTTTTTAAAATAAAAAAACATTTTTAAACCCAGTAGTCCCCATTAATTCCACCTTTTGTTGTCTTGACCAAACATCCAGGTTTAGGTCTCTATACCTGATACTGTATAACAATATATTAACTATTAAATACAAAGTTCTAAAATAGTTACTAGGTTGTTAATGGACATTGGTATGGTGGCTACTCTAGCAATTTGTGTGAGAGAGTCTATGTGGGTTGTTATAATCATTGGGGCACAGAAAGGGAAACTGAGGCATACTTTAAAACTGTAAAGTTCAAAACCAAACTTCCTTTTAGTGCAATCTACTGAAGCAAAAAAGAAAAAAAATGAATTGTTTCTGTTCTTCCTTTTTCTGAATCATCTACAGTTTAAATAACCTGTCCTCTACTTAAAAGGTATAGAAATACTATGTGCAATGTTTGCAAGTATGGAATTTACATCGTCTTTTTTTTTTCATGGTAGTAAATATTTACTCTCATAATATACACCGGCAAAAGCAGAATATTCTCTTCCTACCAGTATACAGTAAATCCACAATATTAAAGTGCTGGTGTGCTTTAAAACATATTGTATAGTATTTATCATTGGGGTTTGTTAGGGGAAGTATACTTTAGGTTAATACATTTTAAGAAAGTAACTTAGAACTGCAGCATCATGAAAACAAGAGTAATCCAGTTCTAAACACACTTAGATGAACAAAAGTCTGATTGATGTAAGTTGGTAGGAATTGTATGCACATAAAATGGAGAATTCACACACACATCTTTCGCCTGTTACATGCAACTACCATATGATAGCCTAGTCATTTGATGCATTTGTTACTAGTCAGAAGGGCTATCAGTGGATTCAGAATTGGTATCAGATTAATCGTTGGCTTTGAAACTAATAATCAGTTATCAATAGATCAAATTTCATATGTTATAATCTTGCTAAAACCTTTAGTAGAAAAATATTTTCTGTTCCATAAAAATAATATATGAAATGAAATGTATGTTTTTTGGGTTGCTCATAAGCAGCCCTATATTGCTACACTGTCATTCAACTGATATTCTGCAGCCAAGCTTACTAATACATTAGATGGTCAACGTATGCTGAGTCCAGAGCAGCTTGAAACCGTCCACCTAATACAGTCTACATGGTCAGTCCAGATCAGAGTATTTCCTTGTTGTCCACCTCATGTGTAATTTGGTATTTGTGTGCTATGAATGGGATTAAAGCCATGCAATACAATCTTAATCACATGTTTTCAGAAGTTTCATTAAATTCATTAATACTTCATAGAAACTGTACCTCATTATTCCCACTAAGAAAATGTCTTACTTCTCAGCTGCCACTGATAAGAATTTTATTACACACAAACTTTACCATTGATTGACCAGGAGAACAGCATGTAGTTCAATACACATATCCAAATTAATTGTGGACAGGTTTGTAACCAGAATTTTTGAGCTGGGGGGGGCTGAATATAATTAGTGTGGCCATTATGGTTAAATTAAAAGCAGGCAAGGCATGTTGCTTGTAAATGTGGTATTAAACAGGCTCCACATTCTCCACAAAGATACACATGCAAGGTGGAGTGAGCACAGTTTGGTGAAGTGAGGATAGTGACCAGTTTGTCCCTGTTTTTTGAATGGGGACACTTAAGAGATGTTGCAGTGGGGGTGGGGCAGGCCCCCATCAAGATAATGGGATAGATTCCAGAAATAAGTTAATGCCATGGTTGTAGTCTCCATCCCATTGAAGTAAATTACACAAGATCAAAGTTGCACTCCATGGGGAAAATTGTTTAAATAAAACTCACTGAGTCAGAGTTGTAAAAAGCATGGCGCCTGTAGGTTGCATGCATGAGGAATGGTCATGTGACTGGGCTCTTTGAAATATGTTGAGTACTAAAAATAAGTTATTAACTTCTGCAAGTTACCCTTGGGGACAACAGCTCAGAAAAGATCAGAACTGGTCTCAAAATCTTCATGCCTGTTTCCAAGACACTTGGCAAGCTTCACAATTGCTCTAGAGATTTCTACAAAAATATATGTTAAAAAAATCAACATTACCATTCTACAGAATTTGTGTATATTTCTTTAGAACCTTTTGCTATTTATTTGTTTTTTTAAAAAGTCAACTTCTATTTTAAAAAGCCCATCCCAAAGGTATTCAAAATTCTGTGAAGATTATTGCACACATTGTAGTACTGTAATTGGATTTTCAAAAGGGCAACTAGAAAATATTTGTATCACAAAATAGTTTACATGCATTTTTCCTGACTGCGTTAGCTTACAGTAAGTTTTGTATTGATCTCTTTATTGAATATGATCCTAGGAAGCAAACCCTTTGATTTACAGATATTCAAACAATGCTTCTGAATGAGAAAATCCCCAAGCACTAAAAACAGAACATTACGGGGGGGGGGGGGGAGGCAATTTGTTACAGTTTCTGCTATTTCAGTTCAGATTACATTTTGCACCACAATTTAATCCTAAAATATTGCACACTGCATTACCCAGATATTGTAGACATTGCAAATTGGATTACAGCCAGATAAAAACTGTACATTTTTATTATGGATACCACCACTGGGTTGACATACCTTGCCACTTCTTTCTTATCAGAAAGCCCTGTGCAGATTTTTAAGGCTATGCAGAGTCAGTAGCAGATCATAAAGATTTGTTGCCTGCTTTGTTTCAGTTGTCTGTGCACTGCATTGGTTTGTCATGATAATATTGTAGTATATGTGAAGCCCAATGTATGTAGGCCCAGTCATGTGATCTATACATCAAGGGTGGGGAATCTTTAGCCTCTCTGTAGTTCCCACTCTCTGCATGGTCAATAGTGTGGGCACTGTTTTTCATACTCTCTGATGAGCTAGAGGTTCTCTGCCCTCTGCTGCACATTTGGTTGTGTGATGAACAAATTCTTAGGCTGGAATCAGCATGCGCTGGTCTCTCTCTCTCTCTCTCTCTCTCTCCAGAAACATGATGGATAACTGGACAGATGTAAAGAGCAGGTGGCATGTTTTGGGGAAAGGGGAGGAATAAGGGAATACAATTCAGAATCCAATGCCCCCCGGTGAACCTCGATTATCTGCAAAGGGCTTTGTTACATGGGTAATATCACCTGGAATTCAAAACCAAAATGGAAGGATTGACAACTTTTATTATTGTTCCATTACATATAACCAAAGGAAAATCAAAACATCAGGTTTCTAAGAATTGTATGAATTGGTGGTGTGGCAATATAGTTACCAGGTCAGAAAAGCCACTGCTTTCAATTGATGAACCTCTTGAATTCAAATTCCTGTTTCCGTGCATCAGAGTCATAAAAGCATTAGGATACTGTATTTAAAACATTAAAAAAGAAGGCATAGTATTGAAATAAGATTTCATTATCGTGGAGGGCAACACAGATATAGCACAGTTTCTCCTACTTCACTGTGACTTAACCTGATGGCAACATCCACCCCAAAGTGTCTTCAGAGACGTAAATCTTTCAATTCAGTGCCAACTTTGGCTTGAATGTTTAATTCAGTTCCATGTTTCACTTAAATGGGAGACTATATGAGTGAATAACAGAGAATTTCTGTTAGGCTTAATTAGATTAATGCTGTGTATCATGACTGCAGTCCTAAATACATTTACATGGAGGCCAGATAAGCTGAAATCAATGGACCTATTTTAGCAAAAATATAGGCATGTTGTGGAAAGCAGCCAGCTTACAAGAAAAGCAATGCTAAGCCCTGTTGCACCAGTCAGTAAATGTTTGGCCACTGCACAAGCACCTACTAACTGTCTCAAGTCAGGCCTTGGGATCTCTGGACGCGCAGGGTACATCAGCACCTTATTTGTTTCAGGAGTGGCCCTCTATTCCCTGATTAATGGGTTACGGAAGGGAAGTGCCAAAGGAAGAGGAGGTACCTAGCCTGGGCTATACGTTTTGTTCTCTTTGTATAACTGGGTGAGTGCACAAAGGGAATGATGGCAGAAATAGGGCAACATATTCAGGTCTCATAAGAAAGTCTAGACATTCTCTTCAATTTCCCCCCCTCACTGGTCAAAGCAGTGTGGAGGATGAGCCTGCATGGCTAGTGGCATAACATCAGTTGCCAGCACCCAGGGCAAGGCAGGTATTGCACCCCCTGGAGGTCTCCTTGGGAAGTGGCAGGAGAGGGGGGGGCTCAGTGCTGGCAGAGCCCTTTTCCCTACACCAGCCCCTCCACACGGCCCACCTGCTCCCCTTGTTTAAGCTGGGGGAGGAAGGCCAGGGTGCTCCGGGCTGTCCTTTGCCCTCAGGGCCACCCTCTCCAAGGAGGCAGGTCCACTTGGCTGTCACCAAACTCTGCCACCACCACCACCGCCTGCCCGGAAAGGGGGAATAGAGTGAGCGAGGCAGCTGGAGCCAGAAGAGGGGAGGGGGGGGCGCAAGGCTCATGTACTTTCTTGTCTGCTGTGCACTCCACCTCACTTCCTGGCTCCTTGGCAGGGCTGAAATTTTGTACCCCTAAGCATTTTGCATCCAGGGCAACCACCCGTGACCTTGCCCATGCTACGCCACTGCTCATGGCATGCTGCCTGGAGTGTTAAGATAGGACGCAGAAGTGCTGGATTCACTTCCTCACATATATTTGGGCAACCTTGGATGGAGTGTTCTGCTGCTTACTAACCTACTTTACAGGGCTGATGTGAGGGCTGGATGCCAGCCAGAACTCCCCAGTGCACAGCCAGGACACAAATGGTCATAAAGGAGGAATTAGACGGGGATGCCGTTTTCTGAACTCGGACAGGCTAAAGCTGTAAAGACACAATCCAGAAAGCTGGATTGTTGTCATGATGTTGTTCATTTCATTGTGGCATCTGTGGAGGTCAAATGTTTACTCTTAGTGCTTACTTTTTTTTGGCAAAGAGATGGTGCAGCTTCAAGTCCTTTGGGGAGGGGGGGGCGGACGAACGTAACACCTTTTCATGAGGAGCCCCTTTCCCTGATATGGGATTCTCTCTCATTATTTACTTTTGTAAAGTAACTTTCCAAGCTTAAGATTGCCTAAGAAAATCCTTCCATTATTGCACAACCTGGAGCATTTCCCTGAAATTTTCGGTATTTCCTTCCCCCTTTTCCTTTGCAAATCTCAAATAGGCCTTACTATATGACTGTCTTTGCCAATCTGGTGCCAGCTAGAGATGATGGTGCTTGTATTTTGACACATTTGGAGAGCATCAGGTTTGGAAAGATTGCTATGGCTTGAACAGCAACCTGACACACACATATTAGTGGCTAGCTAGTTTGCTAATGCAAACATCACAAAGCGGTAGGAAACACGAGACTTTGCTAAGGTTGTAGGCACCTTAAGTAACTAATTGGGATCTTTAGCTGTTTTCCCAGAAGCCCATTCCACTGAAATAAATTATTCTGCATAAATGTGTTTAGGATTGCAGTATCAAAACGTATGAATTTATTCTTATACTGTTCTAGCTAAACCATGAGTGCAATGAACAAAAATAAGCGTAAAGGATATCCAGGGAATGAACTTGCTATTTGGGGCAGTTTTGGATGAACTCAGATGAAGAGGTGGTGTGGCATGTTGGCAAACAACCAGGGAGGTGGAGCAGGGCAGGGAATGCATAACTGCCACTAGGCACTGGCCGGTGAGTGGTACTCATTTCCTTGGGGCATGCGGTGATGGGAAGCGGACTATTTGTGCAAATGTCAGCTGCTCTATTACAGGGTCCCATTCTTGCCCTAGAAAAGGGAGTGGGATGATGCTGGGCAAAACACACGTGATTGCTCTGTTGGGTTACCAGGTAACATTGGAAGCCTGAAGCATTAAAACCATTTCTCCTTCCCCCAGGTCACATTCACTGCATGTAGGAGGAATAATAGGAAGAAGAGAATGGCCCTTATTCATGCTTGGCAAGGTTTTAGGGAGCTCTACAGGAAATGGCAGCAAAAGCTGGCACAGAAGACATTTTTGTGTATTGCCAAGAGACAGGTAAATTTGTATACAACATACATTTTTGAAAAGTCTGTCTGCTTACTCTGTATGTTCTTCTGTCTGTGCACTTGCTTTTGCTTTTAAATCATCATAAAAATCATTTTTGGATTTTATTATTATTATTATTATAATTATTTTAAAAATACCATTACAGTTGTAAAAATATCCAAATGGCTATTTTCTACAGAAAATAGGTGATGGGTTGGTGAATAGTGTACATTATAATTGCAAATAGCCTTGTTTCTTATTGACCAGGGGGACACATTTTCTCTGTAATGCACTAATGGCTACATCTTGTGCTTTGCAAAACAAAAACAAAACAAAAAAAGGGAGCAGATTAAATATGTTTCTTTTTTTTAAAAGGTTAAAATAGTCATTTTTTTAAAAAAAAAAGCCCATCATAATCTCAGGAATATTCTGAGATACATAAAACAGAAGAAAAGAAACCAGTTTTTTAAAGCCACAAAATGTACTACTTCCTGCAATGCTAGGTTCAATTAATTTAATAAAATAGAATATACATTATAGACTCTGAACAATGTATTGCTTTTACCCAAGCAGAACTTATGCTTAAGTAAGCGTGATATAGCTTCACCACTCCTTCAACCAGCTAGCTCTTTAAACTTTCTTTGGATTTTCTTTTTTTTTTAAAAAAAAAATCAGTGCCGGTTTAGAATAGAGAGGTTTAATTTATTACATGAGGGAGAAAAGAAATGTTTGGCACCAATAACGAAATAAAATAAAACAAAATAATAATAATAATAAAAAAATAAAACTCAAGGGTCCGTGTCTGTCTGATCAAAGGAGAAACTAGGGGGCATCAACAAGTCTTTCTTTGGGGCCGGAGAGACGGACATACTGTCTGGAAGGGCCGAGTCCCCTGCGTCCATCGAATCCTTGGAATCCCAGGAGGGAGCCCGTCTTCTCAAGCAGACGTCTGCTGTGGGGGCGGGGGATGCAGTGCGGGATCCCCTCAGGAACAATCGCTGTTCATCGGGTGGCTCTATGGATATACAAGGGGGGCTCAGTTTTTTCTTCGGCCGCGTCCCCGGCAAGCCTTCCATTTCACTTAAGACCTGACTGAGGAAGCCAGAAGAGCTAGAAGTGGTGGAATGATGCTGAGGACTGTTTTCCATGGAACAAATCTCTATGGAATGTCTCCTTTGATCATCTAACCAAGATGACGGTTTTTTAAGAAGACCCTGCGTATCTACGCTGTAGCACTTCTTCAGGTCTTTCAAAGTCACATTGCCACTGTTGCCCAAATTTCTCTTAGGGGTCTCAGGTTGAACCACGGAAGAGGCACTCATGGCTGAACAAGTTCCTGAAGTAAAAGAGCTGTTTATTTCTGATACTTCTTGGTCCATCGGGTCTCCAGGTAGTTCTTGAAGCGAATCTGTACAGGCACATAAATCTGGAACGTGCTTGGAAATATTATACTGGTTGCAGGAATGTTGTTGCGTGCGAACGCTTGATCGCCTCCAGTTGGCTGCCTCGTTGGCTTCTGAGGGCATCAGATCCTCACTGAAGGGAGCTGACAAATTTGGATCAGAGAGTTCACTCACCTCGACACGGATGTTCTCTCTGCTTTCTGAGCTAGGGGTGTCCAGGGAGTCATTTCGTATTGCCATCTGTATGGATTTCCAAGGGATTAAGAGGGGAACAGAGAACAACAGACATAGCAGAAAATTAGTACAGCCTAGGCGCATAAGAGAAACCTCAAAGGTAAGAAAGGAACCTTTAGCTTCGAGTGCCGAAGAACCTCGTTCCTATGAACACCAGAGGCAATTGTGGATGTTCAATTAAGACCTGAATGATACTACACAAATTGCATGTTGTTAGAAGTATGAATGTGCTCAAAGACTTTCCTAGCATAAGCTTTCTTACCTCTAGCATCATGCAAATAAGCTTGCTTGGTATTTGAGAGGTAAACATAGGCTTTGTTTGTAAGTCTAATTGCTTCAGCACAAAGCTCTGTGGAATCGCTATCAACTCCTAAAGACATCTGTATTATCTGAGATTCTTTTTGGTCTCTCTCTCTCTCTCTCTCTCTATCTTACGCAGTGTCACTGCTGTCACACGGTCTAATGCGTGCATGCAGTCCATATATATTTTGTACTCCTCTAACTGTTATGACTCCAAACCACTGCATTCTTGTGCAGAATATAGTTTATATGATACACATACATACACACACGCACACACACACACATATACAGCATATGTATTATATATGTGTGTGTGTGTGTGTTTATATATCATAATCCAAATGTCAAATAAGGAAGAATGTGTTGCAAAATGTGGTAAACAGATACAGCCAGATTTGGTTAGAAAATTAGCATTATGGCACTGTGCCACATTGAATTTCAACAAGGCATATCGTATAGCGCTCAATGCACTCTGGCCCTTTAAGCCTTTACTGCTACACCTGTACCCAATTCTGTCCTGAACCTTCTTTTTCTTTTAAATTGCAGTCCCTGTGGTAGGAAATCTTTGACACAGAAGGCTGCTATGCTGGCTGGTTTTGGTAAGAGATGCCAGATAAGGAGAGGCATTTTTTTTCTTTTCTTTCTTTCTTTTTCTTTCTTTTTTTTTGCAGTTGTTTTTACCAAAGAGGCATTCAAGAGAAAATTGGACAACCATCTGTCAGATCTGCTTTGATTTGGATTCTTCCAATGGCCTTGCAGTTTCCTTCCAACTCAGTTATTCTATGATTCTATGATTACAGAAGCTACATCTTTTATTTAAAAGTTTTACATTTTTGCAACATTACTGACAATGAGATAAAAGTCAGTCTTTGCTCTGGATCTGCGAACAAACCAACAAAAACACGTTGTTACAAAATCAAGAGGTGATTGCCTTGTTTCCTTCATTGTGAGCAGTGTTTATGTTTGATATAAACAGCTTCTTATTTTAAGGGGAAAAATAAGGCAAGGGGAAGATTACCTTTTTGGGCTAGTGATGGGTGGTTAGAGATCTTTGGGATGGGCAGGAGGACCTTTTTAATGGCCCTGTACTAGCCTTCAGCATTAGAAGCTGCTGCCTATCTTTTGTGCAACAGCCATTTTAAAGGTACAGGAGTGTGGCCTTACTGTGTGGTGGGGAAAGAATATCATATGGTTCAAGTGCGGTCTTGCACTGCAGCTCATGTTCTATTATGGGCATGGACACACAGTGATGTGGACAAGTGAGGTGGACTTTCATACCACAAGTTGGCAGGCAGCTTGTAGCATTCATGTTTATTTTTCAAAAGTGAAGTAATAGGTAACTACTTTTGAGAAACAGGAAGGTAAATAGTTGCTTGTAGAAAAGTATAATGTAACTATTGTTTTAGACCTCAGAATGGCAATTATAATTGATTAAACTCTGATTTTAATATGCAGAACATTTCATGGTACACATGATTACTTTTCTTGTTATACTGTCAGACATCTAATTGCTAGTAAGAATTCAATTTCAGAAACTGATTGCTTATTAAAAACATTCAATTCCTCTGCTGAAAAAGAACAACTGCTCTGTTGATGCCCATTGAGTATTTTAACAGCTGCAGAATGGAATGTTTTACACCTTTGTTTTACAGTCTTGGCCTAGGAACCAAAGAATCAATGCAGCATTCTTCTGAAAACAAGGGCTCTTACAATGCACTGGCAGGAAGCATGTTCCTCAAAAGAGAAAAAGGCTTTATTATCCCTCAAATGCATTTTATGGCCTAATCTTCCCCTGAGAATTAGCCACTACTGGTCAGGCCTTCCAAGGCCTGACAGGTAGTGGCTGGGGGGGACTCATTAATTGCGGGTTAGAAGATTTTAGACATAGTAACCGGCTTGGTCTATTGTTCAGCAGTGAGAAATGGAAAGGAGGCTGAACAACGAGGGAGTCAATGACTAAGGAATGTCCATGGGCCAGGTCTACGGTAAGCCAGATTTAACTACTGTGCACCGGGAGAGAGGAGAGAAGAGGAGAGGAGAGGAAACAGAAAATAAAATAAACGTAATAAAGAGAGCACTAACCACTGTATGTACAAATATCTTGTGGCCAATGTTTTCATGGCTGAAATCCTGTTGCTCTGTTATACAGTGGAAGGCAAGAGGCATTAACATCGACTCATTTCTAGTTGGCAATTAATGAGCTGCCACTACAATTATTGGGGCATATGCATACACTGGCTTGGCAAGCACTCAAGAATCCTGGTGGGGACTCAATAATTGTGAGCTAGAAGAAAATGAATTTGCCTTCTGCTTGTGTATCAAAGTAACAGGATTTCATCCAGTAATTGGAGGATGTGGAAGAAGTCTCCCTGAAAAATATGCGAGGGCTGTGAATACAGTTGGGCGTCCCCTGGGCAGCTGATTCCCTCCACTCTGGAAGTACAATTGGATTGCTTCTGGCATAAACACAGAAGAAACCAAACTGTTGGAAAATAAAAATACCAGTAACTATTAATTGAGAATGATGAGATTTATCCAGGAGAGCTGTTTCAGGGCAATGTTCCTTAAAATGTCACACTTGGGTATATTCAGATTTACCAAAAAAAGTATATTTTGTTTTGTGGATTTTGTACTTTTGGCATAAATGTCCATTGAATAGTTCCTTACAATACTTCCTATAACAGAGATGCGGAGTATGCAGTTCTCCAGCTGCATTAGATTGCAACTTCCATCCTTGCTTCCCATGGCTATGATGCCTGAGGCTGATGGAAGCTGCAGTCCAGTAGCAGCTGAAAGGCTACATATTTCCTGTACTGGCATAGAAGAAGTGAGCTGACCAGCAGCAGAGATATTCTTGGGGGGCATTCACCACAGTCTGCAACATGGTGAGAATGGTGCTGCTTAAACTATGTGTTCTTGCTGGTGATATACTGGATTGCTGCAAGTAACAGAAGAAAAGCACAAACATGGCAAAGCCTTCTTGGGGAAAAAAGGACATATATCATGATGGGTATGCTACTTATTATCCTTATTAGTTTTGTCTTTTACCACTGTCTGGGCTGGCAGTAGCAGCCACTATTGGAAAGGGGCTAAGAAAAGAGGCCAAGCACTTGAGCCAGTCACAAAATGTACTTTTACAAGCTACAGAGTAGCTTGCTCAGATTTGTTTTACATAGAATGATGAAAACAGGTATTTTTAATTTCCTCTTTTGTGGGCTCATAACGCTACTGTTTCAATAACAGGTGAGGAGATGCAAGGAGCCCACAGGCTAAACAAATTAACAGAATGAATATGAATGTATGCACACGCACGGAAACCACACAGAGACTGATTTTTTTTAAGTCCAAAGGAACAGTTTTCCTAAGATTTATGCTTTCTCCAAAATCACTCAGCACAATAGCATCCTAGCCAAACAAGAGACTTTGTCTAAAGCACGAGGCATGGGTTTTCTGTACCTTCACAAAAGAACTTAAAGAATGCTTTGGGGTCCACAGCAACCTCTGGCAACTCAAGGCCTCAAAGTCTCATTGAGTTTTCTCACTTCTCCAAAAAAGAATTGACCAAGATAAGAACAAAATTCTGGCCTAGAAGGTAGGCTGGGAGGAGGAGGATCATTATGTTAAGATTTCACATTCAGGAGCTTCAGTTCAATCCTGTGAAATAGCAGATCTTCCTGTGAGAGCTCACATACCACATGGAAAGGCCATGGCAGTGTCTCAAAAGCACCAGGGATCTAGTTCAATCCTAACTGTGGCCAAGGAATTGAACTAGCCCGGCCTTCTGTAAGCTACAGCCCAATCTGAAATCTTCAGAGACTTTAGCTCTGCTCAGGCATTATTGTTGTTGTTGTTGTGTAGTCATTAAGTAGTGTCCGACTCTTCGTGACCCCATGGACCAGAGCACGCCAGGCCCTCCTGTCTTCCACTGCCTCCCGGAGTTTGGTCAACTGCTCAGGCATTAGGAGTAGGTAAATAAACATGCAGGAAATGGGAGTGCTCTTGCCCTCTTCCTCTCTGCAGTTGCTTCTATTGCTTTTGTCATAAAAGACAAAAATAGCTATGTGTAGGGACTCTCCACATGATCTGCAATTAGAAAAAAAATCAGTGTTCTAGACCATATAGACTAATGGAAACAGGAGGCTCACCTCTTTGAAAGTAATTATTCAGATGAGGACAGAAGGGGTGGGCCTATACCACTTTCTTGCCTCATACTATTCTCCTATTTTGCACCATTACGGAACAGGGGAAGTGAAGTAGTAATGGCTCCTTGTCCAGCCGAAAAAAGTGACTCCAGTGAGGTACCTAGCATTGGACAAGTTGCCCCTCAAGCTATAAAGTGAGAATTTTCAGGAGACATTTATAAAAAATTAGAATTTTAGGATAACACACTGCCCAAGCAGCTTTACAACCTCCTTCTTTACAGGGGCTCCAAATTAATTGCATAACTAAGACACCTCCACTTGGAAGATTTCTGAGGCTCATGTTTTATGTGTAAGACACATAAGAATATCTATGAACAAGATACCACAGTTCACGACAAGGTTTCTTGCTCTAATGTGGCACCTTTTTCTACGTGGATCACGGTACCCTTGCATGGTCCAGAACATTGCTCACTGACCATGGGTACAAGATTTTTTGAGGGGGGGGGAGAATGCATTTAGGTGCCCTAAAAATGAAATGAGAAGAATCTATTTTCAGCACCCACATGTTTGAAATGCTTCCCCAAATCCCTCTTTAATAAGCTTAATGCCCTATATCATATCTTAGACTGGCATATAAAAATGCTCAATTCTCAGCAACTGGTTTTGATGGCCAAGAAAAGAAGGTAAGGTAGGTAATATGATCACTTATCCTTGTCGTATTGATGGAAAAGGACTGTACTCTTATTCTTTGGCTGTCAAGGAGCACGTTCATGGGCTAGAACCATGAAATCAATTAGCTTACCTGTTAGTGTACACTAAGTTGGCAGGCTAGCTCAAGCACTGGCCTAATACGCTTTACAAATTTAGCCTGTCAGGTTAATATGCTAGATTAATGTAAGCTGCTCACCTTGGAGCTTCATACTTGTGTGTAGGGGCTCAAAAATGTAACTGCCTTATTTTGGTATTGTCAAAAAGGAAAGTAATGACCTGAATAAATTTGGGTTAGTAAGTCATCACTTGCATGATATGCTCTTTTAGCAAAATGAAAAATTGTGACTTTGCACTTTGTATTAATCTAATCAATCTAAAGGTTGAGCCACACTGGAGTTTTTTAAAACTGTAGACAAAAGTTTAAAAATTCTAAAGTCACTTCTAGTGAATAATATGTTTTGGGCACTGAACTTAAATCTCACATGTTATTTAAAAAATCATGAATAAGAACAGAAGAAACACAGTTTCAAAATAGGTATTCCACTGATGTGATATAGTCATATAGGCAGCTATTCTATAGGGGTTGCTTGTGATTCAGTGAGATGATCAGGAGTATCCTATGATCAGTTGACTAATTAAAGGACCAGACATCTAACCTTTCACTGTGGCCAGCAGGCAATCCAGGTCAAGGGATAGAAAAAGGAAATTCCTCCCCTCTTTTGTCAAGGAAAGTATATTCCCCCTGACCCATGAACATGGAAATAATTCATTGATTTTAATTTCTTAAGATGTAACCCATGCATTTTTGGCTTATCAGGGGCATAATGGCAATAATTTTACATTTTACCCAATGTAATGCTTTCAATCTAGTCTTACATTATTAATTACCACTATGCTATCTGGCTAAGTGGACACCAGTTGGGCTAGTTCTCTTTTGCAGTTAAGGGTTATTTGGCATAGTAATTCCTCTGGTAATTAAAAGTGTGTTGAGAGATGATGGATTGACTGATTCCAATGCATGATTGAAAAAAAAATCAATTGGCAGTCAAGACAGAAAAGTTATACAGTAAGTAAAAGACCATCTGCTTACTACAGAATAAAATGCTGCCCCTCAATTAATTATTTTCAATACAGTAGCTATACAGTGATATATTTTAATTTAGAGGAAAATTGTACTAGCCTGTTACTTAAAAAAACACCTATGTGAAAGTGCAGCACAGTAAGAGAAGAATTGCATGTGTTTCCACAAGTGTGGAAATCTGCCTCCAAATGTTACACTGTTTGCATTATACTGGAACAACTAGGCAAAAGGTTTTGGACATTAAATCTAAATCTTTCTCATCTGATTATTAGTGCAGAATAAAATGATGCCTCTTATTTATATTTTTAAAAAGACTTCCCATTATCAAATGACTATGGGTGATCTATATAGTGAATAATTATGGAGCAAAATTATAGTGCCAGTGGGTGAAAGGAAGAGGAAAAAGAGTGATGTGGATCAGTGACAATATATAATGGGAAAGTTTGTAAGAGGACAGGTTCCAGATAT
Source organism: Pogona vitticeps (assembly GCF_051106095.1). Lineage (NCBI taxonomy): Eukaryota > Metazoa > Chordata > Lepidosauria > Squamata > Agamidae > Pogona > Pogona vitticeps. The sequence goes on along the minus strand of NC_135784.1, from coordinate 138,161,867 downwards.
ATTGGATGCATAGTTCTAAGTCGACAACTGTATAATTGGATTTGTAGTCCCTCTGGGGGGAAAAGTGCCGTAATGGAGGTGGCAAATTTCAATAACAAAAAGAACAGTTTCAAAGGAGATAGTAACAAATGTGTCACTAAGGTCCAAGGTGACGATCTACCTATCATTCTCAGTAAATCTACCACTAACTATATAATTAAAACTAAGTCAACAAATGAAACACCATTTCATTATCCAGTGTTAACAATATCAAATTAATCCCCAGTATTTAATGTTTCACATGAACAAATTTTCCAGCCTAACATTCTAGCTCTGCCTCCTCCCCAAGTTCACTTTGGGGTTGCCGAACCCATGCTAGCTAAAGCAGCCATTTGGATTTACTGAAGAGTCAGCACATGCTAAAGTGCGATCACACACAGCCCGCACAGCTCTCTAAACTGGACTCATTGACACTGTGACACCTGAGCGACTTGCAGTTGAGCGTACCTGTCTGCGAAGTAACCGCTCTGCAGAAGGCGAATGCACAGCTGGAAGGACTTTAGATTTGTTTTCCCAGTCCATGTTGTATTGGGGCTTCAGGTGGTGGAAGGGATCTCTTGGAATTTGTAGGAGAGCATTGATATTTGCAGGCTGAGACTGCACAGAGGTTGTGGAGCCTGAGGAGAAAAGGAAAGGAGACTAGAAGCTTAAACTATCCCATGTTTAAATTCCTATGTCAGATTCCCGTGAAACTGCATTTTGTTTCCCCTCTAAAGATGGATGTTGGCCAAGTCTTTGGGTCTGAGTCCCAAATCCAAGTCAGAATCTTTGGTACCAAGTCCTGAGTCCCAAGGCCCAAGTCGGAGTCTCTATTCAAAACAAATCCCACCCACCCCAGAAAAAAAAGGGAAGGGGTGGGTGGATTCTGAGCCACAAGTCGAGTCTCTGATGCAACCTAAGTCCAACTAAATACAGTAGCGGGTCCCATGGCTTGAGTCCTCATCCTGGCTCTAAAGCACTTCAGCTCCATGTTTACCTAAGTCAATCTATCTTTACTGTGGTGCATGGCTAAGGAGTGGCCTAAATTCAAACATGTGACGTAAAAGCAGCAGGCTTGTGCAGAGCAATGATGGTGATGTGCCTGTCATCAACTCCCCACCAACTCCCTCCTTTGTCTCCCCCTAAACTACTGACTGCAGAGATGGGTGAGGAACCTTCCCAAACATTTTGTTGTTGTTTTTGTGCCACCAAATCACTGCTGACTCATGGCGACCCTGTGAATGAGCTATCTCCAAAAGGTCATGTCCTCAACAGGCCTGCTCAGGAATTTAGGCAGTCAGTCCATCTCATATTTGGTCTTCCTCTTTTCCTGCTGCTTTCCGCTATTCCCAGTATTGTTGTCTTTTCCAGAGAATCCTGCCTTCTCATGATGTACCCAAAATAGGACAGCCTCAACTTCTGCAGCATTTTTGCCTCCAGAGATAGTTTAGGCTTGGTTTGACCCAGGACCCACTTGCTCATCTTTCCAGCAGTCCAGGGTATCTGCAAATCTCTCCTCCAGCAGCTCATTTCAAACTAATAGATTCCAAAAAGTTTTAGGTGGAGCAGAATGGGAGGAGGGGATTAGCATCCACTTTGTTCTGTACTAAATTGATGGCCAGAATCCAATTTGTTATGCCTTCTGGTGCAATATCATCAACATTTTCAGCAGCAAACTGTGACAAATTGAGTTGAAGTAGATATTTCCTAGTGCACACCATTCTTATGACTCAATGTGTGATAAGAAATGGCTTCCCGAACATATTAACCTGCAGCCATTCACTACTGAAGTATCACTAATAGCCTTACATCCCTAGAAATATACAGGAGGGTTCTGATCAATAAATGCTGCTATTTTGATGAAATTCTCTAACTCTGTCTTGGCACTGATAGGAAAATTGAGTCTTCTATTTAACACTTAATACTTTAAAAAGTATTGCTCAGTCAACGGTCATCTGGAACTGTAATGTCACTGCCTTGTTAAAAAAACCTGATCTCTGTGTTCAGAGTATTTATTGAATGTAAACTCCCAACTCCTTTGCAAAACCCTTGCCTTCAAGGGAATATGGGGAGCTACTTATACTGAGTTAGATCACTGGGTCCATTTCACCCAATATTGTCAACTCTGACTGGCAGCAGTTCTCCAGGACTTTTTTTCTCAGCTCTACCTGGAGATTCCTGGTGTTCCATGGTGGTCTCCCATCCAAAAACGAACCAAGCCTAGCCCTGCTTAGCAGCTAAAATGGGAGTGTGTTTCTGGAGGTACAGTGTAACCTGCTTAGAAGTGTGTGCCTGAACTACAAATAGACACAGTCCTGCACCTGTGTTTGTCCGAGAAAAATTACAAAATCCTTCTTAGTGTAATAATATCACCAGACCAATTTACAGATCGGGGTGGGTTTTTGTGTGTGTGCCTTTTGAGTTGGCGTGGTGAAAGTATGACATTGACAAGTTATTTTGGAGTGCAAAAAACCCTGTGTAATCACATATTTCATGTGCTTAAAATTACAACCTTATCTAGAATCCATGAGTGGGACAGCTGCAATCAACCACGCATAGATTCTATTTTGGATAGGCTTCTGATAGGGCCTCTTTAAGTTCTTCAGGTCCAGACACAACATAATTGTCTTCATAGCTCATACTGATAAAGGTGGAGGAGAGGCAAGGGGCTTTCAAGAATATCCTGGCACCTCCAACTTATATAAGATGGACAATTTGTGGCTCCACAGGAGCAGGATAATGGCTCTAGGTACTATTTTGTACGTATTTGCTGCCAACCTGGGAAAACGATGGAAGAGCTGAGTTTCCATTGCTCCCACTTTCTTTTGGCATACACTTAAGGTACCGCAGCACCCAGTGTGATAGGTCTTGCCGAGTTGTTCAGGTTGCAGAGTGTAAACCCTGTTCAGCATCTTCAGTCAGTCATGAAGTGGGAACAGGAGGGAGAGGATCTGTGGTGTCTCTAGATTAAGAACACTTGAGCAACAAGAACAAGGTGGACTTGGTATAATACCAGTATTTTTACATGGGGCAGAATTCGTTCTGGGTCAGTCATATAAAGAGCAATCTACTAACATCATGCGATGTGTACTTTGCACTATGCTATACATTGTCCCTCCAGCTTCATAATTATTCCTGTAAGGAATCTGAATTATGTACATATTTTTCCAAGAAGAATGGCATATTTATGTTTATATTTATTGATATTTATATTTATCTCCCACTAAACAAATACTGCTTATCCTGGAATTTTTCCCAGAATATTGACCCAACTATGCAGTACTGTTCAAAGGCCAAGAATATTGACAGCAGAGAATTCTTCTGCAGTTTAAAATATAGTGTTCCTTTTATTACTTATTGTATTACAAATTGCAGAGCACTTGAGAGATAAATAGATTGATGCTACTTTCCCCAGCTCTGAAATGCAGCCATTTCTCTAATGCTGTATGCGTTACCAAGGAACAAGACAGAGTTATGTAGTATCTTAAAACAGGGGGTGAAGAATAGCTATGATGGGTCCCTTCATGAAAACTGGCAATTTATTCTTTCTCTCATGTTACATTCTGAGAAAAAAAATGGATAAACCATTTTGGAATTTTGTACTCTCACTTGCTGGCTGTCACTGCGTATGCGGAAAACCTCCCATATGAACCCATCAGGTTCATATTGGAGGTTTCTGCATACACACAAGGGGTTTGATATGGAGAAATATACAGCTGGTTCATGTATATGACAGCTAGCCTTATACTTCAGAACAAATACAAACACCCCCTGCCAAATATTTTCCATGAACTTTATGCTTCAGCTTCTTAACTCATTTGCAACAAAAACAGAAGCTACCTCTGCTCATATTCACACAAGGTCTTTCCCATCCTTTTCACCCTATCGTTCATCCACTAGCAGAAAGGAGCATAGATTCTTTGGCGGTGACCTATCCCTTTTGTTTATGTTACCCTATAAATCAAGGAGGGACGTGGGGGTGGGGGAATGATGGGCAGCACATAGGCTTTTGTGGCCAAAACTGTGCCTCTGCCACCCAACTCACAACAGCACAATGACATCTGAGTCACTGAATGTGGACAAAAGCAATATCAAACTGATTGAGACAAATTTAAACCACCCCTGCTGGTCAAACAAATAATAATAATAATAATAATAATAATAATAATAATAATAATAATAATAATAATAATAATAATAATAATAATAATAATAATAATAATAATAATAATAATAATAATTTGCAGTTCAAAAAAACACAATTCCACAACGGATTTCCCCACACTGAGCTTCATGTCATGTAATCACTGAGATTTAATTGAAATTCCTCAGTGCCCAACTGTGGGGTAAGTGACCAATGTAATCACTCCCTCAATGACCATTCCAGTGTCTGAAAGTATGCACTTTAGAAAGAGGAAAAGGTTTGATTTTTTATATACAAAGTTACAGAGGGACAAAAAAGAGGGTTCATCTTAAAACTGCAGAGCTGGAAAAGACCCTATAAATTATTGAGTCCAACCCCTGTCAAGGAGGCACAGTGGGGAACTGAACTCCCAATGTCATTTGAGTTATCCAGCAGAAAAGGAATAAACATCACTCAAGTAAAAAATTGAAAGCAATCTTGGAGATTTTGATCAATTTCCAGCATTATATCATAATGAGAGACAAAAGGGAAAAAAACCCTTGGAAGTTGGAAAATATGGCTGATCGTGTTTGTTGTTTCTCACCATATAGATTGCTGCTGAATTTTGGAGGCAAGAACCCAGTTTGAAAACTGCAGATTTTTCTGAAAGTATCTCTCTAACTGAAACAGAAAAATGAACCTAAATAATTGATACAGAGGTTTATGAAATATAAAATTTAAGTACTATTCCAAGAATGATTGGCCCCAATTTAAAAATGTTTTAGAATAAGTTAGATTAATATATAGGCTGAAATCATGTTGTTTAGCCAAAGAAAGTAACAACTAGACTTAGGTCCATTTGGATCAATAGAACCTCTGGAGAAGTTGACTCACCAGATCCTCACTGATTCAATGGGCCTACTTTAGGACAACTTACTATGTAAGTAACAGAATTCAGCCATTGGCTCATCATATAAAAATCATATCATAATCCTTATTCTGTGATGTATTCTTTAATCCACAACGCATTTTAAATTAAAACTTTAAGTATGTAGGGCTTTTTAAAGGATAAAAATATCTTAGTAAAAATTGGAAACATGATTTAAAGGTAAAATGTTTAATATAAATTTGAGAATATTTATTTATTTATTTATTTATTTATTTATTTATTTATTTATTTATTTATTTATTTATTTATTTATTTATTTATTTATTTATTTATATGCCACCCACTCTACCCAAAGGTCTCTGGGCGGCTTACAACAATGCCTTTAAATGATTTATTTTTATCCACTCTGTTGCCAGCTGGCCTAATACCTTACAAAGCGCTCACTTTATACTGCTTTTTTCACGGCACAAAAGTGAGTATGAGTATCATGTCTGTCTACAGTATGTTTTGTTTGAGTGAAAGGAAAGAAGTATAATGTCAGTGTCAGAACATCTGGATTAAGAAGCAGGAATTGTTGGCACAGCTGGATGATGACTTTTTAAAAAAACCTTGAAATCTTATTAGCTTGGATATTACATTTGATATTACATTATTTTACATTATGTGAGTGAACCAAGGTTGAACCATGTCCTTTTCCTGCTTCTAAACTCTAGACCAGGCTTATCCAACCTGCGGCCTGAGGGCCGCATGCGGCCCAGGTCAGCTCGTAATGCGGCCCAGTGCAATTAAAAAAAAAATTCCAAAGTTTCAAGTTACACTGCTGGCGCTTGCGGCCGGAATGTGGCCAGGGCACATCACAACAGTAGAGGGGGAGAGAGGGAAGGAAGGAAGGAGTGGGAGGGGAGGGGACAGGGGGGCTGCGTGACTGCATTGTGCCGTCCCCATCAATAGGTGGACCCCCTCCTGGCCCCATAAAGCCACCGGAGTCGAAGCTGGCAGCCTCTGCTGTCTAAGATCGCAGCTGCTGGTAAGTGCGCTTGGAGCGGGGCTGCCCCCCCCCATGCGGCCCAAACCAAATGTATGTGCAGCCCAAACCAAATTTTCATCTTCTAATGTGGCCCAGAGAAGGTGAAAGGTTGGACACCCCTGCTCTAGACATTCCCCTTACTTTGCAAATTTCAATAGCCCTTTAGTAATCTCTTCATATTTTTCTATTGTTTTGAACAGTATTCTGAAATTATATCTCTGTGGAACTACCCTGAATGAAGACATTTGAAAAACACCACACCTTTCTTCTTGAATATGAAAGGCACCTTCTGTTAAAAGCTTGTGTGGGGAAACTATACTCCCAGACTAACCATAAGCATTTTTCCTAAAAAGTAAGCCCTGCTCTGTTCAATGGGACAACTATAAAAAGAATTCTTGTTTTTTTTTTTTTTTAAATTAAGGATTAGAATTGTGGAAGGGGAGGGGGGAGAGGTGGCAGCACACTTGTAGTTCTTTAACATGGCTGGGCCTATAGATGCTTTCCTTCTACTGTAGTGAAGCCAAGCCTGCTCCACTACTAGGTAGACGAAAGGCAGCCTGTGTGAGGGACTACCAATGGCTAGCAATACCCTGGCTGGCCTTCCTCGGTGCCCCCCCAACTAATTGTCCTTTAGTGAAGCTCTGTGCCCCACATGGCCTGCTCCATGCCTCTTGAAGAAGCTTGCTGCTCCTAAAGCATGGCAGAGGATGATGCCCTGTCATCAGCACCAATGCCTGCATCTGCCAGTCTGGTGGGCTTGTGTGTGTGGAGTGGGAGAGCGCCACTGTATACTTTGACTCCAGAGACTAAATGGATCATCATGATTTCGGCCCTAACGAGCGCAAGTACTTAGTTTCTGCTTCAGGCAGCAAATCAGTTTGGGCTAGCGGTGGAAATATCCATCTAATTCAGCATTCTGTTTCCCATGCTGGCCGGCCAGCCAGATACTTCCAGGAAGATTTTAATCATGAAAGTATTGTAGTAGCCCTTCCTTGTTGTTGTGGCTCAAACAAAAGAAATCCGAAAGTTAAATGTAAGAGTAACGGATATTAGTCTTAAATATATACTGATATCTGTACCTGCAGGTAGCATATGGTCATTATTCATCAATGTGAATATGTAACACTGGTGGGCATTTCTGGCATGCCCCAACACTTTTTGACACAAATAGAAGGGGGAGTTTCCATTTATTATATTTCATTTCTAAATTGTACATCTAAAATATTTTAACAAAACACTTGAAAATTCAAGCTGTGAAATAAAAAGTAGGGAAGCACAAGGTGGTGAATGTATTTTTCATGGCAAACCGCAGTTGACCATTGTGTAATATGTTGCCAGAAAAAGCAAGAGTCCCCCCCCCCCCCCCGCTTTGGAAAGAATGAGCCTAATTACAACATGCCATCTAGGTTAGTGCAAACTCTGTTGCTCTCCTGCCTGCCAAGGAAAAGCCATTTCAAGGTGGAGCAGAAGAGTGGTGATAGAGGAAAGGCCGTTCAATTTTTCTACTCCCATAACTTCTCCAAACCCAACTGTCTACAGTTTTCCCCCTTTGTCAGCGTGGTTCAAAGAGGTATTTTCTCCCCCAAGCACATGTCTAGAAATTGATCGTACTACAAAAAGAGAGAGGATTATTTTGCCAAGAAGCAACAAGCAGATGAAGAGATATATGTATCACCACTTCACCACCACACCATCACCGCTATTTGCTTATTGCCTTTTTTCACAACAACCGCTCCTTATTGTGTGCAATGCCCCTAAAGAGGTTAACTTTTTAAAGCACACATTAAAACTCTAAAGTGTCTGGAAATCTCCGCTGGCTCAAAATGCTGCCGCTAGGCTGCTGACTAGCATTGGTTACAAGGAGAATGTGGCTCCCTTGTTACAACAACATCACTGGCTGCCAGTCTGTTTCCAGGCTCAATTCAAAGTGCTGATTATTATCCATAAATGTAGCTTGGGTCCAGGCCATTTGAGGAGGCTCTTAAGATCTTTCAGGGAGGCTCTTCTCTTGGTTCCACCACATTCCCAAGTTTATTTGGTGAGGACACGAGAGACGGCCTTCTCACTGGCTGCTCCCAGGCATTCAAATGCACTGCGCCCAGAAGCCGGGTTGGCCTCTTCCTCTGGTCCTTCCATCATCAGGTAGACTCCTGAGCAATAAGTGTGTAAGGAATGGTCTATATATTTTTTGAAATTCAGATACTTTAAAATGTTTTCAAATTTGTTTTTAATCTTGGCCAGTGTTTAATTGCTTTTGATATATAGTTTTGTATGGCATTTTAAACTTCTTGTGAATTGTTGTGAGCTGCCTTGCGGGGAGAAAGGTGACCTATGCATAAATAAAATAAAATAAAATAAAGGAAATTAATTGCTCGTTCTCTCATGCCAAGTAGTTGTGGCCACCAAAACTAAAAACTACACACCCCTGAATAATTTTGGGAATTAAACGAGATTAAGTAAAGTATACCTGAAGTTACTACTTACAAAAGCAACCACAGCGATCTATCAAAGCCAACAGACAACTAGCAACGCCTGATCTGAAGCCTATAGGAGCAGATTCATACATATGTACGTAAATGGTATCATCTGGAGCAAATGTTTTGTACCTGACTGTGATTTTTGATGAGGTGAATTCTTTTCTCCAGAGGAGCCATCATAGACACCTGTGTTTGGCGCCTGAAACATATAGCTATCATTTGGTAAAGAATGGGTACGACCTACAGAAGTCTTCCTTACGCTCAGATGATCCTGACTTGGTGAGAAAATCAGTGAGTCATTCCTAGAGGGAATGTTGGTCTGAAAAATAAAAAGAGAGAGAGAAAGCCCGTCACAAAACTGGAAAGTATGCCGCTCTCTGGAATGAGTATTGACAGCTACTCTGACAGACAATGAGCATGCAAGTTATTTGGAGGTACAAATTCTATTGAAACCGAATGGACTTTGCACAGATGGATTGACCAAGATTTAATAGCCCTAATTTTATACCGTTAATAAATCACCACAGAAAAGCACATACACGGAATGAACCACATTTAACAGGAACAAAACATAATACAGTACTGTACAGTGAAACATGGAAACAACACTGCAATTGTAAACCATGACTGTTTCAGGATAAACTCAACAAACATCATGCCTCAAGGTCTGGTTAAGAAATTGCATGCTTTGCAAAACTTTGGTCATTGAAAAGAGCAATTGAGAAATTCCCCACCCCCATCCCAAAGCAAGTGGGTCTTTGTACACAATCCGAGTTAATTTAATTAACAAGTAGGAATGTATCTGCGTTTAATAGAACTACATTGATGGTTATTTTTGTGTTTTGTTTTAAAACAGGGCACTTAAAAAGGTGGAACTGGAAAGGAACTTTGATGATATCTTTTCAACAACAATAAAGAATTTTTTTTTAAAAAAAGATTAAGTTATATATGATAGAAATGGACTGTGGCAATACAATTGTTCATTTCCAACCCCATTCTGCTTTACATAGTAGTTGAAGAAATATATACACCAAGACATCTTTTGCATTTCAGTACAGATCTAAGGATTTTCTAATATAGTTTGCTGATGATAAAATAAAATATAATGAGCATGCATGGTACAGCATGTTTAAATGGAGTAGAATGCATCTTAAAAGAAAAAGAAGCATATTACTGCTGTAGTGCTATCCAGTCTTGTATGACATCTCTGCCACGTAAAATGAATTTTACTCTTCTTGATTACGGAGATTTAATATGAGATTAATCTTTCTCTTGTAATTCAGATAAACAGGTCAGTTCTTTTCCACACTATTACCACATGCTGCTTTTCAGAATCTCTGGAGCAGCTGATACTGTAATCCAGCTGCAGTCATCTGAGCAAATTTAGTACTTTATTAAATGAAATATTTGCTGTGATATATTCCCTTTCACTGTAAAAACAGCTTCACTCTCGGAAACCTTCAACAAACCTATCTGAAATAAATGGAAATTCTTTGACAAGTTGTTATGCATAGAAGTTTATGGTGTTTCTTAATACAGTAGGAAACCTGTATCCACAGGATCAGGATCCACTGATTCACTTATTCACAGTGTGAAAAAAGTAAAAATATGCAAAGAAAAACCCTAGAAATATATGTATTTGTAAAGATTAAGTTACCAGATATGGCCATTAGCGGGAGCCAGAGACCATGTTATGTATAGCATTAAAATAGTGTTTGCTGTAATCTGTGTTTTTCTGCATCTGTGTGTGTGGGGGCCTTGGAACTGATCCCTTGCCGATACAGGGGCCCTACTGTACCTGATTTCCCTTCACTATTGCGCACATTACTTTTACAAAGGCATTTTTGCCTTTTATAAAACTGTATTTGAGGCTGGGCTTGCAGTTTTTGAAAACATGTACATATGGAATGTTACGTGTTGCTAAAGATGCCACTAACCATGGCTGGGTTGTGCCAAATTACCAAAAAAAATAAATAAAATAAAAATTAAAAAAAGGCAGAAGAGCGAAATACCCACCAGATATTTCTGTGAAATAACTGACGATAAAGAACTGAGTAAAGAAGTGATCATGAAATATTTAGGTGGAGAGTGGAAAATCAGTCAACATGACCAATGGCATTACTAAGTAAAATAAACATATTGAAAATTGCCGATAAGACTGAAGAAAAAGCAACAGGATCATGGCTGAAATGGATGGCACAGCAAAATATTTGTCCAACAACCATTCATAGTATTTAGGGGACACAGATGTCAGGTTAATTACTCACTTTATGAGCCTGCAGCTTTAATGCTAAAAAGCTGTATTGACAGTGGAAGAAAAGTGGGAGCAAGATATGAAAGTGGAAGATGGTTTCACAAACTTCCTACCCCAATACTTGCTAGTACAATTCTTGTGAAACTCAGGCAGTTTCCTAAGCAGAAACAAAACCTATTTCATTTTTCATTTCAGATAAACCTGAAGAAAATTCTGAAACAACACAGCATTACCAATTTATATTTTGCTGAATTTCTGAATATCCTGAAAAAAAATATGAAATGCCACAAAATAATAAGAGTTTAAATAGCATTTTTTTGGGGGGGGGGAGTGGACATTTTCAAGTACATTATGGTGTTAAAAGCTGAAGAGTGTCATTTAACTTGTTAATTCATCGGAATATGCACACTTCAACTTTATTATTGAAATTAATTTACTATCTTACGTATTTGAAATAACAGGAAATGAGATGCTTTTAATCTTCCCATCAAATGAGTTGACTAACTTGTGACTGGTAGGACTGCTAGCGTTTGCCAGATCAGAAATCTACATTAAGGTTTATCTTGATGAAAATCAGAATTGCCCCCTCAAAACTTTTTCTCTCATTTTGTAACAAAATGGCCCATTAAAAACATCCACTGTAGCATTTTGCATCTTTTGTGTAAGATGCCATGAAGCATGATGGGGAATCCTGTCACGGTTTAAACAAGATGTGTCCCACATGAGTCATAACTATGATGGCATTCTACTGGAATGGCAGGAAACCAATCAACACAACACACAGCTGAAGGCAGGTATGTGAAAACAAGAATGGATCCACTACATGTTGTGGGGGAATGCTATGTCTGATTTACAGCAAAAACAAAGCACTTCATGGCTACACATCAGCTATAAATGTCTAATGTTTCAGGAAGAGATGGTTAAAGCAGGGCTCAAAATACTGGCGCAGGTTTTGTATATTTTAAAAAATTGCCATTTTTCCTTCTAAAATATCTTTGGGAAAATGGTGGCCCAATAAAGGTTCAACAAAAGCAGCATTGTCCATGATTCAGGTCTGACAGCTTAGGTTCAAAAATGGTAACAGGGGTTCCCTGTTAACCATTAGGAGTCTTTTTATAATAGATCATTCAAATAAGTGGGATCCTTTGTGCTGTGGCATTTTCCTTGTGTTCATACACAATGCATTTGCTTCTGATATTGCCTGCTAAGGCTAGATTAGCTTTGCAGAAAGAATGGAGTTCCATGCAGTCACTTATCGACTTGTATGTAGGGCTAAGATGATAAGGGGTATGTGGGTCTGCTTGTAAAACCCACTCCCCGAATGTTTCCACATACTCAGAAGTGGGTACTCCTGTATGGAGTGTGAACCTCTGTATGGGGCTTTGTAACTATGTCCATCTGAACATGGTTACAAAGCCATTGGGGTCAGAAGCTGGGGTTTATCAGGGCCCAGCCTTACTATGTTGTTTGTGTGTGGTGACATTTGGGGAATGGACTTGCATACACACCCAAGGCCTCACCACCTATTTTAGCCCTACACACAAGTTACGAATGCCTGAATAGAGACTGTTTTAGTAAACGTGTGAAATAAACAGAATAAAAGAATAAAAAACATTTTAAGGATAACATCGAGGACAATAGAATGGTAGTATTTCCTTATGTGCTGCTTAGAGATAAAATATTGCTTTTCTGAAAATGCCATAGCTTTCACCCACTGCGAAACAGTATTTAGAACCCTGTAAACATCAGAATATACAGTGACCAGTGTATATACATTGCTCTCCAGGGCATTAAGTAAGAGTATGTTATTATCATCAGGAAAAGAGTCATCCGTCAGAGCTAAGGACCAGGAATTTTCAGAGAGAATGTCTGACGTCAGAGATAGAGCCTCCATCTCAGCTAGAGGGATCTAAACAAGGGAGAAATGATCAAACATAAGAAACCAGGACACATGTAAATGCCTTTGAGAAAGAAATAAAGAAAGCAAGAAAGCTATCATCATCATCATCATCGTTATTATCATCTGAATAATGGAGTTCTTCTCCTTCTAATAAGCGCATTGGTGTAGTGCACATTATTATGTGGATGAAGCTATCAGAAAAACAGAGCTCAATCTTTCTCTCTCCCTCTCCCTCTTTTAATTATCATAAAGAGGCTTACAAACAATGCAAGATGGAAATCACCAACTGTATATTAAAGGTGCATTGATTAATATAATCTTTTGAGGGACCAACTTGGGATGTTAAAGCGTCAACAGCTCCAGAATTAATTTTTAAAGCCTACTCTAATTACATTTAAATGTTACATGCTTCCAGAAATAATAATAACAACAACATCATCTTAGAACTACAGAGCTGGAAGGGACCTTATGGATCATCAAGTCCAGCCTCTGTAAAGGAGGCACAGCTCCCAACCTCTTGTTCCCCTAACCACTGGGCTATTGTGAGGGAATTCACCTATATCAAGACACAGCCAATGTCCCTACATGTCACAGGCAACAGCCCTAAACAGGTGACACACAGCGTCTGGCTCTGAGAGTTCTCTGAACCAGGCAGGTTTTTTTAAAGCAGTTTTTTCTTGACAACAGCAGCAACTCTGCAGAGGTTTTTTTTTCCGGCATTCGGAGATGGTGGCAAGTTTGCCTCCCCTGGTGGATTGTCTCCTGAGACAACAACCTCATTTTGTCCAACGGCAGAGCCAGCCGTGCTTCAAATAAATCCTGTCCTAAAGACCAATGACAGAACAAAGGAATCTCTTCTGCAAATTATTTGAGGTGAGCGAAGTTCTTGATATGCACTCAGACTCAGAAGTCAAAGAACTCCCCTTTCCAAGGACAGATTATCTATAATGTCTGTTGATGCCCTTGAAATGTGAACTCTGGGTCATCAACACAACATTCCTTTGCATGCATGCTCAGAAATACTGAATTAAATGGGACTTCTTGCCAGATTAAGTAGGTACTACCTTGCAGACGGAAAGGCCAATATTTCATTGAGCTTCTACTGAGCAGGAACGTCCATTGACATAGTAACATGGGATTATGTCACTTGTGCAAACATAGCCATTGTGCAAGTGATCTCTTTGAAGAAAACCCAGCCTCCACATGCACAAGGGCAGTGTTTGTGCAGGCGGTATGATCCTGCTGGGCTGAAGGGACCCTTCTGTTCAGTAGACATTCAGTATAATGATGGCCAGTACTAATTATTTGTTCCTTTGATCATACAGTTAAGTTGATTAAGAGAAGGATTATCCTCTAGCCACTCATATTGTATATTGAACAGGTAGAGGTTCTAGTCTGTCTAGAGATAAAGTGGGTTTCAGGATAAATTAGACTAAATGTACTTCTTATAAATACTATCAGATAATCTGAGTGTGTCAAAACCCAGGGCTGTTGAGTTTTGATTATTTTTCTGCTAACCTCCATGAGGTTTTCTTCTAACACTGACATTAATACTAAGAAAGAAACCCATTGTGACCAGTTAAACCCTTTATTGAAGAATTGTCTCTAAACAAATTTATTGTTATAACTTCAATGAAGCAGGACTGCAGATCAAGGGCAAACATTTTTTTCTGTGTATTTTATATGTACTATTGTGTCCTGTCAAGTCAATTCTGACTTGTGGCAAACCTTTCCAGGGTTTTCAAGGTAGAGCGCAAATTGTTCAGGGCTACACAGGTTAGCTCCTATTAGAGGAGGCACAGCGAGGAATCAAACTCCCAATCTCTGGCTCCACAGCCAGACACCTAAACCACTAAGCTATCCAGCGATCCCGACAGTGTCAAATTCTGTTGCAAAACCGACATTCACTGTGTTCCCATTAATGAACTAGGTCTATTGCTGTCTTCATCCTCAAGCCGGCAAAAGCTGGATCTTTTATTTATTCATGTGAAAGTGACATAGCGCTTCATCGGTTTACCATCCAAGTGACGTGGCTACCCCCCACAAATTGCTGAGGGAAACACCTGTCAGAGCTGCTTTGTTCAACACCAGCAATCACACATGCTGCAGATCTAGCCAAAAACTGACCAATCCTACCCCCACAAAAAATGAGTAGCCCCTGCCAGGGATCCGAAAAAGTATGGACAAGGGTCAGGCTGATATACGACTACCTGTACACCATGCGGCTGCCAGAAAATGGAATGAACCAGCCTATTCCCAAATGGGTGTAAACAACAAGATCAAGTGCTGTCTGATTGCACCCTGACTCCTACCAGTAGCTGCTCTTAGTTCAAGGTATATGTTTATTCCATGCCCTCCATGTCTTCCTTTATTTCAGCAGTTCTTTTTCTATACGTACTCCAAAATCAGCACTTTAATGTTAAGCACTCAGGCAGTCTGTGCCCAGAAATAATAAATCCTTCAGGATAGAGCAAAAAGCAGGGCTGCCAGTGTCTAACCCCGAAATGTGTTGGCTTCATAAAGAATTTGCGAGAAGGCTAAAGAAAGCTAGAAATGGATGAAGGAGTCTTGCTTGGGTCAAGAAACTGGATTATTATCCAGGAATCTAATTGTTTTCTGAATTTGTGTAGTATTAAACACTTTAATCTGGACATATGGTTAATAAATTCTGTCATAGAATTCCAAATGGCTTCCTATATATATATATCCTGGCTTAGAGTGGGAATAGAGTGAACATTGAAATGCTTAGTTCCTTTCATTTTGACACTAAATGCTATGCCAAAAGGTTTGAAGAACTATCATAATCATAAGAAGGTAGTGTTTTCAAGAAACAGGCATGATTGGGTTTCTTCAATCTCATACTAAACTAAATGAAAATATACTTGTTTTCCTGACTATGTTTAAGTCTCCCCCCAAAATGGGAGTAACTGGAAGGACATAAAATATAATGAGAAGAACATACCATACAACCCTGCATGTAATTTCCTCAAATTAAGTGAGCAGGATTTTACTTTAACCAAAGACCTATAAGTAATAGCACTTATTTCTTAAGTGTCTTTAGCCTGATTGTTGCATCACACTACATGGGGAAGAGGGTTCCCTGTGAGGTACATATGTAGGAAAGACAGCTTACCTGTCAGTACGCACTATTTGAAAGATTTTAAAATCTAGGTATGTTTCCTGTTGCTGTAGGTAGCACTAGAAAAGTGTTTTGATTAATTTGGGAAGGATGTTTAAAAATGTGGGTTAAAAAAAATAAATATTTACCATAGATGGCAAACGCCATCATAAAAGGAGCATCCCCTCTTTTCACTCACCCGGAGGGAGATCTCTTTTTAAAATGATAACTCCCTATGATGGCTATGTGCAGTCTCTGAAAACAATGTATGCTTCTTACCTCAGAAGCATTTTTGCCCATATCCTGTAGATTAATCATTTTATGGAATTAATTAGATAGTTAAAGGATTAGTTAAGATTTGTTTAATCAGGTCCTGTCTCTAAGTCTTATTAACCTACTGATGTCTGATGAAGCAAACCACAAAAGGCCTTGCAGGAATAAGGATGTGAGGAAGAAGAGGGAAGAGATAGGATGCTTTGAACAAGTTTTTCTGTTAGTGGTGAATAGCGACATTGAGCAGATTGACTGATTGCCCCTAATGGGATGTTCACTGTCCAAAGTGGGAGCCTCCCTTTCCAGATTGACCACTTTAACCATCAGCTATTAAGAGTTCTCATAATTTCTTCCTGGGAGTAAAGATCCCATCGCAATGCTGGTGTCTTTTAGATAGTTCTTCGTTATCATTATTTGACCCTTTTAACCAACAGCAGGGTGAGAACTTGGACGATCTGAAAAAGAAGCCAATTTCGAATTGCAGAAAGAATTAACTCCTCTTCCTTCCTTTCCTGTTATATCTATTATAAGAGAACAGATACGCCTGGTCAGAACAAAAATACAACGAAAACAGAACATAGGGTGAGCTCATACTTCTGTGTTGTTTTGAAGAGCCTGTAGCCTTGGTGTCAGTGGGGCAGTAAACAACTCTCATTTTATGTTGCCACATAATGCAATTAAGTATTTTACAAGGGTCTGCAGTTCTGGGGATCTCCCCCAGCTTCCCATCTGCGAAGCCCAAGTGCAGCTCCTGCTTGAAGATGAAGTAGGTGTGATCTTTGTCCCAATGCATAACCCCATGGAGCTTGTTAGCAGCTGGATCATGCAATGTGTTTAGAAAAAAAAAATTCCCAGTAAGAGCTGCTTATTGTGCCCACTGTTGTAATGGGGTGAAATTACACTTCTTGCCTCTGCAAAAAGGGCCGAAGAAATATGGTACCATCCCAGACTTTTTTAATGGAGGAGATTATGCAACATCTTGCATGGCAGATATAACACAGGCTTGTGGGTATGGAAACCTATTAAATGGCTGTCTGGGATTAAATGTTATGCTAAGATGCACAAAATGCTGCATGGATAAGAGTTCTCAGATCCTACAAACATGTCAATTAAACCAACCTGAAAATAAAGGGAGGTAACACAGTAGGATATTTTAAAAATCTGCTGGTGCCATGTAAAATAAAATTCACCAGCTTATTATAGATCATTTTGCATTTATACAACATTCACAATACAGTAGTAGCATTCAGTAAACTTTTACAGAGGGCCCTGATGGTTTATGAATTTGTTTATCTAAATTCCTTAAAAGTACTTTCTGGAACATAAAACAAATTGGTTTCCTAACAGATGGCAATCAGCAGAGATATCAGTATGTATTCTCTCTGAATGCAATAGCAAACATTTTATTATTTAATTGATAAGAATATTTTGGCTCACCTAGGAGCATGATTTTGAACAAAATGTACCTGAATATATTAAACAAAGTGACAGCAATCCAGTCCACCCCCCACCCCACCCCTGAGAAGGAATACTTAGCGTCCCAACCTCTGGTTATGAACAGGCAGAACTTGGAAATTATTCATTAAGAAATAAGTATGTAATCTGATGCAAAATATCCCTCCCCATCTGGTAGCTTTGATGTTATAGAAATTTTAAAGTCACTTGTTAACAGTGCTTGTTACTTTTTCTTTTCTTTTCTTTTTTTAAAAAAAGTAACTTATAATTGGTAAGAGAATTGAGAAATTCTTATTGGACATTCCTGTAAACTTTCCTCCAACCCCTAAAAAGTGAAATAAAGAAGTAAACAAAGAATGTTTCTGATTATCTCTCCCCAGCTAGCACTGTTCCTACTCTTACATCACTTTCGAAAGATAACTTTTAAAATAACCTGATTATTGCCCCCCCCCCCAAAATTACCTGTTACAGATAGCAACATTACTTACAACCCATTACAGTACTTCCAAGCTTTGTGAACAAACTATTCTTGGCTTCCTAATGTAGTCCACAGACTTGAACACAGGCTTGCATATTTTATGCGGCTTTAATAACTGTCATCTATACATTGTATGGTATGACCCTATGCATGTTTCTTTAAAAATAAACCCCACTATATTCCAGGTCAGCAGGCACAGGATTACAATCTCTAACTTCTTGTAAGTCGACATGCAAAGTAAATTATATCCATCTTCTCTTAAGCAGAATAAATGCATTTGCTATCCCATAAAAGCAGTTTAAGCTGCAGTCTATATATGCCTACATAGAGGCACAGCCCACTGAATTCAACAGTACATATTCCCAGATAGTTGTTTGCCTGATTTCACCCTTAGCCACTTTTAGCTTTGCTAGACTCAGTTTTGATCAAGTGAGAATACCTCCTCTCCCTGTCTCCTACTCTTGTACAAAGAGGTTTCCATCCAAATTTAGAAAGAAACTTTGCAGGAAATTAGTAATATTAACCTGTTTCTCAGAGTTGTAATTGTCAGTAGTTGGAAGGGCATAATGATGGCACACAGAGCCTGACAAGTTGTCCATCAGCTTCAATTCTCCTTCCAGAGATTCCTGGATCAGCAGTGATATGGTATCAAACAAGTGTCTTTCCTGGGAGGAGTGCCATATAGCATGCAGAAGGATAAGCCAGGCCAAAGAGAGAGGGTTGGGGAAGAGGGAGATAAGTATAAAGGGATTGATGGGTGGATGGATGGATGGACGGATGGATGGAAAGAGAGGGGAAAACAGAATGTAGAGGAGACAGAAAAAGGAAGGAGAAAGAGACAGGAAAAAAATGTTTTCAGACAGAACAGGGGTTGAAATGGCAAGGAAGGGAAGACAGAAACGAAGAGGGAAAAAGAACAGTGCAGTAATACCACGGTCAGAACCTTTCTCAGACAATACTAGACACTAGACCAAAACTAAACACACTGGTGCTTTAAGGCTGGTGAGACACATTACATTCATCCAAAGTGACTACAAACAGCTACTTACTAATCGACAAAAATACACCTACTTTTCAGGGCCATTATATTTGACACGACAGGGAACAACTGCAGCAGAACTATACAACAAGGTGCACAATTTCAAATGGAGGTGGGGATGGAAGCCCAGCATTAAGCCTGACAAAGCTACGCCCTGGCCTCGCTGTAACCAGGAAGAGTAGAACCTTCAGAGGTGCTGTGGGACTGGATAGCGCATCCTGATATGAGCGGTCAGGACCTCTGAAAATCCGGCCATTTTGCCTCCAGAGAGAAGAATATAAGTTTAAATTTTCAAAAGCACAGAGCACGATTTAATGCAGTGGCTTTTTGACCACTGTTTCGTTTCTTGATGCTGGCAGAATGAAATGACTTAAGCCTACATTACGTGGAGTGAGTAGAAGGGTAACTAATTGTTTATCGTCTTCTTTTAGCAGCACCTGAACGCTGGTTTTACAATATCCCTTTGTATAGTTATTTGTTTCTTCTGTCTAGTAGTTCCAATGCATTTGGAATCAATACTCTGTGTCGGGAACAGGCCCAATAGCAGGAATTCTCAAACAAGAGCTTAACCATGCTCAACATGTTTTACCAAACAGGAGGGAAAAAAAAGTACTAGGGATGAGATGTCCCTCTCAACCCCATAATGTTGTCATTTAAATAAGCCCTGATTCCCATCATTTCCACAATGGTAAAGTGCTATGTAGGAAGAGAAACAAGAAGCAGCAGCCTGGGATGTAGGAGTTAAAAAAAAAACATACCACACACAACAGTGGCATTATATTGGCTAAGAAATCTTCTTATCTTAGAACTGCAGGGCTGGAAGGGACCCTATGGATCATCAAGTGCAGCCCCTGTCAGGGAGACACAGTGGGGGGGGGGCGGGGAATCAAACTTCCAACCTCTGGCTTCGCAGCCAGATACTTAAGCCACTGTGCTATCCTGTGGGCCTCTAGAAGAATGTGTGGTTTGAAGAGAAAGAATATGGCATACCTTTATCTAGAGGTAACACAGTAGGAAAGGCTAAACATGCTGTTTTATTTCAGTACGGGGCGAGTTTAACTTTGGCCCAAAGAATGGGATGATTAATTTGCTGGGTGTCAGAACTGGATGACTAAATGGGAGTAAAAAGAATCGCTTTGCTTAGAATGTCTGCAACGTAAGGATATCCACATGGGAAATTTCACATACTTTTTTGAGCTGCCTGCAAAATAGGATCTTGCACTTTTCAATAAATAAACAAAAAAAATCAGCCTTACGAAGCGACCTTTCTGCACAAGCAGCTTCAGTCCCATCACACCAGAAAGCACTTGCAACCCTCAGGACTTCATGCAAGTCTTTCAAATGCAACCCACAGTCCCAGACTTTCAGCTGTATTTGAACTGATTGTATCTATCAACGTGATTAAGTCCATTGTCCATGCTGACTGAGGACGATAGGGTTTGTAATCCAACATGCTTGGAGGATTCTGGGTTGGGGAAAGGTTGCACTGGCCCACTACCAGAATCAAAGCTTTCAGAAACAAATAGCCATCTAATCTTATAAATACTTACACAAAATTCAAAAGGTTGAGAAGCTTTTGAAAATTTTACCCTGATCTCCAAATGTCAGGCTGTCAGCTTCAGAAATGTTCGTTCAAGTGCTTGCAGCTAAATACTAATATACAGCATAAAGCTTCTAAAGCAATATGATGGCTGATCACTTAAAAGCAGTATTTTCTACACAGGCAAGAGCCAAAGTGTGGGATGACATGAAGCCTAGCAATTCTAACTTTGTGAACAACATGCACATATTTTATGGAACATGCAAGCAAAGCAGCATGCTAATTATGTGACTTTGTAGGGTCACATTATAGGAGCTGTATTCCTTTTCCACCATCTATTCAAACAACACTTGGATGCAGAGATTTTCAATAAAAGGGGGGGAAATGGAGGTATGCGTTGTGTGGCAAAATATCATTTGCACAAGAGGCTCAGGAAATAATTTGCTAATTTTAAGGTTTTTCCTTTTAAATGAGTCAAAAGTCCTATTTAGAAAACAAAAGAAAGAAAATATACTTGACACCTTTCCTGTTGTGATTGAAAGAAAAATAGCTGACTCAGAATTTCAAGCATCTGATATTCTAATAGGTAATACTTCCCCTTTTTACCCCTCACCAACTGGTAATTAGCTGGTTATCCACCACAAAGGGTTTCATGGTTTATAAGTGATTATGTAATGACAATAAAAGGGCAGTGTTTAGCCTTTGAATAGTATACATTGAAGAAAATCTACCAGGAAAAGGAACTGATAATCTTTTCTCAGGTGGGATTATCAACCAATTTTCCCCTCCCCTTGCTGTAGATGTTCTCAAATGTCTGGCCACTGAGGCAACACAGATTTGCACATGTATTAAATGCCTTAAACCAAGCAATGAAACTCCCCTTTATTCTGGAAAGATAAAAAAAATGCAAGATGTCCAGTTATATCTTGCACTTGTCTGAAAAAATCTACCATATATTTGCAAGCCATCTACCTGGGAAGGTGAGCTGATGTCTCATGTCACTGTCTGCCTGCCATCCCTCATTCAACTAAAAATCATGCTCAGAGCTTGGAAAAATTACTTTGTAAGACTTTTCTCCCAGAATCATGCATGACCAGCATTTAAGTTGACAGGAGGCTTTTGAGCTGGAGTCCAAGAAGTAATTTTTCCAAGGCCTTTTGTATAATTTCCCTCAGCACACACACACATACAGTATATGTACATACTGTAAGTAAGTAAGTAAGTAAGTAAGTAAGTAAGTAAGTAAGTAAGTAAGTAAGTAAGTAAGTAAGTAAGTAAGTAAGTAAGTAAGTAAGTAAGTAAGTAAGAGCCATAGGGAACAAGCAGTGTGCCTGAGATCCCAAAGTCTCTACAAATTTCCAGTTGGTGAATAGTGTACATGCAATTCGCTCTATTCAGCTCTGAATGTTGCAGAGGGAAAGGAATACAGCTTCTCTGCATAATAACAATACACTCATGACTTCCTTTATGGAATTGGTACATATATTGTCTAAGAAGATATTGGTCACTCCCCACTTCATCCACCACCAGAGATTCTCACCATAGGGTGGACCAATGAAAGCTGAGAATCCATCTTGATCTGCATGGGGTTAGTGTATCCTCCGGGGCTGTCAGGCCTTTCTCCTCCATTGCCACCTGCCCACATGAAAGGGTCAGAGAGTGGATGCTGGCCTGGGGTGATTGTCTTCATTTCCATTTCCAGCTCCAATTCTAGTTCTGCTTCCTCCTTTGCTTCCTTGTTACTTTCCTCAAGGTGCTTCATCAGTACAGCAATTACCACATTCACCAGGACAAACTGGGCTGTCAGCACAAATGAGACAAAGTAGATGGGCGAGATGACGGTGTTGTAGCAGGTGGATTCCTCATCACAGTCTCGCAGTGTGTCCTAGGATGGAACAGAGAGAAGGAAACGGAAATACGTAGCTCAGGTTTGTGAGAGGATTTCAGGCAAATGACCACTTGCATTTGGAGTTTGGGTGTCAGGCTCAAGTGGTTTCTATAGGAGTAGACAAAAATATTGTGGAATTTGTGAAGATGAGCTTCTTCAGCCCTGCAGAAAGTTTCTGTATAATTATTTCTGGAACCTGCTCACCTACTTCTTATGTGTGCCTACAGACCTCTACAGAAGGCTTGCAATCACTATCACTTAGAAAATCAATCTTGTACTCTAGGCATAAATAAGATCATGATACATCAAGTGCAGTAAGGCTTTCTTTCCTGGAGCAGTACATTTTTAAAGGAAATGCCTATGAATATCCTAGATTCTCTAGGAATGAAGGAACTAAATTCGGACAACATTTGGTGGTCTGTGTATAATGGAAATAATAATACAGTACCGATATCAAAATGAACTTTGGTGTTTGTAAATGTACTATCTCCATGAAAAAAGATAAATTCTCACAGGGCAGTAACTATGAACTCACTAAAAAACCTGTTGGTTCAATGGTTAAAAGAGCAGAAAACCCATAAATGCATCCATGAACATCTCAAACCATTCTCGAGGACTACTTTGATAGAGTGAAGGTAGTACTCAAAAGAGAACTCAGTGATAGATACCATCGTGTCATATCTGGATGCCTTAAGCTAGAATTGATGGATTATATGTAGAGGCATAACCACACTGTCAATGTGATTTTTCAGCAGCTGTTGAAATCATATGGATTACTCACAACTTTTACACCATATTATAAATTCCAGTCACCTCCAGTTTTAGAAAACGAAACCACAATACTATATTGGGACAAGTAAGCTATCATGGGTAAAATGGTTGCTTTTAGTTATCTGGATGTTATACTTCTGAATAAGTAACAAAGAAAAATATACCTTCATAGAATTCAATGAACAAGAAACCTCAAATGTATAGATAGTATAAAAATGGCAAAGTACCAAGCATTAAGGAAAGAAAGTAAAATAATACAGAAGGAAAATTAGGTAATCTTCCTCCTCATACTAATTTCAGCAGAGTCATTCCAAAATCTTTGGTTACCAATTTAAAACAATTGTTAATAGTTACTAGTTTGTTTCCTTTAATTTTTATAATTTTGATTGACTGTGCCTGGTGTTTTTTGAATAATAATGATACAGTGGGGTCTCTACTTAAGAACTTAATCCGTATTGGAAGGTGGTTCTCAAGTTGAAAAGTTCTTATGTTGAATCTGCATTTCCCATAGGAATGCATTGAAAACCATTTAATCCGTATCTGCTCTTTTCCGTCCATAGAAACTACTCTACTTAAGAACTTAATCCGTTTTGGAATGGTGTTCTTAAGTTGAAACGTTCTTAAGTTGAAGCAAAATTTCCCATAGGAATGGACTGAAAACCAATTAATCCGTTCTGGCTGTTTTTTTTGTTTTGTTATGTAGAGGTGCGTTCGTACATTGAAGCATTAGTTCCCATAGGAACTAATGCAAAGCTGGTTAATACGTACTCTCCCACTAGGGGGAGAATTTTTTTTTTAACCTAAGGTGATCTTAAAAAAAGAGCAGGAAAGGTTTTTTTTTCCTGTTCTTATCTTGGATTTCTATTCTCAAGTAGAATCAAAATTTAGCAAATGGAGCTGTTCTTAAGTTGGATTGTTCTTAAGTAGAGACGTTCTTAAGTAGAGACCCCACTGTATCAATAACAACTATTATTATTATTATTATTATTATTATTATTATTATTATTATTATTATTATTATTATTATTATTATTATTATTATTATTATTATTATTATTATTATTATTGAACTGCAGAGTTCTGTTCTGCTTCTGTAGTCAAAGCAGAGATTTAAACCCTGGTCTCTTAAATGCATTCAACACATTCCTCAAGCTACAGAAATAGATGCCTTCAATCATATTAATTCCAACAAGGTTTTTACCTTCATTATGCCATTCCAGTTGTCTCCTGTGGATACACGGAAGAGTGTGAGGAAGGCCATCCCAAAGTTTCGAAAAGTTGCATGTCGCCCTAAGCCCTCACAGGGATGGGTATCATCACATTCTGTATGACCAACCCAAAACAAAAAACAAAACAAACAAAAAACAATTTAGTCCTATGTTTCCTTTATAGATTTCTATTTTGTTCTGCTTTGATCAATTCTAGGTGCCAGGAAAAGTGAAGAACTTACCAAGGTCTCCAAACAGTTCCACTCCAAGAGCTGCAAAGATGAAAAACAACAGCATAAAGAGAAGACCTAGATTTCCCACCTGTAAGGGGAAGGGAAGAAAGGAAGAGAGAGAGAGAGAGAGATATCATTCACTGATGTATGCCTTTCAAGCAATCCTCATTACAAGGGATGCACTACATTAGTCTCCACTATACATTCTGGCTCTATCTCCTTTTCCTCATTGGCTTTACTAACTCCTTCTATAGCCACTGATAGCAGTCCAAGTGCAAGACTTTCTATAACAGTGTGTATATAGAAAGTCTGCAATACCAGTCAAAGTGTGTGAGAAAAGCACATACATAGACAGACACTGTTGTAGAATGTTTTTATTCCAGCCACTCACATATATATTATGGCTTGCCTGTTCCACCAGTGATCTGCTTCAGTAAAAATTCAGAAGTATTCAGTGTTTAAAAGCTACATGCACACACATATATATATACACACAAAAGACTGCAACATTAGGATGTTTTACATTGTTGTGGAAGTTATCACATAACCTTTATCCTACCAACATGCCATTAGTACTGCACTGGTATTTCTGGCATACAAATACTAAATGTGCAGTATTTCTTCTGTACAAATGTTAAATGCTTCTGCACCACTGGATTGTCCCTTATTTTGCAAATCCCTATTTCATCTTACAGAGAAAAACAGTCAACCACTGAGATTTGCAGCCTTCTGTTGTGTATTTTCAGTCCCACAGCTAGGCTAATTCAGTCTAGGCCATCTAATTTATTCATATAATTCCTGCTTGGAAATACAGAAATGGCCTGTCTCGTTCGCTCTGTATCAGGTGACGGACAGCAATTAGCTCTTCACCTCAGAGTCTTTTGTGGGAAGTTAGTACCTCATTAAACTGGCACTGACTTTCCAAAAATGTCTCTTGCTCATCATTTGTCAAATGCTGGGCTCTCCTAAGACATTCTGGTATCAGAGACAAAGGGCAAGGCAGTGCACTGTCTCTGTGGCATATACAGATCACAAAAATACTGGCAGCTCTTGCTGCACCATTTTCAACAGGATCACAACCATCTCCACCCCAGCCTGAAAGCAGAAGAGCAGTTTAGTGGGCGCAGGAAAAGCTATGTGGAAAATTGCTAGAGATAGAAGGAGTTACTATGAGGGGGATACCATGGCTTCTGTCAAGCATTTGCCAACTCTTACATTGCCTAAAGGTAGGCTGGACCTGGACAACCATGATGCTATTTATTTCCAAGGTTGGACAAAGTTCTTTTTTGGGAGTGCATCTCTCAGAATCCCCCAGCCAATGTGGTCTGCGTGGTCTCTTCTATTCCATTGCACAGGTTCATTCCTTCCTTTCATTCTTATTAATTTGATTTTTTTCCTGTTTAAACAACAATGACATCTAGCTCAATTTCCTTCTTTTAGGTTGAGCATGACTTGTTTCTGGTGTTACCGAATCTGAGCTATTCTGCAATCCTATGGAGATAAGACTGTCATTTCTTTTCTTCTCCTCTTCTTCTTTTGCATAAAGGCCTTGCTTTGTTGAGTGTGTGTATGTCTGCACAGAATTGGCAATGCATTTATTTAGTAGCTGCTGTTTTTTAAAGTCAAGGCTATAATCTTGAGAAGGGGGGGCATGTGCTTGCTGTGACATAAGAAGGGCAGCAAATGGGCAACTACATTAAAACAGTGGACAACATAAATTGAACCAACATGTAAAAGACTTCCAACAGAAGAATGACGGTTTTAAAAGAGATACTCAGCCATTAGAAAGGTTAACAGCCCTCTCACCTAGCCCATAACAACCACCACTGGGAAGCAAACAAATAATGTAGAAATGGACTCACATGTTTCAAGGCAATGAGCAAATGAGGGAAACTCAATGGAGTTCTTTGTGATACAATAGAAAGGTTACCTGAGGCAACGCTTGCATGACTGTGTCCAGCAGAGCTCTCATCCCTACAGCCATCTTCAGCAATTTCAGCACTGCAGAAAATGAAATGCTCATTATATCATTGCCAAAGCATTAGTGTATGAAACAGCTAATGCCCCATCAGCTTGTTGAAATGTCACATCAGGCATCTTTCATGGAGACGAGTATGCAAAGCCATGTTCAATTGCATACTCTGTTGTTGTCAGGACATTAACAGTCAGAACCCTGTGGGCATCACTGTCTGGCCAAGGACTTCAAGAAATAAACCCCGGTATCCTTTGTTCACTAAATTGGGTGCTGCTGAGATGGTGCTAGCAATGTCAGAGATCAGTTGTCAGGTCTACGAAAAAGAGATTCAGGCGCAGATCTCCATTGACAGGCCAGTTATGCTCTCTCCCAATCCACCTCATAGGTAAAAAGGAGGTGGGAGAGGAAGAAAAACATTTGTCACCATGATCTCATTGAAGAAGTGGGATACAAATATACTAAGCAAATAAGTGTTGGTGCAACTCTAGCAACCCTGGAACAGAATTATCCTGAACCGTGGCAAAACTCCTACAGATCTTTTCCTACAAGATCTGAGACAACTTTGACCACAGGCCTCCCTGCCTGCCTCGGTGGAACCTTCTGTGGCCTTTAATTCTTTGGATTCTGGAGCTTCAGCAGCACGAGAGGTTGAAAGCGGGAGAGTCAGGATGACTGCATGAGTGGAGTGGCAGAGGCCTTGCATCTCTGCTGGATCCCGTGCCTTCCTGGCCCCACCATATGGAGACATAGAAAGATAACAAAAACCTAGAGGAAAAGAGGCCAATATCATTTCTTCCTCACTTTTGCCTTGCCAGCAGCAGCTTGGCAGAGTTTGGATGCTCTGCAGCTAACAATAAGATTGCACGGCAGGACAAAATGTACTGAGAGGAGTAAATGCCAGAAGTGCAACCTTACTGTATGAGAAACCTTATTAAGCCAGAAATTAGCAGTTTTTGTGGGGCCAAAAGCAATGTGGATGGAACACACCAGGAGCAAAGAGAGACTGACCTCGAGCAATCCTCAGGACCCTCATGATGCGGATGATGGTGGGGTTGATCGGTAGTGATGCATTCACCTCAATCTCTTCAAGTGTGATCCCCATGATGGACAAGAGCACTATTGCCAGGTCTAATTGGTTCCATCTGAAGGTGACACAAAAGATCAAACAGGGGAAAAAATCTGCAAAATGGGAGTCTTGCATGGCAAAGGAATTCCAATTGTTTCAGTCATTCTTGCACTCTGGAACTGATGTTCCACTTCAAGCCATTTTAAGATGAAACACATTAAACAAAAGATATATTATTAGATTATTAGTCAAGTCTGAACACACTGCAGGCTGGAAAGGGAAGGGCAAAGCTGAAACTGAATTAATGAGCACAACCCAGATGATAAAAGAAAGTCAGAGTTGGCTTAATTTTCTGTAAATATATTACTGAAGCTAAATTTCCACGGTTCTCGCTTAAGTTAGGGAGAGTAATTCCAAAACAACAACAACAACATCTGGCTTGTGGATGAAACACACTTCAGTGGTCCCCGTAGTCATCAGGGCTTTGGGAATAATATCAAGAAATTTCACACAGTACTATAAGCGGTAGCAGATCTCAGAAATCACACCATCACAACTACAAAAAACAGCAATATTAGGAACAGCATACATACTGCGCTGATATTTAACAGATACTTAGGTTTTTGGTTAAAACTTGTATCAGTTGTATAATACTGGTCAATGTTTTTATAATTTTGACTGTGCCTGGTGTTTCTCAACAACAGCAACAAATTTGCCCAAAGGCTCAACCACTATTATAAGGCAGAATAGAGAGAGAACGTTCTTGGATCAGTTTAGAAGAAAAGTTCTTAAAGTTATGTGGAAGTCCCGTAGAAAGATCAGAGAGAATGGGGTCAAAGAAAGAGAGGAATACAAAGCTTGTTGAGATGTTCTGGTCTTTCATGCAGAGAAGGATTTAAAAGGCATGTAGGGTGAGGATGCAATATCAACAGCCTCATTCTATAGAAAAGGTATTTGTATCCTCATAGACATAGTATTATTACATTTACCATTTACACTAAATTGGTGGATGGGGGCAGGATTAGGAAAAACAGAACATCTAAAGTTACTACTGGCATGTCATGCATATATAATCTGGCTCTTTGGAGAGGGCATAACACTCTTGCAGGAAGACTTAGATATCAAGGGAAATGGAATTCATAAGAACTGTTATGAAAAGCCTCTGCTCCACCTATATAAATTTTATGGTATGTTACCACTGGATGTGAACTCAGATGCTGAGTTAACAATGGTGTGGAGTCAGAATAGTGTTACTGACAAAGAATAGGTGACATAGCGGGATTAGGAGAATCCTAGGCTTGGGGAAGTGAGGATGACATGAACGTTCACCAATGTTCTCATTCTAAAAAGAATTGATTATACCACTGAAGATTCAGTGGTATAGTCTGGATAATCTGAAATAGCAGAGCAGCGACACTACCCTGTTTCCCCGAAAATAAGACCTAACCTGAAAATAAGCCCTAGTATGATTTTTCAGGATGCTCGCAATATAAGCCCTACCCCAAGAATAAGCCCTAGTTAAGTGAAACCCTGCCCTCCACCCTTGTGCAGCAACCAGAAGATTACATGCCTGCATTTGAATAAATGTAGATTGTTGAACATGAAAAAAATAAAACATCCCCTGAAAATAAGCCCTAATGCATTTTCTGGAGCAAAAATTAATATAACACTCTATCTTATTTTCAGGGAAACACGGTAGTTACAAGAAATAGCTAACTGTGGTCGTTTTAACAGGCCATAGCTAACTGATCTAGTATCAACAGTATAATATACATACACTTTACCCTTCTATGTCTATTGCCCATTTGATTCCATAATATCTATAAAGTAACAAGCAATGTATAATCAAGCACAGGCAAGAGGAAACAAAATGATTCATTTCTCCACATCCTTTTATTTATACACACACAGGCGCCAGTGTCATGTTGCTTATTAACCGCAGCCTGTTCCATGTGTGGTTCTTCTTTCCCTGCTGCCTGTGTAAGGATGGTGGTGGGATCCACTAATATATTGTGCAAGAGGAAAAGCCCGCTGTTTTCAACAGGGCCACCTCTGCCTTGCATGTAGTAACTGCAATCCAGAGGTCACCATGGGAAATATGGAGTACTCTGGCCATAAACTTGTTATGCTCCATGTTATGCCAGCATGATTTGAGGGGAAAAAAAAGGAATGAGATATGTTGGAACTTTCCCATGATGGTGACCATCATAATTGACGTATAGCACTACTTATCAAATGACTACTTACCTGTCTTGAAAGAATCGGCGAAACCCAAAGGCAACCAGCTTGAAAACAGATTCCATGACAAAGATGATAGTGAAAATGTAATTGCAGATCTTCAGAGCTTCATCAAGAACCTGAATACGCAGAGACAAAACCACAAGGGTGATTTGGTTGCTTTCCATGACTTGCCTTCCTGTTTTTAACAGCATCCATTGCAACCAATGATGGGTGAGAATTTTATTTGCTCTAGTTCCTTCCAAAATTGGCAAAGTTCTTCATAAATTTAAGAGGAAGAATGAGATTTTATTTTATTGTGTTTTATTTAGAAAAAGGAACAACAGATAGCCCTCTCATTTAAGGAGAGGGCTTTAAATGCTCAGTTTTTAAAAGTCTGGTTTCAAATCCTTGTGTCTTCAACATACTTAATGTGTATTTAATTAAAGTGCCACCTTTTTTGTGATGAGTTTTTTAATCTTTAAGAGGTACAATCCAAATAGCTGAGATGACAGTCTCTTTCTGATAAAAAATATTCATAGACTTTTCATGAATTAGATGTAAAGAACTTGAGATTTAAATAATTTGAATATGGAAGAAAGTGAGAGGTTTTTGTTCAACCCTCCCCCTGTTGCACTTTCTCTTTAGGTTACCATTGAAATAGCATGCCCCGTTGGCTGCAGATGAATCAGAAATCCCCCTCTGAGGTCATCATTGATGCACTGAAGTCAGAAAGAGACAAGTGAGCTTGGATTCTCTCTCTCTTTTTTCTGCCTTGTTTCTTCCTGGTTTTGTTTCACTGGGTCAACTTTTGGATGGAAGGCTCCAGGTTTCCTTCAAACACTAAGCTCATGCTTGCTCTTTACTCCAGTTGCTAATGCCTGTACCCCATCTCCCACGGGAGCAAACAGAGTCTCACATTGATTTCCCAGCTATCCCAGACACTGATACTTGATCACACTATATTCCCATTCTTAGATCTCAGTCTACAGCCATGAATGGCTTGTGTGGACAGAGGCTGCCATAACTCAACTTATAATGGTGGTATTCGAACACTCAGAGTTGAAGTGAGAAGAGCAGAGAGTGGAGAATAACTGCCTAGTTAGCCTTTGCCTGATGCCAGTTCTAGAAAACCATAAACAAAACAGTGTCCTCAGTTGACTTAGCTGGACATGTCCTTAGGTTCCCTTCGCTCTTCACCTTTGCATCTTTAGTGACAAGAAAAATAATACAATTTAGAATTTGGAGGATATATCCTACTGCTATATGAACATTTGCTTTCTTAAGCCAATAATTCTCCATATTTTTGTATCACTTCATTAGACAGAGAGCAAGAAACAAATCCTGATGTTCTCTCTATATCTAATCTTCCATAGATGTGTAAATGTGTATTTCTCTCCGGAGAAAATACTACCTCACTCTTATATCTGTCTGACCCAGAAATGAGGAATGTTTATTCCATTTGACTAGCCAGTTCTCTCTCTCTCTCTCTCTCTCTCTCTCTCTCTCTCTCTCTCTCTCACGCACACACACACACACACACAAACACACACAGTGGATTTCCCCTCAAAGATAGGTATCTCAACTTCCAGACTTCCAAACAATACCTATTAAGTGCAAGATACAAAAGCGAGGAAATCTGGTATAATGACAAAATCTTTCACCACATTTTCTACAAAAATGCTAAAAGTTTCATCTACTTTGACCCAGACATAACTTGTCCTGGAGGGAGAAAAATCTCTTCTCCCATTTTAGAGCTCTCAGTAATGGGCATGTTTGAAAAGTGTCTTGTTAAATCATTCTCAGATTGAAGTTCAGTCCAATTTAGGTTGTGTTTGTGCATATTTGTTCACTGAACCCATTGATCGAAATGCACCCTATTCACATGCGACTTTTTTTTTGCCCCTTCTGGCATCTGCCTTAGTGTCCGTTAAAAGTATATTCTTGTTTTAACAAAGAAAAAAAGGCTGTGTGGTTGCGGTACACAATCCAAAGGAAAGGTTGGGGGTACCCTTATTAGACCACTTGTCTCTGTGACTTTTACTTTTTGCTTCGAATGCATTGTAACCCTTTTCCTTAAGATGTAGTAAAGTTTAATTCCTTCTTACATCCAATCCAGCCTGTTGACTGACTATCTGCTTGCTTCATGTGTCACAGAATTCCCCAGTTAAGGAAGACGAAAGAAGGCCCTTAGGCTGGGGGTCCTTTTTTGTTTGTTTGTTTTTTTCCTCATTTTTCCAGGGCACTTCCCAGACTGAGGACAGACTTCACAACAGAATTCCTCTTGTCTGGTGGGTGAGCAAGGGTCCTATTCACCTTGGACTCGATGGATAAAGAGAAGGCAGGTGGTGACTACAAATTCAAGGTCATGTACCAACAAGCTTCCCCATTGGTTTTTCCTATAGGCCAGGTGATCAGCTTTACCAGCTCATTCGTGTCTAACAGAAATAGTGTCTAACTGGTTCATTTATTGGCCGAACAGGCATTTGGCACTTCAAAGCCCTGCCTCCTCTGGCAGGTGCCCGTTCAGAGGCAGTGCCTGGAGGAGGTGGGGCTGGGAAGCCAGGCTGCTGCCTCCAAGCGAACGCCTGCTGGAGGAGGAGGGGCTTCAAAGTGCCAAACACCTGTTTGGCCTTTAAGAGAATTGGCATGAATCACCGAACCAGCAGTTCATCCCCACCTTTAGCATCTAATTAAGGTATCACTTCCTCATGCTTTCTGACTTTTTATTCCTGATATTTATGTGATCCCAACCAGTAACATCACATGTACCCCATGAACATGTGATAATATCATGGCACCAGAGAGCCCATATGTGGTTGTGCCCCAGAACTGAAATTCTTGACATCTGCACTCATTCTCAATGGATAAGAGACCATAGCAACCAGTAGCTTAGTAAAAAAGGCTGATAATTTCTATCTTGCAACACTGCTGTAGTATGCAACAAAGCCATCAACACAATGTACTGGAATAGGGAGCCCTGCTCCAAAAGATCACCATGCTAAAGGAAACTTCTCTGTGCCAAGTATATACCAGATCAGGAACTTCACTTTAACTGATTTTCATCCAAATGTATACCTGAACACAACTGCCGCCCATCTGCACTGTATAGTTTTCAGTGAGCTGTCCTGTGGTGCCTTGTGGCACAGTGGTTAAATCACTGTACTGCAGCCAAAACTGTGCTCATGACCCGGGGTTCAAATCCCAGGTAGCGGCTCAAGGTTGACTCAGCCTTCTATCCTTCCGAGGTCAGTAAAATGAGGACCCAGCTTGCTGGGGGGGGGGGGGCAATGTGTAGCCTTTATAATTAACTTGTAAACCACCCAGAGAGTGCTTGAAGTGCTATGGGGTGGTATATAAGCAGCACGCTTTGCTTTGCTTCCTCCTACTAAATGAAGGACAAATGTCTTGAGAATGACTATCTGGATGTGATTTGAATACATCAAATCTGCACTTGTGCGCACAATTCAGAGTTTTATAATCCGGAATCCTGGCTGGAGATTTTATCTGAGTCAGGCATCTGTCTGTGGATCCAGTGTTTGGGAGTCTGATTCCCCACTGTGCCTCCTGGGAGAGGAATCAGCCTGTGTAGCTGCACAGCTGAAGGGCACCCTCAAAAGAAGGGAATATTAATCCCTTCTAATCACACTGTATCCAAATCAAAATCAACCTGGCAGTCTATCATCACCATCACCATTATTAAGAAAGTGATGATGTGTAGAAGACGAGATTACTTCAACCTACTGTGCTTGTCTGAAATTTCCAGTGTGGTGTAGTGAATAGAGTGCTGGACTAGAATTCTGGAGAACAGGGTTCGAATCCCTGCTTAACCGTGGAAACTCACTAGGGCAGTGGAACTGGTAAAACTACTCCTTTATATATCTCATTTACTTGAAAGTCCTCTTAAAGTTGCTATAAGTCATTTCCGACTTGATGACACAGAACGCACACACACACACACTGAGCAACCATTACTTTGGAACTGCATACCAAGATTAGTTGGCAGAATTAGTTTCCTGCCTTTGTAAGATGTAAGAATAAAGCTGTGCTCTTCTAGTTTATCATCAACACACACTATTGCGCAATGGCAGATATAGTTCAGAGTACAGCTAACAAAATAATTCATGTTGAAATATAACAGGCTTCCCACAATGCTTACAAGATAAACTGGCCTCCTGAGTCATGCACTTCCACCTTGAACATGGTATGTTAACCTTCCGCCTATATTTTAATTGTTTCACATTAGACATTCAGGTATCATCCAACTCAATGACTGTTTCACCTTTACTTTTGTATTTCATTTATTTCTCCTCAGAGCCATAGGAGATAAAATAAGCACAGTACATAAATTGGCAGCCATTTCCATCTCACTGTCACGAGCAAAGTGACTTGGCATTTCATTGAAAGTGGTTATTATTATAATTTGAATGTGATCCTAAATACAGGAGTATGGCATGCTAATGCGCTAAGGGGGCTGCCTGTTAGCCAAAATGCTGAGTCACCACAGCAGAAATAATGAGCAGCAATTTGTTTTCAGTCATGCTGAATAATAAATACTTGAGACTCCAGTTGGACAATGCCCTAATTCAGTAATAATGTTTAAAAGGGTTAGAAATCTCAGGATATGATCTTTATAATTTTGGTATGATTCTCAGGAGGACAGAGCTTCTGCATGCAATAGCTCCCAGGCTTTCTAGGATGCATATTTAATTGCAAAACAAATTATCCAGAGAGATAGCCTTAGCAGAGCATTTTTTACAAGATGCGTGGCAATACTGCAGGCTAGTAAAAATGGTGGGACTTTGTGCTATTTTTTCCTAAAAGCCAACATTGGAATCTATCTATCTATCTATCTATCTATCTATCTATCTATCTATCTATCTATCTATCTATCTATCTATCTATCTATCTATCTATCTATCTATCTATCTATCTGTCTGTCTGTCTGTCTGTCTGTCTGTCTGTCTGTCTGTCTGTCTGTCTGTCCGTCCGTCCGTCCGTCCGTCCGTCCGTCCGTCCCTCCGTCCGTCCGTCCGTCCGTCCCTCCGTCCGTCCCTCCGTCCGTCCGTCCCTCCGTCCGTCCCTCCGTCCGTCCGTCCCTCCGTCCGTCCCTCCGTCCCTCCGTCCGTCCCTCCCTCCGTCCGTCCGTCCCTCCTTCCGTCCCTCCGTCCGTCCGTCCGTCCCTCCCTCCCTCCCTCCCTTCCTTCCTTCCTTCCTTCCTTCCTTCCTTCCTTCCTTCCTTCCTTCCTTCCTTCCTTCCTTTGTGAAGTCCCAAAGCAGCTTACAAAAATATATGCAATGCACAATTTACCAAAAGTACATCAATAAAAATGGTAAATTGTATTGTACACTTATTATTTTTTAATAATAAGGAAACCAAGCCAATAGGTACTGTTGCCAACTTGTACCAGGGCTCAGAATGGCTGCACCAGGAAGTTTTTGAGAAGGTCTAGCAGCTGGTAAATATACAGCAGTGGCCAGAGCATTTGATGGAGTCACTGCAAGGGAAACAGAGAGGACCAACCCCAGTCAGTGATGTGATTTTCTTCTTAGACCCCTCTCAGACCTTGGAAAGGTTGGTTGAATAGGTAGAGCAGCTGAGATCCCAGGATACAAAAGGGTGGCCAGGATGGATCTAGGTCAGTAACCAACAACCCCAGATTTGAAGGAACAACGTGCACAATTGTGAAGTATCATTTTCCGAGACTACTAACTGAGGGCCAGGAAGTGAGATCATGCCAGGAAGAAGAGGCACAGGAAAAGGCACCCCAGGGAACAAAAAAACTTTGGGGGAAGATCAGGTGAATCCAGCTGGGACGACAACGTGGCCAAGCCTTCTGGAAAGTGTTGACTGGCTGTGGCACACATGCTCTGGCTTGCAAGGATCCCTTGCAGGAGGGCTCTTTCTTGCAGGTGTAATTGTGCGCCTCAGCAATCATGGGGTCTTGGTTTCTACTTCAAGAACCTGTCCTGCCACTTTCCAGGAGATGATAACAATATGTTGCATTCCCTGACTCATTTTCAGGAGGAGAAGCTCTGCACTCTGGCCCCTAGTGTGCAGGAATACCCACACTCATTTCCAGAGGAGCTGCAGCAACTTTGGAGTGAGACGCAATGCAGGGAGCATTAAGCTCCTTGGCACATCCTATCTTAAGATTATACTATTCTAAAGCTGTGGACTCCTTAGCCTTTCCCACTTTCTGTGGACCTGGCTCCAGATCTCTCCTTTAGTCCTTGTTCCAAAAGCAGTGGCCACACACCTTGCCCAATGTCTTTTTTCTATGAGGTGCATGGCTTCCAGGACCTACACAATTCCTTCAGTGCATGCAAGGTACTACAGGTATGATGGAGGATATCTCATTCCCACCTGAAACTAGGAGCACATCATGGGCTCCATTCTAGCTTGTCTCATCCAGCGGATCTCCAAGGTCAACCATGATTTGTGGAAAACATCTTCAGACAACATGAAAAATGGTAGTGGGTTAAAAACTGTGAATGCAGGAGTTTTATATTATGGGGAAAAAAGATAACAGGAGCTCATGACCTGAGTCTGATTGGTAGCTCCAAACTATGTCAACCCTCTGAATCAATATTTTATAAGTATTCACTGTCCATCAGTTCAGCAATTAATTTAGCAGACCTTCTCTAGCTCAGGTTAAATTAAGTCACCTGCCTCTGGGGCTTTCTGTGCTATATTCTTTATACACTATATTGTAATACGGTTCAGCATGACATTTGAATATGGACACTTGTGTCTTGACAGCACTTTTTAAAGCAACAAAATTCCATTTTATTCAATTTATATGATTCCCAGAAATAACTAAAATTTTGCAATGACAGTCACAATCAGATGGAAGGAAACTGCTCATCACACCTATTGCAATAACTACTGCAGCACACGTGAGAATTTGAGAAGAATGACAAAGATTCTCCTAGTTTCACATTTTGGCTCCAGCTGATCTGGTAAAATGCCGCAGACAACTGAGAAAGTGGTCAAAAGTGAACAGCTGTTGTTTAATCCCTCCTTCTAAGGGACGAAGGAAAGGAAAAGGAAGGGGGAAAGGCAGGCAGGCAGGGAATACACACACACACACACACACACACACACACACACACACACACACACACACACACACACACACACACACACACACACACACACACACACACACACACACACACACACACACACATGTTCATGGGTCTCATGTGTGGTATATCCTGTGTGCCACCAAGGGTAAGGAAAACCATAACCAAAGAGATCGTGCTAGAAGGAAGCACTATAGCAAAAAGGAAATTTCTGATTCTTGTAATGACATGTAAAACATGTAAAAACAAAAACTAAACAATGAAAAATGAAACAAAATAAAGGCCCAACACTTGAAATCTGCTGTGTACTTGCTGGATCTGACATGACAGAGAAAATGCTGTAGACATCATATATCCTGACTTCAACAAAGCTTTTGACAAAGTGCCCCATGATACTGTGATTAGCAATTTAACTAGGTGTGGACTGTATAGAACAACTGTGAATGCACAGTTGGCTACAGAATTGGTGGATGCATAGTTGGCTGCAGAATTGGTGGATGCATAGTTGGCTACAGAATTGGTGGATGCATAGTTGGCTACAGAATTGTACTCATAGGGTGATGATTAGTGGCTCCTTCTCAAACTGGGAGATGGTAACAAATGGGGTACCCGAGGGCCCGATCCTGGGCCCAATGCTCATTAACATTTTTATTAATGACCTGGATCAGGGGATACAGGAAATCCTGCATTTGTGGATGACACAAATTTTAGTGGCATAGATAATACCCAGGAAACAGAATTCAAAATTATCTAGAAAGGCTGGAACACTGGGCTGAAAACAACAGAATGAAATTCAACAGGGGTAAGTGCAAAGTACTGCATCTAGGAAAAAGAAACCAAATACACAGTTACAAGATGGGGCATACCTGGCTCAACAATACTAAGAGTGAGAAGGATCTTCGAATTGTTGTAGATCACAAGCTGAATATGAGTGAACAGTGTGATGTGGCTACAAAAAAGGCAAATGCTATTTTAGGCTGCATTAGCAGAAGTGTAGTCTCCAAATCCCGTGAGGAACTAGTTCCCCTCTATTCGGAACTTGTTAAGCCTCACCTTGAGTACTGAGGACACCACAATTCAAGAAGGATGCCAACAAACTGGAACAAGTTCAGAGAAGGGCAACAAGGAGCTGGAAACCAAACTCTGTGAGGAAGGACTGACAGAACCAGGCATGATTTGATGATTCTTGTATCTTATAATGTATCTTATAATTTGGGATTTCTAACTGATATCACTTTAATTGACATATATGTATTGTGTTATCTAATTTGTTGTATTAATTTAGGGTACTTCCTTTCTTTTTCCTTTTTGTTCTTTTTTCTTTCCTCCCTTTTTCCTTTTTCTTGATATGGAGTGGAGGGCCTGTTTGCCCAGCAAGGGGCCACTGAACATCCCGGTGATCACAGGTAGAAGGAGATATGGCGTTGGCACAATTCCTACTTGTGTCAGAAGAACGATGAACAGATGTCCGACGGCTGTTCATTGTTCTGAGACTGTGACCAACCCTCAGTATCGAGGTAGCCAGCCCAGCCAACCCTCCACTCTAACTCTGGTACTGTTGAATGCCAGGTCTGTATCCAACAAGCCCCAGGTGATTCACGATCTTATCCTGGAGGTGGATGCTGACCTGGCATGCATAACCGAGATGTGGATTGGTGGAGAAGGGGGTCCTCCCCTGGCTCTTGTCTGTCTGCCTGGTTATGCCATCCAACACCAGGGTAGACTGGAGGGCCGGGGGGGGGGGTTGTCTAAGAAATTGCAGGTCTTGATGATAAAGAGCATTTCATATGTTATAAAGTGTCACGGGAGATAGTTCTTTGGAAATGTGACAGAACACACATGAAAGGGCACACAGACAACTGAAGCAAATTGGCAATAAGGCTGATCTGATTAAATGGCAAATGAAGACTTCCTCTTTTACACTCGTATTGGTCATGCATAATAACTGCCAGTTATTCTATTTCGCTAAAATTACGTTGTTTTGAGATACTTAAATGCTGAAAATCTGAGACCTATTGGCCCCAGTCCACTTTTGAGATCAATGAATAATCCATGGATATGCCTGGAAATGTAAATTCCTGCTCCCATCCAGTCTTCCGAGTGGGACCTAGATGTGTACTGGAAACTCTAATACTCACTTGAAATACTCTTATATTTAAATAATTAACGTTCATGTCTGATATTTGCCAACAGGTTGCTAATCATACCTTGATCGTACCAATGAGCTCCTTGGTGTACTGTATACTCTAATGGTATGATTGCCAGTGCTTTCAGTCCACAGCAAATCTCTCAACAGTGAGCAATACTTTAAAAAGCACGAGCAGGACAGGCAAAATGGGATACTTCTGCCAAGTCACTTTGAGCATAAGCAAAGTGTGCTGCTTATATACAGCCCCGCAGTACTTAAAGCATTCTTTGAGTGGTTTACAATTTAATTATGCAGGCTACACATTGCCTCGCCACGGTACGAGCAGAGTACTCAGTTTCCCAAGCTCAGAAAGATGGAAGGCTGAGCCAGCTACCTGAGCCCAGTGAAGACTGTGCTCATAACCTGAGTTAATATTTAACTCAGGTTATGAGCACAGTCTTCACTGCAATACTGCAGTTTAATCACTGTGGCACGAGGCATATGTGAATGATTGCAGTTTTACAGTGTTGACTCCCTTTGGACCATACCTGTCCACCAATAGTAAAGCACACCCTATATGAAAAGAGATCCTACCCCTATCTTCGTCAAGGAGCACTCCAAGAAACTAAGTCAAGAAAATCCTTCCTCAGCATCCAGGAAGATCCCTCCAAAAAGCATGTCACATTCCTAATAGGACTTCCCATCTTGAAGATTATGAATTTATCTTGGGCAAATAAAGCTAGACAGTTATTTCTGCCTATACCAAGATGCTACTTTGATGTCATAATGTGAGAAGCAGAAATATGCTACCTTTTTTCCAAAGGCTCTCTCTTGAGTTTCCAAATAAACACAGAGGAACATCGGAAGCTGCTCATCCAGCCCAATATTGTCAACAATGACTGGCAGCAGATCTCCAGTATTCCAGCAGACAGAATTCATTCCTACCCTTAGATGGAGATGCCAGCAACTGGAACAGAGGCCTTCTAAATGCAAATCATGCTCAGCTGGCACAAACACTGTTTCAGTGACAAAACTAGACATAAAGAAAGTCTCCTATATCACCACCTGTCCTCTTTCAGTATAACAATGGGGTG
Organism: Pogona vitticeps; assembly: GCF_051106095.1. Taxonomy (NCBI): domain Eukaryota; kingdom Metazoa; phylum Chordata; class Lepidosauria; order Squamata; family Agamidae; genus Pogona; species Pogona vitticeps. Next base: position 138,121,607 of record NC_135784.1, on the reverse strand, counting down.
AATTGCATCTCTATTTACAATCCTTATATCTTCTTTAAAAGTTGATAGTGTTTACTAAGTGCCTCATCATATAGCAATACTTTAATTTTGTCCTCTTTACCTTGGGCTGTTGGTAGTGCTCCATGGCCATAGTGATGACATTGAGCCCAATGACACCTGTGATGAATAAATCCAGGTAATGGGTGGTGCACATTTGGTGAATCAGAAGTCGGAAGCGAGAGTAATCAGAGTAATATGGTTTGCACTGTGCCTCTGGAAAAAAAAGCATGGAGAAGCTTGATCAGGTAATTTCTCTCTTTTTAAAGACCAATTCAGCACTGGCTTTCAACACCTCCTAGTTGAGGCATTCAGACTGATTGCAATAAGACTTTTTGCAAGGTTGGGGAGAGGGAAGGGGATTGTATGTTAACCATCACTAATGTATAGCAAAACGACATAATTGTATATATTTGTTTCAGCAGTTACAATGGGACATTCACAGTGCCCACGCTTTCAGGATTCGAGATAAGGTAACTATAGTATGGAATAGTTTCATGTTTCTAGATAATTTTTAATATAGTAAGAAAGCTGTTTAAATATATGGTATATACTGTTTAAATTTGAAAGGTTCCTATTACATTTTGAAGATAAGTGTGTATAGGAAATGGTGTCTGTGTGCCTATTGGATATACTGCATGTTCTGTTGTACAGATAAACCACAGTGCCTATCTAACTTGGAAACCTTTGCATGTAAATATTTAGTCTACTTGACTGCATAATTATGACCTTAATACATACATGAGTGCAAGCAGAGTGAAGGCTTCCATGTTCAAAACAACTGAGGAAGGCAGAAGCTGAAACTTATTGTTAAAATCCTTTTGTCTGCAAGTCACTCTTACGAGCAAAGTTACATACTGTATACACATATTGTTACTATATACATAATTACATAGTGTATATAGCTACATATGTAGTTACATAGTTACATAGTTACTGCCCTAATGTCCCGGAATGGGCTTGTTGCTTTGTTTTGGATGGGCTACAACACTTTTAAGAAACACAATAAAATGCTTCAGTGGAAACGTTTGGGGGAAGTAAGCAAACAATTCATATCCTTGCTTTTTGAAGTGTGCTCTGTGTGTGTGTGGGTGGGCGGGGCTCAAGAAATCATCAGTCTGTGAAAACAATTTATGAAATAATGTGGGCGACTGGTCAGTCTGAGTTCTTGTTGAAGAAATGAATGATCTTTCTTCCCTTTATGTATGACTGACAAAGTGTGGATGTTCTACTAGTCTCCAATATTTGGCTGCATTTGGGATTACACCTACTCTTTAGACCATGAATGTTCCTGCAGATAAACTCATTTATGCACCTAATCTCTAATGAGGAAAATGCCATGTCTGCGTCTTTAATTCAGGGTATTTTTCAAATAAGCTTTATAGTGCAGCATAAAATGCAAAGGAGTGCCTTGAAGGTGTCAGAGTATAATATTGTGCCTGTAATTAGATGATCAACTGGTCATGAAAATTATTGAGCCAAAAAAATTGAATGGTGTGGTATTTAGCAACAGTGAACAAGTATAGGATGTGAAGTATTGTTCTGAACACAAATTAGGGAAGGATGAGATATGGGTATCCATGATCTGGAAGAAAAGCTAATTTTCAGGAGATGGCATTTTTGCAGGAAGTGTATCAATGATTTGCTCTTCCAGATAGTCAAGATTATGATATTATAGCTCCGAGTCAGGCTCTTATAGCTGGCCAGTTCCTTTGTATGGTATAGGAGCAAGCATGTGCCCCTTCCCTCTGCCCATGTGCCAAAAACAACACAGGACATGGGCCTTTCTCATGAAGATCCGTATGCTTGAGGACTCAGTGGGCACAGTCGTTCCCTTTTCTGTGAAGTGGAAGGATTGTCTCAACTGAGCACGTCTGCACAGGGGGCTGCACAAGGAGCACACAATTCACGTGTTCCATCACATGTGCATTTGCCTGTGCCTCCAGTACAGAATGACCATCCAACTAGGCCAAGCAAGGTCTTTGCCACAAATGATACCATCCATTTCTTGCTTGGTCATATAACATTAAAACCTCCATTTCCCCACCCTCACTGTGAAGCTTGAGCATTGGAGAGACAAGTAATCATTTAGGACAATGGTTCCCAAGCTTGGGTCCCCAGATATTCTTGGACTAAAACTCCCAGAAGCCTTCACCACTAACTGTGCTCACCAGGATTTCTGAGAGTTGTAGTCCAAGAACATCTGGGAAGCCAAGGTGGGGAAGCACTGATTGATTTAGAAACTTATCCTGTTGGGTTTTGGTCACGTGATTGCAGACATTTGTTCAAGTATTTCAAAATAAGATGCAGGGTTTCTACTTGCATCTGGCACTGCCAGCCTATAGGTAATCTGACCCTGAATGCCATGGTATAATAATGAAATAAAAATAATTTTAGTGCTGAATTTATGCAGCCTTTCTAAAAGCAACAAGAACCACCAAAAATCTAGGCAGGTTCATAGATGGCTGAATCATAACTTTCATCACATGTTTTGAATATTGCAAAAATATACAGAAAGACTGAGATATCTCAATAGTATTATGCAGCACTATGAAGAGGAAATTAACTAAAATGTTTGAATAAAATTAAGTTATTAACTGGGCCCTTGGCTATGAACCAAGGTATAATTTCAAAGAGAGCCCCCATTCTAATTTGCTGATCTCGTATTGTTCAATGCTTATCCATAATTCACGTTAGCGCAGAAAAAAAGTGTCGCAATTTCTGCCTTTTCTTTGGGAGGATTTACTTCTGAATAATTACACTGGAATTCAGGGGTTCAGCTATGACTGGCAGATTAATTCCAAACCCCACACAATAACAAAAGAGGCCGTTAACATATAACAGGGATTTTTTAGAGATTATAAAATGTTACCTGCATAGCAACAAAGCATGTGGCAGCATAACCTTATAAGCAAGGCTGCTCGTGTTCCATTCTGAATGTGACAGGTGAAGACAGACACAATATTCCAAGAGGAACCCCTGCAGGTTTTCCAGCTGTGGAGTCAGCCCACTTTCACAATTTTTCTGACAGATTTATATATTCTATTAAGTTCAGTGGAGGACCCAATCAGGCTTTTCTGTCCCACCTGACCCAGGTGGGCACCAGGCACTTTTTCACTGTTACATTACTCTTTTTTTTCCCTTTCCCCTTTTCTTAAAAAACAAAAAACAAAAACTGGCATATGTCAGGATACCACTCTCTGGAGTCATTTTGTAATTCCCTCCCCCCTAATATCCAAAATCCTATTGGCAATTTGTTTGTTATTGTTACATGCCGTCAAGTTGTTTCTGCCTTCTGGCGACCCTGTGAATGAGTGACCTCCAGAATATCCTCTCCTCAAAACGCCCTGCTCAGTTCTTGTAGACTCAAGCCTGTGGCTTCCTTTAAGGAGCTAATACATCTTGGCTTGGGGCTTCCTTTTTTTTTCCTGCTTGCCTTCAACCCTTTTTAACATTATCATCCTTTTCACAGAATTTTGCCTTCTCATCATGTGTCCAAGTAGGGCTGCCTTGGTTTCATAATTTTTGCCTTCAGAGGTAGTTCAGGCTTGATTTGCTTTAGGACCCACTTGTTCATCTTTCTGGTGGACCAGGATATCTGCAAAGCTCTCCTCCAGCACTACATTTTTAAGGAATCATTCCCCCCCCTTTAGCAATTTACCTGTGCATAAGTAAGTATTATGGTGAGCTGCTTCTTAATGAATGAGATGCTGGTTGCATTCCCAGCTGTGCAATGGGCATGCAACCGAGAACCTGACATCTAGCATTTCATTGAGTAGCAGCAATTTGCCATCATGATCTACCCATTTTCACTTAATAATTGTGTGCTGTCAAAACAATTCTGACCTACGGTACCTCTTCCAAAGTTTTCTAGGCATAGAATACCCATATGTGGTTTACCATTCCCTTCTTCTAGGAGTGCCCTGTGACTCTGCAGATTGTGTAAGGCTACACTGCATAGCTCTTCTGCTGGGAGACACAGTGGGGAACTGAACTCTTAATATCTGGCCCCACAGCCAGGTAGCCAAATTCACTGAGCTCTAAAAATTGCCAATAGGATTCTAGCTATTAGGAAAAAGTTACAGAATGATTCTTCCAGGGGTTGTAGAGAGTGGTACCCTGAGAACACTCCAGGGGTTGTAGAGAGTGGTACCCTGAGAACACTCATATTGGCTCTAGCTGTCATTTGCTTGTCCAAACATTTCCTCATGTTCTGGAGATTAAAAGGCATGTTTGGGGACTGCATTAGGAGAGTGAGTCAGAAGGGACCCCACTGTTCTATTGGTCTTCAAATCTGTCTTCACCTTGTATTTATAATGGTAACTCTGCTTGGAGATTGAAAGACATACTACTTTTCAGCTCTTTTGCTACTTTTCAAGTTGGTGCCAGGTGGACAAATCCATAATGTGACTGATATAAACATTTTGGTATCTGCCAAAAGGCTTATGAATATGGTACTTCGTCAGCCCTGCTTGTAAATCCTGCTAACCACCTGCTCTCTCATGCTTGGCATGCTAGTTGTCATGCATATTAGTGGAAATTACAGCTTTTACCTTGAAATGAACCACAAACAGTAACACCATGCTTCCTGTGGGCTTTAAATTAATAGCTACTGCATTTAGGTGGGCAGGGAACATTCTTTTTAAACAAAAATGTCAGTCTTGCTGACATTATGAAGAAGTCAGATTTATCATCGTTTTGTAAATATGAGTGCTTAGGAGTGTTATCTACACCCAAAGTCCGTGCCCCCTATGAAACAGCATTATTTGTACTTGTAAATATATAAAAGGTACCAATATCTTGGGAAATACAGACACCTGTTCAAGTCCAGGGTGATGAATCACCACACAATATAACACAACACCACAAATACTGCTACAATACACTGGGGTAAAAAAACAACAGGACCACTGCAATTAGTGAGGGAGGCATAGGAAAGATTAAGAAAACATCCTGACCCTGAGAGGATCAATGGTAAGTGTGTGTTTGGGCGGAAGAGGGGTGAGTGACAGAAAGGAGAAAAACAACAGGTGAAGAAAGCAAGAAAATCAGGATATACAATCTTAAAAAAAAGCCCCACCAAAAGACGATATGTTGGCAGAAAACACAGGTTCTAAATCAAGCTGCTTCATTAGGACTCAGTGGAGAATGGGAGGGGGACCTTTATTGATTTCGACTCCTACTAATCTGATTGGAAAACAAAGCCTTGAATAAATTAAGATGATTTGCATATAAATGGTAAAGCACCATTTCACACAGCTCAGTCATGATCCATTTACACATGTCATTATGATTTCCTTTTACTGTTGTAGTATCAGGGAGATGGTAGCTACTAAGGTAATTTCAATCTTCCCTCTCATAGCTACTTGGAAGGTTCTCTATGAATCTATCCAATGATCAGTGATCAATTTATCTTATACATGGCAGAGGGAAGGAGGAAATATGATCTATGTAAGATACTCCTAGGGATATTGACTAATAGGATACATAATTTCCAAGGAATAATGCTGATACAACCACCATATTGACCTTACAGTGATCAGCAACCCTGTAAAGTAAACATACCAACTGAGAATATCCTTCTATTCACAATATAGGCAGGATGTGGCCTGAGACAGATAAAACATGTCTCTGTTTTTCTTCACATTCAGTGGAATAATCCTCTGAAGTGATCTGGTGTGGCAGCTGTAACCAGCTGCGTAGCAGTGTTGGCATTTATACATCTTTCTGAACAGCATCTGAAATGGCTAGCACTGCATTTCACAAATGGCAGTGTGTGTGTGTGTGTGTGTGTGTGTGTGTGTGTGTGTGTGTGTGTGTGTGTGTGTGTGTGTGTGTGTGTGTGTGTGTGTGTGTGTGTGTGTGTGTGTGTGTGTGTGTGTGTGTGTGTGTGTGTGTGTGTGTGTGTGTGTGTGTGTGTGTGAGTGATGGATCTTCCTCCAAGTCCTCCTAGAAATGGTCAGGGATTCAGTGTACACTAAGCAGCTGGATTTAGAAACTGTCCAGAAAATTTAACATTCAAAATGATGTGCATGGAAGTAACATTGACACTTACACAAGTGATCTTATTAGTTTTTAGTGAATGGCATTAAAAAAAACTGATGTCGAAAATGGTTAAATTATTCCTGTTGAGAGTTTTCCAGCTGTGATGGACAGCACATCCAAAACTGAACTCTCCACTCTGTATCAGGAAACACCACACACAGTCAACGCAGCTACAAAACTCTTTCCTCCACATGAGAATGTAAAGAGAGATGTCCCGAATGTTCATTGATCTTCAGAAACATTGGAGGATTCTTCATCATTTTTCATTTTCTTATCACACATGCTTAAAATGTTTGCAAAGAGTCTCTCTCTGTGTGTGTCCTTTCACACCAACATGCATTGTGTTATATTTGATAAGAGGAGCAATATGAAACAACAACAAAGGAAACACAAAACAGAGGCCTGACAATCAGACAGAAAAGATGGAAAACTATGAGGTTCTTTCTGAGCCCCCATTGGAGAATGGCTCATCTGGGATTAGTTTAAGGATTCAAAACAAATGAATATAATAAAACACTCAAAGTCACACCTTTGATCAAGAATTTGGCCGTGACAAAATTACATATCCTAGGAGATGTTAGGAATGGGACTGACCTTTTAGCCCATAAACGGAGAAGAAATATGTAAATGCAAGAAAACAGAACAAAAAGAATGATAATATTGAGGAGATTCAGGATTCATTGCAACAGCTGGGTCATTCTTAGCCATGTCTTTGTGTATTGAAAATCCCCTTCTAATTTATTTCTATGCAATACATTTTGAAGCACAATGCACTTGCTGAATTCTGAGAGCTGTACCTCAGATGAGCATTGCACCTGTCAGTGTCCAGGTCAACACCCACCTTAAAGAGGCACATATTAACTTAGCCCCCTGGCCTTACCAAGTAATTGGGCACGTTGGAAAAGTTTCTCTGCTGAACTGCTGTAGGCTGTTCCAACTAATTTGTCAAATGCACACGACGGTTCTTGGTTTTAAAAAGTTACAAGTCTGATGTTAGTGTCTTCTGGCTTACAGCTGACCAGATGGAAGCCTTCCTTCAATACATAGTTATTGAAGGCAGAAGAGACCCTTGAGATCTCCCAAATTTCATCCAGCCTGGTGCCAGAAGCATTCAAAAGGCTCCCAAAGCAGCCAGTGAAGGGATCAGCTGTCCAATGATGAGTAAAGACGTACTCTTAATATTCTTTCTATTTTGATTGGTTTATTTTAATAAGTGGGATTAAAGGCAATACTCAAAATTAGGCAAAGCCTGATGATGTAGCACCTGCTAAAGTAAATGGGAAATCATTTGTTGGGCAAGATTAGTAGCACCAGTATCTTATGACCAATGAAGTAGTGGGGAACGGCCGTTCCAAAAATTGGGAGCAAGCCCCCACTTCTGGTTGGACCATAAGCTGCTCATCATTGGAGCTGTAGAACTTAGTTGGACAACTTTCCCATCTCCCTGTCACTGGCTGTGTAGATCAATAAAGTAAGGGCTGACTCTTTCCTTGCATTTAAAGATGAAGAAATGTTTGCTTTCCCAGTTTTAGATGTGAATAGATTGTTGGTTTTTTTTTTTATGATATGGAGAAGCATGTGCAGACACAGTAGAGTCTGAAGTGCTACAATCCAGATATGTGCCTTCCAGAGGTTGTTGAACCACCCATGGTATCAGTTTATACCATAGCAAGTTCTGTATTTCTGCAACTCTCTTCGTTCACATACAGGCCTTGGTGGAACAACCAGCATTCAGGCTGCCCGATTAATAGAGCTTGCCTTATGCCAGTCACATCAGACTTCATGAACTGTAACCTATAAAAGACATGGCCTCTGTTAAACCACTTTCATTTAAACATGGTTACTGGTCCTGGGCCCTCACTCTCACTCCATGTTACTGACACATTTATTGAAGTCTCTACAATAATATCAAGATGGAAGGCAGCAAACCAAAAGCAATTCACCTTGGGCAAAATGATACATTAAAATGTTTGCGATGTTTGCCCAGCCATGTAAAATATTAGGATAAGGTAGTCAGTTGTCACAATGTATTTGGATGTGGAGCAAAGGAACAGAACAGAAAAAGAGCTGTGCTGGATTTGGCCAAAAGGCTACCAGTCCTGCTTCTTGTTGCCACAGTGCCCCAACAGTGCCTATGGGGGGGCCTGACAGCTGAAGGTGACCATATCAGCTCTTGTGATCATGTCCCCCAGCAACTGATATAGAGAGATGTACTGCCTTCGACACTGGAGGGAATGCCTTGGGAATCTATGTGATAAATAGAAGTAGTCACCGGTAGCCTCCTCTTCCACTGATTTGTGTAATCTCACTTGTGAGGCTGGCAAGTCCATGTTGGCCACTCTTGCTGTGTCTTCTGGTACTGAATTCCACAGTTTAACTATGACTAGTTTAATTGCCTGCAAACTCTTTCCATTTTGACTTTCTTCTATTGTTAATGTACAGGAAGAGCTTATTGGGTTACTCTGGGGGAACAAGCACGCAAAGCATTCTAATGTCTGCATTATATTGTAGTAGAACAGACAGAGAACTGCCTAAATAGTGGTGGTTTTAGCTGTGGTGACTGTCCCAGCAACTAGCCGAGAAATTTCCTACCTGAACCCCCACATACCACTAAAAACTCAGATTACCCAGGTTGGTGTCTTTGCCAGGCTGGGCACAAAAGAGAAGCCTCTCCCTCTGGAAAAGCCTGGAAGAGGGAGTTGAATCCTATAGACCTGGGCTATAGAAAGAGAAAGAGAAACAGTCAAGGTGTCTCTCTAGCTCTTGCTCTCTGCTTCTTTTCAAAGCCTAGCATTGAACAAGAGGCAAGACTGAGTCTGTGAACACATGCAAAGAATTGGCAGGAGGCCATAGATTGTGCTAGCTGAAAATGATGGATGGCTCCATGGACTGAGCTGAAACAAAATTTCTGGACCTGTAAATGCACAAATGCCCAGGGAGTTCCAAGGGTAGAATCATACAACCACAAAGTGGATGACCCAGACATTATCCCAGAATCTCTCTCTGAAAGCAACAAAAGGAAAAGAAAAGCCAGACAATATTTGTGATGGAGGGGAGTGATTAAAGTATAATATAAAAAAGAAAGAAAGAAAAAGTCTGTGGTAAGTCAAACCTGCTGATGTTTCAACTTAATATATATATATACATTACAGAGACAAGATGCATGGATTAAGCAAAAAGAAGAAAAAAGACCTTCCACCATGACAGTTTAGCAAGATGCCTCACAGCACCAGTGGCCAGCCGTTAAGTCACACAGCACTGCTGTTCACGTGAGACAAAGATGGCAAAAACTTCCCAGTACCTGGTACTGCACTGGCTGAGCTCTCCATTATTACATCATCCAGCATTAGATCTAGAAGAACGAAAGGGCATTAAATCACCTGAGAGGATGTGTGGCATTCCACCTTCAGCACTTCATGCACTGTCACTCCCGTATGGCCAACCAAGGGTTCCACCTGCCCAACACGCTTCCCCACGGAACGCCCTAAGGTTTCAAGAGGGGGTTACGTTGAGGCCATGTGCAGCAGCAGACTTGCACCCAACTCCATACTTTAGAAAAGTGGAGGAATTTCTTTTCTTACCTTTGTCTATCTAATGGAGCTTTTAAGCATGCAGGAGAAACACATGGCATCTTAATGTCTAGATGGGGGTGGACAGTGTGTGGCCACGAGGCCACATGTAGCTGCCCAGTGGCCGAAGGTGCCCCACCATCACCATCACATGCTTTTAAAAAAAGTTGAATAAAAATTGCTAAGGAAGAATATCCCCTTGTGCTCTCTGGGGGTGTGAGGAGCAATTCTGCTACCCTGTTTCTCCTAAAATAAGACCTAACCTGAAAATAAGCCCTGGTATGATTTTTCAGGATGCTCGTAATGTAAGCCCTACCCCAAAAATAAGCCCTAGTTAAGTGAAATCCCGACCTCCACCATCGTGTAGCAAACAGAAGAAGACATGACTGCATTTGAATAAATGTAGATGGTTGTACATGACAAAAATAAAATATCCCCTAAAAATAAGCCCTAATGTGTCTTTTGGAGCAAAAATTCATATAAGACCCTGTCTTATTTTCAAGGAAACAGGGTATATTTTGAGGATTCCTGGCACCTCCACCCCACAAAAGTATTTTAAAACATTTTGGCCACTAGGTGGCACAAGGAGATATCCTTCAGGATAAACACACTCATCTGCGTTTAAAAAAAAGGGGGGTGAGGGGAGATCACATGTGTAGCCTTCTGAGGTCTAGAGATGGGCATGTGTGACCCCTGGACCTCTGGGGATCACTGATTCTGGATGAGGTGGTAGAAGCCTTATTCTCTGGCCCTCGAATAAGAACTGTGAAACTGTTGAGTACCAGGCTTTTCTGGTGGTGATCACATACTCAGAATTCCCTATCTTGAGAGGTCCATATGGCCCTCCCTTTACTGACCTTCAGTAGGTTGTTAAACACTTATTTATTCCCTGTGCAGCCAATTAGTTTTCAAGTTCTGTGCTTCCAAGTAAGGTTTTTTTTTCTGGTGCTACTATTTTAATTAACGTATCCTACTCATTATTTTAAAAATGTATGCACTAAATATTCTTTCTTTTAGCTGATTATACATTTTGTATTTTTTTAAAATCATAGTCCACTTTGTGAGGGAATCCTCTTCCTGAAGGTTGGCTAAAGGATATTAGGAACATTATAAGTTAATATTATTAATTCCACTAGACAGTAAAACAATAATGAGGAGTAAAATACTGATGACTGGACTGAGAGACTAAAACCTTAGCCAGAAGGATTAGTGAATTTTTAAAATCAATGTTATTTGTTTTTATTTTATTTTTCAGGTTATATCAAAATCTGGTTCTTTTCCCACAGTCTTGTGCTGCAACAACGTGTGTGTGTGTGTGTTTGAGAGAGAGAGAGAGAGAGAGAGAGAGAGAGAGAGACAGAGAGACAGAGAGAGATAGAGAGAGATATTTGTGTTACCCATATGCAAAGGAGTCTGGGGAACACATAACTAGTTGATCTTTGAATCTTGCGTGCAGTAATGAATGGACGGTAAAACAGGATATTCCTTTCCACTATGAAATAATGACAGACAGTAAAGGGAAAATTGTTCTGTCTCATAAGCCCATATAGCTTTATTAGGATCTTTCTGTTACAGTTGAATAACCTAGGCTTGTTAAATTATATTCTGATGAATTCAATTTAGAAAAATAAAAGCACCAGAGAAAAGGAAGCCCCCAATCCACCAATACCTTGTATCCTCCTTGTTCTCAGTCAGTACAATATTAAAGATGTCAGTGTGACATCTGGGATATGTTATGGGCCAAAAAAAGAGAAAAGAACACACATGTGGAAATACTGTCAAAGGAGAAGAAAATAAGGCGCCAAAGCCTGCATTCCTCAAGCTATTTGGCTCAAAGCAGTTGCCACAAAAAACCATTAAAATTGGTGGGGATTATGCCAGGACAGGCCTGGACTTAAGTAACCGCCCAGTCACATAATATATACAAGGACCAGGGCTGCAGGCTATAGCACAACCAAGGGGGTCAGGTGCATGCCCTGTGCGATATAGGCAGATGCCAAGGGAAACTCTACATAGCCCAGATTTCATGCCACTTACCTTAGAGATGTCTCACCGCTTCAGCAAACTGAAGACTGAATGGGTTATTTAAAACTACTGTATATGTTTTAAAAGATTGGATCTATCTATCTATCTATCTATCTATCTATCTATCTATCTATCTATCTATCTATCTATCTATCTATCTATCTATCTATCTATCTATCTATCTATCTATCTATCTATCTATCTATTTAAAATGCCACTTTACACATGAAACTTTAATGACTGCTTCCATTCATGGGTAATCTGGGGTAGAAATACAGCCGTGGAAAGAGCTGCTTATCATTTCCCCCGCCCACTGCTTCTCTGTGTCTCCACCTTTGTTGAAATCTATTTCGCACAATAACAGAAACCCTTCATAATAACTAGTTACAAGTAATTCATTACTACATTTCCTCAATGACTAAGACACAACTAAGTTATATTATGAGTTCAATACAGACCAGGATAAATCCACTTCTTTTCTGGGGTATAAATATAATTTTTCTTTAATTTTTATTTTTTAACATAAGGGGTGACAAAAATGAAAAGGGGACTTAGGAATTTTTGAAGTTACTTTTATGGGGGTATGGAAGAGGAATTATATGGTTCAAGAGGTGGCTCATGCTATGTCTTGTGCACTGTTGTGTGAACTGAAAAAGTGACAAGGAGGTAGGTGCCACAAACCAAAAGTATAAAAAGTAGAGTAACGGTACTTTTGAGAAATGGGAGAACTTTAACTGTATCTAACACCTGACCACAGGGCAGGGCAACCCATGGGCTTCTGCAGGCCAGGTTCTGAGCCTAGGTGGGCCAGTTTTCCTGTCTGATCCATCTGGAAGTTTCCTTTGCACTACTTTTCATTTCTCTGTAAACTATCTTGCTATTCTCTTCAACTATCTTGCTATTCTCTTCCTCTCTCACATCTGTCTGGACACTGCCTACAAATATCTTTTTATGCACAAAGTGGTCTGTGTCTCTCTCCCCCAGCCCCCAACCTCCAAGAATCACTTATGCTAAGTTATCCCCCAGCCTCCACTCCTTGCTTGTTTCTGGTGTTTTAAATCTAGTGAAACCATCCCCAACCTAAAACCGTATAGAAGGGCTGGACTGCATTCACCCATCAATGCTGGCATTCAAAACTAGTTTCTTTAAAATGCAACCATCCTAACCAATGTGAAATTAATTCCCAAGGAATTATTAATTGTCAGTGGGACTCATATTAAGTGGAAGCTTTCAATATGTTTCAATTGGGGAAGAAGCAATTAAACCAGCATCACATCTGTTGTAGCCCCCTGTAATGAGTCTCATTAGTGGGGATCATAACTCTGAGGTTTATGAATAATGCTTATGGGGTTATTGTTTGTTCGTTTAGTCGTTCAGTCGTGTCCGACTCTTCGTGACCCCATGGATCAGAGCACGCCAGGCCCTCCTATCTTCCACTGCCTCCCAGAGTTGGATCAAATTCATATTGGTTGCTCCGATGACACTGTCCAACCATCTCATCCCCTGTCGACCCCTTCTCCTCTTGCCTCTTGGGGTTATTGTAGCATAGACTAAATTCCTACTTATATTTATGTACCAACTCAGGAAAGCAGACAAAGGCATTCCACAAACAGCCTGAATCACTTGACAAGTGTCACCTAATACCTTAACTACAGTTTTGCCTTTCACACTATGTTAATTATACTGTACCTCCTACAGCATCTAGAGCAACATTTTAACTTCTTTTGACAGTATCCAAGGCTACAAATGATCATCACACTACAAGAATTGTAACCACCAACAACAGAAACTGCCTTCCCAAGAGTGAATTAATTATTTCATTCCACAGATCCATAAATGACATGTCACCTCATGTGTTTCCTATTCTTCCTGTACATCAAAGATTGACCTCTCCATGGACCAATTTGGTTAGTAGTCCAAGAGCCAAATGATGACATGCAGGTAATCTGTCATTAGAGCTGAAATTACATTAGTGATTCTGCGACAGAAGATTCAGGCAGATCTTTGTGCCTGAGAAATCAAAATTTCAAACAAAACTGAATGTATCTCCTGAAGACGAATCACACAATGAAGCAAGCCAATTTGTAAGACATAGGAAATGAGAAAAGCTTATGTTGTGTTAGACACTTTCTGTAGTCAAAAGACTCTCTCTGTTAGTGTCGGATTGTCTGTAGTACAGTTTAGCATATTTGGTTAGCATCAGATGAATGGAAATTTTTCTCAATATATATGGTTTTGCTACTGAGGACCAAGAATAGAAAAGGAAAGATAGAGATGTAAATACTCAAAGAAATGCTGAGCAATTAAGTCCGCAGCAAAAAACTGAACACTTTAATGACTGATGCATGAGCATGGTACCTGGTACAGGATCACTGAGAGGCAGGATAGTAGAGGAATATCAAGGAAGGAGGGGAGTGGTCTTTGCTACAAATAATTACAAACCTTTTCAAGATTTAATAGGTATAGACGCAGTGGTCCCCAACCTTGGGCCTCCAGATGTTCTTGGATTACAACTCCCAGAGGCCTTCACCACCACCTCTGCTGGCCAGGATTTTTGGGAGTTGAAGTCCAAGAACATAGGGAGGCCCAAGGTTGCTGACCACTGGTATATTCAGGACTAGTTTACCACTCTCTTCCTCTGGGGGTGCCCTGGGGCTGTACAGCTTGCTCAAGGCTGTGCAGGCTGGCTGTTCTCTTGGGACACACAGTTGGGGAATCCAACTCCCAACCTCTACCTCCACAGTCAGATATCTAGCTCACTATAGAAGCCTAGCCTGTTTACCCACCGTACTGTGTAAGCCTCCAAGGGAATGCCACAGCTTACATTCCTCTAGGAAGGAATTCTTTTGCAAAATAATGCATAAGCCTATTTTTAAATCCTCCCTGAGGGACAGTTCTCCCTGTTACAGTTACAAGGTTTCTTCTCTTATAACATGAATATGCATTTGACAGCAGAACTGTGAAGATTATGTACCTTCTTCATTCAGAAACAAGGATGAATTCCCATCCTTCTCGTAGGCACTAAGATCCATGGATTTTTTTGTATGTATGTTATGCGTGTTGCCACACTCACATGAAAACTACAGTTACTTCCATTATGCATTTGCAGATATTATGCCATAAAACCCCAGTTGCATGGATGCTTTTCACCCATATAGGATCCGTAGATACATCATCCAGAATATCTGCAACCAGCCTCTTCATACTTATACTTGTATCATGGTGGGAAGCACGCAATATATTCAAAACCTCATGCAGGTTTGGCACAAAAAAGAGGCTAAATGGATACACTCTAAAACACAAGAATAGGTTCCAGTTAATTATTTGTCCATATAAAGAACTACTTACTCATGTCTTAACCAAAGCACATCAGTTCTAAAATATTTGAAATGGTGTCCCTGGAGTGTAACAACCTCATAGTTTAGAAAGAATATATCTTATTTCAAAATACTTTTTGTTTTATGGGATTCATTTAAAAGTCCCTGTGCTATGATGGCTCAATTTTGAACTTTTGACCTGCAGTTCTTACATTGAGGTAAATAAATGGGATTAAAATATAACTTTTTAAGTTTTAGAAGGTGCTTTAGTACCTGATAAGGATGGATTAAAAATCATACTGTTAATCACACTTATGACATGAACATATTGGGAAACACACCATATATTGTGTCAACTATTAGGACTGTAAAACAGCAGCACAGAGAGATTGCAACAGATTTATCAGTGTCAGTCCAAAAAGGGTGAAACAAATGTGAAAGAGATCATGAGGGAAAGCCAAGAGGACACTGAAAGGTGAAGATGAAAGTGTGATACCATGAAGGAAAACATGGGCATGTGAAGGGGGAAAACAAGCAGAAGAGAAGGCATGCAAGATGGAGGAGAGTTCCTCTGACCTGTGACCTCTGACCTTAGCATTATTTCCTGCTTTTTTTGAATCAAACAGAAACTGAGGCAAAGAAGACAATATGTGAATTTTTTTCAAATTTCAGAGAAGTCTATGTGGTTACAAAAAAGATATAAATATTCTAAGTAGTCCACCAACTGTGTGTGTCAGTGGACTTACCCCAAGTTGATGAATTTCATTTAGTTAATTTCTGTCTCTGGCTATTTTCATAGTTTAGGAGAAAAAGAATCTGTATTTCTCAAGCAAATACACTACATTTTCAAGCATTTCTAAAACAAGGCTGCTTTGTTATTATTACATCCTTGAATTCACTGTGGCGTTTCCTCAAGCCATACATAAACATGCTCAGAAATTGTCAATTGATTTTGCAGTGACATTACAAGGTTGTAATAAACCAAATAGTGAAGCTAATTGTCAGCAACAAAAAGAAGCATGCCTAAGATTCTCAGCCTGTTCTGGAACTGCTGGCCTTTTGCATTTGACACTATTTGGGTAAGGCTAAGCTTGTGCAATGGAAAATATATACAAACATATAAATATATATATATATATATTGTATTTTAAATCACCTAGCATATAAAGTAGTTGCAAATCATGCAGCCATTGCTATCTCTCCATGGCCTTTTGCTTAGCCTATGCCGATGCTACATCCTTCATGCAAATTTTATAGCTGGGCATGCTTTTTGAGAAGAATCTGAGCTTCGGATGCTAGGCAGAGAGGTGTGGGGAAGCTGTCAAAGGTCAAGCAGGACTCAGAAAGATGTGGAAAGACTACCGACCAGCCATCTGTTTCTCCTTACTCCTTCTCTTTTTCTCCAGCCGTTTGAGTCTCTTCTCCTCTCGCCTCTTGGCTTCCTCTTCCTCCTGATGTTGGCGGCACTTATGAAAATTCTCAACCACAACTCCCACGAACATGTTGAGGACAAAGAAGGCAACGATCAGCAGGAAGGAGATGAAGTAGAGGAGCATCCAAGGGTTATAGTTCATGGATGGCTACAAGGGAGAGGAAGAATCCTTTAAGACTGGAATCCAGCAGGATATGGGAGACAAGGATCGAGAATTGCATAAAAAGAGGAGTGGAACTTTCTTTGCATGGGACAGTATGTTATACTGAAGATATGCTTTTGGAACAGTTTTTAATAAAATGAAAATGAGGCACACCTGTTTCTTGGACTTCTAGGGATTTAATGGCAAATGCATACCTGCTGATCCACTCCTACAGCATCCAGTCCATCATACATGATGTCAACCCACCCATCTTTGGAGGCCAAAACAAACAGAGACATTAAGGCCTGGAAAGGCAAAAGGAAAATTAGCATTACCTTACGTTTGTAGGAAAGCACCTCCTTTTATTACTCCTCTGTTTTCTTCTCTGTTCATGGCTGGATTTGTACTTTTGCTCATCATTTTAATTCATGGGTAATGCTAAGGTGCTTTAACATCAAAGGAAGAACCTACCCCTGTCAGACTGTAGGTCCAATGTCAAGGCTTAATTAACAAAATAGAGAGCTGGCTGCATTTCTTCACCATCCAGGCTGCAACCACTCATTTTTAATTTAGTCCCTACCATGCTGTTATAGATGGCTTCCAGTGGCTGTTGGAAATGAATGGAGATATTAGGATGTACTAGATACAGGATGCCCTAAGATGAGGACTTCCGCTGTGGTTTGCGGTGTAGCTGTCAGGCTAAACAAATGGGTTGGGTGCCAATTCTGACTTATCAGTACCATAATGGATGCATATGGGGTTTTTGGAAAGAAGCCTGTTATTTGCCAGATGCAATATCTGCAAGGAGATTTCACATAGGGTTTTAAATTGAGGAATTAAAGGAGCAAACATGCAGATTACCATGCCATCCATACCTGGCCGAGATTATCAAAATTATACTTGTGCCGGACCCATTTGTAGCTGGCTTCTGCACAGTCTGATTTATTGGTGATGTTCCTTGTGTCTTCTCCTTGACAGACAAAAAACTTCCCTTTGAATAGCTGTGAAAACCAAGAGATGGCAAGAAATTGGTACAAGTGGCCTCCAGAGATGCCCAGTCATAGAGATGGGCATCTCACTCAGCATCCCCCACTCATGGCTCTAGCTTCAGAGGTTTAGAGGGTGACCACAGAGAAGGTCTTTTGTATAAATGTATGAAAACCTACCCGTTTTAATATTATATCTGTTTAATTCTTTTTTAAAAAAAAAATGCTGCAGTAATGTATTTTTTCATCCTTTCTAGTTTTTAATACTGCTTGTTTTAATATTGTAAGCTGCCTTGGGTCCTCTCAAGGAGAAAGGCAAAGCATCAATGTTTAAAATAAATCAATAATAAACAACTAGCCACCTATCCTACACTCATTCTGGCTGGGGTTCTTAGACTTAAAAAGAGACAAGGCTTCCCAGTTCTCAGAGGACCAGAGAAATCCTAAAAAGTGCAGCTTCTCCCACCAATTAAAATTCTCTTGGGCAGGGAGCTGATGAAGCACACAAACATCATGCTGCACTGAATGTGGCAATCCTAAGGTACTGACTCCAACAGTGCCAGATACACTGATCCACAGGGGGAAAGTTATCAATAACACCAGATGATTAATTTTTTCGGTTTCTCAGTGACAGACAGGAAGTGGCAGCATGTGGCAGCTGTTACGATGAATGTCAGTGTAGTGGCCTCTATCAGGCTAGTCGAGATGCCTCCACCAGTTCACTGAGTGACAAAAGATATTGTCATTAGCATGCCTGGCTTCTCTGTGGTGAGGCTCCTTTCCCCTTGGACTCTTTAAATATCATCTCTTTATCTGAACTCAAAAAGAGATGCCAGACCTTTAGGGCTCTGTTTGAGCAAGCTAAACAACAGAGATCAATGCAGACCCTTATCTTTCTTACAAGGTGACATTTAATCTTTTTGCCTAGCAGCATTATACAGGGAGGCAGGGGACATTGTTGAAAACACAATATTGGATACACGTGGTGATTTCTCACAATGCAACACTTTCGGCTAGGGCCAGGCACTAAGGAATCAACCTCTCTCTTCTTTCTACCATTATTATTTTTAATTTCAAGTCAATGCCCTGGTCCATAATCTGTCATTTTCTAGTCTACAGCAGCTGTAGCAAATACAATAGTATTGCAACAATAGCAGATTTGGAACTGAATCCTAATATGTGTTTGTAACTGAGAAATGGAAGATGCAGAGACAAAGGTAGGT
The DNA here is from genome assembly GCF_051106095.1 of Pogona vitticeps. Lineage (NCBI taxonomy): Eukaryota > Metazoa > Chordata > Lepidosauria > Squamata > Agamidae > Pogona > Pogona vitticeps. The sequence goes on along the minus strand of NC_135784.1, from coordinate 138,102,832 downwards.
TCGCTGAAGATGAAGATGGGTTTTCAAAATAAGAGATTTGATAGCTGAATGTCAGGAAGTCTGTTTCACCTGAAAGCTGTGTCACATGGTATGGAGAAGCAAATGGGCATTGGGTGTCACAAAGAGGTATTCAACTGGAAGCTGGCAATTGGTTTCATTTCTTAGCAGTATGTGTCTCTGTGATACTGGAAACTCTCACTAGCTAAAGGAATCTATTACAGTCAAACAAGTATTTTGTGTGCATATATGAAACAAGGTAGCACAAAAGAGGACTGAAATCCACAAGCTTCTTGCACTTTTTCTATAGTCTACAGGCATCTGTGGGGGTCACATATCTTGCTAAAGGCTTATGTCAGTGTGAATGTCAATGAATACAGAACTTCCCTGGTTCTGTGCAGTGAATATGAGTGCAACTATGCACAGGTCCTTTCTGCCTGCAGGGAATGCTACAGTGAGCCTACCTGGACTCCCAAGATGCCAAAAATGATGAAGAAAGCACAGCAAATGACCACAATGTTTCCAATGGGTTTCAGAGATGACATCAAGGTTTCCACCACCAGCTTCAGCCCCTGCGCTCGGCTAATGACCCTAAAAGAGAGAAGTGATACGTCAACGGCCTCTATTATTGACAAGATAATTCTCCACATTGAAAGGGACCAGAACAGAAAAGGTAACCTGAAATAGCAAGAAATCCACAGAGAGAATTCTTCACTAAATCATCAAAGTGCCCTGATCTGAAAATAGAAAAATGGAGCTGAAAATGTGCAATTGGGAGAATAGTAACTGAATGACACCCATTCAGTTCAACAGATCTGATTGAGACCCTAAAGATAAAGAACTGCAGGTCTCTGCTCTTTTAGGTAACACACTCATCCCACGGGGATAATGACCAAAGCAGGGTAAATGAGGTATCTGCACAGAATTATTATTTCACAATGACCTTGAATGTCCTCTGTGCATTTCCACTACATTTCCTCCCACACTTCTGGGATAAAAACTTGGCTTGGCCATGCCAGTTCTCAAAAATCTTATATAGGGAAGTGAAGCAAGCTGTAAAAAATGTGTGCCAACTCTAGGCATCTCTTGTATGGACAGTGCATGTCTGCTACTATAAATCATCAACACAGCATTTTAAAAATCCCACTACTGTTAAATAAATGGGTTTTCTGAGTAACGGATCAATTAAGCTGATCAATGGGAAAGACAGTTTCCAGTAGAAGTTCAGTTTGAAAGAGAAAAAGAGAGAGAGTCCCACTGTGGCAATAAGTCTCGATAGGACCTGTTTCGAGACTAGTGTGTACAGGACAACAGCCTAACTATCTGAATTAAAAGTTCTGAATTAGAGATGGGCATGGACTTTGGTTGGGAGGTTTGTGCTGGTTGTATGTGTGGCACTGGAGGTGCCGCACATTCCCTTACCCGGCCTCACCAGCCAATGACCCACTCACCAGTCAGAGCACACTCCTCCCTCCCTCCTCTGTGGCTGTTTGAGCAGTCCCCAGCAAGAACACGAGTTTGCCTGTCCTGCCTCCTTGTCTGAGTGGGCAATCAGCCACAGAGGTGGGCCAGGGAAGCTCCTGCTCCTGCTGGGGACTGGTCGAACAGTCAAAGTGCAGGAGGAGAGAGAGGCACACATCAGCTAGAGAGCCAATCTGGGGGGCAGGGGCAAGAGAAGGGATGACACCCGTGGTGTCGTGCACATGAACTTCCAAACAGAGGTTCGTGCCCATCTCTATTCTGAACCATTTAGTGGAATTCACAGAATTTGGCATCTGTTGGGAATTGGCTTTTACAAAATTTTGGGAGAGTCTTGCTCAAAACATTTAGCAAAAAGACCTAGCAGCTACCAAGAGCTACCACTGCAATCGACACTGTTCCCTTTATGGCACCATGACACCTTCCCTGTTAAACAGAGCTCTGGGTTTTGCTGACGACATTTTTATTATAGAATGATGCAAATTAAGGGCATGAGTGTCAAATATTCTAATTCCATATAAGATGTTGGTGCTACTGCTGCTGGTATTGGCTTTGTGGTGTATGTGTGTGGATGAGTTTATTGAATGTAATTGTTGCCAGTGCTTCTTGAAGTCTTTGGGGAGAGAGGGTTGGTTAAAAACATCAGTAAAGCTCTCTCACACATTCCACATTGCTTCGTTGAGAAATTACATGGTATCCCATCTGAATTCACAGACAACACTCTCAGCTCTTGTAAACAGAGTTTGGCGTTACATTACCCATCATCATTCATCAGTGTAGCCCTTTTGTCCCTTGGACAATGGTCTGTTACTGCCAGGAGTTAGAATGGATGGTTTTAATCTAACACACTATCACTGGTGGTGTTATTTCTCGATTTGGATTTCTGAGCATTGCTGCCGACCAGAAGAAAATCTTTTTTTAAAAAAAAGCATTCTGCTGTTAGTTCAAAGCTTCAACACTTTATGTTATTCTTTAGTTTAAATAAGCTCATCACTATTCTCCCATTAGAGGTAAACTGAATACAGAACCCTCACCCCTGCTGTTTGTTGCCATCATTTGCATTCTCTAGGAAAATAACGTAAATTTCTGCTGATTCCATTAGAAAGGCTTTCTTAAGTGGCCTCATCTGCTTTGATTTATTCCTTGGAGATCTGTGGCATGACGCTTTATCACCCAATATGTGGCAGCAGTTGTCAAGTTGGATTTACATTTTTGGTACTGTTTGTTACTTTTGGGTTGTGCATTTGGTCACACATCTGTTTCAGAAAGCAACATACTTTGAGTAAACATACTTTGGAGCTTTTCTTTCAAGTTAAGTCAGACAGATTTTACGTATAAAGATCCGGGCAAAATTAAACAGCTTCAAGGGCAGCCGAATGTAGAGAGAATTACAGTAAACTATTTTTGAGATTACCAATGCATGAGCCACGGTTACTAGGCATTTCTTATTCAGGAAGGGGCAAATGGGCAATCAACCAAAGTTGATAAAAGGCACTCTTGACTGCAGACAATATTTGAGCCTCCATCAAGACTGCTTGGGTCCAGGAGTACCTCCAAGCTGCAGACTCGATTCTTCAGGGAGAGTGTAAACCCATCAAGGCCAGGTAAGTTCTAATTGGTCTGGCAATCCTCCTATCAATAGGATTTCAAACTTCTCTAGATTCAGTTTCAGTTTATTGGCCCCTGTCCAGTCCTTTATCAATGCTAGACAGGGCTCAAGGACCCATACAAGATCACCTGCAGATGAAGCAAAGGACAGCAGTGTATCATCACTGTACTAATGAACAGCACACCCCAAATTTATGTACGGCTTTTCCCAGTGGCTTCATGTAGATGTTAAAAGGCATTGGGGAGATGATTGACCTGTGAGGGACCTCATAGCAGAGGTCCCAAGGGGGGGGGGGAAGAGACAGCATCCCCAAGCTGTACCATCTGGGATCAGCCATCAAGGAAGGTCTGGAACCAGTGAAAATGGACCACCTCCCCACACCCTAAATATGACAGCCTTCCCAGGTGGATACCATGGCCGACAGTATCAAAGAGTGCAGAAAGATCCAGGAGGACAACAGAATTATACTCCCTCTGTCTGCCTCCCTTTAGGAGATCATCTTGCAGGGTAAACAATGCTGTTTCAGTAACATGCCACACCCTAAAACAGTATTGCCTAAGCTAAGAAATTGTGTTGAATATTAATTGTGGTTAGTAAGTTAATCATGGTTTCAGTTTAGTTTGCTTCAAATGTTGATTAACTTACAGTTAACCAGTTGAGGTCATGAAAAACTAAGGGTAAGGGAAACTGGAAGCAAAAATGTCTGCTTTCCTCCGCATGGCTGCATGAGAGGAGAGGGGGCAGCAGAATGTACGAGCTGGAGGCTTGTTGCAGCTGATCCACATCATAGTAAACCATGGTACAACGTGACACACAAATGCCCCTTTCTTTTTTGGCAACTGCTTTCCTGGGTATTAAACACATGTCTTTCATATAATTAGCTACTGGAGATTATTCTTATGGGAGATGGCAAAGGCTGAAACTGGAACCTTATTCATTTAAATTATGAGCTATCAGATTCACCACCCCTAGCTCTGTTACACACATTACTTTTTACACATCTGCTGGACAAGTAAAAGTCAGCGGGAGAAAGCCTGTTGGATGGGTTCTGCCTGTGCAACAGGAACAAAATCATTGTCAACAGCAGACGGCCGCTGATTAAAGGCTTCCTTTTTCGATTTCAGGCTGCGTATGACTTCAATTCACTCCCTCAATCATGCTACTGCTTAAAATTGGTTCAGTTTTGGCTTTCTTACTTCCATCCTCCCTCACTTTGTTCAGCTGCCTTTTTAACTAAATCTTAAAACCTTCACCAAGAGTTCTCACTATTACCTTATTTACCAGCGACCTTCATGGTACAGCATCACTCCTGAATACAGCACAAAATTTCATAACTGTGGATTAGCACACACTGCTGCAGTGGGGGAGAGTGAACAAGCAATCAATAGGAAAGACACATACTCACAGGAAAACAGCGCAGCTAGAATTACTGGGCTGCCTTATCAAGGACAAGACTCACTAAGAACAGAGCTATGTCAACACTAGGAAGAGGTCTGATTGCCTGTGTTAGCTACCAAGTTCTTTGACTGTTTCCTCAAATAAACAAAGACTATAAGCTTCCTCTAAGCATCTGCGGGCTTCTTTTCCTTCTACTTTTCAATGATTGCATTGGCATTGGCAGGAGGTCTGCGGCCAGAAAACTGAGAGAGAGGGGTAGTTAGATTTGTGAACCAGAGCAAATGAACATTTACCAAGTAAAGACATGCTCATTTTCCTTATGGGGTTGGCAGACAAATTATAGCCCAAAATTGGGAAGCCACTGAATACCTGTCATTGGAATGGGAAGAAATGAGTGGGAACTGAAACATACTCTTTCTTAGCTGTTTGCTACCAATTTGTGCAATACCTAAAGAAAGGTATATAACAATTATGGAAAGCCATGCTCTCATACAATCTCCAGAAAACAACAAATGTATAATCTAAAAAGTGGCAGAATTTTTGTTGTAACAGCCAACCTGCAAAATATACAAAAACAGCGTATACAGGTACAAATGTACCACTGTATGAATGAGTTTTATTAGTGTTATCGATACATTATGGTTATGTTTAAAATCAGTTAATTAAAATATTTTTTAAAACTGTATGGACTTGGGAGACCTATATATTTCCACCTGGGAAACAGACCCCAAATGCCTGTTGGGCATTTCTTTTAAATTAAAAAAAACACATAATTTAAACATTTATAGCCCACCCCATATCATAGGTTCTCAGGCTGGGCTACAAAGCTGTAAAAATAATTTAAAACTTAAATTATTTTTAAAAAATTAAAATAAAAGGACACAAAATGAAAACACTCAAACATCAAAAACACTGATTGCACTGAAACCTGTGCAGATTCTGTTCCTCAGCTCCCAAAGGCTCTGATAAAAAGGCATGTTTTGACTTGGAGTTGAAATGATGCCCATGTTGGTGCCAATTGAGCCCCCAAGGAGAGGGTATTTCTCATTTGGGGTGCTGCACGGAAAAAGCCCTACTCTGTATATCCACATGATGAACTCTTCTCAGTGATGGGACACAGAGGAGGGCCTCCCGAGCAGATCTTAAATGATTGGGCAGGTTTATACAAGGCGAGGCATTCCTTCAAACATACACACACTTGTAAGGAGTCAGACTGTTGAGCACAATATTGTCTATATTCCCTCTGCCAGCAGTTTTCCAGAGATGCAACAAAGATTCCCTCTAAAGAAATGCAATATAGCAACAACAAATGAAATATATACTGTGAAACCAACAACAGCAATAAAATCTGAAACAGCAGATGGCAGAACAGTACAGTATAAAAAATGGTAAGTGGAGCTAAATCTGCCCACAGGGAGAAAAAGTCTTTGCCTAGTGACACCAAAGTTACATTGGAGTAGGTCTCCTGCAGACTTTCCCAAGAAAGCTCCACAAATGGGGGTCCCAACCAGGACCACTGAGCAGGCCTTTCCCCTGTTTGTGTCCCATAGCACCTGTGATGGTGCAGAGACAGCCCTCTTCTGCAAATGGTTTCAGCACTTGTGCAGACTGACCGTGTATCAGGTGGATTTGATTTAATGATTCAATTTAAAAAAAAATTAATTAAAAAATAATTTTTTAAATTTTTTTATACTTTAAATGAAAAATCAGTTTTAAAATAGTGACTTAAATCAATTTGATTTTTTTTAAAAAAAACCATTGATTTTTATCCACCCTGCCCCAAACATGGATGGCTTCCAAAGACTGAATTCTAGAAGTATAGGGGAGCCAGGACAATTGATGAACCACCAGCATAATGGGGTAATGATAGCTCAGTCAACAATTTACCTCTTAAATGTTGGCATTAGAATTAGTATAAATGCATATTATTTTATGTATTATTCTGTATTTAGATACCAATTAACTACTTTTGTTCACATTTCTGGGCCAATAAATGTACCCCCATGTAGATTAAACACTAAAGAAGTCTAGCCTGGAGGCTACAAGAGTGTGGATACCTACAACCAGGTTAACTCTTCCCAGAAAATTAATACAATCATTCAGGCTGGTGGACAGCTCACTCTTGCCACTGAGGCCACTGTGACAGAGCTGCATATAGTATATTACCCATGGAAATTATGGCAAGTGCCAATCTGATCAATGGGTTAAAGCTGGACTTCACTCCATCAGCAGCCAGCTCAATCATTCACAAGTTGTGAAGGCTCCCTCAGATCAAAGCTGAGTTTCTTCCTGCCTCCTGCCCCCGGGGAAGGTGTTGCGCGCCCTACTCTGGAGGTGTTTTTCTTGTCTAAAATTTCACAGTGCCACCTAGGCTGAATACTACTCATTTATCTTTACTCACTTCTAGGTCCCTGTCTCTGAGAGATGTGCCCCACTGTGAAAATCTCCCTTCCTTTGCTAGTCTTTGCTTCCAGGTCCCATGAGAGGAGTTCCCAGTGGGTTCACGATTCCAAGTCTTTACTGTCCCTCTGCAAGCAGACGAAGATCTTTCTCTTCAGGCAGGCTTTCCCTCAATGACTGGCTGCCTGAATGGGGCTTTTAAAATGGCTTGTTGTACCCTATTGCTTTGAATGTGTTTTGGTATTGTTTTATGTTTTTCGGCATCGTATTCATTGATCCTTTTAGTATTTCATACTCACTGTTACTAACTTAAATACTATCTTTTAGTTGTTGTAAGTTGCCTTGGGTCCTTTTTAAGAAGAAAGGTGGGCTAAAAATATTTTAAACAAATAAATAAAAATGATATTACAGTTTTAGAAGAGGTAGTCATATTTTATTTATTTATTTATTTATTTATTTATTTATTTATTTATTTATTTACAATATTTTTTAGCCGCACCATTGCCAGTGGCAAGCATGTCAGGGAAAATCCAAGTAAAATGAAACAAAATTAAAAAAAAACAAAAACATGTGGCACCTTAAAGATTGGTATAATTTAATGCGAACTTTCGTGGAAAAGTCCATTTCATCAGAGATATGGGGGGGAAAATGAAATGTTGGATGAAATACCAATTACACAAGCAAAACATACTAAATATTATTTTGCTCTAAGAGTCTGTGGTATTTGGTTATATCTCACATGAAGTGATTTAATAATAATACAGTTGACTCATCTGGAAAATTCTTGGGGATCATGGTACCCCTTTGTAGTTAACATTTTAAACTACAGTAATGACCACTGCTGCATTTAGTTAAAGAAAAACCTGGAAGAATTAAAGCTGTCTTTGCTGCGTCATTTTGTGGTAGTCAATATCTCAGTTGTGTTTTTGGTTTTACTTCTCCACATTGGTGCAACTATAGCTGACATTTGAGTTTAACAGCAGACCATTACTTTATATATATATATATTTAGATCGTGGGGGGAATTTTCTATTTATTCTTAATTTTTAGAGAAGGGGCTCACCTCCCCCTCTGAGCCTCCTAGACCAGTGGCTTCTCTCCCTGCCCTTCTTCTTCCTCCCTCTTTCTTCTCTCACCCTTTTTTGCAGCCTTGTTTGCCACAAGGTACTGCCCACAATAAACAAATATACCTCTTCCTTTGCAGCTGGAATCAGCCACAAGTCAGTTTTAAACAACCCAAGCTGTTTTACTTATGAAAGTATGGTTACTGAATTCTGAAGGTGGAGCCACCTCCATTATTCTACTGACCAGTTCAAAGCACAGATGGACCTAACCACTGGAAGGAAATAAATTATTAGTCCCCCACCCCCTCTTTGGCTATCTGTTACTAAGAAATAGAGCTCACTCCTATGTACAATAATAGAAATATCTCACTTTCTCATCTCCATTACTTTTTCAGAGCAATTATAGCAAAAAATAAAATAAAAAGTCACAGAGGAATTGCTTTATTTCATGTTAATAATAGAATACTGGATTATCTTCTTTTATATTTTTTTTACAGGAAGCAGATGGACAATCTTTACATAACTCTTCCAGCAATGAAACACACATGGCTAAAATGTCAATTTCTAGACAGATGCCAGACTATTTCAGGTAGGGGTTATTGCATGCACAGTAGTGGTACAATGTCCATCAATTTTATTTATTTATTTGATTTATATACCGCACTACTCTGGGTAGATTACAAGTTGAAAGTTACAAATCCCAGAGACCCCACAAGGCAATACATATAAGGATATGTTGATTTAAAAAAAAAACGCCAAATAATTTTTAAAAAGGAAGGATGCAAAACACATGTCCTCTGCCCTGCATGCAAAGCCTTGTGAACAGTCCTGGCCACACGGTTCTGGCCAGGGTTCACAACGCTTGCACAATTTCCATGGAAATGAAGGCTTTGTTGGTGTGGTTAAAACTGGCTTGCATCACAAGGGCAATGCTTCACACAAACTGCACACATGTGGAGCAATGCCCATCTGGTTTGCATCCTTTGTGGCCACCACATCACAGGGTGCATGTATGAAGTGGCGCCCCTTGGGCTGAAGAGGAGGAGTTTCTGTGCAAGCTGTTTACTACCAAAGAACAGTGTACTACCAAAGTACAGTGCAATACTTCTTGCCTGGAAAAGGGGAGGGGAAAAATTAATATTTGCAAGTAGACAGAATTTGGATGAACAAGAGAGAGATTCCAGTGGACTTCAGAACCAGTAAGAATTCTCTGTTTCTTTCTCATGGTTTTTATTTTCTGTCCCCTGCTCCCTTCCCTCCTCCCAGAGGAGAAAATGTTCTTTTTTTTTTTTTTTTTTTTTGCTTTTCCACAGAAAAAGTAGGCAATTCCTTGAAGCAGGCTATATTATGAAAAATAATCATGTACAAATGTTGCAGCATATGCATTATGCAACTTTGCATCATTCATCCCAAGCAATGATACCACATTTGGATTTCTTAGTGCAATGTACAGACAACTTTGGCTTTTAAAAAGAGAGGTTGCTTACCTGTAACCATAGTTCTTCGAGTGGTCCTCTAGAATCCACACAAATGGGTTTTACTGCACCTGAGCAGGACTCCTCGGAATATTCTAGAGCTTAAAAAGACATAATTAGTAGGATTAATGCTCCGCCCGCCTAAAATACCTCAGTTCTGGAATGTCCGCCACTGTCAAGGCTCTGACTCCAACAAGCTCAAGACACCAAGTGACGGACAGCGGGGAGGATGGGCTGCGTGTGTGGATTCACAGAGGATCACTCAAAGAACCATGGTTACAGGTAAGTAACCTCTCTTTCTTCTTCATACCTCTGTGAATGCTCACAAATGGGTGACTAGCAAGCTCACCTCCTGGAAGGAGGGCCGTCACACCAACAATGAAGTCAGCATAGCCCTCCCAAAACTTGCTTCCTTCTTGGCCCTGATGTCAAGACGATAATGTTTCACAAAAGTTGAGGGTGTAGACCAAGTAGTCGCTCAACAGATGTCAGGGACCTCAACACCACACAACCAAGCTGTAGAAATTGCCATAGCTCTCGTGGAATGCGCCTTTAGCACCTCTGACAGAGTCTTGCCTGCCAGGTCATAAGCGAAAGTAATAGCAGGGACAATCCACCTTGAAACTGTATGGAAGGAGGCAGGAGTGCCTTTTTGTGGGCCATGGAAGCATACAAAGAGTCTAGGAGAAGTGCAAATTTCCTTAGTCCTGGAAATATAAAATGCTATGGCACGACAAACATCGAGGGAGTGGAGCACGCGCTCAACATCAGAAAAGGGATTTGGAAACACATTTGGAAGGATTGACAGTTGATTAACATGAAAATCTGAAATCACCTTGGGAAGAAAGGATACATCTGGATATAATACAACCTTGTCTGGGTAAAATTGAATATAAGGGGCATCAGCTTGAAGAGCAGACAGCTTGCTTGCTCAACACGCAGAAGTTATAGCCACAAGGACCAAGGTCTTGATGGAAAGAAGTTTGAGATGTGCAGAGGACATGGGTTCAAACGGAGGACAAGCGAGTGCACAGAGAACAACTTGGAGAACCACTGCGGAAGTGGAGGCCGTGCAGGTGGGCACATGTTCCGTAAACCTCTCAGAAATCTTTTCAAGGTTGATGAGAAAACAAATGAGAGGCCTCAGACCCCACAGGCTGATACGAAACTACAGCAGGAATATAAACTTTCAACACTGAATGAGCCAAACCTTTGTCAAACAGATAACAAAGCAGCTTGAGAAGGGTGTCCAAGGAAACTGGAACTGTGAGCAATTCCCATGATGCAGCAAATTTGGTGAAACTGTTCCACTTCTACAAATATAATAATTGAGTAGAGGGCTTCCTAGCCCTATCTAGAATTTCAGCCACAGTGGAGGAATTCTCCACACTATAAGGTGTAGAGAGTTGAGGTCAGGATGACAAATTTGTCCTTTGTCCTGAGTCAGAAGGGACAGTTGAAGAGGTAATCTCAGGAAGTTGGTGGCCATGGCTCTGAGAGTGGTGAACCATTGTTTTTGAGGCCACCATGGTGCTACTAGAATGGCATTGGAGCTCGACTGACAGAACCCGACTATTGTTTGCTGGATGAGAGGAATGGGCAGAAACAGATAAAGAAGGCTGTCGCCCCAGTCCATTGTGAAAGTGTTGCCTAGAGAGTTCTCTCCTCTTCCTGCCTGAGACAGTACCTGCTGCATTTGGAGTTGACCTAAGTGGCAAAGTGGTCGAGACCTGGTGTTCCCCACTGACTGCAGAGACGAGAGAAAATGGTATCATCGAGGGTCCACTCGTGGGTTTGGGTGATAAGACGGCTCAGACGTCTGCAGCCTTGTTGTTCTCTATAGCCACGTGAAGAGCCACAGGAAAGACATGGTGATTGTAACACTGTTCCCACAGCTGAATTGCTAAATATAGAAGATTTAATGAATGGGTGCTGCCCTGTTTGTTGATATAATACAGGGTGGTCATATTGTCTGTGATGACCTGGACACTTTGACCAGCTATGAGAAATTGGAAAGCTCGGAAGGATTTGATGACTGTTAGCAATTCCAGGTGATTTATGTGCAGCAATCTCTCTGAGCCTGACCACAAAGCATGGATCTTGCAATGACCGTACTGTGCACCCCATCCTATCTGACTGGCTGTTGAGACCTGTACCATGAGCTGGAGAGGCCTGAATGGGTGGCCCACCAGGAGGTGAGGGACAAAGGTCCACCAGGTAAGTTGGCAAGCTAAATCCGGGGTCACCAGTAGATGCTTCGAAGGGGTCTAGCAAAGGGTCAAACTGGGACAGGTACCAAGCCTGTAAGGACCGCATCTTCAGTCATGCATGTTGGAGTACAGAAGTAGTTGAAGCCATCAGACCTAGTGGTGACTGTGGTGCAACACCAAAAGGGGTGAATGGCTCGCCTTAACTTGAGTATTCTTTCTGAAGGGGGAAATACCCTGGCTGCTATGGAATCGAGATGCGCTCCAATGTAATCCGTGGTCTGAAATGGCTCAATATGAGATTTTTTGTAGTTGACTTGCATGCCGAGATCTGCTAGAGTCTGAAGAACAAAGGTAGAATCCCTTCGGGCTGTGCTGTATGATCTTGCAACTATCAACCAATCGTCTATATATGGAAATACTGTGATAAGGTGCAGACGAAGGTAGGCAGCAACTAGAGCCAGACACTTTGTAAAGGTCCTTGGAGCAGTGGACAGACCGAAGGGAAGGGCACAGAATTGGTAAGCAACGCCCATGAAAAGAAAACAGAGATATCTGAAATGGCGCTCGTGAATTGAAATATGAAAATACGTGTCCTATAGATCTATAACCACAAACCAATCACCTGGCTGAAGGAGAGGGATGGTGATCGTAACACCATGAATCGAGGGTGACCATGCGAAAACACCTTGGATGAATGTAGGTGTTTAGAAGTCGTAGGTCCAAGATGGGACGGAGGCCTCCATCCTTTTTGAGAACCGCAAAGTAATGTGAGTAAAAACTGTTCACAATATCTTGGGGAGGCACTCTCTGGATAGCACGTTTTTGAAGAAGGAGTGTAACCTCATCCTCTAGAGCAGGTGAATAAGTTGTGGGTCTGACATGACTGAGAGGAGGAAGCTCCTTGAATTCCAATAGGTAACCGTAATGTATTATGGTGAGCACCCAAGTGTGGTGGTGGTGGACCACTTGTTGAAGAAGGGAGCCAGCCGGGGATGATGAGGACAGTCCAGGAGAGGAGAGTCAAAGATACTGCCTGTTTTTTTGTTGCAGGGTGACAAAACCTTTGTCTGCGCTGAGCAGGGAACGGAAGGGAGGAACCGCTGAAGATCGAGAAGGGTTGGATCTTTCAGGAGCCATAGCTGGAGGTTTGTAGGGCCGATAGGGTTGCTGGTATTGTTGTTGAAAGGTAAAGGGCCTGCGCCATTGGTTACGCTGTTGGTATCTGGGCTGCTGGGTAGATTAGGAATGGGTGGTCTTGCGCATCTTTTGCAAATTGTCCATCACCTCATCCGGCCTCCGAGGACCATCAAATGGAAGATCCTCAATGCAGGATCCTCAGTGTGGGATCTAGCATCATCACTGATCCCTGCGGAGAGCAACCAAGCGTGCCTTCTGAGGGCAATAGCTGAGGCTAAAGCCTTCGAAGCAGCGTCAACTGTGTGGCGAGATGTGAGATGCTGCTGTTTAGCTAGTGTTGTGGCCTCAAAGTGAGTGCTGAGGGCAGAGTTTCTGGTCTCTTCAGGAGCAGCCTGAAGGACCAGGAGGATCTTGCTCCACAGTTGTCTCTGAAAGCGTCCCATCGCGGCTTGGTAATTTGAAACTCTCATAAGAAAGGAGGCCAGAGAATATAGGCAATGCCCTAAGACATCCAACTTTCTGCCTTCCCTATTCGTAGGAGTGACTGAAGATTGATTACTAGCATGGAACTGATTTGACTGCACTATAATGGAGTTTCGAGCAGGAAGTTTAACAAGAAAAGCTGTGTCAGATCCATGTGTTCTATAGCGGGTCTCAATGCGTCAAGAGATTTGGATAGACGTAAACAGCTTGTCCTATGACTCCTTGATAAGGTCTAACATGGCTGGTATGAATGCCAGACTCAACAGAAAGGATTCCTCTTGATTTATGTTGTTGAAGACAAGGTCCTATTTGGGAGGTGGAGGCTGTTCGATGTCAAGTTCCAAAGATTTGGCCATATGGAGAATGAGCTGGGAATAAGATGTAAAGTCCTCGGATGGAGATGGTGGGTGGATATCTACGACATCTGAGTCAGGTGCTGGTAAATTCGACGGGGACTCCCCAGAAGCTTCCAAAGGGAGATCCTGATCCTGCTCAGAAGCCGTCGAGATCAAAGAGTCCCTCGAGAGAAGAGGTGAAGGGGAACGATGATGGGCCCAAGGTGATTGAGCCGAGGTTAAAACTTCTGGAATTCAAGCCGATGTGTGACGTGAGCGGGACCTATGGACAACAGAAGCTAGTTGTGAAGTCGAAGCCGGGGGCAGGGAGGATAAACATGCACGTTTCGCGGGTATCATGTCCAGTCGGGGAATCTCAGACGGGAGTAATCCGTGTTTGGAAGCAGATTTTCTCGGTGTCGGTATCACAGGGTCAGGCTGGTAGTACGCTCAATATTGACATTGAGCAGGAGGTAGTGAAGGAGATTGAGAAGATGTGGGAGAGGCGTGCCTATAATGCATGGGCCTAGGCCGCCCATAATAATCCTTGACATAGTGGCAATCGGGCTTATTCAACCTGTATTGGTGTCAATTGGGCTTGGGCCCTGGATACTTGAAGGACCGCCTCCTTCCATATGAGCCTACCCGGCTGTTAAGATCTAGCCAGGGGGCCCTTTTGAAAGAGCCATCCCTCAAGGAGGTAAGAGGGATGGCTTGTAGACAAAGGGCCTTCTCGGCAGCTGCCCCCAGACTATGGAACGCCCTCCCAACTGAAATTCGCCTGGCGCCGACACTGATGATATTTCGGCGCCAGGTCAAAACCTTCCTGTTCCAGAAGGCTTTTAATTGAAATAACATTAACTGTGGGTCTTAATGATGGCAATTTTAATTGTATTTTAATTGTATTTTAATTGTATTTTAATCATTTTATTTTATTGCATTGAATTTTAATTGTTGTAAGCCGCCCAGAGACCTTTGGGTAGAGTGGGTGGCATATAAATTAAATAAATAAATAAATAAATAAATAAATAAATAAATAAATAAATAAATAAATAAATAAATAAATAAATAAATAAATTGCTATGCCGATCCACATCAGAATAAAGAGGTTCACCATATTCAGAAATCATGTGGTGTTGAGATGAGCATGGCACAAGAATGACCTCTCGATATTGAGAATACTCTTGGGATGGAGAGATGTGGTGCCATTTAGCAGATCGCTTCTGTGGAGGAAACTGAGAAAGCAATGTCTCTGAGTTGGAAAGTTGGATCACCATTGCCCGCTCGATAGAATTAGGGCTAGAACGGGCTGAGGCCAGACTGGAGATAACGTCAGCCTCAGAGCAGCCATGAGATGGTGACAAGCTCAGTACCGATGCCAAGGCTTGAGCCTGAGGAAGCGGTCCCACCTCTCCAGCTTCAGAAAGGGAATCTGGGTCCGAAATATTCCTCGATGACTCCTCCAAGATAGGGAAGGGGAGGGAGATGTGAACCATTTGAGGTTCATGGGGTCGATGAGACTTGGAGACAGCTTTCTTTAGTTTAACTGCATCTGTCTTTTTCTTAGGAGAGAGGTCCTTGGTAGAGACCGAAGGTGACTTTGACATCGAAGTCGACATCAATGCAGAGATGGTCTTAGGCCTAGAAGCTTAGGAGAGGGAGTAGTCGGTGCCAGTGGAACCGAAGGTTCGGACTAAGAAGCAGGGACAATGGTAGGTTCCATTGCGGGGCTAGCAGCAGGACTAGCTACAGGGCTGGAAGGCTGTAGGGACTTTTCTCAAAGATACGATCAAAGTCGTTGCAAGCGAAGCTTGATGGCCAGCTTGGGTAATTTCTTAGACTCCGTGCAGGAGTTGGTCTGATGTCTCTCTCCCAGGCAAAACAAGCAGCGATCGTCAGTGAATGGAATTTTGTTGACGCACAATACGTACCTTGTGAAAGGACCCAAAGAGGCCATAAAAGAGAGGTGGGAATCAGGGGGGAAAGGGGGGGAAGAAAAGGGTACCTCACGGGGGAATGTCCAAATCCGTGATCCAAAATGCTTAACGATAAACAGTTCAAAGATCAGAAAGCTTTAATCAAACAATCAACAAAGCCAAGTCTGTGACAAGATCGGGAAACTGTTAAACAAGCCAAAGATCAAAAACTGTTGAACCAAAAATGGAAGAAGCTCTAATAATCACTAAAGGAGTCAGAACTCAACGGCAGCTAAAAGGAACCGAGGTGGGTGGAGCATGTGCGCCATGCAGCAACGTCCTACTAATTACGTCTTTTTAAGCTCTAGAATATCCCGAGGAGTCCTGTGCAGGTGCAGTAAAACCCATTTGTGTGCATTCACAGAGGCCACGAAGATGAACCTCTCTGTCATTTCCCCAGCTTCAGTGCTAATGTAGCTCTCGTGTCAGCAGGAAACAAAAATGTAAGGACGATTACAGAGAGCAACACATTCCGTAATCACAGAAAGGAGGCAACACGTTTTTGCTTAAGGGCTTCAGGGACCATTAACATTAAGTGGATGTAGTCTTCTCATTAATTTCAAGGGAAGTAGATCATGTTAGTAAAGGACTGCAGTACTCATCATGGGTATCTCGAACAGGTTAGCTAGAGCCATAATCTCTTGTGTATTACTGTTGTTCCGCCTCTGCCTGGCCCTCTGGAGCTTTCAGTCCAGCACACTGTTAATTTAGAACCAAGAGTTTATGTGGATATGAGCCTCTTTGATGTCCCAGGCCAGGAGCCACCTGAGGCTGCAGTGAGAGTGGTTTTGAGCAAGTTTCAGGTGCATGACAAATGAAGGAAATTGAAGTCTCTGTGTATGTGTGTGCGTGCGTGCGTCTTTTTCCTCTGACAAGCATAAACCCATTTTCTAATCCTTTGACTCCTTCCCAGTTTTGCTAGGCTCAGCGATCCCAACCCCCTCTTTGCTAAACTCCTGCAATGCACACAGCTCCAACCAAGAACGTCTGTCAGTCTTATCACTGCAGGAGGATGTTTGCCAGCTTCAAGCCTGCTAGCTGGATCAGAGTATTTGTCAGAATGTGTATGTGAGTGATTCAGATTTACCTTCAATACGTGTGGAAGTGATAATTTGATAGAAAGAGCTCTGGTACCCGGGTGTTATGAAGAGTGAATAATTCATACTTCTATTTTGGAAGCCAAAGGCAGGACAGAATAGTATTCAAACCTCCCCAGATTATGCTGAATACATTTTTAATGTTAACTTTATGTCTTTTTTTGGTATTTGATTTCAGCCACAGCAGCCTGAATGTATTAGCTAGAAAGATTTAGATTGTGGGTAATAAACACATACAAAGGACAGTGAACACCATCACACCTCAACACATTCTCTACAGAGAGCACACAAAATTCCCTTCCCTTCATCTTCATGCATCTTTTCAGAGTGGTTTAATATACTTGTATAATGTCCCCAGTCCCCAAAAATCGAATGCCTGATCATCCCATGTCTCTTCACAGATAAGCATATCCATTTTAATTGCAGCATCAGTCATTTATCTGTTTTTTTATAAAAAATCTCCTCTAGGCAAGTGTTAAAATCCAGGTTCTTTATGTCTCACATACTCCCCAAACACAAAAACAACCACATCACATAAATGGGGCAACTATTTGCCTCACAGACCAGAAAGTTACTCTTAGAAGCTCAGGACATCAGTGCCAATAAAGACTCTGATGGTCAAGAAGAAGCATCTGAAAAGGTTTCAAAACTCATTCTTCTGTGCCCTAAGTTCCCCCTTGTCTGAGTTCAGTGACCCCACCAACCTGGGAAAAATATCCACCCCAAAATCAAAAACTGCACTTCAGAAAAGCTCCAGGGTTTGTTTTTAGCTAAAACAAGGCATGCCCTATACTGTGTTTTAAGCCCCCAAGCTATTTTCTGAGAAACAAAGTGTGAACATCTAGTTACTGCCAGTTTCACCAAAACATGGAAGGGCGGCTTATGGAGGACTGGGGAGGAGTCTAGAAATGGGAGAGGTGTGTCCACCGCCCCACCCTATGGTGAAATTGCACCCATAGAGCTATTATAAGGGAGCTCCCACCCGTCTTTGTCAGTTGCTGCAGCTATGAAATAAGTAAACTGCTTATAGCAAAGGTCAGAATATACAGCATTCTTAAAGTGGGGGAAATAAAATTCTAATTGTCTCTAGAGTTCTAAGGGCTTCCTTGGGAAGAGGAACATACTGACAGGTTGCACCAACAGGAGTGCTCTTCCTATCACTGTTGCTCTAAGATAACCACTGTTTCCTTTCATGCCATTCACAGGAATTTATTAGTAATTTCTATATGCCACAATTCTAAAGGAAATCAACCCTGAGTGCTCACTGGAAGGACAGATCCTGAAGCTGAGGCTCCAATACTTTGGCCATCTCATGAGAAGAGAAGACTCCTTGGAAAAGACCCTGATGTTGGGAAAGTGTGAAGGCAAGAGGAGAAGGGGATGACAGAGGACGAGGTGGATGGACAGGGTCATTGAAGCTTCCAACATGAATTTGACCCAACTCCGGGAGGCAGTGGAAGACAAGAGGGCCTGGCATGCTCTGGTCCATGGGGTCACGAAGAGTCGGACATGACTGAACGACTGAACGACGATACGCCACAATGCCTGACCATGCTGCATAACCCTATAGAGCTCCCTTACCTTAATGGTCTCAGGGTTCTCAATAGCCGCAAGACTCTTAGCATTCCCAGGATTTTTGTCCCGCTGTCAGAAACCATTGAAACCAGGATGTCAGCGACAGAGATGAGCACCAGTACCCCGTCCAGCATGTTCCAGCTGCTTCTTAAATAGGCCTTCTCACCAAAGCACAAGCCTAGTGCCACCACCTGTCAAGAGACCAATGGCAATGAAATATGACTAATTCAGTTACTAAGTCGCTGACCTCTTTTCAACCCATTACTTACAGACAGGTGTCACTGCATTTTCCTGCAAAGTGTTATATTGTAGGGTTCATACCAATAACTCTGCAGAAACATCCCAGATTGTCCCTTTAACAGTTGATATATTCTTAACGCAGCTGAAAACTAATTGTGCAAAAGTGCATGCGACAATTCATAGCAATTACATAAGAGTATGGCACACATTATTGTTTTACAGCTGAATAATCGTTAGGGAGCTACTGAGCATATGTCTTCCCTAGCCACAAGGCTTCAAAGAAATTTCAGGAAAAATAAGGGGGCTACAAGAACATCTAAAACCCCACAAGTCTGACAGCTTGCTAATTTTGAATGCATTTGTATGCATACCCACCCAAAAATAAATACAAGTTGCTGAAACTATTTCTTCTTAGAACTTGGGCGTGAGGAGATTTACTTCTTGTCAATAGTTTCTCATCAAGATCGAAAACTTCAGCAGAGCACTTTAAAACATGCATCCTCTTATCTGACAGAAAGACATCTGGCTGGTAAGTCTTTAGATGTGTGCATTGTGGATACAAGGTGGTGGTAGGTAAAATAATTCCCACAGAACATAGCATGGCCAGCTGCTGGAAGAAACTATGGGGCAGTGGTCCAAATGGGCAAAGGTGGACGCAAGAAAAAGTAGTAGATACTTCACATTTGACACGAATACAGATCCATTTAAGTTTCAACCTAATTGTTGCAGTTTCCAATGTTTTGACCTCCCTACTTGCAACTCTCTCTCCCCACCCTGGTCATGCATATAAATCTTTGGAATAACACTTTAGACATCTGATGAAGTGGACTTTTGGCCACAGAACCATATGCCTTAATCAATGTGTTTGCCTTTAATGTGCCAGAAGATTTGTTTCTGCTGCCACAGGTTCAGATGGCTACCATGTAGAAATGGTTTCAAACATTTGTGATTTTAAACCCTTTGTGATAATTCTTGAGATACAGCAGGTTGAAACATAGTGATGTAGAAGGCCACACCATGGATGTTTTGAACACAGTACTCCTGACACCCAAACTCAACATCTGTTCCTGGGGATATCCATCTGTATAGTGCCATATTCTCTGCATCAATAAAATGCAATCATTGAACATGAAAGCTACACTTTCTGAGGTTTTTATGAGAGCTCATATGGTCAGAGAAGTCCTTTACCTTTATGGTCATTTCAGCCAGGAAGATTGCTGTGAAAATGTAGTTGGAGAGTGTGAGGAATATCCGTTCCTATTTGCAAGAAATAAATATGTCCAATATTAACAGTCTCATTTACCAAGCTGTACATGTTTACATACTCAGTAGCTGCTAAACGTTTTATTTGCTCTTATGCTCAATAGGGATTTTGTGAGTTTACCTGCCAATGTGTTGTTGTTGCTCTTTAACTAAAGAAGACCCCCTCGCCCTTCAATATCTGCATAATGTGTCTTTGGTTGAAGACTTGTCTTTTTGAACTTCTTTTCTGTATTAGAATCATGGATAGCTTCCAGTCTCTGATCGCTTGGGATGGGCTATTTAGATCTCTTTCTCCCATGTGTACAATCTATTGTCCTTCTCCACATCTGTAGAATCTCTGGCAATACCCATCTCCCTTTGCTGGTAATTCCAGAATACATCGATATCTCTGATGTAAAGTAACAGGCATCAGAAATGGTATGTGCTCAAGGAGTGGTAGTGCACATCAACTGAAGTTTCAAGCAGAATGAAAGGAGACTAATGGGTTGAGCTACTAGATCAAATTGTTCATGTCAATTGCACTAGAGCAGGTTCACTAAATCAATGGAGATTTGGTGTGTCAACCCCTCCACAAGTTCCACTGATTCTAGTTGTGACTTACTATGCTAAAGTAAGGTGTAGTTAGAGGAAGTCCATATGAATCCATGGAATTTATGGAGGAGTTGACACAAAATTCTTATGGATTCAGTGGAATTTACTAAACTTAGCAATAAGATCATGGCCACTAAATCAATAGGACTTGCATAAATGCTGAATTCACTGTTCTATTTTTGATTAATTCATGGGTCTAATCTAGATTTAAGCCAGTCGACGTTACTTTCAAAATAATTATCATGAAGCCCTAAAAACCTAGGCACATATGAGCACATGATGCAAAGCATTTTTTCAAGCTAACAGACCCGAAGTCAAGTACTCTTTCTTTGGCCCTACCTTGGTCAGACAACTCCAGGGAAGTTTTATATTGTCCTCCTGCTCACCTGTCTGCCAGTGTGAATTGCTTGACCCTAGAGGCTATTCAGTGCTATAGCAAGAAGCGAACACCCAAAGTTTTTCATTATACCAGACATGGCTTGACAGAGGTGTTGGTGTTGTTAGTGGGAGGAGGAACACAGCAACCAATGCTTACATTATTTACACGTACATTCAAGATGTGAATCCACAAAATGCCTTACAGTCCTTATCTACTCCATTCTAGTCATAACTTCACCATCATTATCCTTCCCAACTTTTCTGAAAGGCACTAAAAATCTATATATATATCATTGTTGTTCACAGCTTGACGAAAGCTCACAGAGTCCCCAAAGTCTAAAGATCCTCTCTAGGTCACATTTCATGACAGGATAATAGCTTCTGATAACAGAAGTAGCTAATAGATGTTACATTTTACAATGAAATGTAAAGAAATTAAGTCTTGCATAAATCTCTTGTTATGCAAAAAGAGAGAAGAAAATGCCTTTAGCATAAAATATAATTGAAAACTCAAACATGCTATGTCATGATTTACAGAGAGTGACTCAGAAATCAATAAATAGCCAGTTTCTAGGCTGGCAGATCTATAATTAATCACATCTTCCAGGCTCTGGCAGTGACCATACAAGTCTCCCTAGACACAAAAGACGGCTCTGCAAGGTCAGCAGCAAGTGTGCCATGCCGACAAGGTGCTGGGGAGAGCAGGATAAGGTCCTGCTTTAAAGGCAGCAAATAAAATATTAATCGCAGGCAGAAGAGATTTGGAATATTAGACTCCTTAGCGTGAAGCTTATAGCAGTTTTCAAGCGCAATCTCTACAAGTTATAGACACGAGCTTCCGGAAAAGCATTTCATGTTGACTAGAGGAAAAGCACTCCTTCCCCCATCTGCCACTGAAGTGACAGCCTAACTGGATCTGAGAGAGCAAGGGAACTGGCCTGAGGCAGTTAGAAAATCCACCTCTCTGGAAGGCACAGGATGATTATTTGAAACAACTGAAGCTTAAAAAAATTATCTATTTTGGTTTCTAGGCACGAACTCTGTCATAGGAAGATGTTAGCATGCAGCTATGGCTCGCTTTTGGGGTATTACACTGTCCCCCCCCCCCCAGCACTTCCTGAAAGGACTTTTGATGTCCCCTGCCAGGCCATGATTCATGCACCATATCCTCTTTTATCCTGACTGCGCAATTTATTTCTGTGGTTAACATGCATCCATGCTCTTTCATTCTGGGACACTCCAGGCTCTTCACACTTGTATCCCAAGTCTTTCTGTCTGAGCCAAAGTTTCTTTGCGTCCCTCTTCCTGGCATTCTTTCCGCATCCATCCTGGTCCTCATTTATTCCCTTTGGTTTCCCGATTTCATTGCTTCAACTCCCTACCGCCAACCCTTCCAACTTCTATTTCTAACTGCTTTAACCTTTCCTATGCCCATCTTTCATCCTCAGCTGAAGTTTACAACTACTTCCAGATCTCGGCTCTGCTTCAGAAGTTGTTTCCAAAACAAAACCCATTTCTGCTTGATTCTCACCTGTCTTTTTAGTGTTTCTGGTCTGGCACTAAATATTTTCTCATGAGCCTCCATGATCTGTGTGCTGTTTTGAAATCCTCCTATCATTTCCCTATATAAATGGCTAATTCTGGACATAGCAAAATACCTCTTTTTCTTTTTTAAGCAGAGTCCTACATGCAAAGAACAATGGCTAAATTCAACCAAACCAGATGCCAATCTGTTCTTTTGGATTTAATTTTTAAATGTGTGCAACAGTTTCCTAACAGCTTCCCTCACAACATGTACTAGGGGAAAAATTTTTTTTTAAAGGGCATATGAAACTTAATAATGGTCTGTGAGCTTAGAATAGCTCTTGCTTCATCCAAGTCACTCATGTAAGAGTTAACAAGTTAATGTAGAGCAGCACCAATGCTTTCTCATTAAAAGGGTGTTCTTTTTAAAAGAACTTCAAGTGGATACATGCAAAACCTTGCTTGACAAATGGCAGAAAACACCCAGTCTTAATAAAGAGCACATTTAATGAACTTACACGCATATTCGGGTTTTGAAAAACAAAACAAGCAAAGAAAAAGCAGAACCTTACATTTGTTTTCTGCTACAGCCATATATAGATCATGCAACACTCTAAAGCTATCCTCTACCTCTGAACAACCTGAACTGGGGCTGGCCCAGCCCTTGCCTATTTTCATGTGGCATTCAGTCTCATCTGCAAAGTTCTCTGAAGGCTATCAACTTAGACATTGGAAAGAATGACCTATCCCACCGCTGCAATCCAGCTGGCATAAGAGAAAGCAGGGAGAGAAAGAGAGGGGGAAGAGGAAAACATATAAAGTGGGCCAACATCTTTTGGTGTCTGGCTTCACCTGTTGCTTCAGACCCACTGCCGGCACCTGGCCCACCAACTTGTCATTCCTGAGGGTATGCAGCTTTTAATATGAAAATGGTTTCCCACCTCAGACTTTCACAAATTGTGGTTTGGTAACAGCTTAGACTTGAACTACTCAGACTGCATGGCATTCCACTGAAGTCTATGGGACATACAGTCCCTCCTGCTCCTGGACATGATCCAGGAAATACCCACGCTTAGGGGAACATTGAAATCAAGCGTGCTTATTTGGAAATGAGTTTCACATTGTTCAAAAAGGAGCTTACTCCTAAGCAAACACACAGAAGTTTTAAAGAATTAATATTTGTTGCAGATACTTCTACTACTTGCAACTTGCTTTTAAAATGCCAGCACCCCTGCCGCAGTTTTAAAAAATCATTTTGACAGACCGATGAGAAAAGGTCAGGAGTAAAGTGTGTGGAAATGTGCCTACAGGTCTTCAAATAATGCAGTGTCTTCTAGGTTGATGAAAAACAACAGCAAGGCCTAATGCTAATATTGCTGGGAGGAGCTGCTACTACATGGAATTAATAAAAACATTTCAGTGGCCAGAGCTGCCATTTTGTACTCCAATGTCATAGAATTCCTTCTCCCAGAGTACCCAACGGGTCTTTTTTTTTTTTTTTTAAATGTCTCACCAAGTTTGTACTTAAAATCAGATTTTTAAATCTGTAAGTATCCAAATAAATAATATCTGAAACTCATAGGATTAAAATGGATTCATTTCATTCAAGTTAACTATGATCCCCACTCTACCCCACCTGGCTTCTGCTCTGGATTTCAGTTAAAGGAAAATAAGAGCACAGAGTTAGACCCTGAATAAACTTTAGCAATGTAAGAGGAACAATCCACAACACTGTTGCTGGTGGCGGCGCATTTTCTCTCAGCCTGTCTCTTTGCCTTTCTAAAACTGCTACCCTTCACATACTTACCAAAATGTAAACCCGATTGAACTCAGTGGGACTTATCTCTGAGTAAATATGAATAGGATCAGGCAGCAAGAAACCAAAATAAAATAAGAGAACAATTGCACGGATGTGCTTTTTCTGGTGGGGATTTAACTGGCAGATTCCGTGGCTATGAAAAGTCTGGGTTGGGGGAGGGAACTCCCCAGAAATTGATCAACACAAATGTTTCAGTGAAGTAGAACAATGGTGTTTGTTCCCATCGAAACAGACATGGATAAAAAAATAGGAGGAGAAAGTCCAAAAGCAGCCATTCTTGAATTCCAACATGGAACAGATGGAAAGGACCAAAAATTAACCCAAGAAAGAAAGGAAAAAAAGCAGACGGGACATTTACTGGGGAAGAACATTGTGACAGATGCCATAGCTGTGTCATATATTATGACATGCTGATTTTGCCTTGGGAAACAGGATGGAAGAAAGAAAAGAACGCGAGGAAGCCTTGCTGTCTTCAATACATGGATACTTGCTTGGATACCGCAAAGCAAAATTAAAGGCAGCTTGGTAGGGGTAGAGCCAATAGCAGTGGAAACCCTTTGCACCCCACTGCTGGGAAGGAGCACTGATTGCTCAATTAACACCATGCAGGTGAAGAACAAAGCAAAGCAAGCCCGCAGCCAATTATAAACAGATGAGGCCTGGTCTTTGTATGTTGCCATAATGTATGACCCAGGAGTGGAAGCAGGGCAAGGATACATGGATATTGCACCTCAGTGCAAATTTTGAAGTCAGTTGTGCATTAATAATGGGGAGATACACAACTACAAACTGGATCCAGGCAGCAATGCAAAACTGAAGCCACATTTGCCTTTTTGCTTGTGTGTAGTAGGAGCTAAAAGTGGATTGGATGTGGCTGTAAAACCAGCTTTGGTTTCAAGACACTAATGTTGTCTTTAGTTTAGCACAGCCTGTATGTTTGTATCTGTGATCCCCATAACAGAGGGCTAGGGAATATGCAGCCCTGAAGAGTGAGGCCCTTATGAGCGACTCCGTGGTCATATCTCCATCACTGGAGCTTCTGCAGTCGAAATCCCAGAGAATCTGTGAAGCATGCACCACGTTTCCTAGCAGATTTCCCAGGATGCTACTGACAGTGGCCATCCTGTTATTTGCAGAAACAGCAGAGGTGCCACTTAAGGGATGCAGCCTAAGGAGCAGCCCACAGATGTCCCTCACTCCTACCACAATGTGTGCTCAAACCATACATTTATTTATTCTGTCTCTAAGTCCTCCCTGATCTTGCTGAGGAGGTTGTCTTTTCCTCACACACATCTCTTGTGAAAGGTCACACATGTGCCAGAGTGAAGAGGAAAGCTCAGTTTTGCCTGACAGTCAAAAAAGACAGTTTTCTCTTTGATTTCAGTTTAATCCTTCTTGTATTACTTTCCACGGTCCAGAAAGTTTAGGCACATAATGTCCGTGGCAATGATGTTCTTCTGCTAAAGCATGTGGCTACTCAATCAGAGCTGTGTTTTGATACAACAAAGGGTTGAAGGGGGAAGGAAAGTAAGTCCAAGTTTTACCACTATTGGATACTGATATATACATCTTAATTTTGACCAATATTAGTAAAAGCTACATGAAAATTATAATCTCTAGGTTGTCAGAGGGACAAAATCTTCCCTAGATAGAGAGATGCAGCAAGGCACCCACTCCAATCTCTTGCTCATATAAAAATCAGAATAATTATATTTATTTTGCATTTATTCTCTTTTGTGCTCCATACGCTTCTGGCAAATAAACCAATGCTCTGGAGCAGGTGCTGATAAATGCCCAGCATATGCCTGATCTTCTTGACCAGGTGGCAACATGATTGGCTACTACTCACGGCACTATGTGGATCGATTTTGGGACGTTCCATCGCGATGGTGATGCAGTTCAGGAAAATTATAACCAAGACAATATGATCAAACATCTTGTGACTGATGATTTTACTGCATATCATACGGAATCTAGGGGGAAGAGGAAGAGAAAACACAGAAAAGATTTCCAGTCACACAACCTATACATTGGGATTGCTGCCCCTTTTCCAAAACAGATGCTTATTACAATTCTCTTTCTGTCCCACACGAAGCTGGAACCCCAACTGGCACTAGCAGGAATCTCAACTAGACCATGTGCCTGTGTGTTTTTCATTAGAAGAAAACTGCAGCTATTATTAATTGTCTGGGATCAGAGGTTTCTTAACAGGCATGAGAGAGCCCTTTCAAGCTTCTGCTCCCCACAAAGGTCCTTCCAGTGAACTCAACCCTCTTGTTTTAAAAATCTTCTACTCTCAGAAACATTTACACTTGCCTTTTTTTTTAAAAAAAAAAAGTTGCCTTGCTATACCCTATTTATTCCCAAGCTCTATGCCATGAGAGCTGCTAGCATGCCATGGAAATTTAGCATCGATTGCTCAATTTTTTCCTCTCTTGATAACTCCAAACTGCCAACCATAGGGGAAGCTGCCGACTGCTTTTCTCTCCATGTTCCATCTCTCCACCCTGGCCACTTTCCCAGCATCCTCTGCTGGAGGCCAGTGATCCATTTGGCTATGGCGCCCTCTGCAAGGAGCGCAACAGGACTCTCCATGCCCTCCTGATGCAGAGAGGCAGCAGCACAATTTATTCTCAGAACCACCCACAGCGTCTCCGCTTGAGCTGCCAATGTGTGCTTGTTGCCTCTCAGTCAAAGGCATAAGCAGATTAGCCAATCTTGCAAAAGCTGTGGGACTGTGGTGGGAACGGGATCCTCTGAGAAAAGACCATTCCTTTCCTTTAAAAGAAAAAGAAGGGAAAAAATCTTCTGCATGAGGATGGTTTTACTTTTAATTTTAAGACAGGACTTCTAATCTATCAGGGCCTGAGAAATATTGGCTTTACACGATCTCACCCTAAGCCTCTTGATCCCAACACATTTCAAAACAAATGATAGTAATTTGAAGTTCCTCCAGAATTAAATCAAAAGGTTCCATGTTTATCCTACAATAAATATCTGCAAAAATAGGCAAGCATGTTCGTCAATATTCCACTCCAAAAAGTGTGCAAAAGGGATTAGGGCTTTGATTGTCTTTCTTGGCTTGAACAGCCTGATACTGCTAAGAGAACTGAAAGGGGAAAAAATACTATCTCTGTTTTGAGTGGTGGCTGTATGTTTACCCAAGAGTTACCGTTCATTGTCCTGGGTACCTGTATATTTTCCTGTGAGGGAAGAAACGCCAGATTTGGGAAGGGCAATCAAGATGAGGAAAATGTTGCCCGGAGAAAAGAGTTAACCCTCTCTCCTTTATGGTTATTGTCTCTGTATATCAACCCCCTCCACAGGATAGCTGGTCCTAAGTCCCCCCAATTTTGCATCTAGTTCAGCCCTTTGTTTCCAATTTAACCATGGCATTTCTTGAGAAAAGAGGATAACAAATAAGAAAAGTCTTACTAAATTTGTCACTGATCATAACCACTTTGATGGAAGCCCCACATGAAACAAACTAGGGGTGCCAGGAAAACATCATCATAAGGTCTAAGTGACTGTGAAGCATTTGGTAATATACTGATTTGCTGCAGCTGCTCAAGTGCAAGCATCCAGCAGTTTTCCATGGCGGCCAGGAGTTCCTATTCATAACATTCATTATGTGTGATGACATTTCTGGGATTCTTCTGTCATCACAGGAAAAAAGATAACACAGATTAATTTTGTATGGCCATATGTGTATTTCCATGGCCACATGGAGAAGTGCATTCCTTCTTCACTAGAAGAAGCTGCTTTATACTGAGTCAAACTGTTGATCTATCTTACTTAGTATTATCTCCAGTAATTGCTAGTAGTTCTTCAGGATCTTCGATAAGAGTCTTTCCCAAGCATTAGGAAATAACCCAGAGATGTTGGGGGTTGAACTTGAGATTTGCTTCTACAAATCCCCTTTTGCAAGAAACGCGTGGGCTTTACTGCCAAGCTATATAGTTCTTCTCTGATTCCATTCATCAAATGGAGTTCTGTCTAATTTTGTCTGTGGAATAGACCAGGAGATCTCCCAACCAGAAGGCACCCATTAAGAACTATGGGAAGTTCCTGCTCTGTTCCAGTATGTTTTGATGATAAACAACATGCATAGCTTTGCATAAAGAAATCCCATCTCATCATGGGATTGGTATTTCTTGTGGAGGCCCTTAAAAATGGGGAGTGTCCTGGCACAGAGAGGATGAAGTGGGGGAGCCCCAAACAAACCAAGGGTAGGATGAAGTCTTCTGCCAATGGAGAGGTACTTTGGAAGGAGCCATTTCCGCTTTCACTGCTACCACCTTCAAAATGTATGACTGAGAATAGTGTATAACTGTCAGAGAAAGAAATTTGTTTCACCTCTGCTACTGAATTTCTTAGTAGCTGGCTTATTTAACAAAACACAAATACAGTATAAATGCTTGCTGACTGGAAAGAAGGTGGTTATATAGATCAAATGCATCCGTTCCCCAGCCCCCTTGAGGTCCCCTGCATTCATCCACCCCCCAAATATATAGGTGGAGGAATGGATGTAGGCAGCCCTTGAATCTCTGTAGGTTGGCAACACACTCTTGATCTAGCCCAGTCCCATCTATTCTGCCTCCAGGATTTTTTTTGGGGGGGCAGAGAATCCATCTCTCATCAGCTACTACCACCTAGTGCTCTTGGGAAATGGAGGAACCTTCTCCAGGAACCTTCCATGGGCAGGGCAGATGCTCCACTAGTGAACGATGGTGTCTCTCCGAAGCTCTTACCTTGTTTCCCCGAAAATAACAAAGGGTCTTCTATTAATTTTTGATCCAAAAAAATGCATTAGGGCTTATTTTCAGGGGATGGTTTTATTTTTATTTTTTCATGTACAACCATCTACATTCATTCATGTCATCTTCTGGTTGCTGCGCAGTGGTGGAGGGGAAGGTTTCACTTCACTGGGGCTTATTTTTGGGGGGTAGGGCTTATATTACGAACATCCTGCAAAATCATACTAGGGTTTATTTTCAGGGTAGGTCTTATTTTCAGGGAAACAGGGTAGCTGTTGGTGCAGTTTGTAACTAAAGTGCAAAATGGAATGAAGGGATTTCAGAAGTGCTGTTGGGTGCAGCCCCTGCGAGCAGAAGTTCGAGTCTTTCCTCTGGCAGCCCCTTCCGGGCTTGTTTGCTTGGTTTTCTTGGCAACAGTTACTTTTACAAGAGCTCTATGACTGTCCCAGTCTATACTGTAATCTTTCCCCCACCACCCAGAGCACACAGTCCTGGAGACCTGCTTGCCACAATTCTCAAATTAATCAAGCGGATTTGCCTTACTTCGATTGAGGAGCAAAGATGTAGATCGACCAGGAATCTCTTTCTTTGCAACAGGCAGGGAGGCGTGCCCTTATCCAAGCCTTCATCCGTTCTTTCTTGCTCTTAAAGACAGAAAGAGAGGGAGAAAAAGAAACTCAGAACTTGCACAGTGAGAGGTTGATCAGTTCCTCGTGAGTGACTGCAATGCCCATTAAAAAAAGCACACACACAGGATCCAAAACCTGAAAAACAGACAGTGGAAGAATTCCTGATACCTGAAGGAAATCTTGCAGGTGTGCAAGCTGGAGTCCTTCTCCATATGTGACATCTTGGATGTAAAACAAGGAATAAAACAACGCATCTGGCTATGTGGAGCTGTTGCTCATGCTGTTGATCCAGGATGGATTAATAATGTCTAAAAGTAAAGGCAAGCTCCTCCACTTACAGAATCAGTGTAAAGAGGTAGGTGGCTAACAGGAACAGAGACTTGGAGAATTGTATTACAAAAGGATGCAATGCTATGCACAGTATCTGCTTAAAGACACCCTCCAACTGGGCAGTTGTACTTTAGAAGCAAAATCACTGGGAGTAAAATGCAGGCTAAGAAAGAATAAATACAACTGTTTATCTTATGTATTACCAAAACATAAAAATGACAATATTTTAGATCACAGAATAAATGAATACAGGATTTCTGGTTGGCTGGTTGCTTTTATGGCTGAAATATAGAGAGGTGTTTTATTTAACATACTGTATATTGTACATCAACTATTCTGAAGAACTACAACCGTATGTTTTACACATTCATAGGTGCAGTCATAGTAGCAACGTATCAGCCTAATCTAATTTACAGTTAATGTAAGTGTGTGTGTGTGTGTGTGTGTGTGTGTGTGTGTGTGTGTGTGTGTACGCGTGTGTGCAGCTATGTTGAAGTGATGAGAGAGAGCCTTGAACACCCTGTATGAAAGGTGGGACATATATACAGGCATGCACATGCACACACACACACACCCCATATAGATAGAATCAACCTGCTTGATCAATGACCGCAATGTGAGCACTGTGCCTTTTTTTACAGTTGTGTACAAAGGTATCCAAAATCTCCTTGCCTCAGTGCAAGCAAGGTAGTATTATCAGCATTCTCCATTTAAACAAGGGCAATTTAAACAAGGGCAATGCTTGCATAAGTAAAGTCTTACTCCAGTTGGGCTTTATACTCTGCCAGTGTCTAACAGGTTTCAGGCCTAACTATCTTCTGCATCTCAGTCACAATGCTCATGTTACAGATACTGTGGTGGCAGATTAAGCAGGGCAAACTCGTGTATCAATACTCTTGTGTCTCTACTGCTTGCCTCGGTGTAATGTGCGAACCAGACTAAATGTGGATATCAACAAGTCAACTCATGTCGTGGGGCAAACATAATGTGAGAAGGGTCTTTCATTATGTTTGCAGCAGGACAGGAAGGATGCCTTAGCATGCCATGAAGAAAATGGAGGCCAAGCAGTGGCTCCTCTCTGGCCTTGTGCCAGCTCTCCTGGAAAATGGAGCTACATCGAAGTGAGGAGTAGACACTGGATGGGATCAGTCAAGGGGGCCTGAACTTTCGGCCATTGCGTGGGTGGCACCGGAAGTAACTGCACTGTAGCAACTCCCACAGAACAAACATAACGGGAGAAAGGACTCTTGTGGACTTGGCACAGTAATCAAGCAGTGTTGAAAATATATCTCATACTGAACATTATTGCCAGATCCATCTTGGCAGGAAAGGTCATTTATATTTATGATACCCAGTTCCGAACCATGACCAGAAACCATGGGGTTTCAGTAGACTGAACAAAATTCAGTTTTGAATTTGCCAGTTCAAAAAGCCTAATCTTGATTTCATAGTCTACAAGGGATGTCTACATGGACAGTCATTGAGCAGAATGGTTCAATGCACTAGGAAAAAATGTCTTAATGAAACCATCAAACAAAACTGCAATTTGCTTGTTCTATTTACACGGGTCAGATCACAAACATGTAGAAACCACAGTCTGCTGGAAAGCAAATTAAGGCAAGTGAGACAAAACAAATCAGAGAAGTCCTCAAGGGGAGAAACGCAAACCTAAAGAGATGTCAAATAATTTGAGCATGTGAATATTAGCCATGAGCTGGAAAAATCCTCCCTTGTTTCATCTTTGAAATGTTTGACATCTCTGTTGATGCCTATTTATCCAGCCCTTTCTGGGTGTGCAGAGTATGAAAGAAATCATCCTGTTTGAAATTAAAAATGTAAATACATTTGCAGTTCCGATATTAGTATCAGGTGTGGGGCCAGGTTGAATGATGCCTTTCCCCAGATCCATCTTGCCCAACCCCTCATCACTGTTCCTGCCCCATATGTGTAGGCCCTAACTAATGGAACCTGTGTTTCTCTGTTCCAACCAGAAACTCCAAAAATGCAAAGAACTGCCTTGACTCTGAGTTTATTCCAAAGCAAGGATGCAGGACTGCATAGAAAATGATATTTATGTTTGATTTGTTCTTCCAATTAGCATTTCTTCAATGGATTTTGTTTTTCACATCATAATAAAAAAAAGTCCAGCTATTCAGAATAACCATTATTCACACTCCCTGAGAGGTCCTATTGAAGGCAAAAAAAATCAGTTTGGGAAGTGCCATAAAAATTGTAACTTCTGTGAGCAAAATAAGAGTTCCCATGAGGCATATTATTACTATGGCTTTATGGCACCACACAATTCTTTCAGGGTAAATGAACATTTTAATTTTAAATGTCTGTCATTATGAAGTGCTGGGCATGTGCAAAGGAAGCATAAAGACCTCTGTCTTGCAGAGGGGAGCACAGCTCACCTGTCACTTATCGGGGGTTGCCTATAGTTCTGGATATGCCTGCAAAATGCAATCATGGAAGAAATATACTTGTCTCCAGAGGGTGTTTGCCTCCCTGTTCTACTCTGGTGTGGCCTATGTATTTAGGATTTTACAGGTTAATACCTTCATTTTGAATTGTAGCTGGAAACACACTGGGCCCCTACGGCAACCTTTAGGCATTGGAGGAGTTGGTTGGACACATCAAGTCCCTGGGAACAACGTGGCAGCTATGTTTTCGGGACCAGCTGAAAAGGAAGCGTCATGTATAATGCGCTGTCACAGTAAAGTCTGGATGTTCCAAACCCATGGATAACTACAGCCAGAATATCTCTTTTGAGAATTGGGCCCAGTTGATATGTTAGCTGAAGTTGATGAAAGGCACTTCATGCCACTGATGCACGAATTAATTCATCCCTATGCAAATCTGGATCCACTACACCTGACCACTTCTGATATGAATCGCAAGGGCAGTGCAGTCCCACCCCAAATCAAGCAACTACCACCTTTATGGTTTAATGAACCATCTCCCTATAGTACCTGAAAATTTCTGCCCGAGCCAGTTAATTAAATCAAATGTGTAACTGATACAGTTCTATTTGACATTTGGAGTCATAGTTGATACCTTGCTTTTACAAACATTAGGAATTTTGTAAAAACAAACAAAAAATAATACAAACACACACACATACCCTGCCACCACCAAAAACCACCAGTCCAGAGCCATCCAGATTATTACAAACAAGAAAGTGGTATTGTCCTGCTGACCTGGCCATCTCAAACACTCCAGGAGTATAGCATAGAACCACTAAGTCTTCAGTACTTCTTAAACTAGGTTTTCTTGACAATCAAAAACTGGATCTGTCAGTGTAATTGAACAGAATAGGTGAAACTGGGAGAGGGAGGCAGGGACAGAATTTTCCTTCGTTACGAACTCTGCTTCTGAACCTCATTAGCCCTGATAGAAGAATGACACTGTAAAGAAATCACTTGGTGACAAACTGAACTCTTGAACAAGAACTGTACCTATCAAGCAAATTTAAATTTATTGTTGATCTTTACTTCTTTGTCCCGCAGTAAAATGTATTATTTGTTTCCCGATCAAATCCCAAATGAACCCTGAAAATAGAGCATCTAATCCTCAAATTCCAGTCAGACTGGCTTCATTAGGCAGGGTTATGTAAAGAGGTTATGTCCACTTGAAGTTTCAGCTAAAAGGCCTCCCGTGGGACATCTAGTAGTAGTCGTAAATTCGTCCAGATAATTTTAATCTGAATGGGTTCCAAAAACATCTACAATTCAGAGCATTACTTGGCATTTATCTTAAGGCTTTGTAGTTGAAATGAGAATGTGTCAGCAGCCTAGAATGCCCTTTCACATTCCTTTAGTTCAGTTTTAATGCTAGAGATATTTTGGGTTTGTGTAATTGTTTCAAGCCCATCATTCAAATGAGAGAATATACAGAGAGAACGGTGGGTGGTGATCCCACTTTCCACTCAATATTCCTTGGCTAAACATTTGCTTAGCTTCAGACCCTGCTGGGGGCAATCTGAGACAGTGAAATTAACACCTACTGTGTTTCGCCAAAAATAAGACAGGGTCTTATATTAATTTTTGCTCCAAAAACACATTAGGGCTTATTTTCAGGGGATGTTTTATTATTTTTTTTCATGTACAACCATCTTCGTTTATTCAAATACAGTCATGTCATCTTCTTCTAGTTGCTGCAAAGGATGGAGGGCGGGATTTCACTTAACTAGGGTTTATTTTGGGGTAAGGCTTTTATTACAAGCATCCTGAAAAATCCTACTAGGGCTTATTTTCAGGTTAGGTCTCATTTTCAGGGAAACAGGTTAGGTGCACGACTGTAAATCAAGAATATTGAGCTGTCCCAGAGGAAGACAGTCCACATTCAGATCCCAGATTTTGTACGGTATTTTTAAAATAGTCTTTCTAACTCAACTCATGCAGATCCTTTTTTCTGCAAAGGCCAGAGATACAAGCTTGCTTACAATCAGCTTGATTGCTTCTAAAGCTCACATTATGTTACAAGTGATGCCTCAATGATGTTATTCAAACCCTGACTACTTCAGAAGACACACCTGGTCGGAATGAATGAATAAATAAAGATGTGGAGGAAGAAAACTCTGTAACAAATACATTTGATAGTAAACACTGTGAGGAAAATCTGCACTGTTCTAAGGCGAGCAAAGGCTCTAATACTCCAGATGTGAATGTATATATCGAAGGGGAACACTGGATGGATCAAATGTGTTTCATTCTCTTTCATACCAATCTCTGTTTTACTTACAAAGGACACTGGGAAATTTCTTGGACTGGCAACTTCTAGCGTTATTAACGTACATTCAAGATTATTAAAGTGCACTGGCAGGAAGAGCAGTGCTCTCGAAACAGTTATCCAAGACATAAGGAGGATAGTGGGAAAGCAGACAGTTGGAGACACCTGACAGGAAAAAGTGATTGCCATTCTTTAATTTTCCAAAGTTAACCTGAAGCTCCAAAACAAGTCACAAATCTTTGTAAAACCAAATATTCAGAGTAATATGGGACCAGTCTCTCTTTTTTTAATGCAATAGTTTTAAGAGCTTAATGCCCAACTCCCATGGATTGTAATGGGTTGCAACAACAACAACTGGAGGAGGTTATACCAACAAATACATGCAACAGAACTGGAGCAAGCTTCTGAGCTTAAGAACTTCCAAGTAAATATTTTCATATGGACAAAGTTCCTTTTCTTTTTCTCTCATCTGTAATAGTTTCCCCTGCTGCTTCTACCGGAACGGCTGCCCATTACAAGATCATTTTAAAGTTCTGTTTGTGAGGACAGACATTAGGGGCTAAGGGTTCCAAAATGAGAATTGGTATTTCACTCAGCTGTAATTCTCAAGTATCTGAATCAAACCCTGGTGCTAACTCATCCTCCTTATCTATATGGGCAGCATTACTGCAGCTGAATAACATCAGCTGCAGTGTCATGGGGTTGTATACCTGCACATATTCAATGAGACACATGCCATCAATTGACACTAGTACCTTTTGATGGTTTACACCATACAAGCTGGAGGCTGTCTGTTAAGAAAATGAAGGGACAGAAATCAGATCTTAGAAACGGCAACAGGGAGAAATCAAGGACTGAACATTTTTGGGCCATGACAGCAATTTCATGAATGCATACGCCAAGTGGAGGAGGTAAGATCTGACTTTCTTCGGCAGTCTCAGTCTTAACAAAAAAAATTCTTCTCTACCTTTGGTGCTGGAATAATAAGGGAAGCTTCCAATGGTGGCCCTGGAGCCTTCCCTTGACATGCCAGCAACACCTTCAAAGAGGAACTTTTGTGGGGGAGGAAAACTGCAGCAGAGAGACAAAACATTAAATTTTACCTCTCCACACACCCATGGCTGCTCAGGCCTCAATTCCTAGGTACCCAACTAAAAATAGGTTAAACTGCATGTCTAGCTAGTCCACAACACTCCAATCCTCCTCTCAAGTCAACACTCTCAAGGAGAAGGGAAAAAAAAACAAGTGTTTTTAAAAATACTAGGCTACCAAATTGGAGTTCACTGGCAAATCTGACACAAGTTCTTCAAGACTCTGTTGTAACTGACCCTGGTTAATTCACTAGAAAGACTAATTATCTCACATTGTACAAGTGGAACTCCAGCCTGAAATGAGTAGGTTTGTCAGAAGACTCTCTTTACTTCTGTGTATCGACATCTTTGCCTTCTGTATTTGGGCACTACATTTATGAAATACTTCCTCCCATGTGCATATGGCCTGTCTGTCTACCTCTCTGTCTCTCTCCACACACACACACACACACAGACACAC
Organism: Pogona vitticeps; assembly: GCF_051106095.1. Classification (NCBI taxonomy): domain Eukaryota; kingdom Metazoa; phylum Chordata; class Lepidosauria; order Squamata; family Agamidae; genus Pogona; species Pogona vitticeps. The sequence continues at coordinate 138,066,784 of NC_135784.1, read as the reverse complement.
GAATATTTCCACTGACTCATTCATGCATCATGAAGTAGGGTTCTTGCCCACAAACCTCCCAGTCAATTTCCTGGTTGTTAAGGAGCCATAGGACTTGCTATATTTGCAGCAATATTCCTACACAGCTACTCTTCTAGAATTTGTTCCTAATTGGTGGAGATGTTCCTGTCATGTTTTTGTACCTGCACTGCAGAGAGGAGACAACAGTCTCCAGAGTCCTTGCATGCCCCTTCAGGAGCCAAGGCTGTACGAGGAAGGAAGTCTGCAGGTTTTTATTTGATTAGTCACCTCTTGTATCTTCTAGGTGCCCAGGGGCCTTGTTCCTTCTTAATAGATGCCCTGTGTAATCTCTCTAACTGTACTTGATGGAGCTAAAGCTGGAAATGCCTGCCAGCATGCACCTCACTTCTTGGTAATAAGCCTCTATATATTGTTATGCATTCTTCAACTGTACTGTAATTTGCATAAGCCTGACTGTAAAGTCCCAGTTCAAAATATAAGGACTTGCTGGAAAGTTAAAATACAGGACAATAATAGTCCCCCCCCCCCACTAATCAGGTCAAACTAATGATGATTCTTCTCTTGCTTCTACTAGTATCCACTGCTTTTAACCAGTGTTTGCTAATTAGGTTCTCCTTGATCCAACTTTAATTAGACTAAAGCCTCTTCCTGTTGAAAAGATACACAAAGACTACTATGTGTTTACTAATAGGGAGCCCTACTCGGTTACACGGCTGCTTATGAAGAAAAAGAGCTGAAATGATATGTTTCCAGTTTATGGCTTCATCATCTTTGTTCTTTTAACACTTAGATTTAAGAAGTTAGGTTCTGTCCCATGAATGCATCTCAGTTGCTATGGGCTTTGTGTCTTCTCTCAGCTACATGCTTTGAATCCTGGATCCAAATGACTACAAGATACAGTATGTGTCGTCCAGCTGATGCTTACTTAGTATATACACATTGGAGCGATGCTTAGCATTTAAATACACAAGAATGAAAACCCTCCAGTCTTCCACCTAAAAACAGAAAGTGATCCAATCCGAGTGAAGGGACTGGAGGTACTAGGTTCTACTCACCAAGTTGCCTTCATCATCCATATCATCACACTCAGGAACTGGATCTTCTAAATGAAGCTGCTGTACCAGGACCCTGGAGGTTGTTTTGCCATTACAGTCTTGCCGCTCGGATGCAGAACTGCGGCTACTGTGTATGCTACCGGTCCGGTAAAGAGAAGGCACCTGCAAGGTATCTTGGAAGTCAAAGGAGCCTTTGGTCTCCAATGACTCCATGCGGTGAGGTATAGAGCCATTAATGCTCCCAGTCCGGCTGGACTGCTCTTCATCAGAGCTTTCTCCTTCTTCCGAACTCTGCTTCCCATCCCCCGAGAGAAGCGACTTGCGTTCTCCACTTTGGTGGCGGCGTTTCAAGCTGGGAGCCCGCCCAATGCTGTTCCAGCTCGACCTGCGGCTGTTCCAGCTGCTTCCTGCACTCCAGGGACTGTGTGGAGAGCTCCGGGCACTCATCTGAGATGAAATGGACAAAGACATGAAGAAAACTCAACTGAGGATTGCCACAAAAGTAGCCATCTTGGACCTGCGCTTGATTAGCACAGTTTCAAGACTTCAAATGGGTGATATTAGCTTAAAAGGCAAGAGGAGAGGTTAGGTCTTTCTTCCACACTGACATCAATGGAAATGACTACAAAGGCAAGACATAGAGAGCAAGATACAACTCACATACCGGGGATTTGAGATCATATGCATGAGGATCCATGGAGACACTACTAGCTCTCCGGGAATCGTAGCCCTGAGCTGCTTCTCCACAGTTGGCACTTTTTGGCATGGACATAGGTGTAGCAGCTGTGTGAATGATGACTGGAGGAGTCAAACTCTTCTTTAGCTCTGGGTGATCACAAAGAGCCATCACTGCGAAAAACAAGGTATATTTAGATCATATCTTATAGGCAGAGACACATGAATCTAGGTAGCCAGCACACCTGCTGTCTTTGCTCCAAGCTTCTGTTCTAGTGGAGCTTCTCCTTCTCATCCCTCCCTTCCTTCTAAAAGGATTGTTGCACATTTCTATGTGTAAGAGTACAGGTGTTCTCATTTATCTCTGCATGCCTTTTCTTGTGTACACACAAGCAATAAAGAGCAACACTCTGTTTATCTATGTCCCACTTAGAGATGCCAGCAAGGCTAGTCCCCTTCTCTCTCAAATAGGTACTGTAATGGCACTCTTAACCATAAACATTAGGCAGGGAAATGGACCACGATCATGTACCACAATATAAGCCTTTTCCCTTACATTATCATTCGGGAGGTGACTAACCCAAGTATCATTTTGCCGTCAGCTGACAACCCATGAGTCATACTGTATTTTTTTTTACAGCTTGAAAATCCTCCTTAAAGGCATCATTGCCTCTCCAGCAAAGGAGGATATTTCTCCTCAACATATTGTCTTCCCTAATTGTCTCTAATTTCCTTGAACCATATATTACCTCAAGAACTAAACATTAAAGGAAAACAATATCTGTTGCTCAAAAACACAACACACTGCTAAACTGAAAAAACACTTATACTTGATGGAGTATCAGTTGCACTCAACGTTGTCACTTACAGGCTGGGTTTGAAAAGTTATTCTTAAATCCACAGTCTTCTTCCAGATTATGAGGGAAAAGCTCTCCCTCTGAATCAGACTTTGTAGCATCACCCTAGATCAAAACAAAATGCTTCAGCAAGCTGGGTAAAAGAGTGAAAGTTAGCTCTGAAAATTCACTTTCTAATTGACTTCTAAATAAAAGGACTCTTTTTCCACCAATAAGATAGCTAACGTTCCACTGAAATTGTTACCACAATGGGACACCACCTTCCACAAAATGAAGCATGCACATATTTATACCACATCAGTTTCTCCAGGCATTACCCTTGCAAAAAGGGCAGAGAGAGGCTGTACATGATTCAGAAGCAACTAAAAGACAAGTGAGGCAGAAACAGACAATTTAACCCTTCCTGCTAGAATCTCAGATTGAAGCACAGTTAAACTTTGCACTGGCCAAATATGAAGAGATTCTCTCCTTTGTGTACTTTTCCAGATCTTTGAAGCTACTGGCGATGCAAGACTGGGAGTTGCCATTAAAAAGTAACTTTTCTAAGCTCTACTCCTAACACATCTAAATTCCCAGGTGTGCATATATATGGATGTATATCTTTTTGTGTACATATACATGTGGATGGGTGAGTGTGGTTCTGCCTGGGAATATAGATACATATATATAATTCTTCCTTATATTTCTTTTATTCTATATCTTCTCTCTCTCTCTCTCACACACACACACACACACACCACACACACACACACGTAATAGCTCACATTTTAATCACAAATCTGATTAAAGTCTGTTGGACGATGGTAATGCAAGGGAAGATACAGTATACAAGGAATATAACAAGGACAGACACTGCAGCCACATGGATAAGCTCAGATCAAGACCTTTGCATGCAGTTTTTAAAAAGCATTTGGACAATTTATCTATAGGACAAATTCATTTGTGTAACCTGCTTGAAGGAATAAGATACAGCCTGAAATCCAGCAGTAGGTACATTCATTAAGGATTCAGTGAGTGAACTCTTTCATAAGTTCCATCAGTTCACTGGGCCTACTCTAGTTGTGATGTACAATTGGATCTCAGTCACTATCTGTTTAGTTCAACACAGGTTAGGGTAAATGGGCATACTAGCCCATAGCACTGATAGTGGACTTCTCACTGTGAAATCAAGAGATTGAGATTCCTCGGTTGTAGATGATGGGGAGTTACCACACTGGTAAGCCCTTTCTAATAAACTGGAACACTTGTAGATGACAAAAGTCTTCCTCATTAGAAAGCAACCTTAGAGACTCTTTAATTCTATGTTAAATAACCTACTTACTCATTAGCCTCTACCGTTTCCTTCACTGACAAGTTTCTTTGATCAGGCATTATTAATAAAGGCTCTTCAACACTTTCCCAATTGGTAACTTGAACCAATTTATTGCTACATATGGTGATTTTAAGGGTATGCAATCTGTATTATATAACCAAATGTGCTGGTTAGGAATGGAGTATTAGAGAGTGATTCCAGTCAGATTTCCTGTAGAAATCATACCTCCAACAAATAATAAACTCCATTAATACAGTTGTACAGACAATGCGAATGCGACAATAACAAACAAGCAAAGCAAAATCCTATTTCAAGCTAGAATGCTAGGTAAGTAAGGCAGCAACCATGGCAAAGTAGAAAGAAGTCTGCACGGCAACACTAAGAAGTCCTGGCATGTCACTTTGATGACCTTTGGTGCTTGGGCAAAATGTACGCAGTATAAGAGGCTCTAGCTCGTAAAGAGCAAACTTTTGAAAATGATTGGGAGTCTAGCTTGATGAAAGAGTAGAGGACCGCATCAACATAAATGACCTTTATTTTTTTCCAATTAAACCCATGTTTGTTTATCTATGCAAATGGACATATCTACATAATGTATTTCTCTCCAATCAAGCTGAGGAGCTTTTGAAAGATGTTTTCCCCCCATCAAAGTACAGAGAATGCATAAAGATGAAATCCTCCACTTCTGCATCTTCATCAATATCACAAGACCTCAGGCCTTACTCATAGGCATTCAATTACTCCTTTTTTTGTTGTTGTTGTTTTTTTTTTTTGGTGGAAGGGATGTTAAAGAAGGATGTACCCAAAGGGGAGGGCTATTCCAATAAGATGGACTCAGACGAAGGAGGATCCTGTTGTGACCATCTGTACCCACAGTCTGACCTGGGTGTTGGTGGCGAGGGGTTCATCCCAAAGTGATAGGATAACACCACTCCTGCCTGAATCACAGAACTGGGTGAAATAGTTCCGAGTAAAACTTGTGAAACAGAAATAAGATGAGTTCTGCTCAGGAGGCATACTAAAAATTACTCACCGTCTTTAAGTCTTAAAGTTCAGGAGAATGATTAAACATCACCAGAAGCAACAATCTATTAACCTAAGACTTTAATAGATTAACTCATTAGTGGTTTAGCCAGGTTTTAACCATGTTTTCCTGGATATAAGAGCTTTAAAACAGATAAAGTAACACTGCACAATGGACCAAATGCCTATTAATTAAATTGCAGAAGTATCTTCATATGTCACGATCAATAGATCCTTCACGGTAAAAGGATGTGGTCCAAAATAAGTATCACTTTTATCTATATACAGTGTGGAGTTCAATTGAAACTTTCTCTTGTGTAACGATAAGGAAAGTAATTGTGTCCTGTCGAGTCAACTCTGACTTATGTTGGCCCTTTTCAGTGTTTTCTAGGTAGAGAATACTCAGTACCACAGGAAAGGGGGGGAAAGTTCCCATGCCAATGTGTGCATTTGCTGAACATGCCAAAGAAATATATACTCTTACATAACATATCACACAAAAGGATGCAGGTGCAAGCAATGATGTCATCACAAATGTTTGGAGTCAAAGCACTATGTGTGAGAAAATGCATGGAAGAAAGGCTAAATAATTGATTACTAATTTAAAATTACAAGTGAGACTAGATCAAATGCCGTAAAATGACATTATGATCTATAAACCTCAAATTAGGCATGATTTATTTCGAGTTCCCTGAAAGCTCTGTAATTGTTATTTTGACATATAGTATATCTCAGAAAATGGGGACTGCATTTATTCTCTAGCTCTCCAGCACCAAACCCCGTCATTTCTTTAAAATAAAGCACCTTTGACACAAGACACACCAGCACTCCCTTTAATATACTAAAGTACTAAGATTAGCTGCAAGCAATCATCACCTACTAGACTCGAATTAAAATTATTACCTGTTTCTGCACTCCTAGTTTGCCTTTCTTGGTGAAATAGGCATCATATGAGCAACTGAAGAGAATTTTTGTTGGTTTGTAGAAAGAATCTTGAGGACTTTGAGATTGGGGACAAGGTACTGAAGATACGCCAGTACATGTGGAAGGTGCCATTCAGCTATAGCATAGATGGCCTTGGATGTGAATCAGGGCCAGCGAACCTGTGACCCTTGTCATGGTCTTGAACTACAGTTTCCATTATGCTTCATTCCTGGCTTGGCGTTGATGGGAGTTAAAGGCCAACATAATCAGCAGGGCCACAGGTTCCTTGACCCTGATCTAAAGGAAAGCCACTACTTATGACACTGAATAGAAACAGATACTACAAGAAAGGGTAGACGCATGGTAGGCATAGGATGTGGGAGAAGAGCCAGAGTTTGTGATGTTTTTGATTTCCTGAAGGAAGGCTTCAGCAGTGTTGGCACTTGTCACATTCAGGTTTGGATCAGGTTTGTCCTCTTTCTTCTCCTTCCTAAACCTTTAAACATGCTACTGAAGTTGTTAAGGATCTAGCTTTCACAACATTTAATAAATTTATGAAGTGGGGGAAGCACTCTAACTTATTTTACAAATTCCAGGCCAGGCAATTTCATCTAAGGGTTGTAATAGTATGTCATGGTCCACTGAATGAGCCAGCAGGAGTTCCTTCTTCTTGCTTCTTGTTGATTTTTTTTTTTTTTTGGAAATTGCAGCTGCCTCAGTTCTAGTTATTGGCTTTTCCATGATGACAGAGTGCTCTCACACATGAGCATCTACAAAGCAGGCTTGATTTTAGGTCCCATCTGTCTTTGATAGGTTTCTCAAGTCTCTCTTTCTCTCTTAAAGGGAACTGAGCTCGACATGCAGAAAGGGTAAGGGCCTACGTGCACAATTAGAATTGTATTTTCCCTTAGAGCATCCTTTAGAGCAAAAGAGAATCTGGGTTTCATCAAATACTCCCCTGTATTATTGTCATAACTGGAGAAGGTGGGATAATAATTTACTCTCCTACAAGTTAGAAGCAGAAGCCTATATCCATGAAAGCAATGCTCAGCAAAGTGAAATACAGGAAATGCAGTCAGGCTCCAGTGATCCTGGCTCAGCCAAGTCCTACAGCTATGAAAAAATTGTATGCAGCATGATTTTTGGCCGATCCATGAGATGGAGACCACTGGTCAAGGCATGAAACTTAAAATGGCACTCCCTTGGCAGGCATTTTTTTGGGGGGGGGCAGGGAAACAGAAGGATGGAAAGAAAAATCATAGCAGCTAAAACTCTGAGGAGGTTCTCTTTTATTAGGCAGGCTTGAATTTCCTCAAAGAAGGAAGAGACTTAAAATCAAGGCTAACTTGACAACCACCACAACAAAATCAAAACCAAACATCTACCATGATGAGAACAACGGCAATGAAGTGATTGTTTACTACATCGGGAGAAAGAGAGATAGAGACAACTATCAGACAACGCTTTGGATGTTCATGCCAAGGTCTTACGTACCACTGACGAGTCGACAGGCAGCTGAATACAGCTTAACTGCCTACTCGCGGCTTCCCGCTTGGTGATTTCCTAAAGTAAAAATGAGGAAGGAGGGTGGGGAATGGGGGGAGGGGAGGGAGGAAGGAAGGTGGGTTTTCAGGTTTTTCACATTGCAACATCAAAATTAGAAAGTGGATCAAAAGGGCAGAGTTGGGGAGGTTTTTGATATAAAAGGATGAAAACAAAAAGGGAAAGGTGAAAGAAGGGGAAGCCACTCATTGGAGTCAATTTTGTATCATGGAGAAGCAGTAGAACAGGTTTTGCTACACTTGAGCCATCCGACGTTTCCATATCCGCTTTGTGAAAACAAAGCATCCAAGATGTGCAACACCTCCTGTGAGGACAATCATCCTTACCTTTAAATTAAGAGCACTGAAGAAAGATTACATTTATTGCTACTGTTTTAATAAATTATCATCAAAGTTGTAAGAACAAGTACTTGTGTACATTTAACATCTCTCTCAAAAGACCAAAATGTTTCTCAAAGAGCTCACCAGAACAGGTTCCATGGCATGTGACAAACTACTTTTGAAACTGACAGGATGCTGAAAAGTAGTTAGTGATATGATAATTGTCTGCTGCCCAAGACAAAAATAAACTAAAAACCCTGCTAGGCATGCCTAGACTTGTTCTTTGGCCCTTGGCCACTTTCATTTCTCTTTTTAACACACTCCACAACAAAATCTGCATTCACTTTGTCAATCAAGCAGCAATGCACAGATTCCATTAACAGTGTACGTACTAGTATACAATACCCAATACTTGAATAAAGACAAGATAAAAATACTGCAGGCATCTGCAATGTTAACTTCAGTATTGTCTGGTTAGGAGAGCTTCACAATATATCATGTCAATCTATGCTTAGACAAAGGCTGTTTTGAATTATTCGTTTGCTTCCAAACTAAATGCCTATATATGAAACATACTGAAAACTACTAACATAAAGTTGATTCAGTTATTGGGTCATGTCAGCTTCTTTGTGGCATTAAAGACCCTCAGATCACAAGAAGAAGGGAGAGAGAATCCCACCAAGATTCTGGAGTCACTTTATAGGGCACCTAGATATGAACGTTTGAATGGCTTTACAAAAAATATCTCTACAGTGGTCATTCAAATGAGCATACCAGTAGCTCTGATGCTAAGAAGGAAAAGTTGACCTATAATTTAGGTCTTTCACAGCTTAAATATGATAAATTATTTCAGGTTTGTGTCAATTTTATAGTATGCTATTTGATTTTATCTGATGGCACACATACTTTGAAAAAAAAAGCACAGTAATTCTACAATCATTTAATGCTATGGGCTAAATCCAGTTATTTAGACTGGATTTATCCCATTGAATGCAAGGATGCTTTTAACAGTTAGGTAAGTAGCATGTAAGATTCAGTGGGTCTGTTCCAGATAGGACTAACAAGGGACATAGTCCATTTTCCCAATTTTGTTACTGTTTTTAAAATAAAATAGCCAAAGGGATTCCAAGTCCTAGGAGAATATAAAATTACTTTTTGGAAAAAAAAAGAGATTTTGTATACAAAATGCAATGGGATGTTTCTCCACTATTCTTGAAAATTTAGTTTTGATCTCTCTTCTGATTTAAGGACTTTAATTACTCTGGATGTACTTTAAATTTCCATATGTAAAATGAGTGTACAAAGCACTTTGGAATATCAGAGCTTGTATCAGTACTTATTACATGCACAAACCATAACACAAATAGTCAATGTTTTCATATTATTTTCAGGGAAGTCTCTCTCTCTCTCTCTCTCGCCCGCCCCAAAAGTATTTTCTGTTGACTGCTATGGTTGGCAATGGATGTGACAGTGGGGTTTATTTCTAGGCTAATGATATCAGTGACTTAGAACCATGTAAAAGGATATCAAAATTTGGACTTAAGCAGGATAATATTTTGTATCATATTTTAAGAAGAGTAATAATGAGCAAAACATGCCGACATGTTGCTCCTTTGCTCTTCCTCTCACATCAGCCAGCAAACAGCTTAGCTGTCTTCACTGAATCATGGCTTTCCCTTTCAGATGAACCACATAATGATGGTTCATTTTCAAAATAAGCCAAGATGTTAAATCACAGCTCCAAGTTCATTTCATATCCCAGCTTGTTCTGAATCTGTTAATTTCCAGTAAGAGAGAGAGTTACTGCTAACAAAAGATTTTTATTTTTTGTTTTGTTTTTTGTCAAGTCACATGAAGGAAAGAGTAAAGGTGCAGCATGCCTGGATATTTGAAGGAGTGCCTCTCCCTGTATAAATCTGCCTGACCAATTAAGATCTGCTGGAGAGGCCCCCTCTGTGTTCCACTACTGAGAACAGTTCACTTCGTGGAGATATGGGGGAGGACTTTTTTGGCCGTAGCACCCCAGCTGTGGAATGCTCTCTCCTTCAAGTCTCAACTGGTGTCGGCACTGGCCTCATTATGGCACCAAGTCAAAACATACCATATATTTCCGTGTATAAAATGACACATTTTCCTTAAATAATTTGAGAAAAAATTGAGGGTCACTTTATACATGGAAGGCAGCTCTTTACTGCTGCCTTTTGTGAAGGCACGGGGCTTAGCAAAAAGGAAGGAGAGGCGCTGCTCCTCTTTGCTAAGCCCTGTGCCTTCTCAAAAGGCAAGGAAAAGTGGCAGTCACTTTGATAGCCACTTTCCTTGGCTTTTGCCAAGGCACGGGGCTTAGCAAAAGCCCCTGCTTTTTCTAATTTGGGGTTAGAAAAGCGGGTTGTTCATCTTATACATTGGGTCATCTTATAAACGGAAAAATTTGGTACTTATTTATCAGAACCTTTGAGGATATTGTGTTTAAAACTACTTAATTTTAAACAGTTTTAAACACCTTGTGTTTTGAAATTTTTCGATACTGCTCTGTAACCTGCCCTGAGATCCTATGATATAAAAATGCTTCAAATAAATAAATAAATAAATAAATAAATAAATAAATAAATAAATAAATACCCATATGCTATTTTTTATTTTGCCATATTATGCCTAATGTGACTGTATTGAAATGGTCATATTAAAAACTTAAAGACTTGCCAAACTGGCTGGGAAAAAACATGCAAATAAACCAGCAAAGCTAAAATGTGTCCCATTAGGTTTCCTAATAATAATCATAAGATTCAACTGTGTTTTAAGCACAAAACATGTCCAAAATCATTCCAAACATGTCATAGATTGATGACTGGAGACAGACAGCAGTTTTTCTCCCACTCCAGAATTTAGAAAACTGCTGTCACATTCGTTTGAGGTGCAATCTGACAACGCATCTGAATCTTTACTATGCACAAGGGACTCTAGCAAAGACCGTCTTTCCTGGCCATCCTTCCTCATAGGTTGCTTTGTTAGTAAAAAGCTAGAATTTAGAAGAAGCAGTCGATACAAAAGAGGAACAGGAGATGAGCCAGTTAGTAAAGATTGCGAAAGACAAGCACAGGAAACATGAGAAGATTGCCAGTGGGAAAATATGCTTCATAGACAATATTATCCTGAAGTCCCTTAGGAGGAAAGCTTTACCGCTGTCAGAAAACTCACTCACTGGGAGCCAATGTTTGTTTCTTAGACAAACCCCTCAGGGCTGAGACTTGATAACTCACTCAGTTGGTAATTTTGCATTACCAGCTGTACCAGAGCACTACTCACACGCCTCTTCTTCCACACCTTACAACTGCTGCAAGGTGAGACATAAATTTGGGAATGAAGATCATTCTTAGAGTGTACACGGAAAACAGAGCAATGTCCTCATGCTGCAGGAAGCAACCTATGGGTGCTTCTTGCCTGAGACACCAGCGAGGGGTGTGCGCTGAAGAGCAGGCCCACCCCTTCATAGTCATGTCTGCAGCTGCTTAGCAACAAGAAGGTCCTGCGTAGCTAAAATTAACAAAGTGTTTCTAAAGCTGAAGAAAGGCACTTGAGGTTGAAAAAGATTAAACCATCACCAGCACTGAGAAAATAGACCCGGGGGGGGGGGGGGGAAAGGGTTGGGGTGGTGGGTGAGTGAGTTTAAAGGAACAAAACTGACTTTGAGGTGGATGTGATAGACAAAAACAAAAATTCTTGCTTTTTTGGAAGGAGGGTTGTTGTTGTTGTTACTCTGAATGAACAACCTCCATAAAATTTGACATCTCTTTTTTTCCCCCCCAATGGAACAAGCATTTAAAAAAGGACAAATCCCAAATGTTGTGTGTGCTAGTGCTTTAGGCATCTGCTGAGTTCTGCCATTCACATTCTGACCCCAAATATAAATAACTAACAGGTTTATGTTCTCTGTCTCTCTTGTAGACAAGGGGCACCATATAAGGCTGTTAATAGCCAGACTGATAATTGACATCGAGAGATATCATAGCCAATTTGCTAAGATCAGCACACTCAACCTTGGAGGGGAAAAAACCTTGTAATCATTTGACAAGAGCCAGAAGGTGGTTTTGCCTCAGCTGCCTGAATATGAAGAATCACCCAGTTCTCGAAAAATAAGGATTAGCACAACGACGCTTCCTCCATTATCTAAGACAAAGGAAGACTATTGCATGGAGGCATGGGCAAGATATCAAGCAGAAATAATATAAATAAAATGTATCAACCTGGGGAAGATAAGATTAACCAAGACCCCTGGCTGCCTTGCCCTAAGAGGCGGCAATAAATCTTCGCTATAAACTGCACTTAGGGGGAAAGATAAATAAAAAGCCCAAGCTGTTTTCCAAATGGGTTTTATATAGTGTGAATGAATACGATAGCAGGAGTGCCAGTCCTGAAAGATTGTTATTTTCCTGTCACACCTACATTACCAACTTAACTTTAATTTATAGCTCATACTATGAAATGCTGCTGCTTAAGGCCAGCTATCATACACACGCTTGGGGCCTCATGCAGAACAAATACCCCTTTGTAGACCTTCATCCCCTTTATTTATTTAAACGCCTTTTCACAGTCCCGCCCCAACCCAGTAAACATGGCCAGAGGTTGTTTTGGACACGCTTTGTTGACATGCCTTTTATGTGCAGTAACTTAATTCTGAGTAAAATGTGTAAGACTGCAAAAATGGCTCCTAGTTTCTTGGTTTCTTGGCATTCTGTTATACAATTCCCTTGTTCATTTTACAGATAATTTAAAAAAAATTATATCATGTTTATGTGGCTGCTTAATTATTCTTTTAGGCTACTTAGTTGTGTTTTGTATTACAGACCAGTAGATTGCACTATTCAGATTTTCCACTCTAAAGGGCAACTAAAAAGATAAAAGATAACTTTTGTTAAATGAAGAAAAATAAAGTGTTAGTTTTTAAAAATGACAAAAAGTCTTGTACAAAAGCAAATATGGCCATGTTGACAGAAAAGAAATTCCAAAATCCATAGGCATGATAACAGAGTGGCCAAAAAAGGCACAAAAATGTGTGCAAAAGTATAACAATCTATGCACACTTTCAAGAATATAATTTCTTAATGTAAGCAGTGAAGGCTTTTAAATCCTTGCTATTTGCATGTTGTTCCCAGAGGTAAGGCAGGAGGCAGCTCACTTATTCAGATACGAGGCTGCAGTCCACAAAAGCTTAGGCCAAATAAAGCTTATTAGTCTTTAATCTACTTTGTCATTTTTGCTTCAACAGACGAACATGACTATTTCCCTGGAAAGTTTTTAAAACTGAAATTATAATAGTTAACTATTTTAGTGGCCTTCAAGTTATGGTTTTAACCAATTACTTTTTCAAAGTAACTTTCCAAGCTCTGTTTTACATTGTAGTATTTGCTGGGGGGGGGGGAATTACAACATCCCTCTTCCACAGTTTTCAATGAGATGTGGGTTCTGAATCTTCCATATTTAAGCCTGCTATTCTAAAAGACAAAGGAAGTAAAATATTAAAAACTTTACCTCAGTCTGAAAACCTTCTACCAAGATGGCGACCAACAAATTAAAAAGAACGTAATTTCCAAATGTCATGAGGGCAATAAAATAGAGGGCAGCCCAGGAAGAGGTAGAAGCCATGCCATTGTACAGGACTTTATTCCAGTCTTCTTGAGTAAGTATCTGGAATGAAAAAGGTGCCAAACAGCCATGTGATATGAGACAACAGCAAAAATCATAATTCTTCATGAACATAGAAAAATACCTACCTTTCTTCAAACATGAATTCCAGGTGGGGGAAATGTCATTCCCCACAGCTAAACATCATATGCATAGGCAAGGTAAAACATTGATTTTACAGTGATGCCTCGCAAGACGATTTAAATTTGTTCCGTGAAAATCGTCATCTTGTGAAAAAATTATCTTGCGAACAAAAAAATCATTCCTATGGGAACATCACAAGATGAATGAAATTTATTCGTCTTGCAAAGCATCGGTCTTGCGAAGTACCATAGGGATCGCGAAAACCAATCATCTTGCAGGTTTTTCGCCCCGCGAGGCAATCGTCTTGGGAGGCACCACTGTATATGCATAGTAAGTGTTAGATCTCACAGAACTCTTGTTTTCTCCAGAAATCTGAGCATATGAAAAGTCTCTATGGAAATACTCCTCATGAATCCAGCCTGAGATTTACAGTCAGATTTTTCCCTGTAGACTACAATTCTCATTTGTTATTGGCAAAAATGAATGCTCACTCTTGGCTCATGATATAAGGACACCTTAAGACTCACTAAATCTTTTTCTCAAAGAATTCTGAATGTTCACCTAACCACATGCAACTTATACCTGTCTTTGTGCCCTATCAATCACTGCTTGAATTTCCAAGGCCTTCTGTTCCTCATTTTGGCAGTAAATAAGCAGGATATACTTGTCATGTAGTGCTCAGTTACAGTAAATGAGCCAAGCTCCAAGTGATGACATTATCAAAAACACAGTCTGCAACCTCTGAACGTAAATCTCATTTCCTCCTCACTGTATTCTGCTTTCTGCTGAAGCATCATCAATTAACCTCTGCTTCCTGAGCAAACGAGACCACATTTGGAATCAGCAGCACTTATTAACACAGAAACCAAAAAAGGACTATCCAATTTTTCACCAGAAGGGTTCCTCTTATTATTTACAAAGTTTGCTGTTTTCTCCCCACAGTACCTAATCTAATAATTTTATAAAATCCACATCTCAATGCACTAGAAGAATGCTAAATCTCCCTTTATTAGGAAGGCTGGCCTTCCAGACTGGAATGAACGGATGACCTCTATTAACGCTGCCTACATGCCTTTCTTTTTAATATATATTCCTTATTTGCCAGATTGCCTACCATGCCAGAATGTCAGCATTTCAAAGAACAATCACATAAACTCTGCTTTTGACACCAATTCTGGTACACACATAATTTCTAGCCTTATCTAAGCACTATCCATTATAGCCACACTTCTGATATTCTGGGCTCTCTGCACCAAGGCTCCACACAAAGGGCCTCAGTTTTGTGCTCCCCACACTCTTGGGGGGTGGTCTGCATGGTATTGCGAAAAATCCCAAAGACTGAGAAGTAGGTGCATGGCTTGCACGGATGTATTACCTGGAAAACAGTAACAATGGCCCATAGCAAGGAATCAAAGTTCTTTCTGTCGGGGAGGGTGTCACCATCTCGCTCAGAAGCAAACTTACAACCAAAGAGATGCATGCCGAGGATACTGAAGGCAAAAGGAAAAGATACAAAGTCAGGTACTGAGGAAATGGAAAAGGTTCGTGTTGGAATGAGCAAAGAGAGATTCCATCCTCTTAGCAAACAATGTTTGAAATTATTTTACTCCCACCACTCATTCCTGATGCTACAAAAGAAAAAGAAGAACAAATATAGTAGATTACTTTACTTTGCACTGTTTTATTTTATCAGCATGCCTTCTGATCAAAAATCCCCGGTGCTTCTATCCTGTGAAGTCCTGGCTCAACTGTACCATCAAGTATAGTTTCCCAAAAGGCCCAGAATGCTAGAACATTACACTTAAATTGCCATCCTACACTTATTTTACAGAGACTAAACCCCACTAAACTAATTGGGTCCTACTTATGTATAGCACCACACTGTATATTCTTTTAAACTATTTGCACTAAATATTCTGCCCTGCCAAAATTCATCTTGGGTGAGTTCACTTTAAAGCATGAAACAACAGCTTGCAATAACTACTACCACCACTGCCACCACCACCACAGTAATGAACACTATTGAGCACTCACCTGAAGATAAAGATGAAAAGCATCAGTAACATGCAAAAGGTGGCCACGTTGTCCATTGTTTTCATGAGGACAACTAGCTGCCGCTGGAGAGCAGGCATGAAACGGACCAGCTTCAGGACTCTCATAAGACGGAAGGTCCTTAGAACAGACAGGCCACCACCCTGCTGTCCCACTATCTCCCAGACACTAAAGAAGAAGAAGTAGGATGTTAGATTGGTTCATGATGGGAAGACACACATCATCTGGGCATGTAAAACCTATGGCAAAAGCAGGGGAGGCTTGCAACCCAAGCTAGTGAGCTCTAATAAATATTTATATTACAAAGTGATGAGTGAAATTCATAGCACAGTCCTATCCAAGTCTACTCAGAAAGAAATCTCATTGGTCTCAATAGGCCTTATTCCAAGTTTATTAATTAATTAATTAATTAATTAATTAATTAATTAATTAATTAATTAATTAATTAATTAATTAATTAATTAATTAATTAATTTATTAATTTATTTATTTATTTATTTATTTATTTATTTATTTATTTATTTAATATCCCGCCTATCTGGTCGGGTCAGGACCACTCTAAGTGCACATAGGATTCCCGCTTTAATTTTATTACAGAAAACTTGAAATTCTGAGATTTTTCTGTTAAACTATTTGATTCCTCCTTTTTCTGTGTGATAATGTTGAAGCCTGCATACTATTTCTAAACGTCCTTTCCAGTTTACTCAGTTTTTTAATACTGGGTGCATTAGAAGTTCTAATCTGAAGAAAACTGAAAGAAATCTCACATAATCGTTGTATAATCATTGCATATACAAAATGTTATACATTTTAGTGGTAATAAAGTTATACATAAATGTATTTCATGTTCTTAAAAAAATCAGTATTAGAATTGGATAAAATAACTCAGCACTGTGTGCAGTTTAACTTTTCTTATAGCTTCAGGATTTCTGAAAAGATTAGATTTCTAGCCTGGAAAATACATTTTCATTTTAATAAAATACCTGTATCCAATCTAACTGATTTTTATGTCCTCTAAAAGAGAATATCCATACCCAGATAGGTCCGGAACCACCTGAAGAATAAGGATTCCATGAAGGAAGAATAAGTATTAATCAAGCTCTTCAACTGGAAAGTTCTGCGGGGAGAAGTACCTTCTAACTTGGCATGCACTTTCTAAACGGAATGCATGTTAGTAAGGGGCATATATACTATTTTACAGAGGACAGTCCTCTGTTTGAAGATGCCCTCTGTTTGGAGTGCGATGTCCAGCAGAACATTAAAGAGCCCTAAGAAAGAATACTGTACATGGTTGGCATTGTTCATCCACAATCAGCACCTCGATAGTAGACTCTGCAGGCATATAATACAGCCAGCTGCAGTCTTCCTCACTTGGGTAAGACACACCATGCATCTTTTAAAATTATACTGATGGTTTCTTTAAAATGTCCCTATACAAATAGGCTACTGAATTTTTGAAAATATTTGAAAATATCTGCCTTCTTTTTCTTTTTGTGGCCAAGGAAATCCTCTCCCCTTCTTTTGAAGATGTATCATGTTGTGGGTGTACATCTTAAAATATGTAAGAATAAGCTTGAGAGGCATTCGTAGGAGAAGAACCAGCAAGCATCAGGGTCCCAGAACACCACTAGAAGGAGCAACTAGGAAACTACTTCTGAGTACTTTACAGTTAGAAAGTCCTGAGAAGTGCTGGAATAAGCTGAAATTGTCTCGATGACACATTAATTCTTATTATTGATAGCCATTCCACTTCTTATGTGCAAGTGGCACAAAGAACAAAGATAGCAGCAGTGGGGGGAATCCTGCTGAACGCTTTTAGCATAACAATTCTGTAGCCAAAAACAAAGCAGAACAACAAAACAAACAAAAGAAACACACACAATAAGATCTCCAATTATTTCCTTCTTATTTTCACGACACAGCTTCCTTGGGTGGATTCACATGGCAGGTCATGTAAAGACAACTTGGTATAAATTACCTGATCACTACAATGATCCCATCAAAGATATTGTATGGATTTTTGATGTAGCCAAAAGGTCCATACACAAGGAGCTTCAGAAGCATCTCTAGAGCAAAGAGGCTAGTGAAGACAATATTGCTGATTTCTAGAGCATTAGTGAGTTCTTCGGGCTGAAGGAATGAAGAGCATGAAAAATAGAAAGAAAAGCAAATATGAATCAAAGGTGCACTTTGATAGACTAGGAAACTCTCAAGCCACAGAAGATACAACAAATTGTAAATAATGCAGTTGCACATGCCAGTGAGACAAGGACAGGGAATCTTTGGCCCATAAGCCATTTCTTCAGCCCCTCTAGTGCCCTTTTGCACCCACTTGTATATAAGTTCTAGAACTCAATGAATAGCAAATGTGAAGGGGAATTTGGTATTTAGATCTCAGCATCTCACCTCCTGTTTCCCTACCAACCAGCAACAAGTTCACTGTAGTAAATTGACAGTATGAGAATTTCAATTACTCACTCTAGCATTATAGATTTCTAAGGTAATTAGCACACATTAAGTAGAGAAAGTCAGCTACTAAAAGGTCTGATGTTTGTATTACTGTCTTGCAAATAGAACATTATAGGCAACTCTGAGGGCACATTATCCTCTCCTTTATCCTCATATACACTCACTAATTAAGGGTCTTAGAAAATTAACTGAGATGTGAAATCAATATTTTGAATAATGAGTAGTGATTTTCATTCCCATTTTTAAACATGCATTTTGAGAATTGGTCTTCAAGTATTTCTGCTGTGCTCTTCACTTGAAAAGCTTTCTCTCCGGTTGTCATCCATTTCACCTCTGACAAGGGCATGTTGTGGAGATGAAAGGGATAACATCATCAACAATAAGAAGCAACAATTAGAAACAATAAATTTATTTAAATTCCGCTAAAAGTTAAAAACCGGGAGAATAAAAAGGATGCAGAAGAAATCAAAAATAGCATCACTCAAACCCCTCTTGGAAGACCATTTCATAGATGGTGCACCAGACCTCACCCATCTCCCCCCTAACAAGGGCGTGTTTTAGATGCAGAGCAGATACAAATGTAAAAAGTGACTTTCTGGATCAGACCAACAGAGTTTGCAGTCAAACTATCCTGTTTCCAACCAGTTGCTTCTAGGAAGCCTGTAATGAGGATATGAGCACACCAGCCTATTCCCACTTGTCTTCTGTAGTGGCTGGCGCCAGAGGCCTCATAACCTCTTAACTTCAAGGCAGCATACAGGCTATGTGGCTAATATTAGGGAAATCCTATTCCAACCCTCCAGAACCGGGCAGTGTAATTCTCATATTTTGCAGCTTAGGCAACGTTCTTTGTATATGGCACCAAACTGCATATTACACACATTAAGAACATTAATTGTTGCATTGTTCCCCACCCCACCCCTCATAATATTTAGAACCATCTATAAACACTGATCTGAGAAAGCCAGAATAATGTAGAAGTTAGACTGCTGGACTTGGAACAGCGGGAACCAAATTAAAAAGCTGCTTAGTCAAGCAGCTTGGCGTGCTCAGGATAATTGGTAGCCCTCAGCCAAACCTAGATTACAGGTTTCCCCTGTTTTTAGGGGGAAACAGGAGAGAGAAAAACTGTGTAAAGCATCCATGTACATAACTGCATGGAAATAAATAAATAGACATTGGTATTATGTAATCCACAGGTGATAACATTTTGGCATGAACAGAGGTATCTTTTTCTCAGATAGCTGTCTTTTTTAATACAGTATATGGATAGAAACCCCACCCCACACCTGAGGCTCATGAGAACATGACTGACACACTATTAGCTGATTTGTAGGGAAGAACTGCTTAGAATTTGAGCAAAACCTGATCAGCTGGATAATGAGCAACTCTTATCGATAGACATTGATTGTTCTCCAAAAATTTAATTGTCTTGTAAAGCCATCCAAGTTGGTAGCCATCAGTACCTCTTGTGTGCTGTGTAACAACACACTTTCATTGCTTTTGTGAATATCTCAATATTCAGCTCGCTGATACTGAATTGTAAGAACAACACAGTAATGGCCAGAATCCTGTTGGGCATGGTATGTCTGTGCAACATGAACAAGAGCGACAGCAGTAGCATCAGATTGCCATTGATTAGGGGCTACTTTTCATGACTGCAAGCTGCATGCATCTTCATCTCACTGTGTGCAAGCTACGCGCATACCAAAATCACAAAATTTGTGGATGTCGATGATGTTGTTCCATATGCAGAGGCCAACCCTGCCCAACTGCATTTCAATTAATGAACAGCATCAACTGTGAAGGTTATGCAACCTTAGAAATACAAAACTTTAGTGTAACTGCTAGAGAAATATTGCTGTGGAAAAAGTTCTGGTGCCTATAATGAAAGTGAGCAATTGCTAGAGTAGAAATACAGTGGAATTGCTCAAATTATTGCAGATGGATGTTCTTGCTGTGAAGAGTTTCACTTAGCCAGCCAAAATACTCTACTTTACTCCTCTTTACTTCTGATCTACCCCTCTTCCAACAAAGTAATTTAGTCTGCACTCCATGCCCACTTGGTATGCTGAGTCCTCACAGGCTACTTTGGATCCCCATGGCCACCACTACTTCAAGGACTCCTCCTCAACATATTTCTACAAATATTTACACTAGAGATGGGCTTGAATTAAAAAATGAATCACCAAATTCATTCAGAAAATCGCTAATTTGTTGATTTGCATTTGTATGAATAATGCCCCGAAAGTCATATGAATCAATGAATTTTTAGCAATTTTTGATGTGTTGATTTATTTGGTTATAAAATGGGGCCTCAGGCAGCTAGAGATGCCAAAATTGTAGGGAAGATTCCCCTGACTCTCCTCAACAATCCCTCCATATTTGGTGAAGATTGGGCTTTTCCAAACCAGCTGCTAAAGGGCACTGTCCTGGGAGGGACCCATTTTGTGGGTTTATAATTTGACTGAAACCCAATCTTCACCAAAGGCGCAAGGCTTGTAGAGGACAGACAAAGGAAGCTTCCCTCTGAATCTGGTTCTCTGGGTGCTTGGGGGAGGTGTTTTATAGAGTTTTAAAGTAAAAAATGAATTGATAAATCAATTTGTCAATTTGTCAGAAAAAGTGTAAATTCGTGATTCATGATTCATCAGCCTTGATGAACCATGAATCCACCATTTTTCTGATTCGTGCCCATCTCTAAATTATACACTTCTTTGTCTTAAAAGTGCCACAGAATGCTTTTGCTACAACAGAAAACAAGGATATTCTTTGTGAAAGATTTGATACTCTGTAAGAAACAGTAGCTACATAGAAGTAAGATTTCCAATCGTTGCTAGTGAGTGCGAAGCAGACACTGATTGGGATGAATGGGGGAAAGGCACATTCTATCTGGTTTTAAAATTTAAGGACAGAATTCTGTTGGCAATTTACCCTGCACGATTCACTGCAGCAAAATGCCACTAAAGGGGTTGTAGTTGAGGTACTAGATTTGCGGCTGTTGTCTAATCCAGTGGTTCTTAACCTTTGTTACTCGGATGCTTTTGAACTGCAACTCCCAGAAACCCCAGTCAGGATAGCTGGTGGTGAAGGCTTCTGGAAGTTGCAGTCCAAAACTCCTGAGTAACCCAAGGTTAAGAACCAGTGGTCTAATCAGACATGTACCTCATAACATGGCAGGCACCTCATTAGGTAGCAGCAATTCCCTGCTGTCAGTTACACAATTTGACTTATACAGGTGTAAATCATCTACAGGATTCTGGCCTCTGCATATGTTCATTGCATCTTTTGCCTTCCCTGGTACAGCTTGTTATCTTTCGTTGCTGTAATGCCATCAACTTAACAGTGAAATGTAAAGAAGAGGAATTGACCAAACCAGCCGCTACCCAGTAAATTGGGGGAAAGCCACATCAAAGAACTTCCTAGGCCTAAGTATTATCATGCACATACAGAGGATACTTTTTGCATACTTTTAGATGCTTGCCTGTTGTAAGGATTGTTTTGCTGGCACTAGGGAGGGTCAAGAGCCTGCTGGACCCTACCCCCTGATCTGACCCGATCCATCCTTGTGCTTAAATCACCTACAACAAAGCTGTGAAAGAACCCATTTATTAGCCTCACGAAACCAACTGCACAATGGGTGGGTGGAAGAAGGCCCAAACAAAAAAAAAGATGCTTCCATGCTGGAGTGTTAGCCTATCAAACTAAATGCAGGACTGCAGCCTAGTACTGAGAAAATGTTCATCTTTCATCAAAGAAAAGGGATGAAACCTTGAAGTCAAAGAAGACCAAACGATTATAGCTCGATACTTCAAAGGTTATAATAAACGTCTAGGCTAAATGTACACAAATATGTAATAGAAATATAGATGGAAATGCAGTGCCCCCACAATTCCCCTTCCCAAGCTGAGACAAGAGAAGAAGAAGCAGAGATACCTTTTAGGGGCTGGCCCTTGGTTAGAGCTATATGGCTACTTCCCACAGGGTTTTAGGGTCAGCTGCCAAGCACTGAGTTTGGCATCTTAGAATCCAAGCCCAGAAGGTTTTTGGCAGTGATAAGTCTGTGTCTCTGCCTGTGCATCAAGGTTGGACCCAAGATGTTTTACTGTTTAAAAAACAAAGAATAACCTGACTCCCCCTCCATTCCAAGATATCAGCCAACTGGGCTGACAGCTGAATCAAATCGCTTCAGGGTATGGCACAGGAGGGTGCTTTCTGCTGCTCTGGCAGAAAGGGGATCCAAACCAATTGTTCCGAACTACACAAAAGGAGATTCTGACTAAACACCAGGAAGAATTTTCTGTAGGTAAGGGCTGACATGAGAGTAGAAGAGATTACATTAGAAGGTGAAGAGCTGCCCTTCATTATAAATTATAGACTGGATGACCATTTGTCAGGGATTCTTGTATGTGAACTCTTTAGCTGTGGATTCTTGTATTAGGAAAAGGTTGGAAAGGATGACCCTTGGGTGCTTTTACAGCAGCTCTAACATTTCATGAATCTTTCTTCATCTCTAGTGAGAGGAGAGCATCCTGTACTGCACATGAGAGCAACAGGACACTTGGGGCAGGGGTTGGGGGTCAGGAAGAACCTCTTTAGGAGGTGAAAGAAGAGCCAGAGTCCCAGGCACATGGTTTGCAAGGGCAGCATATACTATACAAGCTTTTTATCTCTGTCATCAATGCTATGGCTCATGCTATACAAACATCTTAAACTCAAAACTGCTCAGAAAAACAACAACAACCCATTAAACCAGCCTTTTTTAATTTGCATGATCTTCCTTCAAAATTGCACTTTGCTGTTTAAAAATGGATCCTCACCAACGCTCTGGGCAATCCCCTGTAATCTCGGTGTAATGTTCTCTACTGGGGGTGGGAGGAAGCAGTACGATGGCCCTGATGAATGCACAGATATACTTTTTCTTGTACATCTTTAAAGCATGTTTGATATTAAACACATTTTTCATCCAAAGTCAATAACCCTTTCCATGCATCCACTTGATGTATACAATTATATCTGTATCTATATAAATATCTCAAGTTCTGTGGCAGGCAAGTTGCACTATAAAGCAATTTCGAATGGCCTTATTAAAACATGTGCTTTGAATGAGAGGGGAAAATTATCTTATTTACAATCTCAATGGCATCAAGGGCTTTTGGCATGTAGTTATTTTCATCCTGGAGGCTGTATTATTCCAGAAGTTAATACTGAACGTATCTGCAGCAGAAATACTAATCTTCTCTTTAATATAGTGGCTCACTAATTTCTTATGCAGTTTCTTCTTGTGAAATGTCACTCAGCCTAGCACTTATCCCTCTCTGTATTCCTATAGGGAAATTATATATCAGAACTACTATCCAAGACTAATTCACAAGCAGTTAAAAGACCCCTTCGTTATAGTGGGCTTAAAAGCACTATACTACTATGTGTACATTGATTCTAATGATGACATGGTTTCAGTATCCATTATGCCTCTGACTGTAATTTCACATAGCTTCAAAGAAGACTGTTATGGTAAAAGTGAACATTGTAGGAACATTCAGTGCCCAAACTCCCTATCTCTGATTTTCCCAGTAAGGGACTTCATAGAAAGATACCTGATAAGCTAATGGGGTGATGACTTTAATGGGTTTTTTTTTTGACACTGGCTTTCCAACCAGCTATATTGAAAAGAGTTTCAACAGTCTCTTTTTTATTTTATTGGTAAAAAAAGCACGATAAGTAGCACATACTTTTCTGAGCCCACTTCATTGCCCCATTTTTACTACAATACATGCCTTGTACCACAATATAATACTGACAATTTCATAGAATGATATCTGATAAGCTGAACACTGAGCATTCGATGTCCATTGTAAAGGGCACAGGAAAAGTCTTAACTAAAGGACAGCATGTACCGATGATGCCTGAAAGTCACAACCACATCAGGCTCACAACAGCCCTTCTTCTGGAATAAAAGACTCTGGTGCAACCACAGGATGCTTCTAGACAAAGGTTTTATTCATGCCACTGTCTTGGTCTCATCCACAGAATTTTACAGGTCTGAACTCTCCATTTCATACTGCTCCTTTATCCTTGTCTCCTTACCATAGCAAATCAAATCAGGAGGAAAAGAAAGATTACCTGCACAATGCCTTCTTATTAGTATAGATAGAAGCCCTGTCTGGAAGCGCCTGCAGAATGACTGCCCCTTACATTTTGCCCTATGCCAATTAAATTATGCTAATAAGTACCGTAGCCCAAAGCACATCCAAGCCTGGCCCTGCATGGCAGGGCTAAAGTGGGGGCACAATGACCGTTATTGTTATGTTTTACCCCTTCTCTTGAACTCAATTATGAACAGATACTGCATCTGTATTTAGGAATCCCAATGTGTATAAATTCAGTTCTTTATAAAAACCTCCGATTTATGAATGTGGGATATTGTGGTTCTATATCCATGATTCCAAAATCCGGAAATGGCCCGGTAATTTTGCACAATATTGTGCCCACATTCCTAGCAGGAAAAAGGACGTCAAGCTTTACATAGCAGCCTGAAAGTTGACCACACCAATGGCAGCAGTCAAGTTGGTCGACACAGGATACCTTCTTGTGTTCTCTAACATTCACAAAGTGACATCGATCAAGCGAAAATCCCAGATGCTGACTCTTTTTGTCATCTGTTAACTACTTCTCACGCAAACACAAAGCAATTGTCATGGCTGCTTTCTGACATGCATGAATGGTGGTGAAAGTATGAAAGCTCCAAAAGGTTTGCTTTTGAACAGTCAGCAAAGGATCCAGCTCACTTCAGCTGATTGTATTAATGCACTGATGTACTCTAAGACAGTGGTCCCCAACCTTGGGCCTCCAGATGTTCTTGGACTTCAACTCCCAGAAATCCTGGCCAGCAGATGCGGTGGTGAAGGCCTCTGGGACTTGAAGTCTAAGAACATCTGGAGGCCCAAGGTTGGGGACCACTGCTCTAAGGCAGGGGTCATCAACCCCTGGTCTGTGGCCCGGTAACGGTCCTTGGGCTTGCCAGAACTGGGCTATGGATCTCCACCCCCCCACACGCACACACAGTGGGCGTGTCACACTTGGGAGGGGTGTTGTGCTCGTGAGGGGGAGTGCCATGCTCGTGTGGGGTTGGCCCACCTCTGTGTATGTAGTCTGCTGCCCCCAACCAGTCTGCAGCCGGGGACTGCTGATTTAAGGCATATCACTCCCTGCTCAGATGCGGCAGAAATTCTCTACAGGGACCAAAGTCTCTACACACACATGCCCCCTCATAAGAGTGATGCTGTAGTCCTTTATGCCCAGGGCTTGAGGACATGAAGCTCTCCAGATGTTGTTAGACTGCCACCCTCCATCACCTTTAACTATGGTGACTGGGTTGATGGGATTTATGGTCCAATAATATCTGGAAGTCCTCTCATATATTATATGAACTCAGTGAGTCTTCCTTCTGATTAGATTGCATTACATTGCACTGTAACAGCAGTGACTAAAAGGAGCATCTGTGTGCAAACATAACAACGGGATTTGTTTACATACAATGCTGCTTTGATGTGACATCAACAGGATTTGTTGGGATATGGCCTTTGCAGCATCCCACACATCTCAGCAGATTTCTTTTGTATGAAGCATACAATGCGATGTGGGCCTCTCCAGAAAATGTCTTAAGACACATTTACTTGGAATCAGCCAGCAAACTTGTCATCACATTCTTTTGATTTGGAAACAAGTCTGGGTGTCACACAGAGATAACAGACCTTATCCAGTTCAAAAGAGTGCAAGTAACTTCTATTGATCAGCTTAAATTGAAATAAAAATAGTTTTGGCATAATATTGTAACAATGGAAAAAGGAATAACACCATCGAATAAAATAATTAAAGAGAAGAAATGTCAAGAAAAAAAATCCAGCATAATAATTTATGTTTATTTGGGCACTGAATGTTCTTATAATGTTCACTTCTACCATAACTGCAAAACTATTTTTCTGGAAGAACTGGAAGGCAAATCTTAAGAGCAGCGTTTTTCTCAGGTCTGCACTACCTATTCTTCCAGCTTACCCACCGTTCCCTTCATCGTCATTCCCATGACAGAAGCCTCTGTAGCCCACATTTTACCCTCACATGTGCCCCAGTGAAATAAATGTTGTTTGTCATGCCTAGGTAGTTAAGTACAGCAGTTGTTGTGTTGACACTCCAGGAACCTTCAGCATTTCACAGTAGAGGTTGTTTTCAACTTCTTTGAGGTCATGATTCATACCTGAGACTGCAATTCTTTATTCAGGGTTAGTCCAGTCCCAGAGATACAGACAGAATTGGGTTGAAAGTATCCAGCCCCAATGAGAGCTGCTAGGGTCATGATGATCACTGGACGCCAAAAGCCCTTTTCTGTGCTGATCCTGTGCACTGTAGGTCTGCTTGACCATGGCCCTTGTAACCTGTTAAAACTACAAATTACAAGCTGACAGTGAGTATATATGAATTTTGAACATATGTATTCAGTGTACCAAATCACAAGCGAATCAGGAGTTGGGGTGGATATTTTCAACCCAATTCTATCGGTATTTACTTAGAGGTAAGCCCCACTGAATTCTCTGGGACTTAACCCCAATGCTTAAGGTTCCAGGAGTGTCAACACTAGCAGGACTGTCCAGAGAAAGGTAGTTCACGCAAAGTAATTCACCAATTTATATACTCTCTCTGTGTGTGTCTATTACTAAACCTAATATCAATCAATCAATTAATCAATTAATCAATTAATCAATTAATCAATTAATCAATCAATCAATCAATCAATCAATCAATCAATCAATCAATCAAATCATTTTTGACTTGCAGTGATCCTTTTTAGGGGATTTGTAGATACAGAATATTTAGAAGTGGTTCCCTAATCGCTTATTCTGGCACAGTATAGTAGAGTGCTGGAATAAATATCAGGACTATACTATATTATAAAGCGATACACCCCTGCTTTTTGTCCACTGTTTTCTGCAGGAAACAAATTCTGTGTTGCTTAATGCCTTTTCCAGTGAATCTGGCATAAGAAAAATGTTCTGTGCAGGAATTATAATTAT
The DNA here is from genome assembly GCF_051106095.1 of Pogona vitticeps. Classification (NCBI taxonomy): domain Eukaryota; kingdom Metazoa; phylum Chordata; class Lepidosauria; order Squamata; family Agamidae; genus Pogona; species Pogona vitticeps. Next base: position 138,039,682 of record NC_135784.1, on the reverse strand, counting down.
TCTGTGACGCTTGGTGGTTCTTCTGCCCTTTCCAGGTGAATTCTGCACAAGAAAAATGCTGGCTTTGCAGGAATAACAAACCTGCACAGCTTGGCATTTCTTCCTTGAAACATCTGAAAATACCCATGGGATTTTTCTCACAAGATTTCTGCTGGAGGGGGTGAAGTTTTTTGTGCAGAGCGATCTCACTATGAGTAAAAAAGAGTGAGTTTTCTCTTGGTTGTTCTCTGACAGGGAAAGACACTGCAACACTGACATCCTTAGTCCATGCAGCCATACACTGTCCCTTAAATGCTACGTTCTAGCATTTGACTATCTGAGCAGGATTGTAATCACTGCAATATGGCACTCACCCCTTCTACTTCCAATAGTGACCGAAAAGGATAACATGGTCAATGTTAATGGAAGCTATTAGAAGATCAAGCCAAAGCGCACCTCCCTGTTTCTCTAGCTCTCTGTACAGGTCTAGGTGACTCATTGTACAAAGTCACCAAGACGTTTTCTGTGCGAAAAACAATTTTGAACTCTGATTGAAAAGGATCCAGGTCAGAATCATTCAAAAGTAGCTTGAACTGCTCAGCAACATCTCAAATAAAGGTGTTAGCCTAAGAGTGACCAACTCATGAGATGGGTCATACTTTGGACCTGGTTTTCTCAATGGGACTGGAAGATGGTGGTTTGGATGTGGAGGGGTTGGTTGTGACTCCATTGTCTGGTCAGACCACTTCCTGGTCAAGTTTAGTCTATTAGCTTCTTCTCTGCTCTGCAAGGGTGAGGGATCTATTAAGATGATCTGTTCTCAGAGACAAATGGATCCAGATGGTTTCCTGAATGCTCTGAGTCTGTAGGATTATCCGTCTGATACAGTCGGCACTCCTGTCAAAGCTCAGGAATAAGCAGATGACCCAGGTGGTTGACATGATTGTGCCGAAGCACCCTCTCCCTGCACACAGAGCCCAGACAGCTCCTTGGTGTACATCTGAACTGCAAGCAATGAAGCGAAAGAGGAGACGGCTGGAGTGCAGGTGGAGGAAATCCCGCTGGGAGTCCGATCAATAATAATAATAATAATAATAATAATAATAATAATAATAATAATAATAATAATAATAATAATAATAATAATAATAATAATAATAATAATAATAATAATAATATCAAACACAACTTAGAGCTCATTATCGAGCCTATTTCGTTGCAACATGGCTGGCGAAATGGCAATATTTTTATTTATTTATTTATTTATTTATTTATTAGATTTTTACCCCGTCCCTCTAAGCTATATCTACTCGGGGCGGCAATATTTCTCCAGCCGTATTGCTTTCTCAGAATGTCGTCCAGCAGAGCTGTTTCGGGTGGTCTGGGATCTTCTTCCTGTAGGTGGGGCTCGTCAGCCATGGAAGGCAGCCCATCTAGGAGAAGGGAAACTCCAATTTCAAACCTCCACTGCCTTGTGGCTATATCCACTCATGGAAAAGGCTTCAGGAGTTAACCTCGAGGCAAAATCCGGAGCTGGAGTCCCGAAGGCAGCATGTGTCGTTCTGCCAACTCCTGCGACATTGCTGGAACCAGTTGTACTGGCTCTTGCCTTTCCATTGGACCATTTCAGCAACATGGAGAGGGGGGATCTGCTGCTTGGGTAACAGCTTATCCTCCATATTACCTTACCCAGGCTTCATGCTCTGGAGAGGACACTCCTCGATTCAGAGCATGTTACCATAGTCTCTTGAGACTGAAGGATGCCTATATATGTCCTGTATTATTTCCTAGTGCTATTATATCATCACTAGGCTTTATTAAACTAGTAGGGGATTGTTACTGCATGTTAGTGATATACGTGTTTTTAAGTCTATTCACTTATGAAACATTTTAAATAACTAAACATGAACTGGTAGAAGTACTTGCTCTAGGCTGTGTCACTCTAACTCCAACATGTCATGGACATCCTGACTTCTCCTTCTGTTATGCTGCCTCTTTCAACCACAGACAACAGGGAATAGTTGTCAGCAGAAATCACTAGACAGTTCCTACTAATATTCCCTGGAGTGCCAGAAATCACTGCTGTTAATTATGGCAACACTATACTGACTTCAGAAGGGCGAGATGTTATCTGAAATGTTCGAAACAACACCATTGTGAAGTTATTGGAACCTGCAACTGGTGTCAATGCTCTGGGTTGACTTAACTTTGAAGGTACTGGAAGAATTTTCTCTCAGAGTTGCAGATGGCGGGTTCGGGAATATGGTCAGCTTTTGACAAGCAAGCGATTTTATTATGAAGAGATTTTGAAAAATAAACTACAGCCTTGCATTATACAGTTTGACCCTGAAAGCTACATTGTTCATTAGGTCACTGTAGCCTCCAGCACATTCAGCACTTAGGACAGAATGATTGTACAGGCTGCGTTCTCCACATCCAGTGCAGTAGCCTCTGTCCAATAGAGGAGATTTTATCCCTCATTTTGATCACAGAAATAAACCTTGCTCTAATTCCCCTTCTCTACAATCCTCCTCCAGCCACAACAATTAAGGACAGGGGGAGGGGGAAGGAAAACCGGGCATGTGCAAAACAAGGCAAAACAAAATGTTCCAGAGTCCTCCGACACTGTAGATTCTTCTCTCCATCTCCACTTCAAAGCAGGTCAAGGAGGTGTCATCTTCCCCTGGTGCTGGCATAACATACATTTAAAACGATGTGAACATCAGCCAGCAGCACTTTAAAAAACAACTCAAGCAAAGAAAATATTGCAAATACTGGGACCGCACATGGATCTCAAAACAAAAATTTAGTCCTAGTCCTCGTAACTGAGACATTTTGCCATGTTGCCTTAATTTCCTTGAATGAAGAGAGTACAATGGCAGCACAGACCTCCAAAATCCAACAGTACACTCATTAAAAAAGCACATTTTCATATGGGCAGATTATGTCCAGATCATACTCTGTTATACTTGCACAAGTATCACTTTCCTTTGCAACCTTCCCATTCATGGAATTATAGGATTCTGGTTTTTGGGTCAACAGAAATAATGATATTTTCCCCTGAAACAATAATCTTGGACAATTTATCCCTCCACTGTCTCCCTATCTCCAAGTAAATGCAGGTGCAGTGTGCTCTGAAAAACTAGGAAAGGTTAACCCCCAACATATCTGAAGATTCTCAGTCATCCAGGTGAGATTATCTGTAAATTGAGTCATGGCAACTGGACTTCTTTCAAATCTAACAAAAAAGAAGTCCAGTTGCCATGACTCAACTTCCAGTTAATCCCCAACATTACTGGGTTTTTAGGAATACCTTAAAAAGAAAGTTAATGGAGAACAACACTCAGAGAGTTAGGGGGATTATGTGCTGGAGATGTATGAACAAGAGCCACAGTGAAGCAAACTTACCCATCCTATAACCCAGTGGTTCCCAACCTTGGGTAATCCAGATATATTTGGACAGCAGCTCCCAGAAACCCTGGCTAGCACAGCTAGTGGTGAAAGCTTCTGGGAATTAGATTTTTATTGTAAGCAAAATGCACTTATCAACTAGTCTCTGAAGACAATTACTTTTCAAAAATCCAGGTTTTACCACCAAAATACTGCACACACAGTCATAGATGGACTTTTACTACAGGGGCTTCCTCCAACTTAGTATCTTTTTGATCTCCTTACTGCAGTTTCCATCATCCCCTGCCAGTTTGACCATTGGACAGAAGGCTGACATGCAAGCTAACAACAATGTCATCAGCCACAGTGACAAAAAAACAAACAAACAAACAAACAAAAACAAAAGGAGCTCTTTCCTATAAGCATGTTTTTGTCCATCCTTTGTTGAAAAGACTTCCCTTCTTGATCCTTCAGTTTATGCTTATTATTGACCTGTTTCTCTTCCTTTTGTGTCCAAAGTTTTAGAGAGAGAGCCCTTTCTCATCTGACCTCTTATTTAGCTTGTCAAAATGGAATCAATCTATTTCAATCTGGATTTTAGGCAAGTCTACACATGCAAATCCAGGTAAATTGGGACAGCTTCAAATACTAAAGAAAAACAATGCTTTTCTTTCATCGGCTGACAACGTTTTCTGCTAGCCCCCCTCATCTTTATTAAGATAATGTAATAAACTACACAAATTACTGCTACACAAATCAGGCCAGGTTTCAGCTACTTGAATATTGAAATATCTCTGGGGTCTAGAAATCGACTTCAACAGAGAAATAACGCTGAAAGATCCAAGAGTGTCAGCAGAAAATGTTTATACTATGGCTTGGGATCTATTAACATTCATCAACATCCTAAACAAAATCAATTCTCTGAGCAACAAAGGGAGTTTTGATTTTGGGTCAGAGAAAATAAATTGAAATAATATGAAGATATAAATAAGGTCATATAATATTGGAGATAATCAGGTCTATCCCACACGCAATGTATTTATTTACTATTTTTTTATCCTGACAAAATGGAGGGGGGCTCAGTATAGTGGAGTTTGTCATCCCTGCACATGTAATGCAAGGTACAATTACAGCATCTGATGGTGCTTCATCCTTTGCTTAGAGACCTCCAGTGAGCACCCAATCCCCAGGGGAGACATTTGGATACAATGGCTAAAATCCTGTTGCTTAGCACAGTAAACTGCAGTAGAGTAGACCCACTAATTTAATGGGAATTTGGTGAGTCAATTCCTCTATACATTCCATTGATTCAAATGGCCCTGCTCGAACTGCAGCTTATTCATAATTCAATTTATTTTGCTAAGCAACAGAAACTTGACCAATATGTGGACACACCTAAGGAAAGGAAAGGAAGATATCGGACAAAGCATGCACATATTATCAAAACATCTCCCTCATTCCCCGCAATCACCTGAAGTCCCCCATGATACTCTGTAGCTCAGATCATGAAAATAACATGCTCCAAAGAACTAATTACTAGCAATGAGTTCTGTTTTCTTAATAGCTAAGGTATCATCATCATCACCATCATCATCACAGAACTGCAGTGGTAGAAGAGACTCTATGAATCGCTGAGTCCAGCCTGTCAAGGGGCAATAGTAAGGTATAGCGGACATTATTATAATTATTTAACAAGAGATAATGTCATTCATTTTTGCAGAGTAATGCTAGCATAATGCTTCATTTTTAGATATATTTAGAGTTATGATGGGTGCCCTCCCTAGATGATGAAGGAGTAATATCACACAGGTCAAGTTCCATCTTGTGTTGTTGCCCTGTTCTCTGTTGTGGGTATTAAACAACAGTGAAGAGTACTGGAGAAGTATGTTTTACATCACAAATCAATGGCCTCTGGCATTCAGATTCTTTAAAAGTAGCTTATTTAACTTAAAAGTAGCTAATTTACCTACCACTTTTGAGAAATGAGGAAAGTACTAATTTGAAAATTTGTAATTATAACAGTAACTAAGTACTTCTTTGGGCTGTGGAAGTGTAACTGTAACTTTTTGTTGTTGTTTACTTGTTTAGTCATGTCTGACTGTTTGTGACCCCAAGGACCAGAGCATGCCAGGCCCTCCTGTCTTCCACTGCCTCCCGGAGTTTGGTCCGATTTATGTTCATAGCTTTGGTGACACTGTCCAACCATCTCATCCTCTGTCATCCCCTTCTCCTCTTGCCTTTACACTTTCCCAACATCAGGGTCTTTTCCAGGGAGTCTTCTTTTCTCATGAGATGGCCAAAGTCCTGGAGCCTCAGCTTCAGGATCTGTCCTTCCAGTGAGCACTCAGGGTTGATTTCCTTTAGAATTGATAGGTTTGTTCTCCTTGCAGTCCAGGGGACTCTCAAGAGCCTCCTCCAGCACCACAATTCAAAAGCATCAATTCTTCGGCAGTCAGCTTTCTTTATGGTCCAGCTCTCGCTTCCATACATCACGACAGGAAAAACCATAGCTTTGACTATGTTAACCTTTGTCGACAAGGTGATGTCTCTGCTTTTTAAGATGCTGTCTAGGTTTCTCCCAAGAACCAGGTGTCTTTTAATTTTGTGGCTGCTGTCTCCATCTGCAGTGATTATGGAGCCCAGGAAAGTAAAATCTGTCACTGCCTCCATATCTTCCCCTTCTATTTCCCAGGAGGTGATGGGACCAGTGGCCATGATCTTAGTTTTTTTGATGTTCAGCTTCAGACCATTTTTAGCACTACGAGGTTCTTTAATTCCTCCTCACTTTCTGCCATCAGAGTGGTATCATCTGCATATCTGAGGTTGTTGATATTTCTTCCGGCAATCTTGATTCCGGCTTGGGATTCCTCCAGTCCAGCCTTTCGCATGATGCATTCTGTACATAAGTTAAATAAGCCGGGGGACAATATACAGCCTTGTCAAACTCCTTTCCCAATTTTGAACCAATCAGTGTTCCCATATCCAGTTCTAATTGTTGCTTCCTGTCCCACATATAAATTTCTCAGGAGATGGATAAGGTGGTCAGGCACTCCCATTTCTTTAAGGACTCGCCGTAGTTTGCTGTGGTCCACACAGTCAAGGCTTTTGCATAGTCAATGAAGCAGAAGTAGATGTTTTTCTGGAACTCTCTGGCTTTCTCCATAATCCAGTGCATGTTGGCAATTTGGTCTCTAGTTCCCCTGCCCCTTTGAAATCCAGCTTGTACTTCTGGGAGTTCGCCATCCACATACTGCTGAAGCCTATCTTGTAGGATTTTGAGCATAACCTTGCCAGAGTGAGTGCAATTGTATGGTAGTTGGAGCATTCTTTGGCATGCCCTTCTTTGGGATTGGGATGTAGACTGATCTTTTCCAGTCCTCTGGCCCCTGCTGAGTTTTCAAAACTTGCTGGCATATTGAGTGTAGCACCTTAACAGTGTCATCTTTTAAGATTTTAAATAGTTCGACTGGATGCCATCACCTCCACTGGCCTTGTTGTTAGCCATGCTTTCTAAGGCCCATTTGACTTCACTCTCCAGGATGTCTGGCTCAAGGTCAGCAACCACAGTACCTGGGTTGTCCGGGACATCCAGATCTTTCTGGTATATTTCCTCTGCATATTCTTGCTACCTCTTCTTGATGTCTTCTGCTTCTGTTAGGTCCCTCCCATTTTTGTCCTTCATCTTTGCACAAAATGTTCCTTTAATATCTCCAATTTTCTTGAACAGATCTCTGGTTTTTCCCTTTCTATTATTTTCCTCTATTTCTTTGCACTGTTCATTTAAGAAGGCCCTCTTGTCTCTCCTTGCTATTCTTTGGAAGTCTGTGTTCAGTTTTCTGTAACTTTCCCTGTCTCCTTTGCATTTTGTTTCCCTTCTCTTCTCTGCTATTTATAAGGCCTTGCTGGACAGCCACTTTGCTTTCTTGCATTTCCTTTCCTTTGGAATGGTTTTTGTTGCTGCCTCCTGTACAATGTCACGAGCCTCTATCCAAAGTTCTTCAGGCACACTGTCCACCAAACCGAGTTCCTTAAATCTGTTCTTTACTTCCACTGTGTATTCATAAGGGATTTGGTTTAGATTATACCTGACTAATTACTTTTAAAAAGTAGCATTCCTCATTTCATCCTAATACACCATCCTAGCCCCATTTCAACAGGAAACACTACACTACATTCGATTTTCCTTTTTCTGATTCATCCTAGAAAACATAGTTTACCAGTTCAATTGCCTTATTGGATCCTTCGACCAGAGTTTGGCATGGTATCTGACTAGTTTTTTTGACTTTCTACTACAGAAATATCTTAGACCAGAAGGTGATCTTTCATCATAAAGTGTTTCAACACCTTTTATATGAGCCTGTCTGGATTAAGATAAGGGTCAGTCAAAACTGTAAAGGGATGGAAATAGAAAAGAGGAGGAGGGGATTTCAAGAAAGGCAGCTGCCAGGAAAGATGATGCATATGCAGAATGAAGATAAAATACTGATACCGGAAAACAAGACGATATCATTTCATACGAAAGATGGAGCAGCAAGTAGGAAAAATATGACCACTGCTGGAGCACAGGAATGGAACACCGTAATTATGCCGTGCATTTGTGAGATAAATTTCATCCACATAATGTGGAGGAATGCAACCTCCTATCAACACCGCTCTGAACTCTTGACTTCAAGATTCACTTTCTGTAAATAGCTTATTATCAGAAACATTCAGAGCTGAGTTTCTTGTGCAAACAAGGATGAACTAGCCACTGAAAATGCTGCTTCCATGCAAATCATCTTCCTGTTTGCATACCATTTGTACACCCACTCACACATGTAATGAGGGACACAGAAACATAATATACGTCAAATATATAAACCAATCTTCTGTTTATAAAAAGAACACCTTCTCCTTCTCACATTGAGAGCAGGCTCAGGAAAAAAAATAAAGTTTACAAGAATATAAAAAGTATTGGGGGGGGGGGTTGAATGAAACTGGAAGGTGAGAATACCCCCTAAAACAACCCAGTCAGGACTCAGCATGGTCAAGAGACATACTAGGATTCATGTCTACAGTGTTTTGGATTAGCAAGTGTGCAATACACACACACACACACACACACACACACACACACACACACACACTTCACAAGCAAACTGCTGCTGCTATTACTACTTTTTCTGCTTCATCTCAGAAATCAAGCAAGCAGAAGATCTCAGGTTTAACCCCTTGTATCTCCAGGCAGTGGTGAAGGTGATGGTAGCAGTGGTTGTGATGGCGGCAGCTTCTCCAGGCAGCAGACACGCTAGCCAGGATGGTTAACTGAATGGTGCTGCAGTCAGGTTATGCGACTCTACAGATGCTGAGCACAGCTAAGACTCTACAATGTTTCTAACATTAAACCAGTTAACATTTAACTAAAGACGTTTTGTGTTATTAAAATATAACCATGCACTAACAAACCCTTGCAGTGATATGTTTAATTTATTTATTATTAGTTTGTTTATTGTCCTCATCATCATCTGAAGGACTTTGAATCAACAGCCAAATGAAACAGAACCATGAAGTGCACGTACAAGAAAACGTTTTAGTAAACCCATCTCTCCAGAAAGAGTGGCTTATATCCACTCATATGGCAGCGCACACAGCTGGAGGGCGAGAGCAAGATGTAAAGGGCAAAGGAAAGCGTGGTGATTTTGGGAGAAAAGAAGATGGGTAAGGAGAGGGAACTACGAGAAAAAAATGTTGCTAATACCTCACACTGTGTAGATAGTTGAAAGGCAGCATTCTGGGCTGTGAATTGTGAATCACACAACTGGTACAATCTGTTGAGTACGTAGTAGAGGGAATGTGCATCAGTATGGAGCAATCACTCTGCCTGGTTGTGCCCAAAGGCACAGATGTTATCACTGTTTGAACTAAGAAAAACTTTACCTCATATATGTGCTAGGAAAAATACTGATATCATCAGTGATCGACCAGTTACATTTTGGATAGCTACTGTTTCATCTGGAAGAATCCTTTGATCCACAAGCTTTCAAGTTGCTGCATTCACTACAATGCAGGAACGTAACTTTAAAAAAAAGGACTCTTATTTAAAAATGGAACCTTAACTTTTTGAAAATTTGTTTTAAAAATATACACACCAAAAACAGTGTCTCCATTGCACACATGGTACTTCCCTGGGAACTAGGCTATGTGCATTGGAAGTGCACATGATGAAATCGCAGCAGGCATCCATGAATTGCAGTTTTTTGGTGCAAAATTCTCTTCCAGTAGAGAAGCCAATGATTTCAAGTCTTCATATTAGATATGCTGGGAAGCCAGGCTCAGGGGGAGCAGAGGTGGAATGTGCATCAGAATGCACACTGTAGTGCAGTACTCACAATGGAGTCTGAATTGTTACCCACTGTAAATGCAGCTGCTCAATACTCATGAGCTATCCTGCTGCTATAACATGTCCCTGTTCAAACAACTAACTCTTCAGGGTAAGAGGGGGCAGACGGACTACAGACTACTTCGGTCCCGTGGAGCCTCAATTGTGGGGTCCCGCAGGGCTCGATAATCTCCCAAATGCTGTTTCATATCTATATGAGGCTGCTGGGAGGGGTCATCAGGGGGTGCGGGGCTTTGTGTCATCAGTACACTGATGATACTCAGCTCTACATCTCCTTTTTTTCCAACAACAGTGGATGCTGTTTCGTCCCTTTCAGTGCTGCCTGGGATGCAGGTGAATGGATTGAGACTGAACCCGGGCAAGACAGAGGTCCTTTGGGTGGGTGACTCCAGACATCAGTGGTCTGGGAAACTCCATTTCCTTTGTGGGGGGAGTGACTCTTACCACCTAGAGTGAGGTTCGCAGCTTGGGTGTACATCTGGACCCGGTGCTCACCATGGAGACCCAGGTGTCGTCATTGGTCCATTTTGCACATTTCCACCTTCAGTGGATTGCCCAGCTGCATCCCTATCTTGATGTGGGGTGCTCACCACTTTGGTCCATGCGCTCATAGTCTCAAGATTTGACAACTGCAATGTGTTTTACATGGGGCTGCCTTTGAAACTGACGCAGAAACTTCAGATGGTACAAAATGCAGCGGCCAGACTTCTTAGAGGGGTGAAAAGGTACCAACATATTTTCCCCATCCTGGCCGCCTTGTATTGACTGCCCATTCATTTCCGCATTGATTTCAAAGTTCTTACAATTATATATAAAGTAAGTATCTTATATAAAGCCCTAAATGGTTTTTAGGACTTTGATATCTGGTAGAGTACCTTCTCCCACCCAATTCCACCAGAGTCACTCATTCTAGTCAGGCCGGGCGGCTGGGGGGCCTAACGCTGAGGGAGGTCTGGAAGGAAAGAACAAGGAACCAGGCCTTCTTGGCAGTGGCCCCTCGCATCTGAAACAACTTGCCCATGGAGATCTGCCTGGCTCCCTCTCTGGTGTCTTCAGAAGCAAACTCAAGACCTGGCTATTTGGGCAGGCTTTCCCTCCTGCTGTATCTTTAATTCACATCTTACCATCTTGGATTTATAGTGCATGTTTATTGGTTTAACTGTTTTTAAATTTGAAATGCCACCTAGAGTAGACCTTTGGTCTAGATGGGCAGGGTAGAAATCCAATAAAAAAAATTAAATGTACACAGACACCATTCAAAAACGCATGAAGACCTAATTATATATAACCCAGAAAGGTTAATTTGCTGGAAAATGGAATAATCAGAAATGCAGCTTGATATTGAAAAATATATGTTCGGAATGTCAAATCAACAACCTCCTTTAAAAAACTATATTAAATGTGTAGTATAAGTATAAAAAAAATCTATGTTAATCTAACTCTCCATTAAGGTTAGTCACTGAAATAGAGAATTTTCCTGCCAATATAAAAGTCTATTTAGAATTATTTAAAGAAAAAAAAAGTGAGTAGATTAAAAGATTAGTTGGATAAAATGAGATAGAAAGATCAAATGAAACATTTTTTTCAAAATAAGAATATATCATGGTTGAATTATATGCAATTAGAAAGATGGATTAATGAATGGGTAAAGAAGTATAACAAAGGTAAAGAAGGTATAAAGTGTGAACACTTTCTATTATCATATGAAGATATTCAGATGAATGAGTCAGTGAAGGGTGTAGTAAGTAAAATTTATAGACTCCTGCTAGATTTAGAAGAAGAGATCGAGAATGAAGGATTAAAGCTAGTGTGGGAACAAGATTTAGGAAAAAGAATAAATGGTGAAGAATGGATGAAGATATGGAAAATGAGGGTTTTACGATTTATGTCAGTGAGAATAAAAGAATTTTGTAAAAAACTAAGTTTAAGGTGGCATTTGACACTGCTAAAATTGAATAAAATGAACTCTAATTATGTGAATATCTGTTGGAAATGTGAGAAGGAAATTGGTACATACTTTCATATGTGGTGGGAATGTGAAAAATTACAAAGATTTTAAAAATTAATCTTTAAGGAATTAACGGATATATGTGAAAGGGATATAGAATTTAATCCTGAGATAGCTTTGTTATCAATATTTGTAAATGTGGAATATGATATAATGACTAGAGAGTTGATTACCAATTTATTAACAGCAGCCAGATTAATAATAGCCAGGAATTGGAAATGAAAACTTGAATTTCAAATGGAAGAATGGTATAATGAAATATGGAATACTGCTATAAATGATAAATTTTGTAATTTAAATGTCAAGAAAGGAGAGATTAACTTTTTTTATGATATATGGGGCAGATTTATTGAATATGTGCTAACAAAAGGAAAAGGAAAAGTTCCAAATCAGGAATCTATGCAGTTCTGGAGAAGAGAACAATAAAGGAAGAAGAAGAATAAAGACAATGGAAGAAGAAGACTACTGCAGGAGGTCCCGACTAGGGTGGTGGGGAACACAATTGATTTGTATTTTGGTTTATGTATTTTATATTGTAGTTTATAATAAATTTAAAAAATGAGAAAAAAGAAAAAATAATGCAAGAAGACCCCTGAACACTTTCTCTAACAAAAAAAAGGGTAAGAAAAGTATAAAATGGTTGTTGTGGGTTTTTCGGGCTCTTTGGCCATGTTCTGAAGGTTGTTCTTCCTAACGTTTCACCAGTCTCTGTGGCCGGCATCTTCAGAGGACAGCACTCTGTATTATAAAACTCTACAGCAGTCAAGCAACAGTTTGTACAGGCTACTAGTGTAACTGGTTTTATTGGCAGATAACTCATTTTATCATTCTGAAACTCAATTGTACATGCTATTGTACCAACAATGCACACACATGGTAGGCTACAACTTCTATTGTAATGATTTAGCATCATAATCTTGGCTTGTACTAACATAGTCAACTCAATAAGGGGGGAAGGGTCCCAGATATTTTGCTGCCTGTGCTAGACCAGCAAATGGTACCTATGGTTTATATAATTTAAGGTGCAGAATATCCAAAACTAGTCCAAGTTATTCTCGTGCATGAGCAGAAAATGACACAAGGATTCCTTCCCTATCCCTGGCAATGAAGTAACAAATTGCCTTTTTATGAGACCACTAATCTGCTTCCTGAATTGGCTGCCTCACACTGTCTAATAGTAGAGTTGACCCTGGACCTAAGGATGTGCCCACTGAGAACATCGACCACCCCCACATGCAGCACTGAACAACACTGTTACACAACCTTTTACTGGGTACAGATAGAGCAAGACAGAGATAGGCTATGGGTTGGCTCAGGTGTAAAATGTTCTAACTGCTTGACATGTCCCATGGAGGCAGCTCCCTTTAGCACAATTGTCACTCATAAAGTGTTTAACACAGCCATGCCACACCAGGGATCTACTCTACTTACTTCAAACAAGATGTTGGCAAACCTACCTTGAGAACAGAATTTGGAGATTACACCTACCACATTCCTTCATAATGGCTAGGACATCGTGAGATTTGTAGTTTAAAAAAAAAACTTTCTGAAGCTCTGCCCCTTTGCTAATAAGACGATACAAAACAAAACGGGACACTTGCTGCTTCAGTGAAACTTCACTTGCCTTGAAGTTATCTGAGGTGACATCCAAGATGTAGAGAGTTTCTAGGGAATCTGCAACCTAAATTTCCAAACATTTTGCTACTTTGTTGACTGAAAAGCCCACAATAGGAAATGTGATATAGCTATATCTGGGGATTTACTATTTTTTTTTAGACATTTAAGTTTAATTTCCCATTCGACACAGTACCTAGCTGAGAGTGACTGAACCAGGCAGCCTAAACCTGCTCTGTCACACATCTCCACCTTTTCTCTTCCTTCTAAGATGTTCCAACAAAGAACAGGAAGTCCCAAAGAGGATTTCATTTTTATCCTTTTAACACTAGCAAAATTGGCCTTGCTATGAAGCCAAGAGATGAAGAGGGATGATCAGTCAGAAAGCCCTTAGTGACCCAAATGATTCTGCCCACTCGGCACCCAGAACAACCAAGCTATTTAAAAAAAAAATCTTGATCTGAAACATAAACATGATCTGAAACCATTACCATGGTAACGAAAGATTCTAAAGGAAAGATACAAAAGGAGAAAGCAAGAGGAGCAACTTCAGCTATTCCTCAGGACTATCAAAGAATATTTTACTGACTCGTCTTTTAAAGACACTTGAGTTTTTCAAAATAAAGGAAAAGCAACACATTTTTCTCCCCCCACCCACACACACCCAGTTACTAAGGTAAATGCTGATCCATGAAAATGATCCTAATACTGTAAATGGTTCAAAACTGAAGCAAAACGGGGTACCAAACATGAGAAGCTGTGAAGCATTAGGTGGGCCAAAACCCATGGAAACAATAATTTAACTCAAAAAAAGCAAGCCAGGAGATTCCTGAGTTGGTTTTAGCTGAATGTACCATAAAGCAGAAAGGGACGTGGTGGCGCTGTGGGCTAAACCGCAGAAGCCTGTGCTGCAGGGTCAGAAGACCAAGCAGTCGTAAGATCGAATCCATGTGACGGAGTGAGCGCCCGTCGCTTGTCCCAGCTCCCGCCAACCTAGCGGTTCGAAAGCATGCAAATGCAAGTAGATAAATAGGGACCACCTCGGTGGGAAGGTAACACCGTCCCGTGTCTAAGTCGCACTGGCCATGTGACCACGGAAGATTGTCTTCGGTCAAAACGCTGGCTCTATGGCTTGGAAAGGGGGATGAGCACCGCACCCTAGGTCGAACACAACTGGACAAAAATTGTCAAGGGGAACCTTTACCTTTACCATAAAGCAGTGGTCTCCGACCTTGGGCCTCCAGATGTTATTGGACTTCAACTCCCAGAAATCCTGGCCAGCAGAGGTGGTGATGAAGGCTTCTGGGAGTTGTAGTCCAAGAACATCTGGAGGACCAAGGTTGGGGACCAGCACCATAAAGGACCATTCTACTGCAAAAAATAATGTAAGCATTGATTTAAATATCTTACATTGGGACAAAGAGTTATGATTTTGCTTTGGGGGAATTCCATGGCCCAGAATATACATGGGGAATGAATATGTATCAAGGCAGATCATTTTTGCTGCTGTTTCCCCCCCCCCCCCCCAAAAAAAACAAATTAAGACTTAGCTTCATATAACAGTCAGGATAGCAAGACTTGATTGCAAGAAAATATCAGTCTACCTTTTTAGGATCGATGATAGGGCAAGGTGATTAGCAGTGCCTGAACTACTGAACAAGATGAGGTTCAAAACAGAAGTGTTAGTAGTATCTGGGCTATAGCAATTCGGCAGAGATGTACCTTGAAAGCTTCCATCGCAGCTGTACAAGTGAAATGGAGGTTAAAAAGAACAGAACTCCATCTCCACAGCAGTCCATTTGGCCTCTTCTGACAGTACTAAGCTTGCTTAATGGTCCCACCTGACTGCAAAGCTGCATGTGGGTGTTGTAACCCTCTTGCTTGTTCTCATTTAAACTTATTAAATCATCTTGATGGGAAGACAGATGCTTAGTCACTAGATTTTTCTTAAAGCTAATTACTCACTACTGTTGCATCTTGTTTGGTTGCTGGCATTAACTCCATAAGCCATTCTTCCCAATTCAATGAAGACCATGTGATGAAAAGCCATTTCCAGCCGCTATGTTAGAGGGAAGCAATCCTGCATCTCCTTAGATGTCAGACCAGGCCACACAGCTAGTTGAAACTGTTCACATGCTGAGGAGATATGCCTGCAATCATGGGACTGGAGGTGGAAGGGGGAGCTGTCATTCATCATCTTCCAAGATCCTGTCTTCAGTTTTCTTTTTCTTCTTAAAAACAGACATCTGCCCTACTCTCCAAGCATCTCTGCCAGCAAATCGGGACAAATGAAAGTTGATTACGTTACTAGTTTATTTTGCTGTATTAGTGATTTGCTTCCTAGGTCTTTTTTTTAAAGGTATGCAGTAAAACACCTAACAAGTGCTCCATATTGCTATCGTTGTTTTTGTTGATTTCAATTGAATTTAAGATGCCACACTTTCTTTTGGTTTAGCTCCTTTTCTCCAGTCAGGCGATGACACATCTTCTAAATATCCTCTCCTCCTTTCTTCTTGTCACACTCATGTGCCTCATTATTTCCGATGTGCCTTTGGGTCTCGGCAGAGTTCCGAGACATTTTCCGAAGCTCTGAGGGGACAGCTGGTAGCACCTCCGCAGGGTTCTTCTACTTTGTCCTCAGAAAGGGTTCAGGCAAATTTCTCGAGAGAAATGGGCCTGTGCAGGAAAGCTTCTCTTTCCTTCACTATGTAGAAATCGGTTGAGCCACAAGGTATAGTTTGCTGTTTTTTTACTAACAGAAACAAAATCTGCAGATATGACATTAATGATGTCAGAGTTTCCTCTCTTTAAGGAAGTGGGTTTCTACTACTGTGACGTGAGTATTGACAGATCTAGCTTACCTGATCAAGTTCCTAATCCTCCCTATCCGTTCTACTTTTTCCTTTTTATCAAACTGGTTGAACATGACATTTTAAAGAACACAATTGCTCACACAAACACGTGAACAATAGGTTTTCACTCGGCTTTTCTTCTTTTCTTCTCTCTTTTCTTTCTAGACGGTGACCTCCCAAATCTCTCATTTTTCTTCCATCCTGTTAAGAATATAATTTCCTCGACTGAGAGTCTGGATTTTTCCAACAATCTGTTCTGTGAGGAATCAAAGCTTTCCAAGAGCAGCCCTGAAGGGACATCTTCTCCCAAGCTCTTCAGAACATGGTGGACAACATTCAAAGTGGTCCAACATGTCTCCTCGCCCGCCACTCACTGCACAAACAGATGGGAATGCAGAGGATGGAATGAAGATGAAAAGTCTGTACAGACCCATATCAGCATCCTAATGCTAAGAGGCTCTGACAAAGAACAGCTGATTTTATATCCATCAATCACCTGAAGCTATCTTAAAGCTACTTCCCACTGCCTTACTCTTTACAGTCAGACCAATATGAGGCTCTGGAAACCATATCTTCTAAGCTTTCTTTCACACTCCTTGGCAGTACTAAATGGCTTGATGAGATATACTTGTACCTATACTTAATTGCAATCAGGATGATCCGGGGATGAGAACAACTCCCTTGCAAGGGAAAGATTACCGTATTTGGACTGTTTAGCTCAGGGATAAAGTGGGGAAAAAAATCTAGACATGCTCTCAGAGCTGGGGACAATCCCCTCGTCTTTGCAAATTCCTTGGTTGTAACACTGCACTTCTAAGTGAAGTCTCAACTATATACTACAGGGAAGTCATCCCCTGAAAAAGGAATTCTTCAATTGTGGATTATGTGTGATTGTCACGGCATGAGTATTTCTAACCTCATGCAGTATGAAAATTTAGTTGCTTTGTTTTCCAATTGGTCTTCAGTTTCATTTCATTTTATTGCTATTACTGTAGCCACTGCTGCTTTTGAAAACAAGGGTGTTGGTCATTTCGCTCTTGTGCAGGAACAAAATAAGTATCTCAACAGAAAGCCACAGAGCAGTGGCAGACACAATTGATTCAGTTGTTATATTTTTACTTTGTCCTCTACGTTTTGGTGCCCTTGCCCAAGTCCTTGGCAAAAGTGCACATCTCTGAACCCGACTGTTAAAGGACAGCACACAACTGGCTACGAAAGTGGCACGCAGTCTCTCCAGGGCTATGACTTCTTCCACTATAACCTTTCTTAAAAGAAGTAACAGAGCCTTGAGCTTCAAGTCCTGATCCTTCCCGAGATTACTGGGAAAATATTATCCCAGCAATGTTATAATACTGTACTGCAAACTAGCTCCCCCCCCCCGCTCCTCTGAGATCAGGAAGGAGCTTAAGCTGAATGAAAGGGTATATTTCCACTTGGTCACGCCTCATCAGTACTTCAGTTTCAATGCCACCTAGGCCCAGTTAATCTAAACTTTATGAGACTTATCTCTACTTGAAAATATGCCAGAGATGAAATCAGATATTTTCTCCCTCATTCACTTTCTGTGCGGCGCTTTGTGAGCTTTGCTGAAACTAGATTTTTTGTACAGGTAAATCTATCCTTAATGCTGATTGGTTTCTACATCAGAATTGCTTACAATCACCAAGAAACAACTATAACTGTAGCAGGGGCTCCATCCAAAACCTGTGAGAGAAACAGAGACAAGTGCTTTTTTACATTCTGCTCCACAATGTGTGCTGTTTCTCTCCCTTTCTGCCCCTCTGGCATTGGTGGGACACTGTTGTCATGCTACATATACAACATTATTGAACAAAGCAGGAATTATGGGAGTGAAAGTTATGGTGTAAGCATGTGTTTGTTTCTTTGCTTGTCTGTTGCATGGCAGGGTTGAAACAAAACCAACACTGCAGCTGCATCACCTGTCCCTGAGAGGCAGCAACAGCATTGCCCTGATCTAGGAATTAAAAGGAAAGGGAAACCTGTTTTTAAACAACATGCATCCTGAACATCAAAAGGGAAGATGAAAACCAGCGACACTGGTGTGTTGATGTTCTTCTGGGTAAAGAAGCTCAGGCACAAAATGTTTAAATTTTAGCACCTAGACAAGTATATGGAAAGTGACTGTCTCTGTTTTTGGCATCCTGCAGATGAATCTCTATGGGGTTCTGAACCACTTATTGGGGCACTAAGATGTGGCTGGTCCCCAGTTCTCATCATTCACACCATATGCTGGTTAGCTAGGTTTGTTGGGAGTTGCTGTCTAACAAGATAGAGGACAACATTCTCCCTACTCCCAACTTAGAACCATGTCTTAGAACCATTACTGTAAGCCGCCTAGAGTGGTCTAATATGATCAGATAGGCGGGATAGAAATAAAATAAATAAATAAATAAATAAATAAATGTCATGGGTGGCTAAGTGGGCTGTTCTCTTGGAGGCACAGCGCTAGAGTTCCCGTCATGCCCTTTAAAGCAGTGGTCCTCAACCTTGGGCCTCCAGATGTTCTCGGACTTCAACTCCCAGAATTCCTGGCCAGCAGAGGTGGTGGTGTAGGCTTCTGGGAGTTGTAGTCCAAGAACATCTGGAGGCCCAAGGTTGGAGACCACTGCTTTAAAGGATGCACAATTTCCACAGTGTTAACTGGTGCTACATCACATCACCAAAAACTCCTATGTGTCATCACTACAGTATCTTGCGTGCTGAAGTACTGACATTCAGTATGGATGAGTGCTGAATTCTTGCTACTACATTTTACAAGCCATGGAGACTACTAATCCAAAGCTGAAGGAATAGGAGATTTGTCTCTAAGCGAATTAATTGCTGAGGATGCCATCTGTTTTCATGAAAAAAGGCCGAGAGGCAGAACTTTAGTCATTCAAGGAGAGGAAAAATTACCAGACAACAACCCCAAATTATTCTCTAGCTCAGACTAATTCCACAACTCCAACATGTTCCTCTCCCAACAAGATTTGTTAGAAGGGAAATTGCCCACAATCAGACAACATTTTAAAATGATATAGCTTGTTTACTTACTTTCTTGTTTACTTAACTTATTTTCATCTTGCAGCTCCTTTTGCAAGATTAATACTGAGCAGAGCATCAATGTGTTCCTTGTGTAAGATTAGCCAAAGTTTTTTGGGTTGTCACACAATTCAAACCTATGTAGTGTCTATAATCACACCCGAGTTTACATCAGTTTGTCAAACATAGCTTTGAAACATGCTTAATATTCATGATTCCCACCCCCAGCCCCAAAGCCTGACAATTGTGCCTTTAGAGGCTATAGCAAATTCATATTGATACATTCCTAAATCCTTTCCAAAGTCATAAATTCCAAGAGTTTCTTGACAAGGAACCATCCCTACCTCACCTTAAACACCAGTTCATCTATGATATACTGTACTTGTAGATATCCACTTCAATTCTTTACATCTACTTTTTAAACAGCTTTTAACATCCAAATGCCATTGCTTTAGAAAAAAAAGCACCACATTCACTGGTTTCAGCTATGTCCTGACATGTCCTTGTTAGACTCTTATTCATTAAACTAATTACTCCCAACACAAGATAGGAAGTGGGTTTGTAAAAGTCAGCCATCATCACAGATAATAGTTCCAACAACTGCCATTAACACTGATTTTATTCCATTAAGCTCCAAGAGCATACCTTTAATAGGAATAATTTATGTTTAAACAACAAATTAAATATTGTGAGGGGACTGTCTTCCTTTTCCCCAGTATCAATAAATTCTGTTCTGCTAGCCTTGCTGAGAGTTTTTAATGGAAAAGGCTCTATGATGAGGAGAGAAAAAAGTCACAGTAATGTTAAACTTAAACAAAGGAATGGCAACATACAGCAATAAAGATGGCAGCAAATTTATACATACATCCTTATCTGAGGTCTAGACTTAATGCCAGGCTCACTCCCATGAAACTGACAAGAGGGCAAGATAAAAGAAGAGTGATATTAAGGGAGACAGAGTCTGCAGTCAGCCAGAGCATGTCTCCCTGGTTGCATAAGTCTGTCAATAACTGACCAAGGAGAATTTGTAGTAATTGAGATATATTGTTAGCCAATTGGAACATCCTTAGCTAGTATAGCTGATTTCCCCACTGATAGACAGTGTGGGTAACAATATATAGACTGAATCTGGCAGCTCTCCAGTCAACAAGTCATGATCCAGCACTACTGATTTGAAAAGTTCACAAGTGAGGCTTATCAGAAGACATATCATACCCACCAGATGTTTGAACAATCACGATTCAAAGATTTGACTGAGGCAAATCCCACAATCATAAGAATCAAACTGTTACGCTTAAGTTCTGGGTCCATAAATACTTTCGTACAGCCTCTACCTTCAACTCTTGATTATATGGTATTCAATGGTTGATGCTTGTCCAAAATCATAGAAGCATTAGCATCAGTACCAGTGTGTTCAAAGGCACTTAGAGACCACAGGTAAAGAAGAGAAGACAATACCTATGGTACTTAACACCTCATGCTGAATGCTGCCACCAAGTCTGGAATTATATGTTTCAGATAATCCACAGCAACCTTGTCAACCTCCAGCAAGAACAAAGTTGGCAGCTGGCCAGCCAGTGCTGAGGTAACTGGGAAGCCTCTTAACAGTGGCTGGACAATGATGCTGTTCTTCCGGGGGTGGGGGGTGGGAGGCAGCTCCAGCAGCTCCGTTTTTTCCTGCATGCCACGCTCCAACCCCAGTGCTGTCTGTAGCTGGGATGTTTTCCAGCACAGGCCAGCTAGCAATGGAAGCCCTGTTGGGGTTTTTAAAAGTGTGCACTGGCACCATCTTTAATCCACACTACGGCTTCCATTGTGTGCAGTGACCAAAGCTGCTGCGAATTCACTTCACATTGTCTAGTATGTGTAGTCATGATCCTACTGACCTCTTTTGCACTAGTCCATACCCATCGTAATAGGGTGTGATGAACCAATGAGATGCAGTGCTCTATTTGGAATGTAAACCGAGTTGGGGAGAAAGTGCTCCTCTTACCTGTGTACACCTAAAAAAATACTGTGCTTCTGCTAACATAGTTCAAGGTATCATCTGCTCATTTTACACCCATTTTTCACAAGCAAGCAATGAGACATATTCAACTTGATGGCGATATTGTGTGATCAAACTAATAACAACCCTTGACTCCAAGGTCTACATTGGATACAAAAACAGGGATGGAAATATATTCTAAAACGCAGTTCCAGGGTGGTGGTGAAGATCCTGTTTACTCCAACTACTTCACATATTAAAAAAAAAAATTAATAATCTCACTTCAGCTACTAGGCGTTCATAACAACACCTATAAAATCTAAATGGATAGATACATACCGCAAGAGGAAAGAGAGCAAGCATCAGAGTTTCACATTTGGCCACCATCACTTTAATGCAATTTCCACCAGAAGAGAAAAAAATGCCACCAACATAATTTACCGTTCTATTATTATTATAAGTGACAGGAGAATCAATTATAGACAATGTGTGGCCAAAGCAGATCTTTGCATTTTAAAACAGAAAGTGTACAATTCATAGTACAAAGGAAATTAATCTCACAAAAGAGAATATATATATTTGTGCATTCCACACATACCACAATAACCCAGGTTTGATTTTCAAGGTTCTGAAAAAGAAAGGTGCCATTCTATCTGACCATTATTTTCCTGTCTCTTGCTTTCCAGCTAGGTTGCATTTATGTTGACCTCAGTACTATATACCGACATTCATCCATTCATATTTATTTATAGGCTTGTCTTTCAGACATTGCTCTGAAAAGTCAGCATCTATGACAGATGAATGGAACCATGTTCTACCTGCATGTCAGTCATTGCAGCCATTTCACTGATTCTCCCACTTGTTACATCACTATTTAGAGTTCATTCATCTGAAAAAGGTGACAGAACGCAGAAATGCCTAATTTATGTAGAGAAGCACACCCATGCTTGAGAATTTTGTTTTCCCTGCATTTAAGAGCAAACCAATCCAACACACATCAACCACAGCAAAGTGTAAATTGGAACACAATTACAGCCATGTCCTCATCTATACATTTGCACTTCTATATTTTGCAATATGGTTCTCAGCTAAGAAAAAGTCACATGCAAATTTTAGGGTACAATATGTTCAGAAATGTGTGCTTTAAGGGTGAATAATTTTAGAAATATGTACCAGGTGAGCTAATATGTTCAAACATAAATACTCCATGATCATTACAAAAAGCCACTTTGGAGGTCCTAAATAGTGAAGTATAAAGTTTCTTAATGTGTATCGTTGTCGTTTAGTTGTGTCTGACTCTTCGTGACCCCATGGACCAGAGCACGCCAGGCCCTCCTATCTTCCACTGCCTCCCGGAGTTGTGTCAAATTCATGTTGGTTGCTTCACAGACACTGTCCAGCCATCTCATCCTCTGTCGTCCCCTTCTCCTCTTGCCGTCACACTTTCCTAACATCAAGGTCTTTTCCAAGGAGTCTTCTCTTCTCATGAGATGGCCAAAGTACTGGAGCCTCAGCTTCAGGATCTGTCCTTCCAGTGAGCACTCAGGGTTGATTTCCTTTAGAATTGATAGGTTTGTTCTCCTTGCAGTCCAGGGGATTCTCAAGAGCCTCCTCCAGCACCACAATTCAAAGGCATCAATTCTTCGGTGGTCTGCTTTCTTTATGGTCCAGCTCTCACTTCCATACATCACGACAGGAAAAACCATAGCTTTGACTATTCGGACTTTTGTTGGCAAGGTGGTGTCTCTGCTTTTTAAGATGCTGTTAAGGTTTGTCATCCCTTTCCTCCCAAGAAAAAGGCGTCTTTTAATTTCGTGGCTGCTATCTCCATCTGCAGTGATCATGGAGCCCAAGAAAGTAAAATCTCTCACTGCCTCCATATCTTCTCCTTCTATTTCCTAGGAGGTGATGGGACCAGTGGCCATGATCTTATTTTTTTTTATGTTGAGTTTCAGGCCATTTTTGCACTCTCCTCTTTCACCCTCATTACAAGGTTCTTTAATTCCTCCTGACTTTCGGCCATCAGAGTGGTATCATCTGCATATCTGAGGTTGTTGATATTTCTTCCAGCAATCATAATTCCGGCTCGGGATTCCTCCAGTCCAGCCTTCCGCATGATGTATTCTGCATACAAGTTAAATAAGCTGGGGGACAATATACAGCCTTGTCGTACTCCTTTCCCAATTTTGAACCAATCAGTTGTTCTGTATCCAGTTCTAACTGTTGCTTCCTCTCCCACATGTAGGTTTCTCAGGAGATAGATAAGGTGGTCAGGCACTCCCATTGCGTTAAGGACTTGCCAAACTATGGCAACTATGGAAAGATTCTTAACGTACACATAAGTAAAAGTGTTCCACTCAGGCAGGCTCTAATGCTCATGATAGATCTATTCCTGAATGACAACAGCACCACCCAAATTAATTAATAAACGCCTATTATGGACTAGAAAATATTTTTGTGAAGCTTCCTCAGACTCAAATCAAAGGTTTGACTTCTATGCTCAGTTCTCCTCATAGGTATAGTTATTACAAAAGCCAATGAGTCTTTGAGACAGACTGGCAACACTCTCCATTTGCTTTAAAGTTTTATCCAGTTGAAACTTACTGAAGAGGAACTGCCCTTCTCTTCTGGGGCAGACTCTCAATTATCTTGTTTAGGATGAATAAGTGAACAGACCAAAGCTATTGTGAGCTATGGGCTTACTCTGTCTTTTCCCTGTAAATTATTTTATGAGATGGCAGAGTCTTGTGTCTTTTTGAACCAGCGACTAGCACCACAGGAGACAGGGAAGCAGATAAAGAAACCATTCAGAGAAACAGACTCAGTCAAATGGGCCCACAACTAACGCAGGTCTGGTCTACTGCAAAGCAGAAACCCTCGCATTATAATCAGTATTTCTTGTCTACATAACTGCTGACATTTCTACCAGAAACACTTTCTTTTGGAGCCTCCTGTTGACCTAGTAGTTTCTGATCCATTTTGCAAGTACATTTCCTTTATACTGTGAGGCACAGATGGCTAATATTTTCATGCCGCAGTGGTTACTAGCTTTTAATGTTACTTAGTGACAACTTTACAACATTTGTACAGTCACCTGCTCAAGACCCCTGCTGATTGATTCAGCAAGGATTAAGCTTTAAAACTCTTAAATGAGCTTAAAAAGCGCCTGAAAAGGTTACCCTGGTATTTTGGAAACTGAGTATGCACATTAGCTATTGTTCCGTGTGAGGCTCTTCCTTTGTTTAAAAAAACCCTCTGTTTGTAAAAAAAAAAAAAGTGTATTGAATTACTTACTTTTCCAAGCTTTCAAACAACAGTCTCCCAAAAGATCCATCAGAAAAGTCCAGTCCATACAGCTTCTACTGAACTCACCAACTTCATCTCTCTTACTTATCTCTATCCTTTTCAAGCGTGCCTGTTCTGAACCAGAAACAATTAGACTCCAGGCAACATTCCAGTGTTCTTACATGTGGGGCTACAACATCATATATTTTGTTTGCATGCATATACGTTAGGTTTAAATACTGGCTGACCACGAGTCACCAGAAGGCAGCAGTACCAGAGGAAACTACAGTAACATGAATGTCAAGAGAAGATCTCAATGAGACAGCAAATAACACTTCAGGAAACCAGTGTCTAGAAGCCAGTTAACTTTCACAAGAAGAAAGTTGATGATGTATTCAGAGGTCTCCTGGAACGCTCCTTCAGAAAACATCATTGCCTCTCAGACTGCTTTCCTCCTTTTGGTTGGACAGTCTTTTAAAGACTGCCAATTTATTTGCTTTTTCACTGAGGGCGATGGGGGGGGACTTCATAATTTCCCTTATTCTCTCCACTACCTTTCTTCTCCCAGCAATGAAACAATTGCTTTTATCATTCTGCACCTTCAACCACTGCAGGCCATTCCTTCAGAACCCTGATTATCTTTTTACTTAGTTACTTAAATTGGAAGTGACTGGTTTATTTACTGCTTTTTAAGGTTTCTTCCTATTAGCATGTGGTTTGTCCTAATAGGAATCTCTGCAATACATCCAATAATGTTTCATGTAACCCCTAAGGTACTAACTGAGACTTGAGTTCCAACTGGGATAACTATCTTTCGATCAACTGATTTTCAGCATGCTATGGGGTCATCTGCTCAAACAAATTGGTGAGGTCAAGGTCTTTTATTTCTGAGGGATGCCAAGCAGTTGAATATTGCACATACTGATGTGCTAGTGTTGCAACACCAGTGCAACCGATTCTCTTTTCTGGGTGATGTTCAGAGAGAGAGAGACATTAATTGTTCACTAGGTGGGCCTGGTCCCCGCAATGCAGTGCATCTGCATCTAGGTGCATTTATGTCTCACTCTGCTAACACAATGCTTGAAATTCTTCTCAGTAGATCAAGATCTGCATTTTAAAAGCAGGCAGAGATTCTAAAACGTTGGGGAAAGGTGTCATTTATTTCTATTAATAAAAAAAATCCCTCCCAATTTCTTCTTTTTATGGAAACCTAGTTAAGGGTAGGTTATAGGATGCTTTTAGCAATTGTGACAATTCCTCCTTCCAAAGGAAGAGCTGATCCTCCTAAAAATGAATGTGCTGAGATTTCTGCTTTTTAATTTTTTTTCTTTTCTTTTTTAGTCTGTTCATGACTCATATGGCATATCCTCAGAAATAATGGCCAACACTTCCCAAAGTCTTAAGTCCATTAAAGATAAGCCCCTAAAGGACTGGTTTTCACAAGTATTTAATGAGAGCTTTAATCATTGCATCATTTTCCCTATTATTCTGAGAGAAAGTTTCCATCTCTTTTTTTGCTATGTAAAATATATGAACAGATATACCCCAGGCTTAATATCAAAAGCACTTCACACTCCATACCACTGCTTGATATTTTAGTCCTATCTTGAGGCAATGAAATGGCTACTCCAGGCAACAGATGTTGGGTATTTATGAAAGAGCAGCAAACAACTATTTAATGTATTCATGAAGGCAAATTTATTTGTTTATTTATTTATAACAACTATTTATTTGCTATTCTTGTATTACTGTTCTGTCAGACAGTAGGGGTCATGAAATGTTCTGCCTTGGATACCAAACAAACCTGACTGGGCATGGCTAATATGTGCCCTTGGCTTGGTGGGGGGATACATGGGCACCATTTACTGCATCATATCTTGCAATGGCCTACATGAATTGTTGCCCACTGAATATTGACCACTGCAGCAGCAAATGTGGCTTTCGGCTTATGATCAACGCCTGTCCCTCTCAAAGCTAGTGTAGGCTGTACAACGATAATCTTTTACCTGGAGAGAATTATTCCCATGCCAGCCAATAACAAAAACTCCACTTTTCCCAGTGCTGTTCATTAATTTGAGAAAAACAGTGACTAGATCCCAAATAGGAGGGATGCCTGGAGATCTTTGCAAATTCCAGTATGAATGGACCTGATGTTCTTCTGCTCTGACAGGCAGATCGAAAATCACTTCTTTTTTTCCAGTTCCTAAATGTTCTGCTGCAAACCTTAGCTTGAAAGATACATCAAAATGTATTTAACACTGTGTATTTTGACATGGGCTGAGCAGAACTGAGCAGAGCAGTTGAGGACAGACTCTTTGGAGCTCATTCGTTCATAGGGTCGCCCTAAGTCAGAGGCAACTTGGTGGCACATAAGAACAAGAACAATTTTGATACGAATATTTCTAGAAACATGTTCTTTCATGGAAAATACATTTCAAAGTGTGTATTTAAAAGTCAAATGTTTATAAGGATTAACACAAATGCTTTTCAGATTAAATCAGAAACTGGATGGAATATTGCCATGAGTGAACATGATCATGGCCACGTCATAACTAGAGATGTGCAAGTCTTTCAGAAATATCCCATTTCTCATTTTTTTTCCTGATCTTAAGCCAATTTTGGCCTGATTCAGAAACATATTTTTAAAATGATGCACAAACACTCAAACGAATTTCTGTCCACATTTTCCAATGTCCACATTAATGCATGTATTGTTCAATGGTATGCTATTTTATCTTATACGATACCATGCTTTTGTACATAATTTCTAGTAAGACATATGCACAGCACCCTAAACACTGCACCATTATAGGGTTTATAGCAACAACAACAAAAACTATCATCGTCATTTTACCGAAGAACTACAATCACAAAAATATATAGGCAAGTACAAATCTCAGTAGGCTAGGCTACTTCATCTCGTTTATTGGTTTGGACGATGTGCATTACATACGTCGGTACAAAAATGAACTGAATGAATTCCCCCGACTCCATAATCAAGAGATAGCTCAAACCCATTGCCTCACAGCAGCCTTATCTCTTCCAGTCTAACTGACAATGCTCGTAATGACAGACGGTTGCTATGAAATTCTACATATGGCGATGCAAAACCCACTCCCAATCCATTTTAAATCTATACAAAAAATGAGAGGAAAATGTAATAAATCAGCTGTAAAATCAATCTTTCATTTATTTCATTGTGAGCTTGTCACTGAGTCTATTCTCTTCTTTATTTTATTCACTATCACAAAGGTGATGGCATATCAGCAACATTTCTAAAGCGGAACCTTTCAGTTTGCAGTAACTAAGAAAGCCAAGGTTCACTGAGTATGTAAATGCCTGTTCATTTGCAAAAACTAAAACAGTCAAGTGTCCTTAAGAGCCTTCTTTTTTGTTTTTAAACAATCCAACAATGAAGATACATTTAGTGAAGTTGATTTGTTTGCTCTGAGGTTTGGGAAAAAAAGGTCACATTCACCATTTATAATCTCAGCAGAAAGACTGGAGCCATCAATTCTCCGTTCTAATTCCCTATCTCATAACTGTCAGATTATGAAACTGCACACTGTAAGCCGCAGGAGTTTACAGAAAAACATCTCCTTATTCTCTTCTGCCACTTTAATCAGATGAATTAATAAAACAGGATTGAACATTCCCTATTCACTCCAAGAGTCTGGAGGAAAAAGAAATAGGACGTTACGTTCTCCAGATAGATGCTATTATTTTTTCAAGATAGCACACTGAAATCCACAGAGCACTCACTTAACAACCTCCTTCCTATCTTAGTCCCGGATTCTTCCATGTGTGACATCTTTCTGGGGCCATCATTTAATCATCTTTTGCCATATTCCCCGGGTCTCTGGCATTGGCAAGAATGTTTGCTTTTGGACTACAACTCCCAGAATCCCAGTGCCAGCAGAGCTCATGGAAGCTGCAGTCCAAAAAAACAAACATTTTGCATCTCTGGCTACCAGATTCTACCATAAAGGACACTGGTTCATAGAGGACAGGAAGAAATTTCAAGGGGGAGAGGTGGAGAAAGAAAAAGCTAGGAAATGCCCGGTGGAAGGACACAACCATGATGGAAAGTGGTGGCACCGATGGTAATGGAACTAGCAACCCCATTTGAAAGGGAGGCATTTCCTGGGGCAACCACACTGGCTAAGGAAGCTGTCTGCTTCCAGTGAAGGAGGAAGGGGAAAGGGCAAGGCTGAGGTGCCCTTAATACTCCAGGACAAAAGAGCAAGGAAAGGTGAAGGCAAGTGGCAGTGGGAACACTTGCCACCTGATGCTTGTTCACATATAGACACACATCAGCAGCCCATCCCTACTACCAGAGGTGACTTTTTGAGGCTACACCTCCTGGAATGTTTGGGTTTTAGAAACAGCCAGGCTAAGTTGGTGGAGAGAGTTGTTTGTGTGACCGAAGTGAGAGAGGATGGACTCTTCTTACTCCTGATTGCTTAACCATAACGGAGAGATTGGACTTATTAAGGCATTGATCTTCTGAGAGGTTGGACTTATTAAAGCATTGATCTATCCATCTGGATGTCATGAGAGGCCCGCAGCCTCTCTTCCTGTGGTGCTGGGGTGGGGTGGGGAACAAACTCCTCTTTTTTCAAACAAGACACAGCATCTCTAATGGAGCAAGTGACGAGGGGGAAGGAACTGCCTTCGAGACAAGGTTAAAAGGAAAAGGAAGTCCTTTAAACTGCTTGTGTTCCTTCACTTCTGCATCACTATAAAATCGTAGAATTCCCCAACCAGCGTGACCCTTGCTTGGGTTTGATGTTAAAGGGGTGCTGGGGAAGTAGAAGGATTTTAAAAAATCAAAAAGGAGGTAAAATGTTTGGGAGCCCCTGATGTAGCTGCTCTCCATTTCTCTATAGTCTCCTCCTGTGGGTGTGGGCAAAGATAACATATTTTTTCCATCGGCTTGAGAAAACTGCACTAATTATTTGGGTTTTTCCCTTGCGTGGCTTTAGTAAGTTTTTGGCAGAGAAGGAAGAATCGTGTGGGGAAAATACAGTGGCAGTTGTTGTTTAAGGTTGTCCCCCCTCACAGGGAACAACCATTGACTTATGCAGAAATGCCATTTCTACTTGTGTTTTAAACTGTCCAAGATGTCAAACATGAACTTTGCATCACGTTTTCTAGTTTCCCCCAGGCTCCAAAGAAATGATCCGCTTGATGTTATTATTGAAAACAATTATAAATTTCAGAAGCAAGCATTCAATTCTTTAGTTATAGAGATGTATTTTGAATAAGGCCATCAAGGGGCAGATGGTCAACACCCATGTGACAGATCCTACCCGTAGGACCCAAGGATTCCTTCCTTTTAAGACGTAATGAAAAAGAAAGGTTAATCAGGCACATTGCATTAAGCCTTCAGAAAACATGCTATCTTGAGGGGACATGTTTAGCACACAAAATGGGCCTCAGCTCCCATAATATACAGCTACTGCTGCATTAATACATGAGGGTGGCAGCAAGCTGTGCAATTACACCTGCAGAATTTAGTTTGCAGCTACCATTCTGACACAGAAAGCTAACAACAAAAATTAGAATAAATGCAACTGTACACAATAACAAGTTGACTATACGAAGAGGTGGGGGAAAGAGGTTGGAAAGCAAATTAAAAGAAACAGTGTCATCGGAGCTACCAACATGAATCTGACCCAACTCCGGGAGGCAGTGGAAGACAGGAAAGGCCTGGTGTGCTCTGGTCCATGGGGTCACGAAGAGTCGGACACGACTTAACAACTAAACAACAACAAAATTGGAAGAACAGCTTGATCTTGCATATCAGCCTTTTTCATCTTGGTACCCTCTGGTAGACTACAACAATCATCATTCCCAGTTAGCACAATCATTATGGTCCAACATATTTGGAGGACACCAGGTTGAAAAAAGTTGCTACATGGTTCAAGAAGAAGTGAATCCCAAGATGCTCACAAATAAGTGTCCATTGGCTTGCAGTTGGAGAATTCCCAGACAATGCCAAGGCAAGGAGGAGTTTTGAAGGGGACAAGTTCAATAATCTGTGGTAATTGCTGACAATACGAAGGAGCGTATGAGTACAGACCCAACTACATATTACATGCATGCCTATAATTTAGTTTTGTTGATTTTAGTATTTGGATAGATTACCAGGAGAACCTGAATTAAAATAAAATGCTGACTATGAACTGGGGAAGAGGTGCGTAGGTGGGAATCAACTGACTTTTTTTACTTCTACAAGGTTCTTCCCACAAGTTCATTTCAACCCATTTCTACATTGGTTTGTGGGCATTTTATGGAAGATCTGTGCCAAAGTTCACAGGTTTTCCAAGCTATTCCCCAAATTTTTTTTGCATATGGTTCACCTTTGTTCTCTCTGGGGCACATTTTCATCTTAAAACACCATTACAGAACCTGTAAAAACACAAAACCTAAAGGATTAATTGTTAGTATTGCCACATTTTGAAAATGCATATCAGTCTGGTTCATAATAAAATTCAATTCAAACAAATACAGTCATATATTTGATTTAATTTATTATGAACCATATCCCTAATCTTTTCCCCACTAACTTTTTTGTATATACAGGAATTCTCATCCCTCATTCTTCCAGCTGCTTCTTCCCATTACTCAGAAGAAAATATATGGGTTTGTGTGGGAGAAAATGTCTGACAGAGTTAACTCCTTATTAGTCTAATCTACATAAATACCTAGCTGCCCAGGACTACTTTTCATTAAAAAGTAACAAATACTGGGGTTAAGTTACACATACAGTGTATTAAGATATAGTTTGAGCTCAGAGATGCTGCTCTCATGCCTATTTTTAAAACTATTTGCAGAAAATACATTCAAAGTATCCTTGAAAGGTAAAAAAAAAAAAAAGATGCAACATGTACTCATAAAACCCACATGGGTCATACAAGAATCCTCATGATGAAATCAGGTAACTCTTGAGTTCATACTGTATAACATGGAAAATGCTGCACAGATAGAAGTCACAGCTTCTTCCTATTTTCTCTAGTGGCAAAAATCTGTGACCCCAAATCAGTTAGTTTTAAAAAAGCTGGATGTACACTCCCTCCCTCTCTCTTTTAATGAAGATGACACCAAAATGATGGTATCCACAACTACTTTTAGAGTTTTAATTAATTTTCTGTTTTGAAAAATAAAAACAGGAATCAGGAGAAAAGCAGTAGCCTCTAAAATTAAATGTAAATTACTGATAATTTAGGACTCTGAACAGGAAGGATGGAACAAAACAAAAAACGACATTAAAAAAAGTCAAATTTGACAGAGCTGGAAGGAAGTGGCACTGATTCATCCTTTGACTAGGAACAGCACTGACACAAACCTGTGGATATCAGAATATGTTTCAGATCTCATCTGCTATTTGGCAGTAAGAGAATGCAATCAGTGCCAGCAGTTTTTATTTTAGTGATATCAACTGCTTGTTATAGCAGTTATGCTTCTAAGCAAATATCTCTCCTAAAATATGATTGACTTGAGCAAAGTCAGTTGGTTGTATACCAAGGCAGCTACCACCATCCAGACTGTATGGGAATGGCTGTAGTTAAAACAGCAGAACAGGCAACTACTGTACAGTACTTATTTTATGGTTTAGTTTGCATATTTAATGACATGCAGTTTACCAAGTAGCTCTTACAAAAATAAAATATAAATAACGGATTAACATAAGCGAATAATCTTGAGGTATTGGTTGGATTGAAGGAAATATGTTGCCATATTTTTTTGTTAGAATTCAAATAAGAACAATTTGTAAACAGTGCTTCTCAACACAAACTCTGTCAGCCTCACCTACTGAGAGACTTCTACAGCAGCTGCCATCTTAGTTCTCACTGGGCCGCAATGAGCAGCCACCGATCAAGGAGGGGCTGCATTATTTTACTGTCCCAGAGCAAAGGGCAACATGACACATCTCTTTCAGACAGAGGTCGATCAGACAAAACTGGCAAAAGGGGCTGTCTCATCTACTACACCCAAGGGCAATGAGCTAGCTGATAGAACACTAGGAAAGCCACACACCACACATTTCGTCTTCCAGGTCTGTATCTTCCTCACTGACCCAGCTAGCTGTTGCCTTCCAGCATCCACCACCCCTGGAAGAAATTACTCCCCCCTGCCTTACCCTTCCAGTCTCCACACTACAACCCATCATGGTAGTGGAACACACTTTTACCATCTCACATGCCTCCCGACTCTAAGCCAACAAGTGTAACTAAATTTCATTCACTCATTTAGATCCATGCTAAGCAGCTCACAAAGCACTTCCCCAAGAGCCGTCTACTTTATTGTTCTTGTGGGATCCTGTAGCTTAATATAAAGGCAGAACAAATGCAGCTAAGCAGAGTAAGAGAGGAAGTTAAAGGGTCAACATTAATCAATGCTATTTGGTGCAAAATTCCACTCAAGGACTTAGAAGCACAACTAAGATGGTATTAATGAGGCCAATGTCCAGGGCTCTTCCACTGTAGCAAGAATCTAACTATAGCTACTGAAGTACAGGCATGGTTCTGCTTACCTGTTCATGGTACTCAATCCCCATGCTAAGTGTATTGATTAGGATAGCAATCATGATCCCACGGCCAAAATACTTGCTATCTACAATCTTCCGGAATGTCTCACAAATCACTCTCCAGAAGGCTAGAAGTTTCAAAGCTTTTCTTCCCTGGGCTTTCCAACGCTTAGGGTCTCTCTGATCAGCATAGTGAGCATCCTGGGTGAATTCATACACTCCATCGCTGTCAGAGTCTCCTGTCTCGTTATCTGTTTGCTCTGGTTTGTTAGCCAAGGTCTTGATGCAGTAGGGGCAGCTATCTGGATTGGAAGGACTGTCAGATTTCCCACCCTGGCTGGAAATCTTGCAGGAACTTTGGCAAGGACCTGAAAGAAAGACAAACAATCCCTATTAATGCGTCACAGACACGTTGTTCCTTATAGACAACCAAATGCCCTGAGGGGCACAACCAAACCAACTGAAAATTGCAATTTCCCCTTGTAGCTTTTTCCAAGGACAACCTCAATATTTCTATATCAAAAGTCTCTGTCTATCCTTTTTAATAAAGTGTTACTTAGAAACTAATCAGAAGATGGGCCACTGGGAGGTTGTGTGTATTATTATTATTATTATTATTATTATTATTATTATTATTATTATTATTATTATTATTATTATTATTATTATTATTATTATTATTATTATTATTATTATTATTATTATTATTATTATTATTATTATTATTATTATTATTATTGCTCCCAGAATTCTATCTGGGGAATTGCTGAAGAATTTTGGGAATTCCAGCCCACAGACAGATACTTACATTTCATTCACCTGGCCCAAGGCCTACCTCAGGCCTTACTTCCTATTCGAAAAGGAAACTGCCCTGGTGCAATCCAGGGAAGCCTAGGGCTTTGTAGGAAGTGTAGGCTCACTGCCCATTAGGCGCTACAGAAGTCACCTACCAAAGAATTACACCTTCCACAAAGACATAGACCTTCCAGGAATCACCAAGTCGGTTTTCTTTTTGCATAGGAAGCAATGTCTGGGGTAGGCCTCAGTCCTGGTGAGTGACATGTAGATCACTATCTATGGGCTGGAACTCCCAAAATTCTGCCTGGGGAATTTTGAGAAAATTCATGGAGTTTATTTATTTATTTAAATGTTGGAATTGGGTTTTTTTAAAATATCTTTTACTTTTCTGAAAACTATGTTTTTGACCATTCACCAAATCGTAACAATGCCCAAATATACCTCAAAATGTACTAAGATGCCCTTTTTGAGAAGGTTTGCTGGATAATTTTGAGGCTGAGCCAAAAAAAAAGTGTGTATGTGTGCGCACACACAAGTGATAGCCGTCCACTGCCAAGAGTTTGCAGCCGCTTCATTAAACATTTGGTCATTAAAGTAGAAGAGAAAGCAATCAGCGCTTCTGGCATCTGGAATACGAGGAGCTGTACTAATCAAAGG
This sequence comes from Pogona vitticeps, assembly GCF_051106095.1. Lineage (NCBI taxonomy): Eukaryota > Metazoa > Chordata > Lepidosauria > Squamata > Agamidae > Pogona > Pogona vitticeps. The sequence continues at coordinate 138,005,158 of NC_135784.1, read as the reverse complement.
GCAGCACCACAGCCAGCAAACTACTTGTGGACTCCTGTGGTTTGCTGATACTTCAGCATTAACACAGTTTTTCTTAAAATAATTCTGAAATCATTTTGGTTTTCAGTGGCTGATCCAGGTGGCAGATGGTTCTCTTCCACAGGCTCCCCAATAGAAAATAAGGGCAAGAAGAGTCTCATATTGGTCTGGGCTGCAACAGAATGAAGAGTTTGTCTCTAGAAGATACTTTGAACACAACTACAATGTTAATCATATTCTGAACCTAGCAAGATAAGCTTGGCTTACTTGGGTTGTCCTCTTTTATAAAGCGGGCCTTAAGACTTTGGCTGCCTGGCCCTATCTCTCATCCAGAAAGTTTCCCTTGCTTAGAGCACTTGCAATATATATGCAGAACTGGATCTTATGAAAAGTGCTTTGCAAAGGAATAATATAGATCAGTTTAGTGAAAACTATTATAGTACACTTTTAGCCTTTTGTTTCTGTTTATATGATTTTCTTGGCAAAGATACTGGAATGGCTTGCCAGTTCCTGCTCCAGAGAAGACTCCATGGAAAAGACCCTGATGTTGGGAAAGTGTGAAGGCAACGGGAGAAGGGGATGTCAAAGGATGAGATGGTTGGACAGTGTCATCGAAGCTACCAGCATGAATTTGTCCAGGAGGCAGTGGAAGACAGGAGGGCCTGGTGTGCTCTGGTCCATGGGGTCACGAAGAGTCGGACATGACTTAACAACTAAACAACAACAACAACATTATAGTACACTTACGGTCATCTTGTTCATGCATTATAGAGAAAATACAGAAATGTGTAACACATGGGAATATTACCATACCTCTAGGTAAGGAAAAAAGCAAGTAAGGTATTGTGATACAGCTATATATAATTATGCAGGATGTGGGGGAAGGGAAGTAGATAAGAGAAGAGTTTCTTCTCTCATAATAGCTAGAATCTATAACCATCCACTGAATGATTCAGGACAGATAAAAAGAAGCACTTTTTCTCACAATGCATGGTTCAAATGTGACTTCACTTGAAAGGCAAAAATAAAACCAGACAAAGCCAAGCCATCCCAAAATTAAGTCTCAGTTTTCTCCTAGATCTTTACTGATGAATAGCTAATGTATGTCATAGTTCTGAACTCTAAAACAAAAACTCACTGAATCGTCCAGGTATCATCATTTTACCTCAACCCGTATTTTTTCAATCACAGTCCAGATGGAATAGCCAAGACGAGGGAGATTAATCTCTCAGCCTTAAAACTTACCAGTGCTCTGTGTCTCCAGTATTTTTTGCATTGGACTATAAGGTCCTGGTGGGATGTTCAGGTTCATCAGGGTGCTAGTCCCAGGGTTCAAAGTGAGTTCTCCTAAACCCTTTTCCTTCAGTAGCTCATGGGAGCTACCTGGGCGCACAGTAGGATACACCTTGGTGCCAACCAGAGTCCTGGGAAGCACCTCTGGTCCAGGTAAGCTGAGACCAGGCTGAGAGAGAGATGATCTGCAGTGAATGGGCTCAAAATGACAGTCCGCATGGTAGATGCTGTGAACCGATTCAGTGTTGCTGGAAGCCGCATGAGGATTGGCTGTTGGCGGGAGCATCAGCCGATTGGCACCATTATGAAGTGAGCTGGTGTCAACATCACTAATTTCAGGACTGGCACGAGGTGCCTGTAGGCTACCATTCCCCAGATGATAGTGGTGGTGATGGTGATGATGATGGTGAATGAGGTGATGCACGGATGACCTTTTCCGTGGCAGATGCTTGCACGACTGTCTCTCAACACTGCTCTTGCTTCCAGGGCTGGAGAGAAGTCCCATTTTCACCCCTGCCATCTGATAGACTTCCACTAGTTGTTTGGTGGCCTTACGAAGGACGTGCACAAGATACTTGAGGAGCTCATCATAGCAGCTTCCAGGTTCCGAAAAGCTAGCCAGCGTGCTTGCATTGGAGAGGTAGCGGATCCTCTGCTCCTTCATCAGTTGACTTTCCCGCTGCTTGGTCTCTGAGAACTGAGTTGCAATGACCACTAAGCAGAGGTTTATCATGAAGAAAGAGCCCACCTAAAAAGGAAAGAAGGGTATATGATCAGCCCCAAAACTACAAACCACAAGGAGGTGACCAGGAACACATGTGTCCGAGAAAGTACAGTACAGGGTTTTGACAATGTCTTTCTGAAACAAATGCCAGAACTCTAAACAACTGTGTGTGTGTGTGTGTGTGTGTGTGTGTCAGGAACCCTACATGAAACTCCTGAACTTTTAATCTTAGGTGATCCAGACTGGATCCAGAATGTCAGTTCCATATTTTACATTTCTACACAGAAGTAGGCATCACTCAGTTCAATAGATCTTTCTTTCAAATGAGATTGCAATTCCTTAGTTTCTTCTGAAAACAATAGGAATGATGTCAAAGCTTGCTTGTCTCAGTAACTTCAATGGGACACAAGTTAATCTCTGTCTTCACTCTCAGCCTGTATTCCCTCCCCATCATGCTGCATGCAGGTTTGTAAAAAAGCTTCCCACTGTCTCTAGTAAGTGTAGATAGCAGATCATGATTGTTCTCCTTCAAAGAAAGAAAACTAGCCCCTATAAATACCTCTGAAAAACACACTGCAGACCAACAAGACAACCTTGGTTCTATATTGGGTGTGTGAGTGGGCCACAATCTCCTTGCCATCACTACCACTGCCACTGCCCTTTCACTTGCCCTCGCCTTCTGAAGCCAGCCTGCACTGCTCACTCTTCAAACACACCCAGGACACCCAGGTGAACAAACCGTGATGTCAAGCAGAAGCAGCATGGTCAGGATACATAGGATCCAGCAGCAGGGTGGGGTGGGGAGCTACTGTGTGGCTAGCCCTCCATCAAGGCAAACCCCTCTCCCATATTATACGAAGAGGTAGGTAAACCACAGGTCTGAAAGTCACTCAAGGAGCCTGCACTTAAAAAAAAAAAAATCAGCATGGGAAACAGCTCACAACAAATACTGGTTTTGTGCTGAGACTGGGAAAGTTACTATTTTTCGCTCCATAAGACGCACCTTTCCATAAGACGCACCAAATTTTTAGGAGAAGAAAACAGGAAAAAAATTATCTGCTTTCTTCTCCTAAAACTTGGTGAGCCTTATGGAGAGGTCCATCTTATGGAACACACCCTAGGGTCCTAGGGTGTGTTCCAGGACCCTTTGGAGCCTCCCCCTGCCTCCCTCGGGGGCCAGAGGGGGTGAAATCGCCAGCTTCTGGGGCTCTTCTGAAGTTTCCCAAGCCTCAGAAGAGCCCCCAAAGGTGGCGGTTTCATCCCCTCTGGCCCCCAGGGGAGGCAGGGTCAGTCTCCAAAGAGTCCTAGGGTGTGTTCTAGGACCCTTTGGAGACTCACCCTGCCTCCCTCAGGGGCCAGAGGGGGCAAAATCGCCACCTTCTGGGGCTCTTCTGAGGCTTCCCAAGCCTCAAAAGAGCCCCAGAAGGTGGCGATTTTGCCCCTTCTGGCCCCCGGGGGAGGCAGGGTGAGTCTCCAAAGGGTCCTAGAACACACCCTAGGACCCTTTGGAGACTCACCCTGCCTCCCCCGGGCGACAGAGGGGGCAAAATAGGCAGCTTCCAGGACCTTTTCTGAGCCTTTCCAGGCTCAGAAAAGGTCCTGGAAGCTCCCGATTTTGCCCCCGCTGTCCTCGTGGGGGTGGGGTGGGGGGGAGCCTGGCAAGGGTCCTGGGAGGCTCCCTTGGACCCTTGCCACATTCCCCCACCCCCCCATGGGGCCAGGGGGGGTGAATTCGCCAGCTTCTGGGAGTGTTTGGAGGCTCCCCAAGCCTCCAAACACTCCCAGAAGCTGGCGATTTTACCCCCCCCCGCCCCGTGGGGGGGTGGGGGGAGGGTGGCAAGGGTCCAATTGAGGCTCCCTTGGACCCTTGCCACCCTCCCCCCCACCCCCCACAGAGCGGGGGGGGGTTTAAAATCGCCAGCTTCTGAGAGTGCTTGGAGGCTTATCAAGCTTCCAAACACCCCCAGAACCTGGCGATTTCGCCAGGGCTGGCCCCGCGGGGGGGTGGGGGGAGGGTGGCAAGGGTCCTGGAAGGCTCCCTTGGACCCTTGCCACCCTCCACCCACCCCCCCATGGGACCGGGGGGGGGTAAAATCGCCAGCTTCTGGGAGTGTTTTGAGGCTTGGGAAGCCTCCAAACACCCCCAGAACCTGGCGATTTTGCCAGTGCTGGCCCGTGCGTGGGTGGGAGGAGCGTCGCAAGGATCTGAGTGAGCTTCCAGGACCCTTGCGACGTTCCCCCCACCTGGAAGCTGGCGATTTCGCCGGTGCTGGCCCCGTGGGGGGGTGGGGGAGCCTCGCAAGGGTCCTGGAAGGCTCACCCGGACCCTTGCGACGCTCCCCCCCACGGGGCCAGCAGCGACGAAATTGCTGCATTCACACCATTAGACGCACTGACTTCCCCACCCACATTTTGGAGGGGGGAAAGTGCGTCTTATGGTGCAAAAAATACGGTACCTTTTTTTGGATTGAAAAAATTATTTGGGATTGAAAAAATTCTCCATTTTTTTGGCCCCTGGCTACATCACCTCGGAAAACCCACGAGCTGTAGCCCCAAACAGTAACTCTCCCCATTCGGGATTCTGGCAATAGTGTCAAACGCATTCCTGGTCAAGCACTGCTGCCACCGCTGCCTGCCGTGACTCACCCCGTCCTGCCTCCCTTTCTTCCACACCAAAACCTCTCAAGCTTCCCCACCTCAGGGACTCCTACTCTTCAGCTCCATGGATGGCAGGATGGTATCACAGCTCCAAGTAGAATAGGGATTTATTCTCATTTAAAAGGGTTTCTTTGATTTTTTGCTTCTTGGTAGTCTGTGCTTATAATTATCACAATTAAGCAGCCTTCCTCCCCTTTTCTGGGTATGTGTGTGCATGTATTCACTGGAAACCTTTTCATGGCAGATTCTTACAGAGGAGCTGGCAGCTTTTGTGAACAGATCTTCTTTGTTAGCTGGAATTGCAGGGATGTTCCTACCCAACAACAGCAGCTGTCTGCAGCCAAAGATTTGATAATTTACTCTGGAACAGGCTTTTCATTAGGCTGCATTTTTAGTAGATTATGATCATTATTCAGTCTGAATGTTTTGAAAAACAGCCAATAAGCAGTCCTTCTCTCCTGGCTACTTTAAACCGACAGGATGCACTCTGCATTCATGCCATCTCAGCAGCAGAAAGACGCTGATTCACCTTGCTTGGTGTTGCTGTCTTTGTGGATGCCCTGAGGCTGCACAGCTGAACTCTGTCCAGCTGTGGGAGGTGGGTGGGGGGAATATATGTAAATCTAGCTTAAGTATGAGGATAGCAGGGAGTGGCCCATGCAATGCAGGTCATCTAACTTAAGACCATATCTTTGGGCTCTGACCCCAAAGCCAGTATGCTTGACAGACTACTGTAAGGCAGAGTTTCATGTCACCCATGCTTCAGGAAACATTTTATATGTGGTAGGTGTTTCATTGATGATGGTGATGATAGTGGTGGTAATGATGATGATGATGATAGTCGTAAGAGTGATCAAGATAATAATGCTGTATTAATTTTAATAAATACATGTCCAGATAACCTACTGTTAAGACCCAAGTCAGCCCAACCCTATCTAGATGGGAGGGGTGGATAGCGATTGCCCCCATGTCTCTGGCACCTCGCCTGCTCTGGCCAGTCCCCAGACATTAAACAAAATGTGTGGCTTGTTCCCTTTCTCCCTCCTCCTCCATGGCTCTGCTTCCTAAGTCTCCAGAGTCCTCTGTTAGGGACTAAGTGGGAGCTACAGAGCATGTGTGATGGCTCTGCATCTTCCGAACTTGGGAGACACTCAGAAGGCAGGAGAGGTGGCCAGAGAAAGCAAGAGGATGGGAAGAAACAACCTCCATGCTCCTCCCAGGCGGACCTACTCAGGTGTCCTTTGCCAGAGCAGAACCCAGAACTTTTAGGAGTTTTATTTCAGGAAGCGTAAAGGGGATGAGCCTCAGGATGCCCACAGCCAGTCTTGATTAGCTTTAACAAATAAAGAACATAAATTGCTCCAGTGTCTGCCTTGTACAGGAGACAGCATGCTGAGGAGGGAGGGGTGACGGTGAAAGAAATATAGAATGGGGAGGGAACCAAGGGAACCATGCTTTCTACATGTGGGATTGGGGACAGTTTGTGAATTTTCTGGGTACTGGGCATGTCTTCTCTGTGTATGTTTTGGGATGTGTGTGTGGTTCGGGAAGAACTTCCTTTTGGGGGTTAAGGGTGGAGTGCATGTGCATTTTTCAGGGAAGTGACTGTATATATGCATGCCTTCTGGGGTGGGGGAGCTTCTCCCACGTTTCAAATAAACAAATTATTCTTTCATCTAGCCTCCTTGAATGTTACCTGCCATGCTGTACACCCTTTCTTTCCCCACATACTTGCTTTATATAGATATTGGGGCAGGGAGGGGAAAAATCATTGTTATATTTTAAATCGTTTTATTTTATATGTTGTACGCCGCCCAGAGTAGTCTATTGACTAGATGGGCGGGATATCAATCAATCAATCAATCAATCAATCAATCAATCAATCAATCAATCAATCAATCAATCAATCAATCAATCAATCAATCAATCAATCAATCAATCAATAGAAATGTAGAAGATTCTGGTATGCATGCAGTAAGAACTGTGGGATAGCTCAGTGGCTTAGGTATTTGGCTGCTATGCCAGAGGTTAGGAGTTCGATCCCCCACTGTGCCTCCTTGACACGGGCTGGACTCGATGATCCATAGGATCCTTTCCAGCTCTGCAGTTCTAAGATTATATTATATTAAAGGAAATATATGGGTGACTTAAGGCCACAACAGAACCATGGCTTGTCAATAGGCTTTATGAGCAAAAGATCCAAGAGGGAATCAAACCATCATCTTTTTCTTTTGATTGATTGATTGATTGATTGGTTACTGCAGATCAAACTTTAAGGTCAGTAAGCACCAGCCATATGTGTAGTGTAGTGGGGAAATTTCCCCCAGAGCTGCTTCTCTCTCTAGCAATATCAGTATTCAATTTTTTAAACAATGAGAATTAAAAACATGGCGGATTTGAGAAGGAATATGCAGAAGCTTCTGTCACTGACAACAAGTAGTGTAAGTTCATCACTTCCTTGCTTGCATGCTAATATCTCTATTTTAGAATACTTTTGAACTAGATCTATTGCTAGGAGGAGACCAACTCCCTCCAGTTCAGTTTTCTACTATGTATTCCAATCTCCTTCCTACAAGATGCTTTTCTAGCCCATTTCCCTCTTCCTGGTGACATGTGTGTATTCATGGTTGCCAGAAAGATTGGAGAGAGAACTCACAATGATCAGGAGAATGAAATAGATGAAGTTGTAGAAGGAATGGGCATCCATGACGAAGTACATGATATCCACCCAGCCCTCCAGAGTGATGACCTGGGAGAAAGCAAAAGGAAAGGATGATTAGCTTGTCTCAGAGGATACAGGTCTGTAAAGAAGAAGGAGGAGAGTCACACTGCTATGGACACCCAAGGTGATACAGCAGTTCATGGGATTATCTCGCAAAATAGAGGCAACAAAGAACACGCACCAATACAGCAACTTCAATAAGGAAATCCAGTAATTATCATTCTTAGCATACTTTGGCTGTGCTTATAGGCAGGGTCCAAACATTCTTTGAGGGGCAGGCAGACTGGTAAAATGTAACACAGCCCCCCTCCCCCGACCCACCAGTCCTCTATCCCATTCATGTCCTCCGGCATGATCTCCAGTTCACCTCAATATCTTCTTCACAGTAACATGGATTTAGCCTGGGATAGCTCCGTTTGGAACCTCCAGGCCCCAGTACAGTCTACTCTTTCTCCTGACAGGGTAGGACAACTAGAGTACAATAGCCTAAGGAAAAATATCACCATCTAAGGAGATGCTGGATAAACAATTATAGGCATCTGTTCTTGACTGGAAGAAGATATGCCAATCTTATTATTCATTTTTGGTCCTCTGTTAGTAATAGAAAGCTTAAGAAAGTACAATAAATTGATATAGCCTCAGGAACTGAGGCTGGTCAAAAAGTGGTTTATAAAAGTTTAGTACTTGTATTTATCTGAATTTAGCATGTACTTAGCATAGGTCCACAGGGAAGACAACAACAGGGGAATTCAACCTGTGATCCTTCTTCCATTATTGTAATGAAATATGGGCTGTTTTGGAGCAAGACTGAATGTTGCTCTAAGTTTCCTCATTACTGAAGGACAGCCTATGGGCAGAGTGAGCTGGCCACATAAATCCCATTGTTCACCTGAAATATCGCAATCCACGCATATCCAATGTTATCAAAATTGATTGCTCCTTTGAAAGGGTTGTGTTCCCCAGCAGAACAGTTTGTATAGTACTGGTTCCAGTTGACACAAGAAGTATTACTGGTGTCATTGTAGGAATAATAGTCCAGTGTACATTCCAGTCCTTCTTCCCTTCGTTTGGGGATACTGCGACAGTAGCGCATCCCGTTCTCCCGGGGCTGGGAGCAGATGAAAGGGCTCTCGTCTTCATTCTCTGTCTGGTAGTACGGTTCCAAGTCGACTGTGTAAGGGCTTAAACAGAGCAAAGATGTGGCAGGTTATACATACAAGATCATGAAAGTGATGACAGAACCAAATAAGGGGCTGTTACTATTTACATTATGAGAAATCGGGGCAGCACAATGCCATTAGCAGTCAGCCTAAAATCTAACAAGAGAGAAGGATGTATTCCTGTAACCAGCAGGGTAGCCTATGAAACTCATGATCCTGAGATGTTCCATAAGACTGTAGGATAATTGGGTTGAGACAAGACAATTAGACAAATTAATTGAGGATAGGACCATTTTTATTGTCCGAGAGTAGAATTTCATTTTTTTAAGATAGCTCTAAATTGATGATGTTTTGAAGTTCAAAATGGACGTCGGATAACATAGCACTCAAAAATGCCCTATTTTTTTCCTTGAACAATTTTATCTTAACTACCAGGAATTGGCCGTCATCAGAGATAGGCTATGCGGCTGGATGGACCACCTTTACTGACCTCTATACAGCAATAATTACATCTTTGTGAGTCGCATAGAATATCTAAGTTATTCGAGACAGGCAGGATCCAGAAACTATCTGGGGCTGGATAATTATTAGGGTATATCAATGAAAAGGGAAAAAATGCCCAAAGCCCCAGCTCTTAGAAACTTGGCAAAAGGGTGCAAATCAATAGGTGACTGCTGATTCTAAATATGCCTGCTTGAATTGAATTGTTGCTGAATCGTGAAAGATTATTGACTCCAGGCTTTGCAACTGTAAAACTAGTATTGTTCTTTGAAAATAAATAATTTCCTCCCTATACCTCACAGATGACATACCTCCACAAGTTGGAGCATACTGCTGCAAAGCAAGAGGCTGTGAGTGCAAAACCCCATTGTACCTTCCAGGTGATGAACCAGCCAAGATCACCTGGAGTGTGGTAGCTGAGGGGGTGAGAGGCCCTGCCAGTGGTCTGGCTTTGGTCAGGCTGCATAATTCCAGACCATCACCAAAAGGAGGGGCTGATAAACCACTTCTGAGTACTCTATAGGTACTGTACCTACAAAACCCTATGAGAGTCGCCATAAGTTGGAATCAATTTAAGAGTACATGATTTATATATATATATCTAAATTTCTCTTATCTAGTTTTCTCAGTTAAACATCACTCCATTGAATTAAATGTCCCATATCCCTTTCTAGAGTTAAGGTAGACACCTGTCTGGTTTTAAACTACTGCAGCATTTTCCCCTTATACTGTTGGGAGAATTAAAAAGGGAAAAGGAAAGGAAAAAGAGAGAGGAGGAAAAAGGCAGGATATTGTGGCAGCTGAAAAACTAATAAATGTATTTCAATGTGAGCTTTTCTGGATCAAAATCCACTTCTTTGGCCACAATAAGTATAGATCTTGCCTTCATATCCCTATAATGGATGACCAAGTGACAATACAGTTATGTGAGGGGGTCAGCACCAGCACCCCTTCTGGGCCATCTGCCCTTGCCCCACACCCCTCTGAAAGCCATAGTCGTGCAGATGCTCGGATGTCTTAGGAAAGCTGGGAAGAACAAAGCCCAAGTGTCTTCAGGGAGCCAGGACAAGTGGAACAGCTGGAAAGGAAGTTTCATCGAGGGGGTTAAAGGAGGGTGGGGGCAAAGGCTCATGGTCCTCCCAAAGAGGGTCCAGCTGAGAAAGAGGAGACCTGGGGGAGTCTATGGAAGAGGAGCTGAAGCTCATCCACTGAGTTACTGGGAGGGGTGACTTGGGAGCAGGACGATAACCCTGAACAAGAGCCTGCCAGCAGCATCTCAGTTGCTATAGGTAAAGGCTGGGGAAAAGGGATGTTCTTTACTCCAGCCCCAGCAAAGGCTCCAACTCCACCAGCTTCATGGCATCCAAGATGCCTGAAGGGTCCTGCACAGCCCTCCCCCACTCAACTAAGGGGCTGATAGTGGAAATGCCAGTGCAAGAAGAGGAAGGAGAAATTGCTGAAGAGCAGGAGGGCCACCAGTACTTTCCAGCCAGCACGATACCCACTCCCAGACTGGGCTTGTTTATTGTGAGGACTTCATTGGCTATAATGACAGGAACTAAAGCCAATACCGAACTGGCTAAAGAACCCATTCCAATAAAAAGCAATCTCACCAGCAACCTGGAGCAGATGGAATTATTGGAGGGGCTGGCTTCCCAAGATAACAGACAGCATCCAATTGTTGGTTAACACATGAATGAGGCTATTATGCTATCAATTAAGTCGAAACATGTAAAAGCAGCAAGGCACAAACTATCCCATTTTAAAACCTCTCAGACAGCCAATCACTAAGGAAAAGCCTTTTTGAAGAGAAAGGTTATTGCCTGTTTGCAGACAACAAAGATGGGACCAGTCTGGCCTTCCATGGGAAGGAGTTTCAGAATCTGGGAGCAACAACAGACATAGGCCCTCTCCCCTGCCCCTATCAAACTCCTATGTGATAGATGGTAGGACTGAGAGAAAGGCCTCCCTGATGACTTTAAAACTAAGGTGGGGTCATAAAGGCAGTGGTTAAACTGCTGTCCTGCAGCCAAAACTGTGCTAACTACCCGGGTTCAATCCCAGGTAGCCGGCTCAAGGTTGACTCAGCCTTCTATCCTTCCGAGGTCAGTAAAATGAGTACCCAGCTCGCTGGGGGGGCAATGTGTAGCCTGCATAATTAACTTGTAAACCACCCAGAGAGTGCTTGAAGCGCTATGGGGTGGTATATAAGCAGCATGCTTTGCTTTTGCTTTGCAAGCTAGTTAGGACTTTATACATTAAAACCAGCACCTTTAATTATGCCCAGTAATGGACCAGCAGCCAGTGGAGCTGCTGTAGGGATTGAAGGTGGAGCCGTCAGTGTTTGCTCTGTGTCCGAGCTATAGCACTTCCCAAATGCGATACCTGGTAGTGTTTCATGCAAATACTGTACTGGCCTAAACCAGATTAGCTTCCAGTTATATCAAACAAAGCTGGACATCTTCAAAGTGGCATGCTAGTAATACTGTCAATGTGCATTTTCAAATGTTGGGGTATTTAGATGCATTACAATGTGAAACCCAAACTTAACAGAGTGTTTTTCAAACTTGAAGAAGGCCCTACAGTGGGCAGGAGTTGTGGGCCTCACAACGTCCCATCGCATGACAAGCACCGTTTCCGTTTTCTCGTGTTCTTGACATTGGAAATAAAAATTATTGCACATGATGCTTCTAGTTAAGGAGCCACCTCAAGACACTCATTCTGATATGGAAAGAGAAGGGCATTCTGGCTTGTTGAATATTAGCATCCTCCCTCCTCAAGAGATGGCTACTTCACTAATGCCAGTGAGGATCAGGGTAAAGCTTACAAAGCTCTATTTAAGACAAGTTCATCTAAGTTAATTCCTGAGGTATTGCTTTTAATACCATTAAAAGCTTAGCTACATGCCCCTCCCCTGTGTTCTGGTTCAATTATATCACACTCAAACCACTAGCTTCTTGCGATCTACCCATATAATTGATCAGTAGTTCATTAATCTTATTGTCAATTTGCCTAAAGAGATTTTCCATGATAGTGAAAGCTGAGTTTCCTTTACAAAATGATGGTGAATTTTAAAAACAATTGCAAAAGAGTCAGCAAAAAGAACAGAACACAAGCCTGGGTTCTCTGCTAGTATTTTGAGGGCTGCCTCTCACATAGTTTAGTCCTACTTATACCTTCAAAGACACAGGATGGACATTTTCATAGTACCATGAGAAGCTGCATTGTGAGATTTTTCACTCTTACATAACAGCGAAAAGATGAAGCTTTCTTTTGCAGAAGAAGCTTTGTAAAAAAAACACCCTAAATTTTGCCTAAAAAGAAAAAAACCCCACAAAAAACCCACACACCCATGTGAGGATGCTGCACAAAATACTGTACAACAGGATCTTATGCGACCCCTCATCCTTGCATTTTGCAAAAAGAAAAAAAGGGTCTAAAAGGCAAAATAACTCTTACGTTCCTATTCAGTAGGAGAAAACTTGAAATTCTACATCTGCATTGTTATGATACTTCCTCACTGAAGGTGGAGGCTGGTAACATGACAGAGTCCAGCATGATCAAACTTTATACCCTTTGCACATTTATTGTGGCAACTAATAGTATTTAATATTGCCAGCAGCATAACACTTGGGCCAAGGCTAACGTCACTTAATATTTATAGTGTTTCTTTTAGTTATTTATCCCCTAATATGGGTCTAAATGGGCATGGATGCAAACTGCATAACTGAAACTTTATTTTCAACCTCTCGATGAAAGACAAAGGTTGGTATTCACTCTAAGACCCAGCAGCTGAAATCCAAAGATCAATCAGCCTTGCCTAGTGTAACTTTGTGCTACTGGGTATCAGTATGTATTTTATAAGGCGATTGCTATTACAATGCTTCAACATGCACTCCACCCAAAACTTCCAAAATTGAGCTGCTCACTAAAAAAAAACACACCAGTTTCTTCTTGAAAGGTTATTTGCTTTTATTAATACCTTCAAAACCCTCCACATCCAACTGAAGTGTTTGTTATAACCTGCAAGTATGAAATAAGTGAAGCATGCTGGACTAAGAATGGCCAACATAACGTATTGTATGTCATCAGTCACAGATGAATAAAAACCTCTCTGTATCTTAAGGAATGTTTTATTATTTGTTGCAAACACTCTCTTACTTATGAGCTACTTATATTTTTGTGGGATTTGGATGTGCCTGTATTATCCATTCTGAATCCTGTTGCTCTGAAGAGAACTAATGTAAGGAAGACAATCTATGAATCATCCAGCAAAAATAGAATATAAATATAGCACAGCACAAAAGACAAAGCAGTAATATAAATAGTGGGGCATGATATAATGAGTGCCAACCAAATTTACTTGGTTCCTTGTACTTCCCAGGTGGTGCCTCCCTCCTTTGGGCCCAGCAGTTTAGAAAGCAGCCTTTGAATGCCAGCTTCTTGTTGCAGCCTTCAAATGCCAGCTCCTCTCACTGTGCTGTCTGAGGCAGGCTGCTTCACTCTGCTGTATTGCTACATCCAGGAAAGCCCTGGATATAACAAATGTACAGTATGACCATATACAGTCCACAGTTTGGGTTGCACATGTTATACTAACCAGCTATGAAGTTTTAGTTTGGACACCTTATGTAGGTCAGATATAGGGTAGAGACCTGAGGCATGAAATACAGAGGGAAGGGACTTAGGATGTTGAAAAATGAGTGGTAAGCTCCCTTCTTAAGACTCAATAAGGGAGAGAAGGATATCTTTGTTGAAACTCTTTTGAGCACCTGTTCTGTCTGATTCCTCTTCCAGGCTGAAAATGGCTGAGGAAAAGCAGATCTGGGAATGAAGTCTTTGCCCACAGTTAATGTTGGGAGGGCCTTGGCAGATCATGAGAAGGTTCTGAATTCTCACCCATAAAGACAGGCAGACAGAAAAGCCTCAACAAGAAGGACCAGAGGATGTTCACTTATCACCCCGCAGCCCGCAGCTGTAACCTATCAAGACTTTGACTCAGTGGTGGGTTGAATACATTTTGGGAGTGCTCTCTGTGTGGTTTCTGAAGCCTCAAACACAACTTCTCCCACCCCCACTCCCAAAGCTGCTGCTCTCAAGTGGGTTCAAGGATGAGAAACCATTTGCCATCAGGCCAAGTTTGACTCACCAGACCTCGCCATTTGGCACATAAGGCATTAATCAAGCCCCTCTTTAAAGTCTCCAAGGATCTGAGAGACTCACTTCTGCTAAGCCATGGCCTCATGGTATGGTTTTCAAGGCCACAGTCCTGTTGGCTTTGCATTGAGCAATACAAGCTTGTCCATACTCTGCAGCCAATCGTTTCCCAGTAGTCCCCGCCATGTAAGACAAGGCAGATAGCAGCAAAGAAAAGGGCCTTCACCAAACTGGTACCGCGCTTATGGAGACTTGGTGCCAAAATGGGGCAATGTATTTCCCCATACTTTTAAACTTTCAATCTTATCAGTCCTGTTTTCTATTGCTTTTATCTGCTATTATTAGATTTCAGCATTTTACTAGCAAATTACAATGTCTTTGATTATTTTGTTTGTAAGCTGCCTTAAAAATAGAGTGTGTATCAATCTAGCTCTGTACTGCTTATTACGATTGGCCACAGGTCTGCAGGTTCTTGGTCGTGGGCTTTTCCATCACGTGCTACTTGATACTTATCCATAGGGACAATTGGGTACAACATGGGTTTGCGAGATCCCCATGACTTCTCTCTCCTCTGTGTATGCTGTGTCCCTCCCGTGCACAGCCAGACATCCTCCACCTTTGCCATAGGGGAATGGAGGGTCCACAAAGGGTCTGTGCATGAAAATGGTAATGCTTTAGGAAATGAGCATTTTCATTTAGAGAAAATTCTCCTCTACCTGCACCTACAGAACAACTGTACAAGCATATCCCCAAAACATGCAGCATATCTCAGTGAAACTTACAAACTGAAGTTTTCTGGTAGGAAGCAACGGTTCCTGAGCAGGCCAGCCCACAGCTGTACTCCAACGATGCCAAAGATGAAGAAGACAAAGAAACAGAGGAGAAGGACATTCCCTAACATGGGAAGGGTATCTAAAAGCAGTGTTACCAGGATGCGCATACCTAAAAGAGCAAAGTAAAAAAAAAAAAACAACCAGAAGTTAAAAGGGAGATGTTCTCATAGTACAGTCTCTTTTGCTTCCACCACCCTTTTGCTGCCTCTGGGTGTCTGTATTTGCTCCTTCACTCAGGCCTCTTATATCACGCTCTGCATAGCAAGCCCTCAGGTTCCAAACTCAGTGCCACTCAGCTTGAATAGAACAAACAAGGCTTTATTAAAATAAAGACCTTGTGATTGTATTCTCCTGCCTTGCAACTCCACTACGACGTTGTTTAGGCCCAAGAGTCTGAGGCCCAAGAGAGAGCTACTGCACTAATGACGAAGAAGCGCTTTATGCAAGGACTCTAGAACATGAACATGGGAATTGTCCATGAGGTCACACCTCATGAAAAGCAGCTTTTAGCTATTATAGCCATTGTTCAGAACACTATCCTGTGGCAGAGATTTTTAGCCACTCCATGCCAGGACTGAAACCTATGAAGAGCCTCAGGGTGGGACCTATATAATTAGGTAGGGTGAAAATCCTGTGCACAGGTGGCATCCTTACTATGAAAAGATAGCAGGTCAAAGACTGGGTTTATTGCTCGATGGTTTGCTTTATTATTAGTTTATTACCCACAGTAGGGAAGTAGAGTTTTCACACTATACTCTGTATGTGCTTTTGCGAGTAGGAATATGTGAAGGAAGTGGGGGAGGGCTCTTTGTTAGTTTCCCTTCTGAAACTCCCTGTCCTCTTTTTACAACTGAATTGCAGGTGCCACATTTTTTTATGGCAATCATATTGTTCCTTCAACTGTAGCAGTAGAAAAGCTATTTAAAAAAAAAAACTGGGGAAAGTTTCTCCCTCACTGCAAATCTTTATTCTGAGGGGAAAAATGTCTCTGTAGGCTTGCAAATGTCACAGGATCCCAGCCAAAAAAAAAGCTGACCTCCGTTGTTCCACTGCTTCCTTCTTCCAGCCTTACACTCACAGACCCCTCTCTACTGCCTTCATTCCTAATGCAACCTGTAAAAGGGCTCTTGTATATAAAAATCAATAAACTCTCCATCCCTCTCCTAATTCCAGTCTGCTCATTTAAATCCAGGCTCTGCAAATATGCAGGATTTTACAAGACAGCTCATTCGCACACGGTCAGAGACATTCAATTCTATAACAGAAAGACAAATTGATGGTGACTTGACTTGACATTTGCACACAAAAAATTTCATCCAACATCTTTGTAATATTTAGTTCATTCTTCTCTCTCCCTCTTTCTCTTTTATTCTCTCATTTCCTTGATTTGTTCATTCCTTTTTGTGCCTTATTTTAAAAAAGCATTTAATGTCATTTCATTTATTTTAATATCTCCTCAAGACTTGCATTATTATGAGTTCAGATCACCTGTGTTTTGTTTTTCACTTTTCCTGCTGAAAAACCAAGGGCCTTTTTTTTTTTACACACCCGCGTACTATCTTTAGCATATTCCTGGTTGACCTGCAGCAGCTCCCTGCATTTATTATTGATTCAGCCTTGTTTCTTGGTTTCTTCCCTACGTTTCTATGCAGTCCCATCTTTGCTATACAGTAACACAGATAAATTACTCAGGATTTGCAAAAGACATTAAGTGAATTACATCCACAGTTAGGCAGTGCCAGATACATTTAGTCATCCATCAGCTCTGCTGAAGGAGGAGGGAATTACAAGGGAGGTTCTCAGTCCATGAAAGGATAAAAGCAACAACAACAAACAAACAAGAGGGAACATCCTGCCAGATTAAGTTCAATATAATGGGATGAGAAAAGCAAACAGAGCCTAGGAATTTCCGGCTTTTGACAGATGGATCAAGGTCTGAATACTACATGTTGTCAAGGTAACAGGCTAATTTGACAAAATGGGTCTTTCCCCCTCATCCCCAGCTTAGTGCTGGAAAGCACTTCCCTCCACATTGTATCGTGAGGGGCAGAACTCAATTCCTGAAATTATTTAGGTCATCCCAGAAACACTGGACTAAAGATATAAACTTAAAGGCATATAAGATTTCATTGTTGTTCACAAAGTCTCCTGAATCCTGATGATGCACTATGAGACAGGGACCTTATTTAAAACGTCTTCAGGCTTAAAAAGAAAGAGAAAAAGAAAACTAAGTTTTCTCATTAAAATAATGTAAGGGAAAAGAAAATAGAAACTAAATGTTATAAAAATATTTGGCCAGTAATTGGCAGTCACTTTTGATTCCCAGTGTGAGAGAGGAGTCCAAAATAGAAACAATAAAGATGCATGCATTATATCAAAAATCTGAGAAGGTCAATCTACAGACATAGTCACTTTACAGGGGCAGGATTGTGCTGGTCTTATTTTTGTCCATTAGTCAGGTTTTCGTGCATGATTTACTGCACCATGTGTATGGATTATTTAGTATAAACATATCTGCCTTTGAGAAAGAATTTCCCCACAAGGAAACTTAAAAATACCAACATAGACCAGCAGAGTTAGACACTCTGAGCAGAAAAATGTAAGGAAGTCTCCAGGTCAGGTAAAGGGCTGGGACTGCGATCTTGACTGATTGTTGCTGCTCCTGCTGGTGGCGGGATAGGGCCTAAATGATCCATAGGGTTTCTTGCAGCTCTGCAGTTCTAAGATGATGATGATGATGATTCAAAAACTCCAGGCACAGTCAAAAGTATAAAAAAAAACTTGACTGGTATTATATAACAGATACAAGTTTTAAGCAGAAACCTATGTGTTAAATATCGATGCAGTATGTATGCTGTTCCTAATATTGCCGGGGGTTTGTAGCTATTGTTGTTGTTGTTGTTGTTGTTGTTGTTGTTATTCCTTTAAAATAAGAAACTTATGTCAGTTCTCAGAAAAGGCTTTATCTGCGTGCTCTAAAACTGTAATGGACAGCTTTATACCTTCCACATGCTTTGGAGTACAACTCCCATAATTTCTAGCCAGTGGCCACGTTGTCCAGGAGGGGCATGGAAACTGTGGTCCAAAACATCTGGAGAGCATCAGGTTGCATATTTGTACTCTACCTATATATTTCATGCACACATGCATGCATCTGGCATGTAGATGTGCATGTACATGTATGCACCCATATTCACACTCACATGCACATATACACAAGTTCTAGTCTCCTTTTTTTTCTACACACATTGCTGAGGTTTCCAAACCAACTTTTAATTCTCTTACACACTGACTCATACGAGACACATTTTGAGAAGGACTGTACAGGAAGGGAAGCAGTAGAGAAGAAAAGCGAAGGCATTGAGAAACAAAATAGCAAGTCTTCATCTCTCTTCTTTGATTAATGAGTCACTCCTTTTTGAGGATAGGACTGACAGGAATGGGCTATTCATTAAAAGAAGCATACTGGCATTCACAGCTCACATATAGAATGGCAAACACAATAGCAGTTGGCACAGGCATGGGATGTTGTGAAGTACGTTAAATGGAATTTTGGAAAAGATGTAAGGTATGTCTCTCATCCGTCTAGTTCCAGATAATCACAGATAAGGAATTGGAGTCACAGGGAGGGGGAGAAAGAAGGGGGAAAACAGGTTCAACTTACTGGGAACTCTGTTAATAGCTCTCAAAGGCCGGAGTACCCTGACAGTTCGAACAGCTGAGAAACTGACATTCTGCAAGTCCAGAGAATATTCCAGCATGCTGCAAAAAAAGAGAAGAAGCCACAAATAAAAAGGAACACATCAGACTTGTTTCTGAAAAAAAAAGCAGAAAAACTTTTCAGATCAAACATTTTGTACGTGATGTTCAAGGGAAAAAAAATCTCCTTAGCTCGACTTCTCCTCATGAAGAAAGAAAGGGTCCTGGAAGGATTAAGGGAGAGTAATTTGCATAGCAGAATAAAAATTCATGCAGAAAAAAGTATTCTATAATGCTTCTTTTTCTTCTAATCATATGTATCTTGGTTCTTCATTTGCAGGAAAGCCTGTGAGGAGAAATAAGTTCCAAGTAGTATTATTTTGCTGTTAAAAAACAGGACCAACCACAAACTCATGCTCACAGTGTACAGTATAAGTAATATGTAGGACTGGATCCAGATTTACACTTAAGAGTAGTCCCATTGAAATGATAGGAGTTAAGAGACCCATGCCTTAATTTACTTAAAGTTAGTTCAATCAAGACAAACATAAGCCCCATTAATTATAATAGGATTACTTTAAATTTGACTAATTCAGGATTGAACCCAAATTGACCATTGACTGCTGGGTAAGTCCTTCTCAAGTCCATTTGCATTAATTTTCATCAGTTGTTTTGTTTCATTACTATCCAAACTTCCACTGCCAAGACTACTTAATTCTGTATCCTTATACAAATCATGGCTATTTTCAAATGCTTTCATTTGCATTACCATCCCTTTTTGGACCTATCACAACATTTTAGTTTTTATCTCTATCCTGCTAGCATCTGTTAGTCTCAGAAAAGTATTAGATAACTATATATAAGGAACAAAAAATTATTATACCTATAATCAAAGAAAGACCTTGCAGATACCTCTCTGGCCATTAATACAGCAGAGGCAAAAATATTACACATCTATATGGTGGACTGAATTCCGCCCCCCCCCCCGTGAATTGGGAATCAGAATATGCATTAATAAACCAGATGCAAAAGGATGCCTTGCATTCTTCATTCTCACTGTCTCTCATGAAAATGGTTTTTAATTTTTTAACAAAATATATCTACATATATTTTTTGCTCCTTTCTTCATGTCATCCATACAAGTGCCCTCTTTTTCAATTCAGAGGGCAGCTACATAAATACTGTATATAATACAAGAATTTCTTCAAGATTGGGGTGGTTAGATTTAGAATCTGTTCTGCTCATTACATAATGTGCAAGTCAATGGAAATCAGCCTGGAGGTTTCTCTCCACCCCCAAATCCAAAGTGTTTTCCTCCATGATCGGGGCTTCTCCTTTTCGGGGGGCAGCAAATACACTCACATCAGTTCAAGCAATGTGACTGCTTGCACTAATATGTACAATTTGACCCTTTTATGGAGGGGTTTGCAGCTGTTCTATTTCAAGCCATTCCTCCTGGCTACAGAAGCAGTGGGGCAGGGCAGCAGGTCTATTCAGATGGGAAACTGATGCTTGAATTGCCTCCTTCCCAGACTTCGTGCTTGGGTTTGCTTGATTCTCTCTTCCCTCCCCATTCTCTTCTCTTCTGTTCCATTCTGTTCCCTTCCTTATTTCTTTTTCTAAGGCTTGGTGCTATTCTGCTAGGGCATCTAGGAGACTAAAGGGAAAAACTAAAAGCAAGGAGTTTTCAGAAAGGGAGGAAGAAATTGTTAATTAGCTCTTGCAGCTTATTAAGGCCTCCTGCAAATCCGGACAGCCAAAACAGAGCTAACTTAACAAGCTGCAAACAAGACTGATTGCTAGTTTCCTCCACTCTTTCTGCCGACTCCTGTATGGTTTGCTAAACCAAATTCACTCTGAGAAACCCAGCTTCCTGGATGCATCTTCACAGCAGACCCTTTCACATTTCTCCTGCTGTATATTCACACCCTCAATTACCCTCAGCCAACCTCAGGTCTCCTGTGCAATCAAACACTCCACTCTTTCTCCCTGTTGGCAAGCAACTCATTTCCTGAATATGGGTGTGGCACATATGGACAAATTTGATTTATGTACTTGATTGTGAATTTTTCAATAGAAAATCAGCACAAATACACATCAGTATTTTTGATTGCATTTATCTCAATCGACACACTTTGTTTGCATCTTTTTCTCCTGTACACACTTTTGTATGTCTTTTTGTTTAAATCAGGAGATTCTGTACTACAAAACTGGGAGATGTACAACTGAAGGAATATTGTGTTCTGGCTCCTGCATTCCTCCAGGAATAGTAAATCAGTTTGCATGCAAAATGAATGTCTCTCGCACCAATACTGTGTGGTGCCAGGTTTCTCCCTTCCTCCAAATCCTTTATCATAAGAAGTGGCACACACGTGGACTAAATGAGAAGGGCTGCTGTTTCTTTTCTGGTATCCATTCCCTTCAGCAGCTTTCTCTTTTGTTTTGCCCATTTTCCTTATCATCTTCCACAAGAAACAAGCAGGAATATAATGTAGAATTAAGTTCTAGATGAAACAGCTGTGTAGCTTTAAATGCTGGAAGCTTTTCCAGTGATGCTAATAAAATGGATTTGAGAAACAATTATTTTCAGAGGAGTATCTGTCTGTACTGCTCACAAAACGAATAAAACACTTGCCTGGCATTTTGAAAGTGACAATGTATTCATTTCTTTTCTACCCTCACATAGTGGTGGTAGAGGTAGAGGAAAGATGACTTGGGAAGCATCCCTGAGCATCTTCAAAAACAGCTTTCACTAGGATACCAGAAACCAGCAGAAAGCATAAACTGCATCTGCAGAGCACAACCTCATGGAGTCTACCCAAGAAACCGCGTGGTTTCCCACATTTCCTTTATTGAAATATCGCTACTTGTACCTTCTAATCATCCAAACATCCCTTACAAGATCATCTGAAGCCAGAAAACATGCTTCTTAAATTAAATTGGTTATCTGAATTATTGCTCAGAGAGACAGATGTTGTCGCTTTAGACAAGGGAGGAAAACCTGTGGCCCTCCAGATGTTAGCACAAAAGAGAACTTGTGGCTCTCCAGATGTTGTCAGGCTTCAAGGTCCATCAGCTCCAGCCAGCATCACCACAGCTCAGGATAATAGGCATTCTAGTCCAACAAAACCTGGAGGGTCACAAGTCCCTGACAGCAAAGAAAACAACTTCTTACGTTACTGAACAGCAAATGAAAACTGAAACACACGAATAAAAGAGAGGTTGAAGAAGGAGAGGACAGGTCATGGGACCGCTATGCCAGAGAAGGTGAACTTCTACAGTAGCACAGGCATGTCTATCTCTGCCAAAGGCTCAAGGGTATCAGAACCGCTCCACTATAAAGATACGGCATTTGCAAAGATTTGGAAAAGGGGGTGGATGTAACCATTGTTTCATTTGTAACACTAACAGCACCCACCACCTACCTTCCATATTCAGCTCTCACTGTCCACCAAGCTCTCCACAGTGTAAGTGTCTGGTCAAAAGATGTGAACAGGTAGTGCTCAGAACAAGGTAATAGGATTAACAATGGCACAGGACCCTCATAACTATGTTGCATACTGCACTCTGTTCATTGTTCAATGGGCACAATGCAGCACCAGAGTTTCACACCACGTATGCAGGGAGTTCCAGAAGCACTGCTAAACTTCACCTGCCTGGGATTACCAATCCAAGACACAAAAAGAAGAAAAATATGGAGCCAGGAAGGATATACCAGCCAAGCTCCTATTGCTAAGAGATGTGAAATATATGAGGTCAAACTGCACCAGTCTGGCGCGTGTTGACATGATATGGTCCATTTTTATGAACATTTACAAAGAACCTGTATACAAACGTAAGAAATACTCCAGAGAAAATATGAAAAGACAGTGTAGCTCTTAATTGTCCACACTGCTTAAAAAGTAGCTTCCATGGTTCTCCAGAACTTTCCAGAGGGCTGGGTGTAATAGTATGCAGTCTGTTGCTGTGGTAGCAGAAAGGCATCATCCATGTACATTATTGTTGTTGTTAGATACTGTGTTTTTCTTTCTTTCTTTCTTTAGAAAGATGCCTAGACATCTCACATAGATGATGGACTGAAAGCATTACAACATAAATGGAAAGTGGGGGATCCCTGATAAACCAGGGTTAAATGAACGCAAAAGACCCCCAGCTTCCCAATCCTTACTTTTCCAATGTATCTGACAAATGAGGTTCTCCTATTGTGAACAGCAGCTTACTTTCATCGTTCCCACTGAAGGCCGCATACCTACAGTACAAATAATGTATGAATAATAGATATTTGAATGAGGCTACAGGATGTCTAGTAGAGGAAGTGGCGACAGCTCAAATAGTAACAATCCTGCGTACATTTCTGGCACACTCACTCTAGCCTAAGTGAGGAACGGTAATGTTTTATTGATGAATCCGGTAAAAATCAGGAACAATACAAATGCAGGGACAAGTGATACCTTTAATCGATCATTAAGAATATAATGGATCCAGGGGTGTTTTTACTTGCTCCATGTGAATCAACCACAAGATGGCTCTCTGAGCTGAAGAGAGCTTCAGGTAGGGCATATGGATGATAAAACGGTGCTTGAATCTGAGCACAGTATTGCATGATTCCTAGGATGTTTACAGTATATTAAAGATCAATAGCCCCTTTTCTACACAAGAGACAGGTGGTGCTATTTAGAGACTGTTACTTCTGGGCAATATTGGCGATGACTGGGATGGGCACAGCAGTCAGCTATGTCTCTCATGGGCATGGCTGTGCACTGGGACTTTCACCAATCAGATGAAAAAATATCACCCCAAAAGGATGGATCATTGTAACATCCCACCCTTCAATAATACACAACTCATCTCAACAGATCAACTCTTGCTCTATTTCCTTCAGAGTGCAGGTGTAGTAGTTGGAGTGCTGGACTTGGACAAGAGCCCTGTGGTGCAGTGGTTAAACTGCAGTACTGTAGCCAAGCCTCTGCTCATGACCTGAGTCTGATCCCAATAGATTCAGGTAGCAAGCTCAAGGTTGACCCATCCTTCCATTCTCCCGGGGTCAGTAAACTGAGTGACCAGTTTACGGGGGGGAGCAATGTGTTGTTTGCATAATTATGTTGTAACCTGCCCAGAGAATGCTTTAGCGCTATGGGAGGTATATAAGTCGAAACAATGACAACAACTAAGGAGACCTGAGTTCAATGCCTACTCCGTTGTGAAACTCACTGGGGGCCAATCACCCTCTTTCAGCCTGACCTACTTCACAGTAGTTCTTGTGAGGATAGTGTGGATCTATGGATGCTGCATTGAGCTCCTTGAAAGCGAGGCTCATTATCTTAAACTGGAAAGCCATGAACCTGACCCTTCAAAGGCTTGCAAGAAGACCCAACACACAGCAAGCAAAGCCAGGGAACCTGGCATGTGCAATTTTAGGAAGAGTTGCATTTGTCATTTCAACAGGCTAGGATTGGGGTGCATGGCCCCACCCTGAAATGCCACACTGAAAGTGCATATGGGATTTATCAGTCATGGTCTAAGCGAAGCCAGCACCGAATACAGCCATGTATCAGCCAAGTGCCCTGAGACTTCAACAATGGGGTGGTGGTTTCAGAACACTTTTGTTGTTGTGTGCCATCAAGTCACGTCTGAGTTAGGATGGACCTATAAATGCATGAGCTCCAGAATGTGCTATCATTAACTTCCCCGATCAGCTCTTGCAAACCCATGCCTATAGCTTTCTTTGTGGAGTCAATCCATCTGATGTTCACTCTTCCTCTTCTACTGCAACCTTCCATTTTTTCCCTAGCAATTTTGTCTTTTCCAGTGAGTCTTGCCTTCTTGTGAAGTGACTATTTCAGAACAGCCCTTAGCAAATTATAGCAAAGTGTAGCTCAAGATCCTGCTTCACCTCCACACATGGGAATATGCATGATCAACCAGACTACCTGACATGGATCACTTGAAGCAAACCATAAAATTCTTGAATAATGCAAACAAAATTGTTACAGCCTAGAAACTGGGAAATGTTGCCAAATTGTATCACAAGCAGTTAATTATAATTATAACAGTCACTGTCACTCGTACTGCACACAGCTCTCAGCGTCTTATCAAGTGAACAGAAGGTGGCAAGTCTCCAGTCAATAAATACTAGAGAAAGGATCAACATTGCAGTCCTGTGGTCCCTCAGGAGTATCTTAGGGGTTGCAGGGTGTAGTAGATCTCTCTGCCTAGTCATGGAGAGGAGAGTTTGCAGGCAGGAAAGTTCTGCACCAGCAGAGAGGTCTCCTTGTGTTGATCTGCTGCGGACCCACCCCTGACAATAAGAAGAAAGGGAAGTAGCTGGGGGTGGGGGGAGGGTTCCTCTGGGGGAGGCATTAGAAATGCAGGTCCAAAGCTCCCCCTCCCCCACAATTCTGCTCCTCCTCACATCCTGGGAAGGGGAGACCCAACTATGGCATTCTTGGACATGCTGCGTTTATTTTCCTCCCATTGAGAGGGACAGGAATGAAATATTGTGGAGCAGAATGGCCTGGATTCTCCATTCTAATCACGAGAAATGCCCCCCTTTTCCAGATGAATGAAAATTAGTGTTTCTTTAGAATGTTTTTGCTATTTTGAACTATCTTACAACTATCTATTTAAAACTATGAAAAGCTTTCCAGGTTGCCTTTTAAAATCAATGTACATCATTCTTTAAAAACGAGCATGGATCTGCGACGGGCTCGCTTCTGGTGCCAACGTTCCACCTACTGGCTCGGCTCCTGGCCAAAACGGATCTGGGAATGTGCTGTCATTCTGGAGGACATCTTCCGATACTAGGCAGATAGGGGTGAGAAGGCGGATACGAGGGAAATTGATCTCTGCCTACTGATTCTGATCATCCTACTTATTTTGCAGTATCAGCTGGTGTTAGAAGGCTGCACTGAAATGAAGTGTTCTGATCTGGTCTGGTTACATTTACTCACAGATACACTGAGTCACTGAAAATCAGCAGCCACCAATTCACCTGCTTAATCAGCGGTTTCATACTACAGCTCAGAAAGAGCTTCAGGAATACTCTGGTGCAGAAATGACACTTGGGCTCCCACCAACCTGGGAAAGTGAGTGGCAATTCTTGACGCATACACACCTCTACAAGCCCCCAAAGCTCTCTCACTCTCTCTCTTCGCCTCCAGCTGCTGAGCATCTCATCAGACAGCTGGCTAGCTCAGACTCATTGGCATGTCCTAAAGAGGCGAATTCCAGAAATGTGGAAGGCACCTGGGCCATCGCCATGCACGGAAGGAGTGCAACTCTCCCTGCCCATGGGGTAATCATGTGGGAAGGTGACCAGAAATATTTGTACAGACAATTACCGAGCCACAGGGATATCCCCTGGTGTGCTTAATTACCTAGCTCTAGAAAAGTTGTTACTTTGTCAGAAGCCTCTCTCTGCTGAGACATTCACACCCGCTTCTTACTCAAACATCAGAAACTGAAAGCACTGCGTGCTGAGGGAACTGACAGGAGGTGATGTGAGAGGAAGAGAGTGTGAACACAGAGGAGGAGGGAGGGGTGTGAAAAGGCTGTTGCCTCCTCTTAGATGTACTACATGGCCATCTAAGAACGACCTAAAACTAAGGAACAAACGTCTGAGTCCCTCACAAAATAACACTTCATTTATTTGACACGTTTTCATTCCACTTTTCTTCTGTCAGGGAACTCAAAGAGGTGATACATCGAGGTTCTCAGGTGATCCCCCATCCAAGGCACTAACCAATCCCAGACTGGCTTAGCTTCTACAAAGTCACTGTTTCATGGCATCTCAACGTGGGCTCTACTAGTTCCGTTCTGTTAAGTCGCTCCCAGCTTATGGCAATCCTATGAACTAATTACTTCCATTGTCACCACCTTGCAAGTTTAAGGTTGTGGTTTCCTTCACCGAGACAATCCATTTAATGTCGACTGCTTTCTGCTCTTCTCAGCATATTTGTCATTTCCAGTGAGTTTTGCCTTCTCACAAAATGCCCAAAGTATAATAGTCTCAGTTTAGTCATTTTAGCCTCTAGTAAAAATTCAGGCTTCATTTCACCCAAGATCCCCTCCTTTGTCTTTGTGGCAGCCCACAGTCTCTGTACATCTTTAATCTAATGACCTTTTTTCCTATGCCACTTTTCTTCATTGTCCAGCTTTCTCATCTATACACAGTAAGCAGAAATATCATAGTATGGATGATCTTGGCCTTGAGCTCCAGTAACACATCCTTACTCTCAAGAAACTTTTCTCGTTGTTATATAGCTACCCTCTGAAGTCTCAGTCATCTTCTCATTTCTTGGCTGTAAGTCCACTTGTACTGATGACTGGACCAAGGTATAGAATATCTTTAAGAATTTCAATTTTCCCTTTTTTAATATTAAAGCTATACAATTCTTAGGTAGTCCAATTTTTTTGTCTCCTTAATGTTCATCTGTTACTCTGCATTTGCACTT
Organism: Pogona vitticeps; assembly: GCF_051106095.1. Classification (NCBI taxonomy): domain Eukaryota; kingdom Metazoa; phylum Chordata; class Lepidosauria; order Squamata; family Agamidae; genus Pogona; species Pogona vitticeps. Next base: position 137,977,940 of record NC_135784.1, on the reverse strand, counting down.
TCATTAGTAGAGTAGCTGTTCCAAGTCATTCTTTTTGGCCAGTAATATGGTGTCATTTGCATATTTACACTCTTTTTCCTTCCTCCTTTCTCTGAATCTAATCCAGTTTTTTGTAGGGTATTTCTATGTATAGATTGAACAGACATGGGTTGAAAAATATCATTGTCTGACACACTTTCCATTCTGTTTTTCCATACTCTCATCGGACAGTAACCTATAGTCCAGAACAGGTGATGTATATTTAATATCAAAACGTTCTTGCACACCCATTTCTGTAAAGGAATCTGTCATCCTTGCATTTCTTCAGTATACTATTTCCACCTTCTTTCTATTTTATCCTGATCAGATAATATATTCCCCTGCTAATTTTTCAGCATCCCTAATATAGATTTAAGTTTCTTGTTGACACCTTGTTTTTCCCTTTTTTTGTTATACTCTCTTATTTCTTTGCAAAGAAAATTGTAAGAATTCTCTTTGTTCTGTTTATTTTTGCTTCATTTTTTATTAAAAATTCTTTCAATAGTGATCCATTGAGGTTTTTCCTTGCTTTTGACTACAACAACAGTCTTTTTGTACTCTTCCCTAATAGTATCTCTCTGATTTTAATCCACAGTTCTTCTGGTTTGTAGTCAGTTGAGTTCGGTAATGCAAATCTGTTTTTCACATGGTCTTGAATTCTTCAGGAATGTTATGTAAATTATATTTTGGCACTATGATTGTTTCAGTGTTCTTCTTCAGCTTTATTTTAAATTTTCATATTAACATTTCATGGTGTATATCACAGTTTACCCCTAACCTTTTTTTTCAGAAAATAGAATTTTTCCATCTTCTGCTTTTGATTATATAGTGTACTTGATTTCTATATTGGCTATCTGGTGACCCCCATGTATTTTCTGTCAGGCTGCCTGAACCTTGTTAGTTGCACAGAATTCCATGAGTCACTGCCTTGCTCCATTTCTAACATGTTTCCCAAGAATGCTTGGTTCTTCTTTATTTTCTACTTTTGCACTGCAGTCACCCATGATTATAAGCACACTCTGTGTGATCAGTTTCCTCGTGGACACTTTCTTAAAAGCTTTCAATTTCTTCTTCAGTATCTGTAGTTTGACCATAGCATTGAATGATGAGTATGCTGTTGTGCTGATTGATAATATTAAATTAGGCTTTATATTATAAGCTCTAACTGCTTGTGCTATGTCTTATTACGTCACGATTAGTGCTACACTTTTTCTTCTGAGCCTGTTGTTTCTAGACCACTTTGAAATTATCCTGTTGAAAATGCCTTGTTCAAGTCCATTTCAGTTTGCTCCTACGAAGCACTACTGTATGACGTTTAAACATTCCATTTCTTGTTTTATGAGTCTGAGCTTATCGTTGTCATACTTCCCACAGTCTATGTTCTGATCACATCTGTCATGCAAAACTCTTCTTTTGCCTTTCAATGTATCAAAAACTAAGTGTCCTTTTACTTCTAATTCAGTTGCTTTATTAGGGACAGAACTATTTGTACTCACCCAGGACTCTTCCTCAATAGTTGACCAAGTGTCTTCCAACCTGGGAGTCTCGTGTTCCAGAACGACCGCTTCTTTTGCTCTGGAAGGTCTCACCACAGGGTTTTCAAAACATCCAGTATTCAGAAGTAGATTACCGCTGCCTTCTTTTGCACGGTAGTGACAAGAGATAGATTGATCGCCACTGCCACTGCGTGCAAAAGATCCACTGTCACCTTTCACCACTTCTGCTGCTCCCCACGAGTTGCCTTCCAAGAGTTTCCTCCACCCCCTTCACCAATGAAACTATCCAATTTCTTCCACTTAAGAGGCTTTTCCTCTCTGAAGAGGATGTATATCTTAGGATGATACATCAGCTTTGACCATTCCACCTTGGGGGCACTCTGCTAGGGTGTCTAGACTCAAAACAGGGTCTAGATACTTAAGGGTCTTGCTCTCAGTTTCCTTGACATACTTAGACCCCCCTCAAGGTGTGCACCCAAGAGGGGGGGATCTTCTGTCAATCGCTGCATCTCTTCTACACGCTACTGGTGTATAACTTATCTAAATTACAGTATTTGTATTCTACCACATCTAGAGTCCAAACACAGGTTGAGAAACCCATGTTTCAAATGTATGCCTCCAATCTCGCTTTGCGTCATCTCATTTTTTGCTGTGTGGCGCTTGGAAAGGCTGCGGCTCATAAAACCTCATCAAAATGGGCAAATGGACCAGATTCTCTTAAAGCCACAAACCCTGACTTTTTGAGAGATAAGGACACTTGGCATGTGAACACAAAATAAGGACATCATTTCATGATTTGTCCATGAGGAACATTAATGCCTGAGATTCACAGAGTTTTCATGGCAATCTGAAATGTTTTAGAGATTCCAACTCCTTCTCTCTCTAGGCTTTGATTACCGATTGTGCCTTCCAACCTTAGGGTCTGTTATCTCTTGTACTGCTGCACTTCTGGAGCAACAGAATGTATGCTTGTTGTTTTTGAAAGACTTCTTCCTATTATTAACTCATTTCATTTTCTTTTTCATCCCATTCTACCACTGTAAAAAATAGTGTTCAAAGCAATTCACAAGCATCATTAGAAACAGATTGAACAAACATGCCACTACAGTCATTACAACAGCCAAGAAAAATCCAAAGGGTTTAAAGGGCAACTTGAAGCACTGTGTCTTCACAGCCTTCCTGAAAACCTAGAGAACTAATCCTACCCCTGGAAAGAGTTATATCCCACCTCCTGGGAACAATACAAGGGAAAGATCTTTTCTCTTTCCCTCACCTGTCAAGTGAGTTTGCACCATCAATAGTACCCTCAAGATGGTATTCTTTTGTCATGGAGGTGTCTGCCAAAGAACTCTTGCCCAACCTCCATAGGTCTCCCTCCTGCCCTCTCTGTGTGGAAGGATCCTGAGTCATTTTATAGAACACACAACCTGATTGGCCAGCCTCAACCTCACCACTGCTTTGAGAATGGATTCTAGAATGGATCCAACACTGCCCTGCATCAGCACATTACAGGCATAGATCAGTAATGACAGGCAAGCTGTCAACTTACTGGGGACTTAGGATAACATTGTTCTGTATTTCTGTAGTGTACCCTTTTGTACAACATGCATATGTGTACGTATGCATGCACGCACGAAAGTGATATACGAGAGAAAGAGCAGCCAAATAAACCAAAGTTTTAAAAAGCAAAGACACATCAAATCAGAATGCATCATAATTATAACAGGGGTAGCCACCAAAATTAAGAAGCACTTTAGTCTCCATAATTCTGTCCACTTGGAGACATAAGCATTCAGCCTAAGTGCTTCAGGATCTTACACTTTTAGACGGTACAATTATATTATTCTTTGGGTGGCAAAGGTCTGTCTTCCAGCTCCTGTTAACCTTCAACTACTCTTTCAAAATCCATTCCCCAGAATTCCCTTTGAAATAATGGACCATAATTATGCGATTCATCAAAACTTCTAATTTCTATGTCTAGCTCTGTTCTAGACAGAGCTGCATTTTAAAAAGAATGAGATCTGATAATGTGGCCGTCTACTTTCACATCTCCAACAAGCCTAGCTATAATTAGAGGGACATATGGCAAAACACCACACCCTCTGTCAGTAGCGCTAATAACTAGATTATACTGTCACAAGGAAATAATTTCTCCTGCTGGAGTTCAGCCCAAACATTTACATGGCAAGCACCCCCCCCCCCCTTTTTAGAGGGAAGCAGTGCCAGTGTCCCAACAGAGACCTCAAATATGGCACCTCTCACCCAGCGCCTTCCAGATATTTCGGGCTACAACTCCACCTCATTCCCCAGGCAGAACTGACCCAGACTAACAGGGAGCCATGGGATAGAGCCCAGCACATCTGGAGGACAGTTGCCTTCAGTAACCAAGGCCAGAAATCTAAATCTTGTTTGCTCTTTGAATGTCACCAGTGACACTCCTTGTATAACACAACCTGCATCCTGTATTATATGGTGGATGTTAAAAGGAACACTGCCTGACCAATCCATGTCTTGACACTTAGTAGCACATGTTCTGAGTCTGCTATTGTGCACATTATGCATATTCGGCTAGAGAACCTGGAGTTACTTCACTCAGCTAGCGATCAGGATAATCTTCACAACACATTTGAATTTTGGACAGGATGGGCTTTAGATAAAATGGACCCCCATGCACGAGATAAGGGTGGTCATATCTGAATAATACTATATTGTGCAATGCACGCCAGTAAAAGTATCTTCCTTCCAATAATAATAGGAACAAACAAAATCACTCCCATCTCTTTTCACTTCCAACAGCCTTGCAACCTTGTTAAACTTGGTACTGGCGTAATTCCTGGTATATGCTCGGTAACAATGGAAATCACTCCTAAAAGCAGGACCACACACCATCAATGCAATGAGTGGAAGAGGGTTTGGTAGCTCTCCCCTCTGCCTGTCCCCCTGCCCCCCCGCAAAAGCTCAAAACTTTGCCTGACAATGTTTGCCTTGAGCCCCATATTGTAAAGCTTTGGGGAAAAAAAGCAGAATTGCCATGTTATGGAAGAATCTTTACAAGGCGAAACAGTCCTCTGAGCAGCTGAAGTCTCTCTCACAGCACTTTATGTGAACATCTTATCATTCTTACTGTGATACAGAAAGCGGAGGGAAGCATCTGCAAGGCCAGTGAACCTCTTGGGGGAATGCTGGTTTTCCATAACTATTACAAACTGAGATGAAACATCACCTACTTTAAATCTTAAGCCTGAAACATTTGTGGATTCAAATTCTTGCTCCTTGCCTGCTGGAATGCCGCCAGGCCTACCTTAGCTTCCTCCAGCTTAGATTTCCTGAGCTTGCAGGCACCACCACCCCCCCCGGGTCTCCCTACAACCCCTTGGTGTGACACTCAGTGTGAGTGGAGCTCTCCCGATGTAACAGCTTTGGTTAAGCCCAGCAACACATCCAGCTCCAAATTCCTCAAAACCTGCAGCTCAAAAAAAGCGCCAGTGTACTTCTGTCTCCTTTATGGAGACATGTGGAGGAAGATGCAACCAGCCACTTTCTTACATGGCAAGAAACCCAGAGGATGGAAAAGCTACTATTCTGAATGACAAGTTCCCAAAATTCTGCGTTTAGCACGACCACTATGGCCATTCTCACTGTGGGATCCTGGGAGTGATATTTGAAGAAAGTATCAAGCTCAGATTAAAACCAAAGAGCAGAAGGTTGTGGTGAATCTCTCACATTTTTTTGTTTGTTTGTTTTAATTTCAGATTCTTTCTGTCAGTGTGTGAAGAACTTTGTGATAAGTTTTTGTGGCCCTTTCAACGATCTGTGCTGCCCAGATTTGTTGCTGGTTGGTAGGTAGGTGCTGGTATCCTTAGCATGTTGTACTTCCCTGCCATCCTGTAACTCTTGAAGACAAGGCGCTTGTCACAGAAAAAAAGGATGCCCTCCCTCCCTTCACCACCAAAAACATGGATACATATACAGGGATCCAAATCCAGACTTTCCACTGTTTAGTGCTCAAGTCCTCTCTTTCAGATTTATGAAGAAGTCTGTGAATTTTGGAAAGTTCTTATTTTAAAAAAGGGAAACCCAAGCCAAGCAAACTTCTTACCCATTGCTCACCATCATGAGAAAATCGCAGTTGACCATTTTTTAAAAAAATAGCTTTGGCCCATTAACTATCTAGGTGGGTTAGGGAGAAAGAGGAATATATGTATCTTAAGAAGAAAGAAATCTAACATGATGAGCCCCTTGCAGGTACTTCACTAGAATGGGGGAAAGAAAAGGAGAGCTATTTCAGGTATAGAAAGAAAGAAAAAAAACAGGGAAGAGTCACCTGTCACCACTTGGTGATGAAACAGAGGAGGAAGTCAATGAGCTCAGGGAGTGGGAGAAGGAAACAGGGTGTTGCGATTCATATTTAAAATCCCGTCCTTTGTCAGCTGTTCGCTTTTGACAGGGCCCAGACGGGAAACAGATCAGTGAAAGAAAGGGGAAATCTTGCAGTAAAAGTGACAAAGCTGGTCAGGCACCAAATATGAACCTTTGCCTTGTCTCTGTGGTGGAGCTTGTGGGGGGGGGAAAAGACTCTACCTTTGTGTTGGAAGAACTGGAGACAAGTGTCCAGAAAGAACACACTTGTCTACCACTATTTGGTTCTCTATCATTAGCAAATTTTGTCTAGGGAAAGAACACGTGATCCCAAAAAGAAACTCTTCTGTATTGTTTAATTTTTCCAAACTGGGACTTGCTACTTTATAGGGTTTTCATGCCCTTCCTGTGCTAAACAGGGCTAAACAGATTGTGGGGTTAGGCCTCCACTGATGCATCTTCTATACATTGGGCTAAGAACCACTCTGTGCTCAAATAGAACTGGATCCTGTCCCATCAATAAAATGGGAATGGTTGTTAGCACATGGTTTTCTTATAAGGTAACATTTTAAAAAGCAGCCACAAAAATTATACAGTACTTTAATTTAAAGAGAGATATAAATACGAGAGAAATAAATCGTACTAAGTTGCTATGATTAGTCTTGTTTGGTTGGCAATTGCACATAACCCCTCCTATTAGTTCTGATCTATTTTACCTTCTTGCAGGAAATGGGAGACTCATCTGTGGCCGGAGAGAGACAGAGTATATATTTTGAAGGAGAAAGCTGGCGTAGTTCCCCACGGTTTATAATAGCCGGACTCAACAGAGCACACCCTTCATCATTCCTGTCACATAGTAGGTAAGCTGAAGTTCATCTGGAGAGTACTAGGGTGGGAAAGGGTGGTCTACATACACATTCCTTTTGTTCACCATTTGCCTCTTGTCCTAGTGCTTCTGCAGGTTTTCAAACAAGAGACTATCGTACAAAACCTGTTCGCCATAAACAGAAGTGGGAAAAACCCACGCAGTAGGTAACAAACATTATCTGATCCCTACGTCATCTCCAAAACATGCAAATTTTCTTTCTCCAGCCTTTTAAGGACACAGAGAGCTTGAAGCAGAAGCAGAAGTTTTAAAAGTTATGGTTTGGGCTACCATCCCTATTGGTCATGCTGGCCAGGAAATTCTCAGCGCTGCAGTCCAAAGCTATAACTTTTTCAAGATCCAATTTTTTAAAAAGCCATTAAAGAAACAGTTTCAAACGTTTAGGAGAAAGATCTTAAAACAACAGGTTTAAGTGACTATTGGAAAAAAAGCTTTCATGCCTTCCCCCAGCCCCAAATCTCTTTGTCATTTTCCTCTCGTACAGCAGGCAAAGTTAATTAGCCAGCAGAAGCGTGGGATAACCCAGAGGAGGATTTTGTCCAGACTGGGTTTTGAGAGGTATGTTTGAAAAGGGGTTTTCTAGCACACTCTAATGGGCCCCCAAAGCCTGGCAAGAACTAAGGACTGCAGATGTTATTAGGCTGTGCTAAATTGGCCAAGTGAAAGCCTAGGAGGGAAGCCTAGGCGAGGATTCAACTCAGTCAACTTAGCACATGTGGAGAATTACATGTCCCCTTTGCACGCGACTCTCGGAATGCGCTGGTGAGAAGAAAAAGAGCAACAAAGAGGGGAACACAGACACATACAAACATCTCCCGTGTTCTTCAGAGGGTTCCCTGAGGGCCACCTTGGGCTCTTCTGTTGTATTCACATAGTTACCATGATGCAATGGGGCCCTCTAGAGTAACAAGTGATTGAGTTTGTCGAGAGCTTTGGAGTTTAGCTGAACATCCCTTTTATCCACCAGAATATTTGCATTGACATATAGGTAACTATGGATACCCCGAGCTTTTATTTAATTGAGTTTTGGCACAGCAGATGTGAAACCACCCCAAATCTGGGTTGGTTATGCCCTTTTAAACAAATTAAGAGAAAGTGAGTTTTGATGGTTGTTGTAGGTTTTTCAGGCTGTTTGGCCATGTTCTGAAGGTTTTTTTGGCTTGAACGGCCCAAAAAACCTACAACCGCCACTGGATCTCGACCGTGAAAGCCTTCTAAAATACAAAGTGAGGTGTGTGTGGTTTTTTTTTTGGGGGGGGGGGGGTTAACAGCCATCACAGGTTCCAAGGTGTAAAGCTGACCAAAACAGCAGGAAGTCTTCTTCTGTTCTTACAGCTGCATGTACAGTCCATCATCCTAGCCTCAGTGCTTGGCCAAAGCCAACAGATGTTGGCCCACAATGTTGCTTGGTGACAATGTCTTCCAGGGAGTTGGACAAATCAGGCTCAGGAGTGAGAAGGGAGAAACTTTCCAGAGGAGATTCACAGACAACTGCACTTTAAAGCTCTAGCCCAGTGGTTCCCAACCGTGGGTCCCCAGATGTTCTTGGACTACGACTCCCAGAAACCCTAGCCAGCACAGCTATAGAAGAAGGCTTCTGGGAAGTGCAGCCCAAGAACACCTGGATTACCTAAGGTTGGGAACCACTGCTCTAAGGGATGGGGACAAGAGCATGGCTGCCCTATTCTGGAGTTTATCATTCTTTCTTTTTTCGAGACTGATAAAAATCACTGCTCTCAAACTTTGTTGGCTACGACAGCTCCCGCACTCCCCGAGAACTGGGCCATGTCCGCTGGGCCTTATGAGAGTTGTGGCCTCCTTAGCACAACCTTCCCCAGCCCAGTGACCTCCACAGGTGCTTGACTGTAACTCCCACTATTCCCCACTGCCCACAGGCATCTAGTTTTCAGGTCATTACATTGAACTCTTTCCTGAAATTAAGCCACTGAAACAGGTTACAGCTTTGCAGGCTATTTTAGGGTTGTGTAAGAGATTGTACACCGTGGACCACATATAATGGGACTGGCAAGACAGATACTAGAGTCAGCGTACTGTGGTGGTCAAGCATGGGAGTCTCCAAATCTCTCCCCAGTCAAGGTGGGCTTAATCTGGCCTAGAAACATGAGGTCTTAGCCCCCCCGCTTAGTTATTGATAGGCAAAATTTAGTCCTTCCAGGTGCCCAAATGCACCCCCTAGCACATTCTCCCTATTTTTGCATTTTAAAATATTTTGGCTCTAATAATGTCCTTATACTCTGTAGTGGCCAAACGGTTACTAACGTGAAGCATATACCACTGCCCTCTTTTTCAGAATGGTAAGGATTACCAAAGTAGTGAAATGGCTTAAATGGTTTGAATAATCTAAAACACCTAACTATAGATACCCTTGTTAGTAGCAGCACTACTAGCCATAGCCATGGCTGTTGCTCTTCTACAGGCACCCAACACCCCTGACCAGGCCACCAGTACCTCTTCTGGTAGCATCATGTTTGAACTCCTGCGACTGACTTCCTAACCTAGAGAATTGCTGCAGTTGTGGTTTATTTCTAGACTCCTCCAATCCATTCCAGGAAATTCCAGTTAATTATATGGGAGGGGGTGTGTGGGAGTAGGGGCAGATCCTTAATAGACTCTGGGCACTCTTTATGAATAGGAAGGTGAGGAGGGAGCCTCCAAGCTCTTTCTGTGTCAAGGAAACTTAACCCTTTTGGCTGCAGGCCAGGAACTTTTTCATGTGGATTTCCAGCCTCAGCCAGGAGATTCTCGGGTGCTAGAAAGAGCCTTTAATTCAAACCAGGTGCCTCTGAAAGGAAAACACTTCATGAAAGGCAAAAGCTTGGTCCCATTCCCTTGCAACAAAAGGGTAATCACGCACATTTTGACTGAAATATTCCCTCTTTGGAACCCAGCCTCCACGCTTTAAACAAGCTTGCTGAAACCTCATCCATTTGGACAATCTACATGAAACTGAGACTACCCAATATTTCTGGAGCCAGAGAAAATACTTGAGCAGCGTGCCAGCTGAGTCCGCCCAGAGCGGTGGAGCAAAAGGCCTTACAGTATGGAAAGCAGCGCATAGGCTGGCAGAGAACAAAGGAAAGTGGGTTTTGTGGCATTTTTGTTGTTGTTGTTGTTGCTGTCTGCAGCACTTAACACTGCAAATGCCGGGGTGGGGCAGGCAGAGAAAAGAAGGAAAAGCTGCACTTGGTACAGGGGATAGCAAAGATGATCCTGGATCCTGCCTGAACACCATGTGACAAGTGAGGTGTGCTTGGCAGCAGGGGGGGGGGGAGAGGCAGACAGCAGCAGTGTGTGGGGGGGGGGGGGAAGTGTCTGCTGGTGATGTCATGTTTTTGTTTACAGTACCTCTGCCATTGTTCTTTGTGTCTGGGACTGATATGGTGGTGGATGGCTGCCCAAGGACATTTCCTCCCACTCATGCATTCCTAGATGATCTCAGAATACACAGGGCAGCCTCCAGGAGGAGGAGAATGAAGAGTCTACATATCTTGGCAGGGCTGGACCAAGCGGTTTTCCTCTTCCAGTCAGGAAATCCACGGGCAATCCCTTTCCCCTTCTCTTATGGGCCAAAGCTTGGGGAAGTGACTTTGCAGACTAAAACTCCCAGTCTCCCCCAGCTAACACAAACTGGTTGGGAAATTCTCATATTCCAGAAGAGAACTTCTAACAAACTCTGTTACAATCATTATGCTGACAGATATTCTTGGTCCATTAGAGGCAGTACATTCTATTCTAATTGGTAGTACGGTAGCTCTTGAGGATTTCCACCAGGGACTATGACCTCTGTTCCTTGTCAATAGGAGGTGGCAGCGTCTCTACTGGGCATCTTCTGCTTGCAAAGCAAGTGTTTGTACTACTGAGCTCTATCTTCTCCCTGGTGATATTTATGGAATACCATCCCCTGGGAAGTTTCCCTGAGCAAGCTTTAAGGTAGTTAATGGGAATGATACATTGTGATGAAACTTGCTAAGGAGATCTCCTTGATCTCCCTGTTTCCTCTGAGCAAGAAAATGTTAATTTGGAGTGGGACGACAGATCCTAAAATCTCCTACCCAACATAGCCACTGGCCATGAGGCTCATGTGAGCACTGCTCTTTCCCCTCCTCTTCAAGTGAATACACAGAATCTGTTCAGTATTCAGGATAACTGCTTGTAAGGCCATGTATATAGGAAATCCAGAAAATTCTACCAGGTTTGCAAGAAATTTGCAAATTATTTATTTATTTATTTATTTATTTATTTATTTATTTATTTATTTATTTATTTATTTATTTATTTATTTATTTATTTATTTATTTATTTTATATGCCGCCCACACTACCCAAATGTTGGCTTGGAGTTATCAGACACTTCATAAATCTTCAATGGGATGTTTGTAGTGTCTCAGTGTCTTGGAGTAACTGGAAGTGTAAGTAAAAATAGTGGAAATGTTCAAAAACATTTGTAGCGTGCCTGGAATCTTCAAAAGTGGCTCAAAAATATGTGAAATAAATACAGTACATACACTCAGAATATAGACAGTAATCCTCAAATTTGCAGCATGTTTACTATCCCCGTTGTAGGGTAGAATCAAGTAACTGGAAGCTCAGAATAAGATAATCTTTTGTTAAGTAAACTGCTATGTAAAGTCTTCTTAGACTTGCCCAAGTTCAATTACTTTGCACATGTTTGGAAACAAAGAAATATGGACATAATCTACAATTTATAACTAGAAGTTAGTTAGCCTCTGCCATTAACCTCTGTTAGCAAAAAATGTTTTTTGTTTGTAGATTTCTGACTTACCCAGCTAGAACAATAAAGAAATCCAGCCGGTTCCAGGTGTCTCCCAGGTAGCATTTCTTCCCGAAAATCCCTAGTGCAATCATCTTGACAACCATTTCCACAGCAAAGAAGGCAAAGATGAAATCATCAAAGCTCTGGAAAATAAATAAGTGAGATGAGATAAACTTGCCACAAATATATAAGATCCTGCCTATCCTAAGATGGCCATGATACTGCAGGGCACTATCTTCCACACCATGATGAGGAAGATATTACCCTCAGACTGCAACTTTCATCATCCCTACCTTGCACTGATAAGAGGAATTTCAGATCATCATCAAGAGACCCACACATTCCATATCCCTGTCTGCCATATTCTTATGTTCTCCTGTAGTCTTGCCAATTCTGAAATCAACTTTAAAAGAACACTGGCAAGATAAACATTTTAGACCCAGAACGGTAATGGAAAAGTGAGTAGCCTTACAGTAAAATACAGGCAAAAATCCTGTTGCTTGGAATAGTAAATGACACTACAAGAATACCATTCACTCAGTGGGGATTTAAGGAGTTAACTTCTCCATATGTTTGGTCTTGGGCAAGCTGCATAGTCCCAGGGTGTCCCCAGAAGAAATAAATGTTAAATGACTTCTGAGTATACGCTACCTGGAAAACCCTGAAAGGGTCACCATAAATCAGACTTGATGGCACACAATTATCAGTTGATTCAAATGGGTCTACTTTGGTTTGATTACATCAAAGATGACATTTAACAATCAACTATTTAAAAACTAAGATCACCGTCTTTGGGAAGAGAGACTCCAGGTATAACTGGTCACTCAATGGACATACCCTTGAGCAGGTGCAATTGTTTCAATATCTGGGTCTGCATTTCAGTGAGAAACTTTCTTGGAAACAACACTTAAATGCTGTTACTTTACCAAGTGTCAAATCTATTGGGCAGCTGAAGAGGGTTTATTTATGTCAGAGGGAGTCAGTGAATAAATCCCGGCCTCAAGGTTTTTGTTGCTAAAATTTTGGCTCAAACGCTTTATGGGGTAGAAATATGGAGAGAGGAAGTTGAGACCAATTTGGAGGTTGTGCAGAATATAGTTGAAAAATATCACCTCCTAATGGTTATGTATCTGCTCTTTGGGCTGAATATCTTTATATACAACCCCCCCCGCCCCAGATCTGAATACAATAAACTGTGAATTACCTACCCTTTTAAAAAAATCTTAAACTGAGAGACTGCATGCCCTTTTTATGAGTCATGGAGAATTTGTCCAATTGTTAACAGGGACTTCTGCTCCCTTTTCAGAAACCAAATAAGTGCAAATTTCACTGGCTTCTGAATTTGAGCTTCATGAGCCCGTATGCACTGCATCTGGTGCATTGTGCTTTTTTGCTTTATTTTCACCCATCACATCTTATTAATTAATTAATTAATTTTAGATTTTAATTAATTAAAAATATTTTACCCTGCCTTTCTCCTTGAAAAAGACCCAAGGCAGCTTACAACAATGAAAGGCAATATTTGAAGTTGAAGCCAATGAGTATACAACTGTGGTTAACATCATTAAAAGATACTATTAGTACTAAGAACAATAATTATACAATTGGTTTTTTTTTAAATGGCACTCTGAGAAATGGAAAATACAAAAATGGTAAACACAAGTAGTACTAAAAATCCAATCCAAGCAGTAATGCATAACAATCCATCTTGGGGGGAAAAAATCTCACATCTTAGCCCAGGCCTGTGACACAAAAGGTCAGCTTCGATGCATCCATCAGTGCTCACTAGTTTGTCAAATATGGTGGAACTACTTCTACTCTCATCTTTTCAAACGGCTAGCCCTCAAAGTATAGTGAGGCATATTCAGTGAGGAACTTGTTGGTAAAATTTATTGCTTCCCGTTAAACAAGAAAGGATTGGGTTGGCTGGTTAGGTCTGCTCAGCAGAAATTTGTCTAGTCCCACTGAACACACCCCAGCATTTTCTATTCTGACTGGCAGCTTTGGAAATCACCTGTTTTTCTCCCTGAACCTTTTAAAACAAAACAAAACACAGGAAAAACCAAGGACTGCGGGGCAGGTGCTTTTCCATGGACCCGGGCTCCTTCCCATGTACCATCCTCTCTTTTTGGATCCTAATAGGCAGTACGATGAGTTTTTTTTTTAAAAAAGAGTCAAAGCCTTTACCTGGAGAATCTTGCAGCGTGGCGAATCACAGCCCATATCTTCACAAGGGTGGAACATGCCCAAAGTGACGCAGTTCAGGAGGATGACCAGCATACTGATTCTTTCAAACCAGGTGCACAGGAATTAGTCAAGGAAAACAGCCCATTTCAGGGTGCAAGTTAAGAGAACAAGTTCAAAATGATGCATCAGGATCATTATTAAGCATTAGGGACATGAACACACGTTGCAGGGAGAAGTAGGGGAAGATGGGGAGGCTAGCTTGTCTTCTGTGAGTCTTTTGTCACATGAGCTGATTACTCCTTGACTGGCTGCAATCTGTACATGGTTGATGACTTTTAGCCAACATTTGCCGTCCCATGAGGTTAAACAGCTACAGCACCATATGTACTACAGTAAAAGACAGAGGCAGCACAAGCACATGGTAGTCTTCTTTCAGTGTCTCTCCACCCATGGCACAATCTGATCATCATCATTATAATGAAGGATCACAGGTATCAGGTCTAACAATTTCTTAGGATTTCAGAACTTGCCAGACAGGAAAGGAGCAAATAATGTTGCTTGGGAACATAAAGGTGCTTAGCATTTCTATCCTTCCCCATAACCCAACACCCCAAGAACAGGTACTATTTTGTTTGAAAAAGAGGTTAGATATCCATAGAACATTTTTAAGATATTCGCCTGTGTTTTTTTAACCATTTTGTTTTTCTTTTTCCCCAGTCTTTGGGCAGAACCAAATGTAGAGCAGGCTCTGTGCACTTTCTCCATCTGTACATGATCACATCCATAATATATTATTTTCTGGTCTGTGTGAAGCAATATGTTCTCAAAAAAAGAGATGACAATTTTAAAAATAGCATGTCCTCTCCTAGTTTCAGTAGAGGACTAGTTCTACTTCCTGTGAAAAAGAACATTATTAATTAAACCCGTGCATTTGAAAATGCCTCTTTCAGAGAAAACTTTACTATATAACCTGACCACCTACTCATATCTTTTTTACTATCAATAGAAAAGAAAGATGATTTTTGCTAATAAAGGTAAATTCTACAGACTGGAAAACTATGTTGCATGATCTCAGTACTGTACATTTGGTAATCTAAGGATATTTGCTCATGTTTACTTATAAACTAATAATATACCTTGGGTCAATCATCAATCCAAATGGAGACTACAGCCAAGAAATCAGAGGAAGACTGAGTGTTGGAAAGACAGCAATGAAAGAATTAGAAAAGATCATCAAATGTAAGGAAGTGTCACTGGAGCCCAAGACCAAGATCATCTTGTATTTCCAGTCACCATGTATGGGTGTGATAGCTGGACAATAAAGAAAGTTGATAAGGGGAAAAAAAGATTCATTTGAAATGGGGTGCTGGAGGAGAGCTTTGCCGATACCCTGAATGGCTAGAAAGATGAACAAGTGAGTCCCAGATCAAATCAAGCCTGAACTAACTCTGGAGGTAAAAATGTTGACATTCAGCCTGCCCTACTTTGGGCACATCATGAGAAGGCAAGATTGTCTGGAAAAGAAAATAATGTTGAGAAAAGTGGATAGCAGAAAAAGAAGACATAATACGAGATGGACATCTCCCTAAAAACAACAAAAAAACTAGAATTGGTAGGTCCACTGCTTGGAAAGGATGGAGTAATACTAATGGGTGTCAGTTAGAAGACAAAAGTGCTGAACATTCAGCCTGGAGGCAATGAGGGGCTGCTACCAAAAATAAGAGACGGGATGGGAGCACCAAATATCTACATGAATTCAAGTCTGTGTAGAGCCTGCTGAGGTGTATCCAAGGACACTGAGGAATTGGTAGCTGTTATCTTGTGGCTTCTATCTAAATTCTCACAGTATTCTTTGGGAATAGGTGAGGGCCCTGAAGACTGGAGATGGTCGAATTTTGTCCCCACAAATCCAAAGGGGGGGGGGAGGAGAAGGAAAGAAAATAATTGGAAGGCAGAAGATCTGAGAGATCATTGACTGGTGACCTTGACATCAAAATCTGCAAAGGTTTTAGAGATCTTGAAGCGCTGGTCAGTGCGCATTTAGAGAAGAATGTAATTACATCTTAAATCTAGCATAGGGTTCTCCAAAACAAACTATGACAGATTAATATTACATTTATTTCTAGCAGAGTGGTAGATGAACAGAATAACATGGCTTGATTTCGTCAAAGCTTTTGCACAATATTCTTGTGGCTAAGATGCTAAAATGTGGGCTAGGCAATGCTTTTTGTGGATTTTAAGCTGGTTGATGGGCAACACCCACAGAATGCTAACCAAGAGGTCCTTGTCACCCTTGGGGTGAGAGGTGATGTCGAGTTATCTCCTGAGCCTGATATTATTCAATATCTTTACAAATGATTAGGGTGAAGGGATGGAAGGGCTTAGAAGGAAGGGACCTCCAAATACCGGATGCAGGGGAGGGGCATCAGGAGACAGCTATCTAATTGTCTCGTGTGCTCCCAGAGGCATCTGGTGGGTCCACTGTGAGATACAAGGAGCTGGAACAGATGGGCCATTGGCCTGATCCAGCAGGGCTCTTCTTATGTTCTTATGTTCATGAAATTTGCAAGTGACACCAAACTGGGAGACACCTAATACAATAGAAGAAATGGGTTAAACTGAACCAAGTGTCAACCAGAGAAAATATAATGTATTTCCATTTAGACAGGAAAAATATGAGATGCATGCATATAGGATTTGTGACAGATGTCAGTAGTCTGTATGAAATTGATCTAGAGGTCTTAGTAGACCACAAGCTAAACATGAGATAATATTATGCAGCAACAGAAAAACAAATTAAAACAAACAAACAAGAAACAGCAGGAACAACAAAACCTAAGGGAACATTAGGCCACATCAACCAAAGTATAGTGTCCAGATGAAGTGAAGTAATTTTTCCATACTATTCTGCTTTGGTCAGATCCCCTTGGAATACTGTGTCCAGTTCTGGGCAGCAAGATTCAAGAAAGCTATCAACAGGCTAGAACATGTCCAGAAGACAATGACCAAGATGGTGAAATATGTGAAAGCTGCACCCTGTGAAAAACAGTTAAGGAAACTGGATAAGTTTAGCCTGGAAAAGAGAAGGCTGTGTGGGGAATATGATAACGATCTTTAAATATTTGAAGAACTTATTGCATGGAATAGAAAGTCTGGTGAACAATTGACTGGTCAACTTTCCTGGCAAAACCAGGAGACGTTTTAGAGATCACTGAAGGCTGGGTGGGTCAGTGAGCACTTTAAAAAGAATGCAGTTCTTCCTTAGATCTCGCGTAGATGAAGCAAACATGCCTTCTGTGGCTCCAGGGGATATGGCCCAAACCAGTGGGTTCAAATTACAAGAAAGAAGGTTTCAACTAAGTGTAAGGTCGCAATCAGGATTTTGAAATGTGCCAAGAAACAAGACAACAGCCAGGATTAGAGATGGGGGTATTCATATATGAACACGAATAGACCCACACAGATGTACTTAACAAGGGTCCGGCCCCCCACAGGGCTGGATTGTCCACTCACCCATCTGGCAGTGGCGGCGGCCTCATTCATCCTTCCAATCACACCCGGAACCCCTCTCTCTTCCCGCTCGGCTAGCCACTCCAAGTAAGGGGAGGAAAGATGAGTCTCCCTGCATGGCTGCCAAGTCACTAGCCGAGCAGGAAGAGAGAGGGGCTCCAGGACTGATTGGAAGGATGAGCAAGACCACCAGCAGTGGCGGCGGACAAGTGAATAGATAGTCTGGCCCCAGGGGGCAGACCCTTGTTAACTCCAGTGGGGCTGTTTGTATTCATAGACAAATACGAATAACCCCATCTCTAGCCAGGATCACTGGTGTAACAAGGGAGTCATATGCTCCCTGTAACCAGCTCTGTGCTGAGGCAGTTGAAGGTTGTGCATACTTTTCAAAAGCAGGCCCATTTATAGCTTCTTACAGTAACTAAGAGTGCAACTAGATAGCCAAGGCGTCCTGGGGCTGGATTGGGCCAAACAGGATGCTCTGAGGTGCAGGATGCCATTTGGGATGATCCTTGTATCCACATTTCTCAAGTCACCCTATTTAGCTTGTCCCTCCCTTTGAAGGGGAAGAAAATAATAAAATAACAGAGAGAGAGAGAGAGAGAGAGAGAGAGAGAGAGAGAGAGAGAGAGAGAGAGAGAGAGAGAATCCTTCTGTGTGTCCTGTCCTATCTCCCCCTCTATGGGGGAATGGAGTGAACCAGGAGGAAATTCCAATTTAAATTATATATATTTATATGTAAATGTTATAATCACTTAATTGGATTACCACTTAACTAACGTGGTGCTGGTTTATAAGGGATCTTTTTTTAAAAAAACAATAATCTGTAGCCTCTTTTGTCTCCCCCTCGACAGTGGAGACAGAAGGAGCTGTGCAAATTTATTGATTTCTTCTTTTCCACCTATGCAATGGTTAGATCCTATTTTGGCTTAAGAGAAGTGACAGCAAAGCCATCTTCCTTAGTTTGATACTGGTGGTGATCATACATGATGGAATGGAACCAAAACAGAGCAATCCTACTCTGCCAGGGACTTAAAAAGGTTCGGGTAGGCATGGATAAGGGTGAGGCTGGTTCACAATTGCTTGTATGTCATGGAGTTGCTGGAAAACGGAAGCAAATCAGTCTATTCCCAAAGTGGAAGAGAGGGCCACGCAAAGGCAAGTGACACCATGGCCAGATCAGACATGATGTTCCACGTTCTGTGGAGAAAAGCTGGAAGGAAGGGACCCAGAGTAGGCGAATTATAGGGCGTTATCCTAAATGACTCTAAGAGTTCCATCCAGTCTGAGCTACAGGATATAAAAACATTTTGACAAGACTCATAGGAAGGGGGAAGAGAACTATTTTACATTTAAATGCATACTCTGCTAGTAAGAACAAACACAAGAATTGTAAAAACCGATCTCAGTCTCATTTGTGAAAAGGCCCTCTGGGACATTTGAAACAGAAGAAACTGAGTGCAAAGAGAGCAATTCTGCAAGAGAAAAAGTGTGCAAGCTACATACAGATTGTTATGGTAAAAAATCCACCCACATTTATGTCAAGTGTAAGACAAACACACTATGATTCTGTGACTAGATATGCCTAATCAGCACATGAAGACAATGTGTACAGTATATACAGCAAAACAGAGACGTCTTTTTTCTCTCCCCCCCCCCCTTTTACAGGAGTACTTGGTCGCAACAGAAGTGGTCCTTGGGCTCTGACACACTCTTGCCTACTTCTTTACATCTGGTGAGTGGTATTAAATGCATTCTTAATTGCCACATATCCTGAACTTAGATATTAAAAGCTGGCTGCTCCAAATTGCTTCTTACTAAGAGCACAGGTAATAATAAGAACAACATAATTCTGCAAAAGAGGTATTTACTACTAATAAGCTATTGTAGCATTATGGAAAGACAACAAATACATACCCAGATCAAAAGCAAACTGCACCAAACCCCAGCATTAAACAAGACATTCATATTTTGTTTACCATGCAAGTTTAGTCTTAATGAGATGTGTCTTGAGTCAAATGGCTTGCATTTGTCACTTCCTGTTCAAACAAAAAATGTCTAGTCCTGAGGCATAGTATCCTCCATATGTGTGAATAGTGCGGATGGTTGGTTGAAAGAAATCCACTTATTTACCCCCTTCCTTGTTCTCTTTCAAACCAATCCACTTGACCATAAATTTTAGAAGAGTTGTTGAGGCTGAAGTTGGACCAGACCAAGTTTTAAGGAACTACTAATTACTCTAACAGAACAACCACCAAAGCCACAGCATATCACACCAGGAAAATTCAGGATAGCAACACGGTGGGGCTTTCTTTGTGCTCTCCAAGTGGTCATGGCCAGTGACGTCAAGTCCTCCAGAAGGGAGAAAGGCATTGCTCAACCAAGGGCCCCTGTCTAGCACCTGGTTCATCTGACCTTTAGTGTAAGAGGACTCTGCATGAGATTAGGGTGAAATGCCCTAGTATCCTGGAGCTGCTCAGGGTCAGCCAATTACTTTGGCGTACACTAAGTGAATGGCCATGAAAGCTTAAGCTCACTAGACAATTGTGCTTTGCCTCTGCAGCCCATGAAAGTAAGATATCACTTTTGGGAGACACAAGATACGAAAAGTCAAGAAGTCAATGTTTTTGCCACAACAGCTATGACCAATGCAGCATTAGAAACATATCCTAATTCTCCTGACTTTTCACTACCTAATTCCTTGGAGAAGTCAAGCAATAATAACTTCTGTAGAAAGAACTATCTGAATGATACAACGTACACTTCGTGGTGCAATGGGCAATAGCTTAAACATTGCCTTCCCACCCCCATTTGGCATTAGTGCTCTTAAACCCTTTACTGCTTCTTTGATCCTTACTGTTTTCCATACCCTATTCTATATATTTTTGGTTTTCACAGATATTGAAATCACAACAAGCAAGGCAACCAAGTCTACGCCTCTTGATGGGACCCTTCTGCTGGGCCAGCAACCTATAGTTTTCCTTGACCTTGAACACCCATCAGGTATTCTGATCATGACAAAACTGTTGAAGGCCCTGAATGTGGAAGACTGTTCTTTCAACCACATTCTCCATACTAAGGGTCTCTGGTTTAACCATAACTTAAATCATGGGTTGTCAATGTGACAACTAGTGCACAGTCACAGACCACAAAGACTGTTCTACAAAAAGTCTCTATGGGCACGTATGGAATACTTTTGATAAACCTCTCCTAACTTGCTTAATAACCATTCTGCGGACTGAGTTTAGATAAGGTGATGATGGAAAAGACAGGTGGAAACATGCAGTCTGGATTTGTGTGCCTAAAATCTTCCTAAAATGAAGTAGCTCCTTTGCCATGGAACTTGTGTAAGAAAGGTCTCAGAATCTTCACCTCCTCCCGTTCATATTCATGCCTCCAGATACTGTATTTCAGTTTTGTTAAAATATATTATCTTGTACATCTTGTTCTTTTGTTCATTGCCAGCAGTCCTTTGGAATGCAAAATGTAAGCCAAAGTGTTTTTCCTGTTCGTTAATTCAAACCTTGATGGTTTCTAGAGTTTGATCTAATTCTGTTCCTACTAATTCAGGGCTGGGCAATTTGTGGCCCTTTACCAGCTCCTTATGTTGTGAAATCTGTCCCCATTTATGGATCATTACTGTAGTGGCAAGCTGGCATACCTAATACAACTGAATGAGAGAAACAGTTGCATATTGGTGCACAGTGAACATGAGACTGGGATGGCCCTCAGCAAATAGCCATCTGGGAGGTAGTCTGTCCTATAGTAGTGGGCTAGTGTTGTACCAATGTAGGCTTTGTGGTGACGCCCGGATGGCTTATCTTGTTTTGGTTGATGCCAGACTTCTTTCCTCCAAAATGGCCTGGAACTTGACTCAACTTCTGCCACTGCTGAAAGCAAATACAGTGAATGCCATGTGGTCATACCAAGCCTGACACCGTCTTTATCTATGAATATGGTGGGACTGGGCTAGGTGTCTGTCAAACCTCAGCACAAGCAGTGATAAAATATACCTTTGAGACAACAGAGGTGTTAGCTCTGTCACATCTAGCTAACCCTCTGGACTCCTTTACACTATTTAAAAATAAAACATGAACATATATTGTGAGTACGGTTCTGTGATATTTCTATTCCTTAAAAATTTATGTTTCTTTCAAAATATAAACAAAACGATTACATAAAACTGGAAGAACAAATTCCAGACAGCCATGTTACGTCATGTTGAACATATTCTGCTCTTATTCCTAAAGATTACCAGGCGAACCAGAACAAAATATATCCCAAGGGGTAGGAAGAGAAGACACAACATACTTCAAAGGACAAAAATATTTCAGCTTTGATTGTACAAAAATGTAGCACCACTGCAATTTTAGTGCAACCTTGAAAGAAAATGAGTACAGAAATGGGAGTACAATGTGTTTTCAAATGTGCAACACACACACACACACACACACACACACACACACACACACACACACACACACACACACACACACACACACACACACACACACACACACACACACACTGTATACAGGGAAATCCGACAACCTAATTCCCATTGGATACTGTGCTGGGTATTTTTACATGTTCACTCCCTGCTCTTTTCTGACATATGCATCCTGACACATCCTGCTGTTGTCCTGGAATCTCCCAGCAGTTTCTGTCTTAGTACTTTATTAAAGGATTTGAAGTTCATCACTGGCAAAGTTGTGGAAGGCACTTGCCTGCTCAGATGGAGGCTATCCAAAATGATGTCAAAGGGAACCACAATCCTCCAAAATGGTTCTACCTGTTTCTCTTTGCTGCCTATTCTGATTGCTCCCCACCACCACATTGCTCTATTTGGAATGAAGAGCCCTAGCTGTAACCTAAAGCAGGAATCCCTGTTGTCCTCATGTGCAAATACTTCCCTGCAATTAAAACAACAACAGCCTCCCCCCACATGAAAAAAACACACACAGAAGTTCTAAGCAAATAAATAACATCATCATAATAGCAATGGTCTCCATGCGTGGTCCACTCGTCCTGAAGTACCTGCTCCTCAAACCCTGTGAGTCTCTCAGGCTGCAGTTCTAAAGGCATGTTTTGAGAACAAGCCCCTTTCCCCTGAATTTAGTTGCATTTCCTTCTTACCAGGCATGCAGAGGGTGGCATTAGTTGAAACTCTTCTTACCCTAGGTTGGGTAATACCTTTATTGGGTCACTAAGAAGATGCAAAGAAGGGATGCCTTTGAGCTCATGAGAAATCTTCATTGAATGAAGAGCCTGGAGTAGGGGAAGAAGCAAGCCAGTGCCTAGTAAAGATTAAAAGCCTGGCTGGGAGATCTGCCCAATGCCATGAGCACAGCATGAGTGACCAAGTGACAAAGGGGACAAAGCTCATGTACCTTTCATAGCTGTGGGGAGGATAAAGCGCCCACAGGCATAGCTGCGCCTATGGACACTTCCATTTCTAAACAAGAAGCCTTGGTCTTTCTTCAAGAACAATGGGCATCATAACTAGACTGGTTTTACTGGATATGTTCCCTCATTCCCTAGCCACATGCTTTTGTGTTGCCTTAGAGCAGAAGAAAAGGGCAGCAGTGTGAAGTCTTTATGCCACAAAACAGTGCACTAAACATAGGTACCCACATTAGGTTGAAAATCAATTAAAGCCAAAGGGGTAGCCATACCTGGTGGTTGGAAGAGACAGAATCCTCAATGAGGATCAGGTCTCATGGAAAAACAGAGACAAGCAGAGAGAGGTCATACTTTTTCTGCACACACCAGTGGACCATAACACCCTGGCTGTGGGTTGTTCCTTTTCCAACCCTGCTCTTAAGCAACACGAGAAGCCTTTTATATCACCAGAGGCAACAGACAAATTTACATGAACCCCAGTCTGGGTTTTTTTTTTGGGGGGGGGAGCATTTGGTCTATTGAGAGTAGGAAGACAGAAAGACATCACCCTGACCCTTTTGTTTTACACTCATCTTGCGTTGACTCTGTCTTTGTGAATGATCTACAACTGCTCTACTGTTCAGGAGAACTCAGAACCTCATCTTACTTACAATATTTTGGCAATTTAAAAAAAAGACACTATTCAACACAGAATTTTGTTTCTAGATCCCCTGCCAGGGGTTGCAGCCTGAGAACGCCGGGAGGAGCCTCGTGGCGCAGTGGTTAAAACGCTGTACTGCAGCTAAAACTGTGCTCACGACCTGGGGTTCAAATCCCAGGTAGCCGGCTCAAGGTTGACTCAGCCTTCCATCCTTCCGAGGTCGGTAAAATGAGTACCCAGCTTGCTGGGGGGGCAATGTGTAGCCTGTATAATTAAAAAATTGTAAACCGCCCGGAGAGTGCTTGTAGCGCTATGGGGCGGTATATAAGTCCAATAAATAAATAAATAAATAAATAAACATCTGGGGGAGTAGATCACGTGGCTACTGCCCCAGTTGTCAGGCTGCAACCCCCGGCAATCTTTAACCTTGGCTATGCTATTGAAGACTGATGCGAATTGCAGTCCAGAGTCACCTGTGTTTTTGCCCACCCATTTCATAACAAATTGCCCCATTTCATGATGTAGCCAATGCCACTAGCCAGTCATTAGACTGTACATGGTAAGGATTGAGCTGAACATTTTTCAGCCTCTTCTAGCAAAACTGAAGAGACTGTAGGTGCCATCAGATGGTAAAAAAAGAGGTATGTGTGTGACCCAGGAGAAGTCATTATAATGGGAATGATTTCCCTTAGAGCACATGTGTAAGCGTTCAGATCTCCAGATGTCAATAAACTACTACTATCACATTTCACCATTGGCTACACTGCCAATGGGTGATGCGAATCAGAATGCCACAATATCTGGAGGTTCCCAGGATCCCTACCCTGCCTTATAGCAGGTCTGGAAACACCACCCTCAATCTGGTTAGCTTCATGCCAGTATTCATGACGTCATGTAACCTTGTCGTGAAGTCAACCAAAGTGAAACCAAAGCTTCCTACCTTCACTCTAGGAATTGCTGTATAAGGGAGAACAGGCAACAAAGAGCCTCCAAAACACCAATTAATGTCGCAGTTGGTGACAATTCTACTGCCGTCTTCACCTTTTCCACACCCTACCCCCCCAAACCAACAAAACACCACCCACAACTATAGTGGGTGAGGTTTTTGGGAGGGGGCTCAGTAATATGAACAGGGAGGGTTGCCACCCCTGCTCACTCTTTCAAATTGCCATTAAATCATACAGTATGCAACAAGCTACTTTATTGATAAAGGTGGTGCATGGCAATTATGGGATAAAGAGTGAGCCTCCTTTGAAAGGCAGAGGCTCAGATCTCAACCAAATGATGTCTGGAACCAGGTAGCGTTGTACTAGTTGCCTTAGATGAAATGCTTCAGAAGCCTTTCTGAAGCAACTGAAGTATAAACCACATCCACATTAATTAGTCCCAAATTCCAGCAAATGTAGGGGTAACTTATGAATAAATATGCACTTCTTAACCTTATTTGCAGCCAGTGATTGATCTGCCCTCTATAAATTATCTTTTTCAAGAACACAGTTATATCCATTAAGCATTTATAAGTAACATCAAGAAGGCTTTCAAAACCAAACTGCATATTATTATATGGAGAAAAACATGCACTATATGCCTGGCATCCCATCATGGCCAACCAGACACTTTGGGAAACCCACAGCGAGATTAGGAATGCAGCAGCATTCTCCTAATGTATATCTGTGAATATTCTCAGTCATTCAGGTGAAGTTATCTGGAAGTAGAGTCATGGCAACTGGACTTCTTTCTTATTGGGCTGACAAGCAGCTTCTTCAGTCTGAGGAGAGTTGGTAGGAGATCCCTGATATATTCCCCCCCCCCGTTGGTTTCACTCCCCCCCCCCTGGTCTGAATAGGCTCCTTAGAAGGACAAAGGACTGGGGGTGAGGGATAATCCCACTTCTGCAGTCCTTCTCCACCCATTTTCAAGGGTTGTTAACGGTAATTAACGATGGTCTTTCTGGTGTGTGTGGTTTGAGACAGTTGCAGGAGAAATGCAGGGAACAACAACAGCCACTCTTTGTGGCCTTCATAGATCTCACAAAGGTCTTTGATCTGGTTAGCAGGGATGGCCTTTTAAAAATACTTCCCAAGATTGGATGCCCACCTTGACTCCTTAACATCATCAGGTCCTTTCATGAGGTAATGAAAGGCACTGTAGTTTTTGATGGCTCAACATCAGATCGCTTTGGCACCCAAAGCATAGTGAAACAGGGCTGTGTCCTCGCACCAACACTTTTTGGGATCTTTTTTGCTGTCATGCTGAAGCACGCCTTTGGAACTGCAACAGAAGGTGTCTATCTCCGGACTAGATCAGATGGAAAGCTCTTTAATCTCTCTAGATTGAGAGCAAAGACCAAAATCCAACTGAAATGCATGTGGGACTTCCTCTTTGCCAATGATGCAGCCATTGTTGCCCACTCTGCTGAAGACCTCCAACAACTCATGAATTGTTTTAGCAAGGCATATCAAGACTTTGGATTAACAATCAACCTGAAGAAAACACAAGTCATGGGCCAGGGGATGGACTCACCCCCCTCTATTACCATCACACAAGAATTGGAGGTTGTTCATGACTTTGTGTACCTTGGCTCAACGATCTCTGACACTCTCTCCCTAGATGTCACGCTGGATAAACGTATTGGCAAAGCAGCCACCATGTTCTCAAGACTCACAAAGAGAATATGGCTCAATAAGAAGCTGACAGCATAGACAAAGATCAGGTCTATAGAGCCTGTGTCCTGAACACACTCCTGTACTGCAGTGAGTCCTGGACCCTTTGTGCACAGCAGGAGAGGAAGCTGAACATGTTTCATATGCATTGTCTCCAACGGTTTTTGGTATCATCTAGCAGGACAAAGTTCCAAATAGAGTAGTCCTAGATAGAGCTGGAATTTTTAGCATGTATACATTACTGATACAGCGACGTCTACATTGGCTTGAGCACGTTGTGAGAATGGCTGATGGTCGGAATCCAAAAGATCTCCTGTATGGAGAATTAGTGCAGGCAAATAGCCCCAGAGGGAGACCACACCTGCGATAGAAGGATATCTGCAAGCGAAATCTGAAGGCCTTGGAAATGGACCTCAACAGATGGGAAACCTTGACATCTGAGCGTTCAGCCTGGAGGCAGGCGGTGCATTACGGCCTCTCCCAATTTGAAGAGACACTTGCCAAGCAGGCTGAGGCAAAGAAGTCACTAAAGCAGCAAAATCAGGGAGCTAGACGGGGTACAGATTGTACTTGTCTTCAGTGTGGAAGGGATTGTCACTCTCGAATTGGCCTTCTCAGCCACACTAGATGCTGTTCCAAGTCCTCCATACAGAACACAATACCATAGTCTCTCGAGACTGAAGGATGCCTAATCTGAATCTAATCTGAATCTGGTTTGAGAGAGGGGTCAGGGAGGCCATACATGTGCATATAGAAAATCCCTCACTCAAAAGGGGTGGAGGCCTTAGATGCAATCTGTCTCCTATTTATCATGCTGCCCTTTCATCCATCCCCAGGAAGATTAGGACCACACACACCAGAAAGATCACTTTTAACAACCATACATGACCCATCAGCCCAATCCCACCCTGCAAACGCCACCTAAAACAGTAAAAAGCTAAAAGCAGCACCTTACCTCCACCACTGTCACCGGGCCCTGGCTCCACTGCTGCCACGACCGCCGCCACCAGGAGGCCTCCGGGAGTCTGCCCATCACCTCCCCATCCCGGGGGGAGGGGGAAGGCTGGCCCCTGTCCAGGGAGGAAGTCCTGCAGCTGAGCGGGACAGGAGCGAGGCCACCTCCTTCCCTCCTCCCCGCCGCCCCATCCCACAATGGCAAGACCCCTTCCCCGGGGTCGCTGGACACTCTTGCACGCAGGCCGCCGGGAGGTGCCCCGGAGCTGAGAAAAGCAGAGCGCACCCGGGATCCCTGGCCAGTCCCGGCACGTTCCTTCTGTGGCACCCGCTTTCCCCGGAGGGCCGGCAAAAGTTGGCCAGGCTGTGGTCCGCATCCACGTCTGGCAGACCGCATCCCCCAGCCAGCCTCCCCCCTCCCTGGCAGCAGGGCAAAGTTTGGTGGCAGCGCCCATCCTCCTCTCTGCATGCGGGGCTGGCGGGCGTGGGCGACTCACCCGGGAGGCTGAGCATGGCTGGGATGGTCCAGCAGCTCACCTCCCGGTAGCGGCAGCAGTGGCTGGGGAAGCTTGGGAGGCTGAGCTTCCCTTTTCCTAACCGTTGGGGCGAAAGAGCTACAAAGAAGCAGCATTTTCGACACCAACAGTTTGAATTTCTCGCCTTCCCCCCCGCCTTTCTCTGTTCTTACGTCGAAGCTCCACTCGCAAGTCGAAGCAAAATTTTGCAAGTGGAGCTGTTCGTAAGTAGAAATGTTCGTAAGTCAAGGCACCACTGTATCCTGGATGGCACAGAAGCTCTGTCACAGCATTACAGATATTTATAAACTGCTGGATAGCTCAGTGGTTTAGTTACCTGACTGCGGAGCCAGAGGCTGGGAGTTCAATTCCTTACTTGTACCTCCTGAAAGTAGAGCCAACCTGTGTAACCTTGGGCCAGCTGCACAGTCCCAGGAGAACCCCAGAAGAAAGGAATGGTAAACTGTTTCTGAGTATCCTCTACCTAGAAAATCCTGAAAAAGTGTTTCTATAAATTGACTTAACAGTGCATGATGATGATGTGCAATTACTGACATCCAAAGATTTCCAAGCCATGAGCAACAGCAATTGTTGATCATCATCATCATCTCAGAAATATAAAGCTGGAAGGGACCCTATGGCTTATTGAGTCCAGTCCCTGTGAAGGAGACACAATGGAGGAATTGAACTCCCAACTTCTGACTATCCAACAGTTCACAAAGCAGGACATACATTCAACATGAAGGCCAGTATCCTTTTCAACATATAAGCACCTAGAGCTACAGGTACTTTGGTGACATAACAAGGAACCTCGTAAAGCTACCATTACCTTCCTACACTCCTGTTGTTGCAGCAACTTCTGCTCTTTGAACTCCATGTGTCCAAATACTGGACAGGCCACTGGGCACAGCATCTCTATTATTCAAAGTAAGAGGAGATAGGCAGGGGAGGCTTGTGAAAATATGCAGCGTAGGTTTTCGCTCACCCAAGGGAACTTTGGTAAGAAAAACATGTCAACAAGAAAGGCTCCAGAAAATGGGTTCAAGCGTGCCCATTTAGGATTGGATCAAACTCTGAAGGGATCTGGGTCTGGGGTTGTTTTAACCTATTTCCTGGAGCAGCCCTTGATGCTCCAATTCCTTTCTCAAAGGTACTTTGGTAAGATGCCCTGACCAAGGAGTTTGTCTTCCTCAAGTGAAGGGCAGGACAAACAGATGCCAGCTGGAAAGGCAGCTGAAATGTTACCTCAGTTCTTCCAGTGTGATTCCTCTGTCATACTTGAGACATCAGGTTAGTTTAAAGGACATTGCTAAGAGAGGGGGCAGAGGGCAGCTGGAGAGTTCAGGAGGATGAAAACAGGAAGCTATCACTACTGCCCTCACTTGAGGCCAACTGGCACTCAAATCTGCCACTTGAGGCATTTTGCCTCATCGCCTAACAGGAAGGCTGGCTGTTAATAAATACTGGCAAATGTTCTCGTCTTCAGAGAGAAATTGCATTTTGACACACAGAGACACAAGGCACTCTGTTGAAAAAAATAATTGCCAGTTGCTGCAAGATGTTTCACTCTTGCATGAGAGTGAAAAGACGAGAGAGATTTCTTATTTTAAGCCATAGCAAATAAGGTCTCTCTTTTTTGGCACCTAAAGTGCAAGTGTGTGTATACAAAGGGATGGTGTGTGTTTTCTTTTCTCTCTCTCTCTCTCTCTCTCTCTCTCTCTCTCTTGCATAAAATGCATTTATAGAAGTGTGTGAATCACCTCCATACATTTTTCATGAAAAAAGTCCTGAAAATGCTAAAAATGCAGGGAAACTCCCATAATGTTGCCTATTAAGGAGAAAACTTTCTAAAATTCTTTGAATGGAATATTTAAAGTGTTACATCCCTAGCTATGAAAAGGCGTCATTATGTGAAGGCTTGCTCGGCTTCCTGGGCTCTGAAGGATCTGGCCTCTGCTATGATGTTGTGCAATCTATTGTGTTGCATGGAAAGGCTATAATGAGCAAGCAGGTGAAAAAGGGAGGAGAGAAGAAAGTTGGGCCACTATGGAATCATTTAGGGTAGAAGCCAACATCCAAAGTTCAACAGGGGTTTGGGGGTGTTCTTTTTTCTTATCTCCCCCCCTCCTTGGCATTTAGGTGCTGCTAGATTGAGAGGTGAATTCATTAGTCCTAAAGGTCTCCCCTACCACTGCCAAATTTTATGATGTTAGAGAATACTGGCCATCCTTCCAACTGCTCATGGGAGTTTCGAACCACTCCATTTCTTTAAGCTCCTAATTGCAGAGTGGCAATGACAGTTCTTCCTCCCCCTGCACACTTCTTTCCTCATTATCTAGCCCGAATTCACCACCAGTTTCCTCAGCAAATGCTGATTTCCTCTCCCTTGAATGATAAATAATAATAGGTTGTAAAAGAGAGAGGTGACTTTAAATGATACGAAAAAAGAGAGGACGAGGATGAAGGGAAATATTCAGAGCAGAACTGCAGCAGAGCCTTGAAGATATAGACGATATAGAAGAAATAGATGCAGACACCTATGCACTCATACTGTACAGAGACCATGTTCTTATTTTCTGTCATGGCCTCCTCAGGCATCGCCTTACCCTGTTCTTGGGGGACAGAGCTATCGGTGAGATACTAGTTATGATGGCTGTATGTCACTCCCAAGGTCCAAGGCAACATGCCTCCTAATGCCAGCTGCTCGGAAACCTCCCGCCCCACTTGCATCCAGGTTTCACTGTGGTAGCAGAATGCTGGCCTAGACTAAGACTGCAACTACACAACAAAGTACTATGGGATTTGCTGTGCATGTAAAATGGATGAATTTCCTTTTTTAAAAAACTGATCACATGCCACAAAGGACAATTCCAATCAACCGTGCCACAGCTAACTGAAGACTAGATCCACTCTACTTCTAATTACAAAACCCTTCACCCAAGCAACTGCACAGGAAAATAAAATCAGAACAGAAGGCATTCATGATCATATATATCATTTTGCCTCTGGTTGCAGAATTAACTCTTCTATAATTTTGCACTTTGGTCCAGTTGCTGGATTCTCCAAGCCTGAAGTATGCTTAGTTCTGGAATGCGGAGGTTCAGGGTTGAATCACAGAGTTTTTATTCCAATATAGTTTCCTGTGTTTTTCACCTATTCATGCATTTGATGCAGTATAAAGATATTATTTATCAGCTCCCCTTCAATATATTAAGCAGTTTGACCTTTTCTCTCAACCTGGGCCATAATTTATTTGCTGTGCATCAACAGAGAGCCCTAGAATTTTCTTTGTTGTTATTTGTTATTCAAGACCTCTGTAATTGTGCAGCAACAAAAATACCTTCAGGGAAAGAAGTGGGGAAAGAAAAAGACTACACACTGAATTGGCTGAAAGTTTTCTTTATTTATTTTCAAGTTATAATCAGCAGGCCCCCCTGATCAGCATATTGACCCCCTGAAGCCAATATATTTCAACTTAATATAAGACTTCACACTGATTAAGAGTTCTTGTGGTTGCAGGAAAAGAATGACTTTGAGACTGGCAGCGCTTTGGGTGATATGTTAATACACAGATGATGGAAGTTCTACCTCTTCTTATTCCTTCCCTCCCTCTTTTTGTGTCAAATGAAACTTCAAGCTCTTTTTACCACTAATGGGATTTTGGAGATACATAAAATGCTGATGGCGACTGCTTTGTACTTGATGTTGTTTGAGCCGAGTAGCTGACAAAGGAAAACACTTCAATTAACCAGGGCACAAGTTATCGTATTGAATGTTTCAGCTGCTGCCACAACTTTAGCCACAAATGCAAGAAAAGGTGTTCAGAGAGAATGGCTGGGGAAGGCTTGATTGGCTTACAGAGGTCTCCGGTCAACCAACTCAGCATAGGATACTAAATGATCCACATGTTTGGACACAACAGCTGTCAAATGCATCAACAAGCCAGTGTAATTCTTGTTAGTAAAACAAGACTCCCTCCAAAATCTAAATTCATTGGTCCACAGAATTACAGATCATTAACTAACCCTTTGGTTAGACAGGGATTGCCCAAGTATCAAATAGGTTTCCCGAAGGGACCTATTCAGAGCCTGCTGAATAGGTCCCTTCAGGGACAGTGAAACTGCTACTTCAGATGACAAGTGTTGGAAATAGGGGGTGGAAGCAAGGTTTGGAAGACAGAGCTGTACACCCCCCAAAGCTAGTCTGTCTGGGAGGATAATGAAATTTAACTACTAGTCCAGTCATTTCCTGTATTATTCAGGGGCTCTAGTCCTGATACAGTCACAGCAGATGAGAAGTTTTGATGTTATCTTTCTCACAAATAAACAGCCCAGATTCCCTCTCTCTGGCTGAAATCCTTTTTGCCAGTTACAAGTCATAACTTACATGATATAACCCGTGGTTGTGCCATTGTTGTTTTAGGGGAAATTAAAAGCTGTTTCTTCTCATCCCTCCAGGTTCTGGGGAATCTCTAGGGCTTCCCTTTAATCTGAGGGAGCCTTTGGGAGCTGCAGAACAGGGGATGGAAATCTTTAGTACCTGAAAATCACTGCCATCAGTCCTAGTCCTGCAGCTGGGATCCACAGTGGCGATTTCCCAGGCACTAAAGAGCTCCCTCTCTCTTCCACAGCTCCCGAAGGCTTCCCCAGACTGAAAGAATGCCCTAGGGATCCCTGCAACTTGGAGGATGGAAAGGGAAGCTCTTAATGCTCTCAAGACCACCACAGCATGGCCACAGACAATGACATCATGCAAGTTACAAGTTCTTTACTTGCAAAATAGGATTTTAGCCTTTCATGTGTGGGGAGGGTTCTTTTTTTTAAGGCAAAGACACCCATCAATCACAGTGACAGATCATCTCCCCCCCCCTTATCACAACAATATACCCATAACAAAAAACACTCTGATCACCATAATCACGCAATTTCCTGAAAAGGACAAAAAGCTGATCCCACAGTTATAAATACTCAACTATCCAGTTCTTTATCTTCAACTCTGGCATTCCCCGGAATTGCAATGTCAATGATCCAAATACTTCTTTGGACACAGTTCCATCTTTTTCTTGGTAGAGTCAACATTTGCTGTAAGCACTAATTTCTTGGATCTGTTTTCATCATGTTGATTTGGAGTGCTTGCTCTTGTACAGCAAAAATCAAGCCATTGATTTCTTTCTTAATGGTTCTTCAGTTTTAGCGATGCCCATGTTGAATTATTATCATGCTTTCTATTAATATTTCTCAGGTGTCCATGTAGTGGCTTATTTTTCCAACTGTTCAATTTCTTTTCAAATTGTTGTTTCCTATATTGAGCCTTTGTTTCTGTTGTTTACAAAATATTCTCCAAAATACAGTATTCTCCATTTTCACCGCCTTAAGTAATTTTTCTCTACTTGTACTGTACTTATATAATCACTTAGGCTTCTTTCCCTTTTCCGCAATATGCCACAGCTTTCAATTTTTTGTAGCAAATATAATCTGTCCACATCACTTTTTGGATGTGTGATGTATTCTCATTAGTTTATGTGTTTTTGATCCTTCTAATTTATTTTGGGTCCAATCTATTATTCCAGATAGGTATCTAATTTTTAGAATTGCCCATGTGTTTATGGCTTTGATTGTATTTCCAACATTTAATTTTGATTTTAAGATTTTCCATATATTCCCCTTCTGTCAGTTCTTTAACCTTTGTGTGCACAATGTTATCTGTTTCTAGTATTCCGAAGTATTTATAGTTTTCATCACTTGATAGAGATTGTATAATATTGCCATTTTAACTGTATTCCATCTGTTGTTGTTGTTTTGTTATTAATCCACTGATGCTCCAGTTCAGCCACTCAAACTTGCGATCTTCTGAGAACTGGAGGTCTCAACTTGCCCCCTTTATTTCACTTGTACAAAAAAGGGTGGCAAGTAGGGAATATAAAGTGCATTTTTACAACATTCCCTGCTAGCTAGGAATACTTTTGATGTAACACATCCCATCCTGGAATATGTTCCCCAGAAGGTAATTCTGAGCCACACACCGATGGTTCAAGTGAATATCACCTACTTATATGTAGGGCTTGTCTCTTACAGAGAGAAACAGAAATGTCAATTTGCTCTTGAGTCCATGTGGTTTTCCTAGAGATCCACCAATTTGGAGAAGTTAATGGGTCAAAGATGCTTCATTACTCTTTTGACTGTCTGCACTATTGCTCCTGACTCTCTCCTTTGCATATTTATACAGTAAATTTTTCTTTTCTTTTGACCTTAAGCTGTTTAGAAATGGCAGTCTTTGTTCTCTTTACAATGATGTATGGATTCTTATATTTTAAAAAGCAGGGGAATTCCCCAAAGAAATGAAAAATGAAACATTTCAATTTAAAGCTGAAAGCTGTGGTTGAAACCATAATCCCCCAATGGAAGGAATTTTAGACCACAAATGCATCTCCCTTCATCCTTACTGAAAACATGGGCAAAATGATACACCCTTGCATCTTTAACTCCACCCCAGTAAATACTATGGCATCATTCCACTCCGTATTGTCCATCATGAGTGGTATGGAACAGCTGAAACTAAACACATGCTTTGGTTGCATCACCAGTAGATTTATAGTGTTGTCCTATCCACTATTCTACCATCTTACCAGTCTAGTTTGATTAATCTATATTAAGTGGAAAGAAGTACCTTTTGTAAAATTTTACTTTCATACAAAACCTCTCTCTCTCTCTCTCTCTCTCTCATTTATCTATCTATCTATCTATCTATCTATCTATCTATCTATCTATCTATCTATCTATCTATCTATCTATCTATCTATCTATCTATCTATCTATCTATCTATCTATCTATCTATCTATCTATTTATTTATTTATCTATCTATCTATCTATCTATTTATTTATTTATTTATTTATTTATTTGATAATTTAGACCTGGGAATGGCTGTAACTGTATGCATAACATCAGGAAACAAAACATCTTGGACAATCCAGGGTGTGTTGCATTAAGATGAGCATTGAATGAAATGTATTATGCTCAAAGACTAAATCTGAAAGTGAGCTGGAGGTTTTCTAGCCCATCACTTGAATCAGGATGCCCTTAAGCACAACACATAGTGGGGGGGGGGGACCCAAAGAAAGTAGGGAGAAAGAACTAAGCAGGTCACTCTCTATTGTGCTTAGGAGTGAGCAGAATGTAGCCTTTAAGACACTGTTAATTTGCATTATCCTTGTTCAGTGTTAACTAACTGCAACTTCTAGAGGCTTACACATTCTCCACCCTGGTCTAGAGGGAAAATCCCTTCCCTGGTCGACATGTGGGTGAGCAACAGAATCCAAGCTCAGAATCTTGTCTATCCAGCGTTTCCGAAAGCAAAATATTCTGAAAGCTCCACAGTGCAGATCCAGGCCATCTGACATTCAGCACTGATGCTTCAGAGAATGTGAGGAATTAGTAAAGCAGGAGGCAGAGCAGAGGGGGCAGGGTGTCTTTCTAATATGCCCACCAGGTCTCTCCTGAGGTGCCAAATTAGCATGCATCACAAGATGCCCTTGACATAATTAGCCAGCTCAGTCTTAAAACTGAGAATTTTGTGAATTCCGAATTCTTTTCTTCAAGACAAGTGTATGCGACTAGTGGAAAAATTAGACACATTGTACAGACCTGAGCAAACAATCCTGCTAATTTCCCCTTCCATTGTTTCCTCCTGGCTAAGAATGCTTCTCATTGTCTGCAACTGTCGGAAAACTCTGCGCCTTCTGATTGGACGGAGAACTCATGGCCTCCGCCGCCAATCAATGCCTGCTATTATGCAGGGCATTGAGAAGAGAGGTGACCGAAGAAGTGACACACTACACTTTCTACACCTCTCACCTCAGATGTTTTTTACATAAGTCCATAAATAAGTATTGGAAGTGTAGGTTGAGGATGGGAGATCATCTCTTTCTAAATTAGCATGTCGATGGAATAAGTTCTGCCTCGAATACCCTCCTCACCATCTCACAGCACCTTTTCTGTGGCGGCACGCTATCAGTGAAGCTTTGGTTCCCGATGTGTTTACCTGACATTGAGTCTCCTGGTCTTTCAGGATCAGGTAAACACTTATGTCCTTGTGTGCTCATGACCTGGGGTTCAAATCCCAGGTAGCCGGCTCAAGGTTGACTCAGCCTTCCATCCTTCTGAGGTCGGTAAAATGAGTACCCAGCTCACTGGGGGGGGGGGGGCAATGTGTAGCCTGTATAATTAAATTGTAAACCGCCCGGAGAGTGCTTGTAGCGCTATGGGGATGTATATAAGTCCAATAAATAAATAAATAAATAAATATTTTTAGATTTTTCTTTATAAATCCTGCCTTCAGCGGTGGAATGGAAGGAACTGTAGCCAATGGGGTGGGTGGGGCGAAGGGTATCACTACCTCATCCTCCGGCTTCCTTTTCCTCCATCTCTCATCTCTCACAAACAAACTCATACGGAGTGTGATGAGGCTGGGAGTTCAACAGAAGGGATACAGAAGTCAGGTTGTGTGCCCCCACCACTACCTCTGCTTAAGGAGGCAAACAGGGCCTTGTTTCTTTTAATAGACCAGTCAGTGGTCTTTATATGGTTGCAGCTTCACAATAACTTTTTAATAGCTTTTTAAAGACTGTGTCATTGCCTTGAATTGTTTACTGAAATGAGCATGTGGGATTTTATACATCTATTTATTCATGAATATTTTAGTACTGTTATTCATTAAAAATACATAGCGGTGTATGGGCCTAAAGGCTGAAACACATACCTCTATAAGGTATGTGTTGTAAAAAAAAACAAAAACAACCCTCCCTCAAATGACTGGAAAACAGCAGAGCTAAACTTGGTACGGGATGGGACCAAAAACAATAAATTTTCATAAATCATTTGACACAGTATTGTTTTTAATTGCCTTTGAAAGACCAGAAGAGAATAGGCTGTGAAATTCAGAGAACCTCAGACCATTGGTGAAACTATCAGATACTAAAGACTGAGACAGTGAAAATCCAAAAGGACAGCAAACATACAGGTGTCATGCAGCCACACTTCTGAAAGAGCCAGGATCAAATGCAGATCCTGACAGATGAACTCATTGGCTACTCAGCCTGCTCTAGAATTGGTCTACCAAGACTTAACAGCAAGTTAGGTAGCAGAAGGAATGGCTCATGGAGTCAGCAGAGGAAGGCTTCCCCTCAAAACCTTGGGGGAAAGGGGCTGCTCCACATAAGCAACTTATAGAAAATGGGCTCCCTCACCGCAATGTGTTAAAATATCTGCTCTATGGTTTTGACTGGTGCTTGCAAAACCCACTGTTCCAGGATTGAGAGAGCAGGTGCGGAAAGAGGATACAGAATAATCAGGCTGAAGTGATGACAGCCTTCTGGTGCAGTGCCAGGGAGTCCTGGCTGGTCACGAATGACTCTAGGTTAAGCTCCAGCCATTAATGAGAATACCTTGTTTAAACTTCATTCCTCTCATCCATTCTACAAACTGGCCCTTCTTGACAGGGGCATTACAGGATTTCCAGAGTTCAGCTTTGAAGGAGGAGGCAGGGGGAGAAAAAGCCGAGTGTGGCTCAATAGCCCGTGGACATTAATTCAATCCAAAAAAGGTGCACGTTTAAAAGCCCTTCAAAACATCTCACGAGCTGAGGAGGGAAAAAAACCCTTTTCAGTTATATCTCCTGATTGTGTGAGTCCTCAGGCAGAAAATGTTCCCTGATGCAAAGCATAGTCAAAGGATTATATCATGATTCCTATCATGATGCTAGGCATTTAAATGGATTTTCTCCTGGACACCTACAAAAGGAAATCAGATTTCCAAGTTTCCAGAGCATCTTCTTTATTTCTGTATCTATCTATCTATCTGTATATCTGTATCTACATCGATATAAATATATTGGCTGGGATTGAAAAAAAATTCAGTCTAAATAGGGCCCAGCGCTTAAAGTGCCAAAGGGCTCCTCACGTACAAAACTCTGTCTGTGTTACAATTATTCTTATGGAAGTACGTAATTGACCTGAGCTTGTCTGAGTTGGTTAGAGACTATCTTAGGTCTTTTTTTTCTTTCTTTCAATGCATTGTTTTAAGACAACAAAACAAAGACTGAGGTCAAATGCCTGCTCCCATAAGAAATGCCACATGGAATAGTGAAGAACTTTATGTAAACAAAGCTCTTTTGTACTAATTCAGTTGCAACACCAAACTATCGTTGGTCATCACATGAATACACATCAGGCTCCAATGTGTCCTCCTGGCGCAGGTGCTAGAAGAGGGAAGAGTAGCATTGTGGGATCTCAGGCTGCTGAAGTCTCTCAGAAGAGCTGTGGTTCTCCACATCTCAGGAAGAGAGACAGATCTCAGGACATGTGGTGCCAGCGGAAATGAAACTCTGCTTTGTGTCAGTGAGCAGAGCCTGGATACCTATTTTCACTATTTCACTTTCAGAGCAGAATAGCTTCAACTTCCCCAGAGGAGTCCATCCTTTTTCTCATTAGCTGGTACTCACAGTCTCAACAACTCACTCTGAGACGTAAGTAGAAGAAAGAATAAAAAAAGTTTCATTTACTTACAGATCAACAACAGACCGACAGACATGATTGCTTTCAACAACAGACCTCAAAAGACTTTAGTGAGAAACAAAGCTCTGAGCAAAGAGGTGGGATTCTCTTTCAATTCAGAGGCAGAGAAGGAACTATTCATTACTGCTGGATAGATTGACAGTCACCCCAGCCTAGAAAGGTCCCTCCTAGCCATACTTTCTCCAGGCAGCATGTGAGGTTGTAAAAACTTCAACAGGTGCTTGGACCCATTGTGCCTTTTGAAGCTAAGTAGGGAGTGGAGTGACAGTAGCACAAATCAGGAGTCTTCTGTTTGCACAAACCCTAGCAACAGCAGCACACATCTGGGGGTAGCATCCACCTTTCTTTTGGCTAGCAATGAGCCTTCTGGAAGCTCCAACAGCAGTATGAGGCCTGGAAAAAACTCCATACATGTCATGTATGTTGTAGCTAAATCCATACAGGAATCCCTAAAATAAATTCTAGCAACTGGTGTAGCTACTAAGGCAATTTTGCCACCTCTTTGCCCCCCTCCCCATTCAGAGTGTGATAGATTGTGAATGCCATATTGTTTGGTTAACTAGATTTTATGAAGGTTCCCCTTACACCTATCGGCCTAGAAACAGTTCAAGCCTGCCACAGTGACATCCCAGGCTTTGGCCCTGAAATGTTTGGGAATGGGATGCTGCCAAACTGAGAACTGCAGGCTTACAGAAATTCACACGTTCTACCCCTTATCTCCTTCCCCGCTGATCAAAATGGTGCCTCCTCAGCCTTGTAAAAACAATAGTCCTACAAGAAAACAAAAAAGATGCACACGAACTGGGGAAAAATGGTGGCTCATGGTTTGTCGCTATTAATGAACCATGAACCACAAATTTTCATGACTTTCCAACAAAGCAAACCATTTTCGAGTTTGTGTGATTTGGGAATCTCAGGAGCACTAAAACAGCCCCCCCCCATGAGTTAGAGGCACAAAACGCATGGTGAGTTTTCAGCTGACCCACACTTCTCAAAGTCTGGCAAAGATTGGATTTGGGACATCCTAGCCCCTCAAAGCAGATTCCCCCCCCCCCGGAAAATGCTCTTTAGCAGTTGGCTTGGGGGAAATTAAATGAGTGGTTCATGTCAGGGAAGAGGGTGTTGCTCACCGTGAGGTGGACTGGGGAAGAAGCAGAAAAGGGGCAGACATGGGAAGAGGGCAGACATTATTCATGGACTACCTAGCTAAGCATCTCCTTTACATGCCAGCTGCTGCAAAAGTGAAACTACCAGCTAAATTGCCCAGGGTGTGGATTCTATAAGCAGTTCCTCCCAGAGAGTAGCCTTGGAGCTCTGTGGTTGGCTGCCTGACAATCAATCCTACACAAAGTTTTTTCTATGTCCATCCCAGCATTGCCTAGGAAATTGATTGAGCGGTGCCAGGCTATCTGGCCCGGGATGATGCACCCAAAAATGAAGCATACGAATCGCCAACACCGATAAAAGGTTGGCATTTCATTTAATTCTAGCAGAAGCATTTTCACAAAGTGCCCTGAAATATTTTCCCCCTCCGTGGTTCATTTCGTGACCACCTCTAGCAAGGAGCCAGGTCTCTCTGCTCCCTTCGCAAAATATTTTAAGCTTTGCCATCTCTTGTTGCACTCCCAATACTTTATCCACAAGAAGAGCTTGCAAATTTTGTTGTTGTTGTTGTTGTTGCTGCTGTTGGACTGCAGTTCCTAGAATTCCCACGCCAACAAGGCCAGTCAAACATGGCTTGTCGATAGCAAACCAGTTTGCTGTTACATCTTCAGAGAGCAAAGCAGAGTTTATCTGAAAACTAGAACTGGAAATAGCGATTAGACCTTGGAGTTCTTGTGATGGATGATCCCTCTTCAGAAAATCAAGCCTATTGTGCCCATATGTCACCTGTATTACATTGTGTGTTCCACATACCACATGCAACTGCCACAGGGGGACATGCAATTTGAGGAATAAATTTCCTATAAATCCCCACAGCAGTTCAACTCTGGCTCTGTTCCAGCCACAGAAAAGTTATTATTATGCATCTAACCTAATTCAAATTTAGACCCCAGAAGGAGGGAC
The DNA here is from genome assembly GCF_051106095.1 of Pogona vitticeps. Lineage (NCBI taxonomy): Eukaryota > Metazoa > Chordata > Lepidosauria > Squamata > Agamidae > Pogona > Pogona vitticeps. Next base: position 137,937,878 of record NC_135784.1, on the reverse strand, counting down.
ACAATTCCCAGTCCTCACAGTCTTTTTGAAGAGTTAATATTTAATTTATTTTCCTCATCTTCAGATGCTCAAGGTGATATGCTCTTGGTCTTCCTGGGATTGTTGAAGGCCAGGATTCTCATTTGCCAGTTTTGCCTTTGGCTAAAAGAACAGCAGGGACGTGGTGCTGCTGCGGGTTAAACTGCAGAAGTCTCTGTGCTGCAAGGTCAGAAGACCAGCAGTCGTAAGAGCGTGAGCTCCCGTCGCTTGTCCCAGCTCCTGACAACCTAGTGTTTCGAAAGCATGCAAAATGCAAAATGCGAGTAGATAAATAGGTACCACCATGGTGTGAAGGTAAATGGCATTCCGTGTCTAGTCGCGCTGGACACGTGACCACGGAAGATTGTCTTTGGACAAACGCTAGTTCTATGGGTTGGAAACAGAGATGAGCACCGCCCCCTAGAGTCGGACACGACCGGACAAAAATTGTCAAGGGGAACCTTTACCTTTACCTAAAAGAACAGGAACCAAAATAGGACACACAACTTCCCCAAATACAACAGATCCTACCCTGTGACCACCCAAAGGAATGTGCAAAAGAGAAGAATTTGCCACCTATAGCTGAAGCAAAGCATCTCCCTAAAGACAGAAAAGCAAGAAGAACAAGCAAGAAGACAGAAAAGCAAGAAGACTCTGGGCTAAATATACTTTGATTCCCAACCAGAGTAGACCTATTGAAATCAAGGGAGTATACATTTGTGTTAACGAATCCTATTCAATTCAATGGGTCTATGTTCACTGGGATTGAAATCAGGTGCCACCCTCTGCAATCTCACCACTGCTGCAAAGTGCCCGGCACAGAGATGGGAGGAAATCAAAGCATACAGCCCACAGAGCAGTGCATTGTATTTAAATCATGTGACATTGCTTAATAGGATGTAAATATACATGCACTTTCCTCACTGTTCCATTTTTCTACACAAATCTTTTACTTTCTCAAGAAGGAACAGGTAGCTGACATGATTACAGACAAAAAAAAAAATTTCTCGTTGAGATTACATGGGATTAATTTGAACAAGTATGTAAAATCTTCTCCCTTGCTGTGCAGTTTCCCAAAACCTCCTCGAGAACTGTGTGGGCCTGCCTAGTTGTACACGATTTGTCCAAAACAAAATACTAGACAAGCACTCTTTCCTCCCAGAGCACATCTCCAATGCTCCACGTGCAATAAATAACCTTGTGTTCCAAAATATTAGCATGGGAGCAAATGCCTTTTGAGGCATTATTACCTTCAAATAGTGACTCATCCATGCCTTGCTTAGCTTAGCCTCCTGGAATGTTTGAATGGAGAATGTGAACGCAAATACTGTTATGGCATGGTAGTTGGTCAAGATGACCCTGAGGATTCCTTCTAGCTTTGCAATGTTTGACTCTTAACGTATCGGTTAAGTAGAATTATCAGTAGCTGCCTTGGGGCAATATGTCTTAATACTTGATAGCAGACAGTTGATGGCCAATAACATCCTGATAACATCTTTCAGTGGGAATTAGTATGGTCCAACAAGGCTGGCATCACTGATAGGCAAAGATGAATTTCCCTTGTTCCATACAAGAGATGAACAGAAGGGGCAAGTGAGGGCTGTGTGTGTGTGTGCAGCAGGAAATTACTCTGTACTAATAGAACTGGGTCTTAAAAAGAAGACAGAAAGGTGACTTTGCTTTCTGAAAGCATTTCTGCAGTTCTGTGGGCTTCTTAGAAATCTGATGGAGGCCATGAATGTCAGCCTTGGACAAAAGAAGTTTTGAATCAGCAAAAATTATTCTGTACGCCCCAAAGTGAGCGCTGAACTCTCAAGAGTTCATTATCAAGGTGGACAATTCTTAAAGGCACCATTTCACCTGGTGGGCCAAGTGATTCAGCCTCTTATGCTAACAACTAATGCCTTGAAAAGCTAAATATTACCTTGGATGCAAATTGAGTAGGTGATACATGGTAACAGGGTAACATGGAGTCTGCATGACTTGGAAAAGTTGAGGGGATTATGTCAGAAGGAAGCAAAAGAAGAGAGGCATGTCAAAGGCAGTGAGGAAGGATCAATGTGGAGAGTCCACCTGGAGGCAAGGAGCAGGGAGCTCCTCCTACCTTTACTTCTTCAAGAAACAAAAGCAGAGGACCCTTCCCTATCATCCCCTGTCTGTTGGCCTTGCCTTATCTGTACACAGTGGAGTCAAAATACTCCCAGTGGAAAGCTGATTGCTGAAAGTGCAGCATATTCTGCACCTTCTCCATTAGTGCATTTTACGCTTCAAACAGGATGCTTAGAAATGCTACTTTCGAGATCTACCAGAGTACCATGGCCATGTCAATGTTACTGAGGAAGGATCTGTTTGGGAGCAGCTTTCATAATGTTTCCAAGCTCTGTTTAGAGGTTTCCTAGGACTCTGCCACCTGCTATTATAACGTTAGTTAGCTCTTGTCATCTCCAGTCATACCATTTGAAATTAAGCTACCATTATTGACAGTGGAACCTGTGGCTTTGTTCTTTGTCATTGCCTGTTTGGCCAGCCACTGTCATTCCAGCCAAGCCCAGCCTTTTATTCTTCCCTACAGCATCTGCCACCATGAGATAGGAGCCTATGAGACACTTGGGCCATGGTGAGGTGTCAGCCTTTCCGTGTTTGTTTTCCCCACACATCTTTACTTCCACAATGCTTTGGCGGATGGAAACGTCACGTATTGTTCCCAGCGGCTGCCAGACTCCAGAACACCTTGGGGGGGCCCTGAACTCTATTACATAAAAATGAATGGTAATCTACCCTTTGTTATGTTGACAGCTCCACAAAACTTAGTCTACTGCTGCTCAACAGAGAAACATTCCCCTCTGCAGTTAAAGATGCTGACAATGAGAGATTACAGCCAGGTAGATCTCGCACATGAGCCACAAAGAGAGGTGCTTTTTCAAACATTTCTCTTAAACGATTAAGAGAGTTAAGGGCAGATTCAACTTCTGCTGATAGAACATGATCACTCACACCAGCACATCACATAGTCTGCCTCGCACACAAAAAGAGCCCAGGTCCCTTTTGTGGCACCTCTATGGAAAAGCAGAACATGGGAAAACTTCTATTGAAAATCCTAGGTTGCTGCTGCTGCCAGTCAGTGTCAACATTACTGGGTAGAAGAACCAATGAAGTTCTGGGTTTTTTTTAATGTTATCTATGGCAAAACTAATTGGTAGTTTGAATTCAGCATTCGTCTCCCATAATGGAAGAACTATTATCCACTGAACACACATGACACTGAATAAATCTCAGGGAATCGTGGGGTGTATTTCCAAGCAAACACTTATAGGACTGCATGGTCAAATGTGGCTACATTCAAGGAAATTACTCTCCAATTAGAAGGGTTCTTCAGAATCCCAGAGACAGTTGAAATGCCCCGATGCTCATGCCTCACAAGCAAAATCACATTAATACAAATTAGATTTGTATTCTGCAGTTATGGTGTGTTACTGGGATGCTAATCAAGATGCGTAAGGCAGGCTTCACCTTGAACTAAGGTCATGTTCCTTTCTATTAAAAAAAGGAAGAAAAAGAAAAATCTCACTTCTAATGACCGTGTGCTGCAACCTTCTTTCAGGAAACTTGGATCCCTAGTTACTACGAGGTGGGTTGGGGTGTGTGTGGGGGGAGAAGGTGTTTGTGCCAGTTGCATGAGGTGTCAGAGGCAGATGGAGTCTTTCCTTTGCGACACAGCCAGAGGTTGGCTGCCCTAACATGGCCAAAACTACACACAGGAGACTGGGAGCAGGCAGGAGGGCTAATCAGCAGCATCAGTTGGTTTCCAGGGGCAAAATGGGAAGAGGAGAGCTTGGAAAAAGAGTCCCACCGCCCTCCCTTCCCTTGTCTGTTTCTAGGACATAAATTAAAGCTATTCATGTGACTGGCCCAGTTTGAAGCACAAGTCATGTAATTTTTTTAAAAGCTGATATCATTTGTAAACTGAACACTAAGACTTCAAAACTGAATGAAACCGGACTAGGATCCAGCACGGTTTTGGAAGCCAAAGCAGCCCAAAACCACATACACAAGCATGCAGCCTGATGAAACAGTCTCCTAGGGTTGACCCTGCCTGGTCACCCCAACTGCCATTTCGCCAGCACTTGGCCAACCTTCACATTAATATTATTTAACCAAACACACACATTGAGGCACAGGCAACTGGGGCATTTTTTATTACCTCTCATTTCACCGGACCATAATAACAATCATCTTAGAATGGCCAGAGTTGGAAGGGACCCTATGCAGCAGTGAGTCTTCTCATTATACAGAACCATCTTATAATGCCTCTTGTGAACAAAGGGTACATATGAAAGAAGCCAAGGGTGTTACGCAAGCCCTCCTAAACAAACAGTAATAAAAATTTTATAGCATTCCAAGGCTGTGCATCGTTGGGATGTATCATATAACCAGCTTGTTTCTTTTCCCTTTTTCAGGGACTATTTTTAGTTCCATTCGTCCACATTTTCTTGCTCATTTCAACATGCAGCCTATTACAGAAACAATAAGAGCCACCGACATCTACGAATGCGAGGTAAAGTTAAACAACACTTTGTGAAATATGGAGATTGCTGAGATGGATTTCATGATTAAGGCAACCAAGCAAAGGGATGCAAACTGACAATCTCTTAAAAGTCTCCCTCAGTCTTGTGCTTTAGCAGAGTTAAGCAAACTGATCCAAATAGGGTACAAGATTCACAAAGGAGAGCATTCCATGGTATTTCAAGTAAAATAGCGAATGGGAGGAGATGGCAGAAGAAGAAGAAGAAGAAGAAGAAGAGGAAGAAGAAGAGGAAGAAGAAGAAGAAGAAGAAGAAGAAGAAGAGGAAGAAGAAGAAGAGGAAGAAGAAGAAGAAGAAGAAGAAGAAGAAGAAGAGGAAGAAGAAGAAGAGGAAGAAGAAGAAGAAGAAGAAGAGGAAGAAGAAGAAGAAGAAGAAGAAGAAGAAGAAGAAGAAGAAGAAGAAGAAGAAGAAGAAGAAGAAGAAGAAGAAGAGGAAGCTTCTACTGCCTGTATTTTTAACAATGATTTTGCTCTCAAAATTTGGGCCTTCATAGAGAAGACTCTGTCCAAAAGGAAAGGGATAAACTCAAAATTCATTTCTGGGTTCAAGAGCCATGTATTGTGTCAAATAGGAAGGCAAGGAGATGGGGTTAACAAGTAAGATTCTTCCAGATTTTATTTCTGCTCGGTAGATAAATATAATATAATAACCCCCAAATATCCCATGGGCAGCACTCACTTGCAAACTGTTATAAGTTACCAAATGTAACAATACAGTAGTCGTTTCGTGGCCTTCATTTTTATTCCCATGCATATACTCCTCATTCAGAATCCAGCAGGAGCATAAATGAGAATAAAACCCAAAAATTTTTGCACATTGAATTGTTGTGGCTTGATACGATTATGGTTCTTCTGAAGGGCAGACACAGGCAAAAAATGCAGTGGGGAGGACCCAAACACAAGTCACTGAACTTCCATGCTTGCTGGGACTATGGTCGTTCCAAGATCTCCCTGATTGTAGTAAATGGATCTTCCAACTGATCATGAGCAAAATTTTTAAATTCTTTCTGCCCCCCACAAACCTCCACAGTATGACTTGCATGGTGATTTTCAACATTCCACATTCTGTTCATTGTAAAAGAATCAGCTGGTCTAAAAGCTACAAAGGGCCTCTGTAAAATTTGCAGTGTTGATTGCCCATTACAGTATTTGATTAAATGAATATTAGCCCCTTATATGTGAAGGGCTCAGAGTATGTAGCAATGTGACCATACAAACTATGTTACATAACTGTAAACACAGTTATTAGACACAGAGATGCTCTGGTAGAGTATGAAGGATGGGTGTGGGGGCAATGGCAGAAGGAAAGTGGAGGGTGATCCCCACACTCGGGGGCTTTAGTTTCAATCTCTACAGACACGCCTCCTCCCAATGTGCTCCCCCAGAGCTCATGTGGTCCTCAGACCAAAAACATGGTTCATCACAACAGCAAAACAAGCTGCTTGGAGCAGCCACTAAATTCTGCATCAACAGAACACAGGGCACATTACAAAAGCATATTCTTTGCACCGTAGAAGCATGAATAATGGTCACTAGATCTGAAGAAAGAGTCAGGTTTTTTGACACTGAGACAAATACTGATCTATCTAGCCCAACGGTCCCCAACCTTTTTGGGACCGTTGGACTGACTGAGCCTCTGAAGAAGGCAGGTATGCACATGCTCTCGAGTGCATGTGTGAAGCGGCAGAGGAGTGTGCACGCGCCCGCCAGCGCTGGCGTGAGCACTCCCCCACCTCTTTGTGCATGTGCAGGAGTGCCTGTACACCCACCTGCGCACCTGCCCACCCCTTCGCATGCGTGAAGGGGTGGGGGAGTGCTCATGCCAATGCTAGCACATGCGTATGTGCGCAAGGCAGCTATGGGGAGGGAAGTGCTTGCGGGGGTGGGAGGTCTGTCTCTGTGGCCCAGTCGGACTCAGGCCATGGACCGGCACGGGGCCATGGACCAGGGGTTGACAACCTCTGGTCTAGCCTGCTTATTACCGGCCATATTGAACAAAATGCTGGCTGGATAGCTCAGTGGTTTAGCTATCCAGGTTGAAAGTCTGATTCCCCACTGTGCCTCCTGGGAGAAGAGCCAGCCTGTGCAGTCCTGGGCACACTGAACAGTTCCAGGTTATCCCCAGAGGAAGGGAATGGTGAACCACTTCTATATATTCTCTTCCTTAAGAACCCTGGAAAAGGTTGCCATAAGTCAGAATTGACTTGATAGCACACAATTATTTATTATTGTACTGAACTGAAGTAACTCTTCAGGGCTTCAGAAAGGCATTCTTCTTTCCAGCCTTACCTGGAAATGAAAGGGATTGAATGTAGGGCCTTCTTTATTCAAAACCTGCGAATTGCCACTGAACAACCACCTTTCCCATACGCTGGTAACCTCTGCTTTCTGAAGAGGCAGGCCTAACATGGGTCTAGGCTTTGAATCTGTATGTGCCCAGCTGAAGTGCAAACCCAGTCAAGGACAAGAGCCTCATTCACCCTGTCCCTTAATTGCAAAGTCTGCCAACTGCTACATTTCATTTTTCTCAGGTCTGAGCTTAATTTGATTTGCCAGTGTTCTTTTTCTGTGCACCAGGAAGCAGTGAGCAAGCAGAGAGACTGCGGTGCCTGGGCCAGATGGAGAGACCGAGTTGGGGTCACCCATCTTTTCTTGGCACTGGATCAACAGAATGTCGACAGAGTAGCCCTTCTTTACAGATGTCCCATGCAATCCCACTGGACTCTTGCGTGACGGTCTTGAGTCACACGCAGGAGCAAATGGACCCCCCTGCTCATAAAGACAGAGGAGGATATTTTATATCCACCAGTACATAGATGCACTGACAAATCAGTGTGACTACTTTTTAGTGTTTCATCCTCAGGTACCTTGAAATAACTTAGAGAACACGTCTGTCCACAAAGCATGCAGGTCTAAATGCTGCAAATCCTGAGTGCAGGGGAAAAACAGTGGCAGAAACGCAAGGTCCACTCAATAGCACTCAACTATGACAGCACACAGGAACATCCCCCGCCCCCAATGTTCTAAGAGTTGTGTGTGGTGGAAATTGACAGTTAACTTCCAGTTTGGGATCACTTCAAATGCCCGCCCAAGTGTAGAGTCAGCTTGCAGATGTTACCACCGTCACCAACGAGCTGACTCCAAACCAGCGCACTCACCCGGCAGTGGATTTCGGTTCAGTTTCCTTTTGGTTCCTTCTTGTCTCTTTCTGATCTATGTTTATATCTTGTTTGGGCTGAATTCTTCCCCCTGGGACTGCACACTTGGGGAGAGGAGGGTTCTTTTCCTTGCCCATAAGTCACATTTAATTCAACCCTCGCACCAGCACACCCGCGCCCTACTCCCATTTCACCGTGGATGCAGTTTCTAACCACATGTCTCAGGAAAAGGGGAGAGGGACTACTCTGGGATGGAACCACAAAATGGCTGGCTCCTAGGACTGCAGAACTAGCCATGTATCACTCCTGCCAAAAGTGATTAGGAAAGAAATTAACACAAAGGATAAAATGAAAACGGAGAGACATGCAAAAGCACAAATTCAGATGCTTAAAGACGACTGTGATCATGAAGGTAAGGTTAAGGCAGGATACCGCCTGTGAAGAGGAGCCGTGCAAAACTTGTTTAAGTTAACCACAGGGAAGTTGTTAGGTTAAAGGGAAAACCCATTTTCAAACAGTCAGATTTCCATGTGGCACCTAATAATGGGTCCCAACATGGATTCATGGGATTTCCACTATGAATCTACTTAAGAGGATAACTTCCAGTTCTTCATAATAATTAAATGAAGTCTGACAGCATAATCTATGCCAGTACTCATTTGCCAAGGTGCTGCTAAGTCATTAGTGGATGCTCCCAAAGGAACTGCGCTGAACATTTTCCAGGTATTTTGTTTTTAGTGATTACAACAATAATGTCAAGCACTCACCTAGGGAACATCCCAGCCGCCCCCAAACGGAAAGAATGTTGTTTTGGTGTTCACTGCACCCGGGTTGTTGCCTGCCCAGTTCCAAAACCAGCATAATGGACAGTCATGAATAAATATATGTACTTGTGGAAGTATGTCTCTTTCTGGAAAATCTGTAAACTCTGGCCTGCAGTGGGCTTTTTATGTTTCCAAAGTAGGGGGAAACCCTGTTATTCAGTGAAATGTACAGAATTTTCATTAAAGAAGAGAGAAAAGAACAAGTCACCACTGAGTAACCAGCAAGCAGCAATCTTGATCTGCACAAAGGACACAGCAATAAAGCAAAGGCTGTGTGGCTCTCTTTCAAATCTCTCGTCTTCTCCACCCCTCAAGAAACCTTGACCAGTAACGGAGGTTTGCAGACCAAGGGCTACCCCCATCCTTCTTGGTTTGAGAGAGAGATAGAGAGAATGAGAGGCTACAGCTTGGGACTGGCACGTGCCTTGACCAAATCCCACAGCTATTAAAAATCCATGAAGAGAACCTATGAAAGATTAATCTAGGGCAGGGAATGTGAGCTGGCTCAGAGACAGGAGCACAAGAAAAGTTACAGCTCCTCTAGGTCAAGAGCAGCCACTGATTAATTCAGTGCTTCCTTAATATCTATAACAAGTGGGTGCCAAGAAATCAATAAGACATGATAACTAAGCAAAGACCACAAAACCTGGCTAAGGAGGAGAGGAAGCCCCAGAAGAATCTGCGTTTGCAGCCATTCCTCTTCTTTTTTTCTACGGAAGACTCTTTGTGGATACCTAGATCAAGGAAAAGCTGGAAGGCAATTCTCCCTCTCCCGGCCAGAGAAAACACTTCTAGGAAGGGATGTCAGGAAAAGCCACTCACTCAAACCAGCTAAGCAAACAACCTTGCACTCCCCAGACATGGTTTCTCCTGAGGCTATCGCAGCTTGATCAGATTTAGTGTTGGGTGGCCCAAGAGGTCTGCCCCACTAGAAAGAAGCCCTCCAGAGACTCAAGACGAAGGGCTCTTTCCAATGAGTGGTACGTTAAGATACATATGTACTGTGGGTGCACAAATATTTAACATGCATGCATCCAATGTGCTTCTGGGCTTTTGCCCAACATATGCTTTTGCTATAAAACAGATGAATGCACCTTTTCTCTATGACGTGTACATGATCTTTATTAAGAATACGTATTCTTTATTTCTTATTTTATTTCAACTTTCAAACTTGCCAAAATAAAGTTGTTCCCAAAGGCTACAAAATAGAAACAGGATATATATATATATATTTCTTCTAGAAGTACAGTATCTTTATATTGATCTATGCCAAAGGACTCTGTTGCAGAGCCTGTGCCTGTTCCTGGAAGGGATTTTAGCCTTCTTTATTGTGGAAACTGGTGGCAAGGGGGAGCATGTGTGCAGCCTAGACCTTGGCTACTTTCCAAATCCAGCAAAGAACCCTACTTCTCTCCTTTATATCTTTATTTATCACATGTGAAATCCACCTTGAAACTCAGGATCATGGGGTATCTAATTCTATTTTCACAACATACCTCTTGAGATAAACCAAACTGAGAGGCAGCAACTTGCCCAAGATTACCCACTGCACCTCAGTGGCAGAAGATGGATTCAAACCCATGTCTTCCAGTCCAATATTCTATTAAGCAGACCTTTTGATTCACATCTACAGCATGCTATAGCAACTGAATTTGGATTTCCTGCTGCAGGAATGTGGCATCTCTTGGCTTCAGATTTATTTTTAGCCTAATATTGGGACATGCATCCTTCTGAGATGCGACATAAATGGAACCTTTAAATACAGATGATTTATGGTCAGCGCAGAGTGTAGCAACATGTAAAAATTAATCATTTCATATCTGGAATGTAAAACTTATACAGTACATTCATTCATACAGTACTTTTAAAAATGTGAAGCCAATATTCTTAGCTTATGAATCTCTGAAAGGAAAAGATCATGGCAGGACCTGTGTGCTTTCAAGCGCCACCAACAGAAGGACACTAACCTATGACTGCTAGCAGCTTGGCAATTAGGAGTAATAAGAAAATCAAGTTTGGTCATTATTCTTTCCCATCATTTGCCTCTTCGCTGGTCTTTGCCAAGTTACTTTCTACCTGTCCTTATGCTTCTCTGCCTTGCCTCAGTTCCATGGGAGCTCTGCCTGCCCCTTTCTTCAGAACCCAAATTCCCAGTCTTGGATTGTGTGAATAGATGGGAATGAACCTAAAGTGGTGATTCGTGATGGTTCGTGATGGTTAGCATTGTGTGATTAGCCACGACCCACCATGAACCAACTGGAAAACCTGACCGGCCTCTGAGTATGCATCCGCCTACCAGCTGATCACCCTGAGCTGATCGCAAGGAGCCCATTCACTGCTTGGGAGAAGGCACTGACCCCCTCACCCCAGTTGATTGCCCTGATCAGCTGGGAGGTGGCCACATGCTCAGATACCATGACCAGCTTCCTTGCAAGGAGCCTGGTTGCTGCCTTAGAGCATGGCATCTGGGCACTCAGGGAGGCGGCGGCAGTGGGGTGGTGGCAGAAACAGCCAAGCCAGGTGACCAAGGCAGCAGAAAGGGGGTGGGTGAGCCATCCTGGTTTGCCAAAGCAAAAAAAAAAGTGCTATAGGGAAGAAAGTTTGACATTTTCTTTTGCTTCGGCAGAAAAGGAATCCCTAACCAGGCCCAAGGCCAGTAACCAAATTGCAGTTCGTTGGTTTTTCTTATTTGTTTTTTAGTTTATACCCATCACAATCTCCTCCCCCACCCCACCAGCATGTCTGTTCTCTTGCTGATCAACATTTCAGTGCCAAGGAGAATCATTGGTGGCTGTCAGCATAAGAGAACAGCGATCAGGGACACCACTACCAACACAGGCAGAACTCCAAGCGGTCTGGACTCAGCTCCTGCAGAGAGGTGTACACACAGAGGGCCCACTCTGGATGCCCTACGCTTTTGCCTGTTTACAGTACATGTGTTCCTTTAGATGCAATGTTTCTATAAGCAGGAAATCCATATTCTGTTGCTATCTACCCTGACCAGTACTAATCCATCTATACTGAAAGGTTTGCTTGCCCCAAAACCAAACTGCCTCCCAGGGATGCTTTACTTTAAATTACAACTGAATTTTCTTTCGCAGAAGACAAAAATGTGACTGTCCAAGATTCCTATATGTCACAGGCCATCCTGTGCAGAAAACCCAGACACCCAGATCTGTTCTTCCTGCTTCTGCATCTCTCTCTCTCTCTCTCTCTCTCTCTCTCTCTCTCTCTCTCTTATATGTATACTCTCATACTTAGAAAAGGGACAATTTCCACTTTGTTTTCATAAATAAGAAATGTGTACTCCTGCTCCTTGGAAATATTTCAGGTATTGTCAAATCCTCCTTTGACATAAACTGATGACACACCAAAGACTGAAGGGACTGAAAGGGAAATTGATACAGAAAACATTGCAAAAAGACAAGTAACCCTGCCTTCAAAATCCTGATGAGTGCAATCCCTTCTATGGGAAATAGTCCACCTCTGTCTGTCTGTCTTTATGATTTTTCCCTCTCATACTCTTGTTCCCAATGACGTCTACGCTGGCTCAGGCATGTCGTGAGAATGGCTGACAGTCGGGTTCCAAAAGACCTTCTGTATGGAGAATTAGTGCAGGGAAAGTGCCCCAGAGGGAGACCACAGCTGCGATACAAGGATATCTGCAAGCGGGATCTGAAGGCCTTAGGAACAGACCTCAACAGATGGGAAACCTTCACATCTGAGCATTCAGCATGGAGGCACGCGGTGCATCACGGCCTCTCCCAATTTGACGAGACACTCGTCCAGCAGGCCGAGGCGAAGAAGCAGTAACGAAAGCAACAAAACCAGGGAGCTGGACAGGGGACAGGTTGTATTTGTCTTCAGCATGGAAGGGATTGTCACTCTCAAATTGGCCTTCTCAGCCACACTAGATGTTGTTCCAAGACCTCTATTCCGAGAATGTTACCATAGTCTCTTGAGACTGAAGGATGCCTATCCTTGTTCCAAAGATCTCATGCTTTTCCTTCCCACGTTTACGTTCAAAATAAGCATGTGAAATGGATTAGGCTGAAATGCAATGACTGGCTGAATCTCACCCGAGTTTTATATTCCAGGATTTAAATGTGGTGGCTTTTGTTGGCTTACAAACCCTAGTTTATTTGAGTGTTATAAATCATAATCCTAACCCACCATAGAGCTATCCGGGACTGGCTTGCTTAGCACTGCCATATCATCTTGAACATACCCAATTTCCTCTACTTTTTAGTTAAGGTGGGCCTGACTAACCCTTGGTTTGAAGACTGCAAGAGGACACCCAGGATTTCTATCTATTCTGCCTGGAGAGATGTTGCTGGTTGGAATTGACTATATGCAGCTAGATGGACCAACAATCTGATTCAGTGTGAAGCAGCTTGAACAGACAGGAAAAACAAAGTGAAAATGAATGGGTTCTGAATGCCAGCAAGCAACCTGTGTATAGGGTGATTTAATGACCACGGATTCCTGCTTTTACAAAAATGGGCAAAAAATAGCTAGTGATCTGTTTGATACCAAATGAGCTTCATGTGCGAGCAAGGTATCAGTGTTAGCTTCCCAAATTCCCAGCCCCCAATATTCTACCAAGTGTAGGGCACAGCTTTTCCTTGGGGTATTTTAGAGCAAAGGTAATGATATTTTATAAAAATAACATTGGAGCCTGCTCCATGGCTGATTTTGATCTTCCTTTTTTCCAATAATACAAGCTTTATGGAATTAAAAAAACCACAACTGTCTTATTTTCTTATTCTGAAATGAAGCACCTCAGAGGTCCAATAACTTTTTTTAACCCAACAATATCCCTAGGAGTGCCAGCAGATAACCAAGTGTCTTGCAAATCCAGGCTATAGGAGCAATTGGATCTGAGAGCAATAGTCATTTTGGGGAAAGATGCTATTCAGCCCTCTGATATGCAGAGCTGTTCTCACCTGCTTCAACCATTTTAGGGGTGTAAAAATAAAAAATTAAAAAGTGTCAAAACTCCCCAGAGCTTGAAACTCATTACCATGAGGCAATGGACTGTTTGAAATGATTTCTTGGACACATGGTGTTTCCTGGTGGGAAAATATCCACAAAATTGGTGCTAATTGGGGACGGAGGTGGCAATTTAATTACAATAGCAAAAAGCTTGCATTAATTCCACTTGAAAAAATTTTATGACATGAACAAACCAAGTTATGCTGGACAAGAGCTATATAGGAGGTTAAAAAAAAAACACCAACCACCTAGGGCTCAAATTCGAGTTCCTGGCAAGCCCCTGTAATGGGTGGTCCATGCTTTAAGGCTTTAAGGTTGGGTTCCCAACCTTTGTTACTCGGATGTTTTTGAACTGCAACTCCCAGAAACCCCAGCCAGCACAGTTGGTGGTGAAGGCTTCTGGGAGTTGCAGTCCACAACTCCTGAGTAAGCCAAGGTTGAGAACCAGTGCTTTAAGGCAAGGGTAAGGAACTTAACAGCCTCCAAATGTTGTGCTCCAATATCCATGGCCAGGATGCTCAATGGCTAGGATGATGGGAGCTGAAGACACATAATACTTGTACAGTCAAAACTCCCAATGCTTTAGCAGAAGATACGCAATCCAACAAAGAGAAAGCAACTGGAGTTTGTCACCAAATAATCCATGAAATAGGTGCAAGCTTCTCCTACTTTGTTTGACTCCTATGACACATCTTTAACCCTAGTCACTCCTGCAGTGTGTGTCCCCCAAGGCCTTTCCCTGATTGATCTTTTTGTCTTGGGCCCCAAAAACGTTTCTACTCTTTTACATAACATGTCCTAACATGCCATGGAAAGCCACCAAGAATGACAAGCAGGGGGATATCATTTGGCGTGGTTGCAGGCTTGCAAGAGTGGCAAGCTCATGAAGAGACACCTACGCATCTTTGTTCTTCACTTCAAGACTCAGGTGGCCTATGAGTCTTGAGGTGAAGAACAACCCAGAGGACTTCCAGTTGTATGGTTGCCATCCTACTGGTGGGAGAGTCCATCGGTGCTGAAAGACCAGCACTTATATTGTATTCAATTGATTTTGGTGGGATTTAGGGCAACTCCCTAAATAAATTAACTAAACATGTGGCCCTGCTTTCCAGTAACAATCCCACAGTCAGGTAAAATGGATCACAGGCTACACTGTCTTTGGATTTCCATGGTCTAAATCGAAGGCTGAGGTGGTGTCTCACCTGAGAACCTCAACAGTGCTCCGAGTCTTGAAAAAACAGAATTGTAATATTTCTCTTCTTTTCTTAGTCTTTTTACTTTTACACTGCATGAACAACTGTAACATACTTTGATAGAAAATTCAATGAGAAGTTATCCCTAAGGGTTACAGAGGGAAAGGCACCAAGTGTTCCTGCAAAAGACTTTGTCTGAACAGATAACTCTGAGGCATCCTGCCGGCAGCTGCAGTTGACCCTAAGCTGATTATTTCAGATGTGGGAGGCTTTCTTCTCTACCGTTAGACATATTCAAAAGTTCTCAAGAACGCTCCAGAGAAAAGAATACTGACACAACAGCAGACCTCAGACAAAGAAGGAAGCTGGTTGGTTGGAAAGGGAGGAACCTAGCAAAGAGTGAGGAAGGAAATCCTCCATGGTGCAGAATCTTCAGGAAGCAACTACTGCCACCAGAGACATAGTGATTTTCCAATTTATATGATTCCTTAAGAAGCATTTGTTTTTGACACCTATTAAAAAGTTGCTACAGATGACCCCAAACTGAGAACAAACCAGAGCTTGAAAGAAATGTAAGAGTGAGCAATGCCTTTTTTTGGGGGGGGGGAGGAGCGCTAAGAATTAGACAAAACAAAGCTTTCATGGATAAAAATCCACTTCTTCAGGCTTAGCACAACTTCCCCCATGAACAGTGTGAAAAAATTTTTAGACAGAAGTCCAGAATTTGATGGCACATTTCTGTGAGAGGTGATGTCAGTCTTCACAAAGCAGCTGGCAACCTTTTGGTCTAAAGAGCAGGGAATGCAAAAATTCCAACCAGACTATAAAGCTGCTCAAGAGAGCAGCCTCAAGAGGACTTACATCACCTCTCACATACATGTACCATCAATTTCTGGACTTTTGTCTACAATTTTTCCACACTATCCATGAGGGAGCTGTGCTAAGCCTGAAGAAATGGAATTTTCTCCACAAAAAAAAGTGTGATTTCTTTTTTAGTGGTTCAATAAAAGGTATCACCCACTCTTACATTTTTGTAACCTTGGCGACCACATGGCCCTCCTTTTCTTCTTTCAGAGCTTGAAACAGATACTTTTTGACTACAACTCCCAGAATCTTTCAGAGAGGAAGGCCAGGGAACACAGCATCTGTAGGGACCGAAACAGCAATCCTTCCACACTCTGACATGAGCCTTAGACATGACCAGGAACCATCCTCCTTTAGTACACTTCAGCAAGTATGGCACACTGGAAGAGTATCATGGAGTATGTTCAAAAATGGGATCGCCTCTCATAGGAGAAGGGATTTCACATAATGTCTTCTTCATTTTTATATGAATTAAAAACATGCAATGCCATTTGAAGAGCCCGCAGCCCTTCCACAGGCCCATTGTAGGATACTATTACTGGCAGTATGACGCACTAGAAAACCCATGATATTTAAAAGGGCAATTGACTATGTGAGGCACTTTGAACAAACCGCTTGAAGCTGAGTAATCACACACAGACACATGCAAAAGTCTCTCAAAGTCAGAGTATTAAGAAATTATAATTAACCTTTAAAAATAAATTGCAGTCATTGAACTTTGAAAAAAAACCTGTGCTTATTAAATTTACTGTCCAGTTGATTCAAAACATGTAGATCCCCCCCCCAAAGAAATTAAATTCAAGCCAACAACTTACTTGTTAAAGAAAACTAAGATGTTCCAGTATCTGGGGGTGTCTACTATATGGTCTGAACGTAACGGACTACAGTCTTTCACTTCACCATAATCCACATGACAGCTGCACAGTACCATTTCATTCTGAAACAGTTGTGAGGATTTGGCCTTATGAATAAGCTTTCTGCAAATATTGTATTCTGCCACAGTCTGTTGTGAGGACTTAGTCCTACAAATAATCTGTGAATATTATATTATGTTACTAGCTGGACCATAAAGAAAGCTGACCGCCGAAGAATTGATGCCTTTGAATTGTGGTGCTGGAGGAGGCTCTTGAGAGTCCCCTGGACTGCAAGGAGAACAAACCTATCAATTCTAAAGGAAATCAACCCTGAGTGCTCACTGGAAGGACAGATCCTGAAGCTGAGGCTCCAATACTTTGGCCATCTCATGAGAAGAGAGGACCTCCTGGAAAAGACCTTAATGTTGGGAAAGTGTGAAGGCAAGAGGTGTGAAGGGGACGACAGAGGATGAGATAGTTGGACAGTGTCACCGAAGCAACCAACATGAATCTGACCCAACTCCCAAAGGCAGTGGAATACAGGAGGGCCTGGCGTGCTCTGGTCCATGGGGTCACGAAGAGTCGGACACGACTAAACAACTAAATGAACGAACTATCTCACCAGTAACATAGGGAAGCCACAGCTTACAGAGTTGAAGCCCTGGGACTCTCTGGGAAACAGGGACTGTTTAGCAGAAGATACACAATCCAACAAAGAGAAAGCAACTGTGACACCACCCCCACATGCCCCAGGCTTCTGAGTTTAGCTGCACTCCTCATTGTGGCTTGGACAGACAAAGATTTTCCCAGGGAATTCCCAGAATTATCCCTGTTGTAAAGCAAATTATTTGAGGGCTTGGCCTTGAGTAGACAATTAAGAGTCATTAACTTTACAAAAGACCAGTTTTGCGTCTGTTGAAATTGATTGGTCCAGTTGCTTGCAATTTTGAAGTCTCCTTCTGGGTTGGCTAGTTAAAGGGAGTGTCTTGTTGAACACGTGTACTTCCAAATTTACCATTACATCATTGTATCCCACATTGCTACATTACAGTCATTTCTTGCTGTATCAACCCCTAAACGTCTGTCAAATTTCTCTGGAACACAGAATGATTCAAAACTACTGGGCACTTGGTTCTGTGTAGGCAAGGGAGGGCTTACTTCTGAACTTTCCCTTCCACTTCACTTCTTGGTAGTGGGATACTAGCAATGGGTGGGGGAAAAAAGCTCATTCAGTCTGGAGTAGCACAAAGGTCCTTTAGGTACACATTGTGTTATTTTAAGGGCACCACATTTTTTGCTTTGATTTATTTATCCAGACTGCTGATTTATGACCTGATTTATGCCATGAATGACTTTGCTGATATTTGTTTACTAACATTTCTATAGCTTGTCCATTGGCTTGCTACTGTTTAATATCCTGATATGAATGGACACATTGTCTATTCCGTTGCTCTCAAAAAGCTGAGATATTGTGAGTGGTTGTTGCTGTTGATGCTTGCATTTGTCTTATACTCAGAAAACTGTCACTGATGGAGCAGCCTCCAAATCACTCCAAACACATCCTGACAACAGGCAAACTGACGCTGCCTTTCAATCCTTTGGACTGTGACCACCAGGGTGCTTATGTTTCCATGTAGAGCTTGGGGGTGATGCCTTAACATTAAAACTGCTGCTCTTGTACCAACAAGAGGACTGCATCTGGTCCTGGGAAAGTGCTGTCCTGAAAGTAATGTATTAGAGTGAAATTTGTTATTTTCAAAATGCTACTCCCTAGAGAAGCATCATTTGGCTTGTCCTCCTTGTAATGCAAAAGTAATGGGCCAGCGTCCTGCTGGGTGACACCTTTGTGGAAGGACAATCGTTCATGTGTTACCTATGTTCGGCCAGGCTCCCCACTGCCTGCCCCATTTTGCATGGGTTGCAAGATGGCTTGTGCAGCCAGCTGCCTGGTCAGCTGTGCTATGGGGCTGGGAGGGCTGCTAGAACAGCGGGCCTATAGACACTTTCCCCTATGCTTGGGAGAGAATCTTAGCACTACAGAGCTGGAAGGGACCCTATGGATCATTGAATCCAACCCCTGTCAAAGAGGCCCAGTGGGGAACCGAACTCCCAACCTCTGGCTCGGTTGCCAGATGCCTAAGCCACTGAGCTACGCGAGCCCACGACATCAGTGCTTTATTTAAGATGCTCTTTCTAGGCTCCGGCCAGATGCAGTTCTACCTTGGACACTCCTATATAAAGCACATCCCATTGGGTTATATAGGATAGCGACACAGACCAATAGAGACCGTTAAAGCAATGGCAACAGCCAAGGGGATGTCAAGACACCAAAGAGCATCGGAACAATGTTAATGTTCAGAACCTGGGATTCTTTGTCCTGTGCAGTAATCTGTTCAACTGCCACTTTTGGAATGAATATCAACACCGAAGGTTATTTTACACCCATACGAACACATTCACAGAAACACACACCACTTTGGAAACAGGAGGATCAGAACTGAACAGCATATACGTACGTTACCCCTTTTGGACAGGGACATAGCAAACTACTTCATTTCACTGGGAGGGGAAAACATATGGCCTTCCAGGTGCTGGTGGACAGCCATTCCCATCAGCCCTAAGCAGCAGAGCACAGCTGAAAATTGCAGGAAACTCCAGCCCAACAACACGGAGGTGCTGGTGGGTAGGGAGGCCCATCTGTGTTATACCCATTTGTCCACTGAGTACTGTCTACACCGGCTAGCAATTGCTCTCCAAGCTCTCAGGCAGAGGAGGGTCTCTCCCCTCCCCTCCCGTGAGAGCCCTTTAACTGGAGATGTTTGGGACTGAGCTGGGGACCCATGGCATGGAAAAGTATGCGCTCTGTTACTTTCCTGGTACAGTGCAATACAATGCAAGAGGATGCAGCTAAAGAGTAGGAATAAGGACAACAGGGTTTGCCATCAGCGACGTGTTTTTGCAGTGTCAGCAGCACGCACCATAAACTGTCCAGATTTGTTGCTGAGGATTGGAGCTCTAAGCCGTGAAAAGCTTTAGAACAAGAGATCAACTGGAAGGAGGCTGATGAAGTTGGGGGGGGGGGAGGTGGGAGTGGAGAGAAAGAGAAGTGGTCATCCGTCCGTGGAGCTCTGCTGCACGGGCTTATTGCACAGCAAGACCCCCTGTTAAGAAGATGGAGCTGCCAGTTGTTAGGCAAAAGAAAGCACTGGCTTGGAACTAGGGAGCAGGATGAATATCTCAGGCGCTGCCCTCACCCCCAGAGAGAACCACCATGTGCACAGTCTTACTACAAGCCCAGTCATCCTTCCCAGGCGAAGCCAGCCAGAAATCCAAACCAATACCTATGAACATTGGTCTGCAGTCTGTCCAAAGTCCCAAGTCTAAAAAATTGCTTTCAGCTATTTATGGTAGAAATGCCATATAAGGATAGGCCACCATGTCCTTCTTCTTCCCATCCTTCCCATTCCCTGTTCTTAAACAGGAGTGCTGTCACCCCAACAACAACTAACTGCACCAGGTTAAATCCAGAATCTCCGGTTTCGCCTTCTCAACATGACATCCTCTGCTTCTTACCAATATAGGGATCCAAAAATGTGTCACAACCCCACCCTGGAGCAGGAGCCTAGATTAGCAGGGGCAGGGAAGGAGGGAGATGAATCCATCATCATGTGGATGGCAAAGCAGGTTTTTACCTCCATTCTCCTTCAACAAGCTTCAGCCCACCCTATGCCAGCGATGAAGATGAGAAGATTCCATATGGAAAACAGTCACCTCATGAATGAACAGTGCCTGCCTGCTCCATGTATCTCCAGCTGGAAAGCGTAGGGTGCATGTGGCTGACCTTTTGTGAGAGAGGACAGAACTATGGTATAGCAGTAATTTGTGAAAAGTGCATGCTTATCATGGCAAGCTCCATAGCCATGGCCAATGGAGAGTCCAACCTAGTAATGCTAATTCATGTCACTATACTCATTCTAGTAGCACTATCCTCTTTTTCATCAGGAGCATGTCTTTTGCGAAGATAATGGGTCCCGATTTCCTAGTCAAGAGCAAGCCCACATCCAGATAGCTGAAATCCTGCTGCTTAGTGTAGTGGGGCCATTTGAACCAATGGAATTTATGGAGGAGCTGATTCATCACATCTCCACTGATTTGATGGACCCACTCTATTGTGACTTACTAGACTAAGCAACAGGATTTGAGACTCTGTTCAATAAAAGGGCTAACTCACAACACCATACTGCTGCTGGGAAAGTCCATTTCCCTTGAGCCATTGTAAGGATTTTGGCTAAGCTCACAGGGAACAAGGAAGCCTGAATGGGGTGGCAGGTGACTTCTTCAGCCTGGCAGATCCACTGGGGGATGGGGGACCCTCTGGTTTCTCCCCACAAACAGACACCGCTAGTCTTGGGTTCTGACCTGTTTCAGCCACAGGTGGCATTCTGTGAAAAGCAACAGAATCCTGTCAGCAAGCACTCAATGTCCTTTTCTTTGGATGACGCTTCTGATTTGGTATTTGTTATTCGGGATAACCAATTAATGCTCCTAGAGCTCTAATTCCAGCTATCTATCTTCTGTTTCTATTTCTACCTAAGGACAACCAGATCTCATGCCAACTTACTTACTGATCTATCATCCTCTTCAGTAAAGAAAAAAAACAAAAAAAAACAAAAACAAAAACAAAAAACCTCCACAAAACTCCAAAAATGAGAACCCACGAAAAAAGCCCCAAGTCTCCCACAGCCCCACCATGGACACCTGCTCAAACCTTCTCCCAGAGTGGCACCATCCTTCACAAGGTCCCTTTTGTCAATAGCACAGGAATGTTTAAAAAGGCTGCAGTGGCACTTGGAGGCATCAGCCGCTGTGATAGGAAAATTAATCCTATAAATTGTGGGAAGGATAGGAAACTGCGGCTCAAAATGCCCATGTCAGAAACCCCTCATTAGTTCCATGTTGTTACCCTTTGTGCCATTGCCTGCCTTAAGCAGCAGCCCTAGCTTGGCTGCGGTTATGTAACCAGGGGGGGAATCTTGCCTGCTCCTTCCTCCCCCCCCCCGCCCTCCTCTCACAGCTGAATTACAGTCTGTTACGTAAGACACTGCCGGACACATTCGCCTTCTCTCTCATTGTCACTGTTTATGCGGACATTGATAGGAATTAACCTGTGTATGCCAAATCCTCCAGCTTTCAAAGAGGCTTGAAGTGGGGGGGGGGAGAGAAGAATGGGGGAGTGTGAAAGAGGAGGAGTGGAAGAGGATGACTGTCTCATCTTCTCCTCCCCCAAATACCAGGGCTTTGGGCTTTGTGGCATTTGGCAGGTTTAAGCCGAGTTGACAATATGTTAATACCACCTGACAAAAAGGCCCTGGAAAGCAGGACCAGAACAAAAAACAGTGCAGGCAGCACAGGCGGTGTGGTTGTGTGTGTGTGTGTGTGTGTGTGTGTGTGTGTGTGTGTGTGTGTGTGTGTGTGTGTGTCTGTGTCTGTGTCTGTGTCTGTGTCTGTGTCTGTGTCTGTCTCTCTCTCTGTGTGTGTATGGGGTTGCCCCTACTGTTATGAGGAGGGGACCGGCAGGTAATGGGGCTAATGGTGGCACCATGGCAGACAAGAGGTAGACGTAGCTTCTGAAAGGGATCTCAAAACAAGGTTGTAGTCACATAGTCAGGAGCTGAAGACATTTGCTCTGTGTTTCTTAACTTTAAGGCTACACTCATAAAGGTGCTTGGCAATTGTGGCTAGTGGACCGAGTGACAGATTAGGACTCTGGAGAACAGGGTTTGAGTCCCTGCTTGGTCATGAAAACTGACTGGGGGAGAGTAAGAGGTAAAACCACTCCTTAAACATTTCATTTACCATGAAAGCCCTTTCAGGGTCACTGTAAGTCAGTTCCAACCTGATGACACACATGCGCTCGCTCGCGCGCGCACACACACACACACACACACACACACACACACACACACACACACACACACACACACACACACACACACACACACACACACACACACACACACATGAGGTGCTTACTTGAAAGTAAATCCCACTTGAGCAACGGCTCCCACGGTTAGGACCTGGGGTTAGGACTTGTGCCATTTGGCTGATCAGGGAGGGGAAGGTATTAAAGACCCATGTGTTAGTCATCTCCCCGATTATCTCAGCCAACTGGACTTAAGTCAAAAGCTGTGATTCCTGATGTCTTTTTCTTTACTTCGAAAGCAGCCACTGGGGGGCAGTGGGAGTTCCTGGTTTCATGGCAGAAAGGGCATTATCCCTCCCTGCACTGTTTCTCTAAAATGAAAGTGACTGCCAGAGATTGCTGTTAGTTTGTATTATGTACAATATGGGGGCCTGTCTATCATACACACCCTCAGCGGAATTAGCATTTCTGTGATTGAAGAAGCATAACAACAACAACAACAACAACAACAACAACAACAACAACAACAACAACAACAACAACAACAACAACAAGAAGAAGAAAAGAAGAACAACATGCTGTCAAGTCAATTTTGACTTAATTGCAGCCCTTTCCAGGGTTACCACCAGAAGTGGTTTACCATTCTTTTTTTTGGGGGGGGGGGCACTGAGTGACTGCGCAGCTTGCCCAGAGCTATACAGGCCGACTCTTCTCATGGGAGGCACATTGAACTCCCAGCCTCTCGTTTCAGAGTCAGATACCTAACTCACTGAGCTACTCAAGCAGCTCTGAATGCAGCTCCAAATGTTTCCATTCCCCCTAATGAGTTTAATAGCCCTAGTGCTGAACTACAAAGAAGAGGCATCAGGTAGTGATTTATACAACACAACATTGTTTTTAATGCACCTCCTTTAAATCTGCTATAAACACGGGCATACTTTGTGCTCAGAAAAGTCCTCCAGAGTATTGCTATGTTGTTATAGGCTGTCAAGTTGGAAGTGACTTATAGCAACCCTTACAGGACTTTCAAGATGAGATATTTAAGGAGTGGCTTTACCAGCTTTGCACTCCCAGTGAATTTCTATGGCTGAATGGGGATTCGAACCCAGGGCTCCTGAGTCCTAATCTGCCACTCTGTCCACTACACCACACATATTATCCACCTCCAGAGTATTAGCATTCAATATCATCTGTAAGAGAATCAAATAAAAATTTAGGTATTAACTCAGATATATTGACATGGAATTGTGGGGGCTTATTAACTAGAGTGATGAATGGAAACTGCCAGGCTGAAATGTTTTCTCTAAGAAATGTGTGGGTGAGTGGGTGGTATTAGGCACACAAGCCATCAGGATACACAACAGATAGATTTTGTTACACTGTTATATTGTATACTCTGTCACTCCCCTCCCCATGTCTGTGTCTGTGTACAGTGTTTGCACGTTACCATATTTTCTCATTTTTCTTAATTCCAGCATATTTCTTAAAGGAAACATTGGTGTTTCATATAAACTCAAATTCCATCACCAAACTCTAAGAAGGAAAGCCCAGTTTAACATTAACCATAGTTAGAGAGGATACTGATATGACCCTGAGCCATAGACAGGCAAAAGGAGGGAGAAGGAATTTGCACCCTTTCCTAAAACAGACTCCCAGTATGCATACCATGGCTGACACAGAGCCAGTGAGCTTAGCCGATACTTAGCCTGTGCTACTACAGAAGATCAGCTGTGACTGAGCATCACTTACTCCTGGGAGCCCCCTCCCTTTCTCTGCCTACCTAGATGCCAGAAAGTTGGAGGAAACCCAAACAGCACCAGGACTCTGCAGACGAGATGTTTAACTTCTTCTCCGTCCAGCCATAGTCCTAACAAAGAGGCCGCATCACTGACTTCCCCGCTGAAACACTTCCTTTGACAGTGTTCACTTATGTTGTTTGCACTGTTCTGTATAATTGGTTCTTATAGGCTAAAGTTACACCCCCTGTTTACTAGGATCGCAAGAGGAGAGCCCACATTTCACTGCTCTGTGTTGACCTGGGAAAATTGGTCTAATATTCTGCCCTTTTCTAAAAGGAACTCACACATTCACCTGGCATTTTGATGAAAAGAAGGGAAGCAGACGCCCACAATGCTTCCTAGGCTCAGTATGTGCCCTCCCAGGCTGAACGTCCCACTTTTGACTCTGCAACCATGCCCCCACCCCAGCAAAATCCTTCCCCGATTCCCCCGAAAGATCTGAATGAAAAACATATTATCCTGGGATAGGTCCCGAGGCTCTTGATTACTGTTCAGGCTGCATTTCTGACCAATTCCCTCCTAGACACAATGAGGCAAAGGTCTCCAGCAACAGATTCTAAAGAGGGGCTGGAGCAGATCTGGGCTGTTCCCCCTGAACACCCACTCTGCAATCCACTCTCCTGGAGGGCATTTTGTC
This sequence comes from Pogona vitticeps, assembly GCF_051106095.1. NCBI lineage: Eukaryota > Metazoa > Chordata > Lepidosauria > Squamata > Agamidae > Pogona > Pogona vitticeps. Next base: position 137,913,031 of record NC_135784.1, on the reverse strand, counting down.
CCCTTCTCAACTGGCCCGCTGCCCTAAGGCCTACTCATGGCCCGTGCTGAAGCAAGACTCAACCAGCAAGTCCTGCCAGTTTCTGTACATGGAATGGTGGAAGAGAGAAGGATTTGTTCTTCACCTCAGTCATGGATCAGCCCTGGCTGATACATGAGTGCTACATTAGAATCCCTCCACAAGGAGAGTTGCTTTCCAACATGGCACGGGATTAAGATGCCCTGAGGAACATGGGAAAATGCTGGTGGTTTTGCAAGAAAACCCATAATCCAGTTGGCCAATCCCGTCTTTCAGTGATCAGGAGTAGGATACCTTCTCCTCTGCCAGTCAGCATGTCATCCTTCATGCCCTCAACCCAGACAAACATGCCCTTTATGCAATTAAGCAGTTTTAGACTTTGGATTCATTGGACCTGTAAAGACCACACGGGGGTAGGTGTGTGTCCCTGTGCAACTTTAGTGTGTACTGTGCATGACTTCACTGACATCACAATGAGGTAAACCACTCTATGCATTCAGCCAAGTTGACTCCTGCCCCTGGACCTCTGCCACCAGAGTCCTGCCCTGGCCATACTGCTGCTCTTCTGGGGGGGTGGGGTGGGGAAGCAATCTGTCACCTGAGAAGACTTAAACAATAAGGACTGGTTTCAGCAAAGCCTGAGGTCTAATCAGGTATAGCACATTTCCAAGCAATGAGAAGGGCAGCCTGCCGGTCCACCTCTTAGGTGTCACTCTGTTAAACATAAAACACTCTCTTTAATTAATATCTAGGCTTGACATGAGCCAACAAAAGCGAGGAAACACAGTGCACAGAAAACAAATCATCCTTGAAAGCAGTGGGAGGAAGCCCCACAGTGGCAGCTGGAGGCTCAACCCACATCCTGAAATAGGTATGTATTATTTTATATATATACCTTTTATATATATATATATATATAAAGCAACTTCACTGACGTCAATTTAAAAAGAAGCAGTGGCAGAAGCAACAGCAAAAGAAAGACTGAGTATCTTGCTAGCACTGAAGTCAGATTCATTTCTTTCTGTTTTCTAGTCTGTCATACCAATGCACCAGTAAATGGGACATGAAATCCCCTTTAAGAGATTTTAGTGTCTTAGCAACCTCCATCAGCCTTTGGTTCAGTGCCTTGCCAAGGTCAGCAGCATCCTGACTTGTGAGCCTTTCACACACACCCTAAGATTTTTGCCATCCACAGCAGCAGCCCTATCATGCCCACTCATGAGAGGAAGTGTAATGCGTGAACCGGGCAATCATATAATCAACAGCACCTCATGATGGTAGTAGCAGTACTTTCCTTAGCAGCCTCAATCACTGTAATTGCTGCTGGATATATCTTGCCAAGTGATTGCCCGCTCCGTACATTATTTCCTCCTTATGAGCATCTACTGAAGTTCAGTCCTTGGGACTGCGCATGTGTACGGAAAGCACAGGATGTGCGACCCTAATTATTTCACCTAGTTTAATTGCTGAGCGGAGGTAACTTCACAGAGTTTCATCTCTGGCAATAAGTAGGGAACGGAAGCAATAAAGGTCGCCATACCTCAGGAGGAAAGCCTCGCTGGGCCAAATTTGCTCACATTTTCACTAGGGGAGGAGGCATACATGGAGTAAGAGCAGGATGGAAGGAGTTTTCCAGGGCACATTTTGTCCCTTTTCAGGACAGAGGATCACCTTGATATCAAAAAAGAAACTTCAATAATCCTGAGTCGTCATCCTTGCCATAAGGACATCTTATACACCAGGCATAACATTCTGCTGACCCTCTCTCTCTCTCTCTCTCTCTCTCTCTCTCTCTCTCTCTCTCTCTCATGACCTACTGCACGACTGCCAAACCCTTGGCATTGGCACCAAGTTGGCATTTCTGTCCCAGCATCCACAGAGGTGTGTACTGATCCACTGCTCCCAATGGTCACTTTGTTTTTTAGATTCCAGCTTTGACAAGAAAGCGCCATCAGTGGGGAGTCGTGCACCACATCCGAGGCATTCACGTCTGCCACACTCGCTGATCTAGGAAGGCTTTTTCTAGCAAGGAGTCAAGACACAAACAGAAACACATCTGGTGTTTGCTGTCCCGCATGTCCCCATCCGTGCTAACCTTTCCTGAAACAGCCCATCAGAAACAGGAGGGAGCAATTTAGTGCATCATCAGGGTGCCTTTCCTTCCGAGTTTTAAGAACAAAGGCATTAAGGTTGGCGGTCTGACAGCAGGTTTATTCCAGCCAGAGGAGAAACACCCTAGCAAGAAATGGGTTCGCTCAACATGCGTGGAGTGCAGAGACTGCACACAACCAAGTTAGCTGAGTAGAAGACTAAAAAGCTACCCTGGCTTATCTGCTGTGCCTGCACAATGAGCCAGGAAAGAAGAAATGTTCCGAATGCATCTGCTGCCATCGTGGTCTGTGCTGTCACCAAATCTAGCTCTGGCATATTGCCAAGATACCCATTCTCTTTCTCAGACCCACGGTCACTTGCCCTCTTTAAACTTGGCACAAATTTCTCCAGTGTGACCTGTGCTGTTAGGCCAATGCTCCTTTTATTGAAACTGAATCTAGAACATTGATTCTAGAAAACAAGGGGCTACTAATGAAGGTACCCACAAAGAGCGAGTTCATCTGCACTTTTGTATCTTGAGAAACATGTGAAGATCTACACACACACACACACACACACACACACACACACACACACGGGAGGGGGAATGCAAAACTATTACAATGTAAAATGAGCTTTTGAAAACTGACGGGAAAAGAGACTTGTGCTGCTGAACACGTAACAGCATAGTTGCACCCATCCACTCATCCAGTGCTGATGAAAGGTGAGTGGGGAGAGGTTTTCCTTGTCCTCCCGCCTACCTGAAACAGCTGATCTATGGAATTTAAACCAGAAGTAAATATGAGCATAGGTCACATTACGCTGACAGTGCAAACAGGAAAGGAAAACCTTGCAGAAAGATGTGGCTTCATCAGCCCTGTCCCTCTGTGCCAAAGGAGATGGTTGTATTTTGCAGGTTAGGAAAGGCTAAGGCTTAAATCATGTAGGTGATTGGAAAAATCACCACCAACCACCACCTTTATCATCTTAGAGTTGCAGAGCTGGAAGGCACCCTACGGATCATTGAGTCTAGCCCTTATCAAGAAGGCACAACGAGGAATTAAACTCCCAACCTCTGGTTCCAGAGATCTAAACCACTGAGCTATCCAACCATGTCTTGAAAGAAAATGGGAGGACAATAAGGGGAGGCACTAGAAAGGTAAACAATGTACTTGAGGTCCCCAGATTCCAAAGCAAGCCCATGATATTGGATTGGTTGGGGGGTAGGCAAGCACAAATGCACCCCAATTTTTGCCATGTGGAAAAACCTAGAAGGGTGAAAAATGAGTTTAGCTAGCCTGTCAGTTCCAATTTATCATATATGCCTTTCCCAGGTATCAACACCAGATGGCAAACAGATAGAAGTGGAAACCTTCATTTTTCTGAACCTTGTGATGTATTTGGGAGTGTCGGGGAGAAGACTACATTTGGAAAAGAAAGGAGAAAATGTCTATATTTGAAAAGTGTACACAAATCTATATATACTTGGTGGTGATATGCACAAGATGATTTCTGTGGGAAAGAAATACTATATGCATATAGCTGAAATATAATTCATAGACTTGTGAAAAAAGGGTATCAATTTTGTGTGGACTAGAAAAAGTTGTAACCTAATGAAAAAACCAGGACAGATGCCACTCAACAGTGGAAAACCAGAAACCAGAAAGCTGAGTTTAACAGATTCATCAGCCCACAGTGATGCAATGTACAGTATGGGATCCAACTAAGGAAGCTATACCTTCACTACCTCATAGACGAAGTGACAGGGGAAAGCAACCAAGCAAATTCCCTATAGTAATGATACCATCTTTGTAAGCAAGCACAGGAGAAACAGTGTGATGTAGTGATGGAATGTGGGACTACAACCCAGGAGACCCAGGTTCAAATCCAGGTTCGGCCAGGGAAACTCAGAGGGATGGCCAGTACTGGTAAATCTACTTTTTAAATATCTCCCATGCCTTGAAAATTCCATTAGGTCACCATAAGATGGATGTGAGTTACTGCACCTAAAAAAAACTTGTACGCACAACATTTTCTAACAGAAAACCACTCAAAGCCACGCAATGCACACACAAACACAGAGACAGAAATCCAGCATAGTGATGGGTTGGTTTAGATCGGTGTGCACTTCCACATCGAACTACAAAGGAAACTTAAGTATATTTTAAAATTAAACAACATTATCTTCAGGGAAAAAGGCACGCAGCCATTTGCAGGTGAATAGCATATTATGATTAGTGTCTCTCTCTCCATCTGCCTCACCCCCTTCTCCTTTCCAGCTCCTTTTTCACTTGGCTCCTCTGGGCTAAGAGTGCATCTTTCCTTTTACATTTTTGTTTTTATTTTAAAACTGGTCAGGATGTTTTAGCATCGCCTAGAGCGACTAACTCTTTCTAATCCCTTGCGATCTCATCAGCCTTCCCTCTAATAAAACATGTAGGTTCTCATTTGAGCTAATAAAGTAAAACCCACACATGGACATACAGACCCACATCGAAATAAGAGGAAATAAAGACGTCAGGCACAAGATTGATTGGGCGTTTGTCTTCTTCCTAATTCCATTATTGCTCTGAAATGAAGTCTACCTCTCACCATGCCTTCATTAGCCACTGCTCCGAGGTTCCCTCCGAACCCCAGAGATGGGATGGTAATGAAGAATCCTCCAGAAAACAAGTTACTTCCTCACCACCTCAGCCATGGTGAGGCAGATGAGAGGGAGGATGAGGCAAAATCAAGCCATGCTAATATTTGTCTTTTCCTCAAAGTCTGTGCAGAGGCAAACATTTCTACTCAGCTGAGCCACGTGTATGGGGGGGGGGGAGAGCACAAGCAGGCCACATACATCCTTCGAAAAAGGTACTTCCAAATCAACCCATTTAGGCCTCATAAAATGTTTATCCTATTTCCCCACTAGCGGTCCAATAACCCTATAAACCTTAGAAATGTGGATAATATCCAAGCTGAATATTTCAGAGCCAAGGCTCAGAGCAGGGAATACAAAGCCTCCACAGATGTTGCCAAATTGTAGCCCCCATTAGCTGCCAGCCAGCACAGCCAACGGTGAAGGAGCATGGACTGTACCCTCCAACATCAGGAGGGCTGCCCTTCACCAGCTTCTTCCTTAGAATATGGTCACAGCACCAGGTTGGACATTGGTGTTTCGGGCACGTGAATCACAGCTCCAAACTGCCTTGCTTCCTAGCCATCACCACCACTATTTCCCCCACCACCACCACCTTTTGTATACCCTACAGATGACACTGTTTCCTGCCAGCATCTAATGCTGTTTCTACATCTCTTTGAAAGGAACTGTGATTGGATTCTTTTAAAACTTTTGGTTGTTCCTCACTTTTGGCAGGAAATTATGATAGAGACTTGTCAGTTGAATTTGCAACTTCATTTGTATTAACCTCTGGCTTTTAAAGAATGATTTCTATCAGATCAAAGCAGGATAAATCAGGCAAGGGGCCATAACTAGAAGAAACTAACTTATGACAAAAGTCCAGATAACTCATTGGGGTGCTGGGTCAAATCGCTCCCGACCGTTGGGACTCCTCAGGGGAGCATTCCTCACCACACAAATAGTTCCGCAATATGGGTGTCTCACCCTGTCTCCTTCTTTTGGTAGTTCACAATAGCTGGGATCTGGTCATATCACCCTCTTCCCTCTTCCTTGCCTGCGCGGAAAAGCAATCACCATCCACTCTTGTGTTTCATATACAGTTTCTCCTTCCTTCCTTGATTCAGGGTTGGGTAGCAGTCCTCCAACCTTAAGGTTTGGGAAGTCTTTTAAGAGTCCACATGCCTTTTCATAATCAGTTTTAGATCTATCTCCTTCTTTTCCCCTCAAGCCCTCTTTTTCAAATCCCCCCCCTATTTGTACTCTCTTCCCAAACTGACATCTTTTTCTCCTCCCCTTTTCCTTTCTCTCCCTCTTCCACCAAACAGACTTCAACCTTTCCCTTTATCTCCTCTATTTTCCCCGCTTCTTCTGTTAGGACTTCCCTTTCCTCGGATGCCTCCATGTCACAACTCCCCTCTTTCTTTCTGAGTGCCTCTCTCGTTGAGGACGGCTCACTTTCTTTCAGTTCTCCTTCACAGAAACATACCGCAGTTCCAAGCTGGACTTTTCAGATCCCACCAAGAGTGCCTGGATAGTGATTTGAGCCGACCAGCATGTGCCGCTTGACAACCCTGTGACTAGCTCAGCCTGTTATGGCAAGACAGGTGGAAGCTAAAACAGGAAGGATGGGGGGGGGGGCAAGCTGAAAAACACAGCTGCAGAGGGTGAGAATGCAAAATTCTAGTTTTCCTGAAAATGGAAAGTGATTATTCCATTGGGACAAAGGCCAAAAAAATGGAGCTGTCCCAAGAAATTCTACTGCCTGGGGAAAAGGATAAGGCGGTGCCTCTCCATACTTCATATACTGAAGTTGGTTGGATTGGTAGCTACATTTTATTTCAATAGTGCACTTCATCACACTTGAAAGTGACAAGCTAGCTTAGGAGAAGGTGCACTCTGCTCTCCAACATGTCGCCACCACTTTCTGCCCCTCAGTATCTCTCATTTGAAACAGCTGCCTCTAACTTTAGGGATGGCACAGCAAAAACAATTGTATATGAGAGATGCAGTGAAATGTGCAGAAGCCTTATCAAAATATATCCACAGTGATGGCTTATTTATTTTTATGTAAACTTACTGTTAGGATACTTTCCAGATGATAAATTTCCCTGAAGGGCCTTAATGAACCCCCCAGAGGAAGCCATTTCACTGCTTTAACAGTGAAATGCTGTCATCAAAGCAGGGCTTTCAGCCAGAAACTTAAGGACCACTCAGTGGAATAAGAAAGATGGCTGCCTTACACCCATTTTAAAGTAAATGAGGTACCATTTCAAGAGCTCCCCACTGATAAGACAATTACGTTAGCAGCATAAGAGGAAATCCATGTTCCTCGTTGTTTTCAAAAACTAAGCCTTTCTCCATGAGTGTAAGCATCTTTTCAGGGGTTACTATTGAGTTAATTCCATTAAGTGTCATGTTTTGGAGTTATTTGAGCACAAAGAATGTATATGAAGAGACACTCATTCCCTCCTTGCTTCAATCTACATCAGTCAAGACAAGGAGTCAAAAACAGATGCTTCATGTGGCAAAATACAAGCCAGAATGCAGGCCTGCTGGCATCCAAAAGGCTGTGCAGAAATCTATCTGTGATTATCCAGCTCTGTGGAACATGAATACTTGCACAATCAATTCCCTTCCTCCTATTACTTAGGCAGGGTCAATGTTTTGTTGTAATTGCCCATGGCTAAATGCAATAAAAGTGACGTAACTTGCAGAATAAATTGGCAGTCATCTTCAAAATAGCCTAAAGTCTTCCTGCTTCAGTTCTCCTGTTGGATGCCCACAAATTGGCACCACCTAAATCTAGAGCCAGAGTATATTCACACTGGTGCCCTGGAGGAGCTTTGGACTACGACTCCCATAATTCCTGACTAGTGGTCCTGCTGTCTAACATGGGGGGAGTGAGTTGTAATTCAAACACCTATGGGGTACCAGGTTCTCTCTCCTGAATTTGGCATATTGTTTAATTGAAATACCTGTGCTTAATAGAAGCTACAGATGTTCACTTCAGTTCCTGCCTTGGACCCCCTTTGAAACATGTTGACCAGTACATTTTTACAGATGCTGAAATTAGGTTGAAAGGCTGACACAGTCTAGGAAAATATATGTGCACATGTTTGTATGTGGCACACACGCACACACATACGAGGAATGGGGGAACTGGCTGGGTGTCCAAAAGAAGTGCAACAGTTCATTATGCATAACAGTTTATTCTTCACCCTAAACTGTAATAGCACTGGAAAAGCTACCTAGCACCTTACTCTGGTTTCGGACCCTGAGGTGCCCAGCAAGAGCTCATAGAAAAGGCCTGGAAGCCCTTAGATTTTCTTGGAAAAACAATCCAAGGCTTTCTGATGGGCTGTGAGAATGGTGCAACAACACAGCGAACAGAATGAGAATCACTTTCATTCTCTCACTGTGAAGCTGCACGGAGGCATTCGGTTCCTCTCCAATATGAATGACCACACTTTCCACACACACACATACCAAGAGCAGCCTTGGTATTACAGTTCATTTGAAGTGCCTGTAGGTGGTGGCGTCCAAAGGAACTGCGCTGCGCTGCTTTACGTGTGTGCCTGCGTGCATGCACGTGCATGCGCTTGATTGATCATTCCTTTCTGCACTGGTTCAAAGTGATCACATACTTTGAACCAGAGTGAAAGTATTCAACTTTTTAAAAAGTAGAAGAGTCTTTGGTGGGGAGGGAAAAAAACCATGGATTGGGGGTATGGGACTCTGGACTGATTCTCATTTCCCATTGCACCATGTGGTCAAGGGGGAGGGGGAAATGAGAATCAGCCCACCCCAAATCCTTAGTATTTCCCATATTTTTCTTCCTGTGCAGCCAGGCCCTAAAAGGCCAGATCAAGATCTTGTCTCTGTGAGCATCTTCTATCCCTATATACTGTACTGTATCCCCAATCAGTTATGGATCCCCTAAATTTCCAATTTCCATTGGCACTGCATGGAAACACCAAAATCCCACAGTTTCCTAAAGGCATGCCTTGTTTTAACGAGAATATAAACATGATCAGAGCTCTTTCCAGCCATATCTCCAAAGCATACAAGCTGCAAAGTCCTCAACTGCATTTGCTCCAGCTTGGCTCCCTCCAAACTAATTATTCTTCCACATCATTCATAGGAGGGCTCCTGCCCCAGTTCCTCCAGACTTGTCTTTGCTAAACGGGAGGTTCCTTCATGCTCCCATGGAACATCCCGATCCTGCTCCTGAACTGACACACTTCCTTTTGGCTGTAAAGAGCTGCCTGAACTGCACTGCTCATGCTCTGGGGACTGTGGGCTCTGCCAGCAAATACATTAGTGAGAACACGGCAGCCGAGAGAGAATGAGATCGGCTTTATATTATCTTGCCAGGATGCTTTTCTCTTGCCTTCATTCCCTGCAGCTGTAAATAAGATCGGCCGAGATGGATTAAAGGTTACTGTCTAGATCAAGGGTTCTTTCCTATGAACTAATTGATTTCTCCCCCGTTTTTCCCTCTCACATGATCTCAGTCGAATTATGTGTCAATGTTGAAGGTACTGTCATATCCCACCACTGTTCTCATAATGACTAGCAAGATGTGCCTGTTCCGACACTCAACTCCACATCAAGTGTGCACTTGTGCAAATGGCTAGTATCTCTGGAGTAGCTCTGTGACTTATCCATCACCACTCCTTCCAAATTGGAACCAAAGATTTGTGGAAAACTGCCTTGAGTCTTCTGCCTTTTGGAAGCCAGAGGGGTGTCTCTTTCTTTATGAACACCATGCCTCATAGTGACCACAATTTCCACACACACACACACTTATAGCGAATAGGTTTAACGTCTGAATTGTGCTGTGTGCACAGCAAGGCTGGGTCATGTTCTTCACAATGCCGCTCAGTGCTTATAAAACAGTTGCTTTTTGCTGTGTTTATTTATGTGCTGTATCACATTGTTGTTGTTGTCCTGATTGGCAAAAATCTTTGGGAAATGGAAGGAATCACGTTAAAGCCTAACATTGGGCTTTAATGACGATATAATTCTCATTATCTTTAAAAAAATCCTTGTTAGTTTGTCTTATTTATTAATTACAATCTATCTATCCCAAGAAATACCTTTCAGCTGTTATTGCAACACAACACTCTCTTTAGCATCAAGTTATTTGCATTTTACATCAGAAACCAGCATCCAGTTGGTTTGCACACGGACTAAACTCTTTTCATCAAGGAGAACTCTCTACAGCCTTTCCCATAGAAAAGTACCACACAACTGGTAAAGGCATAAGAACAAGACATTTGGCATTTTAAATAATCCCATAAGGCAATAGTTCCCAACCTAGGGTAACCCAGGTGTTTTTGCACGCCAATTCCCAGAAGCCTTCACCATCAGTTGTGCTGGCTGGGGGATCTAGGATATGCAGTCGAAGAGCACGTGGATTATCTGGCATTGGGAACCACTGCCATAAAGGCAAGCGACATATGTAACAATAACAATTTATGCAGGATAAGTCAGTCAGCGATTGGTTATTATTCACAATAGCGATGTATCACTCCAGAGGCAGCCTGCCTCTGAATACCGGTTGCTGGTGAGCATGTGTGAGAGCACACTGTTCACCTCACACCCAGTTCATGGGCCTCCTGAAGGGGTCTGACTGGTTACTATGCAAAGGAAGATGATGGACTAGACAGGCCTTGGGACTGATCCAGCGTGGCTCTTCTGTTGTCTTTGACAAGTGACGATTACAAAAACTGAAATCAAATAATTCTGTGTCACAAGGAGGACTCTGAGCAGGTGGCCAAAGTGCCTGCTTAGGATCCAGCGTGGATGTTTATAATGGGGGTGATGGGGAGACAGGAAATAATGAGCAGTTACATTGTTCTGCTTTTACTGTGGGGATATAGGTCCTTGTGGCATTTTATTGCTCCAGTGGCTGAAATAACTTGGCTGCTTTTTGGGGGAAATAACTTGGCTGCTTTGTGTGTGTGTGTGTGTGTGTGTGTGTGTGTGTGTGTGTGTGTGTGTGTGTGTGTGTGTGTGTGTGTGTGTGTGTGTGTGTGTGTGTGTGTGTGTGTGTGTGTGTGTGTGTGCGCGCCCCAAGCCTGATGGGCAAGCTGGTCCCTTGCATTTCCTCACTCTTACACTCTGCTCCTCAGAGCATTCTCACTATAAATGCAGATTTGTTCATGTTGTATATTTGTCATGTGCAATAGCTTGGAGAAACCCGAACTTTCATTTCAATGTTTAAACCAACATGAGTGGAAAACTCCAAATGTGGATCAAAATGTCACAAAAGAGTAACCAAGTTTCCAGCTTTCCCAGAATTGTTTTGCACCTTGGAAACCAGGACCAACAATAACAAAAAGTAGGAGTGTGGTGGAGAGACAGACACAAATAACTGGATGGAAATGCTCCAATGGCTGCTCTTTGTAACCCTCCTAAGATGAATACGTGCAGGAAATATGCAGACTTAATAAGACAAGACCACGTTAGGCACGAAACATACTTGAGGTAGCACCAAATACAACTGGCAAAAATATCAGCAGACAGTCTTTTGACACCTTGAAGGCTTGAACTTTCTGTTAGGCACAAATTTTTGTGTCCAGAATATCAGAGGCAACTTCCATCTACTGACGTGGACTACAGTCCAAAAATATTTATGCCAGTCAAATACATTCTGGCACTAGTTCCTGAAAGCATAAAAAGTTACAATGGAAATAAAGAAATAATAGCGGTTCTTTGCCCATTGTCTTTAAATAATATAACTTCATGTTACAAGGAGAAGCACAAAAAGCCACAAGGTCTTTGTACATAATCTGAAGGCAGGGATAGGTAGTACCTCTATAAAATGACTAAAGAAATCACAAATGCTATAATTTGGTCCCTACAGGCACAGCCTGGTGAAGGTCTGTATTGGCCAAAGACTAGCATTTGTTTGTGATTTTTTTAGTAGTCTAATAGAGTTATCACCTACCCTTGCCATTCGATTATGATATCAGGATAAGTGGAACACTGGACCCTGTTTTATGATCTAATTAAGTTTGCCTAACAACTCTTGGCATTCCATTTTAAGACTGACAAAATACAAACTTTGGGGCTTTGCCATTTTAATCTTCTTGATCCCACACCACCACTTGGATTTTTGTTTATTATTCACAATGCAACCATTTGCTCAATACTTTATTTCCCTTTAATTAGCTGTAATATAGGGATTAATTAATTTTGAGAGGAACCACAATTTCTCAGAAAGTAGATTTCCTTAGATCTCTCCTTTTTTTCCCTTCTGGGGTCTCCCTCAAGTGGCTTGGGGGGTACACTTCCAGATGCAACTCTTGAAGGAAGCAATAGGCCCTTTCATTTCTTCCAGCCCTCTTTTTCTGGTCCAGATGTAGGCCAAACATCTGGAATGGGGACACACTGCCCACTTGAGGCCACTGGGGGCAACATCGTATTCTGTTGACATCACATAGCTAAACTGGCCATAGTGGAGATCCATCCCATTTCTGGTTAAAACAAAAGAAGTGAGGGAGACATGTACTTTTCCTTCCTTCCTTCCTTTCTTCCTCCCTCTTCTGGTCAAACTGTACTTCTAGAAGCACAATTCAGGTTGAAAATCAGACTTGGAGAGAAATAATATTTTTTTCTGGGACCACTATATCAAATTTGCCACAACCATGATAGTGAAGGCTGTATTGTGTCTCAGAAAGAGAAGGAGGTTCTGAGGTATATGTTCCATGTTCCATCCTTTTTTTTCTTTACCCAGTTAATTCCTTCACCTATGAGTGTAAAGCAGAAACATATCTATCCTCATCCCTTGAAGAATATTCTGCAAAATGCCCCCCTTAATCCCTGCCCCAAATAAGGTAAAGAGTATTGCAGGGCATGCCTTTCACTCATCCCTGGTACTACTTTCTCATGGCTTTGCTTGTTAGTCTACCTCAGTGGTTCTTAACCTTTGTTACTCGGATGCTTTTGAACTGCAACTCCCAGAAACCCCAGTCAGGACAGTTGGTGGTGAAAGCTTCTGGGAGTTGCAGTCCAAAACTCCTTAGTAACCCAAGGTTAAGAACCAGTGGTCTACCTAACAGACTGAAAGAAGTCTTTATCACTGCAAGTTCTGAACATTTTTGGATCGCTGGTTGATGAAGGAAATAAAAAAATAAGGGATTTAGGCAGGGCTAAGAGCCAGTGTGGGGACTAGTTCCCTATGCCCTGCGGGGGCTACTAACTCTCCCTCCTGGCTCTGGTTCCAGTCTTCCCACTTATTACCACCCCTCACTGACTGCTCCTTTGCATTCTCCCTCAGCACCACCTGAGAGAATGTTTTGGTGCCTTCAAGAAGGATCCCATGTCCTGGGGTATAGAAATGGCATGCACATCTACGTGCTTGGCACAAACCAGGACAGGCCCATTGTGAAGAACATGCATTTCCTAGTCCAAAGTGTATGTTATTTACAGAGCTTGAAAAATGTATTTTTGGGGACTACATTTTGGGGTGAAACTTAAAAAAACTATACTCCAACAAGCACCTTTTCCGAGCTGTGCCTCTTGGAGCCGAGCACTCCTACCACTTTGGGATGAGATGCTTCCTGTGAGTAACATCGGCCGAGCCTCTCTGCTCTCTGGTTTGGTAGAGAAAGACGACACCCCAGTGAACCAACATCAACAGATGGTGACTATGAGGGAGCAAACAAAGAGGCCACTTTCCCAGCAAAACCAGGCTCTGACCAAGAGGCAGGCTCTGTCTCTCCCCTGGCTAAGACAAACAACCAGGCACTAGGGCTGCCTCTTATCTCAGCTGGAAGCTGTACTTGGCATCAGAACTTTTCCCAGCACACCATGAGCTCCTTGAGTAAAACGGCCATTTTTTTCCCCTCAGAGCACAAGTCATGGCCAAGTGGGATGGGTGGGAGGGAGGGAAAATCTCCCCACACACACAAAAAAAGACACCACAGCTTCTGAATGGGGAGAACAGCTGTGAACTTTTAAAGGGGCTTGAGGTACACAGATTTATAAACACTAATGTACACACAGCCATTTGCTCTCTCTGTGTACAAATATTGACAAAGTATCGCTGCCATGGTGTGCTGTGCCCAGAATAGGTCGCAGCCAGTAGCTCTGGACCTGGCAAATGAGGCATCTGTTTGTACCACAAATGCTGTGCCTTGTACCCAGATTATTTCTCTAGCACTCACCTCATCTCATAGGATGACACCCTTAGGTGCTCCTACACAAGTGGTGATATCATTTTACACCCAGTTAACAGCAACAATGGCTACTATTATAGCTTTCACATAAGCATCCTAAGCTTGCCCTGCTGACAATTAAAGCCTCATTTCTGACTGAAATCCCCCCACCCTTTTTTTACAGGCGTATCCTTTAAAATCATTGATTACATTTTCATAGCTCATGTTTGTTCATCACAAATACTCCTCAAGATATATGACCCATTTTAAATCATACCAACCTAGTCTGTCTTTCTGTTAATTAAGTGTCATGAATGGGTAATTTTAAAATTGCATCCATGGCCATAAAGGAGCTTATAGGATAGAGTTTACTACATTTGGCCAGAGATGCCAAATAATCCATTTGGTTTTTATTTTTTTTAAAATCTCAATACCTATCCAGCATGGCGTAGGAGATAGCTGCCTAGGACTCAGGAGACCTGGGTTCAAATCCTCACGCAGCCCTGGAAACTCACTGGAGGAGGGGGCAACTGGAAAAAAAACCATTTCTTAAATAGCTCACTCACCTCAAAAACTCTATTAGGATCACTGTAAGTGGGTTCTGACATCATGGAACGTAACAGAGACAGACTTACTATTCCTCTAAGCAGACTGAAGTTCTCTCTCCAAAACCACACTGTGAGACTGAGGAACCATAAGAGCCCAAAATCACCCAGAATGGATTCTAATTGCTACATCACAGTAGCAGAGAGGAACACCAGATATATCTAGCCAATTCACTAGTTCTTCAATTGTACCCAACAGCTAAATGGGCCTTGTGTGTGACATACCTGGGAACATAGAGGGCTGCCTCATGCTGGGCTGGATCCTTGATCCTTTAGCCTCATATTGTCAGTTCTAAGGTGCTTCTCCATTGAGCTATGATTATTATCATTCCAGCATTAATATATTTGATCTTGTCCTGATTTAGGAAGATTAACTATGTGGATCAGAGACAATCAATGCTAGGAAAGATTTCTGCCTGAAACCCTGGAGAGATGTTGACAGTTAAGAGCTGGCTGTACTAAGCAAGATGGACCCATGATCTGGATCAGTATAATGCTTCTTGTATTTGTATACATATAAAAAGAAAAGGGGAAATAAAGCTAGAACTGAAAACCATTTCTACCAGCTGATAGTCTCCTCCACAGATTTTGCAAACCAGAATTTCAGCCATCATCAGGAACCACAAGTTGGCTCATTTAGCAAGATTAAGTAAACATTATATATTCATCATTGGTACTTGACATCCAAGATTTTTTAGCAGCAGTCAACAGATTTGTCATTGCCTGGCAGTCGACCTACAACAGAATATACTAAAGGCCAAATTACTGTAATTTATACTTGTCCATTTACCCTAGAAAGGTGAGGTTTAACACTGATTTTATTCAAAACATCAAACGGTGAATTAATCTGTCAAATTTAACACCAACATCAGATCTTTTATTACTTTTACACGCAGACACAAAATCAGCTACCACAAAAACCCTTTGGCCATAATCTTACTTGTCCCAACTAGAGTAGACCTAATGCATCAATGAGGTTTACATAAGTGTTGACTTACCATTCAACAATTGATTTTACCAGATCTGATTAGGACTACCAGTAAGATACTGGCTGTGGTTTTTCAATAAATAGCACAATAGTGATAGTTTGAGCTACAGTAGGTTGATGACTTGGTTCCACCTGTTGGGTTAGGTGTAAATGTGTTGTCAATTCATGCTCATTACAGACAAACTGGAATCAATTAACATTAAATTAGTCCTCCTCTCATGGGTTCTAGTGCACATGCTCCAGATATTATGATATCTGGGGGACTGAAGCCTTTGCCCGGATTCCTGAGTACAATTTAAAGTGACCAACACATCTGTGTCAGAACATCTGAGGGTGTGAGCTTGTGAGATGCTGTGATCTAGAGAAGTAGGCTGGGGTAAGCACACATTGCAGAAACAGATCCATCATTTGCCAAGTTTTTTAAAAAATAATCACAACAAATGCTCTTAAAATACATTGCTTTTTTGCCGTTTCATCATGGATATCTCCAAATATGGGCCTATAAAGCTTGCTGAGATTCTCCTCTCTGTCCCCCCCCAGTAAAATATTTTCTCCATGAGGAGAGAATTAAATGCCCACTGAAAAGTAAAAATGGCTCCCCCAGATCAAAAACAGCAGAAGCAACAAGTGGGGAAAAAGCTGAGGGAATCAAACTGGGGAAGCAGAAATAACGGGGGGGGGAGCTTGGGGGGGAGCTTGGCCATCCCTCAATGGCTTCCTCTCTGTTTTGTCATCCCACCTTTTCTTCTTCTGCCTGTCACTGTTCTCTCTTTGTCTTCCCTGTCTGTCTCTGAATGTTAGAACTATAGAGCTGAAAGGTACCTCCCCCCCCCATGGATCATCAAATGCAGCCCCTGTCAAAGAGGCACTGGGCTCAGTCACATGTGCCAAAAGAACCCTAGCTATATTGATTCTTTTCATCCTTTTCTTGAATTGAAACATATTTACCATATACACATGGTATATATACCGCTGGGCGCATTCACTGTCAGTTCAATCGGTACATTTTTTTGCTTTTTATACCAGTTCTGTAGTCTACATGTGCTATGTCTTATAAATTGATTCATTCGCCATCCTGTTTCCGGGGGTCCCCACTGCCCTAAATTTTTCTTTTTTAAAATATGATTCGTAATACATCATTTTTTTTCCTGTCACTTCCAGCTGTTAGTCGATGTGCAACCTGGTGGTATCTGTCACCAGTAACCATTCCTTTCCCTTTTTAATTTCTACTTCCCTATTCCTTTCTCTACATTTTTCTTTTTCTTCCCTCACTTCTACTTCTTTCCTCCTCCCCTTTTCCCTGCCCTCCTTTATTCACTGTCCTCTTTTCCTTATTTCTCTGGATATCACTCCCTCTCTGTTTTTAGCTTTTGTTTTTCATTCCCATTTGAATAGTGTCAGGAGGATGAAGCAGATTTTAAAGGACTTGCTACGTATTTTGAAGAGTAGGGTTAAAAAAAGAGAGAAACAGATGACATTAATGCAATGTCCCCTTCTTTTTCCCTTCAGACAATTCAAACAAGGAAATGTCCCTTTCTCTGCTCAAGATCTCTTTCCCCTTTCTTTCCTTACACCTACAAGGGGTGGGGGTGGGTGGGGGCTACCTTCTTCTGAGCAATGTATTCATGTTATTTTTGTGGTGATGGAGGTGGCTGTTGCTACAAGCGATTTATTGATACCCCTTTTAAGAAATTTTAACAAGCGCAGTGGCCACAGTGCCCAAAACCACAACCCTCTGCAAGGTAACTAAACTGGCAGCAACATTCACACAAGCTGAAACAATAAAGAATGAAATAGCACATGATCGGTACATTTTAGAATCACCCCCTGGCAAGAGGGGAAAAAATTGACTGGCTAAATAAATCAATCTCACCCATGCATCATGTGAACAGAAATTTATAAAATGATTTAAAAAAAAACAGCAGAATCGATATAACTGGGGTTCATTTGGCTTGTGGGTTCAAACCCCCAGTGGGGAATCAAACACCATGACTCCTGAGCAATTCAATTGCCCTTTCATTGGGGGAAGGAAAGTACCTTGAAAGGGGCCAACTACTTAAGGGTTGTCTAAAAAGAGCCAACAGCACATTTAGGCAGAGAAAAAGGCAGTCTTTTTAGGTTGGTGAAATCAGGCATTCAAGGGAGTCCAGTATACAAAGCTTGAAGGCTAACTACCAAAAGGGATTTGTGTTGCGGGACTCACATGCATGCTTTCATGGTGAAGGGTCTTCCTCTGCTCGTCTTGGGTTACCTCTATGGTCTGTTGTCATGTAAACTCTTTCCAATGGGATGTCTGATGCCAGAATTCTTCCCTCTGCAGCTAAGGTCTGCTGGAACTGATAGGAACGAACAGATCTTGGAAATGTAACTGTTTGGATCAAGACTGGGGTATTCTGAGAGTTATAGCCCTAAAAAGTAACTCTCCCAGACTCTGGGGCTAACCTTTGACGTGTTTCCATTTTAGAGGTTGAGCAGAAGATGGATGGGGCATACAGATATCCTGGATATATGTACAGTGTTTGGCATGCAGAATTAAATGAAAGGAAATCTCCTTCCCAGAAAACTCAACTTTTTTCTAGGAGCTTTTGAAATTTCTCCCCTAAGTAGCTACAGAGATAGTAGAGAGAGAAGATGAAGCTATTACTTTAAAGGGATTTTCCTTTGTACTTTGAGGAAGCAACACTTGCCAGATGGACAGCAAAAGGCATGGGGAGGGGGTTGGAACTCACCATGGAACTTGGATTCAGGCAGAAGGAGCTGTGCAATGTTAAAATATGTATTCTTTGTCCTCACAATGTACAACCGGTTGTATCTGCATCAGTTATATGTACAATGATGTAAAACAGAAAGCTTATCTCAGTTGCTCATTGACCTCCTTCACCATCATTCGCTTCTAACTATATTTTTAAAGCTGCCAATCATAGTTAATGCTTTTATCTGCCCTCGATTTCCATAAAAAATCATCACACTTCCCTCCCTCACAAAATCAGAGGGAAAAGAGCTTGTTTTACTCAATGCGAATCCACCTGAATTGGCTGGGGTGATCCTGCTTTTGAAGTTCAAAGAAATTTGGAAATAATTTGCTTTTCTTTAGCTTTCATTTCCAGATATATCTGAAGCAAGGTCAAGTGATGAGTGGAAGGAAACACTGCCATCAAATTGTCACAGGGAAGCTTATTTTGCCTCCCAAGATCCAGCCTGCAGAGAACACCCAAGGTATCTCAGACTTGTTTGTTGCTGCGCATAAGCTGTGCATTTAAAACACAGATATTCATATACTTCATTTTAGTCCCTGTGTGGACGGTGGAGTGCATCACCAGGCTCACTCCACCAAGGCCTGCTCCACAACAGAAGCCCAGTATCAACTCTGGGGCCTGCCTGTCCTGTTGTTTTGCCCTGCAGCCACTGCCTCTTCACTTGCTTTCTCCATCTAGACAAGCAGTGACAAAGAGGGGAAAGAGGGAGACTTGCCTATGCCCTCTCCTTCACAATGGAGGTGCCAACTGAGTCCCTTGGGAGCAGGGAAGGGAACCAGAGATCTTTTGGACACAGTTGTGAACAACAGCAGGAAAGAGGTGGATAAACTCAGACATGGAAGTACATCATTCACGTTTGCTACTACCAAATGTTCTTGATGTATTACTCTGCTGTCTTCCAGAAACATGGTAATGGTAAAGGTAAAGGTTCCCCTTAACAATTTTTGTCCAGTCGTGTTCAACTCTAGGGGGCAGTGCTCATCCCCGTTTCCAAGCCATAGAGCCAGCGTTTTGTCCGAAGTCAATCTTCCGTGGTCACATGGCCAGTGCGACTTAGACACGGAACGCCGTTACCTTCCCACCGAGGTAGTCCCTATTTATCTATTTGCATTTGCATGCTTTCGAACCGCTAGGTTGGTGGAAGCTGGGACAAGTGACGGGCGCTCACTCCGTCACGTGGATTTGATCTTACGACTGCTTGGTCTTCTGACCCTGCAGCACAGGCTTCTGCGGTTTAGCCCACAGCACCACCACGTCCCTTCTCCAGAAACATGAGAGAGTCTCAAAACAACCCTGTGGATGAGTCACACCATCTTTTTGTTTTAATTCTACCATTTCCTTTTCCTACCCCTATGAAAAATAGAAAGAGAAGGCTCACCTGCTTCAAACACTCTAGAGGCAGCAAAATGAAGACAATGGATGGCTCTAGAAGTGACACCCCATTCTTCTGTTGTTGCCAGAACATGTCACACCATTAAGTGAGTAGTGCAAGGGAGAGCAAACTGCAGCCCTCTATATGTTCTTGAATTGTAATTAACATCAGCCTATCCAACATAATTCATGGTGAGGCATGCTGGGAGTTGCAGTCCGGTCAAATCCCAAGGGCTACACTTTGCCCACCTGGGAGATAAGGCTATGCCCACTCATACCAGAACCCCCAGCATTGGGCCATGTGGGTGTGACAGGAGGTCTTTGTTTACTTAAACAAGGAGGCCAGCTTGTGCTTTTCACCTTCTTCATACATTCAAACAAATACTTGAAAGGGGCTTCTGCCTTATGAACTATTATGCCTATTTGTGGACTTCAAAATTTTTTTTGGTAGGGTACCTGGTAGTATTGGGGTGAGAAAGAGAGAGCCACCATGTATTTGTTTGGCTGGTCAGTGCAGCCAGGCTGCTTCAGGGGAAAGCAGAAACCACCAGGAATTGTGAATTCTAATTTTCAGTCTCTGTGGTGGATATTTGCAGCATCCCAGCCAGAAACAGCAAAGGAGGAATGAAAGGTGAGGTTTATTGTTCTCCTGCAGTCACATACAAAATTAATGCAAACAGAGCCACCCAAGCATCAGTAGATCTGTATATTAGAAAACCAGGAATTCTGAAACTGAAATATATTATGGAAATTAAACACATTTGCATATACTTGGTGAATTTGCATATTTGCTTTAAACGTTTCTCTTCCACCTCCAACATTCAGACATAAATCATCACAGGGAGTGAGGTGAAAGAGGACAAAGAACCGCTGGGGCTATTTTATATTTCTGCATCTGTTTCTTGTGCTCATGCCAGCAACAGAAAAATGCCGCTCCAGAACCGCAGGAGATGCAGAAAATGCTAAATAGTCTGTTCTCTCATAGATCTAAAATACAGTAGAGTATTGCATAAGTAGGTGATGAGGCCTGGGCTTATTTTGTATCTCAGGGTTAAGGATTTTATTTCATTTTATTCTTGAGGGCTATTTTCCCTGTTGTGGGAGATACATAGCGGCACTGAGTTGAACCAGAGTCCAAATGGGCAGGACTGCCACTTTTCTCCCTCCTTCCTCTTCTTTCTCTCACCACCTCTTCTTTCTGTCACCACAGTCCCACCCTGCCCTGCTGTGAAAAGGACAGATCATTCTCAGAGATATGAACTGCAGAGGGCTTTCAAAGGACAGGATGGGACAAGGTATGAAGTTAAGCTAAGGATTGCATATAATCCTTCCTTCCTTCCTTCCTTCCTTCCTTCCTGTCTGCCTGTCTGCCTGCCTGCCTGCCTGCCTGCCTGCCTGCCTATCTATCTATCTATCTATCTATCTATCTATCTATCTATCTATCTATCTATCTATCTATCTATCTATCTATCTATCTATCTATCTATCTATCTATCTATCTATCTATCTATCTATCTATCTATCTATCTATCTATCTATCTATCTATCTATCTATCTATCTATCTATCTATCTATCAAATCATCTGATAGGCTGCCTTTCTCCTGATAAGGGGACTCAAGCTGTAGCCTATTTGCCTACAGCTGCTCACTGTTACTTCCAACATTACAGTACAGCTGAAAAAGAACATTAAAAGAATTGTAATGCCAAAATATAATCTAAACAACATTCCTGATGAATTTGAAGTCCATGTAAAGAATAGATTTGCACTACCCAACTCAATTGACCATGAACCAGAAAAACTGTGAAGTGAAAGCAGAGATATTATCAGGGAAGAAAGCAAAAAGACAATTCTTGACATTAGAAAAAGAACGAAAAACCTAGATGGATGATGGAAGAAATACTTAAATTTGCAAAAGACAGATGAGATGTAAAAGCAAAAGTTGATATAAATCAGGTCAGAGTCCTGAAGACATTTTTCAGCAACTGTCATGTAGAGACAAAAGGTACAACAACCACTGCAAAGAAATAAAGGAAGACAATAAAAGGGAGAAACAGCGATCTTTTCCAAAAGCCCCTAGAAATAAAAGGGAAATTCAAGCCTTGGTTAGGAATGGTGACTGGCCACCAGGGAAGCACACTATCCAACCAGGAAAATATAAAGAGAAGGTGGAAACAGTATATCAAACATCTTTCTCCTCAGGCAAGCTTTCCCTGAGTGACTAGCTGCCTCAATGGTTTTTTTAATGGATGGTTCTGTTCTGCCTTTAATGGGTTTTGGAGTTGCTTTTCTATACCATTTTTAGTGTTGTACAGTATTTGTTTGATCATTTTTTGCATTTGTATTATGTATTGTTTTTAGCTTCAAATAATATCTCTTAATGATGTAAACCACCTTAGGTCCTTTTAAAGGAAAAAGGCAGGGTAAAAATATAATCAATCAATCAATCAATCAATCCAAAGGAACTAAAGGATGACAGACACCTTTGAAGAGGAAGTCTATGATGAAGAACCTACAATACTAAAAAGTGAGGTGAAAGCTGCTCTGAAAGCATTAGGAAGAAATAAATCACCAGGGATAAATGTGATACTGAAAGGAACTACCATTAAGACAGAATATGGAGTGACAGAATGATTTCCTATAGACAAAGGTGGCAGACAAGGATGTATTTTATCCCCTTATGTGTTCAATCTGTATGCAAAACATATCATACATATCATATGGAAACTAGACTAGATTCAGAGGAAGGAGAAATGAAAATTGATGAAAGAAACATCAATAATTTATTTTACTGTCAAAAACCAGCAATGATTTGAAACAACTGTTAGGAAAAGTGAAAGAAGAAAGTGCCAAAGCAGGACTGCAGTGCAGCTGAACATTAAGGAGCTGAATGTTAAGATGGCAAAAATCACGACTACAGAAGAACTACACAACAGTGCTGACAATGATGAAATTGAAATAGTGAAAGAATTTATATACCTTGGTTCAATCATCAATCTAAATAGAGACTACAGTCAAGAAATCAGAAGACAGCAATGAAAAATTAGAAAAGATCAGGAAAAAAATTGATTCATTTGAAAAATGGTGCTGAAGGAGAGCTTTGTGGATATCCTGAGCTGCCAGAAAGACAAACAAGTGGTTTCTAAATGAAATCAACCCTGAACTATCTATGGAGGTAAAAATGTTGAAACGGAGGCTATCCTACATTGGGCACATAATGAGAAAACAGAATTCTCTGGAAAGTGCTGGGAAAGGTTGAAGTCAACAAGGAAAGAGAAAGACCAAATATGAGATGGACTGGTTCCCTAAAGAAAACCACAGGCTTGAGTCTGCAATAGCTGAGCAGGACTGTTGAGGACAGGACATCTTGGAGATTGCGCATTGTGGGACCAGCAAGCCCCCCCCCCCAGCTGCAGGAGTGGCTTCTCCATCTCTTGGAGAGCAAGGGCTGGTGGGCTGGGGCACTGGTGAGGGAAAGGCAATGATACTCTCAAGGACACAGGTTTGCTCATGGTGGGACTTGGATTTAAGGAAGAGAGCAAAGTAGGAGAGGAGGATTGTTGGGCAGACACTCTGGCCCAGGAGAGGTCAACAGCTGTATGGGAGAAGTACACCATCATGATCCTGAGACCAGTTGCTGGGTCAAGTTGCTTGTGCTGCCCATATCTGTCAGGACCACGCCAAACCTTGAGAGGCACGGAGACTCAAGAACCAGTGTTGAGCCTGCTGCTGGAAGAGGAAGCAGAAAGAGCAAGTGGCCCCATTGCAGAAACCTGTATCCAGAAGGTCAGCCTTGGGTTCCTCCCAGCCTCACACCTCAATCCACGGGAGATGCCAGGCAAGTCCGGGTACAGTTTGGCCATGCCTTTTGGGAGGATCACCATACCTACAGGGTGGTGGCTGCTGGTGGGGAAAACTCACCTCTAGGGACAACTGACAGCACCCTTCTTGCAGCATCCTACACCTGGCCCACCTGCAAGGTGCCCTGGAACTGATAGAGGAAGTGAGGCTCCACTTCTCCCAATAAAAGACTTAGTCTTCTTACTATCCCAAAGACAGTGGGAGTGAAACTAACTCCCTGGCGCCCTGAGTTATTAATTTCATGTTCTTGGCTGTGTTGCTCCTTTAAAAGTTCTAGGGTTCCGATAAAAAGCCTGTTCTAGCACCTACTCTCCATGTCCTCATGGAAGGGGATGTGGTGGCTGCTCACACTCATTCATAGCACTGCCTTAAGTCAGAAACAGTTTTATAAAACATTAACAACAACAAACCAGATATTCTTAAAATCAAACATAGATGGCTCATAATTCCCCCCCTCTTTTTTTTTTAATATTGCGGTTTTTCAGCCCAGTCTCAGCAACTCACTTGTTGGTTTTGAATGACATGCTATTTAAGAATAAGTGGGAGGGGATTCCATGTCCAGACGAACATGACAGTTTTGCAGGAATTGAGAGAAGCAGGAAACCCATCTGTAGCAAAAGTTCTGGTTTCACATGAGATTGAATTATCAGTTGGGAAAGCATGTGAATCCACCCCCTCCTTGCCACTCCTCCCACCCCCCTCCACTTTTCAGTCACCCTTCTGTTTGTGAACATTAGACAGCATCGTAACTGATGCAATCTATGTCTGTCCCCTTTCACATAACCCTCAGAACTCCTCTTATGTTTAAATGCTTGGGAAACGCAATGCTTCAGTCACACGGGTGGGGGCAGGGAGCCAAACCAAAGCAGCTCTCTCTCTCTCTCTCTCTCTCTGTATTGGCCTAGCAGGCAGCTTTCTTTTCCTGCACAATCACTATAGATCACTAACCATTTTCCATTTCCTCTAAGAGCAAGGAAAGGAAGAAATTTAATGATATTAACCACCTTCCTATGTCTGCATTTATACACATGTGCCTATGTTTACTCCACTCTAGTATGTCTGACAAAGTGGATTCATTCACAGAATCTGAACAAACTTGGTGATATATATAATCTTAGATATAATCTTAGAACTGCACAACTGGACGGGACTCTATGGATCTGGATTTAAAACTTAGTCTTTAAGGGGTCACCCTGATCTCGTATTTTATTTTGATTTGGTTTTGTCTGGCTATTTCGGATAGAAATGCGCTAAGGAGGTTATGTATTTCTGGGGTCCTGTGGACCATGAAATTACAAGGGGTATGTTCAGTCACTACCACTAATATTGACAGCATTTGTTTTGGGGGACAACGGGGGAGGAGTGGAAAGTTGCCCTTTGGGCTGAGTGCATCTGATGAAAGATTCGCAGAACAAATGGAAATTGCCTCAGAGCTTGTGAAAGATACTTATAATTAGACATGGGCACTTTGTATTCATTTCACTGGAGCAGGGAGACTCCCCGTCCTGCTTCCACACCTTAGTGGTGAGTTGTGTGGGGAGGTGAGGAAGGATTGGCCAGGCTCCTGATGGGATTGGCACAATGACAATGATGTCAGAACCAAGTGTCATGTAGAGCCCGGTAAATGGCCCTGATCGTTCTGGGGAGCAGGACTGGAAAATGAATACAAAGCATCCATGTCTATTTATAATGTGTGTTTCTTTTTTAAAACAAATTTGGAGAGAAATCTGAGAATGAACATAGGTGTTCTAAAGATGTATAAAGGGCTCCCCTACCAAAGGGCACATATTGACCTGCAGGTATCTGTGAAGATTCTCAGCCATCCAGGTGAGGTTATCTGGAAGCAGAGTCATGGCAACTGGACTTCTTTCTTGTTAGGCTGAAACGTTTCACTACTCATCCAAGTAGCTTCTTCAGAAAAACCTACTTGGACGAGTAGAAAAACATTTCAAGTTAATCAGAAAGAAATCCAGTTGCCATAATTCAACTTCCAGATTAACCTGCAGGCTTGAACAAACTGAATGTACCATTTTAATATACAGGGAAAACACTGCAAATACAGAGTCCATACCATCTTTGGGTTTATGAACTCCTGTGGTGGGAATAGGCTAGGAAGAAAAAAAGTCTGCTTGAGCCAGTACAGCAATTCTGATTCATCAGCAGCCTGGCCAGTTACAGGAGATTTAGCTGAGAAGCACTCTCTTCTCATATATATAAATATATAAATAACTAAACACACACAAAAAACCCCCAAAATGCTATTCTTTTTTCAACAGCTGTTAAGAGACAGTGCTCTGTTTGAAGGGTTATCCAGTTCACATTCAGTCTGAAGATAAGAACCCCTAAAAAGAGAAAACCAGGGTCTTGAGTTTTATCGCCATTAGTGGTTACCACCCCAGTGGGCAGAGACCCAGATCACCTGCTTACAGTCTTTCCCATTACAGAAAAATGTACTAGCTTCTTTTCTATTTAAATTACGGTAATTATGTCTAAAATTGCATCTATGCATATAAATCAACATGTGCAAACTTTATAAAATTTAATCCTCTGCAGTTTCCCTCTTCCAGCCACATTTGAAGAGCCACCTAAACAGTGGGATCACAGGCCATGCCACCCTACCAAATATTGCAGGCCAGCTTTGATCCAGTTCCTGAAAAATGATCTCTTCTCTGCTTGTTGAGAAGTAGCTATGGATGCTCCCCACCCCCACCCCAAATGCCATGTAGTCCACCAATCACTGGGGACATTGAGCTTGTCACAAGAGAGTGTTAACCATTAGGAAATCAAACCCAACCTCTTAGCGTGTTTTTAGAAAGCAGATCTCTGCAGAAACAACCAAAGTCCTGTGAAAAGGAGTGAGAAGGAGCCCTCTGCCCCAAAGGCACTCTTCAGCTTTGACTCCACCACCTACAGCACAGGGTGCCAAGGACAGTGCTGGTGATACCAAATGCAAGGGCACTCCCGTTTTGGCCTAGCTAGATGGGGCTCCTTTCTAACTGCATTCACAAAATGGAACAAGGATGTCTGATCAAAAATGGAGAACGAAAACACAGCCCAAGTAACCAGGAAAGGTAGGGAATCAGCTTTCAGAGGAATGAACCCACATCCCCTTACACTGTACGTGCCTGTGTTTCTTAATCGCTCCCAGCCCCATACAGCTTGCTTTTAGTACTGTACTAGGAGGTGTGCTGGCTATCCCACAGCCAGCCAGACATTATAATAAATCATAATAATTAACACTTGGGTAATGCTGTGCCCAAAGACCTCAAAGCTCTTCAGAAACATATGTTAGCAATCAAAGGAAACACATGTACTGCAGAGCAGCACAACCCAGACGTAAAGTATGCACTCCCTCCCTTGCTGGATTAGCGCACCTTCGTGCAGCTGTTAGACCGGAAGGGAAACTTTAATGGGACACCATAAAAGGTGTGGTTTCTGACCAGGCACACTGCTGGGGGATACATTTGTGTACCTCAAGCAATGTCTACCACCTATATGCTTTGTATCCTGAAAAGGTTGTTCACTCTTAATCACTGTGGTGGGGGAACAGCGTTCTTCCCCCTAAGCACACATAGTGTTCTGCTCTCTAGAAGCAGAAGTCTCCTTTCAAACAAGTCTCTGCAGGCCCTGTTTTAAAAGCATAAGTGCGTCACTTGCTGGTGGTGTTTTCCAGTGGGCTGAAGGGCTAGCAAGACCCATCCCTGCCCTCAGTTATACAGACGGGGCTAGGTCAAAAGCAAGTGACACTGAAGCAGGACAACCCTCCCTGCTCTCCCCATCACTATCACCATGGCCACACATCTCTATAGGGCTTTCCACACTGTTTCAAAGCTAAACTGAACTCTTGTCCTAGTTTCCCTAAAGTATTCCCCTCATCTTGCACCGTTTGCCCCTGTAGCTTGTCACCATCCTCTGGAAGACCATGGAAGTAATGTGAGGTGCCAACATATCACTTCCAGGGCACGCCAGCTGCAGCCAGTGGCAAGCTGCTGGGAATGTCTTTTAAAGCCTTGTAAAAGCTGGCAAGGATTCTTCGTAAACGGTTCTAAAAAGCAGAAAAGACAAAAGAAGACACTCAGCCTATTGAGTGTCCGGACAGTCAGTCAGGCATTAAAATAAATCCTAATAATTAATACTTGAGTATTGCTGCTTGAGTCAAGGAAGTGGCGAACCCAGATGAATCTTCACAAAATTCACACAGGGACAGACAGGCGCGCACGCACACACACACACACACACACACACACACACACACACACACACACACACACACACACACACACACAAAACACTTGGGGGTGGGTGGGGTTCCTTTGGCTCACACCCACACTTCAGTCACATTTTGGAAACCTCCAGTTTAGCCTTGGCATATTATAAAGGGACGCAGAGTCCCTTTATACTCAGCTCAAACAACTCTACTGGAGCATATGCAGCTAGGAACATGGATTCAGAGATGCCCACCTACCATTCCTGAAATGGCTGCAAATCATTTACATTTGGGCAGCCGGCCCTCAAACACTTTTCCTCTGCAGACCATCTGAAAATGGCTCAGCAAATGATCTTATATCTGTTTTAATGCTCTACAATCTGAGCACATCTACAGAAATATATTTTAATAACTTTTTTCCCCTTCTAGTCATCAAAGCCTACACCGTATAAACAAAATCATGGGCTTCAGGCCAGGATATTCAGAAAAACCCCTTTAACAGGTACATTATGAGGAAATGTGGAAATTGAAGGTAAAAATGACATACACTAGGCTGGGTGCAGACTACCTCTGGAAAGGCTACAGATGCACCCACTCCCCCCCCACCCCCCAAATTATTTCTTTCTCAAAAGGTGGGGTATTTAAAAGACTCCTTGTGCCCACTAATAGCAGTAAAAATAAAAATAGGGTGGGGTACCACAAATGCTGGGGTCCCGAAACATGGCAAAATTGACCCCTCACAACCCTCGAGGGCAGAATCTGACTTTTTGAGCAAAAATATTTTTACTTCATGAAAAAAAATTAATGTGAGGGGATGGGAGTGGTGTGTGTGTGTGCGTGAGAGAGGGAGAGAGAGAGAGAGGGAGAGGGGGGGGGCACCTTTGAGCCCCTGATCTGGACCTTGCTCCACCCTTGCCTTAGGCTTCATAGTCCTGAAAGCTGAAACAACTCAGGAAGGGATAGAGGCTGTCGCAGTTATTGCCTGAACCGTCAAACTCATGCCAAGTGACACTGGCAGCTAGTACAAAGAGTATTCCTAAACTTTCCCTATCCTTGCACATGCAAAAAGCTTCCTCTGCCCTCATTTCCTCTCCGTTCCTGGTTTTCTTTGTTTGTTTCTTTCACAGCCTCCTCTAATAGTTCCTAGTAAAAGTAGTCTATATTTCCCTTGGTCACTTTCTCTATTTATTAGATCATCCTTCTTTATATGACTCTTCCTTCAGAGACGGAAGGTTTAAGTCAACCAAGGGCTCCAATTTGCCTGCAGGGTAAGCGGACAGAAAGAGCTGCATTCTTCCAGCCTCATTTCATAACTGCCGAGTCCAACACAGAAAAAGTCATTTTTATTGAGAAGCAAAACCAAACAAAACTCTTCTCTCCTCTTCCAGCCCACCACCTCCTCCCACAGGATGCAATGAAGCTTTGAAGGGATCTCAGTGCGGAAAACAGTTTATCAATCAACTCCAGATGGAGGTTCTCTCCAGCTATTGGAGGGGCGGGAAGAAATGATGGGGGTAGCCAGTCTGGCGCAAGACTGGCTGGTTATGGGAATCCCGTTTAGATGCTGGCAGGAGAACAGACAGGAAAGGCAATGATCTAAACAGCAGAATGGAGTTCCCTCTGCTCTCTCCCGCCTCCATCAGCACACATTGATGCCAGAATACAGCGAGAGCACAAAGAGACACCTGCAGCAGAACTGAGACCAAGGCAAATACAAATTCGACACTTTCCCACTAAAGTTCTGGATGAAATAAAACTTGCATATCCAAATACCTGAGTCCAAATTCCACAATTCCAATTGCAGAATATGGGTATTTTGGTTGCGGAATTGTTTCCTACATATATTCAACCCGATGCAGTTGCACACTGGCAAACATTTCCCACTTGATAGCTTATTTCTTCAGTGTGCTGTTTGGCCTCATTATGGAAAATGCTGAGACCGATTAGTGGCTTGAATAACAAAAGAGCACAGAAGTGCGCCAGTCCACCCTTTGCATGCACTTGCCTGGGAGTAAGCTTCAGAGTGAATTCAGACCGACTTTAAGGTAGGCATATTGCAAAATGTTATCAGACGCAGTCAAACATGCACCTTTAAACATCCAAATGAAACACTTGGGGACAGCAGCCAAGTTGTGGCAAAATAGATTTATCACTTCAGAACCGCATGCAGGGGACATGAGGCATTACTGATGTAACTCACCCTAGGAGGCAATCGCTGTTCCCTGCTACAAAGCCTACTGCAAACAATAATAAATGCCGGAGAATTCCAGAGGGCTTCTAGGTGGCAGCTACTGCCAGAACAGAAAATGGAGTAGGAAATCTTAGAAGAGGTATCAGCAAAAGCTTGGGGCAGTCTCTCTCTCTCTCTCTCTCTCTCTCTGGTAATCCTTGTGCCCAAAAACGTGCCAATCCCAATCCTGGAGTAGTACTGTCATATGTAAGGATAAGCACAGTTCCCATCTAGACTGCAAGGGTCAGGCTGGACACCCAACCAGAAAGGAGAAGCCATGCACCAATAGCTGGGCTTATTAGACTTTTTTTTTTACCCTATCCATGATTGTCCAGAGACAGGGGAAGAATCCTTAGCCAAGTGCTCTAGTTAATTAAACCCAGGCAGTATGTTGGCCACCCACAAATGTGTTCATCTGCAGGCCCCGGCCACCCACTCGTAACGCTTTCCACCCAAAGAAATTCCAGCTCAGTCTGGATCCACCACCCCAACAGTTGCTCAGATCTGCAAGGCAGTCGCTCTGGTACTGTATATCTCCTTATCATGTTTCTCCCCACCAATTTCTCGGCTGCAATGTTTGTTCCCTCCCCTTCTCATCCCTCCTCATGTGCCAGCATGCAAAGTCATGACCATACGGACCCGTATGCAATAGATCTATTACATCAGAATGGTGGTGGTGGTGGTGGTGGTGGAGACAATAAAAACACGGGGAACATATAATCATAATTGAAAAACTCTTCTCTGACTCTAAATGGTTAACTAGCAACTGCCTCAAATAAAGAGAGGGAGGACAAAGTGCATCACGGTCCCCATTCAAATGGCCAAATATCCATAGGACCAGGCCATATATAGGCCCATCTCAAGTCTCATTGGACAGGGTACCATTTCATACATCTCGTGAGATATACAACTATAAGTATTGCTATGGCTGAGCAGCCCCGTTGATCATGAAACCTTGCATCGTTCCTGAGGTGCTATATTACGTACAGGTCTGCAGCTTTCCTACTACAACCTCTACATGTGGGTGATTGCGGGCATTTGTCTAGAAATTCTCTTGAATAGCACTCACACCACTTCTTAAAGGACTTTGAACTCCCACAGCTTCCACACTTTGTGTGTGTGCGTGTGGTGCTAAAAAAGAAGCTATTTCAAATGTTTTCCTTTAGACAGCATTTGGGACTTAGGGATTCTAAATTAGTAAAGAACATGAAGCCAAATTATTCAAGATTGAACAACTCCACAAAGTTGGAAAATAGTTGTGCAGCCTTACCCTCCACCTCAACTTCCTTTTTTAAATACTGGGCTTTAATTCAGACTATAGTTCCAAAACAAAACAAAGCAAAACAAAAACACCACACAACCTTTATAGTCCAAACACTGAGTAGAATAAATATGTATTCTCTCCCTGTTGGCAGTGGAGGTCAGGACTGATGGGAGTTGTAGTCCAACATCACCAGAAGAGCCAGATGTTTGTCACCTGTTCTAGAGTGCCCAACTTCTCTGAGAGTTTCCACATCACTGATGCAAAGAAGAAGGGAGGTTGCAGGGGGAAACATTTTAAATGTGTCTTTAAAAATAACCACAAAGCTCATGAACACACATGATTTTCAGCCTAGCTGGTACTGTATACAGTGGGGTCTTGACTTGAGAACTTAATCCATATTGGAAGGCGGTTCTCAAGTCAAAAAGTCTGTAGGTCAAGTCTCCATTGACCTACAGTGCATTGAAAACCGATTAATCCCGTAACAGGTCGTTTTTGTTCCATTTTGGGTTTTTTCTGGTCCGTAAGTCAAATCTCAGTCTGCAAGTCAAACCTAAATTTTGCGGCCAGAGAAGTCTGTAACTCAAAAAGTCTGTAAGTCAAGCCATCTGTAAGTCAAGGATCCACTGTAAATACAGGAAGAAAAACTGGTTGACTTCTCAAACCAGTGATTATGGGTCCAGTTCAGCTAGTACAACCTATAAACAAACAAACAAACAAACCAAGCAAGACCTCTGTGGTCTATTTGGTTCAGCCCAGTTGGTAGAGAAATCTTGTGAAGGGGCTGCATTTCTAAATTCCACTTTGGAAAGAGAAATGGAGAGCTGGAAATGCAGGAGCTGCTGTTCCTCGGAGAACAACATATTCTCTAATCTCCCTAGTTTAGATAATTGAATATCAATAGGTTTGTGGAGGAAAGGGTGGGCCCACATCTACTGACATTATGTATTGGTGTCTGAATTTGCATTTTATTTTAGAGCCCTGAAGACTGTGTACTCAGAGTTGTTTTGCTGTGGATCCTTCCACCTGGGATCATAAAGATATTTGGGACTTGATTCTTGACCTGTTTGGCTTTAGAGGCATTCACACTACTTCTTCCCACCACCCCACCCAGAAGCAACTCCTGCTCTGTCACAGTGTTGATGAACTGAATTCAGGTATGTTTATTTTGTGGTGTCCAATTTGGGTTGTGCATCTATTACTGTTGTTTGTTATTGGGGGGGGGGGGAAGCATTCATAAACTCATTGTGCTTGCAATGGTCATATAAGGAAAATCGCTCCATAGAAACCGGGGAGTGGTACACAAGCAAGCAAGGAAAGAAGCAAAGGAAAACGGAGGATACCCAGGGAGAGATCTCACCCACAAGAGAGTGCCAAAATATATTCCACAGTGCTCTATGACAAGTGACAGTGCACTGAAGCCAGAAAAATGAGGTGGGCTGGGGCGGAAGGAAACATGTTTTGTGCAGAGGCAGCCTTGGGAAGAAGATGGTCAGTAAGGAAGAAGTATAAGGAACTTGGGCAGAAATGTTCCAAAAAACAAAGAGGCACCTGGTGTGTTCATTAGCCTGTACTGACACTAGACATTTTCACACTTGAAGCGACATGTCAGTACTTGCCTGGCCACCTGGGACTGGGTGGACTGCAGGAGATTTTCATTCGTATTTCCTCTCTTTTTTAGATATACAGTATATATAATGGATGGTTTGTACCTTACTCCTTCGCGTGTGTTTTTTGGTGTTGCTTTTGCTTACCATTTTTTAGTATAGCATTTCTTTGATCCCTTTTTCGTATTCGCATACTTACTGTTTTTAGCTTTGTCTTTTAATTATGTAAGCCACCTTGGGTCTTTTTTAAGGAAAAAGGCGAGGTAAAATTTTTTACATAAATAAATAAATTACACTCACTCTCTCATACACACACACACACACACACACACACACACAGAGAGAGAGAGAGAGAGAGAGAAATTGGGAACCTTACAATTCTTTGTGGATGTTCTGTCTAAAGAGAATATTTCCTTTCGATTTGAGGGAAAGCTGACTCTCTGCGTGACAACCTTTGTCCATTCATATGTTCTACAGTTTAACCTTTTGCATCTCAGTTTTGGGATTTGGGCTCAACCTCATTGGACTGCTTGTTCCCTGGAAATGCAGTGCCCCCACTCCCTTTTACTTTAGCAGGGAAGGAGAGTTGCTCTTTTGTTAACTCAAACTATGGAGTTCTACTCTGAAGATGCAGATCCTGTAGCTTGTGTCCCTGGACCCAATTTCTAACCCCAAAGATCCTTCCATTAGGAGGATGTCTCAGACTTTGTCCTCATATGTGAAAAGAGAACATGGTGAATGCCTTCCATAAATTTCCACGGGTCCTCACTAGTAAGCATTTGATGCTCACTAGTTTTAGAGCTGGCTGGGCAGCTCAGTGAGTAAGGTAACTAGCTGCAAAGCCAGAGGTTGGGAGTTCAGTTCCCCATTGTGGTTCCAGAGAGAAGAGCTAGCCTTTGTGACTTTGGGCAAGCTGCACAAAGTCACAAGAGTAGCCCCAGAAGAAGGGAATGACAAACTACTTCTGAATATTTTCTATCTAGAAACCCCTGGAAAGGTTTGCCATAAGTCAGAATTGACTTGACATCACATGGTTGTTATTAACAACATTGCAATTTGGGATAAAGGCAGAAGAAGATACTGCTTGCTGGGATGTAACATTTTCTAACAGGAATACTCCGTTTCCAACACCCCCATCACAACTATAAATGGATGACCCTGTCTGGACTTTGTCCTTGATAATCCATGATACTTAGCACTTACTCCAAAAGTATTTTGAAATGCCTATTGTCAGAGAGAAAGGCTGCCATCTGTGGGAGCCACAAGGACTATCTTTGTGTCTGTCGTATCTTTCTGGAAGACTGAAGCCAAAGGTGCCCATTTCTATGGGAAAAAAAAAAGATTTTGAGGAGTAAATCACAGCCCAGTCTTTGGAATTTACCACTCTCCCGTCTCTAAACTTCTTCCTTTGTTCATCCTAAATCCCTCTTCATTCATCATCTGTTTCACTATTTCAACTCACATAGACAAACCTGGGTCTTTTCCATGGTTCACAAACCCATGATTACATCAAAACAAACATTACATCAAAACACAACATTCATACAAGAACACATACCAAAGTCCAGAATGCCAAGTTAATCTCAGAGAATATATATGGCTATAACACGGTGTTACATAATATTGTGGTGCTTTGCTTCAACAGAATGTTTAGATTAAACTTTAAGACAACAAGCCTGATTGATCATTCATGTTTATGGTCCACTAGGGGATGTTTGTGATGACTGTTGTTTGGCATCATCTGTAGAAGAATTCCAAAATCTGCTTTTCTAACAAAAAGACAGAAAAGCAACCAAGGAGTCTAAGAAACAAAACAAGAACTTAAGTGTCTTGCATGTGCAAATTCTACTGACATCTGGACATTTGAATTTTGAATGCCCCATTCTTCTCAAAAGGATAAAGCAGGAATGAGATCAACTTGCATTCTCCTACTCAGGGCAAATTCACAGTGCACTATCAGAAAGCTGTACTAACAGAAAAAGGAGTGTGCAAATATTTTTTTTAAGTTTCTGTGAAAGGTTCAGCATGTACATGGGATGCAAGTAGAGGGACAAAATGTGAAATAGACCTTAGAACTCTATGGAGATTCAGAAGGGCACGTATGGAGATTCCAAGGTCTTCACTGAGTTCTCTACTACTGTAATGACCACCCTCTGTCCTTGCTGCAGATGGAGGATTAACCCAAGCCACGACTATAGACTGCTGAGTTCCATTGGTTACAGGGATAAACAGGCCCTCATGCCAGAGAGGATAGTTCCAGCACCTGGCCCTCCATATATGGCTGCCCTATCCAATACAAGCCAGTGGTAGAAGACAAGGAGAGGTATGGTCCAATAGCAGCAGGAGGATCGCATGTACAGTATATATGTCTACTATTTAGAATTTCTATTAGTGTTACAACATTTCAGCCAAAATGTCCAGAGATCACTTCTGGCCTAACATAGGCCAGGAGTAGTCGGTACGACTAGACGGGTGGGCTATAAATGTAACAAACAAGCAAACACACACACACACATGCATGCACGCGCACACACATGCACGCACGCACGCACGCACATACATACATACATACATACATACATACATACATACATACATACATACATACATACATACATACATACATACATACATACATACATACATACATACATAGCTCCCTATCTATTCTGTTCCACTATGGACTACCCACCCATTCACTCACCAGGGATCCCTTCTCCTGAGGTAGGATGGGGGATTTCCAGGTCTCAGAGGTTTGGAGCAGATAGAACAAACACAGTAAACTCTGCAGTGATTCTGCCTGCTCCAAAGTCAAGCATGATGTGGGGAGGAGGGGAGTTCTTCCTTTCCTACAAGTTCTATACCCTAAGCACAGGAATTGGCTAAGGGGAGCAGAAAGCAGCAAATTTTGTGGATCTCTAGTTTCAGAAGCCCTGAATATACCCATTACCCCTGTTTTATGATAGCAGCCTCTATCGCTTATGAGTCAGCAAACCAGTCTCACAACTTAGCATTATATGAGTAACTGGCTGAAATCCAATGTTGTATCACAACCAGGCATACCCTGGAACCTACAGAACAGTTAACTCACCAAATCCCCACTGAATCAACGGCCCTATTCTAGTTACAACTTACTACTAATTTTTAGCCACTGTATCATCACACATTTAAATAAAGCAGAGGGAAGACCTGTGTTCATTTTAATGGACACCCCTGATCCATAGGGGCCTTCCATACATACAATTTCTAAACCTAGTGTTCACTATAGACATTTTTTTATATTCTATGATATCTTATGACATTTGAACAACTTGGATTCCCTTTTCGTCTTGCATCCCTAAGCTGAACCAGCTGCCAACTATTTAGATTCCCAAATGTCCATGACTATTCGGCATCTAGTAGAGTTGATGGCAGCAGCCACCCATTACTATAGAGCTGGAAAAATGCTTGAAAGAACATGATCTCTTAATGTTTTATGTTCTTTAATACATTGAACTCAATCATCTTCACAGTTTCAATCATTTTCTTGCATGTATCTTTAAGAACGTTTTTTTTTTTTTTGCTTTTATTTTGTGGGCAGGGTTAAAAATAGAGAAATGGGGGGCACCCCAAAACTAGTTCATGAAAGCCGTGATTGAAATGCTTGACCAGCAAGGAATTGCAACTCTACTGTATGATCTTCAAGCTCAGTTGAAAAACAGACAGGTTTAAGAGCCCTCGAGAGCTTGCAGTCAACTACGTATTTGGAAAAGAATCTATGCGCTGAAGGAGCGTTCATGAATAGAAAATTATTATTTAGTGAATAAATTCACAAAGATTTGAGCAAGCAGTAAGATGCTTGTGGACAATTGGTGAAGAGAGAAACAGGTGACATTTGTCAAGTTAATAAATCAGCCAGATAAATTATTCTTTTATGAATTATTCACCCAGCTCAACAGTTGCAAGAAAGAGAGAAAGCAGGCAGTAAAGTGCACCGAGAAAGCTCACACCAGGCATTTCGAATGGGCCTGGCTGGCAGGAGAAGGCTCAGGAATCAATCGAGCATTTGATTCAGGCAGTTCCATGAGGAACTCCACTCGCCAAAATAATTATGGGTTCCGTCAGCTTTAATAGAGAAGACAAAGTGACTCGTGGGGGGATGGTGGCTGGAAATTTATTCAGTTCAGTTCCCTCATAGCTCTCTATGAGCTACTGGGAAACCCCTTTGACATGGTCACTGCCAAGTGTGTGCAAATGTTTCTGAGGGTGGCAGTGGAGGTTCCTAAGTCTGATTGCACAGAAGCAGTGAATCCATTCCAGGTTTTAGTCTGAACTTGACAGGCACAATCTAAGATGCTGATCCCTATTTTGGAAACAGGTTCAGCACCTTGGATAGCTTCTTCAAAATCCAGATAAACTGCAGATAACCCTAAATTTACAATTGTCAACGACGGGCAGAATTGCTACAATCAAAATGAATATTCTACTAAAATTCATATTCCTTTTCCAAACAATTCTGATTGTTTCAAAACAAACAATATTCAAGAAGCATGAAAAATGTATTTCCAAATTCATTTGGAAGGTAAGAAAACAACCCAGAATTAAAATCAAGCACTTACAAGACCTAAAAATAAGAGGAGGAATGGGGCTCCCGAATTGGCTTCTCTGCTATAGGGCATCTGCATTGGTATGGATTAAGGAGTGGATAACATTGGAAAATACGAGGCTCTTGAAATTGGAAGGATATGATTTGAAATCGGGCTGGCATGCATTCTTATAGTATAACAGGACTGAGGATTTTAAACAATCTAACAACCATATATTAAGGAAGGCACTGCTGTCAATGTGGAATAAAGTGAAAACCCAAATGTATATCAAAATACCACACTGGGTGATGCCAATTGAAGCATTTGCTCTTCCATATCTGAGAGAAAACAGGAAAATAGTAAGATAGGTTTTAATCAAAACTCAACAAGAGTTAGTAGATCAAGGCATCGAAATGGGTTGGAGGACACAATCACAATTATTATCAAGGTTTGCTAAAAATAATCAACAGGGCTTTTACTTAGAAAAATATCCCCTTGACAGAATTATTCTAGAATCAGAGGGAAAATGTATTACATTATTATATCATTTTCTGTTAGATTTTGAAACACAAGTGTTTTGTCCTACAGAATGTAGGACATAATATTGAACTGGATAAATGGGAACAAATGTAGAAAACAAATATAAAATTAACTAAATCTGTTGTATGTAAAGAGAATATATACAAAATGTTCTACAGATCGTACATGACCCCCACTGGCTAAAATAAGCACCCAGATTTCAAATATATGTTGGAAATGTAAACAGAAAGAAGGAACATTTAATCACATGTGGTAGATGTGCAAAGATACTGGAATAAAGTGTATCAGGTGCTACAAAAGATATTAGAAACTTCAATACCGATTGTACCAGAACTATTCCTATTAAATATCTTGCCAGATATATTAGACTTTGAAAAATCATATTTAACTATTCTTATTATAACAGCAGCAAGAATAGTTTTTGTGAAATACTGGAAAGAACCTAGAACACTGTAAATAGATGACGTGATAGATAAAAACCTTTAAACCACAGAAATGGACATACTGTCAGATTGGTTAGATGCAAAAAAGAAAAAAGAATGTATAGAATTACTGTGAAAAATATTGATTTGTAATGTATCTGTTCAAATACACCCCCTCCAAGGGTACCCTTATTCCAACTGCCCCTTACCTTACCCTACTTTTATAAGGAAATAATAATAATAATAATAATAATCCAGAAAAACTGCAGAGTGGATTCACCATCCCCTTGAATTAGAATCAGCAGCCTCCACTGATAGGTGTATCCCTCTGCTTGTAGATGGACAGGTGAAGAAATGTCAACAAGAACTGTGCCAGGCAGGGGAGGGGCGGTGAACCATGTGTGTACTGTCATGGCCATAAAGTCAAGCTCCAGCTTTGCAAGTTCAAATCCCCTGAGGAGCCATGTAACTCATTGGGGTGGCCTTCGTCCAGTCACAATCTCTCAGCCCAACTTATCTGTTAGTAGTGTTGGGAGCATAAAGTGCAGACAATAAGGAAAGACAGGATATACATGAAATAAATAAACAATAAATAAACCCTTCCAATCACTGATTGGACCTCAGCCAAACTCAAGAGACCATGAATAAGCTCTGGGGAAAAGGGGGGATGTTGGCAGGGAGAGAAGCTGCAGGTAGAGGCAAGAACCGCTCCCCTGTGCTTTCTGTCTCCTTCTCTTCCCACTTAAAGATTGCATCCATTATACTGTTACCTGATGGCTACTGACATTGCAAGACACAGAGGAATTCATAAAGAGGCATTAGACACACATCCATTAGGCTGCACCACAGTTTCATGAGATTGAGTTTCTCTTTTGTGGTCTAAGTTTTTCAAACATGTGGAGACTTTTTCTAACCATGCATGTTGCCCATTTTGTCCCCTCGTGCTGTGTTCATATCAAAATGGACTGAAAACACTTTATATTGCAGCTACTTCTCCCTCCACTGTCGACAATGGCTTCTGCAAATAAATTGGCTGCATGCAGCCATGCAAATCCGCCATCCCCATACGAGGAAGTGGCCTGGTGTGGTAAGGGCCTAAGAAGAACCCTGCTGGATCACACTGAGGGGCAGCATTGCTCAAATAAATAAATAAATAAATAAATGCCAGCAGGGTAATTAACTAGAGCTCGGTTGAAGAGCTGCAGCTGGGAACATCAAGCGCAAAAGACAATTATTTTTCCTTTGTAGAAAAGAAAGGCCAGCAGCTTTCATATGACACATGGAAGGGCCTCTGGGTTTTACGCATGTCTTTGTTTTCCCCATCTTGTCATGGGCAATCTCCTCCCTCTCTTCACAGGCTGCGCCGCGTCTCCACTCCCGCCCCTACATCTACATTTCACAGGATTGTGCTGTTTGTAAGATCAGAGGCAAACACCTCGTACCCACTCAGACACTTGATTTCACTATTACAAAATCAATGGGTTCTAGATAGAATGTGCCGAACTTGATGTCAGCAAGGCTGGAAGGAGTAAAAATTAGGGAGGGCCAGCACATAGCAAACACAGCAGTTGCAAATTACCGAGGTATATATGTATCTCTCTCACTTTGTCTAAAAAACAAGGAAATGTCTCCCTTGTTAGCCCCAGCAGACATAATGTATTCTAGGCTAGGGCTTAGAAAAAAAATTTTTTAAACTACTGCTCCCAAAATCCGAAGAAATGTTGAAGGGTCTCTTTTTATACTTGGATTAGAAAGGGGTTATTCACTGCCATTAGTGTGTTAATCTGCTTACCTGTGTTGAGATGCCACCCCTCAAAACCTGTTAAAGCAGTGGTCCCCAACCTTGGGCCTCCAGATGTTCTTGAACTACAACTCCCAGAAGCCTTCACCACCACCTCTGCTGGCCAGGATTTCTGGGAGTTGAAGTTCAAGAACATCTGGAGGCCCAAGGTTGGGGACCACTGTGTTAAAGGACCACTATTAAAACTATTACTTATTAGTATCATTTGCACTTCCATTCCTGCCTCTCCCCCTGCCCACCAAGGCTCACAAAGTGGGTATATATATATCTGCCAACTGAGGTTGCACTCCATGCATCTCATGACAGCAGTCAACAAAAGCTTGTGCAAAATAAAACTTGCTGGCCTTTAAACTTTGCTTTTGGATTGATTGGTTGGTTGGTTGGTAATATTATCCTGCTTTTCTCCTCACAAAGGACCAAGGTGACTTATAGCTTTAAAAGCACAGTCTTCAAAACTAAAAACAGTAAATCATTCAAATATTAAATAAGAATTAATAATATTATTTAATGTAAAGCATTACTAGAACAGATCTAGAAGCAACAAAATACAAACCATTCCGTTTATTGTTGCCCAGACAGTCAGTCACTCAGGAAAAAACTGCCTGAAGAGAAAGGTCTTCACCTGCTTGCAGAAGGTCAGCAAAGTTGCGGCCAACCTGGCCTTTTATGAGGTTGGGGTTCAGTGACAGAGAAGATGCCACAATGCTTTTTGTTGTTTTTACTTCATCCGTGTCACAAAGCAACTCTTCTAGGAGCAAGGATGATCAGGGGACTGGAAACCAAGCCTTATGAGGAAAGACTGAAAGACTGGGCATGTATAGCCTTGTGATAAAAAGACTGAGGGGAAATATAACAGCACTTTTCAAATACTTGCAAAGTAGTCAAACAGAAGAGAGGCAAGATCTGTTCTTGATCATCCAGACTGCAGGATATGTAATAATGCGCTCAAGCTATAGGAAAGCAGATTTAGGCTGAATATCAGGAAAAAAACTTTGAACTCTTAGAGCAGTACAACAATGGAACCGATTATCATGGGAGGTGGTGAGTGCTCCAGTGCTGGAGGCATTCAAGAGAAAATTGAGAAAAACCATCTGTCAGATCTTCTTTGATTTAGAACCCTGCATTGAGCAGGAGATTGGACTCGATGGCCTTATAGGTCACTTCTAACTCCATTATTCTATGATTTTGATTCTAGATTTCATTCAAAATTTGCCCCAAAATGTAACTTTTCCAAGGCCATGCTGGGTGGCTAAGGGAGTCTGGCAATTGTTGGCAAAAAGAGTCACATTCACAAGCTCTGATCTGGATCTTTGATAGACAAAGCTGAGGAGCCCTGGCAGGGTGGAAAATGCTGCCAACTCCTTCACCCAGTTCAGCATCAAGAAGCATCCAGTTTAGCACTGTCACATACTTCCAATATTATCCTCTTCATTAACAGTTTTGACTCTTTGCACAACACATCAAAGTGCTAAAAAACACAATGGATTTCTCTAGTTTTAGATGACATTGCTCTGTAGCACTCATTATTTTTGTCATTTTGATGGGACAACTGTAGCTCCAGCCCTCCGGCTATGAGAGGAGCAGGGACATAGTTCAAAAGGATGAAAAATTAAGAAAGCAGCTCCATAGTCCTGACATGGCAAAGTGTCCTTCCTAAGAATGAGTGCATATTCATTAAAAAAATTTTAAAGTGCAGATTTGCAAAACTGAAATTGTTTCAATCACTTTCCAAATTCTTAGGGGCAGGAGATTTTAAAATGGTGGCTCCACAGGCCTTAATAGACCCCTATACCAGGCAGAAGCTGGCTGGATAGCTCAGTGTTTTAGGTATCTAAATGCGGAGCCAGAGGTTGGGAGTTCAGTCCCCCACTGTGCCTCCTGTGAGCAGATCCCGCCTGTGTCCCCTCAGGCAAGCTGCACAAAATCCAGGACCTCTCCAGAAGAATGGAATGGTAAACCACTTCTGAGTATTCCTTACTTGGAAAACCCTGGAAAACATTGCCATAAGTCAGAATTAACTTGATGGGACATGACAATTATTCTTATACTGGACAGAACACTGTTACTTAGCATGCAGCAACATTAAGTCAAACAGTGTAAATCACAATGGTGAACTGCTGCTAGTTAAGTTAATGTTTGTATTCCTAACTGTACAGCAGTTGTGAGACTTGGCATACAATGAAGAATACAAGTGTTCACGTCTAACTAACAGCAACTTGCCACTCCAATTTACACTGTTTATGTCAGGGACGGTGGCACTGCGGGTTAAACTGCAGAAGCCTCTGTGCTGTGAGGTGAGAAGACCAGCAGTCATAAGATCAAATCCACGCGACTGAGTGAGATCCCGTCGCTTGTCCCAGCTCCTGCCAACCTAGTAGTTTGAAAGCATGCAAATGCAAGTAGATAAATATCACTCGGTGGGAAGGTAACGGCATTCCGTGTCTAGTCGCGCTGGCCACGTGACCACGGAAACTGTCTACGGACAAATGCTGGCTCTACGGCTTGGAAACTGGGATGAGCACTGTGTCCTAGAGTCGGACACAACTGGACTAAATGTCAAGGGGAACTTTTACCTTTACCTTATGTCAGCATACATAATAGAGTTCCAACCACTTTCTAGCAATTGGTCATCCACATAGCTCACATTCTTCCATATTATTTATTTAGATACAAGTCACATGCCAGAAACAACTTTTGCAACATTCACTTGAAACGTCCTCCTTACCGTTTCCACTTTGAACTGTGCCATGTCCAGTTTCGAATGGCATCAGAGAAGTACTTGCCTCACAATTGGTTAGTTACTTTCATGACTGATTTCCATTAAAAAAATAAAATTCAGTATTTTTAAAGGACACAAAATATTGAGAAGAGACTAGGAAGCATTATCTCTCCCTTGACTAAGGCAACACTAGTCTGGGGGCAAGGTACTATGAAAGGTACTCAGTGTTGAACAGCAAGCAGTCAGAGGTAGAAGCCACCATACAGGAAGTTTCTGATCAAAGGTGCACTTGCCCTGAATAGCCTCACTAATATTTTTGCCAGTCCACACTAGACAAGCAGGTGCTGCAACTACATCATCAAATATCTCTCTTTCTCTTTCTGTATCTTTCTATCATTTTTGCTCTGCCCCCTCCGCAAACCACTTCTGGAAAAAAAAAGTACTGGAAGGCAGCGGAGAAAGCAATAGAATTAACAGTTGGCAGTGACATCATCTGGATCTGCTGTTGTTGTGGCTTCTCAAAGCGACTGAGCAATTTATGTTACTAAATGGGTAAGTAACTGCCTAATGTAACACCAGAGGGAATCTTTTTGAGAACACCCGAGGT
This sequence comes from Pogona vitticeps, assembly GCF_051106095.1. Lineage (NCBI taxonomy): Eukaryota > Metazoa > Chordata > Lepidosauria > Squamata > Agamidae > Pogona > Pogona vitticeps. The sequence continues at coordinate 137,869,593 of NC_135784.1, read as the reverse complement.
AAGCCCAACATGTGTGTTTTTAAAAGGCACCCAGACAGAAAGTCGCTTGGTGTGGTTAACATATCCCCGGCATCTCTCTTCCCAATCCTTGACTTGACATAATCTCAGACCTTTCTGAAATAAAAGAAAGAACGAAAATTAAATAGATGTCACCCTCTGTCAGAGATTTCCTTCGCACTGATGTGACCTCAGAGTCTCTGGAGACAAGCAGATGTCTCACAGATCCATTCTCAGGGTTATAAAAACCAGCAGCCCATTCTAAACAAGCACTTCCCTCATACAGGGAAATGTCAGAGAAGCAGCCACTGGGAACCCAACTAGGGGGGAGCAGAGGGCAGGGGATAATAGGACTCAGGGAGAGGTATCCCACCCCAGACAATTACTTTCCCACATTAATACAGTGAGAGGGACATGATGAGAGAACTATTTGAAATTATGGATGACATCCTGTGTGCCAGAGCTGCACAGTTCCATCAGCTGCTCTCAAGTCTTCTTCTTAAGATATATATATATATATATATATATATATATATATATATATATATCCTTAATGTCTGATAAATATGCTGATAACACTGCATTGGCTATGCTTTTTCCTTGAGCCCAGATGACGAGAAGGTTAAGATACAAACTCTCTTGCTGGGCTGAGCTTATTGCCCTATAAATGGGCTAAAGAGTATCCTGGTTAATTTCTTCCTGATATCACACAGGAAGGTTGTACTTAAAATTAAAATATAATATCTTAACTGAACATAGAGGTTGTCTAATGTCCTATTACTAGTCCCAGCTAGAGAAGACCCACTGATTCAACATAATTCACTAAAGTTCTGGCTGTGCCTTCAGCAAGCGATTCCATGGATTTGCTCTCTCGCAAAGAGTAGCAATAGGATACCAGCCACTATTTTTCTCTCAAATAGTTCTTTATTTGATTTTTTTTCTCTAGATGACATGGACAAAGCACCTTGAACTGGAGGTACTGAGGCAGGAAGACTGAGACTAGAAACTTATTTCCCCTAAATTCCTTTTTATTTCCATGCTCAGCAATCAAAAACTCACTGCCATTCCTTAGCTGAGTTAATTGATTCTGGAGGGTGGAACTCGTATCAATGGGATCCTATCAATGGGTTAGGTGGGTTATTTTTTTTATATAACATGGCATTCTTGTTGTCTCCCGGGGCTGGTCCAAACAAATCTTTTGTGCTGAAGACAACTGCTAGGTGGAACAATTTTAAGGAGGTGCAGTTAGGAGAGATACGTCACCAACCCCAATATCCAACTGCAGCCAGGAGGAACGATGGCAGTGGGCTTTCCTTACCTATCCACCCCATTCTTCCTTCCCTCCCCCATTCCCAAGAACAGTGACAGTGGTGAATGTTCTGATCTAGCCATAAGGTACTTTCCACCCATTAGATGCCTACATCTAATGTCGCATCCACCAAGCCACTCACAATTTTGGAGACTGCTCCCTTAGAAAACAATTGGCAGTGTCCATTGCAGCCATGACCACCTCTACCCAGCGGGCAAACTGAGGGACTTAATTTCACTTCCATTCATCTGTGGTTCTGCATTTGTGATTCACTATCATGCATACCAAAAAGACCACCACCCGTGTTCAAGCATCACAGATTCAAGCACCACATGTAGAATTATCGGGAATTCCCCCCCCCCGCTGTCTGCTTTTTTCTTTTTTGGAGTCAGGAGCTCTGAATGCCTTCCTCCTCCTCCTCCTCTTCCTCCTCCTCCCAGAGCACAGAGGTCACCCTGGCCATATGATCTCGAATGCAAGGATACTAAATGTTAATTTTGTACTGCATTTCAACCATATTCCAGCGAATATGGTCTTCCTCTTCTTTTACTTCTTTCCCATTTATTTTTACCTCGAATGATCCACAGTAATGATCTGTACGCTTTGTCTCTCATTATGCGAATCAGAAACATCTAAATATTATCAGGAAATTAAATCCAGCGTGCTTCAAAAATCCATCTAAATAGACCACATGGAAAAAAAAGTGAGATGACTCTATTATCAATTTTAGAAATCTGCAACCGTGAGGCAGATGGGTCCTTAGCATTCCAGCAGTACTATAATGGTGGCGAAACACTTCCTTTATTCTAGCGTGCCTCCTTCTAGCCATGCACAGGTTCTTTGAATATAAAGCAACCATGAAATCTGCTGCAATAAGGAAAGTAGTTTACACAGAAAGATGTCACATATTTCCGCGTAAGCTACTTTCCTTACAGAAGCTAGTTTCATGGTTGAAGGAGGAGGAAAGAGGATAGTCTGCTGAGCTTTTCACCAACCCTAAGAAGTGATGAATCCAGAAATCTGCATCGCTGTGATAGCATAGCACAAACTCGGTAGCTATCCAAGGAAGAATTGGGTGGCTTGCCATCTAGTGAGCCTATTTTATCATTCCCTCCATTCTTGATGTTCACACACTAAGTGTCATTTCGTATGTAGCTCAAAGAGTCCCACACACACACAAAAGGGAAGAATCAGCAGGCTGGATGGGAGAGGAAGAAGCATGATCCTTTCACTAAGTCTTTCCAATGTAGTTCAGTCGCCCTATGGTTTTACTCTTCATACAGATATTAGTTACAGATTTTGTGTATTGTTTTATGTTGGAAGAGTTAGGATTGTTGCATACCGCTTTGAAATCTTTAGAAACAAGCAGTTCATAGCTCCTTGTAAACAAAAAACGAACATGCGCTTCGCAGACATGCAATCACAGAAAAAAAAATCCAAGGGATGGAAACTAAGGAGGAGGAAACCTCCCAAAGCGACTGTTCAGTATTGAACTTGATTAGTGGTCAACTAGGTGATGAGAGACTTTTGGGGTGGGGCAGATAACGAGAGAGGGTGGCCGTGCGATAAAGTAGCAGAAATCCTAAACAGAAGCGCTCTTTCCACGCAATGTTTATATTGCTCTCTTTTAAGGACCTAGAACGTCTTAGCAGTAGTTTCCCCCCCCCCCCCTCTAAAGTGCTAATGGCTCTTCCTTGTACTCTTCATCATTCAAAGGCACCAAACTGTTTGGCAGTGATGGTGTGTAAATGATGACAGATATTTCCAATAAATTTTTTTATTGGGAACTTAAGTTTGAAAAACAAAATTTGTACTACCCATGCAACACCATAATCAACGTGTCCAAAAAGTCGCCCACAGAACCGTACAAGTTGCAGGCAGACCCCCTGTTTGTTTACATGTCTGGGTGATACAAAGATTGCTACACGGTGGGCCGGGATCAGGTGGATGAGAAGCAGGGTTCCATTTTAGAATGGGGTGGCGGAGTTTTCTTTGGAGTCCTGTCTCCGGGAATATCAAGTCTATCTATCTTCTCTCTTCCCTCATTCTGGAATCCTGGACTGAAGTAAGAACTGAATGGAGAAATGATGGTCCCAAAGAGCCAGAGGTGATCAGTTTGAATGCCCTACTCATCCTGCATGATATACACAGCAAATAAAACCTCTCACAGAGCCATAAGAAACCTGGGCAATGGCTGCTGCGTGACTTCAGAATCGTCTGTCTCACTGGACATCTGGGTGGTTTTTATATTACAACTAGCATAATACATACTACAATTGAACTTGGGTCCTGAGTGACAATGGCCATGAAGCCAAAACGGGGTTACCAAAAGCCTGTTATATCAGTAGGCCAACATTTCAGAAGCAGAGAAATCGGGGGGGGGGGGGGGAATTATAAAGGAATAGAGCAATCTTTAAAAATAAGCTTAATGAAGGTTGAGCATGTTCAATTGGCTGTGTAATACTCATTTTCTGCTTGGGAAGTATGGGAAAGCAAAAATCAGGGTGAATGGAAAATGAAATCAAGGAAAAGGAATGGGATGTAATGGAAGGGAGTACCCTGGCAAAGGGCATCTCTGGCTGGAATTCCAAATAAGAAGGCATTGGGCCACATTTTGCTCCTTCTGTTTCCTGTGTCCTCACAGAGCTATAACCCTGAGGCCACTCAAGTCAACAATTTTCTAACTCGATTTCGCAGTGATTGCTATAGGCTTAAATCAGCAAACCCACCCATGCATGTTTTCATTTTCCCTAGCAGAGTCTTTGACATACCATTATTTTCCAACTTTTAATTTTTTAAACACGCATTGGAAAAAATATGAAAGATGTGAGCTGCTAAAAAAGGGGGGGGGAACCTTCATTTTAATTCAATTATCTGAAATCTGTCTCTAACTTACTGAGCTTCTCAAATGATGCAAATTGTTCTAATTAGTGTGTTCTAAGGACATAAACACTTGGATTTTACCCATTAATTTGAACAGCCTTATTGAATTTTAGATTCAACATCAGTAAGATACTTATTTCAAACAGAGGCTGCAATTTATGTAGTGACTGCTACAGAGTGAACCAACAGACCCATAGACTTGAGGAGAATGTAAGTGAGATTATTTGGGGGGGGGGGATGTTGTATTGTGATGTGGTGGTGAAGCATTGCCGCAAGAAGCACATGTCTCCGAGAGGGTGAAAGCAAGAGGAAATAGGGAGGGACCCCACTCATTCATAGGCAACAGTGAAATGCAGACACCAGGACCACAGTCCCCCTGCATCCCGCCCCCAAGGATATGTGGGGCAAGCCGAAGAACTATGCCAACATTGCAAGAATTTTCCTTACTATTTTTTGTACCAAAATTGGCATATTTGAGGAGAGAGAAGCTCAGAGAGGGGGAGGGTAGTTGAGATGATGTTTCATTCAAAAACCCCAAAAGAGGGTCTTCTGCTTTTCCAACAAGTTCAGGAAAACAATAACAGTTTTGTGCTAAAAGGAAACAAAGCCTGGTTTCTATTTTTCATATATTTGAGGCTCCATGCAGTGTTGAACGACATGGAGGAAGAACAAGGAAATATCCAGTCTTGGCAACAAGGGAGTTGTTCAATGTCTAAGTCTCTCGCATGGAATCACAAGAACCAGACTCCTGTGTCCATAGGTTCTGGGGGTGCTGACCTACCTGTCCAGGTATCCAAAGGTGTGGTGGTAATTTCTGAAGTGCAGGTCCTCTTCAGCGCATTCTTCCTAGCAACACTCCCAAAGAGAGCTCCCCAAGAGAAGCAACTCTGTTGGTGCGTGTTTGTATCTATGTACAGTATGTGTATATGTATCAGGGATGGAGACTCAAGTTCTGGGAATTCACTGTCAAGTCAGACTTCAGTTGCCCTGGCGACTCAACTTGGACTTTACCCTCAGCTGTTGCTTTTCAATGACTAGGACTCAACGTGCAACTTGGAAGCCACCCACTCCTTCCCCTTTTTCTGGGGAGGGGGGGAAACACTTTTTAAAAATAGGGACTTGGCTTGAGGCTCGGGAGCAAAAACTTGGACTCAGATCCAAAGACTTCTCAACATCCCTGATATATAGACATGGGTGCTTCGTCATTCATATCTGGGATGAAGTGCCGCACCACAGGCGGTGCAGATTCTCTTCCCCCACCCCACTAGGCCGTGCTTTGTCCTAGATACAAATGACAGAGCACCCATGTCTATGGGGATGTACACTTCCAAACACAAGGCTCATAGTAATCTCCTCCCTAGTTCATCCAGCTGCTATAATGATCACAACTAAGCTCAGTAAGAACCGGAGAACCTGTCCATTAGGAGTGGAGGAGATGATGTCATTGCCCCTCCTCAATCACAAAGTCCTGCTACTCTGACCCTGCACACCTAGCTCTCTTGCAAGACTAAGGGTGGAATGATATATTATGGATAATCCAGAAGTGGGAGTTGCTGGAGTGCTTATTGCGTGCGATTGTCACACCAGGAGTTTTTCTCACTACCCACAGTTCGCCAATTTAGCCTGCTTTGCTTTGTGATCAGTCTTTAGGCCATAAGCACACACTTTCTTTTAAAAGCCTCCTTTTCACATGCAAAAGACAGCCTCAATCACTTTGCTTGAATGCTAAATGTGATTTCACCTCTAATATGGTGTTGGAATATATTTGAATAAAAGATATGTCCCCTTTCCACTTGTTTGTGGTTTTTAAGGTGGTCTGATCATAGCTCAAAGAACAGAAAGATTTAAAATAATTCCTTTTTTTTTTTGTCGGATTTAAAATAATAACACCAACATTGTAAAAATCACATGCAAACTATCATATACCCTGCAAACTTTCAAATATCCTGCAAAGACTTGGGAGCATGAAATAGGGAAAACAGGCAGAGGGGTGGTGCTTTTTTCTTTCTTTCTGCTAATGTGTGTACTAATTTGATAGTAAGCCCCATAAAACTCAGTGGGACTACTGCAAAAATAGGAATAGGATTAGGCTTGATGTGGTAAACAAATAATCAGGAATCAGGGTAAACCTTTGGAGAAAAAGTTATATCCCTGAAAAGTCCGATAGAATCTATAAAATGATCAATTAAACTGTCTACTGCTGAAAAACCTGAGGAAACAACAACAGAGTTTTTGCTTGATGCTGAAAAGACATCAAATCTGGTACCAGGGAAACTTCTGAGAGAGAGAGAGAGACTCCAGTATGGGGACCAAATACTAAGAAAAGATTTCCCAGCCCCCCCCCCCATCCCTCTCCCTTTAGGAAACAGGAGGACTCAGACCAGGATCTCTGATGACAAAGATAAACTTAAGGCTATTCCATGTGATAGAACGTCAAGTATTTTATCTAATGCCTGGCACAACTGAGGGCAAGGGCTTCCATTTTATATCTCTAAATACATAGTTTTAATGTAGAACTATGCAGTTCCTGGGGAAGTCCTCGAATTTGAGGAGAAACCCAAGAATTATGCAACTCACTTTCCTGCCCTGAGGCTGGAATTCCTTCACCAGCTATCTTTTCTTTCTTTCTTTCTTTCTTTCTTTCTTTCTTTCTTTCTTTCTTTCTTTCTTTCTTTCTTTCTTTCTTTCTTTTTTTTTTTTTTTTTTTTGTAGCAGGAGGGAAGGGGGAGCTTCAGTGATGATCCCACAGTGAGAAACAATGCCAGTGGAAATAGAGAAATTAAAGACAAAGGCCCGCCTGAAATGTTTTCTGTTTGTTTGCTCAAATTGAGTTGAAATAGACTCAATGTTGTTTCATTGCAACTCCCATCAGTCCTAGGCTGTATTCCCAAGAGTAAAGGATGCTGGGAGTTGCAATCCAACCACATTAGGGCGTCATGACTATGGATGGTACTTTCGGGATATCCTGAATGGGCACAAAACATGAAAGAGGCACTTAGCTTTATTTTCAGGTTCTTTGGTTAATTTTTGGAAGCAAACCTCTTAAAGACAAACAATTCATTTAAATAAAAGGGGGACACAAAAACGACATAGTTTTGTGTGTGTCTTCCTCTTTCATCTAACTTTTCCTTCACTCTTTGTCAAATTGTCCGGGAAAATTTTCAGGAAGGATGGCTGTCAGTGGCCAATCAGAATGCCCAGGAGGGGGGAAATTGGCCCACAAAATGAGCAAAGGAAGCAAGGAATGAGGTAAGTGGACAAGAACTGGGTTGGTGTGGCAGCCAGAAAAGGAGGCTTCAGCCCTCAGATTTCCTGACTGGGGAGGGGAGAGAATGGTGTTTGGATCTTTATCCAAATTAATTTCTGGCAAAAAAAAAAATCTGATGATTATTGCAGTGCACACAAGCCTCATTACCCAGGCATGACGGGAAGAGCTAATTAGCCGAAGAGTCAACTTCTGGATCAATAAGATTCAGACCAGGTGGCGGCGGCAGAGGGAGCAAGCAAGAAAAGCAGAGAAGGAGGAGAGAGCTGGGAGTAAGAGAGCAGGAGAGGTGGAGGGGCATGGAGGATGACCAGAAGACAAGAAAGGCCACTCAAATATGGGGTAAAGGTGGAGAGAGAACAGCTAACCTTCCCCACTTTCTAGATGGCTTTGCTACAATAGCATCCTCTCCCCACACCCCCATTCCCCGTAACAGGACAGGATGGGGATGGAGTGATGGTGTTGACAGCGGCAGGAAGTTGTCAAGAAAGCTGCTGTTTGGCAGGAGGAACCAAACTTTGTTGCAGCCCCAATCCTCATCCTTGTTATTGTCTAGCCAGCTGGCTATCCCTGGACATCCCCAGAGGAAATGACTACATTCCTGAGCTGTCCCTTGGCACCTTTCTCCTTGGTCTGTCATGGTCTGGTAGTGGTGGTGATGGTTGGTGGTTGCCTGCTGTTGGAGTAGATCGATTTTGTCGCCTTGCCCCCCTGCATTCTGGGAATAGTTTTTGAAGGTTCTGTAGGGCTTACTTACTAGTGCCAGAAAAAAATGAATGAGGAGGAAACCAATTGAAAAAGACCCAAAGATCAAGTTGCTTTTGTTCTAATGACAGGAATGGTACAGGAAAGATCAGAAAGCAAAAGAGGCATTCCCCAAAAGAACTCAAAACTAATCAAACATGAAAGTTTTCCCTGTGTATATCCTTACTTATACCCAACATAGCCCTACAGTAAGTTAATCCTACAGATGATTAAAACTCTTCGGTTTGCCATGATTAACCAAGTAGATTATGACGAGCGCATGTTTCTTCCAATCTCTCTCTTTGGGGATATATTTCTCACCTATTTCAGACTGCCACGGAGGAACCTGACTCGTCACCTGCTTCCTCATTTGCATACATCCCCCATTTTGTTTACATGTGTGCAACTATTTCCAAAAAGTGTCATGTGAGCGAGGCTCACATGCAGCCGATTTGCTTAAAATAAGGATAACAGCAACTACTTTCACCCATCAAATACCAGAGGAATCCCCCAGATTCTGGTGCATCCTTCGGTGTCACGGTTCAGCACGCCCTTGCTACAGCAACGGCTAAGATGACAACCCTCTCTGCTCCACGCAGAGCTCTCTTTTGACCTAGCGAAATGACACTACACTTAGCTATCATGACATATTAATAACAGTTTTCAGCTACTCAGGGCAAGGTGCCTCCGCCAGTTACTTGTGGCTGGAATGAAAACATTACACCAGCCTTGCTTTCCCAAAGAGCCAGCGGGGGCCAAGGGAGCAGGAGGGGGGGCTGCCTCCTGCTCAGGGCTCGCAAATGCACTTTGTTGTTGAACAGGTTCTTCCTGTCTCCTGCTGCTAGCCCCTTGGAGCCAAGAGTTACGCCCACAATTAAGGTTTCCCAAACTAAATGCCAGAAGGTACGCCAGAGCTTGGCAAAGCTCTTTTTTTTTTTCCAGACTACACCTCGGTCATGCTGGCTGGAGGTTCTTGATGTTGTGGTCCAAAAAAAATAACTCGGCCAAGTTCTGGAGCGTACCAACAGCAGGTGTGCCAGCCAGAGCACTGCAGGAACAGAAACACTGTGGAAGGAGGCTTTGCTGTTTACAAATGGCAGTGTTTGCCCTCCGCTGTTAAATGTTAGCATCGATGTTTAATATTTGCTAACTCCCAGATCAGTAAACCTGCCAGCCTGCACTGCAAGAACTGCGTGGACTGGTGCGACACTTGTTTGCATGGCATGCAGGAGTTCGAACACATCTATCAGGGTAGAGAGTTAATGAGTCTCAGAGGCATTCTGGCTGTTCCACTTCCCTCGGGCTTCACCTGCCTCTGCAGCATAGATACACGGGCCCAAAATAGGAAGGGGGAACTCCCTGGGTATTTGCACAAAGGCAGGAAACCAGAGAGAGACTTCAGCTGAGGAAAGAAATGGGAAAGGAAGAAAGAGCGGTGAGACCACTGCAGCCTCTACAAATAACGGTGCCTCTTGTTTAAAGGTGCCATTGTCTCAGTTGAGACTACTTAGCAGGGCCGTTGCAAGCAGAGCCAGTGAAATAGGAAATCTTGGGAGGAAAGGTATGATGGATGTATAAATGTGATGATAATGACAGCCATGCAAGAAAGATGAAGCTGCGGACAGCTTAAACTGCTAGTTCAATTGTTCTCAGCAATGTGGCCGCTCCCTAAATAAACGTTGCAAGGAAACGTTTCCACGCTGTGCAGAGAAGGGACAGCTGTCACCCCCTTCCCATTTCGTGTAAAGAAGAGAGGATGCGTAAGTGGTGGAAAGGCTTGTTTAGCCTATATGTGGTTGCTCATGCATCTAGTGTGGTTCTCTCCATGTGCTGAAGAAGAACTTCACAGAATTCATGGTACAGTATAAATGAACTATGGTATGGCAGTGATCCAAAAATGCATGCCTCTCGGGACAGAGATGGAATCAAACTGTAACTTACATCAGTGCTGGTGCAGCAGCACTAGATGCCTTGCTTGCCCATTGATAGACACTGCATTAGCTACCACTGCATTGGCACCCCTCTTTCTGCCACAGTGGCAATAGCTGGTCTATAAGGCTTTGCTATTGGCAGGTGACCAACTCCCCTCCTTGCATTATATGACTGAGACATACCAAGGAAGCGGCCCTGTGAAAAATGTGTGGAGGCACTGGGATTATTTAACCTGGAGAAGATAATGCTGAGAGGAGGTATGGTAATCATCTTCAGGTATCTGATGGGCTATCATACACTTAGAGGAGCAAGCTCTACTTTTGCTTCTCCAGAGGATAAGACCCAAACTAGCCAGAAGATTGGTTGGTTGGTTGGTTGGTTGGTTGGTTGGTTGGTTGGTTGGTTGGTTGGTTGGTTGGTTGGTTGGTAGGTAGGTAGGTAGGTAGGTAGGTAGGTAGGTAGGTAGGTAGGTAGGTAGGTAGGTAGGTAGGTAGGTAGGTAGGTAGGTAGGTAGGTAGGTAGGTAGGTAGGTAGGTAGGTAGGTAGGTAGGTGACATCTGTTCTGTAGAGAAGGTGGTCGGCTCCCTGAGGTTTTTAAGCAGAGGTTGAATGGCCCTCTGTCAGGGGTGCTTTACTTGCAGGTTTTCTACATTGGCAAAGGGTTGGACTAGATGCCCTTTGGGTCCAGCTCGGCAAATCTATGATCCCATGAAGAACAGCTTCTTTGTAATTGTTCAGTTGGCTCCATGGCAGTCATCAGGCAAGGCCTCATAGAAAAGCCCATTTCCTTGCCTGTTTTCATAACTTCATGTCTGCGACAAATGCAGCAGGTCCGTGGTGGCTTAGAAGTGACATTCTGAAATCATGCATTGAGGATACTATGGCAAAGCTCTTCCCATTCTAATCAGCAGAATATTGATAAATCAAAAAACTAATCCAAACATCAGCTCAAGTTCAACCATCAGCACTAGTTGCTCTGCGTTTGAACAAAAGGTATTTACTGGCTGCTTCAGGTTTGTAGCTCCTACTTATTCCAATAACACTTTTTGTGATCTCCTTATTTGAACTTCACAGCTCTGGCCCCTGTTGCCCATCGGAGACCCAGGGTCCTGGATCCTTTTGCTTGTACCATCTGTCGCCTCATCTTTGCAAAACAAAAGAGCCATCTGAACAGAGCCTGGCCTCCAGAGACTAGAAGGGCCCTGTGAACCTTCAGCCCTGGGAAAATCATTGAGAAGGAAAAATGACAGGCTAGCCAGCCAGCCGTCTTTATCTCAGCTGCACAATTTGTCTGGAGTGGGATTCTGTTTGTGCTTGGCTTCCGAGGGCCCCCCCGAGGAGCCTTGTCCCCAGAGGTCCCAGCAAGCCTCCAGGGACATGTCACTCTGCAGATTCTGCAGCCCTAGGGAACTGTGTTTTCTGGATAGCACAGGAGGGATTTGCAGAGTTCTGGAGGCATCATTTGAACAAAAAAGGGAAGGTGAAACAACGCATGAGACAGGGAGGCAGAGAGACAACGGATAAACAGACAGAAACTAGGATTCATGAAACTGCAACGTGCCTAGCAAGCTGCAATTGAGTTGACACATTCACCCCTCAGTATCCTCTCCCAGAGTGCCAGAAGCCAGTTAAGTTCTTGGTTTAGCAGACAGCTAAGGAGGAGGATGCAGACTGCGAGGCCACTAGAACACAGCCAGCAAACATTCTACATACAATATACAATGAAACACAAACAAGTGCTTGCCATTCTGTGAAGATAGCAAAGAAACCATCTTCCTCTGCTTCCACTACATCCTGGGAGTGTAATCCAGTGAACTCAGGAGCCCTCAGAGCACCTGTTCACTGTGATTCCTTGGCGCTTCCTCACTAATTTGCCTAGTCAACGGATTCACACTGTTCTTTCAGATAAATGTCCCCAAGACACACCCCAGAGCCTTCTGTCTGCAGGTGGTTCCTTGAGCAAATCCAAAACTTCCTCCTAATTTTTAGCTTGCCTCACTTTCTGCATCATGTGCCTGGAGCCTCTTATCAAACCCATAAAAGCTGGTTCTATTCAACTCTCCCAGGTCTTTTAGTTGATACATACTCCTCAAGAAAAAACATCCTAATGCAACATATGTTGGATGCTGCTATTTCTTGCTGGTCAAGAGCCTTTGGAGTAGGAAGAACTCCCCAGCCTCTGAAGCGTCTGGCTTGCAATGTTATCTGCACTACACAGTTGCAGCAGGTTCATAACCCTCTCGACTGTCGTGGTCCCATCTTACAGGACCCAGAGGTTTGTGGCTTGATGAATTCCTTTGAATCCTTGGCTGGGGGGAAAAACCCCTCTAAAGCAGTGGTCCCCAACCTTGGGCCTCCAGATGTTCTTGGACTTCAACTCCCAGAAATCCTGGCCAGCAGAGGTGGTGGTGAAGGCTTCTGGGAGTTGTAGTACAAGAAATTCTCGTGGCCCAAGGTTGGCGACCACTGCTCTAAAGGATTCCTACTGGGCCACAACAGGGAATCCAAGTATTTTACCAAAATGGAACCATGATAGTTAACACAGTATGAAACAATGGTAACGGTCTGGGATAGACACAGCCACTCTCTGCTACAGTGCACCCAAGTGTGTGAACAGAGAAGAGGGTCACTCAGAGGACACCAGGCCTTCAAGCACACCTCACTGGGTGACTTTCCATGGGTGCCTACCAGTGCCTGGAACCTGGGTCAGGTACTCACCTATAGCATGGGGTGAGAATGAGGTAAACATGGAGGAGTGGTGGGGGTGGGGGTGGGGAAACTTTCATGAATGCCACCATGCAGCCCTTAGAAAAAAGACAGGGGGTGAATGTGAGAAGTGTGATCATGCCTACTTCCTTTTGCCCCTTTCCTGGGCCCTAAGCGCCGATGGCTTTTGCCCAAAGGTTCATCCCTCCAGCACAGCTTCCCAACCTCCTCTGCATCCCAAAATGCCTTCTCTGATGTGGTTAGCTCTGAACCTCAGTTCCCCCAGGTCCTTCCTGCCACCATCCTCCTCTAATGCCGGCTATTATTGAACACACTGAGAAACAGAAACCCAACAGCTGCCAGCTGTACCAAATTGTGCAATGCTTAAATGTCATTGCGGCTTCCTCCCCACCCACCCGGCCCGGGTTTTGGGGTTGTTTGGGGTTTTTTGTCTTCTTCTTCTTCCTTTCCAGCCTTGGGAAGCAAAGCTCTGGGTGTGTAAGAGAGAGAGAGAGTTCCCCCTCCCTCCACATGCCTCCCCAAAGTCCTCACGCACCCTCCTCCCTTAGCCACAGCAACCCACATGGCAAGAGAGGAAGAAGCTATGCCAAACCCAACCCAACTCCCCCCTCCCCACCGCTCCCCTCCATTCTCCAGAAGCCAAGAAGCTTTCGCTGGAGTCAAGGAAAAGACAGCCTCCTCTTTTATTGTATCCCTGACAAGGCCAAGGCCTTTCTTGATTCCCGGCATCTTTTCGACACCCCAGATGCGCCAGCCCGCACTCCCTGCAATCCTTAAGCATTAACTCAAACGAAGGGCACAGCCAGCCGAGCCCTGCCTGTCTCCTGATCTTCTTATGTTTCAGAAAGAAGAAAAACAAAGTCAAACCTTTTTTTCTCTCCCCCCCCATCACCCCACCCCACAAAAAACTGGCAACCTCCCTACTTCTCCTTCCTGGATTCTCCTTCCACTGCCTTTTGCAGCACTCCAAAATAAATATTCCAGACTTTTTCTTCCTGCCAGAGAGTAATTTCTCAATAATTCTGCACCAGTTTAATAGTCAGAGAGCAGTGGCTCAGGTATTTTCCTGTCCAACAGCTTGGAACCAGCAATACTGGGCCTATAAATGGTTCCATCCTGATCCGATTGGCTGTTGTGAATGCTTGATCAGGTCCAGCGTGCCTGCATGATGAGGAACAGTGCTGGCCTGAGGTACAAAGCAAGCAGGCAACGCTCTTGGAGAGATCAGCCTGACCCCCTTGACCCTCACTTTCCCACCTTCCTTAGATCCAGCAATTTAGGCAGTAGAGAAAATTCATCAGCCTTTTTGTTTTTTTCATTGCTGGGTGTCTCATTAGGTAGGGAGCTATCCAAGAACCTGGGAGTCGAATATTTGAAGCTCTGCTCTGCCAGCAAATCCCGAAAAGCTACATTTTAAAATCCCCTTCTTACCATAGGAATGGTCTCAGCTCCCCCTTTCAAAACAATACTGCTAGGATATAATTATATATATATAGCAAGAGAGAAAACAGTTCCTACATTCTGTCTCTTTGTCATGTTTCTGTGTGATCAAGACATTGTTATGGACAGAATGGAGGGCAGAGCCATGCAGATGAAGGGGTAAGGGCCCTGTTTGGTTCTGACTATTTCCTTTTGATTTCAGTGGAATAAAGCCGACTACAATCTGGGACACAGTTGAGGAGGGGCAAAAAATTGCCTCTCGCTTTACAGTGAATAACTTGACCCACAGGTTAGTCCTCCAATTCATCCATTTTCATTACAGCGAAAGGAATTCACTATTTATATTAAAGACTGAAGTGCTACCACAATGTATAATGGACAGGGCTTGGATCTGAAAGGCCTGGGTTCAAGTTGCAATTTCACATCTGCTAAATAACAGTGACTTACCTCACAGAGCAAGTGTGAGGTCAAACGCAATAAAGACCACAAAACAGCTTTGCAAATTAAAGGCCCTGACTATGACAAAGTGTCGCTGCGGAGGGCATGTAGCAGCCATAGGTTGCCATCTATAACAAAAGCACAGAACTCATTCCATCTCACAAGATAAGCAAACAAGGTTCCAAGCATTTTGTTATTCCAAGACTGAGAGCATTGGTTCATAAATGTGCATTCTGTAGATCAAGTTATACCAATTACCACTGTTATTTTAAATTTGCCTATATTTCTGTGGTAGACCATGAAGGTATTGTGTGCAGAGTTCACTCTTCTCTGCTAATGGCTTTTCCGCTTCCAGGCTCACTGCGACTTGATTCCATTGACTCATGTCATCAACCTTTTACTACTGAGTGTCCTATACTGTGATGGTCAGAAGGCCTGCCCAGCTTCATTCTAAAACTAAAACAAAGAAAATGGATTAAATAGCTCCTTCTCAAAGTGGGAGGAGGTAACATGTGGGGCATCACAAGGCTCAGTCCTGACCCCGGTGCTTGTCTGCATTTTTATTAGTGACTTAGAAGAGGGGGGTACAGGGGGTGTTTATCAAATTTGTAGATGTTAAAAATTGGCTGGAATAGCTAATACCTTGGAAGACGGGAACAAAATTCAAAAAAGATCTTGATAGGCTGGAGCACTCGGCTGAAAACAACTGAATGAAATTTAACAAAGTTGTACACCTAGGGGGGAAAACCCCAAATGAACAGTTACAAGGCTGGGAATTAGAGATGGGGGTATTCATATATGAATACGAATACCCCTGCACAGCTGGGCGTAATGAGGGTCCAGCCCCTGGGACTGGACCGTCCAGTCACACGTCCCTTCCAATCGCTCCAGAGCTCACGGTCCACCTGACCTACCAAGGGACAGCATTCCACAGCCTGGGAGCCGCCACAGAGAAGGCCCTCTCCTGTGTGTCCCCATCAGCCATGCCTGCGCTGGCAACGGCAGCAAGAGGAGAGCCTCCTCTGACAATCTTAAACGCCAAGAAGGCTCACAGGGGCAGATATAGTCCTTCAGGCAGTAGAAATGTTTCTGCTGCCTCAGGGTGCAAGGTAACCTGGACTACCATTGATGGTGCTGGTAGTGATGATGATGAAAAAAGCAGTGCAATGCTTTTAAGTGTTTAAAACGCTTCACATGCATTATATATTCAGTTGCATTCCTTACAATGCAATAGCCCTGCAGGGTGTCCGTATTACTATGTCCGTATTGCAGAGGAGAGGGTCGCTCATCACTTAGCTAGTCTGTGGCAGAGATGAGGTTCCAACCCGAGCCCATTTAGCAGCTCAGCTTCTTTGCCACATTACGCTACGCTACACTGGCAAGGCCATCGTTCTTACTGGAGCTGTAGCAGCACAGAACGAGGAGAGAGGGACTGCACATTTGTAGAGTTCTACACTTTCTCCAAATGCGTTCTATATTTAAATACAGGACAGCTGGCTGACTTCTTTTCAAATGACACCCCTCACAGTTCCTAAGGATGCATCCTTTAACAATTCTTTTAAAATTATTTGTTGACAAGTCTTGTGAAAGTGAAATGCGAAAACCACACTCCGTGTAGTAGAGGAGCCAAATAACACCTCTGAATGTAACACTTTGGATATCTGCAGTAGTAGTGTTTTTTTTATAAAAGCTCCGGTGGCCCTAAGAACCTAGCAAGATGCCTCGCTGTGCTTTAGGCCACTGGTCCATTAGCCTAGTTTTGTCTCCTTTGCACTGAGTGGCGTGGACTCTGTTCAGGTCAGAGTCTTTCTCAGCTGTACCTACAGAAACTGGAAGATAGATTTGGACCAGAAGATTCTAGGACCTCCTGCATGCATTGTGGATACAGTTCCACTGCCAGACACGGCATAATACTTCTTCACATCCACCCCTTAAAAAGCTTGCAGGAAGCAACATGATCTAAGCAGTGAAGCAGGAAAGTCAATATGGTTGCCAAAAGGTCGCTGTCTTTAACCACATTTTACTACAGCCCTTCTTAAACTACAGGACCATACATTCTCTCCTTCCAATTGTGGTACTTCAAATTTCCTCCTCATCACATTTGTGTACAGTATATAATTTGGGACTTTCTAGAATCACATAGCTTAAACCACACATTCATATTTCACTGTCTGATACACCAGAGATGTCACTGGCCTGGTTTAAAGACAACGGTAAAGGAGCAACTATCAGCTATGCAGCACCAACCATCCTCTCTCTCTCTCTCTCTCTCTCTCTCTCTCTCTCTCTCTGTGTGTGTGTGTGTGTGTGTGTGTTAGTAATACTAGTAGGAGCAGTAATAGTGCAATTTGTTAGTCTTGTCACTTGGCAAACTCAGACACTCACCTTACTCTGATTAATAGCAAGGATGGCCATGATCATTATAATTTTGTAATTAATTCTTGACTGGGCAACCCTAACAAAGGTGACAAGAAACTGAAAAACATATGCACGTTCCACCAAAGCAGACATCTAATCTGTGTGAAATTCCCTCTCTCAGGACCCAAAATACATAGTTTTGGAAACAACGTAAGAGGCTTCCGTGTTCTGTACATCCCCCACTGTTGTTAAACTTTATTAGCAGTGAGGGCTGAAGAAAAACTCAAAACACAATGTTATCATTTTTTTTATATTTCCTCTGAGATGGGAGGTAGGACATTAAAGTAATGCAACTACTTTACACACTGTGAGAGCACAGCAGAGTTACATTTCAAAAGCAATTCAAATGGCAACAGCATTAGCCATTTTGATATAACAAGTAACACGCCCTAGTTATTTTCGAAGAGCAATTTTACACATTTTAGAGACAATTTTACATGAATTTTTCAAGTTTTATGTCATTCTGTCTTGAACAATCCGCAGTGTTTGAAGCATGAGTGAAAAGCCTACATGCTCCTAGGGTGGAAAGAAGAGATCTGAAGCAGGTAGTCAGTGGCAAGATATAATTGTACAGGTTGTTAAACACTATGCTTTAGGGACAACCTTCCCCAATCTGGAACTTCCCACAAGTTTTAGAGCATAAACCCCACCATTCTAAGCCAGCCATTAGATTGTGTGGGTTGTACACATCTAGTAATGTTAAATTAGGGAAGCCTATTTAAACTCTGGGAAGAGCATTTCTGAAGTACACAACAAATGCACCACTTGTAATCAAGGGCATCAGACAAATTATTGTGTGACCATTTTGTCCGTCAGTCCTGCAGTTTTTAACATTTCATGCATTTTCACAACAGCAACTTAATATGTGTCTGTGAGGGGGGAACTCCCCACCAAACATGAATGGACGAGATTTTTGAGTTCAGTAACAGTGGATGAAACCGGTGTTAAGCATTTTCTAGAAACATTCAAATCTCTGCCTTCCCTAAAGTGCCTGTTATGGAGAAGCAAAAGGAGAGAGAGCATGCTGAAAATGGCAGCCTACCAACCCAAGCTGATTTCTGCCCAAATGCAGCTTCTGAGAAACTCACTTTCTGTCTATTCAATACACATTATCTGCCTAAAGTAGTGGAACCTTTCCTGAGTTACTGGCTCTAAATTGTGGCCCTGTTCAAGGAAGATCTCATCACTCATCAGTTAGTAAGCAGAGCGAGGAACCAGTCAAAGTAGGGTAGCAGCGTGTATTTAAAAAAAACACACACAGAGAGAAAGAGAACTGGTAGGCAGCCACACTTCCCCTGCTGTAAATACAGCAATGTGAGCCCACACAGTTGCTTCAGCTGAGCAGCAGCCTCTGTTTGAAGGATGATTCTTTGGGGAGACACTTCCTGGATTAATTGGAGGAGAGAGGCAGAAAAGAAATGAGAGAAGGAAACAGCCTTGTTAGAGGTTACGCAACAATTTCTTAATCAACCAAGCCTGCCCTCCCAAAGCGCAAAGGAAGGATGCAGCCGGCACACGGTTTGAAAGGCTCTTGCTCTTGGCCCTGGCTTCCCCATGCTTAGATTGCAGGAGGCGAGATCAAGGCTGGAACTGCAAGCGTCTGAACCATGCAGCGCCTGCAATGTAATTTAAAGTGACAGTGTTTATGTCCAGTTTCCTGCAAACATGTGTCAAAGCCCCAGCAGCCCACGTGGCACTGTGTGATGTCCCAGAAGAGAGGAACAGCCACCCAGCAACATCAGCAGCGTAGCCAATGGTCTCCCTGCTCCAGTCACAGACAGGTCCTGTGCCACAGAAGAACACTCAGAACTTCTGGCACCTACTCTTGGCTGCCATTTACTCGCTCTCTTCCCCCCCCCCCGGGAGGCAGCCACAGGGTTGCAGTGGTTTCAGTGCTGAAGAAGCCCAGCTTCAAATTCTTACTGAACCAAGGAACTCACTGTGTCAGCGTGTGTCAGTCACCCACTCTTGGTCTCACCTGCCTCATGCGGGGCTATTGTGAGAATAAACATGAGAAGCTGGGTATTTGGGGTGGGTGGGAGCAGTATATGTTCCTCTTCAAGTCCTTGAAGCCAAGGTGGCGGACAAATGTGTTGAACAACATTTCGTGGCCGCTGATGTCAAAGCACTGGATGGGAGGTGCTCCTTCCCATCAAGAGTGCTTTTTTTAAAGGAAAGAGATCAGAACACCTTCCAACACATGAATAAGAAAGGTGGCAGATGGGGCAGGCTGACCAATTACACATGCTCTCACCCTAGGGAGAGCTACCCAGCACCCTGCATTTGAGTCT
Source organism: Pogona vitticeps (assembly GCF_051106095.1). Classification (NCBI taxonomy): domain Eukaryota; kingdom Metazoa; phylum Chordata; class Lepidosauria; order Squamata; family Agamidae; genus Pogona; species Pogona vitticeps. The sequence goes on along the minus strand of NC_135784.1, from coordinate 137,850,149 downwards.
GTCGAGACATCTCTGCAAAAAGAGGCTCTCTGGAGCAGCTCTCCAGCCACTGGTTCCCTCTGAGGACTTCTCCGAGAGAAGCACTGGCACGGTATCCTCCTGCCACATGAAATGCTGTGGAAGCAAGTGGTTGGCATTGCTCTATGGAGAGGTTGGCCCAGCATCTCACTCTGACATGTCCTCAGAGCAAGGCAGTGGGCCAGGCAGCCACTGGAGAAACTGAAGCAAGAGGGAGTCAGTGGAAGGCCCTGATAGTCACTTTCCTGCTAAAACAGCAAAGCAAATGGCCATCTGCTTAGCCATCTCATCCACAATGCCTCAGCTTAAGGCAAAATGGTTCCCCCAGAAAGATGTTGAGAAGAGAGGTAGCAGTCACAGTTGTGGCACTGTTGAAGGGGGTTGCACCGGGCATGAGTTCACAGGTTTCCCTGACACAAGGTGACAGGACATTTTATGCCAGCCCTGGAGTAATTTACTGTATTACGAAATGATAATCTGGAGAAATCTCTCTCAGCGATCTATTTTACCATAGGTGCAAAACCCAAATACAGGACACCAATGTAAAACATATTGAGAATCAGCCCCATACCATTAAAAAGCTTAGCTGGTGGTATCTGACACACCGCAGGAGAAGCCTAGCCTTCTGTATTAGGAAATCCTAAACTCTGAAGTAGATTCTTCTCTTTCCAGCCCTGGTGCAAGAAGTCAGCCAAAAGTTGTATTCAATTTTCTCCCTTTAATTAACTGGAGGATGCATACAGCTACGAGCCTTGGTTTATGTAAGTGTAACAGCCAGACTTTCTGAAGTTGCCTTTTAAGGTCCAACAATCTTTCAGCTCAGTTGTTTATACCTGGCATTTCAGCAAACTGATTTTGATCGATCGATAGGAGGCCGGGGTGGAGTGAATGGTACTGCGGAAGACAATGTTTGAGCTTTGGCAGAGCAGGTGCAGTTTCCAAGTAGTCACTGGAATAGGCCATCTGTACATCACGTCCAAAATGGCATGCACAAAATTGCAGGCATCCTTATCTGACCTTTCTACTTAAACAGAGCCCCATAGCAACACCTGTCTCCAACAAGAAGGGCAACATGGGTGGTGTTTACAGCCGTGGATCTCTGCATCACCCAGTAGAGGATTTTGATCACAATCAGAGCAAATACCACCTGCATAGAACCTGAATGGGATGGCCTTGGTGGGTCCACAGTATAGCGTCTCCTCCTCATCCTGTCAACCCAACAACACTGAGCCATTTTGAGAGAAAAGGAACGGTGTGGAGTCATGCCTCTGGGATGACAACAGAATGAAGGCATGCCAAAGGGTGATCTCCAGTCTGCCCATTTTCCCTCTGGGGTGAAATAGCAGGTGTGGAAAAGCAGAAAAGTGACATAACATAATATCAGCTATGAAATGACTGAATATTTATTTTAGCTGATTAACAACACTTTGATTCCATCTAAGCGTATTTTACGCCTCACCGATATCCCACTCCTTTCATGTACGCAAGGCGAGTTCTAGTATAAAAAGGCTACAGTTTCACCTCAACAAAGAAGTCTCACCACAGCCTTAAAGAAGCCATCTTTCCCCACTGACATGGGAATCTCAGATACACAGTGTTCCCTCTTGCTGAAAACAGCATAGCCACAATCGTTTTTTTAAAAATTAAACAGCTGAAACTAAACTTGGAAGAAGTACACGGTACCAACACGTTCCAGGTTTATAGGACAAATGCAGCCAACGTTAGGAGGCTGGGTGGCACATTACCATCCTAATGGAAGCTGAACATACCACTGCCCCTGACTCAAAGGGGGCCTTGCCCCCTCCCTCTGCCATCGTGAAAAGTAGTTTCTCACTTTTCTCTTTAAAACAATTCCATGTGCTTCATACGTGCTTACAAACCAGATGACTATTCCCAGGGGTGTTTGGGAATCTGTTTCTACACAAGAACGTTTCTTTTAAACCACTCTTTTTGCAGCACTTGTGAGAAAGCGGGGCAGGAGGGCTACGGAAATGGACAAGAGGGGAATGTAACCTATAGGCCTGGCCATGCTGCCCATGCCACTTACACCACAGACAGAGAATGGTTTGATTCGAAAGGTAAGTAAGCCGCCTAGAGTGGTCCTAATTCGACCAGATAGGTGGGATATAAATAAAATAAAATAAATAAATAAATAAATAAAAGTTCTACCAGCAAAAAGGTACTTCAACAAGGTAGCCTGTCCAAATTCTGATGATTCCTCCATCCCACTGTAACCCCATCTCAGGAAGGGTTTCTTGCCCAGAGGGATGGAGCAAGAACCTGCCCCTGGAGTTCTTATTACTCCCTCTGGACACAAAGCAAACTTGTGGGAACGACCGATACGGTTTCAACTCCAAATCCAAAGCCTGGCAATCAAGTCCAGTTGAAAGGCTGGAGCAGCCCACGGGGAACTCTTCTTCCCCACAGCCTGAGAAGAGCACATTGCCAGGAAGGGCCACACAGACTAATCTACGTAGACTAACAGCCTAAAGACACCCTCCTAACTAGCCAAGGGCTGCCAGAGGAGATTGTGTACTGCAGAACCCAAACCCCTCCCAGGCTGAGGATATTGGAAATTACTGAAGACTACCCCTGACTCTGGCTTATTTGTGTGCCAGCACAATGTCTGTGAGTCAGGGCTGAGAAGGGTTGGGGTCTGGCATAACTCAGTGGCTCTCCTTCTCCACCCACTTTCTGGCTGTTCTCAGCCATCTTAGCGATCGTGCCAGCAGAGTGGAGGTCAGCCAACACAAAGGGGCTGTGAAGGCACAAGAACGGTTGCACTGGCAGAGGAAGCTCCGGCCCGTTCCAAACCCACTGCAGCTGGCACAGCTTTGAGTTTGGATTGCACTGTAACCTGGGATACAGACACTTCGTGCGTTCAATACAGAGGCCAGGAAAAACTCTCCCAAATGGCTGCAACATCAGTGGGGTTACTTTGTTGTGCGGGGTTTTTTTTTAAACGATACGGAGCACTGGCCTTGTCATGGCCAGATCATGTTATAATACAGAGTTACATGAATGGAAAACAATGTTTGAACTAGGATTTTTCTAGTCTAAGCACAACACCATAGCTGCTAGTCCCTTGATTAAAGCTTTCACCTCTAGTCCCTTCCCCATCAACTGTGGACTTCAGCCAGGACCGTCTACATTCCCAAGCAGGCAGCAGCCGACTGTAAGCTGAGATGCACAGAACACCCTCCTCCAAAAAAAGAGGAAAGAAAAGAAAAGAAAGAGGATTGCCAGGACGAGATGTATGTACACGAAGACTGTGAGTGGCACTCCGCTCCAACAGGCACAAGAAATGCCTCAACGCAGAATTCTTTGATTTGAAATGCATCTTTTGCATGAAGCTCCATTTGGGGGGTTCTAGTAAAACATACAGTGTAGATTCCATAACCCTGAAATCACTCACCAACAGCTAAAACAAAAGGTCTCAAGCCATGAACAGCTCCATACCTCCTACTTTGGAGATATAAACAGAATGGCATCTGTTTTTCCATTTCTGGTTTATAGTACAAAAACCTCATAGTGGTCTAATGGATTCATTCCTTCAACCACCGTTTGTGTAGAGAGGGTGAGCCACCATCGTCTACTAGCCACATGCCAAATGAAAACACTGCTAACAGCAGTTACAACTGCCAGAAGCCTTTTATTCTCCTTTTCCTCCTCAGCATGGTAATATCTTTGGCTGGCTGCTTTTTGGAGAAGGGGGAGTGAAGAAGGAAGGAAGAGACAGCTCTGGAATAGCCACTTTTAAAACATCAACATGACATTATTTCAAGGATGTCAACATACATTGTTAAATTCCTTCCATGCCCTCACCATGACATACTGGAAACCAAAGTGGAATCTGAAACTAGTAACAATGGCATTTCTGTAGAATGAGAATCAAAGGAAGCAAACAAAGGAAAAAAGATATTACACAAGATGGCGTGAACCTTGGAGATGATTTATTAGACTACCTATGATGTGCACAGAAAAAAGGGTTTGGGGCACCTTTCATTTCTCGGGGGGAAATCTCAAGCATGTCCCAAGTGATCATATAAATTTTTTTGGTGGGATTTCTTGACAAAAAGTTTTGAAAGCTAACAAACAAATCATCAGATAATCTAGAAACTTCCATTTTGGTAATGAAATAGCTTCCATTTTCAGTGGAATCACATGATTAAATCACTTGATGCCATTAAATTTAACTCTAGATGTAATAAGAGTATACTTGTCAATAGCTTCCTTCAGAACTCTCTGGAGAACCAGGAGCTACTGTAAATGTTGCCGAGAGCCATTGTTTGGAGTTTTCTGAATCTCTAGAATAACAGAATACATCTGTCTGTTTCTCTCATAATATTCTTCTGACTCATGATGTTTTTGGTCTTTGGCTAACCTTCTTGACTAATAAACCCTTGAGATTTGTGGGTTCAGTTCCTTGTCAAGCTACATGCTTTAGTGGTCAACTCAATTATTCTCAAAGCTTGATCACCAAAGCAGACTGAAGTTAAGGGCATGACAGTACTCTCTTGGCAGAAGTGCTCAAAGGACCAGTGACTCTGAGCACCTTTTTTCCAGTAGGAACAGGTAGAATAGTTATGGTTCCTTTCACCTGCACTCAAATGTTGGATAAACCATTGCTTCTTAAACAGATCAGTCCTCCACAACAAGTCCAATGGATCACCACCAAAAGTCATTGTTAACATTCTCATTGTCAACCAGTTGGGATCCCAGAAGACAGAAAATAATCCTTGCATCTTTGAGATGAACAATCACAACTAAGTTTGGTACCACAAAGAGTGTGAAATGCAACTGCTGTATTTTGCATAGTCAACAGCTATACCTGAGTTCCACTACAGCAGCTGAAGAGACAGGGAAGATCTCTACAGCTTCAGCCCCAATGGCTCAGTATTAAAGATCTATCTCTTATAACAGCCTCAGGACTTTCCAGAATCCAGTTGAGGAACCACTTCTACTTTTGATTGCAACAACTTTTAGGATACTATGTTCTGAACCCACATGTTTCTGTACTTCAGAAACACACCATTGACATGAAATATCAGTTTCTGTTGGACAATGCTTAAAAGTCCTCAACTCTACAGATCTGGTGACCTTGGTGCCTTCAAAACCTCCCTGTAGGGTTTTTAAAGACCATCTAGCTTCATCCTTTCCCATTATTCCTTCCCTCTCTTCCCCACCCCCATGCACACAAGCACACCTTCTTGAAAGAGCAATAAAGAGAAAAATATTAAACTGCCAATGATGGGCATCTGCTAAATCCCAGGATTATCAAAATTTAATAAAATTTGCAGAATCCCAAGGAAAGGTATGTTGAGTTTAGAACAAAGACGAAAGACTCTTAAAGTCAAAACAAAGTAAGAGGTTCGGAATTGGGAATCTAGGAGATTGGCAAGGATAAGGCGAGAGTGAGAGTGAGGGTATGGAAGATCCTTTCTTGCCCTTCCATGGCTATTTTTTATATTTATATTTATTTAATGTGTGTGTGTGTGTGTGTGTGTGTGTGTGTATTTCTATACTTCAGAAACACACCATTGACATGAAATATCAGTTTCTGTTGGACAATGCTTAATAATCCTCAACTCTACAGATCTGGTGATATATACCACACATCTAGAATGTGTCTACTCTGGGCAGTTTACATATAATATAAAAATAAACTAAGATAAAATCCAGATTAATCCAAGATGGGAAAGGAAGAAAGAAAGAGGGGGAAAAGGAAAAAGGAGAGAAAAGAAAAAGAAGAAAAGGAGAGATAAGCTAGGCAATGAAATATAATGACTATATAGTAATTGCATGGGGGGAGGGGAACACATGAATAGAGCTCTCTCCCTCCCAGTTCTGAAATCAGTTCGAGCCCTTAATGCAACCTCGCTTCAGTCACAATAAAGCAGTTAGGTTGCCATCGAAAATGGAAAGATAGTAGATTACAGTTCGGCCTCGCTTAACGGGCGCTCCGTTTAGCGACAAAACCACATAGCGATGAAGATTTTGCGATCACAAAAGCGATCACATTGCGATGGTTTAAATGGGGTTTTTTCGCTTTGCGATGATCGGGTCCCTGTTTCGCTTACTGTTCATCTCAAAGCGATGATTTTAAAACAGCTGATTGGCTGTTCCAAAATGGCCACCAGGTAAAAAAAAATAGCCGCCCGCTGTGTTTAGGGACGGATTCCTCGCTTAAGAGGCAGCGAAAATGGCCGCCATATGGAGGATCTTCGCTTTAAGGTGAGTTTTAGGCCCATAGGAATGCATTAAACAGGTTTTAATGCGTTTCTATGGGCTTTTTAAAATCGCATAGCGACGAAATCGCTTAGCAGCGATTTTTGCTGCACGGATTAACATCGCTATGTGAGGCACCACTATATTGTGGCCCCAGGCTATTGTTTGAGGACATGGGATGCAACCACCTTGCTGAAGCTGAAAAAGTCTTGGTTTGGTCAAGATCTAGATCGGAGATTCTAGACCTGTCTACTGAGAAATAAGCCCTATTAAATTCAACAGGACGTACTGCCACGTAAATGGGTACAGATAGGTACTGTTTGAAAATCTTCATCCCTCTTGCAATGATGGGAGAAAGGAGAGAGATGAATGGGTTAAATAAGAGGTGGGCACTTCCCAGGCCCTTTTTTGAAGCCCCAATGCACACCCATAAAAGTTTTCATGTTATTGTGGTTTTTGTCATTGCTGTCATTGCCAATATTTGGTGGCAGACAGCTAAATCTAGAGAACATAAATAAGACTGTAAGCAAGCTTTCTTGCCACTGATTAATTTAAACAGGAATCATTCAATTACCATCTTCTTCCCAGGTGTTCCCAGCATTTTTTTTCCTCTTAAACTTTGTGTGCTTAATGTAAAGGATGGTAAATATTTTGGTATTCTGGAGAATTACATTTGATTGTTATAGGAAAGGGGACTAAATCTAGTGGACGCTTAGCTATGGTGCTGCTGCTGGTTTGTACAGGTCAGTGCTATCTTATTAAAGCGTGTCTGAATACACACCTAAGCGAACAAATTCTGTTGAATAGATTATTATTTAATGGATTGGCCTGAAGGAATGAATTTGATTTTCACTGAAAGAATAATGTTTTAAGAAATAAAAATACCGTTTTAAATTTTAAAGTCTTTTTTAAAAAACTTATTATGCCTTATATATGTATATGCGTTACTTGTGAGGTGGAGGACTAATGTACACAACAAAATTGATTCTGTGTAAAAAAATAGCATTCATTGACATAAAAAGTATTTTTAAAAGAAATCTGTGTCATGATAAATCATATATTACAGGCATGTGTTCCATACATATTTCCACATATTTATTTGTTTTACATAGTTTTTGTTTCCATTGAAGAGATGGAATACTGCCATCTATTAATTATTATTTTTTTAAAAAATGAAAGGAAATATTGCTAATTGGCCAATTTGCCTATGTTCCACTTCACTCAGCATTAAGAATGTGGCCCTTGAGCAAATGGCCAACCTGAAAAACAGCTCACAGTCCCAGGCAAGTTGCCCACAACAAAACATAGGAACGAATATAAAAACGAATCAGGATATTCATCCAGAGACTCCATTGAATATGAAGCAACAAATATAACCCTTTCATATTCGTCCCTTTGTTCCCTATCTGCTTATGCCCCTGCGGATCAGCTGTTCCTCAGGGGCATAAGCAAAAAGGTGTTTTCTATTCAGGTGGCTTGCTAAAGCTGGCCTGAAGGAAATCCCACCCCTGGAGCTAGGGGATGGCTTGACTCCCCTTTCCTCCTCCTTCTATGATCAAAGGGGGGGGGTCAAATGGATCCCCTACACCTCAGCTGAGGGATGGCTTTGGTTCCTGCTTTCCCCAGGGCATAGCAAGAGGAGGGAAAGGGGGGAAAATGACCAGACAAATGACAAATTGACTCGTTGTTTGTTGGGTCTCTGAGGGGCTATTTGTGGTCTGTGGCGCGAAGCAAGACCCACAAAGCCCCATTTTGGTGCTTCGTCCCCATCTCTACCCACAACCTTTCTAAACTAATTTACCAATTAGTTAACTAACATCACCGCTGAAAATGTTCTGGTTTTAACAACTTTCCTCTTGAGAACAGCTATATTATAGCCATAGTGAAATCTCGGTGGACTTATAGTCCAGATAGGCGGGATATAAATTAATTAATTAATTAATTAATTAATTAATTAATTAAATAAATAAATAAATAAATAAATAAATAAATAAATAAATAAATAAATAAATAAATAAAATCTTGGTGGGAGGAAAAAGCCCAATGTTCCTGTCACCTCGTCCTTCTTTTCCTCCACTGCTTTCTCTTTTTTGGCCCCAAAGAGATCTTTAAGAAAAGGGACTGTGTAAGTAAGAGTTCCTCCTCCTGCCCCATTGCAGGAAGGCCGCCATAAACAGCAGTACAACGTAGTTAAATGGAGTCTGTGATTTTCAGGCCATTGCCACTGTCTGAAGACTTGTCCACAAAAGGCCACATAAAAATCTAGCAGTTAGTCTTGAAGGTGCCACAATGCTTTTGTCTTCTTTGTTTTTTTTAATTTTCTTTTCTTTTTGTCTGACATAGCAGCACAACGCATATTATTTCACACTTCAAGTTTAGAAAAGTTACTTTTTTGGACAATCACTCCCAGAATACCCCCGCCAACCACTCTGAGTGGGTCATTTGAAAGAAGTGCCCTTTCCAAGTTCAGCTTCAACCCTCCCTAGGCCCGGCTCTGAAAGAGAAAGAGGCTTTAAAAGTTCTCCATTCCCTAGGCAGACTGGATAGTGCTTTCGGAGTAGGTTTTAACTCCTGCTCTAGGAGCCGCCGAACACTTGTCAGGGCAAGCTGCCCATGAGGATTCCCCTCCCCTCCTCTATGCTTTATTCTTATTATTATTATTAACATGCTGCTGGCTGAATGGAGTCCTGGGATTTTCAGGCCAATGCCAAAAATGTGCTCAGAACTGAGCACTTACTTCATTAGATCCGGGAGAAGGAGACTGGGGGATGGGAGGGAGGGCGGGCAAGACTGATTCCTTCCATTTTCACCAAAGGGTCTGGAATACAAATTCTTTTCCCAGCTTTATTTCTTTAAAGCAAGCAAGCAGGGTGTTCTCCCTGTAAAGCAGTCCAACGGAAGCTATCCAGACTCCATGGCTTCCCTGAATTCCCTCCCTGACACACACACACACACACACACACACACACACACTGTGTAGGGAAGCTTATTAAATACCCCACCCACCCCAGCTATCCATTCAGACCTTGTTTTGGGAAACATTTGCTGTATTAGCTGAAATGTTTCTTCCTCCTTCCTCAAGGATTCCCTCAAATTATCTTACTTAGCGTTATCTCTGACCCTAGAGATAAACAATAGGTTTGCAGTTGTTATGTGCCATTGAGAGACTTCCAATTTATGGCAACCCTATGAATTCATGACCCCACAAAAGGTCCTCTCATTAATAGCCCTGCTCAGGTCTTGCCAGGCTAGACACTGTGGTTTCCTGTGTAAACAACATGTTACACTGAAGGTAAACAACCTGATTTTAATAATAAACCATCACTGTGGTCTTTTCCTTTTCCTTCCCACAATGAAACCAGAAAAGAGAAAACGTGAATAGCTACACAAAGCTTTTTGATGTAAAGCTCTAACAGCCCTTCATAAGGAAACAACTATACAGTGGCTGGGGATGGAGAACCTGTAGCTATTCTGGATTTCACCTCCCATAATCCCTCACCCTTGGCCATGGCAGCTGGGGCTTATGGGAGTTGTGGGCCAAAACATCTCTAAAGCCACAAGTTCCTTACCTCTGTTATCGACACTTGTCCCACTCTTGCTGGCTATAAGACAACTTTGCTTTTATTTCTAAAGTTTCCTAAACTAGAGATAGCAGGAGAATAAAAGAAACACAAGTCACAAAGTCATTGTCAATCATTTCAAACTCAAAGGATGGAGAGGGAGGGAGACAACGCACAATTCCTAGTGGTAAATCCATTCTGATGGTCATTGCTCCATGGCAATATTCCCAAGAACAAGAATAAAACAACATAGTCCCCTCCCCCATCAAACGAATGCTTCTCAAGCCAGTATAATATGCCAAGGAAATAAATCACCACCAATATCCTTCTGGGAGAAATTCATGGTATAGAACTTCCTTTTAGTATAAAACTATAGCTGGAGGAAAATACATCCAACCTCTTGGAAGCAGTACACAACCTAGGATTCAAGCTTATTCCTTGGGGAGCAGAAAGAGTTGGGACTGAAATTTTCCCTCAAACACACTAGAAGTTCTCACTGCAGCCAACATCCCTTGTGAACCATCATTTACTCTATCAATGACTCTACCATCCCTTTTTAGCCAGGTGGGTGGGAATGCCAGTGTTCCCTCATCCATAGGAATAATAACCCTGTAATAAAGCTACATAAAGGGGTGGCTCCTGTCTGAAATGGCCATCACAGACCTATCAGTGGTGCCACAAATTCCTTTTTTGGGGGGGAACAGTAGTTTGTTTTTCTGAAATGCTTGCAAGCCTCCTAGAGAGGACTTTGTCCTACAAAGCTTCCTTAAAAAAATACTTGAAATAAATGAATAGATTCTGCATCATTTAATCTGAAAGCAAAATACAATAATTTCAGGGCAGGCAATTCACACATTCTGTTGCCAGTCACTAATTGTAGAGAATCAAGTAATGTATTTGGCATGTGTGAACCAGTAAGATTTCTTTAAAGAGAGAGAAAAATGGAAACGTATGGCAATTCACTCCATGTCTTAGCTTACTTGCCACTGAACAATAAGGAGCTGTCAAAACAGATTATTCTCACAAGTTGTCACTAATTTAACTGGGAACCAACTCATTTCTTCCTTTTGCCACTTAATGGGGCTGATCAAATGAATCTTTCATACTTAGTCGTATCATTAAAGCCATTAGGTCTAACAAAGCCAGAAAATGAGAGAAAGCAAACTACTCTCACCTGAATGTCCTGGGTGGCATGTTTTATACAGCAAAACATGTAGCAGAAAAGAGTACGTGGACGTGGCCTGGTGTAAGAAGACCAGCAAGGCAGATTTCCATCTGGGTACATACCATCCGGATTTTAGAAGCTTCCTGCAGCCTAAAAGCACAAGATTCTCTCTTCCCATAAAATCACAACATTCCTGTGCTTCACCAAAGGAATACCACTGAGGTTTCACTTGAAACTGCCTGATACTGGATGCTTGAGAACAGGGGAAAAGATTTCCAGAATTCAGCACTCTTTCTGTCATGCTCTAGTAAGCCCCTTGGCTAACCCAACATACCTCAGTCATCTACAGTACGTTTGGGATGGGTCAGTTGCACGATTGCCACAAAATTTTTTTTCCATGCAAGATACAAAAGGTCTTTACATATGGGCAAGGAGGTTCAAGCAACGTATGGACCAGGCAAGTTCCCAAGCCAATGCCAGAAGTGAATCAGAAATCATTAATTCATTCTGTTGATTTACCGTCTTTCTCACAAGTCCCCATGCTAAGGAGTTATGGATGATCTCTGGTCCATTTTCCACGAATGACTGGAAGTTATTTGTGATCAGCGCTTGTAACACCTGTGCTAAAGTGGGCATACAGCAGGAACTGGCAGGACATGGTGGGGCTGACCCTTACTAGCCTCCTCTGCCTACCACCACTAGGGGTCACAGCCACCACCACTAGGGGTCACAGTGTTACAGCTGCCAGCTATAATCTTTTGCTTACTCCACGGTGTCCTGGACAACCCCGAATTGCATGGCTATGGACAGAAAAACAGAACAGCTTGGCTATTACAGTTCTGCTCCTATTTAAGCCCTCTTAGGCCATGATCACACCAACAAAATGTGGTCACACAACTTCTAATCATGTTCCTGTCGTGCTTTGAGGTCATGTGACATTTATTCCAGGATGTGCGTCCCAATGTGGTTGGGGTTACTGAGTAGAGATGGGGATATTCGTATACGAATACTCCCGCACAGGTGGACATAATGAGGCTCACCCATTTGCTCCTACCCTGGCCTCTGTGCTCCCTCCAATCGCTCTGGAGCTTGCGGTTGACTAGCCACTCGTCAGTCTGGCAGGAGGATCATCTTCCCTCCTTCTACCAGAAGTGGCTAGTTGACCGCAAGCTCCGGAGCGATTGTAGTGAGCGTGGAGCCCGTGGCAGCAGCAGGTGGGTGGGTGGGTGATCTGGCCCCTCATTATTCCACCTGTGCAGGGGTATTCGTATATGAATACACCCATCTCTATTGCCAAGTAATTTCCTTCCAATTCAATAAGCACCTAGAGCTTCTTGTTGAGACTGTTTGACAGAAGTTTATTTATTTATTTATTTATTTATTTATTTTATTTCTATCCCGCCTATCTGATCATATTAGACCACTCTAGGCGGCTTACAGTAAAAACAACAATGTAATTTTAAGACTTTACAGCAGAAATGTAAATAAAACAAAAATAAAGAACAGAATAAGAAAAAAAAAGATCGTCAAGGGTTTTCTGTTGGGAAGGCCCGCCTATACATCAGTGTTTTTAGTTGTTTCTTAAAAATGCCCAGCGAGGGAGCCGCGCGAATCTCAGGGGGCAAGTTGTTCCAAAGGCGAGGAGCCACCGCCGAGAAGGCCCGGTTTCTGGTCTTTTCCTTTCGGGCCTCTCTCGGCGTTAGGCTCCTCAGCCTTATCTCCTGGCTCACGCGAGTGACACGGGTAGATCTAGGTGGGAGAAGGCGTTCCGCCAAGTATCGAGGTCCTAAACCGTTTAGGGCTTTGTAAGTAAGCGTTAACACTTTGAAATCAATGCGGAATCGGATGGGCAGCCAGTGCAATGCGGCCAGAGTGGGGGAGATATGTTGGTATCTTCTCAGCCCACTGAGTAGTCTGGCCGCCGCATTCTGCACCACCTGTAGTTTCCGCAGCAATCTCAAAGGTAGCCCCACGTAGAGCGCATTACAGTGGTCTAATCTCGAGACTACAAGCGCATGCACCAGAGTGGTGAGAGACCCCACATCAAGGTAGGGCCGCAGCTGGGCTATCCGCCTGAGATGGAAAAAAGCGGAACGGACCACGGACGCCACCTGGGTCTCCATGGTGAGCGCCGGGTCAAGATGGACACCCAAGCTACGGACCCCATCCTTGGCGGGCAGGGTCACCCCCCCAAAAATGAGGGAGTTTCCCTTGTCCCCAGGTGTGGGGGAGCCCACCCTCAGTACCTCCGTCTTGTCCGGGTTCAGCCTCAGCCCGTTCTCCTGCATCCATTCCTGTACAGCCTCCAGGCAACGCCGAAGGGACAGAACGGCATCTCCTGCAGTTGGAAAAAAGGAGATGTAGAGCTGTGTGTCATCCGCATATTGATGGCACTGCGCTCCACACCTCCTGATGACCCCTCCCAGCGGCCTCATGTAGATATTAAACAGCATTGGGGAGATGATCGACCCCTGTGGGACCCCACAATTAAGGCACCACGGGGCCGAAACATTCTCCCCAAGCTGTACTCTCTGGGGACGGTCCTCCAAGAAGGAACGGAGCCAAGCAAAAGCCCGGCCACCTATCCCCAACTCAGCGAGCCTCCCCAGGAGGATACCATGGTCAATGGTATCAAAGGCCGCTGAGATATCGAGGAGGACCAACAGAGACACTTTGCCCCTGTCGGCCTCCCTCAATAAGTCATCACACAGGGCGACCAATGCCGTTTCTGTCCCATGGCGCGGCCTGAAGCCCGACTGGAATGGATCCAGGGCATCTGTTTCATCCAGGAACGCCTGGAGCTGATCGGCCACCACCCTCTCGACTACCTTGCTTAAGAAAGAAACATTGGCGATGGGCCTATAGTTGCCAATTTCGTCCGCCGCCAAACTGGGTTTCTTTCTTATGGGCCTAATGAGTGTTTCCTTGAGGGCAGAGGGAAATCTACCCTCAAGGAAAGACCCATTAATTATTACAGTAGCCCATTCCGTTGTTGAGGGCCTGGCTGCCTTGATTAGCCAGGCCGGGCAGGGGTCCAAAGAGGAGGTGGTGGCACGACAGCGATCAAGCGTCCTGGTCACAGTGTCGGGCGATACGGGCTGAAAAGAGTCAAAAGACACCGGGCAAGACGGAGCGCTGGACATCTCAACTCGACTCACTGTATTCAAAAAAGGAGCGAGATCCCGGCGGATGGCCTCCACTTTGGATTTAAAAAGTTAACTGACACATCAACTCAAATTCTGCAGAAAATTTTTTAAAAAGTTAAAAACATTTTAAAAGGACATACATAGTGACAGTAGTTCAAAAAAGTTTTTTAAGATTCTTCACACACACACACACACACACACACACACACACACACACACACACACACACACACACACACACACACACAGAGAGAGAGAGAGAGAGAGAGAGAGAGAGAGAGAGAGAGAGCAACAAAATATTTTTTAAAAAAGATCTACAACATAAAATGTAGACGCTTCTGGCCAAATGAGAAATTATCCACATTTAGCACGCTTGCTGGGTAAATTACTCACTAATGGGGGGGGCATCATGTTATCACAAATTTCAACTGCAAAATCAAAGGGGGAGAACTAGAAAACATTTTGTTGGTGTGACCACGGCCTTGGAAGGGGCAAGAGGGAGCTGACTGCTGCTCAATGGCCCTGCTGCCTCCGCCGCCACTGTGCACAAGCACATTTAACCATCTTTAATGGTCCAAGGAGCTAAGTGTCTACCACCACTGGACAAGCCTGTACATGACTGGGAAAGCTCACTGGTGCCACACAACCATCTTGTTGCACAAGTATGTCAAGCTGCAGTGAGGCTTTAGCCGGCCAGAGAGCCAAGGAGCCCTCAGGTACCCATCTTGACCTGCAAAGGGTGTGTGTGTCTAAAACTGGGAGTTGCATCTCCACAACTGGAGAGAGGAACCAACATCACAGCAGAGGAGCAAGCAGCACTTTGGGCAGATCCACTGCCCCTCCGAGAACGTGGCAGAGCTGGGCAACTTTATGATGATGCACAGTCAATGATTAGAGATGGAGGCATTCGTATACAAATACAAATACCCCTGGACATCCAGAAATCCACTCATGCATCCGACACCGATGCTGGCTCCTCTCTTCCTTCCAATCTCTCCGGAGGTCGTGGTCAGCTAGACACTCCTGGCAGAAAGAGGGAAGACGAGTCTCCCCACCATGCTGATGAGTGGATAGACGACTGTGAGCTCTGGAGCTCGATTGGAAGGGAGAGCGGAGCTGGACATGGTGGACAGTCCAGCCCCAAGGGGGCAGAGCTTTGTTATGTCCAACTGTGTGGGGGTATTTGTATTCATATACAAATACAAATACCCCCATTTCTATCAATGATTGTTCAGAAGACAGAAGCTAAAGGGAGAAGCTGAACAGGTCCACTAGACTTACTGTCTTCAGAAACAGAGGGACATTGGCATAAAGATGCAGTGAAATAATACAGGAGTTCGGCCAAATGGAATGTTTGTGTAGGTGGGGAGGAGGGATGCTGCGATTGTGGAAACGAACAACAAGGAAGGCAAGATCTCTGCTTCATCCCCTGTATTTTAAATTGAGTAGAGTTCTGGTTTTCAGGTCCTAGGCATGTTCTTTTAAAGCATTTCATCGTTCAGGTCCCTGTTTTAAGTCGAAGAGCAAGAGATCCATGACAGAACAGTCCCAGTAGGGCAGATGCTCATCCATAAATGAATATGGCTGGAATAAGGAGCCATACATCAGCATTATTCTATTTATGAATTTATGCATAATAGTTGTTTGCAAGAAAATTTGAAGGAAGAAAAGCACATTTACATATACCAATAGCTGCTTCCTTGTAATTAAAGCAGCATCAAAATTCTGAATATTTAAAACAAAGAACCTGGAGGTTCTTTGGGAGACACCACTGAGGAACTTCTCTAAAAATTTGGGGTCAAACACCCCTATCTTGACTGTTGCTTTAACAAAGTTAAAATTGAATGTAAAGTAATACATATGGAGCTGGGAGCCTCACACTGTGGTGCACATTTACCAAAATATAGTGCCTTACATTATTCTGCTCCCACAGCAAAGCTGACCCCTGCTGCACCAGCAGGACATCTAGGCAACTGGAATGGTCAGCTGGCCACACAGGCCAGTCCTTTGTCGTTTAGGCCCGCAAAGCCCTGTCCTCCTAGAATGCCTATTAGTTTGATCAACTGGCAGCTGCGAATGTCAACTGCTACCACCTCTCTTCAGTATCCATACAGAAATTCTACACCGTTCGGCTGTCTCTGGCTTCCCAGAAACTAGTGGCCTTCCTCTGGACTCAGCCTTGCCTGTTGGGACTTTTCCTAGCTGAATTGGCTGGGTAGCTCTGTTAGCTGATAACACAGATAAGTCAAAGGAATATATAGTTATATACATAGTTACTGCATCCAGAATTCTCTATGCCAAAAATTGGAAAAGTCCGACGGTAACGAAATAAAAAGATTTCATAGAGAAGATACGGGAAACAGCGAAAATTGACATTTTATCAGAAGTGATGAAGGACTGTCTTTTACAAAAGGCAACAGAAAGATGGGACTTATTCTACAAGTGGACTGAATCAACAGGCAGCGCATGAATAGCATATATTGAAACGAGAACTTACACCTGGAAGGCAGAAAAGAGTAAATAGAGTAACTTGGAATCTTGATATGGCAATAGGTATAGAATGGACGTTAGTATGTTATTGTTTTTCCTCTTCCCCATTAACCTCAATTCCCCTTTTCCTTTTTGTCACCCCCTTGTTAAAAATTATTTTTTTTAAAAAGACAAAAAAGGAGTTTCATTGCATAATGCACCTCCTGAGAGAACAGCCAACCTACATGACCTTGGGCAAGCTGCACAGTCCCAGGCCCCCCAGAAGAAGGGGTGGGAAAACTACTTCTGAGTACTCTAGACCCGGAAAACCCTGAGAAAGGTCACCATAAGTTGGAAATGACTTGATGGCACATAATTATTATTTCCCAACTGACAAAGCAAGGGGTGGGCGTGTCACAGTGGCCTGTCCCCCAGCAAAGAACTTTGCTGGTGGGCATGTTTTATATATATAAAGTGTGTTGCTGGGTATACTTGTGAAAAGGAAGAGGGGTGGGGAACTTAATTGAACTAATCACACACTGGGTATGTGTCGCTCCACTGCACCAGCATCACAGCATTTAACCAGGCAAAGCAATTTTCTGTTCAAAGCCTGTGTAAGTACAGGTATTATAAAGCGTGTCAGTTCCTGATTATCATATTAGCCACAGTGGTGTATATATTACTGGGATACAGCCAGTGTCTAAAGTATGATGAGTCGCATCATTCACATGTGAATATAAACAATCCCTGGTGAGCTCTGTTAAGGTCTGATAGCTCAGAGATACTCTGGCAAAGTTGGAGAAGCTTCCTACATTTCACCTGAAAAGTGAGGAATTGTATCTTTATTTTTCAACACTCATCTGGGATTGTTCACATTTATGTTTTAATATCAACACTTGACATATTCACTGTGATATCATAATTAAACAGATTCACAGATATGTGAAATCAGGTACCGAATTATGAAGGCAAAACAGGACTGCTGAGAAACAAGAGGGAAGCATCAACACAGTTGGGAGGCCAAGGTTGGCGAAAGAACTAAAACTCATCTGGGAGGACCCTGAAGGGGGGAGGGGGTTGCTCCTTCTGCAAAAATAGCCAAATTTGAACTGAAAATGCTCAGTACTCACAAAAGTTGTTTAAGGGAAGAGACAGAACAGAACAAAATACCCTGAAAGGAACAGGCTGGAACTATCCACGGCCTTACTGTACCTGAGAACATATACACCTTCTGTTCTTTAAAATGGGACACTGGCTTATTTCCATGATATGACTGCATATAGAGTAGGCTCAATCCAGGTTGCTCCCTGCCACTCTTACTTGTGAGCACAGTTTGGAAATAATTTGTCAGTTTGTTAAAAATTAATTTGATATACGTATTTATTCAAACCCCATGTTTGTTAAGATTTTCAACAATGGTTTTACAAACTACTGCATTCAGTAAATGAGAACAACATTAAAAGGTAAAGGTAAAGGTTCCCCTTGACAATTTTTGTCCAGTCGTGTTCGACTCTAGGGGGCGGTGCTCATCCCCATTTCCAAGCCATAGAGCCAGCATTTTGTCCAATCTTCCGTGGTCACATGGCCAGTGCAACTTAGACACGGAACGCTGTTACCTTCCCACCGAGGTGGTCCTTATTTATCTACTTGCATTTGCATGCTTTCAAACCGCTAGGTTGGTGGGAGCTGGGGCAAGCGACGGGCGCTCACTCCGTCACATGGATTTGATCTTACGGCTGCTTGGCCTTCTGACCCTGCAGCACAGGCTTCTGCGGTTTAGTCCACAGCGCCACCATGTCCCTTGTGAACAACATTAACAGGATGATAAACAATTAATAGTATTTTAGTTCTTTGCTGGGGGACAGTTTGAATTGTGGTGGCCATTTTTAGAAAATGTAATTGAGCTTTAAAATTGAAAACTAATGTGTTCAAGCAAATTATT
Source organism: Pogona vitticeps (assembly GCF_051106095.1). Lineage (NCBI taxonomy): Eukaryota > Metazoa > Chordata > Lepidosauria > Squamata > Agamidae > Pogona > Pogona vitticeps. The sequence continues at coordinate 137,831,621 of NC_135784.1, read as the reverse complement.
AATGACTTTTGCAACAAACTAATCTAATAATTTTCACTAAAACAACTAGCATTAACAAATGAATTTCCAAATTAATACTAATAAAATACTTTACACAATACTATTTCCAGGCTCCGCTTTGAACCCATTATAATCTGTGCACTGTACATTAAAATGACATATTTTTTTTTTGTATCTGATATACAACTTTTTCTAAATGCAAATAACATCAGTAGTGTTAAAGTGACAATTACTGGGATTACTGCAGGTAACAAGGGGATGCTCAACCCTTCCTTCTCCTGCTGAGGACTTGAGGAAGATCTCTCCTTCAAAACTAGTATTACCAACTGAAGAAGATCTATAGGGAGAGAAGAATTACACCCTCCCATCCAGACGCATGCCTGACCCTCCCTCTGTGCAGCTTTCCTCCTCCTCCATTTTCAACCCCTTTGTTACATTGCTCAGGAGCCATGCTTGCAGGGGTTCTCACTGCATGTGAAATTCATTCATTCGTTCGTTCGTTCGTTCGTTTCAGGCTACCATACCAATGAAACATGTAAATGGAAAACAAGACCTTGCTGCTCCTACCCATCTATGTACCTTTCTTGTAAATAGTTATTAAAGAATGCAGTGTTCATCATACACTGAGTCGAATTCTTCACAGACCTCACCTGAATGTATGGTGGCCCCTTTACATTGATCACTCACTACTTTCAAAATTATATACTATAAAATGTGGCGTGACTGTCATCACATAACTGGACTAGTTTGTCCAGGATTACTACTTTGTCCTAATGTGGGCTTGCATTACTAACAGCAACAGTGTGGTTCACAGAGCTGTTTTCCCATAGATGTACAAGAATTTTCTTTGGTTCATATTTTGAAAAGAACTTACCAACATTTTGCAAATTCTATCACATATTTGATGGGAAGAAGTTGAGATTTAAAGAGAGAGACTGAAACCTACCATGGGCACACATTTGAAGCATGTTGGGAGCTGCCCATGCACATTAAGAGTTGCCACCATGGATGTGGTATTAGTGTGCACTGACAGCCTAACAACTCACAAAAACACCCTCATGCATTGTCAGGTACTATCACTGAGTGACAGGAAGGAATTTGTCCCTTGTAAAGGGAAGATCACAAGAAACTCCGCACAGAGCCATTTTCTCCCTACCAGCTGGAATCATGCAGTGGATCTGGGATTGATTCTGAGCCATTCAACAAGCCAAATGAATTAACTGTGCATTGGCACAGCAAGCAGAGAGCACTCCTGATAATCCTCTGTTCATCTGCTCCTCGGTACCACTCAGCACGTGTCAGCACTGAAGCATGGCGTACACAACTTTAAAAACAAGAGAGAAAGAGACAACTATCCCAGTTTACATGGCTGGATTTTTTCTCTCTCTCCTATTTGAGGGGGAAAATGTGACCAGAATTAAAAGGAGAACAAGATTTGGGCACCTAGGCACCTCCCAATCATCACGTACAGAGGGGAAAATTCAGCCAGCACATCTTGTCATCCAGAGTGGACAAAAATGGCATCTGCTAGAATTGGGGCTCCTGTGTGACTCTTAAACACACAAGCACTCTTTTCTTGTTTTCACATAGACATCAAGCCACTCTTCAGATTCTTCAAAAACGCTGAAATAAAACCAATAAAAGTGTTGGAAGATTGGTAGGGAAAGACTTTTCAGCCCAGTCACCCCAGAATGAACATTAGGAGCATCCAGAAGAACCCCCCACTTTATTCTACCAGTTTGAAAGAAAGTTGGTCTCCCATACTTTTCACCTCACGTGTCTGTATAACAGTTTCCTTCAGACTCCCTGCCAGGAGCCCATCTCTGTATTCACCCAAACAGATTTTCCCTTGGATCTGTTTGTTACCCTTGTGATAGACTTCATGGATGCCTGGAGGGCAAAGTTCCTCTTTCCTTCTTCTGTCAAGCTACAGCAGGAGAAGCTCATGACTTCCTGCTCATCACAGCCTGAAAGGCACCAAACGGAAGAGAAAAAAAATCCCAAAGTCTTAAAGACAGGTGCTCAACAGAGCATAACACATCTTACAATATTTCATTAACTCCAGCCATAAGCAACTCTGTCTTAAATCTTTGATGTTTTCTGCCCGTGTTTTAAGAAAAGAAATCAATGAAGAAGAAGAAAACAAATACAGAGTTGCCTTATTTATAACTTTTTAGTGGTCCAATAATGGCATTGCCTAATCCAGAACTCTCCTTTTATGAATGGATTGCACAGCTGGATCACACAGAAATTCTATTTTGCTGATACAAAGTCTGACACCAGCCGTTTGTTTTTGTTTTCCTATGGCAAGCCTGCTATAGAGATCAGAAGCCTTGGACAGAACATCTAATAAGAGACAAGCTAGGCATTTACCTTCAAGAAAGTCAACTATAATTAGGTTACAAAGGTAAACCAATACCTTTGTTATCTCTGTCTCACATGGAATCCAAAGCTCCATTTGTCTTCCAAGCAGTCTGGCTGAATGTTTTGATTTCTTGCTTGCATCCCAAGTTTGGCTGATGAAGAGTTTTGTTCATCTTGGAAACTTGCCTTTGTTGTAACTCTTTAGTGATCAAATAAAGGTACTCCCCCCTCCATTAAAAAAGAAAGAAAGAAAGAAACATGAGCCAAAGAGGATGTGATGATGATGTCTTGGACAACTGCTTCCGTAAGTTCTATAGCTGGTTCAGCTACCTCTCTCTCCATTCTCCATCTGTACGTTTCGACATGTGGAGTTTCCATTAGTGGAATAACAGGACGGACAGGCCACATTAATAGTGGTGGAGCAACCACATCAGGAAGACAACAAGGAGAAAATCAAGGTACAGAAAACAAAAACCAGAATGATCAAAGGGGGGTTAAGAGGAATAATAAAGAAAGTTTCAACATCTATAGCTCTTTACATCAGAAAATAAGGCAAGCAAGAATGGGAAAGAGGATAGGGAGAGATTTCTCTCTCCGTCTCTTAATCACAAAACACAGGGGCACCCACTGAAGCTGAACGCTGTGAAATTGAGGATATTAAAAAGTAAGTGCTTTTTCAGTACTGAACCAAACTATGGCAAGTTATACCACAACATATTGTGAATGATGACGCTATCAGTGACTATCATTCTTGACCAATATATACATATGTATGACCTCCAGTAGCAGAAGCAATAGGCCTTCCAATACTTGTTCTTGCTGAACATAATCAGAAAAGTGCTGTTTTCATCATATCCTGCTGGTAGGCTTCCTTTAGGTATCTGATCAGCCAATACAGGAACAGATTACTGCACAAGGTATTTTTCACTGGCCTCACCATCTTCTTACTGACTGACTTAAGTTTTAAATGCTTCAAAGAATTTAAATTGTAGGACATTCTTTAAATACTATTTCATGGAGTGTACCCCATACTGAGACCTGTGAATGCCTATACTGTGACCTTCTCCCCAACTGGACCAACCCCTGTAATTTGGTAAGGGCAAATCAATAAGTTGGATCACTACATCCCTCTAAACCAGTGGCTCCCAACCTTGGGTCCTCAGATGTTCTTGGGCTAAAACTCACAGAAGCCTTCAGCACTAGCTGTGCTGGCCAAAATTTCTGGGAGTGGTAGTCTAAGAACATCTGGGGAACCAAAGCCAGGAACCCTTGTTCTGAACAGAGAAAGGGAACATGACAGCTTCTGCTCCTTTCTGTCTGGTTTCTACTAAAACCATAGAGCTACAGGGACACCTCCCAATTTTGTTTCTTTTTAAAGGAAAGATTCACAGTACTGCTGGCTTCTGACATGAGGAAAATGGGATTGGAACTAGTGGTAATAAGCTCAGAATAAGTGAGGCACCCAAAATCATCCTGCACTACTGTAGCTGTTTTTTTTTTCAACTGTGTGGTTGCCAAGTCAGCACTTTACTTTCCCTGAGATCTTAGGATGACAACGTGAGACCAAAGGTGGAGCCTTGTCATGTCACATGGGAAGGCAGGCAAGGGTTTGGGAAATGGTCCAGCTGACCATAAAAGCAGGTAGGTGAGTATAGTTAAAAGGGCGTGGGATCCTGTTAAAGTCAGCTAAATAGGCAATATGGCAACCCAAAGTCAGATAGCAGATGTCTACACAGCAAAATTCACCCAGCAACTACAGCTATTGCCACTGCTCTCACTAAGGCTCACATCCTGCATTGGCACATAAATTAAGTGGTCCAAAGCTCAGTGCCAAAGAGGGGTTTTTCCCTCCCAGGCCCAGCATCGTTACTGCCCGGCGTTAGGCAACAAGGACGCTTACAATGTTCGGTGCAGGTGCTCCACAATGTTTAGTGCCTTCCTCCAAGTGGCACCTGCTGGCTCTCTCCCAGCCTCTCTCCTTGCTGCTGGCATTCTGATGTACTGATAGTGTGCATGCCTAACACACACACACATGTGCCCTACATACTGAGCTAGTGAGCCTTGGCATCAGTTCAAAAAGAACAGAAATGGGTGGCCAGGATTTAAAGCCCCCTCAGACACATAAACCAAACTTTCTGCTCTTCCAACATGGCTCACTCTGAGATTTCTGTTCCCACCTAAAGACGGGGATGCACAGCAACTCCTTGAAGTGCAGGCTAACTCCCCACATCTGACAGGTCTACCTATTAAAACCCAAGCCGCTCTTTAGTGGGGAGGGAGTGAGAGTGCTGATTGTAGTTTCATATGATCACCAAGGCTGCAGAATCAATAAGACCCCATGCAAATACATTCCACATATGGCCAAAGCTGCCGCGTCTCTCTAAATGGTCACTGACATGTCACACTGAGGGAAAGATCAGATTGCCCTGAATGCTCAGTCAGCATCTGGAGATTTCATTGCAGAATGAACTAAATGCCACAGAAGTGGGGGAGCATTTATACTAAAAACCCTAATGAGCAGGTTTCCATGGGGAGATGAGGTACATGTTGCTATGTGATGTTCATCGGTTTCCATGGTTACTGAAGGTTTGTGTCACCATGCAGTACTGATGAGTTGCCATAGCTGTTTTAAAAAGACAACAACCTTGGCTCCTTAAATTCATACGAGGATTTCAAGTGCCCCCTGCTTACAGTCACTTCAGCCAAGATACCAGTTAGCTGCATCAAGGAAGCTAAAGAGTTACCTGGGAGACAGGTAAGAACCACGTGACACAATTACCATGGTTACTGGCGGCCCTGGGTGATACAGGTTGCCAGGCATACAGTTCAGACCTGTGAAGTCACGTGCTTCCTATGTCGCTATGGCAACTGTCAAGACTTGAACGCCAGCTGAGCTGACATAAAGTGAATGCTGAAGTCAGAGATTTTCAGAAGGATTCCAAACAGGTATGAGGATGACCTCTCGGTGCACCTTTCCAAAGAATGTCACGGAACAGAAGCCTGGAGACTCTGCAGCAAAGGCTCCAAGGGCACCATCCAACAAGTCCTTTCCCATTTCTAATTCATGCGATAAGGACTTCCATTCCGGGAGATTAATAGGATCACCACACTCAGGTTCCTTTAAGCAGAAGGGGCGGGAAGGGAAGTAGAAGTAGCAAGAGGCTCCATAAAGGGACACATCTGAACGAGATCAGACTTTCTGAGTAAGCCCACAAAAACAGTGCTATGCTTTTTCTGTCAATCACAAAGCACCTCTATTTTTGGCCCCCGGCGAAGGACCCCTTTCTTCTGGGTTGAGCAGAATAAAAGAGCATTAGCAGCAAATTGATGCTGAGTAGGTTCCAGTTCGTTAGACTGGGAAAGATTATAATGAACAATGGATTCCTCTGTATAAACGTGTATATGGCTCTTATTTGCGGTCCTGCTGCAGAGTTACCCTATCTAGTCTGAATATACTTATACAGTATTCTATTTCTAACCCTTGTATATATATATTTTTTTACTCTGGAGAAATGTGTATAGACCACACACAGACTCACACACACACACAAAAAGAGGCAGATGCATACACGCATTTAATTTGCAAAGCTATCCCTAGGGTTTGTGCTAGGAAACATTCCTGTCCATCTTTTCTTTTTGCCTTTAGGTATCAGAGCCGAAGCGTAAGCTCACACATGATAAGGCATGGACATGGGGACTTAATCAAGGATACTTCATACTCATGAGAACAAACGAGCTCGAGATGTAAAGCAAAAAGAAAACACCCCACAGGGGACTGCGGGATTTGAGTTTCAGTTTGAATGATGCCATTTCATGGAGCATTAAAGCTACTAGGAGAGCCTTGGACAGGTTTAATAAGCTTCACTGACCACAGGCGAGAGGATACAGAGGCAGCAAAACCCATAGGAGTCCTCAGGCCATCTTCTAGGTGACATGCAGAGGAGACTTTCCTATCTCCATGGGAGAAACTTCTCCGTACAGCCGCCATGGCGTTGCCACAGACTTAGCCTCAGTTGCTTATAGGGTTGCCAAATACAGCAGGAAAATATGACCCCAGGTTGTTCTTCTTCTTCTTCTTCTTCTTCTTCTTCTTCTTCTTCTTCTTCTTCTTCTTCTTCTTCTTCTTCTTCTTCTTCTTCTTCTTCTTCTTCTTCTTCTTCTTCTTCTTCTTCTTCTTCTTCTTCTTCTTCTTCTTCTTCTTCCTCTTCCTCTTCCTCTTCTTCCTCTTCTTCTTCTTCCTAATTTCAGGCCAGTTTCCTTCTTTCCTATCTTTTCCTTAAAGTTGTGCCTATCAGGTCAACAGACAAGATGTCATGTTTCTCCCCTCCCCTTGCCTTGTAAGACAAATGAGCTCTGCATTGTACCTATAAGCTGCAATACGCCTAAAGACATTAAGTTAGGAACAGGAGGACTGCCACTATGGGTCTCCTGGCAGATCTATTAGTGATCTGCAGTAGGTCAGGAAAGAACCAGGAACTTCCAACTCACTGTTTTCAAACAACAGTAGCAGCATAATGGTTCCCTCCCTGACACATTATACTGCTCAGATGAAGAAACCTTAGGGTAACCAGGAATAGACTTTTTTGTATGTGAGTGCTCAATTCTGGAACTTAGTGTAAATTCCTCAACTCTGAAAAAATCTTTGCTGGAAAACGTTAAGTCTCTCTTACCAGCCTCCAGTTGGTGGATCTTACAGTTCTCATTTTTTAAAAAAATCAAAAGTAGATTGGAAGCACAAAGCACAAACTACACATTAAGATACCTTTTCGGGCATATCCCCCAACAGCTGAGTTTAGCCAGGCCCTGTCCCAAGTAGCATAAGGTTCTTATTTTGAGCCCTGGCAACCTCAGTAATTTAGTAGCCATACAAAAATAATTCACGGTGGGTGTTTGCGGGGGGGGGGAACCCAATTCACCTTAACTGTTAATTGGAGGGCTTCCCTTAGTAGTTAAATATATCTATTAGAAAACTGGAAACATCCATTTAGATCCTCTGTGCACAAGCCAGAACAGCAAGTGAGGAAGTCACGGGTGAGCTGCTAATTGAACTGCAGTTGTCCATTTCAGTTCTTTACATGATGCATCTCAAGCTCATAACTGGGGCAGCAGGGACCCCCCCCCCTAAAAGCTTGAAGTCTCCCCTCCATCCCAATCTACAAGGTGCCCCTGATCTCAGCAGTTCTGCCTCTTTAACACAGAAGCAGCACAATGTCAAGTTGCTACCTATTGGCAGGAATGGGGAGAGAGGGAATTGAAGGTTTGTCATTATTACTGTTCAGCAACTCTTTAGATCAAAACATCAAGCCCACCCGTTATGAGTCGAAAGTATCATCCTCCCTCCTCCTCCTCCTCCATATTGTGGGGGGGGGGGTTGGGCTGGGTAACAAAACCCCCAGGGTAGAAGAAACCAAATTGCTGGAGTACAACATCTGTGCAAAAGCAACATGAAGGAGAGGTGCTTCCTCTCCTGGTGGGAACACATTTTGTTGTGGGGAGGGAGCAAACAGAAAGTCAAATTAGTTTGTGGGAATCAGGGCGGAAAGTAACTATTCTTCTCCAGATGGGAAATTAATTGGGGGAGTGGGTTTGAGGGATCTGAGAGATAAGTTAGTCTTTTCCAGGAAAAGCACGTGGAGGAATAGAATGTCTCGAAAGATCGCCTGCCAGCTCTGCCTTGTGCCCAGCTTAGGGCCTTAGAATAGCCACTTTTTTTGAAGCCTCCTCTGTGTGCCTTCCATGCTCCAGCAGCAAGGCTGTACGAATTGGGGGGGGGGGGGGAATGATTGCACATTTGGGCCTCCAATAATATTTCCATTGGCTTGCATTGGTCAAGCACCTGTCTTCCCCTACTTCAGCACTCTTTTTCAAGGATGGCCCACCTACTGTTTATATCCACACCTGCTATCAAAAGACATGCCACAGGTGCAACTGAAGATTCTCCTCAGCGCTTACAGCCCACTCAAGTGGTGAGTGGAGCTGGAGCAGATCAGGTCAGGTCAGGTCAGAAGAACTTGTGTTGGTGCTGTCAGTGGAAGATGGCCTTATGAGGTGGAACAACCTACTTTATGGAGATATCAGCCCATGACTATAGTGAGGTTCTCAAGCTGTAATTGGGAGTATTTGCAGCAGTGGAAGGTCACAAAAGTTCACTCAATCAAAGAAACAAACTGGGGTGGTGTAGGATACCAACAATATTTTATTATCACCAATTGGGTTTAAATTGTTATGTCTTGATGGAGTAAATGAAAGACTTCATTAACATAATGCCTGGATACATTATAATTCTCTCTCTCTCTCTCTCTCTCTCTCTCTCTCTCTCTCTCTCTCTCCCCCCCCTCTGTGTGTGTGTGTGTGTGTGTGTGTGTGTGTGTGTGTGTGTGTGTGTGTGTGTGCGTGCGTGCATGTGAGAGAATGAATGCACACAAGTACACAGGACCACAGAATAAGATAAATACAATACTACAGTATTCCCTATTATTTGTCAGATGCAGACAGGCCTGGGAAACGTCTTAACTTTCAATCTAAAGCAGCACCTCCCTTTAATTTTCCAAAGTTTTGTGAATTTTCCTATAATAATAAATGCAAGAGACATCTGATTGGCTTTAACCTTTCATTTGGAGAGGAAACCTGATTTTGCCTATATCTCTGTGACCACCTTTACTGTACTTAGAAACTGAAATGTTAGTTCCCGAACAGGGAATAAACGCATTAGAGTTTTATTTATTTATTTATTTATTTATTTATTGGACTTATATACCGCCCCATAGCGCTACAAGCACTCTCCGGGCGGTTTACAATTTTAATTATACAGGCTACACATTGCCCCCCCAGCAAGCTGGGTACTCATTTTAGTTTTCTAATCACAGTTCTTGAAAGAAGGATATAAACTTAAAATATTAGTGTTTTCAGTGCTCTGTTACAGGCCAGTTTTCCTAAGAGGAACACAGGAGGGGTTGTTGGGCTGACGGTGACTTTTACGTGTTTGATCTTATTCCAATCCAATTACTTGCATCTCAGATCTCATCTAACCTTTCATCTGTGGGGAGAAACTTAGTTAGTTAGTTAGTTAGTTAGTTAGTTAGTTAGTTAGTTAGTTAGTTAGTTAGTTAGTTAGTTAGTTAGTTAGTTAGTTAGTTAGTTAGTTAGTTAGTTAGTTAGTTAGTTAGTTAGGCATTATCCCCTTCTGAGGGACTGAAGCTGGTGAAATTTTAGATGGCTGGATGCAGGGAATTTATTTGCAAATTAACATTTCCAGTCACAAAAGCACATCTTCACTGCAAGGCATATTGCTTTTATGAAAAATGGGGACAAGAATCAGAAATGTACCAATCAATCAGTTTACCAAATAAATGTGAAAACATTGCCCACAAGGCAAGAGAAGAGCTTCTAGACCAGTGTTTCCGAACATTTTCAGACTAATAGGGTGAAAAAGAATGGAGAGAGACACTAGTAGTGGGACCTGGATTTTGCTATTTGAGGTAAGGATCTCTGAGAGTACAAGGAACAGATAATCAGAATCATGGGATACTTGAGTTTTCCAAGGATTCTGATTGGCCATGCTGACTGTAGGATTCTGGGAGTTGAAGTCTGAACAGGTAACTTTGTCAAATGTTGAGACTTCTCCAATGCAGGGATTTGGAGAAACCAGAGGAGGTGATAATGGGAAATGAAACTGTTAACCTAAATTGGCCAGATCATGATGGAATATTTAATGGACGCTTTAAAACATAAATAATATTGTTTGCGTATGTGAAGGCCCATCAGTTTCTGCCATTCGTCACCCATGCTGGCTTGAGCCTGTTGGAATGTAAACATGATTGTTCTTTCTCAAAGCTTAATGTGCTGTTTGCTGATATTATCTTTGGGTAAAATGAAATAACAAATGAGCAGGTTGCTCAAAACTTCCCAAGCAATGAGAGAATAGGTTATGTCCCTTGTTTATAGAATTCTATAAGATAATTATATAAGTCATTTTCCATTAACTATTTTAGGACTCTAGAGATATTACTCTGAAACCTAGCCTCTTTTCTGAGATCAAATTTGCTTTGTAATAAGGCAGTGGCAAATTCTTCCCACAGTTGACTAATGATATAACCTATTTAAACACGGTAATTTCAAGATGAGCACATTTTTATATAAGAAGCAGGCGGGACAAGCTCAGATGTGCATCAGCTTGTGATGAAGCCCTAAAACCAAATCAATGGGCTGTTTCAGGGATATTCAGACCTTCAAAGCAAAATAAGTGTTTTTGGAAGAGAAGCAGATTGGTCAAAACCATTGGTACCCAACCTTTTTCAAGTTGCGACCCCCTTTTATAATACCAATTAGCCTGCACACACACACCCCACCACGTTTGCATAAAAAGGCATTTTTAATAGCGGTAAAGTCATCCTTCTCAGAAAGTAGAGGCTTCTTTGTCTCCCAAAGGGCCTGATTCTCATACAGACACGTACACATTAACTTCAATATCCAACTCCAAAAGCTTAAAGAAGACATTATTTGACGAGGACTACAACACATATAAAGGGACCCTCCCTGAAAACACTGCTGTTAAGCGACTTGGAGTGACCCTAACAGGGCTCTGAAGGTGAGCTATTTTAGGAGAAGTTTTATCCAGTACTGTACCATACACACATACCGTCAGTAATTTTCATGTCTGACAGGGGACTGTAACCTAGGCCTCCTTTTTCTATCAGTGATTCCACACTTGATATGAATGCTGGCTTCTTAGGAATATATTTTGCAACACCTCTCTTCTCATAAAAGCAAAACGCTCCATCCTGGGACAAAAATTAGAAACAGATTGTGGCGGCTTCCATGCTATTTCTCCTGGGCAGACCTTGCAGAAGTTACTGATTTGGACAACCGGCACTGATTGAAATCCCAAAATCTCTTCAGCAGGGACATAACTTTTCTAGCTTCTGCTTCTGTGACTATGTCATGCCCCAAGACCTGGATATCAAGGATTTCTTCTGGGAGTAAGTTATGTTATGAAGGAAGTTACATTATCTCAGACAAATCTCAAGAGAGGAGGAAGGAACAGAGTGAAAGGTTCTAAGCAAGACCTAAACGGCAGAAGCAAGGTTCCACTTGGTTCCTTTGAGACATCTCCAGTAATGTCCTCGGCAGATGCAAATTCATGCAGGCTCTGTCTGAAAGTCAACTATGATCAAAGCATCCCCTGAGAGAGGACTGTCTGATTTATGCCAGCTGGCTTTTACATTTTAATAGGCCAGTGGTTCCCAACCTTGGGTCCCCAGACATTCTTGGACTAAAACTCCCAAAAGCCTTCACCACTAGCTATGCTGGCCAGGGTTTCTGAAAATGGTAGTCCAAGAACATCTGGAGAGCCAAGTTTGGGATGTGTGTGTGTTTAGTCGTTTAGTCGTGTCCGACTCTTCGTGACCCCATGGACCAGAGCACGCCAGGCCCTCCTGTCTTCTACTGCCTCCCGGAGTTGTGTCAGGTTCATGTTGGTTGCTTCGCAGACACTGTCCAGCCATCTCATCCTCGGTCGTCCCCTTCTCCTCTTGCCATCACACTTTCCCAACATCAGGGTCTTTTCCAGGGAGTCTTTTCTTCTCATTAGATGGCCAAAGTACTGGAGCCTCAGCTTCAGGATCTGTCCTTCCAGTGAGCACTCAGGGTTGATTTCCTTTAGAACTGATAGGTTTGTTCTCCTTGCAGTCCAGGGGATTCTCAAGAGCCTCCTCCAGCACCACAATTCAAAGGCATCAATTCTTCGGCGGTCTGCTTTCTTTATGGTCCAGCTATCACTTCCATACATCACGACAGGAAAAACCATAGCTTTGACTATTCGGACTTTTGTTGGCAAGGTGATGTCTCTGCTTTTCAAGATGCTGTCCAGATTTGTCATCGCTTTCCTCCCAAGAAGAAGGCGCCTTTTAATTTCAGGGCTGCTGTCTCCATCTGCAGTGATCATGGAGCCCAGGAAGATAAAATTTGACACTGCCTCCATATCTTCCCCTTCTATTTCCCAGGAGGTGATGGGACCAGTGGCCATGATCTTAGTTTTTTTGATGTTGAGTTTCAGACCGTTTTTTGCACTCTCCTCTTTCACTCTCATTACAAGGTTCTTTAATTCCTCCTCACTTTCTGCCATCAGAGTGGTATCATCTGCATATCGGAGGTTGTTGATATTTCTTCCGGCAATCTTAATTCCGGCTTGGGTTTCTTCCAGTCCAGCCTTCCGCATGATGTATTCTGCATATAAGTTAAATAAGCTGGGGGACAATATACAGCCTTGCCGTACTCCTTTCCCAATTTTGAACCACTCAGTTGTTCCATGACCAGTTCTAACTGTTGCTTCCTGTCCCACATATAGGTTTCTCAGGAGACAGATAAAGTGGTCAGGCACTCCCATTTCTTTAAGAACTTGCCATAGTTTGCTGTGGTCCACACAGTCAAAGGCTTTCGCATAGTCAATGAAGCAGAAGTAGATATTTTTCTGGAACTCTCTGGCTTTCTCCATAATCCAGCGCAAGTTAGCAATTTGGTCTCGAGTTCCTCTGCCTCTTCGGAATCCAGCTTGTACTTCTGGGAGTTCTCGGTCCACATACTGCTGAAGCCTACCTTGTAGGATTTTGAGCATAACCTTGCTAGCGTGCGAAATGAGTGCAATTGTACGGTAGTTGGAGCATTCTTTGGCACTGCCTTTCTTTGGGATTGGGATGTAGACTGATCTTTTCCAATCCTCTGGCCACTGTTGAGTTTTCCAAACTTGCTGGCATATTGAATGTAGCACCGTAACAGCATCATCTTTCAAGATTTTAAATAGTTCAACTGGAATGCCATCACCTCCACTGGTCTTGTTGTTAGCCAGGCTTTCTAACTACTGCAATAAACCATTCAAGGGTATCACACAACATTCTTTCCAATTCTTGGCAACAACAAAAAAAAATTAAGTACCTGATTTGGTTATAGTTCCACGTTCTACCTTTTCAGCCAATGTAGATAGTTGCAATCACAGTTACCACTGCTTAAAAGCTTCTAGTGCAGCAACAGGACCTGATTCGGGGGTGGGGACTGGCCTTCAAGATATTAACTAGACTCCCACAATTATCAGCCTTAGGTAGTTTAGCCCACTGGTCCTTAACCTTTGTTACTCAGATGTTTTTGGACTGCAACTCCCAGAAGCCTTCACCATCAGCTCTGCTGGCTGGGGTTTCTGGGAGTTGCAGTTCAAAAACACCTGAGTAACAAAGGTTAAGAACCACTGGTTTAGCCTATGATGAAGGATGATGGGAGCTGAAGTCTAATAATGCATTCCCTGTCCCTGAACTTGTTGGCAACCTTCTATAGTTCCACAATAGAAGGTACAAACTTGCTATTGTGGAACTATAGAAGGAACTTTAAAAAAGTAATTGTCTGGTTATTTTGAGAGACCCACTTTGCACATATAGTATGCTGGTGACTCCCCCAGCAATAAGGTTTTATTATTTTGTTACTGAGATTCACTCTGTGTTCTGTTTTGCAGCCCCCAGCCAGCGAACAGAAGCTGGGCTGAAGGGCCAACCTTCCCTAATAAACTCACTCAGCATTCCCTGGTGATGTTGCACAGTAACGATTAGCCTTGGCCAAACGTCAGGTCCCTCCAAAAATTTAGGAGGCAGTGGGCTGGGACCTGTGGGAATGACAGAATGGGCTCCAGACCAATGACCCCACTCAATGGGTAGGAAATGGCTTATGGAGTTTTGTCTGGAACAAACAGCCATACATTCTGCTTTGATTTCATTTAAGGAACCTGATATTCTGCTCTTTAATCCCAAATGATTCCCCAAGTGGCTTACAAAATATATAAGACAATAGAAACCAGTAAAGCAACAATAAAGCATTAAAATGAAAAAGCAGGCAATATTCCAGCATTAAAACTAACTCTGAAAAGGCCTGAGCATATCAAAGGATCTGCATCTGGTGCCAAAGCTTACACTAGAAAAGCCATTCTGGAAGAAATTGCCAGAGCGAGAAAAACTCCATGTCCAGCCAATTAGCACCCACCTCCCCAAAAAGAGTGTGGAGCCGAGATACATGCATGGAGTCAGGTCCATATGGGAGAAGGAGGCCTTTGAGCAACCTGAGTCCCAAACCTCTACACACAAGTTAAGTTTTGTTCAGAAGCAAGCCAAGCCAAGCCAGTGTACTTGTTTGGGGAAATATTAAAATTGATTTCATATGCCCAGTTCCAGAGAGAAAACTGTTTTGAACCCATCACTATTCCCAAGCAGTGTTCAAAGGCAACCCACATAGAATAACAATCCTAGCAGAATGTCACAACAGCATTGATAACTGTGGCCAAGGCTGTGCTGCCCTGGTCTCCATTCTGCTGACTGAACTCAGCTCGCCACAAGCTCACACATGCTTATATGGGTGGGAGGGACAAGAAGAGGGGAGGGAGAAAAAAGTGCAATGCAATGTGCCTCACTATAATGAAAAAGGGAACAGACAGTGTTACTATTATGGAAGGAAAGGAACCGTCACAGGTAGGTAGGTAGGTAGGTAGGTAGGTAGGTAGGTAGGTAGGTAGGTAGGTAGGTAGGTAGGTAGGTAGGTAGGTAGGTAGGTAGGTAGGTAGGTAGGTAGGTAGGTAGGTGGGAGGGTTGGTTGGTTGGTTGGTTGGTTGGTTGGTTGGTTGGTTGGTTGGTTGGTTTCTACCCCGCCCATCTAGTGCCTAACCACTATTCTGGGTGGCTCACAACAAAAGTGCACATAAGAATTAGGAACAAAACATAAATTAAAACCAAGAAACAGAAAAAGACCCCCCCCCCATAACACACTGACATTTAGAAGGACACACATCTAACTTCCAAGATGACGGGAACAATAGCATCAGTTAAATAATAAACATAGCACAATCCAATAATTAAATAGTTAATTACATTTAATTTAATAGGGAGAAAGTTTTCAAAGGCCTGAATACAAAAAGCCACATTTTAAATTGTTTTCTAAACCATAGTAGGCTGGAGGTCTGATGCAATTCCACCAGTAGACAATTCCATAATGAGGGACCATCACTGAGAAGGCCCAGTTCCTAGTTGTAGACTTTGAGGCCACGTGCCTCATCAAAGGTTGGGAGCTGCGGGGTGGACAGGATATTGATCTGAGAAAGAGGCACTCTGCCAGGTAGCAAAATCTCAAAAGGTTCATGGCTTTGTATGTTAGCATTAACACCTTGAATTTGACCCAAAAGCATACTGGCAGCTAGTAGAAAGGGCCAGACACAATTTTATTTTGGTGTCTCCGAAATCAGCCTGGCTGCTGCATTTTACACCTGCTGTAACTTCTTAACTGCCATCAAGGGTTGCCCCACACGGAGAGCCTTACAACAGGCAGTCTTGTAGATTATCAGCACATGGACCAGTATTATCAAGGGCTGTTGAGATAGGGGTGGAGGTGTGCAATCTACCTAAATTGAAAAAAGGATTGACAGAGTATTTTTATGTTCAAGTTTTCCTGTCAATCCTAAGGAGATTCCCACCTGCTTATATTTCAGGACATAGAAAGCTGCTAGGACTCTGCCAAACAGGGCTCTCCTCTCTCCCTCTGTCTCAGCAGAATCCGAAAGAGAAATGATGAACATAATGAGAGTGACCCCATGGCATACTGAAGTCAACATTAACTCCCTTGGCTGCCATTTCTTTCCTAACATCTTGCATCCTAATATGTGGAAAGACTCGGCTCGCATGAAGAAGTGGAATACAATTGGTTCTTCACCAATAAGATGCTGAACATATAATTAGAGATCCTGCTTCTGTTGTGTTCTTGACAGCAGAATCAAACAGATATTTATCTGGGTAGCAAACATTTAAAAATACACAAACAGAGAAGAAATTGACTGACATCCTTATCCAGTGAAGACTTCAGTTTTTATTTCATTGAAGCACAGCCATGATCCTGGCTCGACAAGTATATTAGTTATATACATGGGTCCTCAAGCACCCTGCCAGCACTTGAATAAATTACTCCCTCTGTTTTGGACTATAGCTCCCAGAATTCCCCAGCCAACATGGGTGGGAGTTACACTGGTGATTCTGGGACTCGTACTGCTGGCAGGTAACATTTCCAAGCTCTGTGCTCTGCTCAAAATCTGAATTCATGCTGAAAGTACACTTACGAGCTGAATTTCACCATGTATCCATTAAGAAACAGGGCATTCTAAGACACACTAACCTTAGTAAATTATTGTTTCAGAGCATGGCTCTTTGTGATCATATTCTATCTGGACACACTTACTTAAAAGTACGTTCATAGTCTACCTACGTACATGCTTATAATCACAGGTGACTGGAACACAAAAGTAGGGAACAAAGCAGAATTCAAATGTGGTTTGAAAAATTTGGCCTATGGGACAAAAATGAAGCAGAAGAACGAATCTGTTAAGCCAACAATCTGTTTATTGCAAATAGATGCTTTGAACAACAGAACAGATGGCTGTACACAACATGGACATCACTAGATGGTCAATACAGAAACCAAATAGATTATGTAATTGGATGCATGAGATGGAGAAGCTGCATCCTCTCAGCTAAAATAAGAGCAGGAGTGGACTGTGGTACTGATCATGAACTGTTAATATTCAACGTCAGAGTAAAGCTGAAAATGAACATTAAAAGAACTGAAGTGCCAAAATATAATCTAAACAACATGCCTTTAATTGCATTTTAATCATTTTATCTTTTTATTGTATTTTAATTGTTGTAAGCCGCCCAGAGACCTTTGGGTAGAGTGGGCTGCCTATAAGTTTAAATAAATAAATAAATAAATAAATAAATAAATAAATAAATAAATACAATAATGCTGTGAAAGGTTGAAGGCAGCAGATAAGGAAGTATAAATATGAGAGTCCTAAAGGAAGCCACTGGCTTGAGCTTGCCAATGTGGTGTAGTGGACAGAGTGACAAACTAAGGCATGGGTTCAAATCTCCACTCAGTAATGGAAACTCAAGGGAGGGGGGAATGACTAAAAAAAAAACACTCCTTGAATATCTCACTTATCTTGAAAGCATTATTAGGATCACTGAAAGTCACTTCCAGCTTGATGGCACATAACATGTAAGTCTGTTTAAAGAGGTTTTATGACTCCTACACTAGCAAAGAATCTTAGTGGTATATCTCTATATCCGATACACTGAAGCCCATCAACGGGGGAAATCGAGATGGAAAAAGAAACAGGGTGTTTTTGCACTGCTCTGGCAAAGAGGGTCAAAACAGCCTTTATGGTAACAAAGTTCTACAGAAGCAGTTCTCATACACCTCATACGTATGCAATACTCACTTAAACTGGCAGATAGATGTCCTACACCCACCCCACCCCCGGTTTTGTAGCCAAGTAGCCTTTTCTACCACAAAAATCCCTGTACTTCATTCAAGAAGATCATTAAGTATTTCTCACAGGCCCTTCAATTTAAAACAAAAAACACAGTTCCAACCAACACAACACCTCATTTTTGTAGAATAGCAAGGAAGGCTGGAGGCCTCAAGAAACACAGGAGAGCTGAAGGAGGAGCCAACCATGCTTGTTGTGGCTCCATTTTAAAAGAAATTCCACACCTCTCCCACACTTCCAGGCAGCCCTCACTGCCACAAATATGATGCAGTTTTAAAATAGACAAACTATTACACGAAAAATGACCTCTTTCTAACACAGAGAGAGATTTGTGCTGAAAAGTTTCCCTCAGCAATTGCTATAGAGTATTTGTTTTTGTTTTTTTTTAGCCCGATGTGGAACAGTTAAATCATTTTTAAAATGGAAGAATGTAAGGTTTTAATCAGACGAACACAAAGGATGCCAGGAACTTCGATTTGCACGCGGCTTGACTGGTTCTGAAAGGTGGCTCGCCCTCCGCTAATCCGGCAGATCCAAGGCTGGAGGAGGTTGGAAGGGAGGCCAGCGGAGCTTGGGCCGGGAGGAGGAGGGGAGCCGAATCGCCAAGTACCTGGACCAAGACGCACGACACATTGGGGCAGAAAGGAAATAGAAAGGGTTGTGTCAGACAGATTCCACTAAAACTCTCATTGGTGTCTCCAGGCTTCTGATTTCAAAGTCTCAGAAAACAGGTTTGCTTTGAGGTACTGCGCCTCGCTCTTTTAATCTGTTACAGAGAAAGACAGGCAGCTCCAGAGGGCTCAAGAGAGCCACAAAGAGGAAGGATCCGAGGGTGTGTGTTGCAGAAGGGAGGAGAAAGGGAGGGCCAGCCAGGCTTTCAAACAGACCAGCAAGGAACCCGGTCGTTCGTTCGTTTGTAAATCAGAAAAGGAGGACAGGTAAATAGGAGAAAGGGCCTGCTCTGTGTTGCAGCCGCTTGTTCCTGGCACACTTTCATTGGCAAAGATCAAACTTCCCTGCCTGCCAGGTGAAAGAAAAAGCAGTCCTCCTCATTAGTTTCTGCTTTTCAAAGCCTCGAGGGAAGGCAGGTGGTCTTTTGGCCTCTGTACATTTCCCTAATCAGACTGGGTACAGAGGGACCCCCTGAGACGGCTGTGCAGTCTAACCGCGCAGCAGCCTCTTTGGGGAATGGCACCAGCGGCTTGTCTTGAGATGGGACCTCAAGCGGCTACAGCTGCCTAGGAGGGCCATGTCTGCCTCTTTAACAGAACTCTCTCTCTCTCTTGCCTTGTGCTGAAACATGCGGCCAATTTTCGGCTCTGTTACACATTGTTTTAATTACATAAAAGGTTACCTCTTTTCGATCTCTGCCAACTCTAGGTTGTACATTGCTCTGAATTTGTAGTTACCTCTCCAAATCTCAGAGCTTTGTAGTGTGGCAGGAAAATAAAGGTCTATCCTCTGGATTTTCCTTCTAGGTTCTAGCATGTACGTGACGGTAGACGCAGTTAAACAAACAGAGATAATCCGTTCAGAATTGTGCTTCTAGAAAAAAACTGTGCACCAAAGTATAATTACTCTGTAAATCCATGATAAGACACACAGGGGCAACAGGCAATAGGAACAAAAAGCATTTTTTTAAATTGCTTTCAAACTTGCTTGTTATATCTTTGTCAGATGCTTGTTTCTTTGTAGTCATTATAACACACACACACACACACCAGTAAACACTGTTCTTAATGCAGATTGCAGTATATTTAGAATACAATTGACAAGAGTTACAAACAACACTGAGGTAAACAAAATTTAAAGGCTTCCTATTCCTCAGCCCTAGGCATTTTAATGGACCTCAAAACAGATCTTGGGAGGAAGAAAGGGCCTTCCCAAGTGGCTGCTCACAGGATCTGGAAGGCACTGTCCTGAGAAGCCAGATTAGCCCTTTCCATTTTGTCCTTCTGTCGTCAAGCCAAGACCTTCCTTTTCAGGTAGCCTTTTAAGCTGTGTCTAGGGAACAAGGCTGCCTGAATATATATATATATGTATATATATATTCAGGCAGCCTTGTTCCCTAGACACAGCTTAAAAGGTGTGTGTGTGTGTGTGTGTGTATATATATATATATATATATATATATATATATATATATATATATATATATATATATATATATATATATATATATATATATATATATATATATATATATATATATATATATATATATATATATATATATATATACACAATACTGTTTTTAATCTTGGTTTTTATATTGGTCATCGTTTAATAGTTTTAAAATATCGTTTTTGTATAGTTCTTTTTAATACGTTGTATTGCTTTAATCTAAGGGACGTGGTGGCGCTGCAGAAGACCAGCAGTCGTAAGATCAAATCCATGTGATGGAGTGAGCTCCCGTCTCTTGTCCCAGCTGCTGCCAACCTAGCAGTTTGAAAGCATGTAAGAATGCGAGTAGATAAATAGGTACCACCATGGTGGGAAGGTAACAGCGTTCCGTGTCTAGTCGCGCTGACCACGTGACCACGGAAACTGTCTATGGACAAAATGCTGGCTCTACGGCTTGGAGAGGGGGATGAGCACCGCCCCCTAGAGTTGAACACGACTGGACTAAATGTCAAGGGGACCCTTTACCTTTACTATTGCTTTAATGGTTGTGAGCTGCTTTAGGTCCCCTATGGAAAAAGACAGTATTTCAATAATGTAAATAATATAAATAAATAAGTAAATAATTAATAAACAGCTGTCAGTCCTACATGGGGGAAAAATAGGAAGCCTCCATTTTAACTGAGTTGCTTCTGCTTTCTTTCATGCTTCTGGCTCTAGCTGGCAGATGCAAAAGTTAACTATGGAAACAAAATCTGAGAACTAGAAATATTAGTCTATTGAACCCAAACCACAAAGCTTTGTGACACCTGAAAGACTAAGAAGACTTAGTGGACGTTAGCTCTCATGAACTGCTAACCACTTCAATAGATGCATGGACCCAAGGTACGGTATTCACAAACCTCTCAGTCCCAACTGTGAATCGAAGGAAATCCCTTTAATAGGAACACCCCTGTTGTCTTTCAATAGTTTTAAAGGGTCTCAAGGGCACTTTCTGGCGGCTTTGGGAGGGAACCATCAACGAAGACAAGAGACAGAGAGGGACAGTACAGCAAACTGGAACGAAGGGGGGGGGTGACCAAAGCAAGAGGACTGTAAGGTGAGTGGACCACAAGGGAGAACTTTCCACTCCACCCAGCATAGGAGCAGGGTTCCAACCCATGCCCAGAGCAGTCTGCTGATGAATTCTGCAGCGAAACAAACAAGGAAGGGACGGTGCTTGAATCCCCCGGGGGGGGGTGGCGAGGGAAGAGACCTGCTACAGATGGGTTGGATCAGCTGTGGCGCAGCATCAGGAGACAGCCTGCAGGAGCGGCACCACACTCTGCAAAGCAAGGCCTGGCTTTTTCGCCCATCAGCGGGGCAGCGCAGCACCTGCTCAGCCCCCATGACCAGGACTTGCGGCTTCCAAGCCCACCATCCTCCCATTTCTTTTTTTAAATTTTTTTAAACTTCCAATTCCAGCACTATACTACTTAATTATTTCATTTTTTAAAAAAACCACCCTTCTACCCATGTCACCCCATCAACCAACAATGCACGACACAGCTTTAAAATAGACAGTTTTCCCAAGAGGACACAGACACCAATCCAAGTACTATGTGACTATCACATGTCTTTAAAGGCCACAATCCAGGTACTGATTGATATTCCTCAGGTAAACAAGCCAGGAGAGAAATGGATTTTCCTGAGAACAGCATATTGTTTGTAAACTATTCCCATTGTAATACAAAGTATCAGAGGTGGTAAGTTTGAATGGACAACTAAGAGATATTAACACTTTTTAAAAGACTTGTTTCCTAATTGTTGATAAGCACTGACCTATCTGTCTGCAGATATTTTAGACAATCTTGAGGGTGCCTTTCAGGACTGTCAAGATGAGCACCTGTGCTTACAAATTTACCACTACACCACTGTGTATCTCATAAAAACTGAACAATTGATTTTTGTATTAACATGCTGGCACTAACTTGGTTCCAAGATGACAGTACATTGAATGGACATTCCTAGAACCATCAGATTTACCCTATGTCATCAAAACATTTAACCTTCTGCCAATTTATTAAGTTGTTTAATTAACTGAGGGGGGAAAATGGCAGACTCTCAGCTCTTCCTCCTCTCCTGTTGTATCATTATGAATCCAGCAAGGCTTTAGTTATCTAACAAAATATTTAGGATTATCTCTCCCCCCCCCCCCAATAGCAGAAGCGTAGTGGTTTAAACGTGAAAAAACAACTTATGCTTTTCTGCCACCTCCATGTCTTTCCACTGATAGACATAGGGAACTGAATCCTCTCTCAGTGTGTCCTCTGATAACCCACAAAGCCTAAATTGTAGAGACAGGGCCTGAAAAACTGTGGAAAGACACATTATCCAGTTGCATGTTTCCCTGATTCACAGAACTTGTTCTGTGCTCAATAGAAGGAAATTACTGGACCTAGCTTTCCCATGTTATAATTGTTTCAACCCACACATGTGAAGGAATCTGTAATTAAAGCACTTCTGCAAGCAACCCGGGCTACAATCATTGCCTGAGAAATCTGTGCAGGTTTGTTATCGGAACTTTCCTCAAGTGTGTTCAGTTTCTTGTCTCTTGTTTTATCTGTTCTATAAAGAGAACTGTGTTGGCCTTACTGACTCACCAGCCCAAAACCAGTGATAGTACTTCTTGAGCAGACCAACAGTGGATCTTTTTTTGCACATGAGTTGGAGACAAACTCAAATGCCAAGGAATCGGAGAGTGAGGTAAGCTTTACTTTATCTGCCTTACAGCCAAAACACAGATGGAACAGAATGCTCACCTATGTGGTAGCACACTGGTTCTTAACCTTGGGTTACTCAGGAGTTTTGGACTGCAACTCCCAGAAGCCTTCACCACCAGCTGTCCTGACTGGGGTTTCTGGGAGCTGCAGTTCAAAAGCATCCGAATAACCCAAGGTTAAGAACCACTGTGGTAGCAGACTCAGATTGGAGGAGGGGGGATTTAAAATGGGTGAAATTATACAAATATAGGATTCTCCCTGCCACTTATTTTAACTATCTTCAGATTGAGAAAGGGATTTTCTTGGGATTGCCAAGAAAATGTATTTATGCTAGCAAAACGCAGTCTGTATTTACTAATGTTGCATATTCCTCCTTCCCCCCCCCCAAGCATGTGTTAAATTTGACTCTTGAGTTATTCTCTCTTATCAGAGCTGTGCCCAAATATAGCAGCTTCTGCTGTTCATTTTGAGAAGCTCTGTGGGTTTTAATAAATTGTGTGTCCCCCACTACCACCACCCCTGCCCATGGCCTCCCCTGCCTTCTTGGCACCTCAAGTGATAAGAATGTGTCCTGCATATCGACCCCACCTGAGCCCAGCTTTTCCTGTCACCTCCCCTTAATTACTGTCTTTGCATATCGCCCCTGATTCTTCTCCCCAGGCAGCCCCTCCTCTTCATAAATTTCTGTCTTCCCTCTCCCTGCGTCTGTGTGTGGGTGTATGTGGAAACGAGATCTTTCCAGCTGAACTGCAAATGAAATGCAGAGATCACAACTCCTCGAATAGCTGCATCACACATACACCGACTTCCATTCTGTCCTGATGTATAAAAAAAAATATTAATGCAAAACTAAATCAAAATAGTGGGGAAAGTACCATGCTGGGAAACAAGAGAGCATTTTGCTTCTTTGTTTAATGGAACTCATCGAGGAGCAGGGAACTGGAAGCAGTTAAAGATTTGTGACACATCAAGAAGTGCTTTGGCTGATAAACAGAATTTTCTATTTCACACACAGGTGTCCAAGTGTTGTTGTTTTTTGCTGTTGTTACACTGGTATGCAAAAGCAAGTACTGTAGCTAAATTTGTTGCATGATAAACTGCACAGGCAAATCACCTGTTTAGAACATTTGGGGCAGGTTATTCATAATGAATATGACTCTTTTGTAATTAATAGGACATGCTAAGGATAAGGGACAGATTAGAGCCCCCAAACTCCAATGTTTAACCAATTTTTGCTCTAAGTGATCTTAGCGTTTCCAAGCTTGTCAACACGCTAGCAGAAAAACAAATGAATTGGCAGGATTTACAATCTCCAGACTCTTAATCACTGCTGAATGTCATGGGTTGATACAACATGCCAACCTTGGCTGTGGCACCCTCCAGATGTGCTGGGCTATAACTCCCAGATCCCCCAGTGTGTTAGAATTATAGCCCAACACATCTGGTGCATGCCAGGCCATTGCATGCTATTGGCTGAAAGTTCACCCTAAATCATAATGGCACCAACAGCAGCAGCAGAATGTGGAGCCGTATAGCATCCTAAACAGCATGGAATTTCCCTTGCATGCCATACTGATCTGGTAAGTAAGTTAACTAAGGTTCTTGAAGGGGTGGGGTGGGGGGATCAGATACATTTTGCCACTTACCAGTTGACTTCACAAGTGATTTTCTTTCCAATATAATAGATTGTTCCTGCTTTTGTGAAAAATGGCCTGCCTTGTAGCTTGATTTAAAAAAAAAAAAAAACCACCACCACCTTGCTCAAGAAAGTCAAGCACCTGCAGAAACAGGAAAGACGAGCTGATTTATGAAGGAGTAGGGGACACAGCCGTATTAATCGGAGACATCAGAATGCAGAACCATGATCCCCTGATGGCCTAATGAAGTCAGTTTTCCTTTCGATGCTTTCAGACCTCTCTATCAGTTGTCCGGAGACAATTTATATGTGCGTTTATGGAGCATCTTCAACTTTCAATAGCCACCTATTTGTTATTATTTCAGACTTTTCTATTTCTGAATAGTAATTTTCTCACCTTACATTCATATGGCACCAACAGCTTTTTGGTCCAATGCCACTGAAGTGGCAACTTTAATTGCTGAAGAAATAAAGAAAGCTAGCCATGCCACCCTGAGCATGCTCAACCTGGACAGCAGAAGAGAGGTGTCTGTGACAGAATAAGAACTGAGCATAGTAATATGGGTGTCAACAATGTCTCCAGAGGGTTGTATAGAGAGAGATGAGGGGAGCCGTGTATAAGGTTTCCCCATCACAGTCAATAAAGTGGGCAAAAGTTTCCATTTTGTAGATCTTATATCACTGAAGGTAGAAAAAGAGCTAATCATATACAGTACTGCCTTGTTTGAAAGGGCCAAATAGATCTGGTAAGTGAGCAAATGAGAGATAAGGGGAGGAGATAGATCTTGTAGCTGTTTAGAAATGTGAGAAGAAATTCTAAAAGAGAAACGAAGAACACTTGATAGGTCTGCACAACCTATTAAAACAAAAAAGAGTTCTAAATTTTTTTCCTCTTCAAGCTCATAAGAAGAATCATGAACTATACATACGTAGATGATAGTTTGGCATACACAGGAAATAACCAGCTACTTGAAAAAGTAGATCACAGCAAAAACAGATGGGATAACTGGGTAGCCTATTCGAATAGTCGGAAAAAGTATACTATGTGCAGCTTGCCCCCAAGGCCATACAGGCTGTCTCTCCTCACAGGAGGCACAGCGGGGAATTCCACTCACAAACCTCTGCCTCTGCAGGCAGATAAGGTTTGGCTTTCCAAATACAGTTGTTTTAAAAAAGCAGTTACCTGCAAATGTGTGACAATATTCCTCCTGTTTTAAGGAAAGACCTTTGAAATCCCCTCCACAAATGAATGAAGCTGTACGCTTATTTATTGTACTATAAACAGTTCATCTGGAGAGGTCATTGTGAGCCACAAGTAGAGCCCGGCAATCCAAGGCAGGATTGGAAAGGACCCTGTGGCATCTTTACACAGAAAGGAAGTTAACTTGTACTACTTGTCCCCTTGCCTTTTGTAGCCAAATTCACACTTACCAGTATTGACTTAAGAAATTTAAAGAGAAGAATTAAGAAATGCAATATTTGTTTGGGATGCAAGGGGTCAGGCGGGAGAGAAGAAGCAGGGACAAAGATGGGGTGTTTTTGCTTGAAAGATACAGTGGTGCCTCACTAGACGATGATAATCCGTTCCACTGAAATCGCTGTTAAGCGAAATCATTGTCTAGCGAAAAGCATTTCCCCATTGGAATGCATTGAAACCTGTTTAATGCGTTCCAATGTAATTAATGGGGAAGAATCGTCGTTGTCTAGTGAAGATCGGCCATAGGAAAGCCGCTTTGCAAACCACCAATCAGCTGTTTAAATCACTGTCTTGCAAAGCTTAGGTCCTGAAAACACCTGTTTTGTGAGAGCGGAGGGGGCTGTCAAAATCGTCGTCTAGCGAAAATCGGTTTGCAAAGCAGGAACCAAACATTGTTCAGCGAAATTCCCCCATAGGAATCACTGTTTTGCGAATCGCTATAGCGATCGCAAAAAGCCAATGTCTAGCGACAAAACTGTCATGCGGGGTAACTGTCTAGCGAGGCACCACTGTACTCTTCTCCTCTCTTATTAGGCAGAGCTTAGACACATTACTTTTGGAAATGCAATTCCCAAAATCCTCTAGCCACTCCCTCCATGGCCTTGCTGGCTGGGGGATTTGGGGTGTTGTCCTCCCTAAAAGTCTCTCCAAGCTTTGTAGAAAAGTTCATGCCCTTCCAGCAGGGCAAAGCCCAGGGGAACCACTGAAGCATCTTTCACTTTCCTTGCAGAAATAGCAGTGCTGGGTCAAGCACCTCACTTACTAAGATGCCCTGCAGGGCTTTGGTTGCCTTTAACAGGGAAGTTGCATTTCTTCCAAGAGAGCGAGCAAACCTTCCATAAACTCTCCTGCAGGCAGACACAAAGACCTCCAGCTGGCACTGGCAAGCCCCAGGCCAAGTGCTCAGCAAACAGCAAAAGATCCACCATGCATTCCAGTGTCCATTCTCTCCCCCCACCCTTTCAGGAGGGATTGCAGTAATAGGGCCAACAAACCTCTCTCCTTTAAAAAAAAAATTAAAGTAAATCCACCCAAATGGTTGAGCGACTTAATTTGCCATATGCATGGGATGTGGTCTCTCTTTATACAAACTATATGGCCTAATCTAAGTTTCAAAATCTAGCAACAAGATGTCAAATACTGCAACAAGATGGCACTCAAAGGAAAGAGAAAACATAATATATTTTTCTCAAATTATGACATTCCTGCCCATGTGGGAAAGCAGCTTTTTCATAGAGGTTCTCTGTAGGGATTGGAAAACTTGCTTTTGGTGGTGTGGAGGGATCATCTCCTCCCACCACACACCCCAGCCCATCTCTGCCTAAAATAAAGTGCCTTTCTACTTCTAGTGTATTTCACACAACATTGCCCCTGTTGTATTCCCACAAGCTGCTCAGAGGGTTACTTTTCAGACAATATGCCAGCTTCCTTCTGTGTTAGACTTTTAAGTTCTCCTTTTCCCTAACTGCCAATTGATTGTTTAGAAATGTCCACAGAGCATCTAACTAGTGTATAACCAATGTTCTTGAAGGGGCTAACACAAGAGATGTGACGTAGGAAACATATGCTCTAGCTAAAGATGTAATGGCATGGAGTTTCACACTTCAAAAGCTCTGTGGATTTTAATAAACTGAGGGAGGCTTCTTTGTTTAATGTGTTTGTTGGGAAAGTGCTTAGTCAAGCTTAAAAGAGATAAATTAGCCCATTGGTTTGCAACCTTGAGTAACCTTCATGTTCTTGGACTGCAGCTCCCAGAAACCTCCATCAACACGGCTGGTGGTCACGGCTTCTGGGAAATGCAGTCCAAGAACACTTGGGTTGCCCAAAGTTGGGAACCACTGAATTAGCATATGAAAGCAAATCAGCATCCTTTGTTTGGTGATTCACAAGTATTTTGGTGGCCATCCTGCTTCTAGGTGCTACCAGACTTTTCACATATTCATGTAAAATGGTTGGTTAGCCATTGTGTATTTCTGGATCAAATATACCTTTTCAGATGAACTGTTAGCTGAAGACAGTCCTAATTTATTTATTAGATTTTTTTAAAAAAAACTGGCTAGTCATAACTGGGCTCTCAGCTCTCATGTTTATGATTAAGAGCCAAAGGAAATATCTAAATAATCGAGATAGAATAGGATACACAGTCTTGCTTTTGTTCTTCTGAA
The DNA here is from genome assembly GCF_051106095.1 of Pogona vitticeps. Lineage (NCBI taxonomy): Eukaryota > Metazoa > Chordata > Lepidosauria > Squamata > Agamidae > Pogona > Pogona vitticeps. Next base: position 137,803,753 of record NC_135784.1, on the reverse strand, counting down.
GCAAGGTAAGTCAATAAGCAGGTTTAGCTGCAGCAAGAAATCAGATATTAATTGAATTGTACCTTTGCCTCCCTGACCAAATAAGCATTAATTCAATTATATATCTATGGCAGAATATTTATGAACCTTACTATGGTTTGTTCTGTAGTTGAGATGGAATGGCTAAATATATATATCCCAGATTTCTTTACTTCAGATTTCTTTAATAGTCCAGATTTCTTTACTTCATAGTCATCAAAATAATCCTAACCTTAACCCTGCACTCAGCAAATACAGAATACATCTACTATAATCCATTCAACTAGTATGAACAATGTGACTACCCCAAACAATGCTGGCTGGAGTCCATCTTAGGCATCCTTCAGTCTCAAGAGACTATGCTAACGTGCTCTGTATCGAGGACTTGGAACAGCATCTAGTGTGGCTGAAAAGGTCAATTTGAGAGTGACAATCCCTTCTACACTGATGACAAATACAATCTGTCCCCTGTCCAGCTCCCTGATTTTGCTGCTTCTGGGACTGCCTCTTTGCCTCGGCCTGCTGGATAAGGATCTCTTCAAATTGGGAGAGGCCGTGATGAACCGTCTGCCTCCAGGCTGAACGGTCAGATGTCAAGGTTTCCCATCTGTTGAGGTCCATTCCTAAGGCCTTCAGATCCTGCCTGCAGATGTCTTTTTATTGCATCTGTGGTCTCCCTTTGGGGCGATTAGTTAATGCCATTTTGCCTTACCTTACTCTAATTGCAAAAAGGGCTCAAGGCATCCAGTCACACTTTGGAAACAGAGGCCAGCCCCATCACGAACCATCAAAGAGCAAAAATTTTGCATGTTGCATAGCCCCTTTCCACAAAAGCAGAGGTTCTGCAGCATCTCTGGACAATGCAAGCCTGATCTTGATTGAGGCCTCCAACTAATGTGGCCTGCAGTAGAGATAGGGATTACAATAAGTAATAGGAACTGCAAATGGTGCATTGTCACACTCTGAGATTGTTCTGGAGTCCTTATATTCCTTGACAGCAAGCCAGATGCCACCATCACAGTTCTCTCTGTGGAGGGGAAGTGGTAGCCTGTAATTATGTCATCTATATGAGTGACACACGCTCTCCCTCTATGAAGTACAAATTGCTTTCCAATGAATGGCTTGACAAAGATTCTTCCTTTGAAAAACCATGGCGGTGCATTTCAAGGCATCATCACAGAACAGTTGAATCAAGCTGGCAGAAGCAATGCATTCCTGGATAGGGAATTATATCAGAAAAATTACATGTAATAAGGAAAGGAGCACTTATAACACAGACTTGCCTTGGTGCAAATGGCAAGCAGTGAGGTGAAGGTCAGAGCCTGGGAGTGACTAGTTATTGATAGTTACCTGTAATTGTTTTCCTTCTTTAGCTACATTATATTATGATTATGACTTCATGAGTTTTAACTTCACTCCTTTTGTGGTATAATTCTATCTTGTTAGTTAGTTTTATTTTTAACAAGAGAAGTGGTCTCAGTAGATCGTGGAGGAGAAATGCCATATGATTCAACTGCTGATGCGGGCTGCTATTTCATGCCTGCCACTGATGCAAAAATGACAATGACAGAGATGGGAGAAAAGTTTTCTGCCACAGAGTGTTGCTTTGTACCCTTTTTTTAAAACAGTAACACACTTAGTTTTAGACATATGAAAACATTTTAGTTACTTTCAGTAAGTAGGGAAAAATCATTACCTGTACTTTTAAACAGCATTTAATGTTATGGCAAATAAGTGCGTACTTGGCTTTGAAGCTATAAGGCAACTAATTACTTTTTTAAAACCAACTTTCCATATACAACCCAAGATGCTATGCCGCTTCAGCCAAAGGTCTCTCCTGTTTTCACACAATCTCTTGGGAATGGAAGAAAAACAGTGTATCCACGGGAAGCTAGGTTGGCCCCATTTTTGCTGTTCTTCCAGAAGCAGGCAAAGAACCTTCTCTTCAGACAGGCTTTCCTTAATAACTGCTGGTCTGAGAGGGACATTTAAAGTGGGTTGTGGTGCTCTGTTGTTTTAAATGTGTCTTAGTATTTATTTTATTGCTGTTTTCAATGTAATACTTGTTTAAGGCAAAGGTTCCCCTTGACATTTAGTCCAGTCGTGTCCGACTCTAGGGCATGGTGCTCATCCCTGTCTCCAAGCTGTAGAGCCAGTGTTTGTCCGAAGACAGTTTCCGTGGTCACGTGGCCAGCGTGACTAGACATAGAACACCGTTACCTTCCCACCATGGTGGTACCTATTTATCTACTCACATTTTTACATGCTTTCGAACTGCTAAGTTGGCAGGAATTCTTGTTTAATTCTTTTTAAATATTGTTTACTTATTTAATTATTTTTAAATATTTGTATACTGTACTTACCGCGGGTGGGCGGGCATACGTGCATGTGCGTTCCTTCGTCCCTTGAAAACATGGAAAATATGTTATTTGGCCCTCATGGTGAAAAGTTTGGAGATCCCTGTCCTAGAGCATTTTGAAGTGGAACCTTGCTTGTCCTAGTCTCCTCTATATCAAGTTTCCCGAGCCCAATCACTGAAGGGAGGCCCACCTCAGACTGTGATACTGGAGGCACATTCCATAAAATTTCTTTAAGCGGTGATGACAATAATAAGTGCTTTGGCATCTGGGGAAAGCTGAGAGCCTGGCGTAGGTTCAACTAGTCTGACTCATTTGTGGATTCCCCCCCCCTTTAACCTTGTTTGCTTACACACAAACACAAAGGACACTCATTTTCATCTCTTTTTTACCCCCTATTATAGAGCACTGAGATACAGTTCAGTTAAAACTACATATATTTAAATATATTAATACAGGCGAATGAGCAGCAGCTGTTTCTCTCCACACCCCCTGCCAGAGGTGGCAAACCTACTCTGAAGCTTTCACCCTTACAAATTTAAAGAGAGCCAGTCACACGTTGTAGAAATCCCCCTTTTTTCCCCAGATTTCCTGCAAAGGGCAAAAATCCTATTTAATTGTTACAGATCTAAAGAGTATGATTTTTCCTGTTGGTATACTGTATTTGCTCAAATACTTCTTCTCTTTTCAAAAGTGGTGGATATGGATTCTCATCCTCCAAAAGCAAAGCATTCAGTACCTCACCATTTTATTTACATTTGACTGCATGGCATCCATTAAGAAACCTAAATAAATCTAATTCAGGTAAATATACCAGAAAAAAGTAAAGGTGGTAACGATTTGATTTAATTCAGAAATGTGTGTTCCCAATTTTAACTCTCTCTCTCTCTCTCTCTCTCTCTCTGTGTGTGTGTGTGTGTGTGTGTGTGTGTGTGTGTGTGTGTGTGTGTGTGTGTGTCTGGAAATAATTTGCAATTCTCCTTCAGCCTCACATTTGGCAGATAACTTCTCCACCCTAACCCCCCTTTCTCTCCCCAGCCCTCAATTCAAAATGCCAGCCTATGATTTTTAAATGAGAAAAAGCTGTGACTGTTCTGGAGTGCTTGGATAAACTCCTACACAAACTTCCAGATGTGACACAACAGCCCGGAAGGGGGAATTCTTGAAAAATTTACACATAAGCACAAAAGGCAAACAAAGCATGCACTCGCTCCTTTTCCTGTCAGACAAACCAGGCAGTCATAGAACAGAGCTATCTATAGAAGGAATGTGATCCAGGCAGGTGGATCAGGGATACCTAGATTTAGAGTAAACCTTACTTGAATTTATGGGGGCACAACAATTAGTGGTTTACTGACTGATGAATAGGTAAGAGATTGTATTTTATCTCCTCATTACCATTGATTCTTATTGTTATGAAAAACATACATCCACTTGGTAGCTGTTCAGCTGTACATTTGAAAATGTTAAAAAATTACTTTGTATTTATCATTGATTGACTGATTGATTTGATTGTCCCCCAGCTTATTTAACTTACATGCAGAATGCATCATGCGGAAGGCTGGACTGGAGGAATCCCAAGCCGGAATTAAGACTGCCGGAAGAAATATCAACAACCTCCGATATGCAGATGATACCACTCTGATGGCAGAAAGTGAGGAGGAATTAAAGAACCTCTTAATGAGGGTGAAAGAGGAGAGCGCAAAAATGGTCTGAAGCGTAACATCAAAGAACTAAGATCATGGCCACTGGTCCCATCACCTCCTGGCAAATCGAAGGGGAAGCTATGGAGGTAGTGACAAATTTTACCTTCTTGGGCTCCGTGATCACTCCAAATGGGGACAGCAGCCATGAAATTAAAAGACGCCTGCTTCTTGGGAGGAAAGCAATGACAAACCTTGACAGCATTTTAAAAAGTAGAGACATCACCTTGCCAACAAAAGTCCAAATAGTCAAAGCTATGGTTTTTCCTGTCGTGATGTATGGAAGTGATAGCTGGACCATAATGAAAGCAGACTGCCGAAGAATTGATGCCTTTGAATTGTGGTGCTGGAGGAGGCTCTTGAGAGTCCCCTGGACTGCGAGGAGAACAAACCTATCAATTCTAAAGGAAATCAACCCTGAGTGCTCACTGAAAGGACAGATCCTGAAGCTGAGGCTCCAGTACAGTGGGGTCTTGACTTGAGAACTTAATCCGTATTGGAAGGCGGTTTTCAAGTCAAAAAGTCTGTAAGTCAAGTCTCCATTGATCTACAGTGCATTGAAAATTGATTAATCCTGTAACAGGCCGTTTTTGTTCCATTTTGGTTTTTTTCTGGTCTGTAAGTCAATTCTCAGGCTGCAAGTCAAACCTAAATTTTGCGGCCAGAGAAGTCTGTAACTCAAAAAGTCTGTAAGTCAAGCCGTCTGTAAGTCAAGGGTCCACTGTACTTTGGCCATCTCATGAGAAGAGAAGACTCCTTGGAAAAGACCTTGATGTTAGGAAAGTGTGACGGCAAGAGGAGAAGGGGACGACAGAGGATGAGATGGCTGGACAGTGTCTGCGAAGCAACCAACATGAATTTGACCCAACTCTGGGAGGCAGTAGAAGATAGGAGGGCCTGGCATGGTCTGGTCCATGGGGTTACGAAGAGTGGGACATGACTAGACGATGACGATTGGTTGATTTAAAATATTTTAACCCACCGTTCTCCTAAAAAAGGACCAGTTTACATCATTATTTGAATATTTTAAAAGATTTCAATATTGAAAATATTAGATAAAAGCATGACTAAAACAGATTTAAAAGCAAAAAAAAAAAATACAAACCACCCTTTAAAGAAAAAACTCTCTAGGACATTTATAATGCCTATCATCAGGGTTTTACCTTATGGTTATTGTTTAGCTTTGTTTTAGTTGGAAGAGATACCTAATTATATTGTAGTTGTCATTACTGTATCTCACTGGGACCGGTGGGTACACACTTTAACTTAATAAGGGGATTTAAGCATGTCAGTGAAGCAGAGAGCAATGCTGTCAGGAGGTCAGACTCCATTACAAGGCTGGACTCCTGGCAAGGTCACACAAAGCAGACTGGTGAAAGTGGAGACACCAGACTAAGATGCATCCCCGCTCTTCAAGGGCAATGGCCATATCAGCAGAACAGAATAAAAAATTCCCAAAGGTGTTGGGGGCAAAGAAACTCCTGAAAGGCTTCATTCCTGGGCTACGGCACTAGTAGAAGGTGACATGGGGAGGGGATCTTTCATAGACAACAGCAGTGAAATTCAAGCTAACTTCTGTTCGTATTGTGCAGAAGAAAGCAATGGCAAACCACTTCTGAATAATTTGTGTTTTTAAATCCCTATGAGAAAACCACAGCATTTGCCTATAGACAATATCACAATATTGAGAACGAGTGTCATTTAGTGGGCCAAGTGCCACACAAGGAATCATTGGACTGGGTTCAAAAGTCCACTTGGTCATGGAAACTCACAGGAGGGCAGCAATGGGTAAAATACGCCTTGAATATCTCACATACAGGACTTCAAAAATCCTATTAGGATTCTTATTCCACAAATTGGAATCAGTACCTAATAACACCAACTTTCACACATTACAGTACTCAGTAACGTATCCATATACACTCAACAAGGAACTGTGCAGACATTGCTGGACCAGAAGAGCCCAGATGAGAACTCTTGTCTTTAAAATCAGGGACTGAAACAGCAGTGGAGCAATTCCTCCCGGAGAACCACTAAAATGCTCCCCCCCACACACACAACAAATGGGACACTGAGAGTATTGGTGGCACTGAAAATGTTCTTTGTTGTATGTACATGGAATATATTTGAGTTGAATCTTGATGTGCCTGGACCAGTGTTCTGCCAGAGCTTGAGGAAGAGGGTAGGATGATTTTTTTCCCTAATGCCTCTCCCCTCTGCACTTTTTGGATGGGTAGGGGCCCTATGGACCACTGTAGGAAGTGTGGGTGGAGTCCACAGGAAAAAGTTTTTTTAAAAATGACACTATGCTCCCAGCAAGTGGAAAGTTCACTTTGACTATTACCAGAATCTCCCAACCAGCATGATGGGCCATGAGGTGGTTGGGTGTAATTTTTAGAGTTGCAGGCCCTTCCTTCACTGGATCTTGACTTGTTCCAGAAACTCGAGCCCACCATACCATGTGGTGGGCCCCATTGAGTGAGATGGCTGGTCCAAGCAAGAGATTCTGGGTTTGCCATGAAAGAGCAGCATTCTTACAGCCCATTTAAGTCAACAATTCCTTGTGGCAGTTTCTGCCCCATGAGCCAGAACAACTTGGTTGATTTTGAACCCTATGTACCTTGCACCTTGACTTGGGCAAGTGGTATTGGCTGCTCTGCCCCAGGCAGCAAAATGTCATGGGGCAAACAGACAGAGCCCTTACCTTTGCAGAGAAGCAAGCCAAGATCCAGTTTCAGATTTCTTGCAGATGTGCATTTAATCCAGTCTTTTAACCGGCAGGCTCTGGATTGGAAAGAAAGTATTATCTTCATGGTTCAGCATCTAGAATTGGGCCAAAAGGAGACGGGTAGGTGCTCAAATTCAGATAGAGCAAGAGAGAAATACCTTCTTCACATTTATATATAATGTGAAGAAAGTATTTCTCTCTTGCTCTATCTGAATATATATCAAAGGCCAGGTCTAAAATGAACCACATTTTTGCTGAGCCTTGACAGAAAGAGCAGTATATCACATTCTAACTGGGTAGAGAAAGGTCTTTCAGAATGGTGTGGAGAATCATAACTTAGGAATTTTGGCACCTGAGGCCAGCAACATGAAACACAACTTCAACAATAAACTCTTTGCACAAAAGAGATCATCGTAGAGCCCCTGAGAGTTAATCCATAACAAACACACACACTGTACATCTCAATCCAGTTTTTGCTTTTGAAAACTCCAGAATCTGTTCTTATAACCAGGAGTGCAAACTGACCAGCCACAAGCTGGCTGAAATCAATATAACTAACCCATGAATCTGAGATCCTGACGGCAAATGGCTGGGCAAATATGCTAATTAGCGGAGCTCAACAATCTAATCATTTCCAGAAGAAACATGCCAATTTTAACAATGGCAGCAGTAGCAACATGGATGCCACAGAGGCTCTAAAACAGAAAGCAGTCTGGAAAAAGAAGCAACTCCACGAGAGTTTGTTGTAGCAATCTATACACTTATGAATTTGTGCAAAACTAAGGCCACAAGAATTGACACAGAAACCACACAGAGTTGAAGAATAAAATGAAATAAATACACTGTTTCAAACAAAAACAAAAAACAACTGGAGTCTCATGGAGGCATCGATCTGTATCGTTTTAGTCTGGGCCAAAATGAAAGTTCCCAGCTCTTAGAAAAATATATCCCAGCATGTTTCTCCCTTAATGCTGTGTGTCTGTGAGGAGCATGCTCAGTAGCTATCACTGAACTTGGGAGGGTTTTTTTCCTCCACTATTCAGAATCCTTGAGGACACGACTTCTTTCTGATTGCTTCCTCTGCTAGCCACCTTTGTCAGCCAGGTGATGTCTCTGATTTTTAAGGTGCCGTCTAGGTTTGTCATCGCTTTCCTCCCAAGAAGCAGGTGTCTTTTAATTTCGTGGCTGCTGTCACCATCTGCAGTTATCATGGAGCACAAGAAAGTAAAATCTGTCACTGCCTCCATATCTTCTCCTTCGATTTGCCAGGAGGTGATGGGGCCCATGGCCATGATCTTAGTTTTTTTGATGTTGAACTTCAGACCATTTTTTGTGCTCTCCTCTTTCACCCTCATTAAGAAGTTTCTAAATTCCTCCCCTCTTTCTGCCATCAGAGTGGTATCATCTGCATATCGGAGGTTGTTGATATTTCTTCCGGCAATCTTAATTCCGGCTTGGGTTTCTTCCAGTCCAGCCTTCCGCATGATGTATTCTGCATATAAGTTAAATAAGCTGGGGGACAATATACAGCCTTGCCGTACTCCTTTCCCAATTTTGAACCACTCAGTTGTTCCATATCCAGTTCTAACTATTGCTTCCTGTCCCACATATAGATTTCTCAGGAGATGGATAAGGTGGTCAGGAACATCCATTTCTTTAAGAACTTGCCATAGTTTGCTGTGGTCCACACAGTCAAAGTTTTTTTGCATAGTCAATGAAGCAGATGTTTTTCTGGAACTCTCTGGCTTTCTCCATAATCCAGAACAGGTTAGCAATTTGGTCTCTAGTTCCTCTGCCCCTTCAAAATCCAGTTTGGACTTTTGGAAGTTCTCGGTCCACATACTGCTGAAGCCTGCCTTGGAGGATTTTGAGCATAACCTTGCTAGCGTGTGAAATGAGTGCAATAGTACAGTAGATGGAGAATTATTTGGCACTACCCTTCTTTGGGATTGGGATGTAGACTGATCTTTTCCAATCCTCTGGCCACTGCTGGGTTTTCCAAACTTGCTGGCATATTGAGTGTAGCACCTTAACAGCGTCATCTTTTAAGATTTTAAATAGTTCAACTGGAATGCCATTACCTCCACTGGCCTTGTCGTTAGCCAGGCTTTCTAAGGCACACTTGACTTCACTCTCCAGGATGTCTGGCTCAAGGTCAGCAACCACACTATTTGGGTTGTCTGGGACATCCAGATTTTTCTGGTATAATTCCTCTGTGTATTCTTGCCATCTCTTCTCAATGTCTTCTGCTTCTGTGAGGTCCCTACCATTTCTGTCCTTTATCATGTCCATCTTTGCACAAAAATGTTCCTTTAATATCTCCAAGTTTCTTGAACAGATCTCTGGTTTTTCCCTTTCTATTCTTTCCCTCTATTTCTTTGCACTGCTCATTTAAGAAGGCCCTCTTGTCTCTCCTTGCTATGCTTTGGAAGTCTGCATTCCATTTTCTGTAACTTTCCCTATCTCCCTTGCATTTGGTTTCCCTTCTCTTCTCTGCTATTTGTAAGGCCTCGTTGGACAGCCATTTTGCTTTCTTCCATTTCCTTTTCTTTGGGATGGTTTTTGTTGCTGCCTCCTGTACAAAGCTACGAGCCTCCATCCATAGTTCTTCAGGCACTCTGCCCACCAAATCAAGTTCCTTAAATCTGTTCTTCACTTGCACTGTGTATTCATAAGAGATTTGGTTTAGATTATAACTGATTAGCCCAGTGGTTTTTCCTACTTTCTTCAGTTTAAGCTTGAGTTTTGCTATGAGAAGCTGATGATCAGAGCCACAATCACCTCCAGGTCTTGTTGTTGCTGACTATATAGAGCTTCTCCATGTTTGGCTACAGAGAACATAACCAAATCTGGCGATATCCATGTGTAGAGTTGTCTCTTGTGTTTTTGGAAAAGAGTGTTTGTGATGACCAGCCTGTTCTCTTGACAAAACTCTATTAGCCTTTGCCCTACTTCGTTTTGAATTCCAAGGCCAAACTTACCTGTTCTTCCTTTTATCTCTTGACTCCCTACTTTAGCATTCCAATCCCCTATAAAGAAAAGAACATCTTCCTTTGGTGTCAGTTCTAGAAGGTGTTGTAAGTCTTCATAGAACTGGTCAATTTCAGCCTCTTCAGCATCGGTGGTTGGTGCATAAACTTGGATTACTGGGATGTTGAAAGGTCTGCCTTGGATTCGTATTGAAATCAGTCTCTCATTTTTGAGACTGTATCCCAGCACAGCTTTACCCACTCTTTTGTTGACTATGAGGGCTACTCCATTCCTTCTACAGGATTCTTGCCCATAATAGTAAATATAATAATTGTCTGAATTGAATTCACCTATTCCTGTCCATTTTAGTTCACTGACGCCCAGGATATCAATGTTTATTCTTGCCATCTCCTGTGTGACCACATCCAGCTTACAAGGTTCATAGATCTTACATTCCAGGTTCCTATGCAGTATTTTTCTTTGCAGCATCAGACTTTCATTTCACTTCACCCGAACTAGGGCCTTCCAACACTCTTGAATCAACTCCTGGTGGAGCTCCACCTGGCTACCTCCCTCCCAATATTTAAGAGGGGCTTGAAAACACTTATTTTCAGAGATTATCTTCTGAATTACCCAGACTGATTTTTCAATATGCCTCATGTTCTTCTATGCTATAATTTATGCCTGTTGCAATTTATAGTTATTATTTTGATTGTTTGTGTGTTTTTACCTGCTGTAAACAGCCCATAATTGTGCATGACACTAATGGGGTGGTAAACAAACAAATGTGTGGAAATGTAGCTCCACACTACATATATATATACAAGCACAAAATCATGAACCATAAGTAACCATCACTGATGATCAGCTAATCTACGTTGAAGCTTGACAAACTGCAAAAGAGATGCTGAATGCTTTAGAAGGTACTACTGTATAGATTTGCCAGTTTCAAATCACAGAAAGTCTAGATTAGTGAACTTGTCAAATTAAGGTGCAATTCAAAGAAAGACTGTGAGAAACATGACTGCTGTGATTACTATATTGATCATTTGAAGATGACCAGGCTCGACCTCAAATGATCAATGGGATGTCTTATGGAAACATATGGTGGAGGGCTGGTGTTTTTAAGTTTATGTTTTACATACATAAGCCACCCAGAGTAGTGGCATGCCACTAGGTTGACAGGATAAACAATAACAAACAAATAAACAACACTAGAATATGGGTTTGATACTTATTCTCTTGGATGGGTGAACAACATTTCAACAACATTTTTAAAGTGGCTTAAGGGAGAAATCTACTGAACAAGACATTTACCTCTGAGAGCTCCAGTAAGAAGTGGTTCAAATCTTATAATGAAGGGAAGGAGGTGCCACTTCCTAAGCCCAACCACTCCAGCACTACCAAGTTGGGAGACCTCCAAGGTGCTCCTAGCAACAGAACAACTAAATCACAATCAGTAGAAATAAGAAAGAGTAGTAGCAGTAAAGTAGAATTGGAAAAAGGTGGTAAGATAAGGCGACACACTGGGAACCTGCAGAAATGTTCTCAACAGTGCGGTTGGGTGAAGTGTCATGAACAGCCAGAAAGGGGAACCAGATATGATCGATCACAGTAGCCTGGTCAAGATCTCCTGTTCATTCAGGTTGAAGGAGATGGAAGGAACTGTTATCTCCTGTAACTTTCTGAAAAGAATGATCCTTTGAGGCAGCTCCAAGGATTGGCAGCTTGACCTTTCGGAAACCATTTCCTACCAAGGCTTCAGCACATCTATTCCAGGGGTTTTGTTTTTGTTTGTTTTTTTTTTTTTTTATCAGTGAGTCTAGCAAAGAAAGGTGAAAATGCATGGAAAGGTCTAAGGGTCAAATAAACATAGTTACAGTTACAGACTCCAACAAAGAAGAAAATAAGAATGCATTAGTGGGTACTTCCAAAATGGAGAAGGGGTGGGAACAAGATGCGGCAACTGAAGAACTGTGATCTTTTTTTCTCCTCTTCCTCCTCTTCACTAAATGTCCACTGGTCGTGTTGAGAAAATATGTTTCCTCTGGCTTCTGGCTTGCTGTTCTTTTAATTACCTGCATACTCTTCATACTTTTTGGTTCCCTGTGGCAAGCCCTTGTTGATCCACCCTCGTTACAGCCCTGGTAGTGTGGTCTATGGATGGGGATACTCTGGATTTTTGCCATAATTGACATTACAGTCAATTGTAGTAATTGACACTACAGTGCTCATAGCCAACGGCCATGTTAGCTGGAGACTTTGGAAGCTGCAATGTAGCACACCAGGAGAGATCCCAGGTTGATAAGAAAAAAAACTGCTGTAACCAAATGGTTTGGGTTTGGAGCAAACACATCATCATATGCTTATATATCTCGGCATGGGTTCCGGTATACTTACCATGTCTTGAACCCGAGGACAAGTTTTTTAGTGGGGGGTTCTCCCTGTGTTTAGCTCCTACACTCCCATTCAAAACAGCACAGGCTGAACATTGCAGCATTTGGGGTACTGTGGTTTGCCAATTATATTAACAATTTGAATGGATGAAATACTCCAGGAATATAGAAGAGACTATACGTGTGAGCACTTGAGATGAGATTACAGTCTGTGAAATCTACTGAAAAGTTTGCCCTAAGTCAAATAATCAGGTGCTGCTATGGGAATCCATAGTGATAAATTTCCCTGTGGATTTGAGAAGAACAAATAATCACAGCTCTAGTGCTAGCAGTACTGATGCTTACTCAGAAAACAAGGACATAAGCAAGCCAATGGCTGTTATCATCTACCATAGTGCATTCTAGCATGTACATCTATGACTGTATGGCAGTTAGTCTCTTATGCATTGAGCTACAGAAGCAGCATCTATGATAAAAGGGAAGGCCAGGCATTGGGTCAGCTATTTTATTTATTCATTCATTGCATTTATCCTCCATATTATTTTACCCAGGCTTCGTGCTCTGGAGAGGACACTCCAGCTTCCGATGCAACATCAAAGTCCTCCATACAGAGCACGTTACCATAGTCTCTCGAGACTGAAGGATGCCTATGTATGTATGTATACCCCTCCCATCTACCCAACTGACTACTCTGGGCAGCTTCCAACACATATAATAACAATAGTAAAATATAGCAATATTTAAACATCAGTAAAAGAGTTATTCAAGATGGAAAGAAATAGGGAAAAGTCAAATAATAGCTGAGGGGAAGGCCTGCCTAAACATCCTAGTTTTCAATTGGTTTTTAAAGATGCCCAGCGAAGGGGCTGCACGGATCTCTGGAGGAAGATTATTCCAGAAGCAAGGAGCTACCGCCGAGAAGGCCCGGTTTCTTGTTTTTTCCCTCCAGACCACCCTCGGCGTCAGTCCCCTCAGCCTCACCTCCTGACTCAATCGGGTAAAACAGGTAGATGGGAGTAGGCATTCCGCAAAGTATCAAGGCCCTAAACCTCGATACTTGGCAGAATGCCAAGGGGACGACAGAGGATGAGATGGTTGGACAAGTGTCATCGAAGCGACCAACATGAATTTAACCCAACTCCGGGAGGCAGTGGAAGACAGGAGGGCCTTGCGTGCTCTGGTCCATGGGGTTATGAAAAGTCAGACACGACTAAACAACTAAACAACAACAGAAACCATTTAGGGCTTTATACGTGAGCATTAAAACTTTGAAGTCAATGCAGAACCAAACAGGCAGCCAATGCAAAGCGGCCAGAATGGGAGAGATATGATGATATTTTCTCACTCCACTAAGGAGTCTGGCTGCCGCATTCTGCACCACTTGGAGTTTTCGCATCAACCTCAAAGGTAGCCCCACGTAGAGCACATTACAGTGGTCTAATCTCAAGATTACAAGCACATGTACCAGGGTGGTGAGCGCCTCAACATCAAGATAGGGACACAGCTGGGCTATCCGCCGAAGATGGAAAAAAGGCGGTGCGAAAGTCACTAGGAAGCTACTAGGAAGTCAATACTTGACACCCCAGCTGCCTGATCCCACCAAGGTCAGCTGTGATAGTTCAGCTGCAGAGAATGAGTCCAGAACCCCCATTCTGTCTTTCCAAGACAACTGAAACTTAAACGTTAAAAATAAAACTGGCTCTGTTCAACCATTCCAAATTTGGCTGTTGCTGAATTGGATATTAGAGCTTGGTCTCTTTCTAAATCTAGTCAAGGGTCTCAATCCTGCATGGTGTGAATGCTTTTCATTTACCATAATTGTGGCAAAGAGTTGGAAATAGTTTCACTTCACCACATAAAGATTTCTGCTACAGGTCCAGGGTAAGATGGATTTGCCTTAGGGTTTGATAAAGTGACTTTTCTCATGTGGTAGATACTGGGAGTATCATTGAGCAGATGGAGACGGAGATAAAAACATGGTGCTTAGAGCTTAGTGGGAAATGATGTTCATCATCATCCCAATGGATGCCATTTTGATCTTCAGCCGAGCACCCAAATACTCCCTCAAAGCAACACACCTCTGTTTACCAAGAACGTCGAAAGACGTTCTGCATTCCTGCACAGCCTGATAAGGGACCTTTAGACGATCAGCCGCTCACATGCACTGAATACAGCAAAGTATTCAGCACAGTGATCAGTACAGAAATTGGTCAGTAAGTGGTGTGGGGAGAATAAGAATGCTGTGTCCACAGATACTTGTGCAGCAAGGTATGTAAAATGGTCACATTGACTGCCAGATAATCAGGAGGTTTGGACAACTGTCAAAAAGAAACTGTCTTTATGTTGTGGGTAGTAGTTTTAATAAATCTTTTCAAATCTACTTGCAGTTTCAGCATTAGTGTTACACTAAACCAGTGTTCAGGTGTCTCATATGATTTTGAAAGTTCATCAGCAATTTATACACTGATAGGGAAAAACACGGCTCCTCCATCAGCACTATCTTTCAAGCACCAGGGGACTTCTGATTTTTGGCAAGTAAAAGCCCTCCAGATTTCCTGAAAAGGTGGATAAGGAGGCCCCCTGCCCACAGGAAGTCACTATCTCACTTCTGCTGGTTTCTGAGCATTTAGCACACACTGCCATCATGCTTCCAACCTTCTCTCTGCAACTGCAAGGGCTCTAAATGCATTAATTTGCAATAAGCTTTTAAAAAAGAAAGAAAGAAATCCCTTAGCCTTGCAACCGTGACTACATCATTCATCAAGCAGCAAGAGAAAGGGAACATATTGAACAATCCATTATTGAAATTATTGGAGACTACAGTTACCCGTAACAAGCACAAATGCCGCTCAAATAGTTTCCCTTTGATATAAAATGATTCCCACAATAGCTCTAGCATCTGCTTTTGTATTGTGGGCAGACACCGTGGGTGAAGATGGCCGGGGGGAAGGCAAGGTTGGCAAAAGAAATGCAACGTCAGCTTCAACAAGCAATATCCTAAAATCAGGCCTCAACCTCATCTTTGCGGCGTGACGGTCCTTTTATAATCAGTAAATTGGCTCAGCATGATTGAATTACAGCTCTGACCCCTGATGAACATGCTGTAGTGATACAACAAGGAGAGGATGTTCAACCTTGATTTTCCTGACCTGGACCTAACAGAACAAGTGATGCTGCCTCCTGCCGAGTCAGATCATGGGTCCTTCCACCATCTCATGTCAATGGACAGCAGCTCCTGAGGTCTCAGGCCCCAACGCTTCTTGGTAATATTTTTAAGTGAAAATACTTTATTTATTTATTTATTTATTTATTTATTTATTTATTTATTTATTTATTTATTTATTTATTTATTTATTTATTTATTTATTTATTTATTTATTTATTTATTTATTTGTTTGTTTGTTTGTTTGTTTGTTTGTTTGTTTGTTTGTTTGTTTGTTTGTTTGTTTATTTATTTATTTATTTATTTATTTATTTATTTATATACTGCCCATCTAGCAGCCAAGGTCACTCTGGGCAGTTTACAGCAAATAACAAAAAAAAACACTACAGAACAACAAAAAAAGCAAATAGCAACATTAATACATAGGTGTGCAAATCAAAAATTATGTAAGACAGGTGTGGGTAACTGTAACCCTCAAGATGTTTGGGGTTTTTTTTGCTCCCAATTTCCATGAGCCTTGGCCAATGATCATGCAAATATACTTCCAAAACATTTGGAGGGCCACAGTTAGCCATCCACTGAAGGAACTCAAATGGAATCTGAAGTCTAGGAGAACCTGAGACTCTCCAAGGTGTTGTTGTTTCACAAGGTTCCTCACAGAAATGGCAAGCCAACACAGTCAGACAGACACATAATTCCCCCATCCTAGCGAAGGGACCCTGGATAAGGCAGCTTCACTGACTCCCTTAATTCCAAGTTAGAGGAAATCATTTTCCATTTCGTATGACTTGAAAATGTATCATCACATCACTGGCATCTATAGCATAGGAAAGGAATTCCTCTGACTTGGAATCCCAAGGAGAATTACATAATTCCAATACAGGTTGAGCTACTCCTGTCTTTATGTCTTTTGAAAGGCTTTCAGGTCTCCTTAATTACACATTGAAAGACAAACCCCCAGCCATCCCTCCCAATAGTTTGTATTACTGTAGGAACAGCACATAATATGTTATTACTGGGGAAAAAACCCTAAGTTCACTCACCTATTTCGAGGACTTCAGCTAGGCTCAGAGGAAACAGGGAATGATGGAGGAAGGGTATGACAATGATGATGTCATTATCCACACAAACTAAAACATCCTACCATTTCAGTTCTGCAAGCCTATTTCCAGCACAACACAAGAATACAGTGGTGCCTTGCTAGACAGTTACCTCGCATGACAGTTTTTCGCTAGACATTGACTTTTTGCGATCGCTATAGCAATTTGCAAAACAGTGATTCGCTGGACAATGTTTGGTCCCTGCCTCGCAAACCAATTTTCGCTAGACAACTATTTTGACAGCTCCCTCTGTGCTCACAAAACGGGTATTTTCTGGACCTAAGCTTCGCAAGACAGATATTTAAACAGCTGATTGGCAGTTCACAAAGTGGCTTTCCTATGGCTGATCTTCGCTAGACAATGACGATTCTTCCCCATTGGAACGCATTAAACAGGTTTCAATGCATTCCAATGGAGAAATGCTTTTCGCTAGACAATGATTTCGCTAAACAGCGATTTCAGTGGAACGGATTATCATCATCTAGCGAGGCACCACTGTATCTAGCATGTTTATCAAGCATTTGTACTATACAGTAGTTCATTTGTACTATACTATTCCTCTTCAGTTCTTATGATGACCCATATCTCACTTTGCAGTTTCCTTATATTCATACGTAATAAAGAAATTAGAGTTTGTAGTGGGGTAAGGCCTCAAGGAAACCAAAATAATTTTGCTTCTTTTCAGTTAATGTGCTCTGCTTGTTGGATTACCTGGCTGGGGAGCCAGGGATCGGGAGTTTGATTTCTCCGTGTACTTTCTGGGAAAAGAGCCAGCCTAAATGGACTTGGGAAAGCTACACAGTCCCAGAACAGCACCAGAAGAAGGGGACTGTAAATCAGAATACTTTTAACTTGAAGACCCTGAGAAGAATCTCCTTAAGTTGGAATCAACTTGATGGCATGCAGTTGTGACAGAATCTCTCAGAGCAGGGTCATGGGGCTGTTGCAAACACATTTTGCTCACTGTGTCACAGTCCGTGGTCAAGGTACAGTAATTAGTTAAAAGTAACATAATTACAATTAACTAATTGCTTTAGGGTTATTGAGGGTACAATTAAATTACATTTCAAAAGTAATGTATTACGTAATGTCAAGCTATTTTTCTATAACAGCTAATGCTTTCTTACTTACTTTCAAAGTTACTTTTAAAAGGATCTTTAGAGACATTTTCACAGGAATTTTTAAAGTCTCATTCTTTCCACTTATCAGTGAGGGAAATATTGTTTTGTTTCATCTTTAAAGCATTCTCAAGGTACAGTATCAGCATTGGCCAATAGAGGGAACCAGAGAGCATTTCCCTGTATTTTTCTGGTGCACTGACATCATCAATGTAATGTTGCTATCCAATAGTACTTGTACCACCTCATGTTGGTGCTTCTGGAGTGGAAAGATCACCCGACAGGTGCTGTCGTTGTCCAGGGAAGGCCCAAATATGTTCACACTTTTCTGGGAGATTCTTTCCATGCAGCAATAATGCACAATGGAATTATTTTGCAAGCAGAACAACACGAATGACCATGTCTACCATACCACTGCAATATAAAGAGTATCCCAATCAGATCCTTTTAGACAATAATGTTTCAATAAAGTTGGGTGCCATATTCTGGTGTGCTTAGCTCTTAAAAATCTTTCTGTCATGTTTCTGTGTGATATTTAGTTCAGGTTACCAGCTCTTTTCTGTGACAATCTCAAACTGTAACAGTAGGGGCAACATGGCCTTCACCAAAATAAAGACATCTACATCTATTTGCTATATGTGGATGATTTCTTGGACAGATTTCTTACACATTTCTTCCTCAATTCTATGGGGAAAACATGGAATTTCAAAAAAATCAGATGCGGGGGAAAAGCAAAAGTTATAGCAAAACTTGTTTTTCTATTAAAAAATGGGAGTGTATTGCCAATTGATTTTTTTCCAAGGTGACAGTCCAGTGGTACAGAAAACTTGTGGCACTCCAGATGTCATTGCATCCCAGCATCTGTTGGCATGACCAGTAGTCAGGGATGATGGAACCTGTCATTCAAGAAAACCTGGAGAGTCAGTTTTTCCATTCCTGACCAGGTAGACTTTGCATATAAGAAACTTCATCCAGGACTTCTTAAGAGTCATGGATGATATCACACTCTTTCATGGGAAAAGCCCATGATATTTCACCATATTGCCCAAGATGATATGGTGCTGCTCATTTGAATTTGGCTAGCCGTAAGTGTCAAGGAAATATATAAGTGATTTACTGCTAAGAAAGGGATTTGATAAGAGTGGATCGTTTCTGTGGTTCTACCTTTCACTTTTGAGTCAATGCTGGCCATAAGACTGTAGAAACTGTCCTCAGTGTGAGGTTAGGATAGACTTAAGACCTCCAAAGGAATATGTCCCTCCCTTCAGCTCACCCTTCTTCAACTAGCAGAAATTTCTTGCCAACCTCCGTATGTCTTTCAACAGACCATAAGCATGAGAAAATCCAATTCACAACCCTCAATGAATTTTATTAGGTTCATCTCCATACTTGCCAGCATTCTGTCTTTGCTTGTGACAACTACTGAGGGTCCCAGGAGGGGGAAAATGCTTTTCTAATATCATACTGAGATGTTATTTGTTTTCAGGATAGAATGTGGATTAACTAGTACAATTTCAGTACACACACAGTTCTGATGATTCATTCTGTCAAATACTTCCTTTTGGTTTGAAGCAAGTTCTACATCTTTATATTACCACCCTCTGGTTCTAGTATATCTTTAAAAAAGAAGTATAGATAGCAGATCCTCATTGATATTTTCTGAGATGTACCGAATGGAAATTGAAGGAGGCAATTCTGGACTTCTAAGGGACGGAATCAAAAGCTGTCACAGAGTTCTCCTCCTCATTCCTAAATATAATTTCCTTATTCTAGGCAGCCCAATATCAACTATGTGTCATCAAAAGCCCATCACTTTGAATTATGATGGAAAGGAATGCTCTAAAAATGAGTTTTTCTACCTCTATGTTGGACAGTCAGCCATTTGCTTCTTTTCCTTCCATCCCTCCCCACTGGCGCCCCTCTTGTCTTCCCTCTTGTATAAAGGGAAACCCAAAGAGCAGACAGCTTTACATTGGTCTTATAAGAGTTGTCCCATCTCCTAACCTCTGTACACAATTACAGATGGCTCCAGCCTTGGTTGTCCCCTACCTCCAGCTCTACAAAGCCTCTCCTTTCCTTAAGGATACAAGGAGGAAGCCAAGGGCACACGACCAGGGCTGGCAGAACATTCAGCTACCCCTTTGCGTAAATGGCAAAGTTGATCATCTATATCACCATATGACGAAGCCCACACTGGTAAGGAGGTCCTGCCAAATTGGGAAACTGTATGCTTCCGCAATCTGTCCTTGTCTTGGCAAATACAGGAAGGAAATTAATTGAATTAATAAAGGCAGTGGTTGGGGAGGTGGGGGAGGGAGGTGTTGTGAGAGGTAAATAGGAAGAAAACAGATGCTGTCCCAAAAGGGCACAAAGGGTGGAACATTTCCAAATAATTCTTTTTTCAATTAGCCTTTGAATGATTACAAACACACACATGCCAAGGTGGACCACAACACAAGTAGCTAGCACTATTCGGAGCACAAAAGAAGCCAGTCTTGAGATATGGACCACCCACATCCTTTGCCAGTCTGTGCTTGCTCTAAAACAAGGGTCTTTTGTGATATTCCAGTGGATCCGGAGTCTCACTTCTCTGGCTACACAATATAACTGCTTGAGGAGAGTGACGTGTCTTCTGCCATCACCCCCCCCCAAACACTATCACGTTTTAGATCACTTCTTATTTTCTTTGTGTGTGTGTGTGTGTGTGTGTGTGTGTGTGTGTGTGTGTGTGTGTGTGTGTGTGTGTGTGTGTGTGTGTGTGTGTCTTTCAACAGCTATGGCTCTGTGGCCTTTTCAGTCACATGTCACCTAATGGAGGGTCCTCACCCTCCCCTTCATCACAGCAGCTGGAAAACCTGGACCGCTCTGGCCCAGTCTAGATCATGGCTATTTACATATGTTCATGAACCTTAAATATTTCAATGCACTAAGTCACTAGTCTTCATTATGAGTAAACTAATGAGGCAAGGGGAGGCAGGACACAAACAGGCAACCATCCAAGGTTCCCAGCAGCAATCATTAATTAAAAAGAAAAGGAGTCAAATACTTCCAGAAGGAAAGGATGCCAGCTGGTTTAACGGTATTTATTTAAATCTTTCCACATGCTCCGATCGATACTTTGAGGAGAAAATAACCGTCTTCTCACTCGTCACGGGGCAAGAAGATCCCTGTGTCAAATTCTTCCTCTTCTCGCGGATGAGGTTGTTGCAAACAACTTCTGCTTCACCGCAAATAAAGGGGTCGTGGGGCACCTCTCCTGCAACCCAGCGTGGTCCTCCGGCTCCTTCACTGTTCTGCTCTCCATTAGGGAGAAACGAGGACCAAGTGGAATGTCTGGCTTCCCAGCCGATGATTAGTGCCTGCCTCTCTCTTTGAACCAGTGCCTGCAGGTGCCCAGTGGGAGACTTTTAAAATAACACACATTTCCCAAGGACAAAAATGTAACTGTGTTTGCTTTGTTGGTTTGTTTCTAGAGACACTTATTGGTTTGCTTACATCTTTTGTGACTAGGGCTTTGTTGCTACAGTTATCCCTGCTCTGCTAACCTTCAGGTTGGGCGGCCGTAAGGTGCTTTACATGAGGCTGCCTTCAAAGACAGATCTGAAAGCTCACCTGGTACCTATTGCAGCCATTTTAGTACCAGCAGGTGCAATGTGCTGTTTCCAGGCCCAATTTAAAGTAGACCTCAGAAGCAAAATATTAAAAGTAACAAGGGCCAGAATCCTATTGCCAATTTCCACTTGCATAAGGGAAATCGTGTAAGTCTTGGCAGCAAAATTCTGTTTGTTAACGAGGTGTTGGTTGTGTTCTTGGGTACATACCTGCTCATGCGATCTGGTGCTCTCCAGGAACATAGCCAGCACCTTGTTAATGACTGGTGGTTTGCCATCAAGACTTAATGCTATTTCCCTTACACAAGCATAAATTGGCAATAGAATTTTGGCAGCTTTAACCTGCAACAAATTACTTTTGGGAATAATGACACCAAGTGTTACTAAATTTTCAAATATTTGGTAACAGTTTTTCCCACAGTGCACAGTTTTTGTACGATGACATTGAGGACTACCACTACTCATTTGTGGCGTCCCAACACAATAGCATTGATGTCAATGGGGGTGGGGATTTTTGTCGTTTTCCATATCCGTGTTCTAAGTGCATTTCAAAAAAGCAGTCAAAAGGTAATGCATGACCAATAAGCTATCCATGATTAATGCAATGTGTTGTTTTTTAAGTAGAGACAAAATAGGAGCAACTTTGTTAATTCGCTGAAATTTACAATATGTAGCAGGAATTATTTATTTTTACAGAGTATCATTTCAAGCTTGGCTATCATACAACTGCCATTGTCTTTAAAATCCTAAACAATATGGATCCAAGTTCACCTTCACCCACTCACACCTGTCTGAGATCAGTATCAGATGTCCTATTTGTATGCTCACCTGTGAGAGCAATTAAGCTGGTCGACACAAGAGATAGGAAATTCTTGGCATCACCCCCCCACACACACACACACACATATTGTAGAAGGTGATATCTGCCAGGTTTGATCACAACATGCATGAACTGCTGGCTGGATAGCCCAGCGGTTTAGCCATCTGTGAAGCCAAAGGTTGGGAGTTCGATTCCCCCACGGTGCCTCCTTGACAGGGGCTGGACTTGATGATCCATTGGGTCCCTTCCATCTCTGCAGTGCTAAGATTTATTTATCGTATCTTGGCCTGTTACTAAGTTCACAGTCTGCTGTTACATATTCTTTTTGGTTTACTATTACTCTGTTCCATTTTGTGGCTTTACATTTTAACTGCAGGTACAGGAAAATATATCCTAAGTGGCAGATTATAATAGTAATTATGTACCATTATACATTTTGAAAATAAATAAAACTAGGTGGCAAACATGAGAAAACAGACGCTGAAGTTAGGCTATAATCCCGATCATGCTGGCAAGCTGGCCTTGAACAAGTCTACTCAGATACAACTCATTAGCCAATTAATCAGCTGTATGCACTGTTCTTGAGACTGTGCTGTTGAATCTGAAGAAATGGCATTACTGCCAGCCATGTCATTGCCTTAGCAGTTGTTTCTGGAATGTGTATGTGGCCTTGCATGGCTTCGCAAAAACCTGTGAAGAAGATTGTTATTGCCGTTGTTCCCATTTTATGGAGTCATAAAGCACACAAACTGTGCCCCAAAGCTCCCATCACAGAACCCAGTGGAATGTGAACCAAAGCCTCTAAGGTTGAAGCTTCATATCCTAACCCTCTACCAGATCACTCTGCTCCGAGGGCTAACACATTCTGCTGTTGAGATTATTGTGGGAAATTATAACACAAAATTACTACAAGTTTACAGAGTGCTAACACCTGTCTGAGACAATTGAAATAAAGATATTGGAAGTAATTTATTTGTAAAGAATTACATTAAAAGAGTAGCTTTGTTATTTATTATCAACAAAAACTGTTCTATTTACAGAGTGAAAAGCAACTGACGGGCACTAAATAAAGTTTACAACATGGAGAAGGAGGATGGTGGAGGAAAATAAAGACTAGGATAATTGAAACAAGTAAAATAGCAGAAAGTCCCTTTTTCAATAATGCGTGGTATACTTTTCAAACCCAGTACCAACTTGAGACCCCTTAAACACAAGGAGTCTACTGTATTTTCAGAATAAAGGTACACTGGATACATTTTTCAATAGCTCCCATCACAAGACTCAGAATCCCATCCACCCTTACGTTTACTGACGGCAGATTCTTCTGGAAACCAGCAACAACAACAAAACAACAGTACTGCACTTAAGAAATTTTGTGAGCATACAATTGTTGGAGTTAAATTACTGGGTTAGAGATACCCCTGGTAAGACTGGGCCAGGATATTTTGACATATGAAGTGAAAGGCTAGGTGGCACCTATATACATGCCCACAGAGAAAGACAACATGTGCAAAAACCAACTAGACTTGGACTCTTATTTCAAACATGGTTGGTGGGACAACCTTATCCACTGCACATCAGGGCACAGGCCAAATCATGTGGCATAAACAATCCTCCTTTTTTGATCTTGCAAGGCTGTTTCCCATCTCCAGCCATCTGCTACTTGAAATGACCATGACTCTCTGCCCAAGAGTAAGGTTGACCCTTGCCATGGGTCTAGCCCAGCATAATGGGTTCTCTACATTTTAAGTTTTTCCTCCATTAAATGCGAAGAGGACCTGTATTCACAGCTAATGTGACAGAAACATCTAAAGTGGATGTACTGAGAATGACTAAAAGAGATTCTTTCTCTTAAAGAATTCCGGTCACAGGATAAGAACTTTCAAAATGACAAATAAGACATACAAAACTACTCCAGTTTTAGTTTAGCGCTAGCAATTTCAGTCTGCCTTAATTAAGCCGGCATTTGATGAAGATTGCTGCAGTCTGTGAAAGTTTATGCCAAATAAAACTTGTTAGTCTTTATGATGCTATTTGACTCTTTATTGTTGTTAATTAACTCTCATTCTGACACAACTAGAATGATGGCCAAGACTGAAAAAAACATCACCCAGTCTGTCAAGGTTCATGAGGCCTTTGTCAAAGATATCGACCAAGGGCTGGCTCTCTCAGATAACTGATTTGGATTGAAAGGCAGAAAAACATTTGTTGTGTAGTTTATTTTCATTGTATTTTCAATGCCAAGGAGGGAAAAAGCAACCTATGGGAGGTTTCTGTCTCAGGTGCCAAAAGGCCATGCCTGGTTTTGGCACTATGTAGCTTTTTTGGTCGCTAGGGATGGAATTTACTTTCACCTCAGGCAGCAAAATGTCTTGGGCTGGCTCTGTTTATAACCGTTTTCTTCACTGCTTAACTTTGCACATGTAGAATGAACCAGTTCTTCTTGTGGGATATTTAAAATGGCCGAACAGCTATCTGTTACATTCAAAACAGTGAAGATTCTATCTTAATTTGTTTGTCTGTGTTACACCTCCCCCCCGCCCCAGATTAAGCTTCAGTTTGCAGCAGAATAAAGTCGCTTTTCCTCAGATATTAGAGATCTTGCTTTAAAAGACAACCTATTTCTTCAATTTAAAATTGCACTGCCTAGACAGCAGGATACGACAACAGGTACAACATACTCAAAATATTCCCACCAGAAACACTACCAAAAAAAATAAACATAATCTCTTTCCATCAGACCTTGAACAATTAATACTTGTAGGGAAAATGACAATTGCAGTTTGTAATTTCGCTTTTCAATGCTAGGTCTATGGAAACATACATCCCTCCTCACTGATCTCCTAATACGCAAAATTCAAGCGAAATACAAGGTTTCCCATAGGAGCTCCACCACCCAGTCTTCCCATCTCATCAAGGCCAGTAGGGTATTCAAATTACTTCTAAATGGAGAAGTTATGAGTCTCAACAGCCTTTGACTTTTAATCCTCATTTTAATCCCAGTCATACCACATGTTTCTCGTGATTTGTTGGTGAAGGAAAGATACTCTGCACATGTTCAAAAATAATCTCTCTGTCTATTACGCAGCGTATTGGCATGAACGGTAGCTCCGAAAACAGGTGTCTTGGCTAAGACACAGCCTGCTCTGGCTGAAAGGAAGCTCCGAAATCAAGCTTCCCTTATAAGCTTGCATTATCTTGTGTGACTCCGAGAAACAAATCCATTAGCTCACTCATAGGCCCTCAGGCCTATCCCACATACATATATGTTCCCTATTCCCAGATCAGTAGCTTCAGTCATTGGATTCATGGTCGCACTTTCCCACAGGCCCATGGATAGATGAGAAGTGTGTCAACATGACAAACTTAACCCCACTTCTGACTGGCCTACTTGCCATTCCTTTCACAAGGAATAGTCACATCTATAGCTGTCCCTCCCCCCAGTAAGATCCAGGTAGTGTACATAGGCTGCTTTCCATCCTCCCACTTTACTGTCACAACAACCCTGAGAGGAAGGAAACTCAGGCTAAATGTGAATGGCCCAAGATCGCCCAGGCGGTTTCATCATTCAGTAAGAAGTTAAGCCTGGGTCTCCTAAATTCAGATTCAATGCTTTACCAGTGGCTTCCCAACATTGGGTCCCCAAGGTGTTCTTGGACTAGAAATCCCAGAAGCCTTCACCACTAGCTGGGCTGGCTGGGGTTTCTGGGAGTTGTAGTCCAAGACTCTCTGGGGACCCCCAAGTTTGGGAGTCCCTGCTCTAATCACTATGCCACACCCATCATCCTTGCCTCAAGGCTCCCAACCAAGGAACCCTGTGGGTCAGACTACAACGAAGAGATAAGTTAGAATCAGCATCCTCACAAAACCTTTCATGGTTCTTCTGGGAAAATACTGGCAATCACTTTCAAATGGATTTCAGTATGCAGTTCTGATGTGGCCTGAATTTCCTTCCTGGGCCAAATGGCTGGCGGCAGGCAAGTCAGCATTCCTCACAGCATTGGCACCCCAGGCCTCCATCAGTATGGACTGGCCTTAAAAAAAAAACCCAGTGTATAAATGTATAAACACATGTCAGGGAGAGAAGGAGGAAAATCTCAAGGACTTCCATGAAAAGATCCTCACTCTTTTGAACTCCTAACAGTGCAGGCAAACTACCTGTCTGGCCTTCTGCTCTCTATCTCCACCCCCCTTCTTCTTCTTTTTCCTTCCTTGAATCACTGTTTGGACTTCTTACTCCCACTGCTTGTTGGTTTAGGGTAACATTTAAACTGGCAAACAAGGTCCTGAGCTGCCACCTCCACCATCAGTATTGGCTCTCTGTGACCAGGGGAGGGACACAATCCAGTGGGGAGCTTTTCATCCGAAATGAAGTTGTCCCCTTTCCTATTCACGTCAGTGCTACTTACACGGGAGGTCGGAAAGGCAGCAATGGGCAACATTTCTCCTCCCTTTGCATTTAGTTGGCGGTGACATACCTCAAATCCAACACTACCTTTTGAAGGGCTTTGCCTCTTTAAAAACCTGCCCCCAATTCATGCGTATGGATGCTTTTCACAGCAACTGCAACAAGGGAGATGTGGAAAGAGCCCTGCTGCGAGGGCAGCTTTCTGTGTACATATTTGCCAAAAGGACACTTGTTTTTGTCATGCAAATGTTGTAATTATACCTTAAAACACAACAGGGTTATCTTATTGCAGTAGAGGGAGAGGTTTCCGTTTTCCCTTCTATTCTAATTCACATCCCACAGAGGCTGACTTCGAAAGAAACACCTTTTTTAGCTTCACCCAACTTGCCTAAATGCTGCAGTAAAATTATCCAAGATCATGCTTATTTCTCCCTTTCCATCCAACCAGCCACAGCCTAAATCAATGGAATAGCGTCTTGGGAAACACCAAACTTTAATAAAGCTGAGGTCACGACAGATTGTTATGTCTGGGTTTGAGTGAGGGGCGCAGGCTGAGAGATGCAGAAAGAGCGGGTCCCCGCATCCGTAGCCCTATGGCTTTTCTTAAGCTTTGTTCCCCTTTGGGCACTCTCTGCGGTCTTTTCTCCGAAGCCCCAGAGGATTATTTGGATGAAAAACCACAACGCAAAAAAAGGCAAAAAGAGAGAGAGAAGTTTTTTTCTTTAAAAATAATAATAATAAAGGGAGGGGGGTTTAAACTTCTCCCAAAGTCAGGAGTGTCCGCAAGAATTCTGCCCGGGAGCTGCAACATTCTGATTTGCGCGCAGAGAGCCCTGCAACTACCGCACGGCGTGCCTGTCTCTCTGGACGTCAAAATGAACATAATAAGAATTGGGGGGGGGGGGAGAGGAAGGATCCACCTTTTTTATGGACGCCTGTACCTAAAGCGACGGCACCCGCTCCCCGGGCCGGCGGAACGCTGGGTTTCCTTGGACCGCCTAGTCCACTTCCCCGCCCCCCCCCCGCGCCCCGCGTACAGTTAGACGGCGAGTTTTTCTGTATCAACCCCAATCCAGGATTAAGTTGGATTCCCTCTCATCTCCTCGGCGCAAAACGCGGAGAACGAAGCGGGGAGGGAAGCCGGGCGAGTGGCGGGTGGGGGTTGCGGAGGAGATGCAAAGCCGGCAGGAGCGCCAATCCGCCGGGGAGGGAAGCGGGGGCGCGCGCGGGAGAGAGAGAGAGAGAGAGAGAGAGAGAGAGATATGGGGGGGGGAAGGAGAGGGAAAGAGAGCGAGACCTGCTCCGCTTTCCTTCCCTCTCCACCGAGGGTTACATCTTGTTTCCATTTCCGCGTCCCTTTTTCTGGACTCTCCTGTTATTATGACTTCAGTCCGAGAGAAATCCCTGCCTAGTAGGGCAGGAAACATTGAGAAACCCCTTCTACAGATGCTGGAACAACTTCCAAGTCCGGAATTGGAGACAGGCGTCCGGGGGAAGAGACGGAGGCGGGCGAGCACTCGCGCCGCGCACCCCGCCACACACCACCCGCTACACGCGCCCCGCCGCCGCCGCGTCTTAGAAACCCCGATGAAGTTTGCCGGGGGGGGGGGAGAGAGAGAGAGGTAAGGGTGCCCGGCAGGGCGAGGCCGCCCACCTTCCAGCCTGGGCCAGCTCTGAGCGATCCTGCCCGGTGTCCACCACCACCCCTGCCCTCCGCGACCGCGGCGGGAACCCCCAACACTTCAAAGCCTTCTCGGAGAAACTTGCGGGTTGCGCGCAACCGGCGCCGCGCCCCCCCCCCCCGCCGCCCGGAAGGCGCAACTTCTCGGCTGGTGGAAGGAAAGCGCGGAGGAGAACTTCTCTTACCTTAGGAGCCGGGGGTGGGGCGGGGAGCACCGTGCCCGGGCTTACCTGCAAAAGGGGGGGGCATCAAGCGCGCCGTGCCCTGCCCCGCCGTGCCCGCTTTCGGGGAAGAAAAAAAAAGGATATGGGTTGCACACCAGCCGCAGGCACCAGCTCCGAGGGCGGCTGTGCTGGCTCAAATAGAAGAAGACGACGGGGGCCAGGGCCGGGTAAGGGAGCACTTCGCCTTCCGAGTCGCCGCTGCCGGGGTCCTTCTCTTTCTCGTTCTCCGGGTCCCCAGGGCCCGAGCACCCTCCAGCCCCGGAGAGATCGTTCAGGCGGGCGAAGGCTTTGGAGTTGGCGCCCTCGGCCTCCCCCTCCTCCTCCTCTTCCTCCCCGCCTCCCCCCTCCGGATCCTGCTCCTCGGCTCCCCTCGGTACATCCTCGTCCATTCTCCGGCCAGTCGACCCGGGTCCCACGAACCGGCGGCAGGGAAGATGCGCCCGGGAGGCGAGGCGAGGCCGGCAGCGGCGTTAGGCGTGACGGGAAGCACGGGCTGGCCCCGGGGCCCGCGAGCAGGAGCTGGCCATGGGCGCGGATGGCGGGACGGGAAGGACGCGAGCTTCAGAACCGGCGGGCGATCCTCCGCTCCCGTCTGGGCGGCTGCGTGATGGCCCCTCTCCCCATGGGGAGCCCGACCGGAGCCGCTACGGGAGCTTCGCCTCACTTCGCGGCTGTGTCTTCGCCAAGATCCCGAGCCGGCCGGGAAGCGCCTTTGGGGAGCAGCCGGCGGGTCTGGCGGGGGGGGGGGGAGGGAAGAGCGGGGAGGTCCCGGCTTAGCAAAGGCGGCCGGATCCGATGCCCCGATGGCTGGCCGAGCGCCTCCGCTCTCCAACTCCAACACGCATCCCCCGGGCAAGCGGGGAGAAGCAGCCGCCGCTGCCGGGCGCGCCTGTTCCAGGTCCGGCTGAATTCAGAGGCTTCGCTCCTGCCCCTCCAGGCTCATCATCACCTTCGCTGTTCGGCGGCGGGAGGAATCCTGGAGGCTCGCGGGGAGGCAGAGCCGGGGGCGGCGGCGGCGGCGGGGGTGCCTCCTCTCTCCTCTCTCTCTCTCTCTCCCTTCTAGGCTGGGCTGCTCCCGCCCTGCAGGGGCTACGCCTGAGGAGGTGGGGGGCCCCGCCGATTTGGGGGCGGGAAGGGGAGGGGAGGGATGAAGCGCGCGGAGCCGAAGCGGCAAAAGGCAGGCCGGTGGCGGCGATGCTCCTCCTCGCCGCTGCCTCCGCCGGACGGGGAGAACCGAGCGAAAAAAAGCTGGCAGCTCGGCGCACCTCACAGCTGGATCCCTCACTCCAACTTCAAGCCGGAGCTCCGCCCCAGAGCCGCTGCCCTCGGCCAATCCGCGGACGCCTCGCGCTCCTCGGGCCCTCCTCATTGGCCGCGGGAGGTAGCAATAAGAACCGGGTGCCGAGCCAGGGGCGAGAGCCACAGCTGGAACCCCCGCTCCGGGTGGCGGACCTAGAGCTCCGCTGGGTCGGGAGCCTCCCTCCCGGCTGCAGCCTTCGTGGCCTCCGCGGGGCGTGGAGAACCCCTGGGGCAGGAGGGGGACGGGGCAACCCCCCCCTCTAGGATGGGCCCTCGGGGGGGGGGAGGAACGCGGAGGTGGGAGCCTCCGGCCAGGGGCCCCCCCGCGCCGAATCCTCTCGCGGAGTCCCCCCCCCTTTGGTTCCCTTTGATGTTGCCGGCCAGGGTCTTTTTGCCCTCCCAGGTTGTGGGGCGCCAGGGAAGGGGGGGCTGGGCTGGGCTGAGGGGCGGGGAGGGGAGGCGGGAGAGTCCCGGCTGGGCAGACGAGCGAGGGCAGCCCAGCGTTCGGGGCTGGCGGGAGGATGGGGGCGAGCCCGGGGCGAAAGGGGCGCTCCGAAGAGGCGAATGGGCTCGGCGCGCGCGAAGAGAGCCGAAGCCACGCCGCGGGAAGGAAGAGCAGCCCGGAGGCGCGGCGGGAGGCGCGGGAAGCCAACGGGAGAGCCGGTCCTCGGAGCCCGGGAGGCGAGCAGCGCTCCCGCAGCCTCTCTCTCTCGCGCGCGCCCCCCCCTTCCCGCCGCCCGCGGAGGCGCTGAGAGGGAAAGGAAGCGGGCACAGCTCTGGGCGGAGGGGATGATGCCGGCGCCTCGCTAGGAGGCCAAGGGGCGCATCGGGACGGGGAACTGCGAAGGGACCTCGGTCCTCCGCCGTGCCGACGCCCATCTCGGAGGGAGATGCCCGTGTTGGAAGTGTTCCACGTTCAGGGGACAAAGGCTCCGTCCGTGGGAAGATGACTTCCCCCCCACACACACACGCAGGGAGGACGTCCCGCCAAAGCCACACTGCCGCTGATGGGGAATCCATCGAAAGGCCTTGGAGAGTTTCACGCGGAGACCGAACCCTCTGCTCCAAGCAGCGGCGCCGTTTCTCTGTGGTGCCCGGACATGCCTAGGGAGAGAAGCGGCGCGTTGGTCACCCCTCTCTCACCCTTCGCTGGACTCGCCCCCATGGCAAAGGACACCGGCTCTGCCGGGCTTGAGGAATACTGGGCAGCTCCAAGGCCGGGACCCCCCCCCCCCAACCTAGCTGACAGGGGGAAGCCCTGGGCATGCAATTCTTCTGCAAAGATTACCTTTACAGAGCAAATGCCAGCCCAGCCCAACCCCAGGTGTGGCTTGCCCTTCCGCTAGTCTAGTGAGTAGGCAAGAGCCTAGTTCGGACCCGGCGGAAAGAGGAGCCCCCTGCTCTTGCCCAGACAGAAGACATTCCTGCTGGTCCAACCAAGAAAGGATAGCCAGACACAGATGGGCACCTGTCTATGCGCACACAAGCAGTTCTAACCACAGGCAGTGTTGCAGTGGAGCTAGGGCTCATGGGATCTAAGCCCCGGGACTTTTTAATTAGTAAGGACGATTATGTCATCTGTTTCCACCCCAGTCGGAGGTCCTTGTTTCCTCTCAGTTCAGCTTCAGTCCTCAAGAGCATCTGGAAGGAAAATGGAGTTTTACTAGCAGTGATGTGTTGTCAGCTGTGACCCTTGTAATGCAAAATATTTTGAGGTAGCTTGGTCTTGTGTGGGCGTATAAGATCCATCAGCTTTGCAAAAACTACACAGCCAACACTGTTTTTCATAGCACCCACAACCAGGACTGTAGTGGGTGTGCTAACATCTGGCCTCAGGTAGAGGAAGAATGGGAAAAAGGAAGAGCTTTAGACCAGACTTTCCTGATTAAAATTAAAACTACTAGAATTTGTTCATTAATACGGATCCCCCTTCACATCAAGGAGATGGATATTGGGACTGCCATAATGCCAAAATCTGCCCTCCACACTACCGGTTCCGGGGGGATTCGCTTCTCCTATAATTAAGCTGAAAATACCCACCAGTTGCATATAATATCAGCATAGTATCAAGGAGAGGCCTGAATTCAAATCTCTGCTTAGCCATGAAACTTAGCCGTGAAACACTCTCAGCCCAGTTGCTCTCTGTCAGCCTAAACTTTGTTGTGGGGATAAGGAAGAATGATGGGCCTCTTGCATTCCTTGGAGGAGGCAGGGGAAAAAATAGGAACAGATTAAAGACAGATGCCACCCTCAGGGGCACTGACCTTGCTCATTGGTCAGAGAAGATAGGGACTGAATAGCAAGTGAAGAAGTAAAGACATCAGGGCAGGTGTTTATCCTGATGATCCCTGAGGCTTCTGTGCCAAAATGGAGAGTCCAAAAATTTCGGCAGCTGTGTTTGTCCATTTTGTCTCAAAGACCAGTTTCGGCAGTTTCCATCTTCATAAAATGAAAACACACCATCCCAAAATACTTTGCCTGACAAAAAAAGATAGCTCACAATAACCCATTGTTGCTGCGGAATTCATGTTTTCCTACCACCAAGTTTGGAGGGAATGGGGAAGCCAGGTGGAGTGGGGTAAGGAGGCAGGTGATGCCCTCCTTCCCACTCATCAAAAAGATCCTGGTGCTTCAACTCTGTGAATCTTGGCACCAACATACCATTTGGTGCAGGTGTTTGGAGCACCACCGCCCTGCACGCTTACATTGGCTCTGCAATGTTATTCCTCGCCTTGCTTGATAACTTTTTTCTTTTGCTATGAGCTCCCTTCTCTGGTTCAGTCTCTAAAGCCAGCAGGAGAAGCACAAGTGGAGAAAAAACAGCTGAACTAAGCAAAGAAGTTAAAGCAAGGAGGGAATGCCACTTAAGCAGAATCGAGAAGGGAGCCAAGATAGGCACATGGCTCTAGGAAAGGAGCACTGATAAGGGGAAAACGCCTGGGGATATAAGAAAGCAAGCAGGAGATCATCTGCGTGGTGGGTTTCTGATGTCTGGATAGACAGGCAAGAGACAGAAAGCAAAAGAAAAGTAGAATTAGCATTATCAGCCAAAGAGAGAAAGGATGTAACAACTGGTATTCAATGAGAGCTGGTGAGGAAATGAGGTCTAAACATTGACATCTACTGTTAGCTCCAATAGTAGCTGTTTCTCAAACTGCTTCTCTGGGGGCACCCCAACATCCCTGCTTTGCTCCCAAGAAGCCTTCCTCAGAAAAGGGGAAGGAAACCTGAGGCCCTTCAAACACTGTTGGGATTACATCTCCCATCACCCCTCAGTAACAGCACTGGTTAGGCAGGCTAAGGGTAGTAACGGGAGCTGCAGATCAGTCCGGATTCTCCTGTCACCTGCCCTGCCTGGCTAGTGGAGAACAGGACTGGCCAGACAGAACAGCTGACATAGCTCTTCACGGGGCTGTCTGGAGCAGAGCTTCAAAATAACTTGTTCAAAGATAACATGTGACTTGCAAGTGGTTCCTTTCTTGGAACAACAAAAGTAGCTAAGTTGCCTCATTATTGTAAATTATCCAGAGGGGATTTGCTCTTTTTTTCCTGGAATTCTTTTTCACACTTTTGACTCACTTCTGTGAGGTTAGTTGGTTTGGGGTTTGTTTTTTTTAATTGTGTGGCAATTAAATACTGTATTTCTGACCGGGAGAGGCTCTTTGAGTTACTTTTAAAGTTATGCAACTTTTGAGTTACTTTCATGGTTATGGGATGCGATTTCACCAAATCGATGAGGAGGAACATCACATCGTTCGAGTGTTGGCTCTTGATGGCAGCAGAGCACTCATTAGATTTGGGGTTGCCAAATTGTGGCACTGAAGGTGTTGTAAGAACTATAACTCGCATCACCCTTCATCCTCCATTCTGATGGCTATGATTGATGGGAGCTGCAGTGCCAAAAACTCTCCTGCTACTTGAAACACAGAGAAAGCAAATAACAATAACAACAACAACAACAACAACAACAACAACAACAATAACAATAATAATAATAATAATAATAATAATAATAATAATAATAATAATAATAATAATAATAATAATAATAATAATAATAATAATAATAATAATAATAAAGGAAAAGTAGAGTGTGCTGCTTATATACCACCACATAGCACTTCAAGCACTGGTTGTTGTGGGTTTTTCGGGCTCTTTGGCCATGTTCTGAAGGTTGTTCTTCCTAACGTTTCACCAGTTTCTGTGGCTGGCATCTTCAGAGGACAGCACTCTGTGCTCTGGTGTAGTTGGCTTGGGAGCACTCTCTGGGTGGTTTACAAGTTAATTATGCACAAATTAATTACACACACACACAAGCTGGGTACTCATTTTACCAACCTCGGAAAGATAGAGGGCGGAGTCAACCTTGAGTCGGGTTACCTGGGATTGAACTCCAGTTTTGGCTGCAGTGCAGCAGTTTAACCACTGTGCTACAAGCAGTTTAACCACGGCACCACAACCACCTTCTCCACCCCATTGTGCTCATCACTGTTGGCTGATCCTCATTGCCCACTGTTCTCCCTCCCTCCCCCCTTGCTCCTTCCATCCCCACTGACAGCCATTTTTGCAAAGAGTGGCTACCACCCTTCTCCATAGAATTCTCCGCCCAAAATATCTGCCTCTAAGGGGTCCACATGGGCAGACTGCCCTTGAGATTGGCTGTACTGAAAGACATGTGTTCTTTTTTTCTTTGTTGATAAAATATTTCTTCAGACCATTGTACTGGGAAAAGATGGATAAACAGTGTGAAGCGGCAGAACAAAAGGGGAGGGAAAATGTCAGTGGTGTGGTATCTGCAGTACTACATTATTCTTTTGTGGCAAGATAGAGAAGCAGTGACTTTTCTGAGTTTCTTAACATGTGTCAGGAAACTCTTGTTGCTGTGTAGTGGTAGCTCCCTTTAGGGTGTGAAGAAGTAGGTCAGGTCCAGGAAGTGATCATTCCAGTGTGATGGGAGGCGAGTTGTGTGGGAAAGGGACCCTCTGAGATGTGAGTCTATCCAGACAGAATACTCGCTCCCGCGGAAGCACCTACACTGTCAGTGATTATTTTGGTACTGCTCCTTCATAAAATGAATGCCACAGGAAAAGTAGATTTTAAAGAACTAGTAATGAATGGCACTCCACTCCCACCCAAAGAGGCAACATGGGTTTTGAAAGTTCAGTTTGCACACAAATCCCAATACCTCAAGAGGATCCGTGACAAACTGACCAGTTTGGCAGGCACTTTTGCCCTGTCTGGAAGTGTCCAGATTCCCAGTGTGGTGTAGTAGATAAAGTGACAGACTTGGAGAACAGGGTTCAAATCCCCACTCAGCTATAGAGATTCACTGGGGAGTAAGAATTGGTATAACTACTCCTTAAATATCTCATCTACCTTAAAAACCCGATTAGGGTCACTATAAGTCAGTTCCGACTTGATGGCACAGAACACACAGAGAGAGAAGCATCCTGAGATGCTGTTTGAGCAATTAACAATTGGGTGAATGGATTTTTAAAGTTAAGTCTCTGGTGCATGCCACTCTAACAAGGCTGGGACCCTGAAGGGAGAGGCTTAGGATTTGCTCTGTCTTTACCCCCCACCACCACCCTAAACCCCCGTTCTGCTGCAGTCTTAGTGCAGACTGGGTTCCCTTCATGTGCTATGTGCATTTCAAGAAAAATCCCCATTCGCACAAATGGAAGCTTGTCTTCCAATACTAGCAACAGAAGCAGCATCTTCATCCAAACTAAGGCTGCAGCAGGGGGCTGCTGAGACAATCACCCTCCTACTCAGGGCTCTCTACTCAGGCTCTCTACTTCCCATGTACTTTCTAAAAAGTTGGTGATACAATTGTTAATTTTTTTAGTTTCTGAAGCAATATTATTAATTAATTAATTAATTAATTAATTCATTCATTCATTCATTCATTCATTCATTCAATTTTTGTACTGGCTATCTGGCTACCCGGGCCACTCTGAGCAGTTTACAATTTAAAAATAGAAAACAATAATGCACAAACAATAACAACAACTGAAATACAGTGGACCCTTGACTTACAGACGGCTTGACTTACAGACTTTTTGAGTTACAGACTTCTCTGGCCGCAAAATTTAGGTTTGACTTGCAGACTGAGATTTGACTTACAGACCAGAAAAAAACCAAAATAGAACAAAAACGGCCTGTTACGGGATTAATCGGTTTTCAATGCACTGTAGGTCAATGGAGATTTGACTTACAGACTTTTTGACTTGAGAACCGCCTTCCAATACGGATTAAGTTCTCAAGTCAAGACCCCACTGTAATGTGAAGGCAATAAATAAAATAAGAAAAAAAAAAAAAGAGAATGGCAAAGGGTTGAGCATATAATTCTAGCCGCCTAGAGTGGTTCGGTGGTCCAGATAGGCGGGGTATAAATCAAATAAATAATAATAATAAATAATAATAATAATTATTAAAAGTATCACTGCATCAAGGTGGTCTAAAGTCCAGGAAGGCCTGTCTGAATAGCCATGTTTTAAGTGGTCTTTTGAAGGTTTCCCATGCAGGGGGCAGGTGAATTTTAGGCGGGAGGCTGTTCCACATTTGCAGGGTGACCACTGAGAAGGCCTGGTTTCTGGTTGCTGTTTTCCAGGCCTCTCTTAGGGTCAAATTTAAGGAAGAGTGTCAGGATTCATTCCTTAAATGAACAAGGGGTTAAATTTAATATTGTAGTAAGAATGCAAAGTCATGCCTGTAATGTCAAGTCAATGGATGACTGATAGCATACAGATGGGACAAGCTTAGGTAATGCTTGACAACCATGTTCAGCTGTCATGTCTGCAGTGATAGGCTGCTCTCACTATTTAAGCAAGCATGTGAGAAGAGCACTTTGCCACTCAGTTGTGAGTCTGGTGGTCATTACTTTACTTCTGTGAATGTTATGTTGCTCTGAGAGATCTATGCCTATGTATATATTGCCATGTATATACTGTATGTCTAACCAAATCTAATATAATTATGCTATAAGTCTATATTAGAACTCTCTCCATGCATTTTCGTCCATGTCCACGTCTTTGCTCTGCTTATTAGGGGGAGGATTTGAAGCTACCAGATAAGAGACTCTGTGTAACTTGTTCTCTTGGGCTCCAAGGTTTGTTTCTCCCTAACAGAGTGCTCTTGGAAGCTTCACTATCCAAATCTGACTGCAAGCTTTGTGGGAGGCAAACGCCACACCAAGCCTTTGGAGTTGGCCCCACGCGAACACAGAACTCTCAGCCGCCCTGCCTGGGATGATCTTACAGGGTGGGCAGACCTAACTGGAAGGAGGCATTCTGCCAGATATTGAGGTCCCAAACCATTTAGGGTCTTATAGGTTGACACCATCACCTTGAAGCTGGCACGTAAACAAACAGGTGACCAGGGCAGGGGAAATAGGTTGGTATCTCCTTACTCCACTCAACAATCTGGCTGCCGAGTTTTGTACTTGCTGAAGTCTCTGTTAACATCACCAAGGGCAGCCCTACGTAGAGAGCATTACAGTAGCCTAAACTTGAGACTACCAATGCATCAACCAGCGTGGTGAGGGACCCGGTGTCAAAGTAGAGGTGCAGCTGGGCAATCTGCTTTAGATGGAAATAGGCAGCGTGGACCACAGACACTGTCTGAGATTCCATAGATTGTGCTGGGCCCACCAATACACCCAAGCTGCACACCTCATCCTTCATGGAAAGAGTAGCTCCCTCAAAAGAAAGGGAAATACTCAGCCTGCAAACACTAGGGGCCCCCACCCACAGGATTTCCATCTTGTCCGGGTTCAGTCGCAGTCTGTTATCCCTTATCCAGTCAAGTACAGCGTCTAAGCAGCGCTCAAGGGATGGGATGGCATTGACTGCAGAAGGGTGGAAGGAGAGATAGAGCTGGGTGTCATCCACGTATGTATGTATGTATGTATGTATGTATGTATGTATGTATGTATGTATGTATGTATGTATGTATGTATTTATTTATTTATTTATTTATTTATTTATTTATTTAACTTATATGCCACCCACACTACCCGAAGGTCTCTGGACGGCTTACAACATTTAAAATACAATAAAAAGGCAAAATAATTAAAATGCAATTTAAAAATATACTCTAAAAATTGCTATCGGACCCACAGCTGATATTATTTCAATTAAAAGCCTTCTGGAACAGGAAGGTTTTGACCTGGCGCCAAAATGTCATCAGCGTTGGTGCCAGATGAATCTCAGTCGGGAGGGCACTCCCTATACCTCCTTAAGGGACGGCTCTTTCAAAAAGGCCCCCTGGCTAGATCTTAACTGCTGGGTAGGTTCATATGGAAGGAGGCGGTCCTTCAGGTATCCAGGGCCCAAGCTGTTTAGGGCTTTATATGTCAAAACAAGCACTTTGAATTGGGCCCGGGCAGCAACTGGTAGCCAATGTAATTTAAACTGAATCGGCTTGATATGTTCCCTAGCGGCCCCACCACTCACCAGCCGCGCAGCTTGATTCTGGACCAGTTGCAGTTGCCGGACCATCTTCAAAGGCAGCCTCACGCAGAGCGCATTACAGTAATCTATGTGGGATGTTACCAGTGCGTGTGTAACTGTCATGAGACTCCGCTCGTCCAGGTAGGGCCGTAGCTGGTATAATTTCTGCAGCTGAAGGAAGGCGCCCCTGGCCGTCAAGTCCACCTGGGCTTTCAGTGTTAGTCTGGGGTCCAGGAGCACCCTCAAGCTACGGACCCTGTCCCTTAGGG
Organism: Pogona vitticeps; assembly: GCF_051106095.1. Lineage (NCBI taxonomy): Eukaryota > Metazoa > Chordata > Lepidosauria > Squamata > Agamidae > Pogona > Pogona vitticeps. The sequence continues at coordinate 137,765,435 of NC_135784.1, read as the reverse complement.
GGAGTGTAACCCCATTCAGGGCAGGGAAATGGCCCTCCAGCCTGTCCAGTGAAGCACTCACTAACAGCACTTCAGTCTTGTCTGGATTGAGTTTCAATTTATTAACCCTCATCAGTCCATTATCTGGTCCAGACACGAGTTCAGCACAGAAACCGCCTCACCTGGATTGGTGGAAAACGAGAGGTAGAGCTGAGTTTCATCAGCATATTGCTGACTCCTCAGCCCAAACCTCCTGATGACCTCTACCCAGCGGTTTCATTGCCACTGGCAATGGTGAGGCTAAAAAATATTGTAAATAAATAAATAAATAAATAAATGTAGATGTTAAAGAGCATGGGGGACAGTATTGAGCCCTGAGGAATCCCATGACATAACTGTTGCGAGCCCGCTGAAGCCTCTATTATCTCAGGCCTCCAGGAGGTGCTCATTCTTCTTCCCAAGTTGCTGCCACCAATACCAATTCAGTACCAATTATTTACTGAGCCGCCTAGAGTGGTCCATCGGTCCAGATAGGCGGGGTATAAAATAAATAAATAAATAAATAAATAAATAAATAAATAAATAAATAAATAAATGTGTTGCTTTGAAACTTAAACTTATTTTTTTGATCAGTAATATATAATAAGTACAGTAAGTTGCTAATCAATTTCTCTCACTCACTAAACTCACTGACACACAGAACCCTACTCTCATTGACTTTCTGGCCCACTCTCTCACAGACTCACAGATCTCTCTCCCAACCTACTCCATACAACCCCCTTTATATCCCAGCACCTCCCCCTTTAGCACCACCTTCCGTTCTCTCATTGGCTCCTTTTCTACTGCTCAGCTGTGATGGACAGGTGAGGGCAGGGCTGAATGCTACAATGGGGCTGAGCAACTGTCCCCCAGCACCACCCTCTGGACATGGTCAGCCAGGAAGGAGGAGAATCACCATAAAGTGGTGCCCCCAACTCCCAACCCAGCCATTCTATCCAGAAGGACACCATGGTCTGAGAGATCCAGGAGTATCAACAGGGTCACACTCCCCCTGTCGCTCTCCCGGAAAAAGTCATCATACAGACCAAGGCAGTCTCCGTACCAAAACCCGGCCTGAAACCTGATTGAAATGGATCCAGAAAATCCGTTTCATCCAGCAGCGCCTGGAGTTGCCCAGCCACAACCCGCTCCAACACTTTGCCCAAATAAGGGAGGTTTGCTACTGGTCGGTAGTTAACCACCAGCCTTGGGTCCAGGTTAGGCTTTTTAAGGAGTGGACGAATTACTGCCTCTTTCAAAGTGGTAGGGACCACTCCCTCTCTCAAAGAGGTGTTCACGGCCTCCTGGACCCAAGTGCAAACCCCCCTAGTGACACGAAGCTCCAAAACTCCTGATGACTTCCCCCAAGTGGCCTCATATAGATATTAGAGAGCATTGGGGAGATGATTGACCCCTGTGGGACTCCACAACTGAGGGTCCACGGAGTGGACAGCCTCTCCCCAAACTGCACTCTCTGAAGTGGGTCCTCCAGGAAGGACCGGAGCCAAGGCAAGGCCAAGCCTCCAATCCCCAACCCCAATGACTTGCTTGCTTATTTTACAAATGTGCCACACAGACCTAGAGATGGCAAACATGCCTGTTAGGTTTACCACAGTCCAAACCCTAACTATGCAAGTAATATGCAGCATCTCTTACAACTGGTTTTTATTTTCCTTGCAGATGAAATTTTGAGTAACACTTTTATTTTACCCTTGGTTAAAATTTTATTGGTCCAGCTATTCCCAGGTCCCAGACAGAAACACTTTGGGAAACCAGATCTGGCTGACTGGTTTCCATTCAGCTATGACAGATTTTAGGGAATTTTTTGACTGCTTTTAAGCATGTGCATGTTTTAGTCCAATGAGATGGCACACAATGCTCTCCAAGTCTCTTCCTTCCTATGTTATCTCAGCAACAACCCTATAAATGAGGATGGAGGGTGAGTGAGTGGCCCAAAATAAGTTCAGTAGCTGGGAGAAGCTGCCTTTTTGTTTGTGTGTGTGTTTTTTAGCTACCATTCCCAGAATAACAGCCAGCATAGCTGTACTAGCTAGGCATGCTGGGAGCTGTGCTTCCAGGTAAGTAAGCTTTCCCATCTCTGAGTTACCTGAAGAATTTCATGGCTTGGTGTAGACTGAAATCTACGTGTTTCATGCCCCAGTCCGGCATGGTTAATACTAGCTTTCTCCTTAGCAAGTGAAGACTCCTCATCCCTCTTTTTTTCCCCAGAGCTTGTTGCAGAAGTGTTGGGAATAAAGCTTTTAAAGACATCCAGAGAGTCACAGAGCTAGCTCTCCATGTTGTTCATGAGGGCAACACGGGCATTCCTCCCTATGATTTAACTTCCTCTTTGGACATTTCCCTTTTACCAGGGATTCAGAATCCATTTTAGTTTTGCCATGAAGCTTGGCTAATAAAATATAGCCTTCTGCCTCCAACTGGCCACAGCACCAGTGGTTCTGGAGCCAAGATCTAGTTGGCTTCCAGGGCTGGGACACATTGAACGGGAATATGCGGATGAATGAAAGGTTCCTTTTGCAGCTCCTGTTCCTTTCTAGCTAGGATTTCTGGAAGTACAACAACCGCTCCTGATGGTTTCAGTGAGAAAATGAAATGAAGATAGGGGAGAAGAGGAATTAGAGTGGCTTCAATAGCTGCCAGCATATCAAAAGTCAATTAACTATGCTGCTCACTGGAGTCTGGTAAGTTGAAAAAACCCGAACTTTGAAGCCTGAATATTCAAATGCTGAATTACTCAATTAACTAATTTGAATTGGATTCTCCATACTTCACCACCAGATTATAAAAAACGGGATGGGCTTTCTTGGGGGGTGTGTCTTCCTCCCCCCGAAAAAAATCTTCAGATCCATGAACTTTGAATACTACCTCTATGTAATTCTATATATTAAAAATCTATATATTAAAAATATTTTTTGTATTGAATTGACTATTGGTAGTTGAGGCTGAAGAAAAGGTTTACGTATATATATTTCATTTCCTTTAATGTAAAAGCCTTAAAATTATGATTTGCCAAACAAACAAACAAACAAAAAATGAAACTGGCTAGATGAAGACTTAGCTGAGATTCTGAGGTTCTTGTTTCCATAAACATACGTTGCTTGTGAACTTTGGCATTGGTTGAAATAGGCATGACAATTCCTTGATGAATGCAGAAAATCAAGCAGTGATTTTCCAGGAATGAATGGGCAGCCAACTAGAGATCCAGTATCACATAGAGAACTTTTTGTCTTTCTTTATCCTTTGCTTTTCACCTAAAACAGAAGTCTCTCAGAGTGCCTTACAAAATATAAAAAGTGTGAAAGCTACCAAATATGGGTTGTTGTCGCTGCTGCTGTTGGTACATGTCATCCAGTCACTTCCAACTTACAGCACTACTATCAATTAACGAAAACCAGATAGCCCTATCATGAACAACCATGCTCAAGTCTCCAAACTCAGTCCATCTCACCTTCTCCAACTTCCACTTTTCCTAGCATTATTTGTTTTTTCCCCCCGGGGAATCTTCTCACAATATATCCAAAGTACAACAGCTTCCATTTAATCATTTTAGCTTCTAGTGGTAGTTCAGACTGGATTTGATCTGGAAGACATTTATTGGTGTTTTTGGTGATCCATAGCATCTATAGAGCTGTCATCCAGCACATTATTTCAGCTGTTTTCTCCACCCCGTCGTCACTGGAATTATCAGTTCTCTTCTGCTGATGTGACTGTTCATTCCTACAGAGGATCAGTGGCTCATATTCTGGTATCTCATATTTCACCATTCCACCTTGGGTGCTAGGTGCTGAGACTTGTAATGGAGTCTAGCTTCCTGATAGGGTTGTTCTCAGCTTCTCCAGCACATTTGGACACATCTAGAACACATATATAATCATTTGTCGTCAAGTCGATCCTGACTTATGGTGGCTCTCTCAGAGTTTTCAGCTACACAGTACTCAGAAATGATTTATCAGTCACTCCTTCTGGTGGCACTCTGGAATTGTACAACTTGCATTTGGTCACACAGGTGGCAGCCGATGCGACCTCATCAGCCAGAAACACTCCAGGCTAGTTGCCCTCCATTGCTTGAAAACACAAAAAGGATTCAAACTCTTGCTTCTGGAGCCAGAAATTTCAACTCCCCAAATTAATCCAGATCTTGACTGACAGTACACTGTAGTGATTGCTTTGTTGAACATGGTCAATAATAATAAAAAAATTGAAGGGAGGAAAAAAAGGAATGAATTATTATTATGGTAACCGTGGCAAGGCTGATATTTGCAAAGAACTGGGAAATAACCAATTTAATATGGAGGAAAGATATAAAGAAATGTGGATTATGGCTAATAATGGCAAATTAACCTATGAAACCAAGATTAGAAAAGGAATATTGAATATTAATGATTTTAAAGAAATATGGCATTTATTTTTGGTACAGGTATGTGTTTGAAAAAGAGAAAGGGTGTATACCTGGAGATGAATCAGTGCATTTCTGGAGAGAAACAGGGTAGTATAAAACATAATGAAATATTAAAAAAATGAAAATTAACCCTGAGGGTGGTGGTTAGTGCAGAGTCAATAACTGTTGTTTTGTTTATTCTTTTAAAGTTGATATGTTAGTAGTGTTTTGTATATATGTTGTTGGTATTTTTTTTACTGAAAATTAATAAAAATTATTTTTTAAAAAAATCTTGACTGATAGTGCAAACTCTCACAACATATTTACGATCAGCTAAAAAGAACATAAAAGTTGAAAAACATTTTAAAAGCCCAAACTACTGTAGCTAGCAGTAAAGTGAACTTTAAACAAGCTCAGTTAGATGCTAGTTTAAAGAACAAAAAAATTACTCAGCAAATGGAGATAAAAACAGAGCTAACCTGTTCCAGCAAAGAGCTACAAGCAAGCTAGCAACGTGTAATGAGTTGTTCTCTCCTTTCTTTTTCTTTTTGATAACAAGCATGTAGTAAAGTTACATGTCCAAAGCATGGGTGGGAACAAACAAATTTTAGTTGCCTGTTAAAAGTCCTTTCAAAGACATGTTCAGAGGTTTCCTGAAAAAATCCTGAGGTGTTTTTAGTTAAGTAATTAAAAATAATGGAAAAGTAACAAACCAAATGACAAGTATTTTTCTAACACTGTAGTGAGGAAGACTAAAAGCATGCTTTTAAAGCATGATAATGAGCAACAGGAACAAATTATTGTTTAAAAATAGCTTTCTAAATTCTACTTTTTAAGTCTCAGAGTTTTACTGACAATTTTGTACTCATTTCTTTGAAGCTGCATTGGTCCTTCTTACTCTTCCACTAACTAGGTCTGGTTTCTTTTTAAGCTATTTGTTAACTGCTTTAAACTAAGAGAAAATTGGTTTCTGCCATCATGATGTGTTTTTCATAGGTGCAGACATTTTACCATGACTGCTAGATTATTTCACGATATCTTCTTCTAGTGAGGTTCACAGACAGAGTGAGATTATTTTCCCTACCTCCGTCATCCTGTATTTCATTGGGGAAGAGCTGCAGCCTCTCCCATATGTTTTTGGGTCCTCAGCTCTTATATCAACATGACCAATGACAAGGGATCAAGGGAATTACACTCCAAAAACATCTGGACAGCTACATTTGTTCTGCATTGCTTTATTTCGATGGAGAGATGTTCTGGTCCCAGCTTGAATTGTTATACATGATGGCTTTCTGCTAGGCATTTCAGCGACTCTGCAACATTAGAAGAAATTATCTCCTCTTGAAACAAGTTGTCACAGGATACAACCTAAGAATACTTACTCGCTTAAGAAAGAATGCCTTCAGGAGGATATAGTGTGCACTCTCTCACACTCTCTTTCTGAGTGTCAAAGAACCATTAACAGAAGTCTGCTTGTTCACAGGACAGAAATCTCCTCTGTCATCACAGTTCCAGTAGAACCAGGCATGGCAGAGTGATGGATCTGATGGATCCAAAGCTCTCTCTTCCACAAACATCCCCCCCAAAGGGGGGACAATTACTGCGGCTCTGAACAGCTGTTCCCCTTCTTTTTGGAATTAATGGTGGAGGGGAAATGGTTGGCTGTGGATAATTGTCACGTTCCCAAGGGTTACAACAGCCAAAGTCTGATAAACCAGTCCAAGCTCAGGAATACCAAGAATACAAAGCCAAAGACCATAAACCAACTCACAGAATGCAGTCCAAGGTCAGAGTCCAATACACAGCGGAGTCCAGGGTCAGAGTCCGGAACACGGTTCAAGAAGCGTGGATGCAAGCCACGGGTTTTGACTCGTTGCTTCCACAGAAATTCTGGCTGGCTAGGAGCTGTTTTATAGTAAAACAGCTCCTTGAGCTGCTGGAAAACTTTCCATCTTGTTAATACTCAGGGCTAGTTGAACGGATATTTCTGTGGACAGCCTTTGAGCGATCCTCTCACCTTTTTGTCCTAAGTCTTTCCTGAAGCCTGACCCGAAGCTTGTCTGCTGGGGAAGGAGAATCTGGAGGTGGTTCAGGTGTTTCTCATTATCTTCAGCCTCAGTTAACCCTTCTGGTTCCAGGTCTTCGGCTTCACTCATGACAATAATAAAATGTATTGGTTCATTTGAACAACTGATTGGTTCAAAATTCAGAAAGGAGTACAACAAGGCTGTATATTGCCCCCCAGCTTATTTAACTTATATGCAGAATACATCATGCGGAAGGCTGGACTGGAGGAATCCAAAGCCGGAATTAAGATTGCTGGAAGAAATATCAACAACCTCAGATATGCAGATGATACCACTCTGATGGCAGAAAGTGAGGAGGAATTAAAGAACCTCTTAATGAGGGTGAAAGAGGAGAGTGCAAAAAATGGTCTGAAGCTCAACATAAAAAAAAAAAACTTAAGAATATCGCCACTGGTCCCATCACCTCCTGGGAAATAGAAGGGGAAGATATGGAGGCAGTGACAGATTTTACTTTCTTGGGCTCCATAATCACTGCAGATGGTGAGAGCAGCCACTAAATTAAGAGACACCTGCTTCTTGGGAGGAAAGTGATTACAAACCTAGACAGCATCTTAAAAAGCAGATATATCACCTTGTCGACAAAGGTCCACATAGTCAAAACTATGGTTTTCCCTGTAGTGATGTACGGAAGTGAGAGCTGGACCATAAAGAAAGCTGACCACCAAAGAATTTATGCTTTTGAATTGCGGTGCTGGAGGAGGCTCTTGAGAGTCCCCTGGACTGCAAGGAGATCAAACCTATCCATTCCGAAGGAAATCAACCCTGAGTGCTCACTGGAAGAACAGATCCTGAAGCTGAGGCTCCAATACTTTGCCCATCTCATGAGAAGAGAAGACTCCCTGGAAAAGATCCTGATGTTGGGAAAGTGTGAAGGCAAGAGGAGAAGGGGATGACAGAGGATGAGATGGCTGGACAATGTCATCGAAGCAACCAACATGAATTTGACCCAACTCCGTGAGGCAGTGGAAGACAGGAGGGCCTGGTGTGCTCTGTTCCATGGGGTCACAAAGAGTCGGACACAACTTAATGACTAAAGAACAACAAATAAAATGTAACAGAAGCAGTAAGAACAAGCCATCTCAGAAGCATTTGGGATCTGGTAGTTCCTTCATCAAGGTTTCTCCTTCCCCAGTCTGCATAAGATTCCCCTGTTACAGCATGTGTATCCCTTCTAAGTCGAAAGTTCCACATGCATGATAGCTAGGGAGTAAAACTAATTGAACACAGTGGGACTGAGCAAATGTGCTTAGGGTTGCATTCATAAGCAAAGGCTGAAGTAAAGCTTCAGGAGAATAACAGTATATTTGTTAGAACTGAGCATGAGGCAGTAAGATGCCAAATTTCAAGGGACTGGTGCGATGAGATTTAGAGATATCAAGTGGGGTCTGAGGAGGTGGAGGTGGGAGAGATTCACATTAGAAGTCAAACACCTGGTTTGGCTAGGCTAATGAGTAAATGGAAAAATAAACATGCATATTAAGATCATTTGTCATGGTTTTCTTTTAACCAATGTTCTATACTAAATATAGGAATATTATCAACACATGTCAAATGGTAATGGATTCAACCTTTCTGAAGCAACAGGACTTGTAATAGTATACAACGCTTCTTTCATTTGGTGTAAGGAAACTGGTTAGGTTGGCTAGAAAAACAAGAGTTCCTTTAAAAAAATAATAGCATGCAAAAAATAGTTCCCCACTACAGTGGTGCAACGAAAACTACACACTTGCTGAATGCATGAGAAATATGAGCAAGTCATTGCATGTAAGAGGGAGAAGAAGGAAAGCGAGAGGAAGAGAAATAGATCCCTGAGAGTAAGCGCATGCCTTTGGCTATTTGCAGTGTTGTCTCTTTCCCCATAAGCACACACACGCATGCACATGCACACATACACACATGCACACACACAAACACACACATTTCTGGCACATCACATATGCGATCAGTAGTCATGTAAATGTTCCACTCAGTCTTCACTGTTTCTCCTTAATTTGTTTTTAAAAAGATTCCATTAGCTCTGGTCTAGGTGTCTGTATTAATAATGTAATCTTGCAGTACGGTCTGGAAATGCATTTGCATAAGCTCAGTGCCATCTTAGATCAAGCATTTCCCATTGCAGATGAAGCAGATGGACACAGCAGACACTTTTGATCTGATTCACTTTGTAAACTGGTAATGTACAGGGGAACCTTTGTGTGTCATTTTGTTTGCTTCAAATCCATTTAAATAAAACATTTAAAAAAATACAGCTCTGAGCCTGTAAGTGGGTTACCAGATTATGTGCTATCACCCATTTTAATTACATTTTGTTCCTTTTTATTTGTACATTTCTGTCAAATTGCATTCCTTTCGGAGAACGGAAATTTTTCTGTTAGAATAATATGGGCGTAAAGTGATATGATTTACACTCAAGTATTGTTGGGAGTGCTTTTAGTCTACACCTGCTGTCTACACCTGCTACTCATCTACAGAGACTGCTTGTCTAGTTACAAGGATCACCTTTCCCAATTTGGCACTCACACTCTGTAGTTGTTTTTACACATGGTCCATAAGTTAGGATTTTTTTTTCATTTCTCATGCCTATAAAAAGTGAGTGAAAAACCCACGTTGGCTAGAATGTACATTTGAGTTCTGATGGGTACTCTGCTTTGCATACCTCATTCATCACTGAGTGACAGAATTACAGAGTGGGCTAGTAGTTCAACCTTCTACTCACTGAGGTACCCTATACTGTAACTGCATGTGTATGTAGAAGGCCGCATGTTTCTGACCCCAGATCCTCCATGAAAAATAGTGCTAAGTGATACAAAAGGCTCTGGACTCCATGGTCTTATAGGAACTGATTCTTTAACTGGCAATGTACAGTATATTGTTTTATATGTATTTATTTAAAATATTTTGCTCCAACTTTCTCCTTTAAAAAGGATCCAGAATAGCTTACATAATTAAAAAGCAATATTTAAAAGCTAAAAGCAGTGAATATAAAAATATTTTAAAATAATCAATCAAATATCACAGTAAACAAAATCAACACCAAAAACAAATTTGAAGCAACAAGGCACAACACTCCATTTTAAAACCCTTCTCAGACAGCCAGTGACTCAGGGAAAGCTTGCCTGAAGAGAAAGGTCTTCACCTGCTTGTGGAAGGACAGCAAAGATGGGGCCAGACTGGTCTCCTGTGGAAGGGAATTCTAAAGTCTGAGTGTAGCAACCGAGAAGGTCCTCTCCTGTGTCCCCAGCTGATGCACCTGTGATGGTGGTGGGACTGAGATAAACTAATTAATTGATCTGCTTCTAAACGCAATGTGTCCTATCTTCTAGATTTGTTCCTATCCCCTTGCATGTTCTGTGAGAGGGTCTCTGGGAGTCTGCTCCATGTCCTCCTCATGATGGGCACCACTGCCTGAGACGCTGGAGATCTCCTGCCAGTTAATGATGGCCTCATAATCTGGTCACAGTATAAGACAGATGTTTCTGCAACTGGAAGAGCCACTTCTCTACCTGAACCAATATAGGAGAGAGGGAGGAAGAGAGAAAACACATGCCTTCAGTGATCAAGGGTGTTAACTTGGAATGACACAGGCATTTCACTCCACATCATTGCCGACTCCTTTGAGCATAATAGTTGAGACCCAGATACACGATATGTAAGAAGATTAGGGGATAGAAGCATCTCTTTTCATGACAGCTGCCTTCCCAGGGGAACAATGGCTTTGCAGCTATCAGGGCAAAATACACAGGAAAGCTCACAATGGGGGCAACATTCTGGAACTCTTTTTTTCCTGAGGAAGCTATCGTGGCAGCACAAAGGATGAAGTACAGAGCTCACCTCCTTGCCTGAAGTGTCTCCACGTGGCTGATGCAAACGCAGCAGAAAGGATGTTAAGGCTATCCTCCTATGCATATTTACCAGGAAGTAAGTCCCACTGGACTCAGTTAAATTATATCTGAGTAGATATGCACATAGGACTGTGCTGTAAGCTATCTTTCCTTCAGGAGGCCGAGCAAACGGTACCCCTGATTATAGGACCGTGTGAATACAAATGAATGGCCAACGGCTCTTTGTTTTGAAGTTCATAATGTCCCATTATCAAGAGCAGGGTTGATCTGAGACCCCACCCATAGGCCTGATCTGAAGTAATAAATATACAAAGCGAATCCGTGTGCTTCAGATTGTTGTGACACAAATACCATGGACCTGAGATACACAAAGCTTAGGTTATCCAATCAAGAGTTTGTATGACTAAAGCAAGAGGGAGAAAATGTGAACAGCTATTCAGCACAGTGGTATTGAAAATATAGTTGCTATTTTGCCAGATCACAGGCCAAGACTTCTGCCTCTTTTCTATGATGATTTAAGTATGAGCTCCTTGCTGTGCTGTTCACATTGTTACTATCTGTGAATTTGTACAGGCATATTAACTGCCCTACAACCTATCTCAGGACAGCCGCCCATCCCCAGCTGAACATCTTGCACTCTGAAAACGTGTCCCTTCCAAATGGAATTGCGGGAATGAGACGATTGGATGGCATAAAACATCTGCTCCTTGTTTTAACTACAGTTGGGATGGCATGCCATACTAGACAGAGTCCTCCACATATGGAAAGCTTTGGGCTGGGTGGAACTCAAACACAAGACACTGTCCAATGCGTGGCTGTACAATATTACATGTCTGTTGCCATCTTTTTCTGATTTCTATTTTCCACTCAAGCTCCATCCCCTCCAGAAGGAGAAGTTAGCCACGTTTCAATTTTTGTCCTTGTTAGTTCATTTATTCTGAAATCCATTATATATTTTTTTTCTTTAAACGCTGAATTAGATATCCAGTGGGAGTAATGATTCTTTTTAAAAAAGAATGCAGGTTGATGACCACACACCTCAAAAGAGAACAGATGCCCTGTAACTCAATATTTTGGAAGCAGGATGTGCTTCTTTGACAAACTCCTCTTTTTCTGCTCCCATCTAGAACATGCCTCTGAGCAAAAGATGAGCCCAAGAACATAGGAGTCTCAGAGGCGAGATCTCTGGTCCTTCTAGTTCAATACTGTTAGCTCTGGCTAGCAGTTGCTCTCTGAGGGATTCAGGCAAGGTTTTTCTTAACCCTACAAGGAGATATCTGGTAGAGCATAGTGGTCTCCCCTCCCACTAATATGCAAACCTGGCCCCTGCTAACTACTGAAATCAGATGGGATTGCGTGTCTTCAAGATGCTGTGGGCGCACACTAGGTATTTGTGGCTAGGTATCAAACACAGCATTACTCAACATTTGAGACTTGACCCCTTGCCAATGAGGCAGTACTGTATTTTGTTAAATAGAGATATTGGTGATGGGAGAATTAGTATGTTATCGTCTGCTGCCACAAAAACAACAAGGTGTTTGGGGGCACCTTAGAGACTAACAAGGTTTCCTTGGTGTATGCTTTCACTGCAAACTTTTGTGGACTGTTGCCCCCTTGCATCTGAAGAAACCCATGCAAGCTCATGTAAAATAAAACATGTTAGTATTTAAGGCGCCGCCGGAAATCTGGCTGTTTTTGTTAAATAGGCATAAGCAGGAATGACTGGAAGGATGCAAGTACCAAATATAAATGCAACACGGAATAAAATGTAGCCCAACTCTGAAAGTCCCCACAATCTCAAAATCAGGATGTTTATGAACCCTGTATCTCTCTGAGATATTCCAGCCCCCTTCCTGTTACCCACAAGAAAACCAGCAGAATGTTATCCAAAAGCATAGAGAAGATAATGCTTTGCACTTCATAGAAATGCATTTTTATAGATCCTGTTTCCCCGAAAATAAGACCAAACCTGAAAATGAGCCCTAGTACAATTTTTCAGGATGCTCGTAATATAAGCCCTACCCTAAAAATAAGCCCGTTAAGTGAAACCCCACCCTCCACCATTGTGCAGCAACCAGAAGATGACATGTCTGCATTTGAATAAATGTAGATTGTTGTACATGAAAAAAATAAAACATCCCCTGAAAATAAGCCCTACTGTGTTTTTTGGAGCAAAACATAATGTTTTATTTTCAGGGAAACACGGTACATGTTTCATACATTAAATGCTTTATAATGAAACAGGATAGAATAATATAGAATCATAGAATAATGGAGTTTGAAAGGGTCTGTAAAGCCATTGAGTCCAACCCCTGCTCAATGCTGGACCCCAAATCAAAGTATATTCACCTACAGCTGACAGATGGCTGTCCAAGGGCATACTTATACTGACTCTAAGAGCTGCTTTTAAATTAGGGTTTGTGTAATTAAAATCAATTTGAAAAAATCCAACTTCATGATGCATGGCAAAGCCCACTTTTTTGGCCACAAAACGGGTGGATTTTTGTTTGTTTTTGTTTTTGAAGAGGCTGGGGGGACTTTTTAATTTAACAAAATTGTGATATTGATTCTTTATGAATTTTCAGCAATGTGAATGCCCCTGTTCTATTAAATATTACATTTGTGGGCAGTTGTAGGTTTCGGATGGCAGGGACACTGCCATCTGTCCATCTGAAATAATGTCATTATATTGCTATCTCACTTAGGATTTTAAGAGAGACACAGAGAGAAAAATGCACACATTCCAAAGGGTGCCTGAAAACCAAAGAAATATTGCACAGTATTGGAAAAAAAATTGAAAAGAAAATATTTCAATCATTGGTGATGTGCTGAATCAGCGACAATGGAAACCACACAGTCTGCAAATATGCCGGTTAATGAAACTATTTAAAATCTCATGTGCAGTTTCCCAAAGTGGTTTTAAGTTCACTGGACCCTGGAGATTTGAACTTGTTCAAAGTAATAAAGTATTCCTTGACTATTTGTTTATCAATGTCAAGCTGCAGTCCTCTCTCATCCACTTGTAGTGCACATTTGCATGGAAGGTCATAGACTGTTTTTTGGGAATACATTGAGCTAAAGTAAGAATTTAGCACTTTTCTTTGTTGTCTGTTACCATTTTTCCATCTCCACTGAGTAGCCCAGCTACTATTTCTTTTCTCTGTCTTTTATTACACATCCATCTGAAGAATTGTGGGGTTTTTTTTTTGTTTCTTTTAGAGTTTCTCACTAACCTCAGCTCATTTTCAGCTTTTGCCTTCATAACAGCACCCTGCAATAATGCATACATTCAAGTTTCTCTTGTTTCCTCTGGATTGTGCAACCCCTTAGAGTTCATTTCTTCTCCCCACAACACATCACTGAGAAAAAATGTTCATATAATTCAAGCTTTGCAAGTTCCTTCTCTTTAAAACGTACGCTTCTCACTTATTCCTGAACCTAACAACAGCAACATCCTTACTAGATCAGTTCATTCTGACGCCCATGTTTTCAGTTCCGATAATTTGATTCCACTTTTAAGGGAAGACACAGCAGAACCAGCCTGATGCCGAAACAATCATTTAGAGATAAACCACACCACAGTTTATGAGCACACAGGGCAACACTTGCCAATGTCTAACGTATTGGTCAGTTGTGAGCAGTTGGGTAGTTCTTGGAAACTTAGTTGAAACGGAAGACTGTGTAAAAATATACAGTACAAGTTTGTTGTCCTTTAAAAATATATTCAGGAGTGTGGCTGACTGATTAGGATGGAAACATTCCAGTTATGCAGAGATGGAAGCCTGTTTTGGAGTTTGTTAAGACACCTGCAACTCAGAAGTCCTTCTGCTGTGCTCTCTGCCAGCCTTGTGAGTGACAGGCAAATGAGAATCGAATCCTGAGAACTACGGCCAAGGACAAAGCCACCAAAAGGATTAAATGAAAAGAACTGGAGATTGGAGATGTAAATGAGTGAATAATATTTCGAAACTGCCTAAGAATCTAATGAGGTCACATTTGTCAGCCACACACACTTCTGGCCACCTAATTATATTGTAAGAATAGCATGAAAATGGAAATGATACTGAGCAGAAGATGACCCAGATGAGACAAGGACAAGTTAGGCCTGGACACACAGAAACGTTGCGCTTCTTAATGAGGAAGCTGCACCCACCGGAATGTCAGAAGCAGGCAGATAACCTGCCCAGCATTACCCTGAATTCTCCTGCACATGGGAGAGATTGGAGGTGGGCCATATGGGCAAACAGGATGCAGTACTACTTTTGCAGTAGCTGTTCCAAAGCCTGTGGGTGGGCAGCTGACCAGAAGGAGCATGTGGGCCACAGATGGCTGGGAGACCCAGTTTCTGGCTGCCCTGTGATCCTCATGCCAGACAGAAAGAGAATGTGGAGACCATGAGGATTGAGTCACCCGCCCATGTGCAGGCTTGGCACTTCAATCCCGCTTTGCTAATCATATTAGCTTTGCTTAAAACATTTCTGTGCAGTCAGTAAGAGAATAGGGAGGGCCACAACTTTAAAAAGTCACTCTCTCCTGGGCTATACTTTCCAGAAAGCCCAGGCCAGCACGGCCATTGAGGCTTTTGAGGAGTGGTCTAGAAGATCATAGAATATTAGAACCATGAAGTTGGAAGGGCCCTATAAAGCCAATGAGTCTAAACCCCTGCTCAGTGCAGGAATACAAATTAAAGGATATCTGCCAGACGGTTGCCTAAATTTCTCATGTCTCGAGGTAATGAATTCCATTGCCATACTGCTCTTACAGTTAGGACATTTTTCCTGATATTGAACTGAAATCTGGTTTCCTGTAACTGGAGCCCATTGTTCCATGTCCTGCACTCTGGGATGACTGAGAACAGACCCTGTCCCTCCTGCGTATGACACCCTTTCAAGTATTTGAAAAATGCTATCATATCTCCCCTCAGTCTTCTTTTCTCAGGGTTAAACTTGCCCAATTTTTTCAGTCTTTCCTCATAAGGCTTGGCTTCCAGTCCCCTGATCATCCTTGCTGACCTCCTCTTAAACTTATTCCAATTTGTTGGCATCTTTCTTGAAGTGTGGTGTCCAGAACTGGACACAGTACTCAAGGTGTGAGGCCTAACCAGTGCTGAATAGAGGGGGACTAGGACCTCACAGGATTTGGAGACTATACTTCTGTTAATGCAGCCTAAAATAGCATTTGCCTTTTTTTGTAGCCACATCACACTGTTAGTTCACATTCAGCTTGTGATGTACAATAACTCCAAGATCCTTCTCACTTGTAGTATTGCTAACCCAGGTATCCCCCATCTTGTAACCGTGTATTTGGTTTCTTTTTCCTACATGTAGTGGACATTTCTTGGTTGGAGACAGTTAAACAAGAGGGTGGATTCTTTAAGGGAAGTTTCAGTTGTTGATTTCTTACTTCAGCAGGAAGGTAGACTTAGTGACCTTCAGGATCCCTTCTAGCTCTCCAAGGCTAGAAGGGATCTAGCCTTTCTACCTATTCCAGCCTCTGTGGAAGAACAACACACCTGATGATTGGGAAAAGATTCCTATGTTTCATAGCAATGGTGGGCATAAGCAGCATGGTGTCGATATGGGCTCTGAGAACAAATACAGAATGTGGGGAAATGTTTTCTTTAGAACATATAAACTTGATGTGGGAGTCTGGGGCTCTACTCAGCTCTCAAATGGAGAAGGTCCAGCTTACCGCGTGCAGAGGTAAATAAAATAATGCAGTACTATTTCTAGAGGTTCTGTAAAACTAAAACAAAGCAAAAATCCGTATCTTTATTATTGCTCATGTGTAGTGTGTGTGTTTTTTTTTTCTTATGAACAGGTGGATTTCCTTCTGGATGAGCACTCATTCTTGAGTTGACATTATCTAACTGCACCACTGAATGCTCTCCTTTTGTGTGGGGGCTAAAATATGCAGCTGCATTCATGGGGAGAAGCAAACACAGAGACCTCTCATCATTAATACTGGTAGAAATATTTGTGTTAAAGTTGTTTTTGGAAGGAAGGGGTAGTAAACCTGCTTAGCCTCTAACGTTCAGAAAGAACAGACCGTCCTGATTTCAGCACAGCCAGGCCTGGCTAGACGGTGAAAGCACACTGAAAGTCTAGGACAAGACAATCTGAAAACCAAGTGGGCATCCAGGCAAGGGTAACTCCAGAGGAAGTGTTCAAAGTCAATGCAGGGTCTAACGTGAAAAAGTCAAGCAAGTAAACCTGTTATCTTTTCCCCAAGAAAACAGAAGCAGGAGATCTATGATGAAGGAAGAGATCACTTCATTTTGTAGCTAAGGACACAAGAATCAAGAAAGTGAATGAATGATTTAGCTATCACGATCAATGCTTGAAGGATTTTGATTAGTTGAAGAGGTTACAGGCTGGGAAACCAAACCTACATATAGCTGAACACAAACCATAAGCATGGCTGTAGCAATGTATTTCACAATTGGCAGGGTCAGCCAGATTGGAAAAAAAAACTTTTGTTGATAAAAAAAGAATTTCTGATTAATAGGGCAGCAATATTTAAATATTTTTTTTAAAAGTACTCTTTTAAAAACTGCAGGTGTGAGTGGCATGTGGATAAGAGGCATCCCTTCTTACTTCACAGAAGAAGGAATGCCTCACCAAGATGGCGCCTGATATAATATGGGGCCCACCATGTCAAAAGGAAGAAATGAATGCCTGATCATTCAGACGTGTTGTCTTATTCATATTCAAATGCCTGCACATTTGTTAATTAGCCAAATCATACAATTAAGCCACCAAAATGTCCTTAACTGGGAGACAGCTCTCCTAACAAACACCAAATGGTGTTCCTTACGTGCCAGACACTGGGATCGGCTGCACATTAAAAGACAGCCGTTCCCTAATCTTTTTGCTTTTATTGCAAGAAAAACAGAGAGAGTGGGGGGGGGGGAAGTGACACAATTTAGGATTGTGAAAAATCTACATAGACGCTGGATGCTCAATATAGAATGAGATCGGTGCTTGATGCCACAGGTGAGCAAATAAACAGGTCAGGGCTTTTGTGTGTCTGTGTGTTTTGTATTGTGAGACATCAGACAGCAGATTTTAGATCGTCTTACAGATGGAAGACCGATATGAATCCAAGGCATATGGAAGAGAGAGCAATGATTTGATCTGTAATCCAATCCACATTTATCTGGTAATCAGTGAATAAGCTGTATTGAATCCAGTGGAATTTACCAAAAGTGAACAAGCAACATGCATAGCAGGTTGCATTGTAAGGAGGGGAGGGGGAGAGGAGGAGGAGGAAGAAGAGGAAGAGGAGGAAGAATAATCCTCCAAGAGCAGGATTTCATCTCTTAACCAGGCCACACACATACCTGTACCGTGCGACAATCCTGAGATAGCAATTTTTCAAAACCACAAGATTCCCAGCCCTTTTTGGTTCAGTTCTACATCTCGTTTTTCACTGGGAATTTTCCACAGTACCTGTGGCCCCAGAAGGTCCTTGCTGTTGAAAACTGAGCCCCTAAGATGGGCTGCAACTGCCCAACCCCCACAGCAATGTTTCTGCAAAGTGAAAACAGAAAAGCTGCCGGCATACCTGTTATTGTGCCATTCTTTGTGCTGCCAGTTTTGCCATCGGATACGTCGACAGAACCATCTCAGGCAGCAGAGACAACTGGAGGAGCTACTCCCTTCTGGCATGCCTCCTGAATCCTTTGATTGTCCCCATTTTAGGAGGACACAATTATGTCTACCACAGAGACTGTCCTGTACCCACAAGATTAGGTGACTGCTATGGAATGTGGTGGGAGGTACTAGCTTGTTGTCAGTGATGGCATAATAGCTAACTGCCATGCCTTTCAGGTTCCATACATGAAATGGCAGGCAGGGGGCAGGGAAATTATCAGCTGCTTTGTCTCCAGCAGCAACATGTCTTGTGTTTGTTGCTGTTTAGTCGTTAAGTTGGGTCCGACTCTTTGTGACCCCATGGACCAGAGCATACCAGGCCCTCCTGTCTTCCACTGCCTCCTGGAGTTTGGTCAAATTCATGTTGGTTGCTTCGATGACACTGTCCAACCATCTCGCCCTCTGTCATCCCCTTCTCCTCTTGTCCTCACACTTTCCCAACATCAGGGTCTTTTCTCATGATATGGCCAAAGTATTGCAGACTCAGCTTCTGGATCTGTCCTTCCAGTGAGCACTCAGGGTTGACCTCCTTCAAAATGGATAGATTTGATCTCCTTGAAGTCCAGGGGACTCTCAAGAGTCTTAGTCCTGGTCAATATGGTATTTTGTTCTTGCTGTAGAAGAGTGTTGTGAGGCACTATGCGTACATACATAGGCTTCTGTTCTCCACATGGAGTTTGCAAGAGAAATAGCTTGAAAGCATATTTCTGATGTACCTCGGGTCTACTTAAAAGTGTGTTGAATTTTAATGGAGAGAGTATTTTGACCTCATTGTGACTGGAAGATGCCTCAGATTAGCTGAAATCCTGTTGCTTAGCATAATAAGTCACAACAAGAGTCCATTTGATACAATGGAGCTTACAGAAGAGTTGGGTCATCTGACCCCACTGTTTAATAGGCCTACGAACATGTAACTTACTACACTGAGCAATAAGACTTCAGTCTATCAAGGGGACTCACTACTTTGTAACAGCAAAAGTCTAGAGATCACAGTGGAGAAGAACACACACTTTGCTCTTAGAGGAACTTCTTGCTCTTTGTCTTCCTACTGACTTGACTGGAGAAGGCAGAGTGATTTTAATAAGGGAGAATAACATTTCTGATAAGTTATAGGAAGCACAGTCTGAAACCCATGTAAGCAGCTGCCTCAGCTGCTTGCCAGTAAATTATATTTAGAAAAGACGCTTGCTCATTCCAGGATTTAAAAACTGATGTGAAGATTCAATTTCATCTCCAGTGTCACACTTGGTAGGTAAGTCTCATACATAACTGTTTATTTAAACTCGGCTACATTATTAAGACACTGTTTGATGACAGGTAAGCAGCTGGCTGGGTTCCTAGCAGCAGCTCCAACAGAACTGACAGCAATTTCCATCAGGAGAATAATTGCTTTGGTTTTTACAAATTTAGGTTAGTCCTAATGATGTGCTCAAGAGTCACTAGGTAAAGGTAAAGATTCCCCTTGACATTTAATCCAGTCGTGTCCGATTCTAGGGCACTGCGCTCATCCCTGCCTCCAAGCCATAGAGCCAGCATTTGTCCGTAGACAGTTTCCATGGTCATGTGGCCAGCGCGACTAGACATGGAACGCTGTTACCTTCCCACCGAGGTGGTCCCTATTTATCTACTCGCATTTTTACATGCTTTCGAACGGCTAGGTTGGCAAGAGCTGGGACAAAGCGGCAGGAGCTCACTCCATCATATGGATTCGATCTTACAACTGCTGGTCTTCTGACCTTGCAGCACAGAGGCTTCTGCAGTTTAATCCGCAGCACCACCACATCCCCAAGAATCACTAGTACATGCCAGATTGGACTGTGCTAACCCACCTAATCATTTGGCTTCTTTATCTTATGCAGATAATTACCTTAGGGGCAGCAACAGCAGCAGTGTGCTGGTACTAAAAGGCATCCTTCTTTGTTCTTCCATTCTCTACCCTTCATCTCCTATCATTGGCCTCACTCTGTAAATCTTTAGAGTAACTGTGACACTTCACTGTCCTGGCTAGAGAGGGCTTAAAAGTGTTTTCACTTCTTCATACCCGTTCTCACACTGTGGATGGGCTGGACGTGGATATTTGTGTTCACCTGATTTAATTTGCGGGTACTGAGGCATCAATTTCTAGAGCAATCAAGCGAATTTCCTCTGTTTGCTTGCTTGCTTACTTAAACTAAATGCCACCATAGCAACACCCCTAACGTGATGTCAGACCATTTCGCCCGGCCATGTCTATGCACAACAATGCTAAGTCACCAGAAAAGGCTTCTCCCAGTGGGACAGCATGGGTAAATATTCGCCTCCATGATGGCATTGTTGGAGGCGGGGGGGGGGGCGGCAATGGTCTTGTGAAATGGCATTCTGCTTTGGAAAGGAAAAACAAAAAAACTTCTCGGCATGTTACATGCAACCACGCCACTTGTAATCTAACAGTTTATTAGCCAAATACATGTGCTTTTCTTAAATAAAGTATTTTAATGAAGTAATTAATAATTAATGCAAGGGTTGGGGACCCCTGCTCTAGAGTGTTTCTATAAACAATGGCTACTCCTCTTCCAACCCTCCAGTCTACCCTGGTGTTGGACTGCATAACCCGAAACAACTAAAAGTTAAAACTTCTAAGAAAAAAAGGAATAAAAGATAAGAAACAGAACATCTCCCACCCAGACCACACACACACCCCCGGTCACAGCCTGCTCTAGATTTCAGCCTACTTTAACAGTAAGTTCTCTCTCTCCAGAGAATCTTCCGACTTTCACTTACATGTTTGGGCATAGACACACATGTGTATGGGCATATGTGCTCGCCTGCACATATGCCAGGGAGGCATGACACAGAATTTTCAACACTATGAACTAAATTATATTTCTCAGGATGGCTTGGGAAGAATCCCTGTACACAAATGTACATGTACAACCTATGTACATGTGTTCCTAATACTTTTACAGCCGTTTCTTCTGCAAGAGTGCAGTCTCATGGCACAGTGGTTAAACTACAGTACCTCAGTCAGGACTCTGCTCACATCCTGATGGGCTCAGGTAGCTATTTCATGGCTGACTCAGTCTTCCATTTTTCCAAGGTCAGCAAACGGAGCACCCAGCTCATTGGGGTGGGTGAGAGGAGCAATGTGTGGCTTGCATAATTAAATTGTAAACTGAACAGAGAGTGCTTTACGTGCTATGAGGTGGTATATAAGCAGCACGCTTTGCTATGCAGTCCAAGAGGCTTTGCTGAAAGAAGCTTGCAAATCTTGAGGCCATGTGTATCTTCCCATCACCTCACCAGCCCTTCTGCTGCCTTTATGCTCCAAACCCAAGATGTACACCTTAAGCTGCCAACTCCTGACCAACAACTGTCCTGTGGGGAGGGACGACCAAGCACTCCCAGTTTCCCCATCTCTAGATTTATCAGATTAAAATGCTTGGTGCAAAAAAAAGTGCTTTGAAGCAGTGAGCTCAGTCCTCCTATCTTGCTTTAGAGCACAGCTTGTGAATCCCACAGACAGGAGTTCTCTGAAATAAAATATGTGCTCTTGATAACAAGGATATTTGGCAGCCTCACTGCCCAGCAGACACTCTCCTCACCTCTCCTTCGTCAGACGGTCACCCCACACATGCACACACATTCCCTGCAGCAGGCCACAGGAATGTGGCAGTAGCACCACAGCTGGAAGAGCTGGCCCAGCGGATAAGAAACAGAGATTTCATAAAGGAATGGGAAGGCCTTAACTGGAATTTAGTAGCTGTTGGTGACCTAAAATAGTCTTAATACCATGACAGTACTGGGAAACATGTGGCCTTCCATCAGCTCTAGTCAGTAGAGCCAATGGGTGAGGAATGGCAGGAGTGGCAGTCCACCCTTGAGAAGGCCACATGCTTCCCACTTTTGTCCTAAGACTTTATGGTCCCACCCCACTTCCAATGCCCAGGGACTAGAACACAGGAGTCTAGGTTTGCCTTCATATTTTCTGAAATTAGCAATGGGTGTTTGCTTCCTACAACTGTTGCAGTATTACCTCAGATTAAACTACTAACTCAGTGGTGTATTTGTCTTCCTAATGCTTTTTCTTCCTCTTGCATTTTTTTCTTTCTGATAACCCTTCTTAATTGTTTCATTCTCACTGTCTGAAGGACTGATCATCAGCATCAGGAGTAGTCAGAAACAGTATCCACAGACAACGAAAAGCCCTATGGTTAATTTAATTTTGGAAAGTCACGTAAGAGTGTGTGTGTGTGTGTGTTCATTTGCCTTAAAGAAAAAGGGGATATAAATATTTTAGATGCACACACACATAAACACCCACTAAACAGATGCAAAAACAATGAAAACCAATTTGCTTGCTGTAGGAAGCCCTGTTTCTACACTGGCTTGCAAGCTGTGGTTCCCTTGAGACTCCTCATGGAACCCCTGTGGATGTCAGAATATGCAGGGGGAAAGGTCTAGGACAGAAGATACCACATCTGCATGCAAAGTACTTGCAAAGCTTGGTGGGCCTTACCTGTCATCAATCGTGACCTGGAAATGACCTGTGAATCACTTCCAGCTCTTCTGGAGGGCTTGCATGGGGAAGGGTCCTTGCTAGGCACAATGTCTTCTGAACAACCTTGACTGCCATTAATAATCTTCTCATGGTGGAACCCTTGGTACGTTTTAAAGAATTCCAAGATTCTCCAGAACACAATTCCTGTAATCCAAGGCAGTGATGGCTGGTCCATCAAGGCCGATAAGCCACTGCCACTGACTACCCCCAGCCAATCCACATTTGCCTGCTTCCTTATGAAGCCCACCTGTGTTGTTGTTCTCAGCTCCCAGCCTCCTCACCTTTGGGAAGAGAAGGAAAATGAAAGTATGCCTTTGAGTGAGTAAGTCAACTAGTGCTAAGCTTTGAAACCAGGCACAAAAGAGAAGCAGCAGGAGGCAGAAAAAATTTCTGATTTGGGGGCACAGTGTATTTCTCTGCTATTCACCTGAGTTATAGAGTGAATAGATGGGCTGGGGGGGGGGGTGAAGCTGCCTGCCAGCCTGCCTGCCTGTAAGCGAAGACCGGCTTGCTATGTGTGCATCTTCTCTCTTTCTTTCTCTCTCTCTCTCTCTCTCTCTTCCCCCCCACCCCATTTCTTCCCGTCTCTCCAGCCACAGTTGGCTGGAATACCTTCCACCCCACCAGCCGCAGTGGGCACCAGCTGCCACTTTCTTACCCAAGCAAAGCTTGAAAGGCACGAAATTCCTCAATATTAAATCCGCAAAGTATGGAAAGTATGCTAGTTCAGTGCAATCCTCCTGTGGTGGGCTTTAGGGCATTTGCATTTGCCAGAACTAACTACTTAAGCAGCATCTGCCTAATAACTTATTAGCACATTCTCTCAGAGCAGCCTGCTAATAGCCACCTTTGAAAATCAATAGGGGAGCAAGGCAGGGAGTATTCCAAAGTTTTCATGCACACACGGACCCTCCTGTGCCTCAACAAAACCCTTGGCTGCTTTTTTTTCTAGCATAAGCAGAACCTTCCACTTACGTCCATACCTGCAAGTGTGCCCCCAAATGATTTTAGCTGCATTTCTTGACATGTTCAGTGCTTTATTATTTACCTATATATGTAGTCATTGGCTGACATCAGGCATAGACAACATATTCAGCAAAGTCTAGATCATCTTCCTTTTAAACTCCCAGGAATCCTTCAGCTATCATGCTGGCTGGAGGATGTTGGCTAATGCAGTCCAAAAACAAACCATCCAGGCTCTGATTTTCAGATCCAAGGACACATCTTGCACTAGCTAGGATGGGAACAGAGGCTATATATGGGTGTGCATCCACACAAACACGCATACATACTTACGGATATTTACTTTTGGGCTTTAGGGTTGGCTAAAGCTGTCCTAACCGATTGAAATGAGAAAACAGTCATTACTCCCAGAGGGAGCATTCCAGTCCCCCCACTGCTGTTAGCCCCCCCCCCCCTCTCTCTCTATCTATCTCTCTTCTACCTGCCTATGGATATGCATTCAATTGGTTTGGGCCAGGTGGTGGTGCTGGGAGCATCTTGGTTTCTTCTTCCATATTGCGACAGGGGAGGGAGGAAGATGAGGATGCAGTGATGGCTGCGGCTGCTGCTGCAGCAGCACTCAAAGTAGGAGACCCAGCAGTGACAACGGAGGGGCAGCAAAATTGCCGTTCCTTATCCTCAGCCGCCTAAGGTCTTTGCCTCACCAAGCATAATAGTAAAGCCAGATTTGCTGGTGTCTTTGGCCTTATTAAAGACCGTGGATCTCCTTTGTTATGGTTAGTCATTCCTATCTAGGAGCTCATGGCTAGAAGAGTCCAACCAGAGCTGGAAAAGCTTTTCATTGAGAGGTTGCAATTCTACATTTTACCACATGGGGCAGCAGGCAGCAGTTCTTGATAGCCCTTACAAAAGAGGGTGAAGGACCTTCTTTCTGTACCGTTCACCATGTTGGGAAAAAAAAGTTTGATACTTTAATGGGACCATATGGCTCTCCAGAATGTGACTCCCACCAGCTCTCATTATCTTTTCTTCTAGCTAGGGCTGACATAGTCCCCTGAAAATGTAAGGGGACAGATATTCCCTGTCCATATGTTTTTCGCAAATAGACCATTTTTCAGGCAGGGATCTGTCCCAAGGCCAATGAAAACTAATGGGTTCCATCCCAGCTTGTTTCTAAAACTGCTGGTTGCCACAGTTCTGAAATTTACATCTGGCCTGTTAGAAACTGCTAGGCTGTGGCGGACCTTGAAAATAGTTCATTGGTTTTTAATGGGTTACATTTTAATTCACTTCTTAATACAACTTCAGCTCAGGCATAATGGCAGCAATTTGATATTTTAACTTACTACCATACCTTCAGCTTAACAATAAATAAAGTTTTCTCACTCATTGCTAATGCCCTAGCAGGAGCTGGGTACTTGTCAAATCTGATGTTGTAGGCTATGTTGTCTGCTCCCAAATCTATCCATACTTGCTTCTTCCACTCTTGTACCTGTTTCGTCCCAAAAGTTGGAAAAGTTACTTTTAAGAGTGATTCTAATGACATCCTGAAGTCAACAATAACTGAGCTATGAAACTCTGGTTGCTGCTGTCAGAGGCCCTGTACGAATAAGCTTGGTTTCAAGGGATGACTCTTCCCATGATGATCCTTTTACCCCTGGCTACATCAAAGTGACCAACATGAATTTGACCGGGAGGCAGTGGAAGACAGGAGGGCCTGGCATGCTATGGTCCATGGGGGTCACAAAGAGTCGGACACGACTAAACAACTAAACAACAACAACAACAAAGACTTAACACTCTTATTTGTTTTGTATCCAGGCTCAAGGCTGTGCAATACACAATGAATTAATCATTCAGCTGAGCTGTCCTGTCAGCCTGTTGAGTCTCTGTTCTCTTGAAAAGGAACTGGAGTTTAAAGAAAAATTAAGTAAAACAAGATGCCCTCTTTGGGTGGAAAAAAAAGATGCTAGAAAAATAGAACGTATTACTGATTTAAGGCATAAATCCTTTTGGAGTTATATTTATTCTGTGTGGGTGGCTTTCACACCCGTCAATCTGAATTTGACACTGTGAAACAGTGTGTCTCCATTTGGCACCTTCCAAGTGTGTTGGACTACAGTTCCCATCATCCTCATATAGCATAACCATTGAATGTGTTGTGGGGCATGATGGGGGGTGCAGTTGAGCACATCTGGAAGGCACTATAGCAGGGAAGGATGCTGTAAAGCCTTTAGGTGCTGCTCATGGCCTAGAAAGCATTAATGGCATTAAACAGAAACGGAATTAAAATAGGAGAGATTTAAACCTGAGATTTTTCAGAGAGCCAAGAATTGTAGTGACTGCTTCTAGTTTGCAAGTGACTGGTTCACTTGCTTTCTGCCAAGGTACTAAGACTCATTAAGCTCCAATAAATTTGACACTAATCTAAGGCACAGCACCTTGCTGAAGTATTTTCCTGTATTAACGAACCTGCTGGTATCTTAAAAGCTGCTTCACACTTTACGCAGTACTCCTAGTTTTATGGGTAATTGCTATAACGGGTGTTACTTTGGGTGCAATAAACATGTAAAGCATGGAATGGAGTTGCATAATTTCAAGCACTTGGGGACATGTGAAGAAAGTAGCAGAAAGCGACTAGCGGAGGCAGCTCCTTGGAGCATGGACAATGCGTCTGTGAAGAGGCCACAGCACAGGGCTCTTCCAAATGGGGGCAAAAACACTGTAAAAGTACAGTGGTTTGCATGGTTTGTTTAAGTACTTCCCTCAATATTCAAAACAAAGTTGTGTGATCTATAACCAGAAGCAAGCTCATACTTCCTTTCACAAAAAAAAAAATGCATTCCTGTCCCCTCATACCTTTTTTTTCTTGTTTTCAACAGTTTCAATCAGAAGCAGAAAAGGCTTTTGTTGTTACTTTCATGAAAGTGTTGGTGTCAGAAAAATCTGCCAGTTTACCAAACATCACACAGAAAACTTACTTCTAGATCCCAGTTTACCTTCTGCCCACCCGCTACTCTGAAGCATCTGTTCCATTTCACCTGGAAGGCATAATATCTCACGTTGAGTGCTCTTTGTGGTAAGCAATATCTTGCATTTTTTGGGCAAAATGAGCCATATATATGCATTCCAAATGTTGAAGACATTTAGAAGGATGAGATGGCAGGAAAGTATCCAAGTTAATCCTAAAATGGGATTTGCCCACAGGCTGACAGGGAAGGGTCAATCACTTGAGCTTCGCCTTGGATTGCTGAGGCTCAGAAACATAAAGTACTTGTTCTTCCCCCCCCAAAAAGAGGAAGAAAAAAAACACAACACAGCAGGAAATAGTTCCACTTATTTTCAAGCCAAAGATAAATTTATTTATTATTTTCACCTCTATGCTGCCCCATTAATGCTATAACGCTGGGCAGTTCACAGGGTACAGTAAATCATACAATAAAAACACAATGTAATAAATACAATAAAAATGCAAGACATACAATAATTACAACTAAAAATACAACGAATTACAGATTAAAAAGTAATTAAACTGCAACAACAATTACAAAAGGCCTTGAAGCAATTAAACGTAGCCAGGGTTGCACAGTTCAGTGAGAAGGTGGGGCACGCACTAAAACTCAAAGTTGTAGGAGTTTCCAAAGCAGAACTCTGGGCAATCTCAGCACCCACTTGTGTGATAGGTAGAAACTACAGATGTGCCTTTTTCTTTTTATGGACTCCAGTCTCCAGAATTCTCCAATATTTCCCCAGGAAGAACTCCAGGAGCTACAGCCCAGAAACATCCATCCACAGACATCCACATCCTGGCCACCTGGCCAGGACTCACCTTCGAGGTTACCTGCCTGGCACGGACCCTGCCTCCTTGTGTTGATGTAAAAAAAGTGCTTCCTGGCAGCTGCAGTCTTTCAGAAGATGCCCTCTAAAGAGCTGAAAGGACACTGAGACTACAACTTTTGAGAAGCACCACAGCAGCATCCTTTATTGTAAATTAACAACAGGAAGCAAAGCCTGAGACAGCCCCCCTTCTCCCCCCTGTCCAGGTGAATGAGATGCAGATACCTGCAGGCATGTGTTCACAGTCTGGAACTGCCGGAATTCTGTCTGGCGGACTCCCAGAGAACTCCAGCAATCGGAATAAAAAGAAAAAGGGACATCTCTAGCACACATCACGGCAAATAATGTAAAAGGCCTAGAGTGGCCTTTTAGGCCAGATGGGCGGGGTATAAATCAAATCAATCAATCAATCAATCAATCAATCAATCAATCAATCAATCAATCAATCAATCAATCAATCAATAAAATCCCATTTACTAATCCCTAAAAGATTGGATTAGCAATTCTGGTACAGTTTTTCTACATTGATGTGCTCAGATGATCTCTCAGCCAGTAGTAAGAAAGGCAAATTGTTATTGTGAAACCAGAACTGAAACAATACCCTAGTCCTACCCCCAAACCTATCCCCTCTCCTTTACCGCACTCATCTACCATCCCACCAACTTTCTTTTTCCTTCCCCTCTCAAACGTCTGGAGAAATTCAGGACAGTCTCTTTTCTTCCCCCAAGCTGCAGTATATCCTGGGGAAAGCAGGGCAGTTTTTTCAAGCACCGCAAAGAGCATCAGGCACAGAAATAGGAAGGCAGGTTTTTTCCCCCCTTCCTCCATGAAGGCCCTTACCACAGAGCTTCTGCCACTGTACTAGCAGTTAATTATATAGGGTTCAAAGGAGTTTGGAAATGAAGTGGGTTCTGATGGGATAAAAAGAGTTAGAGGAGAATTCTCAGATTTAAAGCAATGAATGTGGAACACTAATACTGACCCCTTACTTGAGCAAAACAAGTAAAATTACACACCCATGAAATGAATATTCTCAGTCTGGAAATGCAGTTTCATTGCCCTCTCTACTTATCAGGTGTAATACTTCATATCGTTTCTTGAAATGTAGGTTTTACATCTTAAAACAACATCACCTGCTGTTTTTCTTCCCGGCTTCACCACTTTGCTTTGACAGCGCAGTTTAATTCCCGTGTTCTTTTCCCTCCACACTTATCGCCTTAGTTTAAAATGCAATCTGGTTCAACTATAACACAAATTCGACAGCCAGCCTGTAAGTCTGTGGGGAAGCAAAGTGCCAACAACTCCATGCTGGCCAGTTCCCTCTGTAATTGAATCTTCAAACCCGGCCTGACGAGCAAAGACAAGAGAAAAATGAGACACTGGTTCAGGTGCAGATGTGGCAGCTTAGTTAAAAATGAAACTCCTCAAGGGAAGAGCTTGTGTCTCTACACGCCTCCCCAACCTCAATATCTGCCATATTCAAGGCCATGCTAGAAAAATGAGCCACAGAGAAGTCTTCTCTCTCAAGCCTGAGCATTGCGTGGCCGCTTCATTTAAATACATTTCTGACCTACTGAGGCAACTTCTTTTGCGGTTGCCAGGTCTCAGACTTTGGGCTCAAAACCTCAGGTAACGGGATGCTGCTAATCTCTCAGTTCCAGTCTCTCACTTCCTGCCTCCTCTGCTGAGAAGATATCAGGCCTAAGAGTGGCTTGTGATGGCCAGAAGCCACTGTTATCATCCCGAGGCACTGAGGGGTCTGTGACTCATGACAGTGCCATGAAAAAAACCATCTGGGTTTGGTGGGAAACGAGGAGAGAGGCCCAGCAAGAGACAAGGGCAGCATATGAACTGCTGGGTAGCAACCTGGTGTCGGTCTCAGGTTGGGAGGTCTCAGAGGTTGGGAGTTTGATCCCCCCCCACGGTGCCTCCTTGATAATCCATAGGGTCCCTTCCAGTTCTGCAGTTCTAAGATTTATTCTTATTCTTATTTAAAATACCAGGCACCGTCAATCAAAATTATAAAAACATTGACTGGTATTATATAACAGGTACAAGTTTTAATCAAAAACTTAAGTATCTGTTAAATATCGGAGACGCACATATGTTGTTCTTCATATTGCCGTTTTTTGTAGCTCTGATGATGTTGCTTCTGAATTATCCTTACACTTCTTTATTCTATTACTGTACTACTATGTCTTGTGTGTTATGTTCAAGGTGTCTATCTGTTTGGATCCAGAAATCCCACAGGATCTTGATGTAGTCATTTTCTGACACCTTCTCTGCCTGATATTCCCACAAGTTTTTGGAGGCTGGCAAGTTATTTTTTTTTTATAATGACCACTGCACTAATTTTGCCAGTCTGTTTGTCATATCTAAATTTGTAATCTGTTTATGCAATCTTTGGACATTCGCAGATGAGGTGCAACACAGTTTCATCTTTTTCTTGGCAGTCAACATTTGCTGTTAGCACGAATTCCTTGGATTGCAGCCATCATCATACTGGTTTGGAGTGCTCGTTCTTGTGCAGCAAAAACCAACCCTTCAGTTTCTTTCTCAATGGTCCTCAGTTTTAGCCATGTCCATGTTGAATTATTATCATGTTTTTCATCAATATTTCTCAGGTGTTGTCCATGTAGTGGTTTATTATTCCAACTGTTTATTATCAGATTGTTGTTTCTTATATGGATCTTTTTTTCCTGTTGTTTTTATTCTTTATTTTTACTGCCTTAAGTAATTTTCCTCTACTTGTACTGATATAATCATTTAGGCTTCTTTTTTCCTCCTCTACCTGTTGTATTTGCAGTAATCCACAGCCTCCATTTTTTTTGTGGTAAATACAATCTGTCCGCATCAATTTTTTGATGTAGTGTGTGATGCATGTTCATTAGTTTCCATGGTTTTTAATCCAATTCTTTTAATTCATTTTGTTTCCAATTTATTCCAGCTGGGTATCTAATTACTGGAACTGCCCATGTGTTTATGGCTTTGATTGTATTTCCACCATTTAATTTTGATTTTAAGATTTTCCACAGTCTCTTGATGTATTCCCTTTCTGTCAGTTCTTTAACTTTTGTGTGCATGATGTTATCTGTTTCTAGTGTTCCAAGGTATTTATAATTTTCATCACCTGAGAGTGATTTTATAATATTGCCATTTTTAAAACCCTATTCCATCTAGGTTTTAGATCTTGCCATGGTGTGTAGTAAGAGCTGCACATTTGTCAATTCAAAATTTCATTTAAATAACTTCACTGAATATTCACACTGATTAGTAGTGATTCAATCTCCTTGGAAGTGTTTGCATATAGTTTCAGATCATCCATATAAAAGAGATGATTGATTTTTCAAGCTTGTACTGAAATATGGTAACCCAATCCAGTTTTATTTTAATTATTGACATGCAGATTAGTGAGATGTTTAACAGCAGTGGTGAAAAAAAGCTTCCTTGAAATATTCCAGTTTCTTTACCATAGGCCATTAAGAAAGTTTTCCATTTCCTTACCATAGGCCATTAAGATAGTTTTCCATTTGTTTTTCTTGAGGCACTTTTGAATATTTTTACTAATCCCAAATTTTTTTAGTCAAGTGTTAATCCAGCTGTGTGGCAATGGGTCAAATGCCTTTTTATAGTCTATCCAGGCCATGTTAAGATTTGTTTTTCATCTTTTTGCATTATTTAGTATTATTTTATCAATAAGCAACTGATATTTCATGCCTCTTGACTTTTTCAAGTTCCCTTTCTGTTCAGTTGGGTATAGGAAGTTTTCAATTAAATAATTATGTATTGATCTTGCAAGTATTCCTGTGAGGAGCTTGGACTGTTGGAAGGCATGTAATTGGTCAATAATTACTGAGTTCATTGACCTTTTGATGATATTTTATTATCAGAAATGTGTGGTCTGTTGTCATCCAATCTTCAGTTGTAGAATTTTGAAGTAAGTGTTTAAATTGCACTGCTATAAGTTGATGGAGCCTTGTGAAAACCTTTACCAAAATTCGTGCAGCTCATCAGGACTAGGTGCACACCAGTTTTTCACAGCATTTACTTGTTTCTTAATCATTACAGTTATTATTACAATATCATCCATATGTTTTCCTTGAGTTTCTTTACAAATATCTCTAATCCAGGAGGCATTTTTATTATGCTGGGCTTTCCCAAACTTCTTTCCGAAATTTTAGAGCATCATCTTTACATAGGCCTAATTTCTTTTGTGTTGCATTCTCTCCTAGTGATGTATAGAATAATAGTTGGTTATTTCAAAATTGCATGTTTTCTCTATATTGTTTCAACTGTCCATGATAGTTTTCAATTTTCTTTGCTGTTTTTATTCTTCCATAGTTTCAACTATTGTTTTCCTTTCTAGGTCATATATTTTGCTTAGTTTGGCTTTTCCTTTTTCCTTTTTAAGTTTTCAAGTGTTTTAAGTTGCTAATGTCTGCACTTAATTTGTTTATTTTTATTTCCAGACAAATTTTCCATTTTGGAGTGCCAGGAGTTTTCTGGATTTTTTGCAGCTTGTAACCAAGTTCCATGGTTATTATGATAGCTGTGCTATACCTGAGCTAGTTTGTCTCCTTTAGCATGTTGGTTGGGATTGTTTTGATCACTACATTTACATCAGTCAGTAGATCTTTTACTGGATTACTTTGTAATTGGCACAAAATGGAGAACTTTTGGCTTTCTGTGTTTTGTCTTATATGGATTACTATGTTTTCCCTCATTGATGTTTCCTGTTCTGTCAACTCATAATTTGTGGGTTGTTACATAAGTTGTTTATCTATTGATACATTTTCTTCTACTATTGTGTCTACCTTTACCCTCCATTTATCTTCCATACCATGGTCATTGTTCTGTGTTGATTTTTCTTTTCCCACCTTTTCTAGTTCTTGCAATTCCATTTCTGAAAACACTTCTCTGGTCCATTAGCTGTTGTTCAATTATGCCACTATTTGGGTATTTCCTTTTCCTAATTTCCATCATTCTTTTTTGAAAACCATGGGCTGTTGGGTTTGCCTTGTAATAGGATTTCATAATTTTTCGATTTTCAGTGGAAGTCCAAGTTTAGCATTTATGTTGTTCCAGTAGCTTTGCAGAAGTCCGTCCTGGTTCCTCAACACGGTCTGCTGAGCCCTCTAACCAGTGTGTCACCAGGTGTCCAGGGGTTATACCATCTAACACGGTCCTTGTTTACCTGATCCAGTATGGATTTCTGTTTATTTCTTCTTATCATAATTCATGGTTAGTGGACCCAGTTGGTCTGGCTTCTCATGGGTAACAACCAGGCAAAGATAGAATAAGAGGGCCTGGCAAGTGGGTTGGCGGCTCTGTTCCCTAACTGGTAAATGTTGAGGTTTGTGCTCACTGCTGGCTTTGGCCCATTAGCTGTTTGGTGACACTGGTGATATGAAAATTCTGTCCTTCACATTGGCATGGTGATGGTTTATTCAGACCTTCAATTTGCTATTGCTTGTCACTTTCACCACTACAGTGCATATGTCTATGTAACTTAGAATACTTGGCGAATGTTCAGAGGGGGGTCAAATTCCACACACAAAAAGCCATATGAATGTGCTAAATTCTCCAGGTCTTGAAATCAATGTGACAACTCCATCGTAATGCTACCCATAACATTCAATGTATATGTACCTGAGACCTATATACATGAATCCCAGTGAGCAAGCGGTGATGGGGGAGCTAAAATATTATCCCAAATTGTAACCATGTGCCTGTCTAGCCATAGTCAATAAAGCATTTTACCATATTTAACACATCAGCTTATGTTTAACATCGCTTCAGCATCAGTCAAGGAAGTAATCCCCATGCATTTCAGTGGTACTCATCATATGTTTCAAATTATGTCATTTAGATCTTGCTGAGAGGGGCTACAGCAAAGGCCTCACAGTGTGAAGCTCTAAAGAGAACATAACCAGTTAAATATCAGTGAACAAAATATTCCTTACAGCACAACCCTCTTCACGCTCCCTCAGAACTGTCGCTCCTATCAATTCTGTGAAGCTTACCTCTAGGTGACTGTGCAGATGATTGCAGCCCTGGTGAAATTTTAATGAGGAGAAGATGCCCACATTTGTATATACCCTATTTTACTGGTGAGCAGTTTTGAGAAACAGCCTTAAATTTCCCTTAGAAAAAGAAATAATTAAACCCAAATGATTATTTGGTATAATTTCCAAAACTGCTTTGATTTAATAGACATCATGACAGTACCCAATTCCCCCCCCAACAAGAAAAACAAATGTCATATAAAAAGAGGGAGAGAGAAACTATATAATATATAAGAGAGTGTCTTCCTTTGACGATGGGTATGGTCAGATGGGCATTTGTCCCACAGTTTGCTCCAGCCTGGGGACAGGTTGGTTTGCTCTTTTTTCCCAACAATCACACAAGGAGTGTATATTGGCAAACCACATCCTGAGCGATGCCTGCCTGCACCTTTTGGGGGCCCTGTCAGCCACTACTGGTTTTTTGATATAAGTAGCATCATTCCATTTTGGTTCAGTTTCAGCATGTGTGATCATTGGGATTGAAATAATGCAGCCGTCTGAAGCTGCCTCTTTGCTTAAGCCACTTAACAATCTTGAGAAATGGAAAGCTTTCCCGCCACTTGACTGCAGAGGGGAAGAGAGAGGAAGTTTTCCATTTCATTTTAATTGTTGCAAATGCACCAGAGATGCTTTGAAAGGGTTGGAAAGAAAAGATCCTTCAAATAGCCAGGACACAAACCATATAGGGCTTTATAGGTAATAACCAATATTTTAAATTGGGGCTGAAAACAGCCTGGCAGTCAGTGAAACTGTTGAAATAAGAGAGTTAAATGTTCCCTGTAACCAGTGCCAGTCAGCAGTCTGACTACAGCATTTTGAACCAGCTGAAGTTTCCAAACACTCTTCAAAGGCAGCCCCATGTACAGCACATTGCAGTAATCAAGATGAGATGTAAAAGAAGGCATTTGTCACTATGGCCATGTTGGATATCTCAAGGAACAGGCACAGCTACACATCATATTGCTGACTGGGGCTGGTTACAGGGATCACATAACGCCCCCTGTTAACAGCAGCTCCATTGGCTGCTGATCAATTACTAGACACAATTTAAAATGATGGTTTTAACCTATAAAGCTGTAAATGGCAGGGTCCAAGCTACCTCAAAGACCATATCTCCCATTATGATCTGGCTCGAGTGTTAAGAGCATCAAGAGAAGCCTTTCTTTCAGTCCTGCCACCATCGCAGGTACATCTGATGGGGACATAGGAGAGAGGGCCTTCTCTGTAGCTGGTCCTAGGCTCTGGAACTCCCTCCCACAGGAAGCCAGGCTGGCCCCCTCTTTGCTATCCATCCACAAGCAGGCAAATACCTTTCTTTTCAGGCAAGCCTTCCCTCGGTAAACCAGATACCTGTTGTTGGTGCTGGTGGTGAGTTTTCTGATAGATTGTTATACATTATTGATTTGATTGGGTTTTGTGTTTTCTATTTTTGTATTTTCCATTTCTCAGAGTGAAATTTTTAAAAGGTTTCTATACTTATTGATCTTTGCCTTAATATTATCTGTTAATGGTTGTAAGATGCCTCCTTATTCATTGTTCGTAGTATTAAATATTGTCTTTTAATGAAGGGGGGAGAATAAATAAATAAATAAATAAATAAATAAATAAATAAATAAATAAATAAATAAATAAATAAATAAATAAATAAATAAATAAATAAATAAATGTGCCATCTCTAAGACCTGTGTATTTAAGTCCAGGAATGGATACAGGAGAACACAGAATCTGCGAACCAGACTTTTCAGGACTGTAACCCCATCCAGTACAGCCTGAATCCCTATCCTTGGTTTGCCTTTTGACTGGCCAGAAGCACCTCTGACTCCTCTGGATTAATTTTCAGTTTGTTAGCCCTCATCCAGTCCACCACTGACAACAGACACTTGTCTGGTGTCTAGAATCTGGACACAGAACACCTTATTTGGAATCAGATAGGAAAGAGAGAGAGACAACCTCTTCCAACAGTTTCATGAAGATGTTGAGTAACATGGAGGACAGAACTGAACCCTGGAGGACACCACAGGCCAATGACCAGGGTGTCAAACAGGATTCCCCCAACACCATCTTCTGAGTTTGGTCATCCAGGAAGGACTGGAATCATTGTAAGACAATACCTCCAACATCCATCCCAGAACGTACCCCAGAAAAATACGATGATCAATATTATCAAAAGCCACTGAGAGGTCCATCAGAATCAACAGGGACACACTCTTCCTGTGTAACCTCTAGTGTGGGCCATCCACCAAGGCTGGTGTAGGTCATTCACAACATTTCTGTTCCAGAACCAGACCTGAAGCCAGATTAAAATGGATCCAGATAGTTTGCTTCATTCAGGAACCTCTGGAGCTGGAAAGCTACCACTTGATCCAAAACCTTGCCCAAAAATGGAATATTGGAGACTAACTGATAATTATCTAATACAATTGGATTCACAGAGATCTCTTTAAACAAATGTCTTACTACTGCCTTCTTTAGGCGTGCTAGTACCTGCTTTGCTGCAAGGAGGTATTCACTATTCCTCTGAATCATTCAGCCATTCTCTCTCTGGCTGCTTTTATAAGCCAGGAAAGGCAAGGGCCCAGTACACATGTAGTGGCTTTCACCTCTCCAGGGATCCTGTCCACATCCTCACACACACGCTGAAACATATCCATTATAACAGAACAAGCAGGGGCCAAAGTTACATCAACAGGGCCTGCATCAACTACAGCATCTAAGTCACAGCAGATCCAAGTGATTTTCTCTGCAAAGTATGATACAAACTCTACACAGTGGGCCATTAAGTGGTCGACATCCTTCTCTTGCGGACATCTGTGCAACAGGCCTTTGACTGCTCGAAAGAGCTCTGCTGGACAGCTCTGTGCAGACACAATGGTGGCAGGAAAGAGCAGTGTTCAGTTTCTTATTGTTAAGTGGCTTAGGCAAAGCATGGAAGAGACAGGAAGGAGACTTGTTGTTTTTTCTTACCTTTTAAAGAGAAAGAAGACTGGTCCACATTGTGCTAAACAGGGTCCCTTGAGGTGCGATGTGGTCAATCCTCAAATGATTACTGCACCTCAAAACAACCCAGTTTATCATGATCTAGACTGATCCAGGTCAGGATAACTGGGCCATCAAGTCACACCTTTCTCTTGGGAAAGACTGCACACAGAGCTCTTGCAAAGACCTGAAATCTTGGCAGGCTAGGATCTGTCACTTTCACTTTCTCCTGCATGGAGACATCTTTCTTTAAAATCTCAAGTTCTTTCCGTCTCGTTTATGAATACTGTATATTGTATCTGAAGACATTTGTGAGATTAAAGATGAAAGAGCAACATTTTTTGCTGTCTTCACAGGGAGACCTAGCTCAGATGAAGTCCTCAGTATCTCACAAGACTCTTCAACTTAGTCCTTGCTTAGTATTTTTGTCTTCTTCTTGACTCACAAACAATTCACACAGCAGAGAGAGAAAAAGATCATCTTTCTGTCTTTTTCCTCTCAATACAAGCTGATTTTGTTTCTCGCAATTTAGTCTGAATCCGTGAGGAAATTTATTGCTTGCTCAGATCTCACAGATCAATGGCTTCATGTGTGAAATGCATCAATAAATCTTGCTATATTTTGTCCTCTTTTGCCCTGAGATCTAATGTGGTGAAAATCCAGAACATGTGAGCAGTAAAAATGGATACATAATGTGCTGAAAGTTATTTTAAAGTTGTACAAGCTGTTTCCTAACAGTTGCTCCATAATGAGAAACAGAAAGTGAAGATTGTTTCAGCTGATCATTCAAGCTAAAATAAAAGAGAACATAAATACAGGAAGAAGTGGAATTTACGGGCTGAAAACCTTGGAAACTAGGATGCAACACAGCACTATTATTTAGAGCTGCCATGTTCAATATCAGAGAAGCAATGATGATGCCCAACCCCTTGTAGGAGAAGAACAACAAGCAGTTCTGAGCTGATGTATGTTGTCCAGTGTGACTATAATGCAAGCTGGAAGTGGATGATAAATGGCTTCTCCTAAAGAAGTGATGGAAATGATAAGGTGGGAGTGGTAGCCCTGCTGGTACTGAAAAACGTCTGGTCCCCCAGTCACACACACACACCCCACAGACCTATAGTTCCTTTCGGAGAAGGTATAACCACAAAACTAAGTATAACCACAAAACGGCTGTAGTTTAGCTTAAAACAAGAAAGAAAAGAAATCTGGAATACTGCAGTTTGCTATGCCAAGAAACCCCTTTGTAACTTTAATGAGGATTAGCAGCAGGAGGAAAAGGAAAAGCACACCTGAATGAACAGGAGTGTCCTTTATACAACAGAGTAAGGGGACCTGTGCCCATTTCTTGCAGGTTTCTCAGAGCTTCTAAATAGAACTCACCACGACACCCCTGGGAACACACAGCCAGGCGACTGCCCACACATGCTGCAGCATCGCCATTCTTAGTGGCCATGGTGGGAAGTCAGCCATCCCACTCTGGAAGACACCTTAGGTGGGCTGGAAACGGATTCGGATGCACAAGAAAATCTCTCCTCCCAACAGTAGTCTTAGCAGGGTGAAGAGAGTAAGGGGCCACCATCCAGGTCTCGACTACCAGCAGCAGGGTAGACCCCTCCAAAGAAATTCCCCACATGCTGCTCCCTAGTAGACTGGGGAGGAGAAGAGGAGGAAGATGGGGGGAGCCATCAGGTGACAGTCAAACCAAGGGGGAGAACGACCTGGAGGGTGGAGGGGTGTGGCGATCTCCTTTGAAGCCCCTATTCCCCAGGCCTTCACAAGGTTCTTGCTCTTCTTCCTTCTTCGCTGCCACCAGGTATTGCTGTCTCAATACCATTCACTCAAGGAGACATGTGTACTTTTGAAACTTAACTCATTTATTTGATCAGGGAGGTTAACATCAGGTTAATATACAGTAGGTAAATCACAGGTTGTTAATCACTTGAATCTGAATCAATTCTACTTTAAGTTTAAAGCTCTATCAACTCTCTGTTCCATTCAGCGTCCTTACAGATCTCTCACTCACTCTTAGTACACTTTTAAGTTTCACACAGTCTCTCACTACCAGAATCTCTCTCACTCACAGAGTCTCTTTCATATTCCATGCACCAGCCTTTATATCCAGCCCCCTCCCCCCTTGGCACCGCCTTCTGTCCACTCATTGGCTCCTTCTCCACTCTTCAGCTGTGACGGACAGGTGAGGGCAGGCCTGTTCGCTACAAGGGGAGCCCTTAGTTGTGGTGGGTATAGAGCTCTGGGAGGAGGCAGAAGAGACCCTGGACTAGGAGGCCTGCCAGGCAGAAACAGCAGGAGCACCAGGACTTGACCCCGGACAAAGCTGGGATGAGCAGAAGGATCCCTGAACAGGTGAGAGGGTCCAGCTGTGGGTCCCCCCAGAAGAGGCAGAATGGATGCAACAAGCTAGGAGCCCATGGAAGCCTTCTTTCTGGGATGAACAGGAATGCAGAGGGAAACAATGCTGGGACAGAACCGGGGGAGAGAGAAAGCACCAGAAGAAACTGCACTAGAGGTGGAACCCTGAGTGTCAACTCCCCACGCTGGACCACACCTCACTCCCCCCCTTCCCACCCCCCTACAGCCCCACTGGTTGAGCTAGAGAACCCCAAGATGGAGATGACTGTTCAGGGGGTGGCTGATGGCCATAAACCGTTCTGCATTGTGGAACACCTTGCCTGGCACACCTACAAGGCATTTTCTTTTTTCTTTTTTTAACAAGGGGATGACAAAAAGGAAAAGGGGAATTGAGGTTAATAGGGAAGAGGAGAAACAATAACATACTAACGTCCATTCTATACCTATTGCCATATCAAGATTCCAAATTATTCTTTTTACCTTCCAGGTTTAAGTTCTCGTTTCAATATATGCTCTTCATACGCTGCCTGTTGATTCAGTCCATTTGTAGAATAAGTCCTTTTTGTTGCCTTTTGTAAAGGACAGTCCTTCATCACTTCTGATAAAATGTCCATTTCCGCTGTTTCCCGTATGTTCTCTATAAGGTCTTCTTGTTTCGGTACCGTCGGACTTTTCCAATTTTTAGCATAGAGAATTCTGGCTGCAGTAACTATGTATATAACTACAGTATATATTCCTTTGTCTTATCTATGTTATCAGGTGTCATACTCAATAAAACAGTTCTGGGGTTAATGGCACCTTACAAAGCAATATTTGTTGCAAGAAAATACTTACTAAAGCACACCTACAAGGCATTTTCTAACTGCTTGGGTTTCAGGAGTTCATGCCCCCCAACATTAAGTGAGCAAAGAAGGGTAGTATATCCCTCTTTGCTCGCAGGCCAGCTGCCTTGGTTTGTAAGGAGAAAGGTGGGATAAAAAATATTTTAAGGAATAAATAAATTAAAACGAAACAAGCCATTTGTGTGTTCACATTGAAAGTTATAACCCTGCTTTCCGTTTTCCAAGCTGATAAATCCCTAGTACACTACAGCATCACTGTGTCCATCTCAAGGAAGGGACAACTGGGGGAGATTACAAATAACCTGATGGTAAATGAGTGATTGTTCCTACTTTTGCTGTTACAGCTGCTGCAAAGCATATTGCCACTGCTAGCAGCAGTAAGGTGCCCTATACAGAGTCAGACCACCAGCCTGTCCAGCTCTCTGTTTTCCCCACTGACTGAGAATGGCTCCCCAAATTTCAGACTGGAGTCTCTTCAAGTCAGGCTTGAAGATGCCAGAGCAACTGCGGGTGTGGCATCACTGATCTCTAGCCGAACCCCAGCACACCTACTGCGGTGACGCCATCAACGGACAGGCTGCTTACATAAGCATTGAGACAGGCCCCCGGGTTTATGTGCTTTTTCACCAGCTTAGAACTCAGATGCCTTCTTAAAAGCTTTGTTGAATCAAAGCTCCATGGAATCTCAGGCTGCCTTTTCTCTGTAAGTACTACAATAAGGATATGGGAAATCTGTAGGTTACAGGCCATGGCATTTTTGCAAACCAAACTGGTTTCTACTCTTGAGGACTGCTCCACTGCAAAATGAGAAAAAGAAAAAACACCCACAACTTTCCCCAGAATCGTATTGCTGTTGTTTTCCCAGAGTGGCCCAAAGCAAGTGGGAACAGGGTGGAGTTCAGTAGTGGTGGGGGGAGGGAGAGGGGGCAACCCAGAGTGGGCTCGTCATCAGTGCCGCCTCCACCCATAGGAGGTTGCCCACCATGAGCCTACAGGAGGTGTGCTTGAGGATGCCTGCCAAAAAGAGTTTCTCCGCTTTTGCCAGTGTGGCTTTTTATGCAGTGAGGCCTCATCATCATCATCATCTGTGGCATCAGACTGCACTTTCCATACGGCTCAATCCAATTAAATGATTTTCTGTTAGTGCATCTTCTGGGAAATCTTGACAATGAATGGTCTTTCATACAAAACAATATTTAAAAGAATATAGGGGCAATTGATATCCATTCACAAGTTGCAGCTCAGGAGCTAGCATTATGTGGAGCAGAGGGAACCAGAGGAGATTGCTCAGCTAAATCAACAGGACTCCTCATTTCAGCACTGCGCTCTCTCTACATGCTACCCCATTAATACTCATGACCCCAATTCCTTCTATCCCATCTCACTTTCACCCCCACAACGTCACATAAGAGGGAAGAATCTTCTGATGTTATTTCTTAGTCTGTATTCCGAATCACACATGTACCGCAGACCACTAGGCATCGTTGCCTAGAAGTAAGTCAAGCTGTCTTCAGCAGGGCTTAGTAAATGGGTTTATTAAGACGGCATTATTTACCTATTTATACCTTCCTTTGCCCCTTGTGGGATCCAAGGCAGCTGACAATGTGCATTTAAAGAACAAGTTCAACATTGTAAAAATACACAATAAATTACAGTATTTGAAAAGTATTAAATAAATGGTTGTATTAAAGCAAGTATACAGTCCATACAGTTCAAAATCATTTAAAAGGAGTTTTAATCATGCAGAAAAACAATAACGTCAAACAAAACTGCCATTCAAAGGCCCTATGGGCCTAGAGTAGAAATTATGCTACAACATTTTCAATTACATTTGATGGAGATCACCATCGTTCAGGTTTACAGGATTTTAAGACCCGCCTGATGAAGAATGCCTTGCAAAAGTGTTGACGCCTCCCCAGTGGCTCCATGCATGTCCCATGCGTTTGTTGGGGGGGAGGGCTTAGTTTAGTGCGATGGCTCTATCCTGTGCTTCCCGTGCAGTTTGTTCCTGCCAGCAAAACCTCCCAATCAGAACCTTCTAATTAGCAGCACTAATTAACTCTCTGTTCCATGAAAATATATATATGCTTCAGAACACAAGCTACACTAAGGCTGAGGGTTTCTAGCAAGAATTCCAAAGATCCACCCCCCCCAATGAGAAGCATTTTTTATAAATGTGGATTATTAATCTAAATTGTTGACATGATCCTGGGGAGGCTGCTTTTACTTGGGAGGAACCATGACCAAATCGGGCAGAACTCTCACCCCATCTGGAAAGGATCTCTGGCTGTTCCCGTCTCTCTGCTAATTCCTCCGTCTATTTGAGTTTCGCTTACTCTTCTTCATCCACTCATCTGTGATGCACCTCATATGGAAAGCAGTACTGAGTGATGATTAAGATGGTTTTATGAATGTTCGGCCAGAGAAGAAGACAAAAGACGAACCCTGTACAGGAACAGAGAAGAGAATGGCCACTAGGATATTTCAAGTTTGATATCCTCACTACAAGGCAGCTGCTTGAGCCAATGAGCTCAAGGACATCCTTTGGGGTATGAGTGGGCTACATGCAACTTGGTGGCCCCCGCGGCAGCTCCCCCCCCATGAGGGGGGAGTGCTCCATGAACATGTGCTCCATGAAAGCCTTGCCACTGAATCCTTCCCGGCCAGCCTGCTTTTTCTCCCACTTCTGCTGCTAGCAATGGACAAAATGCCATCTATAGGAGGATCCTGGGGCAGGGCAATAACGGAGGGTCTTCTTTTTATTCCAGCTGCCCCAGAGATGACCCTATAGATTATTCTTTTCATGCTGTGCTTTCGGGGGGGGGGGGAACAAAATAATGTTGTAAATATAAATCACAACTCATTACTTGGGGGGCGTAAAGGCTACCCATTTTCTTGGGGCAAGGTGGAAAAGGTTGCTGGAGAGGGTGTCCGTGTGTGCGCAGAGGCATAACTGTGGCAACTGACACCCAAGCCAGGAGCTCATGCAGCCCCCTGACCCAAAAGGGCTGGGCCCCTCCCACCTTGGAGTCTAACCATGGGAAATGTTCACAGGCACAAGCACACAAGAGGCCAATCTGGACTTCACATCATCTTCTCCTCAATGACAGTAACTACTGTCATTGTAGTGTCCACCCAGCAGGTGTTTACTGTGTTTCAGCCGCTTTATGTCAAAGGAGGTTGGAGGGTGAGGGGTTATGACCTGAGCTTGTGCAGAGTTTTTCCTTCTTGACCAGCAAGTAGAGGCTGACTCTGGCTGTGGTCCAGGCTGGGCCCACCAGGTAGAAACCTTTCCAGTGCATGTTTGCATATGTGCATGTTGCCTTTAGCACATGGGGCTTGCTTCTGAGAAATAGGGGAAGCCATATGATGTTTTTCATTCCTGTGGGCCAGCTCTGTTCTCCATCAGTTTGGTGACTTCGGGGGGGGGGGATGCTGTTACCTTTATGTCTAATGGCCTCATCTTTATATCTACCCAGCTTGCGGGAGGAAGCGGACCTGCCTGGGTTTGCCTTGCAGTACATTTTGCAGAGTAGGCTTCATTTCCTTCCCTTTCTTTTTCCTACCACCCCCACATTTGCCCTGGAGCTCAGATTTAAATCTGGTTATGTCAGCTGTGTTTACAGGTATTGGCCTTCTTTCAGGATCACATTCTCTCCAGCCTAATTGAGATTTAAGACCTTTATTTTGAGCCAGGGAAAGTGTTGGTCTTTGGTGGCAGTGGGGAACAGCCCAGGCTTCTGCAAGCTTTATTTACATCCAGCTCCCCGTGGCCAATCCTGCAGCCAGACACCTGCACAGCACAGAGCACAAAGGTTTACACAGGAAAACGGTTGTCTGAGATCCAAGAGCGCTCTCATATATCCGCGGCAGCTATTAACTGGGGTCTTGGATTTCGCGTTCTCTGCATTTAATTCTCCGGATCAAGCAAGTCCCGCGTTGAGCCGCACATAGAGGTATCCAAAGAACCTTGAAATTGGAGGGCACACACACAGATGGACACACGTGTGGATGGGCA
Source organism: Pogona vitticeps (assembly GCF_051106095.1). NCBI lineage: Eukaryota > Metazoa > Chordata > Lepidosauria > Squamata > Agamidae > Pogona > Pogona vitticeps. The sequence goes on along the minus strand of NC_135784.1, from coordinate 137,721,823 downwards.
CAAGGGCACACATACACACAACCCATAGCCCAGATTTTCATCACTGATGCAAACACACATTCAGGCCTGGGTCTTTCTAGATCAGGTAGAGAAATGGCTCCCTTCCTCTTGTTTTGGACTACAACTCCCATCAGCCCCAGCATAGCCAGTGGTTGGAATTCTGTGATCCAAATCAACTAAAAAGCAGCCTGTTCTAGATGAAGACAAAAATATGTACAAATGCATTTACATTTTTCCAGTTGTGTGATGATAATTTTCACTGAACATTGGCTCTAGTGAGGAAACTACAATCAGCAGATTCTCAACAGAATTCTTAATATGGCACCTGCAGTCACCTTGTTGCAAATCATCATGATACGGTTTGCAATAAGGCATGTAGTTATGGCTGCAGGTGCCATATGAGGAATTGGGTTGAGAATCTGTTGATTACAGGATCCATTGCAATCTCCTCTCTAGATCCAAAGTTCAGTCACAATGAGGACCACACAACAGGAAACGGTAGATAATAATTTGCACCAAGTGTATGCATGAGAATTTCTACTCTAGGATTTAAGTGCTTAAAATTGGTAGGCATGTGATAATCAAAATTTACATTTATAACTGTATACAGAAAGACCTAAGTGTAGCAGACACTCCATAAAGATTTACATTCAGTTGTGAATCCTTGAGAAGTAAAGTTCCATTTTAGATTTGCTCAGAAACATTCACACTTTATTATTTATTGGCTACGCTCATATCCTGCTTCTCCCCTTTTGAGCTCATGGTGGCATTCATGGCTCTCCTGCTTCCCACTATACCTTGGCCACAGTCCTGGGAGGTAGAGGTCAGGCTGAGAAAGAGTGAGGGCTCTAAAGTCATCCAGTAGAGTTCATGCTTCAGCATGGATTAAAACGAGGATCTCCCAGGTCCCCATCCAACATTCTAGCCTCTAGGCAACATGGTTTGCATATACATGAGTTTGTTTATATTCACAACATTACTTTGTCTTATTAAAATGTATGTATGCAATGATCCTCAAGTATTGCTGAAATCTTAACCAGCAGTGTCCCCCCCAAAAAAGGTTGTGTTTGTGCATATGCTCATGTACATAAGCACAGGGCCTTCAAATGGCAGAAAACTGACTGTGCCACTTTCACCTGACTCCCCCATCATAAACATTTCAGAACACATGCTTGTTTTGTCCCCACTTCACATGTTTAGATGTATCTCTGAAAAACTTTATTTCAGCATTTTGCAATCTGCCCCATTCCTAAGCACTGCACTACAAAACCAGTCCCCTCCCCAGAGGGTATGGTCAATAGCGATAGGGGGAGCGAACATATATGTCCAGTGTATGTGGAGGACACCAGGTTGGGAACAGCTGTTCTAAATGTATATCAAAAGAAAGAAGATGGAACAGCTCTGACTTAAGGCAAGCTTTCAAGTTCTCCAGAACTTTTCAATGATCCAGTAAAAGTGTTACTCAACTCACAACTTTGTATGCAGGCATGCAATATGGATTGCATGCCTGCTTTTTCCTAACATTCCTAATGGAATGTGATGTGGAAGCAAGAGAACCAAAGAGCTTTAGAATGAAACGAGATGAGATGTCGACTACTCAAACACATTTGCTTGCCCTAAACGATACGGATAATGAATAAATTCTAAAATTAATATGTGGCTGCAGCCAGTAGTGAGGGTCTTGACCAGTGTGCAGAATGGATTCCTGTGGGGCTGTTTTACATCATGGTCTGACACTAAGGAGGCACGGATATTAGCTAAAGTTTTTGAGTGGACAAGTGAAGATTGTCCATACTCTTGGCCAGATCCAATTTTGTTTCTAAAGTATTGTTTTATGGTCTTCAGAAATGCAGTCAAGGAGAACCTGATTACTGAACCTTGATCTCAATTGTCACTCCCAAGTTACTCTTTTACAGAAACAGAACACCACAGAAATATGCAAATGAAGAATGGTTCATTTAAATTTAATGTTAATGAGAAGATTTCCTTCTCTTTCCAGCAGAGAGCAGCTGTTCTCATTTCAAGCTGGCAAAATGTCTCTAAATCACCTCCACAGCACTGAGGTGGACAGTGATGTCATTGTTTATAGGTTATCAGTTATTATTTTATAGACGTATCTGACATTTGCCTTTTAAAGAGACATTCGAGATGGCTCTTGGCCTTCTGCCATTGAACCTGTCCTGACAATTTGGTCTGTCATTAGTATCCTTCCCAGTGTAGGAATGCCAGCCTTCCTGACAGCACATAATTTAAAAAGCACTTTGATTGTTCTCTTCCTCAGTTTGCTGTCACTTTATAATCCATGGGCACAAGGACACTGCTTCTGTTTAGCTCTGGTGGTCAGACATAATGCAAGCTTGATCACACAGATGTTTGTTCCAAGCTGGTGTGGGTTTCTTTATACTGCACCCTGGCATTTACATTGCTGTCACAGCTCACATAGAAATATTTAATTATCCCGGAATGGTATGTTTCAAGTGCTCACACTACACAGCCCCTTTCTCCCTCACCACTCTGTGCTATTAACACAACCCATTTACCCACCCCTTTCACTGGCATTCAAATCCTTTTTTAAAATGTGTGTGTTGTGTGTTTAGTCGTTTACTCGTGTCCGACTCTTCATGATCCCATGGACCAGAGCACGCCAGGCCCTCCTATCTTCCACTGCCTCCCGGAGTTGTGTCAAATTCATGTTGGTTGCTTCGCAAACACTGTCCAGCCATCTCATCCTTGGTCGTCCCCTTCTCCTCTTGCAGTCACACCTTCCTAACATCAAGGTTTTTTCCAAGGACTCTTTTCTTCTCATGAGATGGCCAAAGTACTGGAGCCTCAGCTTCAGGATCTGTCCTTCCAGTGAGCACTCAGGGTTGATTTCCTTTAGAACTGATAGGTTTGTTCTCCTTGCAGTCCAGGGGATTCTCAAGAGCCTCCTCCAACACCAGAATTCAAAGGCATCAATTCTTCGGCGGTCTGCTTTCTTTATGGTCCAGCTCTCACTTCCATACATCACGACAGGAAAAACCATAGCTTTGACTATTCGGACTTTTGTTGGCAAGGTGATGTCTCCGCTTTTCAAGATGCTGTCAAGATTTGTCATCGCTTTCCTCCCAAGAAGCAGATGTCTTTTAATTTCGTGGCTGCTGTCTCCATCTGCAGTGATCATGGACCCCAGGAAAATAAAATTTGACACTGCCTCCATGTCTTCCCCTTCTATTTCCCAGGAGGTGATGGGACCAGTGGCCATGATCTTAGTTTTTTTGATGTTGAGTTTCAGACCGTTTTTTGCACTCTCCTCTTTCACTCTCATTACAAGGTTCTTTAATTCCTCCTCACTTTCTGCCATCAGAGTGGTGTCATCTGCATATCGGAAGTTGTTGATATTTCTTCCAACAATCTTAATTCCGGCTTGGGTTTCTTCCAGTCCAGCCTTCCGCATGATGTATTCTGCATATAAGTTAAATAAGCTGGGGGACAATATACAGCCTTGTCGTACTCCTTTCCCAATTTTGAACCACTCAGTTGTTCCATGACCAGTTCTAACTGTTGCTTCCTGTCCCACATATAGGTTTCTCAGGAGACAGATAAGGTGGTCAGGCACTCCCATTTCTTTAAGAACTTGCCATAGTTTGCTGTGGTCCACACAGTCAAAGGCTTTCGCATAGTCAATGAAGCAGAAGTAGATATTTTTCTGGAACTCTCTGGCTTTCTCCATAATCCAGCGCCAGTTAGCAATTTGGTCTCTAGTTCCTCTGCCTCTTCGGAATCCAGCTTGTACTTCTGGGAGTTCTCGGTCCACATACTGCTGAAGCCTACCTTGCAGGATTTTGAGCATAACCTTACTAGCGTGTGAAATGAGTGCAATTGTACGGTAGTTGGAGCATTCTTTGGCACTGCCTTTCTTTGGGATTGGGATATAGACTGATCTTTTCCAATCCTCTGGCCACTGTTGGGTTTTCCAAACTTGCTGGCATATTGAATGTAGCACCTTAACAGCATCATCTTTCAAGATTTTAAATAGTTCCACTAGAATGCCATCACCTCCACTGGCCTTGTTGTTAGCCAGGCTTTCTAAGGCCCACTTGACTTCGCTCTCCAGGATGTCTGGCTCAAGGTCAGCAACTACATTGTCTGGGTTGTACGGGATATCCAAATCTTTCTGATATAATTCCTCTGTGTATTCTTGCCACCTCGTCTTGACGTCTTCTGCTTCTGTTAGGTCCCTCCCATTTTTGTCTTTTATCATGTTCATCTTTGCGCAAAATGTTCCTCTAATATCTCCAATTTTCCTGAACAGATCTCTGGTCTTTCCTTTTCTGTTATTTTCCTCTATTTCTTTGCATTGTTCATTTAAGAAGGCCCTCTTGTCTCTCCTTGCTATTCTTTGGAAGTCTGCATTCAATTTTCTGTAACTTTCCCTATCTCCCTTGCATTTTGCTTCCCTTCTCCTCTCTGCTATTTCTAAGGCCTCATTGGACAGCCACTTTGCTTTCTTGCATTTCCTTTTCTCTGGGATGGTTTTTGTTGCTGCCTCCTGGACAATGTTACGAGCCTCTATCCAAAGTTCTTTAAAATGTATAGCAAGTGAAATAGCACTGGACTGACAAGATATGGGAAGCATTTGAATTAGTGCTATATCAGTTTATCTACTAAACTTTTAAAAATGCAACTTTTAATTTGCATTGCAGATTGCAATCCTCGCTAGCAGAAGGCAGGCAAAAGGGGAAGGGTTCCCTCCCACACCATGCACATCAGGATGTCATCTGGACATACCCATCAGTAGCTCTAAAGGACCAATATAGGCAATCACACAAGCCAAAAGCAAGACAAAATAATGATTCTTCACCATCTTTCTGTTTCATTAATAACTTTTCTGTCATCACCACGATAAAGTCTTACGTTCCTCCAGAATTCTTTCTTCAATGTGGCAGAGAATATTAATGACTGAGACTGCTTGAGGGACATATTTACATGCCCCTTAAATAGGCCTAATCTTTGTGATGTTAGTCTGAAATACCAAAGGTCAAGTGTGGTTTTAATGTTTGGCAATGTCCTGATTTTCAGGGTGCAATCTTTACTATACTATTAAGTGTTCAGTCACAGATGTCAGTGAAAGTTCAATTTTTTCCTATCTTTCCTTGATAAAAACATTTCCTTAGTTCAGAATAATGCAGCTGAGGATAACTAACTACATTAGATTATGACTCACAGAGACATGTCTGTGGATAGATAGCAGAATGGGGCCACGGTAGCATCATATTAGCAGTGTTTAAGAGTACTTTAATTGCTCTCTTATTGGTGCACACGAGTGCCCCAATAGATATTGTGTGACCACCCAATTCAGCATTCCATAAGTCAGGTCAAAATATAGGGGTGCCCCCCATTATAACTTTAAAACTGGACCTTTGATCAGCACCAGTTTGTCACAGATGTAGCCGTCTTCTCTTGCTTTATGCTAAATACGGGGCTGTTTGAATAAACAGTTCAAGAGTTGTGAGCTTTACAAGGTAAAATTGTTTTACCCCCCTCCTATGCAGACACCAGTGATCTTTTCATCTGTCACACTTGTTGAAACACAGCCCTAATTACCGCTCTGTGTTTGAGTGAGACTTGGTTAACTGATGAAAAAAGGGGGCAGTTTTTGGCATTTTCCCTTGCATGGTATGGTAGTGAACGGTAGTGAACACAAGAGTGTATCCTATAGAGCACCTTGACTGTCGCCACTGGTGTTGTCAGTGTTAAGGTTGCTCTTTGCGATGTAAAGCTTAGCATCCTTTTTCTTGTTAGCAATGTGGGCACAGTATTGTGCAGCCATTTCCTGGTGCTTTGAATTGTGAGTACAGAATCACAACATCCCACATTCAAAAACCAGAGAATTTCTTTGTTTTATTTTTAAAGAATTCACTTATTACTGCACCACTACTGAAAAGAAATAGATGTGAGCCATATCACTTTCTCGACAGGAGACTACCTGGAGCCCCACAGAAAGCCTTCAATGGTTCTAATGGCCTGTCCACCTTGCTTGAAACTGGTTCCAGCTTTCTGCTTCTCTAGATCCAGTTCAACAGCTGTGGTCTCCTGCTGCTGCTGCTGGATTATACCTCAATTACCTGTATCCATCCCCCCCGCCCCCGATTGACACTTAATTATGACCACATAGACTCAGAGAGAGAAAATATAAGATGCACTTGTGTTCCGTCATGTTATGTACCTCAGATATTTCTACTCAAGGTTGATCAGTCCTCAGAACAGAAGTCTATCAACATAGGAAGCTCCTCCTAATTCCACTGGGCTACTGACTCATCTGGATCAGTATGAGTTGTGATTCTGCAGGTTCTGAGACAGGAATTAGTCCCAATCTGACTGAGAGATGCGAGGACTGAACCCGAGACTCTTGATATATGCCACCGAACTACAGCCTTTCCTCCAAAATACAAAGTACCTCACAGATGGGCATGCCAGCCTTGCAAAGGCATGACTCTGATCTTCTCCGTGTCATTCCAGTCTTAAGAGTATGGTATATCTCACTGAAGTAAACACTGGGGCAGTGGGAGAACATATGTGATCTGACCACAGCCGACGAACAATAGTTACAGGTAGTAAGTACAACTCCAATTTTTCTTCATCATCATTCCAGGTGGATTTCCATTTGTCTATTTAGCCAGAATGATTGGCTGACCAGCTTTCCACTTGGAAGCAGACCAAGAAACAAAATCACATTTTCCATCTGCCTTCCAGTAGGGCTGATGGCCGTTTTGAGCCAAAACCCAGATTCTCAGTAGAGGCTAAAAGTAGCAAAGAGCGATCTGTTCCAGCTGATTCCCCCCCCTTTTTTTTTTTAAATAGGTGAGGGGCTTGCTGCTGTCTCTTTTTCTAGTTCACAGTAAGACACAAAGCCAGCTGCACCTTGGGAGGGAAAAAAAACTGTGCCAGATGCAGGAAATAAAGACGCCTTTAAGATCAGCTCTTGTCCATACTGTTACATAGAAAGCGGGATGTTGTTGAATTAAAAGTGTTTAGTAAGTCTGTGGATATGACACCTTATCCAGAAGGAAATCGCAGACATCAGCAGCAGATCCAGCCAAGAACTTAGAAATCCAACTCCTTGCCCGAGGGTTCCAGTGGAAAGGACTATTCACGCCTGCCATCCGCTCATCTGAACAGTTTGTTTTGTCTGCTACAGTCTTGGAGGAAACGGAGATGAAGGCATTGGCTGGCTGAGTCAAAACCTATTATTTCCCAGACTTGAGTCCCCACAGACTCTCAGTCCTGCAAGGAGGCAGAAGTGGAAACACCTGAAGCAGGATTGGTGTTCACCAAGGCATATGAGATCAGCTGGAACTGTGTTACAGGGAAAATTAAAGCACCTGCAAGCCAACTGATAATGACTGCAAAGTACAAATGAATGCAAAGAGGTTAAAATCCAGACATGACCATTTAGATAGGCATCAAATGGATGTACAGTTATCCAAATCCAGACCTGGGACATTCCTGCACTCTTCCCATATTTCCTATTGCCAAGAAAGCTAGAAAAGAGGTGTGGGGGAAGTATGTAAGGGGAATTTATAACAGCTTGCAGAAGGAATAAGATTCTTTCATGCAAAAGCAATGGGCTTCAGTCTACAGAATGGATGGATGGATGGATGGATGGATGGATGGATGGATGGATGGATGGATGGATGGATGGATGGATGGATGGATGGATGGATGGATGGATGGATGGATGGATGGATGGATTGATTGATTGATTTTAAAAGGAGGATTACTAGAAACTGATATTGGTCAGTACAAGCTGAAAGCTATTTTTGTTGGTACCCAATCACAGTCATGAGAAGAGAAGTCACAGAGTCTGAAACTGGTCCTGTCTTCCTTAATGAGTGGTTTGAGAAGTTCTTTGGCTTCTCCATCACTGCCCTACTTTTAGGTTGCATATGCCTGCAAGCCAAGTAATACATGCACCATCTCTTCCCAGGGGCAGTGACTTCACAGAGGAAAAGGTAATCCGAAGCCAAACCAAGCTGATAGATCAGAAAGATGTTAGCCAGAATCCAGAGAGTAAGCAAGAGAATAATCAGGATTCCAGCCCATGACAGTCAGTAAATCAAGGCCTTAGCGAGGAGCAAATAGAGGTGAGGTGAAAAAGCAGTCCATATCAGCTCAGTGAGCAATTAAACAAGACGTGGGATGTAACCATAACTTAGAAGCATTTGGTGGAGTTGTGAAGGGTCCAGGCAACATGAAAGAAGGAGAAGAAACAAAGCCAAGAAGGTGAGAGAAGCATACATTCTAATCAACTAATCTTTAGCTGGGAGCCCTACCTGATTACCCTTGAATTGTTCCTACAGACCAAATGAAAGGCTCTGATTATATTTAAAGGCTTGCTATACCTTGCACTAGAGGTTTATTACGGGGAAATCTCTTCTCCCATGAAGCATCTTGCCAATCAAGCTTTTTTTGTCAAAACCACACACTGGATCTGTCTCATGAGACCTGTGGGAATCAACCAAGTAGGATCTTCATTTCCTGCTTACAGTTTAGTTATATAATTGTCAACTAAAGGACGTCTGTATACATCCAGAGCTACAAGTTTTAGTCTAGGCCTAAGCCATTTTGTGCCTCATGGTACAGGAGAAGAGGTGAAATAAAAATTGCCTGCCTTTCATGACCTAGCAACAAAAAAGTAGTTTAGAGGGTTTGTGCCCCCACCTTTTTATTTTTACCTATTTTATTTACTTATTTTTGTTGCTTCCCCTGGGTGGAAAATGAGCTACACTTCTCCCTTCAACGATGCCGGGGTTAGGGACTCTGGACCACCATGTAGTTCAAAGTCTGAATATAACTCTTATGCCCTTAAAAACATAATTACAAAGCATAAACAGCTGAGTAACACACATGCACACACATATATAAAAATTCACTCTATCAGGGTTCTGTTCCATAGTGTTGAAAATTCTTTCCATACAGTTCTGCATGTAATGAGCCTTAAATGTCCTTATTCGGTCCTCCTAATCTAGAGGCTGAATTAGAGATGTTTTGTTTGGGGTGCTTCAGTGCCTTCAGTATTGAACTCACAGGGTTCTGGGTGACCAAGGCTCTGTCTGTCTGTCTGTCTGCCTGCCTGCCTGCCTGCCTGCCTGTCTGTCTGTCTGTCTGTCTGTCTGTCTGTCTCTCTCTCTCTCTCTCTCTCTCTGTGTGTGTGTGTGTGTGTGTGTGTGTGTGTGTGTGACTAAATGTGAATGTGAATTAAAATCTGGAAGGCAGAGAATAGTAGAAAAGCAGAAAGTTTGAACTTTGATATTGCAATATGAATAGACTGGATGTCAGTATATTTTGTGTTTCTCCTCCCCCCCTTCTTTTTTTCTCCTTACATTTCCCTTTACCCTCTATATTCCATACCCTATTCCAAATTACTAAATAAAAATATATTCAAAAGAAAAAAATGTGTCTAACCAAAACAGTGCTGTTCAGATCCATGCAGTGAAGAAGAAGTACCAGCCACTGTGGACCTTCCCCCAGCATCACAGAGGGGCTTCCAAGGTCAGATTCCAAGGCCCTTCTTTTTCCATCCCCAAGATATGGGACCAAACCATCCTTTTTAACATTGGAGGTTCTTATTGTCATAGGCTGGGTTTTTTTAACTAGTGATTTTTGCAATTCATTCATGCATACTACCATGTTTCCCCAAAAACAAGACAGGGTCTTATATTATTTTTTGCTTCAAAAAACACATTAGGGCTTATTTTCAGGGGATTTTTTTTTTCATGGACAACCATCTACATTTATTCAAATACAGTCATGTCGTCTTCTGGTTGCTGCACAAGGGTAGAGGGCGGGGTTTCACTTAACTAGGACTTATTTTGGGGGTAGGTCTTATTTTCCGGGAAACTGGGTAGAGATGGGCATGAACTGGTTTGGTGATTTGTACCAGTTTGTTTTTCAGCCAAACAGGTATTCAGGACTCCCCAGCCCCACCTCCTCTCAGTGGACACCCACTCCGAGGCAGCACCCTGGCTTTCTTGCCCTGCCTCCTCTGGGCGCTACCTCTGAGTGGGTGGGTGTCTGGTGAGAGGAGATGGGGCTGGGGATGTTCGGCTGAAAAATGAACCTGCACAAACTGCCAGACCAAGAGTTTGTGCCCATTTCTGGTCTATACCTCTTGTAAGATCATATGCTGGAAGCTGGCTTAAGAGGTTTTATCCTAAAAGGTGGCCTACAAATATTTCCAACCTTGGCATCAATAAAGATAAGAATGACTATTCAACATCCACACTGAAGTAGATGTGCTTGACTGACAACTTTTCGCATTACGTCTCTGCTTCAGATTGCAAACATGAGGGTCGGACTACATCACTTATTTGTACCTGGCACCTAGTAGTATAGTGTGCAACCGACAATATTTAAGTCAGAAATAATAATGACATCAAGCCTGAGGAGTAGATGTAAGATATAATTGATTTTTCTGTAGCTGTTGCAGAAATCCATGGATTTAAAAGCATTCAACACCAGGTCTTCCACTCCCAAATGCAGTTGTAACACCAGTGCAATGCTTTTGTAATGCCCTTAATAATTAATTATCTGCTGTCAGATTGATTCTGACTTATAAAGACTCTTACCATTTTTTTAAAGGTATAAAGCACTCGGAAGTGGCTGACCATTCCCATCTTCTGGGGCTGTGGGGCCCTGGGGCTGTGCAGCTTGCCCAAGACTACAAGGTGGCTCTTTTCCTGGGAACTGAACTCCCACCCTCTAACTCCACATCCAACTACTCAAACTTACCATAATGACTTGGGTTACATCAATCTGATGGCAGCTACAAACTCACCAGGTGGCTTTAAGTGAATCATGATCACTCAGCTGCAACCATTCACCCCAGTATGAAGTATTGGCTGAAACCCTGTTGCTTAGCATAGTAAGCTGTAACTAGATACTGCTCACTAAATCAATGGAACTTATGGAAGAGTTGATTCACCACTGATTAAATGGGCCTACGTACTATGCTAAGCAACAGGACTTCAGCCAATAATTCTTACCAACCTTACAGAACTACAGTAAGAATGATGTGAAGTTCTTTGAATACAGAAAGTGTTTATATATGTTCCTCATCTTCATCATTACCAGCTTCTTCATCAAAATAGCAAGAGAGAGATTTTACATTCCAAAAGGTCAAAGATGAGTGAAACCCATCTTACCAAGCACTCCAGGTGTCTTTAGGAGAAAATTCATTCCTTTAACTTGATTCAAAGGCAATCTGTATCTTATAACAGATGTACAGGTGAGGCTGTTCCTTAGCTGACTGCCTCTGCTCAGTTTCATAGGAGGTACTTTTATTTAAATGTCTTGATCTTCCACCAGATGCATTAAACCACCTGCCACCTGTTCTTTGGTCTCTAGCCCTAAAGCTGCTCACTCTCCAGTGAATCAATCATTATGCAAACACAAGCAACTCTGACAGCTGACTGTAATGGGCTGGATCTGAGGCAAAACGTACTGATATTGTGACAGTGGAAGGAGGGAATGAATACAGCTTTCTCATTCGGTGGTACAGTGGATTGGCATCCCAATGTTTACTGGGACTCTCCCAATTAACATTTCTAGCAAGGCTGTAAAGCTGACACTTATACAAATTCTGCAGGGTTTTTTATCAGTCATGTTCAGGGGTTGGATGCAACTTCCTACGGCATAACCAGGGCCGCCAATCCCCTTCTGCTGGTTGATTTGGGAAGTGAAGTGTCCCCTCACATGGGCCCTGATAGTGCTGCCCCACCCCCACTGCTAGAAATGGAGGAGAATGTATCTCTTGCTCTGCCCATCCTGTACACCCCTCCCTCCCCTAATGGCAATATTTCTGGACACACACACCTTCCCATGAGGCCCGGCTCTGTGTGGCAGGAGCTCCCACAGGGAGACTCTGCTGGGGTGGTGGGGAGACGGGTATGTTTGTCACTCCCTGAAACCATCCCCTTGAGGATTCAATTAGCCCAGGCACCTGTGGTGCCGATATTTGTATTCATCTCCCCTGGGAGATGAATACAAATATTAATCTCCCCTGGGAGTTAAATACCCATGTCCGGGTTAAATAGCCATGTCAACATCTTTTTCACCATTTCAAAGAGCACCTCTTCTAAAAACATGCTAGCATCTAGTTTATCTCCAAGAGGACCATCCATGCAATGCATTCTCTCCAAAGGATGTGTGTTCTGAACATTGGCCACTGAATGTATTAAGAGCAAGGGTATCAAATTACTGCACAGTCACATAAAAACATGTGTATTCCTGGTCCTATTGCTTGTGTCAGGGGTGCACATGGTGTGCTCCTTGCTGAAACATCCAACTGGCAACTGAGGGGAAAGGGAGACTTGGTGGTCTTACCCTATGGCAACAGAGGTATGAGGCTGGATGACTGCAGGCCTGACCCATGTGACACAATTGTGTCTCATGGCACTTGACAGAATGGACCATTCATTGGATGGCACTCTCTGCAAGACAGTGCTGGCAACTTTCGGTTTCCAGTCATATGAGCTCAGAAATAAGGGTCTGGTTGCACTGGGGAGGGCTTTGATGAGTGAAATGTACTAGTTTCCATAAACTTATATCATAAGGACTTAATTTCATGGTCACTCGTGGTCATGTGAATGGAAATATGCAGCCATGAAATGCATAAAAGGAAAGGACCTTTGCCGCATATGATCTTGGGTGGCAGGATTTGGTTAATGGTTTTACCCGAGAGTAAGGGACGTGGTGGCGCTGCGGGCTAAGCCACTGAAGCCTGTGCTGCAGGGTCAGAAGACCCGGCAGTCGTAAGATTGAATCCACGCAACGGAGTGAGCGCCCGTCGCTTGTCCCAGCTCCTGCCAACCTAGTGGTTCGAAAGCATGCAAATGCGAGTAGATTAATAGGGACCACCTCGGTGGGAAGGTCACAGCGTTCCGTGTCTAAGTTGCACTGGCCATGTGACCACGGAAGATTGTCTTCGGACAAAACGCTGGCTCTATGGTTTGGAAACGGGGATGAGCACTGCCCCCTAGAGTCGAACACGATTGGACAAAAATTGTCAAGGGGAACCTTTACCTTTACCTTTACTTTTACCTTTACCCGAGAAGTGGGTGGGCAACCTGAAAATAGCAACAAGGGAACATGCAAAAGACACATTTGTGTGGTTCAACTTTATTCTGTTCACGAATCAGAACTCAGCTCTGCAGGGTTTGACAAGAAAATTAAATTCGGAAGCAATGACTTTTGATCAATTTACAGGGGCATGGATAATGATGAATACAGTATATACTTAATATCCATCTGAAAGGAGCATGGGGACTGGAAGCAAAGCCAAACCAAAAGACTCTTATATATTGTCTTATTGCCTAACTGTGCTGAAGAGTGTAATCTCATTTTCAATAGTTAACTATATAAAATGAAATAATTCTCTAAAATTTACAAGTCTCCAGACTCCAGTCATGGCAACCGACGAAAACCGTGTTGCCATTTAGAGCAGTAATATGACGGCTGGTTAACAGCCCCAGAAGCCTCTGTGCTGGGCACCCCAACAGGGCCTGTCCTGCACAGATGAAGGCGGTTTTCCTTCCTCATTTTCTGCCATGTGGTGAAAGACAGTTTCATCTTCTCATTCTGCCACTCTATTATTGATTCCTTTGCCCTGCCCTTTTCTATTCTGCCCGTTGGGCTACAAGAATCCTTAAGCCAGCTCTCACGCTCCTGTTTCTCCTTCCCTTTGTTCCAATTGGCCAGAGGGTTTCCTTTTTCCCTTTCAATTTTTACTTTAAAATAACCATTTATATAAAGATACACATTTCTCCCATGTGTTTTACATAGATTAATGTGCATCTGTTTGGGATGCAGGGAGAATAGGGTCGGTCCTCTTTCCACGTGATCAGTAGTTTGCCCAGTCAATGCATACTGGCTGTGTCCCACTCATAGGTCTGCCTTGGAGGCTGTGGTTCTCTTGCAGGGGTCCTGCATTTCATGAGCATTCAAACCACAACATTTTGATACTTGGGGGGAAATGTGATACTCCCCCTCCCTCTTGCCTCCCTCCCCCCACCCGACAACATTTCCATTAGAATGTGGTTGCTCAGGCAAAGTTTCCCCAGCAACATATTTACCAATATTGTGGCATGAAAAAGCAGCCCACTGTTTCCCCCACTTTTCCTTCCTTTTTTAATGGTATGGTACTGATAAGAAGATTCCCAGGGGAGAGTAGAAAACAGCACGCGAGTACCAATACTTGCATGTCCAGGCATGGGAGAAAGCCGTATGTCTGCTACAAAATGGAATAGTCCAATCTAGTGCAGATGAAATCTACAGGAAGTCCTAGCAAGTTCATTGGGATTTACACCCAGGCAATAGCACACAGGATTGCAGCGGGGAGCTTGCGGATTGATCTTGTTTCTCTATTAAACAGCATCCATGTGGCCTACCTCCCATCCTGTAGCTGTATGAAGAAAATATTCCAACTTGGCTAAATGCAGAAGTGGTGCATTTCCCCTCCCCTGTACTGGGAAGCTGAAAGCTTGCCATAAATGCATGGCTCTCCCTCCACCCCATCTTCCTCCCTTAACAGCTAAGAAGAGTTAATGGCATTAACCATTTTAAGAGAGCTGGCTTCCTGCCTGTCATTAACATTACATTGCATAACAAGGGATGAATTTAATACCCAGAGAGCTAGGGTGCAGAATATTCATGTGCCAGGAACCATACCGAAGGAAATGCAAATGTTCATTACCAGTGGAGGCTGTTAAATATTGATATTTTTGTCTTGATACACAAGTTGGTGACACACAGAACTCAATTATGAGGCAACTGGAAATGTCTTAAATTATACATAAACACAATAGAACGAGGAGAGACAAGCTCAACTTTGGGAAGCACAAACATCAAGAATAATTGTGGAACAATGAAATGGAACCTGTCAGACAAGGCTGTCAGATCTGCCTGCTTTTCTGAGTGAGCAGTCAATTAGAAAATGATGAAGCATTAGGGCTGAGATCTTGTACAACCGCTCCTGTACTCAAATGCAGTTGAACTTGGTGAGCAATCTGGCTGACTGCAAGCAGGACTGCAATTTAAGATGACATTGGAACACAGCCTGATTGCACTTGCATGCAGTTGCCGGCCATACACCAAGATGACGACGATGATGACGACGATGACAACAACAACAACAACAACAACAACAACGATGATGATGATGATGATGATGATGATGATGATGATGATCATCATCATCATCATCATCATCATCATCATCATCATCATCATCGTGAAGATAACAAAAAATAATTATGTGTTATTAAGTCGATTTGAATGTATGGTGATTCTTTCCATGATTTTCTATATGTAGAGTACTCGGAAGTGCTTTATCCTTCTCTTCTTCTGGGGGCGTCCTGGAATGGCACAGCTTGCCCAAGGCCACACAGGCTGGCTCTTCCCCCCCCCCGAGGTACAGTGGGGAACCGAACATCCAACCACTGGGTGCTCCTGCTCAAGGAGCTAAGGTACTACAGTACTCCTAAATCCAAATGGTCTTTGGATTTAAAAACAGATTTTAAGCCATGATGGGGTTTTGTTTTTAAACTGTGTTTTAAAAATGGAATTATTGGCCATTGAAAGCTGGAGTGGGATATCCGTGCCCCTTACCCCACCCACCAAGCTGCGCTACAGCTTCCACCGTCCCAGACTTTGGCCTTGCTGGCAGGGGCTCATGGGAACTGGGCTGCAGCAATTGGACTGGAGGGTGGAGGTGGTGGGGCTCAGGTGCTTTGCTCCTGACTTGGATCACAGACTTGGGTTCATTGCTTTCCTTGACATCTGGCAAGCTGCCGTTTCTACTGCTGACCCTCAATTTATCTGTTTCATATCCTATAACACCTTCATTTCTTTCAGTTCCAATTTTATTCCTCTCAGCTTCTTTGCACACTTGGGATTTTTAAAGACTGCATGAAAGTCTACGGGAAGCTCAATCGGAGGACTCTGTCTGTAGTCCATGCAGCTCTGTGCTGTTAATCAACATTGACCGGCAGCAATTTGTCAAGATTTCAGCAGGCAGGATTCCTTCCTTTGCCTTTCCTAGAGAAATCAGAAGTTCCACTTGGCACCTTTTATGTGGAAAGGATGTGCTCTCTCATTGAGCCATGGTTGCTCCCTTGCCCTGTGCAAGAAAATCGCTAACAATTTCCCCATATGTACTTGATTTCTGCAAGCATATTACTCTGATTGACACCTTCCCCATATGTACTGCCTTTCAGCAAGGTCTCTCCTAATATGCACATGTTGTTATCTATGTTTTGGAACATTACAGCACAAAATTTGGAGAGGTGCAAAAGCTAAAGGAAAAATTGCATTCCTGCTCATGCAGTAGTTTGGAAATTCCACATGAGAGTAGTTCATGTTAAAATGCAAACCCAACAAATTTTACCCCCATCTCTAGCCTTCCCATGGCTTAATCAGCAGCTGGTCATTTTCCTGATTGGAGACAAAGGAGCTGGGGGCGGGGGGAAGACACATTTCTGTGTACAGTATATGCTTCCTAAGAAAGACAAAAAAGCATGGTCAGTTGTTTTAGATAGGCAAATAGTGACGACTAGATCTTTCAGTTTTGATGATTTTGCAGCCATAAAAAAAGATGGGGTCAAACCACTCCTGAACGAGACACATCAGTAGATCTGATGTCTCTAGTATCACCAGCCAGTCTCTTAATTGAAACACTGGAACAACTGGAAACAATTGGTACTCCCACTGAAGATGTTGGACTGAGGGAGACACTGCCTATGGAGAACTCTGAGGACACCCTGATCTCGGAGCCCCTTCCTTGGAAGTACACAGTTGAGTGCCCCCCCCCCAGACTGTGTCAATGTCCCTATTACCTCCTATATGTTCCAGTTCCAGTTCCACCAAGGGCCCTGACCAAGGGGAAATGCTACTACAGTTTGTTATCGATATTGATATTGACAGCGAGGCTCTGCCTAATGAAGCCACCGATGGGTTCAAAGCACTTCCATGGGGGAATCAGATCCTGATGCTCAAGAAGGCAGAGGCATTAAGGCAGGGGTTACTGGCCTTAGTTGAACCATCTCAGCCCAAGAGCACCCTTGAAGACCACTTACTCCCTCAGGGAACAAATATCCCCACCATATCTGACCCCAAGGATGAACACTTGCAAGAGTAGGATCTCCCCACAAAAGAAACTTACCTGCAAAACATCCCCACAAAAGAAACAGAGCCGCCT
Source organism: Pogona vitticeps (assembly GCF_051106095.1). Classification (NCBI taxonomy): domain Eukaryota; kingdom Metazoa; phylum Chordata; class Lepidosauria; order Squamata; family Agamidae; genus Pogona; species Pogona vitticeps. Next base: position 137,704,587 of record NC_135784.1, on the reverse strand, counting down.
CCAGAGCAGGTACTGCACCCTGACATCTTATCTACTTACACGCCAGTGGACCTCCTGTCGCCAACCTCTCAACTGTCTACTGGTGCCCAGTTCATTGGAGCAACTCAAAGATCACAGGATCACCAGTCAGGATGTGGCAACAGGGGCTCCAGCAAATCCTCTCAGTCCTCAATCCCCCCTCAACGCCGTAACATCGAAGAGTCTAGGCAGAGCAAGGAACCACTGGCCCCACTGCAAACATCCCGCCCCACTTCAAAGTCAATCAAGGTGAGCATGGACATTCACAACCGCGTGAAGCTCAGTGTCTGCCCCATGGACCCACAGGTACTGCTAGAACCCTTGGCTACCCCTGCTGTAGACAACCTATCTGGGTTGGTGGACCCTCATGCAGACGGCCTGCCGCTGAACCCAATGGTGTGTGCCCCACCATTGTCTGCCAAATGACACTCTGCCCACTTGCCCATCGATGCCCCCTCTGATGCCCTAAGACTGATCTCTAGGAATGTTGGCTGGGTGGTACAGGAAGCTGCATGACCCTGAGTTTATCGATCTTCTCCAATGCTTTAACATTATCCTACTTCAAGAAATGTGGGCAGTTCATTCTGTACTACTAGCAGGATATTCCTCATACTCCCTTCCAGCACAGGGGGGGCCTGGCAGTACTGGTTGCCAACTGCTTATCTTCAGACTATGTACTCATGTTTTATGGTAGCTTTAAAATCCAGGCTGTAAAACCTAAAACTAGGAACCAAGTAATATTGATAGCCAATGTTTACATGCCCCCAGCCTCCTCTAAGATCTGTCAATGGGAAGCCTTGAGTCATGCCTTAGATCAGTGGTTCTTAACCTTTGTTAATCAGGTGTTTTTGAACTGCAGCTCCCAGAAACCCCAGCCAGCAGAGCTAATGGTGAAGGCTTCTGGGAGTTGCAGTCCAAAAATATCTGAGTAACAAAGGTTAAGAACCAGTGCCTTAGATGATCTTGATCTTAGGTTTCTAGGGATCCCTCTTCTGCTAGCAGGAGATTTCAATGTTAGAGTAGGTCAAGGTGAGGCCATATTCGATCGTGTATTGGATACGTCTAGAGATGTCTCCCTGTTATATCTTTATGTCTCAGAGAAGCAGTCCAAAGACCATCAAATCAATGATGCAGGGACGCATTTGGCAAAACTCTGTCTACTTAGAGACTTAATTTGTTTAAATCGTCTTACAGAGCTCCACAAAGATGGTGAGTTCACTTACATTTCCACCCATGGATCCAGCACGATTGACTATATCCTGATCCATGTTTCCCTGCTACCTTGTGTGGCCGAGTTCTGGGTGGGTGAGCCCCTTGCTAGTGACCATCTCCCCTTATGTTGTAGTCTTGCTCTTGATAGACTACAGTATATAATTTTGCCCAATATGACACTTCATGAGTGCCCATTTATTCTGCTTGAAATTAAATGGAACCACAGAGCAAAGTATCTCTTTGAAAAAGCAATTAAGCAAGATACTACAGCTCAAGGCTCATTCAACTGGCTATCTTCAGTAAATCCTGAAGATCACATCAAAGGCTTTGAGAACCTAACAGATACTATAATAGCTAGGTTTGGCGAGTTCCCTCAACAATCTCAGAGCAGACAGGCCCCAGACATGTGTCCTAGGCTAGACAAGGAATGTCTTGCTCTGAAGCTGGATATGCGGAGGATCTATAAGAACTACAGAACCTCAAGGGCCTCTAGGCTCTCTCTACAGCACTTTTGTCCTGGAAAACCACCTCAGGATAGCCATTAAGAAGTTCCGTCATCATTTTATTCTGGACTGCTGGTCTCATCTAGCCCAGGCTATCAATACAGGCAACAGGCTGTCTGCATGAGGGGTGGTGGTTTCAGGTTCTTCCATCTTTAATAAGAACTCACAGGACCTTCCCTATATACCAGCTGGGACATGGGAACAGCACTTCTTGGCTACTTTTTATGATCTGCTACTACCCAGAGATCTCCTAGAATGATCTTCAGTCACAACTAGCGAAATTAAAAATCTCACAGGACACCTTAGAACTGGAAAGGCACTGGGTCCTGTTGCCCTTCCTCCGGAACTGCTAAAAGCTGGCCCCGATTGGTGGGTGCCTATTCTTGCTGCTCTATTTACTTCTGTCAATTGATCTGGTATCATGCCCAAAGCATGGATACAGGCCATAAAGTGATAAGAAATCCCCTGCAAATTATAGACCAATAAGCCTTCTTGCCATCACTGGAAAGTTGTACGCCAGCTACTTACTCCAAAAATTACAAAACTGGCTTCTAGACAAAGATATCCTGGACCCTGAACAAGCAGGTTTAAAGGAGGAAAGTATATACTAGACCATTGTATGATCTTATTCCATCTGATCTCCAAATATGCTTCACAGCCTAACACTTGTCTGTTTGCTGCTTTCTTAGACCCAAAAGGGGCCTTTCATTCCATAGGCAGAGATATCTTATGGCTAAAGCTCTCTAGGCTGAGCATTGGTAGGAGGCTCATCTTTCTAATCCAAAAACTCCATGCGGGCTGTACCTGTTGCATAAAAATATCAATGCAGGGGGCCCTTTCTAATCAGATTTTCTCCAACAGAGGAGTGAAGCAGTGTGTTCTGGCGCCAACTCTGTTTAACTTATTTATTAATGATCTTGCCCCACTCCTACATAGTATCAATGGCCATAGCCCCAAACTGGACCCTATACAGATTTAAATCCTATTATATGTGGATGACGTGGTTCTCCTGTCCTGCACAAGTGTCAGCTGTTGCCATGACTACCTGATACGCAATAAGCTCCAACTAAATTTCGAGAAATCTAAAATGATAGTCTTTGGCAAAGCATGGAAACCCTTTTCCTGGTCTTTCAATGGCAACTCTATCCAGCAGGTCAGAGAGTTTAAGTATTTTTTCATTACAGACACATTTGGTCGACTCACCGGCAGACAGCAATTAAGTCAGCAAAGCTTTCAGCGCAGGCTATCTTACGCTCCCATCGTACTTGGGGCCACTCATACATCCCCACTGTGCTGCAGATTTTTAATGCGAGATCAGAGCACAGCTTCTTTATGGTGTCCCCATCTGGATGTTTGCATTCCACAGCTCCATGGAAAGGGTCCAATCAACGTTCCTGTATAAAATCTTTGGCCTGCCCCATTGTGTCTCCCATGCAACCCTATGCCTTGAAGGTAGTCAACACAGGATTGAGGCCTTGGCTTGGCTCAGATTCTTTAAATACTGGATCAGAATCTGTTTCTTCTCAGCCCAGGACATCCTGTTCCAAGTGCTGCTTTCTGACAGTGTATTTCCAAAAAGGTTTGGCCCTATTTCTCAAGAAAATAAAGACCCTGGGGTTGTCACCAGATCTGCTGGGTTCAATACCCCCTTCCAAGGTATTTCATACAATCAAAAATAGAGTTCTGAATATTGAGGGGCAAGCCCTGCATAGCGCTGCACAAAGGGTCTGCTCCCCACTGTATTTTCAGTTGCCCCTGTCCCATGGCAGAAGACCGAATTACCTCTATCAATTAGAGCATCCACAAAATTGATGGGCGTTTACCCTTGCTAGGTGCAATATTGTATCTTCAAACTTAGCACAGGGCAGATATATGGGTTTACCCACAGAACTGAGAGTCTGCCCTTGTGGTCAGGGAGTGGTTGAATCCTTGCAACGTATGTTGTTCTACTGTATCTTGTATAAGGATATCCGCCCATCTTATCTGAGCACTTTCCTTTCCTCTCATTTTGGATAGGATGACCTGAGAAAAATTTGACACCTCCTAGGTGGCACTATTAAGGAACTTACCCTGATAACAGCCAGATACATCTGCTCCATCATGCAGAGGCGAGGCAGCGTGCTGTCACAGAGTGCCGAGCCCTATGCATTTGACTGTTCCCTACCGCATGTTAGCTGTTGAATGTTTTATCCGCATTTTAGTTTGCTTTAGTTTTGTACAGTATGCCAATAAAGGTTTTTGTCTGTCTGTCTGTCTGTCAATAAAGATGGGATATCAGATAAAGAGAAGAAAGCTAGAGAACTCATATGTTGTGGCCGGTAAAAATGGGTTTCCTTTTCATGAACTGGGAGTGTTTATGGGAGCAAACCAGTTAGATGGGAGCAAACCAAGACATCAAGAAAATGATTGTTTCTATAAATAGGGAAGCCTGAAAGCATATCCTGGGCAATTCAGGCCTAGAAGCATCTCGGAAATCCCATTCTGGGCCTGGTGAAACATTTTCCACATTTAGGGTAATCAAGCTGCAACTTATTAGCCTTTAAAAATAAAACCTCCATGAAAATCCCTTGGGCCACTTAGAAATCTGTGCTGCCTGCAGTGAAGATGATGGTACAGCACCAAGTAAGAAGGCAAAAGGCTATGGATTATTAAAATAATATTCAGCTGTAACCATTTTTAAAAGAGAGATTACACAATGATCAGGAAAATTGGGTACACATGACAATTGGAAGAGGGCGTTTTTAAATATAAGCAAGATGAATGAAAAAGCAGGGCTTATAAGGAAGGAGAGACCATTCAGTCATGTTTGCACTGCAGACATAAACTGGGTTGGCAGCTAGCAGTTTTCTGCAGAGAAAGAGGGGGAAGTGCTGTTTTGTGATGCTGTATGGACCTGTAACTGAAGGTTCACCATCTGCACCTAACTGGGATCCTCAGACTCCCATGGGTCCTTTCCAGACAAAGCATCCCTCACCCTCCCAGTCAGCAACCAATTGTGCAGCTATTCCATCTGTTTCACCTTAACATGCTTGCATGGCAAAGAAGAAAGGCCGGGAACAAAAGAGGTGGGAAAGGAAAGCATTTGATGAGTAGATGACAAGAAGAGCGGCGCTCCAATAAAACCCACGAATAAGGCAGGGCAAAGGTGTGGCGTGATGAAAGCCTCCTCTCTCGCAGCGGCTCTGTGACAACTGAATACCAGTTTCCGTGGGAGGGTGGTTGGGGCTTCAGCCCAGCTGATGATGAGAGGAGAACATGCACTTGAATTAGAAGGACACCGGCAAAGGATTTGGTTCCAAGACTGCAGGTTTTTCAAAGGGTGAGAGATTGTATATGCATGCGGGGTCAAGACAAAGAAAGGGAATGATACTCTCTGTATTCAGAAAAACCAAGAACCCGTTGAAACAAAGGCTTTTCTACTTGCTTTGCCTTTCAAGATAGGAAAGCTGCTAGTTTAAGACCAGAGCAGGGACTGTCCTGCCATGGAACTCACCCCCTGACCAGGCACAATGCTATAGTACAACATCACAAGATGTTGCAAAGCTTGCAACTAGCCCTCCAGGTGCCCACACATTTTCCCTTGGTTTTTCAGGGTCTAATCCAGGTGGAGAAGACAGACTGCCTGGTGGCCTGGTCCTGTATTGAAGCATTAGAACCAAGGATTTTTATCATGGTAAATGAAGCTGAAAATGAAACAGAGCAAATGAACGAGTTCCAGTACCTGCTCATTGCTTGTCCTGTCATTCAATCACTTCGCAGTCCCTACCTTGCTAAGCCCTATCCAGGCGCTGAGTCTGGAATCCATGGAAGGCCCAAAGAGAGAGGGAGGGAGACACAATAAGGCAGAGCTTCTGATCCTGCAAGTGCTGTGAAGACAGCTCAAAATGCTTACAGTCTCAATGCAACAGTTTGAACAACTTCCACATGAGTAGAAGACCCAGAGGGTGGGGTATGTAGGTGGGCTCCTCCCCTACCGCGAAGCCCCACGTGATTTCAAGCCCAGCCTCTGATCTGGGATACAGTGAACAGGGGTGCTCCACAGAACCCGTAGAGGAAATATGTGGGAGAATTTGTCTTGGCTTGCAGGTGAAACAGAGTGAATGAGCACAGCGACACACTGTATAGGGAAGCTAGCTTCATTGTGTGAGGCAGAGAGTGACAGAGGGAATGTTTGTGCAGAGACACCTCTGGAGAAATAAATGATATTAATACAGCCTCTGCAGTAAGAAAGAACTTGTTCTAAAGCCTTTTGGAAGACAGTGAATATACAGGCTTTGTGTCCCTCTAGCTACTATCCTGCTATAGAAAAAGCAGGGTTTTGTTTTGTTTTGTTTTGTTTTTTGGTGGTGCTGATAGCCTTTAAAAAGAAGCAACGTGAAAGCACAGGCACTTGAGAAGGTGCCTTCTCTCTGTGGCTATTGTGGGTTGTTTGAGAGTCATGTAAGTTATGAAGTTGTATTTGCCTCCTTCCCGTTCCATTTTGTATAGAGAAACATTCTTTTAATAGCAGGAGGCTTCCCCTTCCCCCAATTTGATTTTTATCGCCTGAGGTGTGTCTCTGAAAGGACTTTTAGTGGCAGTGAAGACTGCTGGGACACAAAGCCCCTTGCAAGCGGGGTCACAGTAAAATGCTGAACAGTCCCAGGGACTGTTCCTCAGGCTAGCCAACTCACGGTGGGGTGAGGTGGGGTGGCAGTCACACTGCTGGCGAACAGCAGCTTCTTTGAAGTTGCCTTCAGAAGGACATCTAATCCAGTTCTTGATGTTAGCAGTAGAACTTGGTGAAGACGATTACTGCCACTTTACACATCACAGCTGTCACTGTGTGTTTATACCAGTAATTAGACACTGCTATCGGTTCTGATGCTTCTATGTATTAACACCGCTACTAGTATACTGCTATGACCAACATTCCTTCTAAGCTGTGCAGTTGCACAGCGCTGCGTCAATGCCATGCAGCTGAGCCAGTGTTGCCGCTTCTGGTACCAGCCAGAAATCCCTGCACACGGGGCAGGGCCCCACCCAGCGTGAGCAGAAAATTAGAGGGAATGTTGGCTGTGACTCCTATTGTTGTTATGTGTCATCAAGTTGCCCCAAACTTATGATGACCCAATGAATGAGGGAGTAATCTCCAAAATGTCCTGTCCACAATTTCCTGCTCAGCTCTTGTAAACTGAAGCCTGTGACTTCCTTTGGGGAATCACTCCAACTTGTATTTGGTCCTCCTCTTTTCCTGCTGCCTTCCACCGCCCAGCATTATTGTCTTTTGAAGAAAATGAGATGCCCTAGGTAGGAAAACCTCAGATTCAACATTTTTGCCTCCAAAGATAGTTCAGGCTTCACTTGTTCTAGGACCCAATTGTTTGTCTTTTTGGCAGTCCAAGGTGTCTACAAAGCTCTCCTCCAGCACCACATTTCAAATTAGTCAATGTTTTCTCTGCAAGTTTTCTTAACTGTCCAGCTTTCACATCATACATGGTGACTGTAAATACAAGTGACTACTATTTATACTACTTGACAACAGATGAACTTGATGATCCATAGGGTCCATTACAGCTCACAGTTCTAGGATGATGATGATGGTGATGATCCTGTTAGAGATTCATATCAGTAGCAGTATTGTGTGATTACATCTGTTACTACACATTTATATCAGCGTATTATCCTCCTATTACAACTATGCATTCATAAGGGTAAAAGTATAGTGTGGTTATTACTATTATGCAGGCTTTATCAGTAATAGCATCCTATTATTTCGACTGCTATAGTAGTATAATGCGATTACTACTAATAATATGCATTTACATTGGTAATAGCATATGCAGCACAGGAGTAATAGCATACTGCTATTACTTCTACTGCTGTGCATTCATAGTGTGGCAGTCATGACTTTCCTAGCAACAAAATGAATATGTGTCTGGAGTCTTGGCTGGGGAGAAAGTGGCTGTGGAAAATCAGAGAGGAAGGGATGAAAGGATTCTGTCCAATGTGGCGTTTCTCCCCAGTTTTCCAAGTTTCCCCAACGTGTTTCAATAAGAAGCAGTGACTTGTCTACCTGTTGGAATAACATACAGCATTGTTCCATACTGCATTGTGATAGATATTTAATGATAAAAGAGTGGTAGCACTCGTAGGATAACTAATCATATTGTTAGGCAGGAGGCACTGGAGGACCAGGAAGCAGCAGGAAAGTATTGAGAAGAAAGGGCTGTTTAGCATGTGGGGCTCTGACTCTTGATAGGCCACTAAGATGTTGCTGGACTTTCTGATCCCCTGTGACCTGTCCTCTGCCTGGCAGGCCTCAGCCTCTCAAGGACCTTGCCAGCACAGCCAGACTGCTCTCTTGCCCCGGAAGACTGGAAAAGGGGTGTTTGGAAACTGTTCTCATTCATTTTGCATTCCAGGGGGTAATAAACACCACTCCTAGGTAGCTGTCCCAACGCTTGCTTAAATGGCAGTTGAGTAGAAGAGAGAGAGAGAGAGAGAGAGAGAAAGTGTGTGTGTTAATTGGAACATCTCTGAAGCTGTTTTACCTCTGGCACTACAGGAGAAGAGAAGTCTGACTGGGAAAGACAATAATGCTAGGAAAAGTGGAAGGCAACAAGAAAAGAGGAGGACGAAACAGGAGATGGGTCGATAAGGAAACCATAGCCTTAAACTGCAAGGGTTGAGTAGGGCTGTTGACAGCTCGTCTTTTTGGAGGCCACTTTTTGGTTGGCTGTAAGTTGGAAGCGACTTGATGGCACATAACAACCGCAGATGACACTGACTAGCAGCAGCATTTCATAGTTTTACTCACGGGTCCTTCCCGATCCATTTTGCCATTCTTTTAACCAAAGATAGAGAGGGCCGAACGTCTCTGTGTGAAGCATGTATTCTGCTAGTGAGCTCGTTTAATAGCAGAAAAGCCATTTTATGTTGTTGCAGCAGCACAGTCAGAGAAGCCTTAACATTTTCTAAAATGCATAACTCCAGGAGGCTTAGAAAGAAATAGTGGCTAATATAATATGAGCTTCAAGGCTCTATAGAAACTGGTGTGGAGAAAGGTAGTTACTGGTTCCAAAGACCATTCTTACAGATCTGTACTCCTGTGGTGCAAACAATAATTGTTAGTAAAATCTTAGATTGATTTTTATTAATAACCTATACAATGGCCCAAAGGCTTAGAGTAGTAAATTGCAGTAGAGTATGCCCATTTGAATCAATGGGGGTTTGGGGAGTCAACCCCTCCATATATTTCCATTGATTCAAACAGGCCTACTCTAACTGTGACTTACTTTGGGCCCATTTGAATCAATGGAATTTACAGAGGAGTTGATTTGCCAAATTCCATTGATTCAATAGGCCTACTCTGGTGTGATTAACTACTCTAAGCAACAGGATTTTGGCCAATAAATGTAGATCTGCAAAAAGTTGGTATACTAACCAAATGTATCTTGTTTTGACATTCATTTTTTGTTGTTTCAGTGTATGAGTTCCCCCTGAGTGCTGCTTTTGTAAATGTACAGGATATAAATTGTCATCATAAATAAATACAATTAAAAATGTATGACGGAATTTATATCCCACCTTGCCATTGTAACAATGATGACTTGCTGAGTCTTGGCACAAGTGAACCCCCCTGTGATAATAAACAGCACTTTATTAACAAACAGATACTAACTTATAGCATCTTTCATTTTGGAAAATAAAGCCATTTACTAAACACAAAAGTTTAGATCCAGTTGTGTACTTCAGTATCCAGCACCACAGGAATTCAGACATTCTCCTGGAATAGCAGTTGGGCTAACACAGGGAAGCTCCCCTATTACAGCAGCCTTCCCCTTTTAGTAATAGTAATGTTACAATTCCAGAGCGGGACGGGACCTTATAGATCATCAAGTCCACCCCCTGTGAAGGAGGCACCATGGGCAATCAAACTCCCAACCAGATACTTAAGCCACTGAGCTATCCAACAGTTCTTCAGACACTTGCATTTCTGTGAGTAAAGAGAAGACCAAGCGTGATAGGATCAAGTGCTCTATCCTCAACATCTGTGAAGTCCATACTCTTTAAGGTATAACTGAATACGGCTCATGAAAATGAGGTTAACTAGTTCAGTCATAGCCAGATCTAAATATACCTATGGATAAATGAATCAGTTTATTTCTGGTTCATTCCATTCTTTCATGTACTCAATCCTAAATTCAGCTTCAACTTCAGCTATTAAGTTTTTGAGGTATTTTTTTTTTTAAAGGCCGAAAGTGTTGCCCCAAAAAGGTTGCCTGTGTTTTTGTGGGCTCTTTCCCCCAACCAAACACATTTTGTGTATAACTGACTTTAAGGTATGCATGTATGAATACACAAATTCCCCAATACAGTAATCACATTTTTAACAACACGTCCCATAACACAAGGCACATTTGAACACAGTTCTTCACCCGGGAACAGCATCACAAAGTAGGAGGAAGTGTATGATGCTATGGCCCAATCTGTGTTGTCATCCAAGCAATGCAAATTAGGTTGGTTTTCTTTTAAAATGCGGGTTATATAGAACTCTCTCCACTTTCAAATTATACTTGATCACTGGCTGAATATGAGTCAGCAATAGTGGGATTCTTCCCCCCCCCCATCCCATAAATCCCACAATGTAATTTAAAGGCTTCATTTAAAGAAGGAGGAAGAGGAGGAGGAGGCTGAGGAAAAAACATGGAAAAAAAGGAAGCAACAGCACCGCTCCACTTGGCACTACTTAAGGCTAAGCTGCAGAAGTATTATGTTCAGTTCTCTTTGCCAGATTTTTAAAGAGGATGTGGACAAATTGGAGAGGATTCAAAGGGGAGCAACAAAGATGTTGAAGTGTTTTGAATGCAAGAAAAATGAGAGTGAACCAGAAAGAACGGGGTACATTAAGCCTGGAGGAAAAAAGGATTAACAGTTTTCACATGTTTAAAATGCTGCTATAAAGAAGATAGAGGATACCTCAGGGAAGAACAGGAATCAACAGATTTAAGCTGTAACCTAGCAAAGAAGAGTTGGCTTTAAAAAAACAAGTTGCCCTGGGGGGAATTTATCACCATTTTATTTCCTGGAGGGTCCAGGCCCTCTTTCTTTCTTTCTTTCTTTCTTTCTTTCTTTCTTTCTTTCTTTCTTTCTTTCTTTCTTTCTTTCTTTCTTTCTTTCTTTCTTTCTTTCTGGAGCCAAGGAGAAACTCAATACTTCCTTATATGGTTTGGATCAGGGCCAGATTCAAGGACTTGGATCCCTCAGCTCACCTATATTCTAGGTTCTCTTGTTTCAGTTTTCTAGACTGCCAACATCTGCATATAGCGAATAGCATGTAAAAAGGAACTCCCTGCCATTTATTACATTTTTGCTCCCAAGTCTGTCTACCATAATATATGTATACCATTAATAAAACATTCAAAGAACCATGGAACCCAGTAGCCTACAGTGACCTTTGCTAGTTCCCTTTGTGCCTTCCAGATATTTTACCCTGTAACCTGCATCATAACCCAACCACTGACCATGCTGGATGTGTCTAATGGGAGCTACTAAAATAGTTGAAAATAGTTGGAAGTTGTTCCTTTGGGAAGGGCTGGCCATGCAATGGTACACAACACACTTCTATACCTGCCTACCGTCAGCTGCCAGGTCTGGCTCCCAGCAGCTATTGGTCCTGCAAGAATTGCCACAGGACTGGTTTTTCACAATAAAGCTTCAGCTAGCCCAGTGTCCTTCTACTGCATGAAAGTAACTGTGCCCCCAAAGGTGTCTTTAGCCTGCAACACCATCAGCTCTAGCCAATGGAGTCTTAGGTCATTATGTGAGGAATTAGGGGAGTTATAGTACAGAAGTTCACGACCGCCTACCTCAGTATAAGCTAATGTTACAATTGGCTGAGAGAAGTGACTATCACTGGTCCTTGCACAGATACCATGGAGCTGTAGTTATTCCCCTCCAAACCTGGGATTTCTACCCTTTCTTTGCTTTGTGGTGAGGGCCTGGGAAATGTCACCAATAAAATGTCCCAGCTGCTGAAAAATCATTGAGCGCATTGCCACCTGGGCAGCCATTCTGATGGAATCACCAGATGGAAAGTGACCTGAAGACTGCGATCCCTTCTGATCCACGACACATCCCTAGAATGACCTGCTACCCACAGACATATATCATCATAAGCAGGCAGCAGGCAGAGTCAATAGAGGGCCTCACAATAACTGAGGCCATAAGCAGGGCAGGGCAAACCTGGGGTGCCAAATTGGAAGGGCCGGCCTCTTCCCCAACTGGAGGGTTTGTCTCCTGCCCTAGGAAAAGGCAGAGGAAAGGTGGGTGGTACAGTACATCAGGCCTCATCGCTTGTCGTGGTGGTCTTGAGGGTGCTGGGGATAGTGCCCCCGATCCCTAGTGGAAGGGGGGAGAGGCTGACATTCGTATTATTTTCCTCTCACGAATTACAGAGTGGACTTAGGGGCAGGGCATTTACGTTTCAGGTGCCAAGATTGGCTGTTATGGCTCTGTCTATATATTTCAAGAAAAACATAGCAAAAGAAAAAAAAAACCTAGGCAGGGTGTCCAAACAGCAGCAAGCAAACACCAGCAACCTTACTAGCTGAGTTGCTATGGAGCAGAATTTCTCATCAGAAGCAGAATGTGAAACAAATCCCCACCCGTGGTTGAGATCCTAGATAAAACGGTCTAGTCTATTTACCCAGCTCACTGCAATTTCTTATGTCCACGTGCCTGTCCACCTCTTAATTAGTTGTCGCACAGATCTTTCTCGGGTACACGGAGCATCTGGTTCTCTATGCTAGCCAGGCAACTGATCTTCCAAATGATCCTCTGGCACAGGAACCTTCAGCGGCCTGTGGTCTCATACTGCTGAACTGTGTGCATTAACAGCGATGCATTCTGGTGACTCATGCCTGGTACACGCATGCCAGGAGGACATTAACTAAAAGACCCTTTCAAGCAATAGGCTGTAGCCCCAATGGCAAATGGGGAATTGTCTCCAGAGGGAAGAATGAGGGGAACGGTCCTTTGATAAGTCCAAGAGAATATCCTAGTATGTGTTTATTTTTAATATAAATGTGCCCAGCAATAAAAACCCCAAGGATCAGCACAACCGATAAGAAGAAATCACATTTATTCTACTGCCAGGAACTCCTTGGGTCTGACAATTTTACAATCACCTGCAGTGCTTAGTAACTATGTGTTCTTCAGAAACATGGATAGCTGTCTGCCAATGCCCTTATGTTTAAAGAAAAAACACTTTGTAAAGGGACGGGTTGGAGTGGGGAACTGGCAGGGGAAAGTTCCTTCTCCTACAACTCCACCTGTCCTTCTTGGATTTCAGTAAGTTCTTGCAAACATGTGACTCGCTCTGGAACCCCACAATTGGGAACATAGCCAAGAAGTAGCTGATGTAGAAGGTTCTATGAATACCATTTTACACCCTGCTTTTACTATGAATGCTTACTTGGAAGGCTTTTATTGTGCAGTTGGTCTTCCTAAAATATAGAATGGGGATGAGAAGAGAGAATATTGTACTGCATCTTACTGGTAAGCAGCATTTCTAAACTTTGTTTAAATCCCATCTTCCTTATCTCTTGATGACATCTTGAAGAAGCCAGAATGGTTGCACAAAGAGCTAAGCAGGAGTCATGTAAAGCATTAAAGTGGCTGCAAAAGGAGGTTTTAGATGAGCTAAGATTTAAAAGGGGAAAAAGACATACAGGAAATGGAAGACAGGACCAATCACCAAGTAAACAAGTAACCAGATATTTGTGAAGAGAAGATCAAAAGGGCTAAACCTCAGGTTTGCGAAAGGGTTATTTTCAGCTGTGTTCAGAGCAAGAGGAAAAGCAAACAAGTGATAGGTTTCTTGTGTGGAGACAATAGCGAAATGGTGTTAGGTGACAGACAGAAGGCAGAGCAGCACATCTACTTCACCTCTACCTTCTCCTAAAAGGATAACAGTGCTTAGCCTGGTAAAACAGTGGTACAGTGAGAATGCTGTCATCCACATATGTCCTAGTATTGCAAAGTCATTGTTGTTAGCTTAAATACTTTAATTGTTGTAAGCTGCCTTAGGTCATTTTTAAGGGACCCAAGGTGGTTTGCAACAATGACTTTAACCAATGCAGAAAAGTCTGTGAAGGGATGCTGGTGGTTGGCATAAGGCACAGCAGCTGGTGGAAGTGGTGTTAAAACACTGGAAGGGTCGGACATTTGCAAATAATATCATTTTCTTCCTCTTTTTTAAGTCTTGGTGACAGCAGTGTTGCACTAAGGCACCTAGATGCCAAAGAGAGAGAAAGAGAATGAGAGAAGGAAATTGCCATTCTGTCCTTGTTTACAACTTATTGAAGTAGTTATCCTGTAATTGTTCTTCCTGCAAATCTGGAGGGTTTATGATAACAAGCTGCAAACAAAGCTGTTTCTCCATTTCTTCCTGTCTCCCTGTGTGGTCACTCAATGATACTATACTTGGGGAACTCAGCTTCCCAGGTGTGACTTCACAGTGGCTAAATTTGTATTTTTCTCACTGTGTAGTCAAACTCTAGGTCTCCAGAGTCACATGAACCGTATCCCAGGGTGCTAAAGGAATTTGCAGGTGTAATCTCATAGTCTCTGACAATAATCTTGGAGAATTCTTGGAGAACAAGTGGTCCCTGAAGACTGGAGGTGAGCAAATATTGTTCACATTTTCAAGAAGGAGAAAAAACAGGATCTTGACAACTACTGACAAGTTGCTTGACATCAATACCAGAAGAGTTTCCACTAAAGATCACTGAACAGTTGGTCTATCAGCATTTACAAAAGAACATGGTGATCCTTGAAAGCTATCATGGGGTTGTCCAAAACAAGTCATGCCAGATTAACCTTCTCTTTCTCTGTCTCTTTCTTTCTTTCTGTCACTCCCTTTGTCTTTCTTTCTCCTGCTAGAGTGGAAATCTTGGCAGTTCAGAGTCATGCTTGGATGCAGTTATCTTGATTTCATATAGAGTAACTTCTGACAAGATCCTCTATGATTTCCTTATGGCCAAATTTGGAAAATGTGGTCTAGACCAGCCATTCTCAATGAGGACCACATGGCCCCCTGGGGTTCCTATAGTGCATTTGAAGCGGGCCATCAACCGAAAAAATGGGAGAAGTTTCTGAAAGCCATCTGTCCATGTTGTATCCTCGTTTGACAGGAGGTCCTGGGACCTGAGAAGAGTTCCTTCACCTTGGCCATGGCCAAAGGAAAGTTGAGAATGGTGGTCTAGACAATGCTGTTGTGGGGTGGGTTTACAGCTGACTGATGGGCCTTACCTAAGGAATGCTCACCAATACTTCATCATCATCCTGGAGTAACAACACATGGGTTGCCACAGGGTTCTGTTCCAGGCCTAGTGTTGGTCGATACCTTGTCAGTGACTTCGAATATGTTGTAGAGAGGATGATAATTAAATTTACAGATGACACCTGGGGCAGAAAGTGTTAGTACTCACGTTCACCCTGTTACTGGCTCTTTGGTGCAGCCCATCATGGTCCTTAGAAGGCTATTAAAAGGAGGTTAGAGAGAGAGAAGACGGAGCAGTGAGCACATGCAAACTATCTGGTAATTCTTTGTTTGAGGAGCTAGGAGTGATATCCAACCAACAGATTACCTGGGGTGTATTTTGAAAGCCACACTGCCAATGCACACCGCCAATTTCCCACACACACACACACTGTAACTCACCTCTAAGAATCAGACCTCACACAACCACCTGCCATGGATTTTTGTGATTCTCATTTACAATTTTTCTGCACTATCCACAACATATGGCCTGAAGAAGTGGGCTTGACCCACAAAAGCTCGCTGATTGTTTGATTTTTTTTGTCGTCCAATAAAGGGATCAATTACTCCTGCATTTTTATTACACATGTTTGCATGTAATGTGTACTTTAGCCCTCAAATGCAAGGCAATTACATTGGTGTTATTAGAAAAAGAATAATGAGAGAGAGAACTGGTCACTCCTGCTCACACATAATACAGTGATTTGTATATGGGTGGGCAAGGGGGTCATAAGTATTGAGAGGCAACTACTTTCCCCATCAGAGCATCAATAACACTGTTTTCACACACACACACACCCAATCATTTAGAGCACTTTGGCACCATTTCAGAATAAATGCTGGGATTCATAGTTGACATTTTATTATTTTAGCTGCAGTAACTCCACTGTTGTTGTGGAGGTTATGTCAACCCTATGAATGAATGATCTCTAACATGTCCTGATTTCAACATCCCTTTTCAGCCCTTGGAAACTGAAGCACCTGTGGCTTCCTTTAGGTAGTCAATCCACCTTGCATTTGGTTTTCCTCTTTTCCTGCTGCCTTCAAGCTTTCTCAGCATTATCGTCTTTTCCAGCAACTCATTCCTTCTCATGATCTGCCCGAACTAGGACAGCTTCCATTTCAACAGTTTTGCCTCCAGGGGCTTGATTTCATCTAGGACCCACTTGTTTGTCATTCTGGTAGTTCCAGGTATCCACAAAGTTATCCTCCAGCACCACATTTCAAGTGAGTCAAGTTTTCTCCTATCTGGTTTCTTTACTGTCCAGCTTTCACACCCATACATGGTGATTAAGAATATAAGAGTGTTGATGACCTTGGTCTTGGCCTCTAGTGACACATTTCATTGCTTCCCTTCCAAGCCTCTGTCTTCTTCTTGTTTCTTGGCCAGCGTCTCCATTTGGATTGATGATTGAACTAAGGTATATCTTCCCTGTTGTAATCTCCCCTGAATTCCCTGTTGGTCATTCAGCACTCCTAACCTAGGCTTAAATCACCATTTGAACTCTTGGGTCTTCTGGAAGATAACTCTTCTTCCCCCCCTCCCCTTTTATTGTTCTCCAGTATTTCTATTTCTTTGCACTGGTTATTGTATTAGTTCTCTTTGTCTCTGCATGACAATCACAGAAAAAGGGAATTCAGGGTTCTGACCCTGTTTCTGTCACCTTTCACTTTTGCTTCTCATCTGTCCCTTACAATTTTAAGTGGTTTTTTCCTGTCATCCATCTAGGTTTTTCTTTTACTTTTACTACAGGAATTGTGTTTTTATATTCTTCCATAATAGCATCTCTGGTTTCAATCCACAGTTCTTCTGATTCATGGTCAATTTAGTTTAGTAACACAAATCCGTTCCTTATGTGGACTTTGAATTAATCAGGAATATTTTTTAAATTATATTTTGGCACTATAATTCTTTTAGTGTTCTTTTTCAGTTTTATTTTAATGTTGGATATGCTGTGACTATTCCAGCTTGAGTTACACTGCTAGGAGTCCAGGCTTGTAATGGAGGCAGTGCGTTAACCAGCCATGCTGGTTGGAGAACTGTGAGTCCAGAAAATTACTGTTCCCAGGTTCTATATAATTCCTGCTGAGAATTATCCCCTCCACTTAATTGGGGAAGTTACCAAGGTGTAGGATGGCAGATGAGCTGTTAGAAAGTTGGACATGGAGCTGAATTTAAAATTATCCAGGATGGTGGACTCCCAAGTCCACTGCACAATAGGTATATCCACAGGTTTATACATGCAAATATGTATGTAAACACATAAACACATTTTTGAAGCTTCTCCCATAGTCAGTTTAAAGTTATGTATTCTACTCATGATTCAGACAAGCCCTTTCCTCATGAGCCATGGGCAGATGAGAAAATAACCCACCACAACGATAAGACTGTTTTGCAACAAGAAGACATGAAAATACCCTTAATCCTTTGAATTTGCCTGTTAACAGAGACAGGTGGGATTCAGTGATGGTGGTATAATGGATGGATGACTGACAACTCAGTAGAAAAGCACTGTAACGCTTAGAGCATTTCAAAGAGAGGGTCCCTTAAGGCTCAAAAGAACTGCTTATTTAAAATTTGCAATCGCCCTGCAGTTTTAATAAGGGATACTATGTTACAAGATGTGGAATGGAATTGCAAGGATCAGAGCTTTCCTAAGGTCACACAATAAATTTACTACAGAGCCAAAATTTAAGCTGAGGACTTCTAGCTTATAGGGCACACAAGCTTTTGTACAAGTTGCAATTTAACACATGATTGGGCTTGGAGAAGGAATTCAGGATAAGCAAGGCTACAATGTGCAAGGAGAATCCAGGAAAGAAAGCAAAGGTGGAAAGTAGACTGCATATTCCATACAGACATGATCACTTGGATGTACTGTGGAGAATTTGGTATGGGCTTTTGACTGTTTTCCTATTCACTCACCTTTAGCCTATAAAAACAAAGGAAACTCCATAAACCAAGTTATGATTAACACTGTATCGCATTTTGCTATGTATGCTGCCCATGTACGGTTCCTGAAGTAATGGTCTTGAATAAAGTTCAGATGATTAAGAGGAACAAGGATGTGGTAACATGTCAGAAAACTCCTGGATTTGCATCAGGTTTAGCACACTTGAAATCAATTTAACAAAATATTCATTTACTTGATGTACAGCTGAGCATGCTTTTTTTGAAAGCATGGTTCTTTTTAGGACATTAAGGTATTCTAAACACATAAACCTTGAGACAAGCTTTTTCCTGTGTCCACCTGCCTTCATGCTGGCTGCCTCTCAAAGCCACCACTACTGCTGCTTCCAGTGTTATTTTTAATAATTGTTTTAAATGCTTTTAATTTGTTTCAAACTGGGTTAGTGCTATTTAAGTATTACACATGGGAAAAATTATAAGAGATCAGAATGAAACATTTCCCTGAAATCTGTGATCGTGGCATCCATTACTTGACAAACAACGCACAGTCAAGCTTATATTACCAGCGTGAGGGTAGGTGCATACAGGACAAAGCCTCAAATGCAATGATTTTAAAAACCTGTGTAGCCCCTTTGACCAATATATAAAACAGCTTACAAGCTGTCCCATGAGAACACACACACTGACCCAAAAACAATGTAACTACCACATGAATATAAACTAGAGATGGGGGGGTTATATTTATAGACAACTACAAAGCCTGCTGGCACAGATGGCCAGCCCAATTACCTCCTGCCCCTAGAACCCCCCAGTCCACTTACACAGCAGCACATGTGGCCGGCATCACCATCAGCATGCCAACAGTGGCAGTAGCATGGCTGCCGCAGACCCATCTTCCTGCTTGCCCAGCCACTCCGTGGCTGAGCGGGGAGACTCATCCTCCCACTCCCTTGCCAGAGTGGTGGGGTGAGCAGAGAGATGGGGCTCTCTGCTCACCCCCACTACTGCCACTATTGGTGTGCTGATAATGACACCGTCCACACCCATCGTGCTCTAAGTGGACTGGCGGATTCTAGAGGCGAGAGGTAATCGGGCTGGTCACCTATGCCAGCTGGCTTTGTGTTCGTCTATGAATACAAAGCCCTCATCTCTACTTGAAATCAAATTCAAAAACCCCAATCAATCACTTGATTTATTTCAATAATATAACTGAGCTCTAAGGTAACTCAAAACGATATAGTCTTACAATCTAAAAAAATAAACTCTGTATTAAATGGTGTTGACCCCAGTTTTGTTGAGGGGGAGAGAGAAAAGGACATCTTGTTGAAATGGGGGAGCAAAAATATTAAATGAAGAAAAATGTCTGGGAATTGCATTTGAAGGCGGCTGTGTACATTGTTGTATCTCAGTTCTTGATGACCTCCTTAAACATGGGGAAACAAATGCCAGATAAAGCACTTAAAGTTTAAGCAATGAAATAGAAGTTACTTTTTCAGGACCCAAATTGCAAGAATATCCCAACCAGCATGACCAGTGACTATGCTGACTAGAATATTCTCACAAATATAATTTTGAAAAATAAATTTTCCCACCTCTGTGGCTGCGACAGAGGACACATTTTGCTAGTCACAGTCCTTGGACGGGTGGGGGGGAAATGGGGTGGAAAGAAGATAGTGGCCGAGGTACACCTGTAGAATGCTCAGTTTTTAAACATTTTGGTAGAAAGATGAAATGTAATTGTGGTAGACAATCAGGAGGTTCTTCTCATTTAATCATCTCCTCCATCGGATTTAAAAAAAACAAACATACAAAACAAGTTCAGAGTGTGTCACTGTCTCAACCCGCGTTGTAAATCATTTACATTCAGTGAAAAGAAAATATCACCTAAGGCCAAAGCCACACGTGCTACAGCCTGTTGTGCGTACAGTTGTCTTTTTTCTCCCCAGTTGCCCAAGGGGGAATTCACTACTTACTTGTGCACAACTAAGCTTTGTTATTTTTAACAGGCTGATCTCTGGCTTGTGTAACTGCAAGTTGGAGATCATTGGACCCGTCACAGAGCGGGCTCCCTGCAGAACAGTTATGCTCTGCATTTGCAAATATGATTCTACCCTAATTATATTAGATTTAAACTGAATATGTATCCTCAACCTTTAGTGTTGTTGTCTGGCACAAAACAATTTTCTGTTCAAGTCAGGTTGCGATACTGTAGCTAATTTTAAACTGGAGACCAAAACTGCTTTCTGTTATACATAAAATTCCTCAGAGTTACTGGCTTGTGTCAGTGTTGGTCCCATGTAAACAGTACGGCCAAGGATATGAACTTCTGATACTGCAAATAGTTTAGATGCATACTATATCATGCAAGTAAATAGTCTGCACCATTCAAAGGTCTTGGCAAAATAGTTCCAGAAATTTGGAATAAAATCAACTTTATACTGTCCCAAAATTCCTTTTATTTGTCCTGAACCTTAACTGCCTTTCAAGGATGGTTTCCTTCTCCCTCACCTGTTTTCAATCCACGTTCCTTTTGCATGGAAAGTGAACACAAGAACTGCTCTGCCATGGAAAGCCAGCTTTACTGTGAAATGTAAGTCACAGACACACAAGATACCCATTACTTAAGCACAACAGAACACATTTGCCAGCCAGGCCCCAAATGATTACCACTTGTTGTCCAGTTCCCTTCATCTTATGGCAGCTTTGTGAATGAGCAATCTCCAAAACCACGACTCCCCTGGAATATCGCTGGCTTGTGGTAAGCTCCAAACGACCATTAATGTTTAGCTCATGATTTGGATGCTCATTAATCTTAAGCCATTTATTTATTTATTTATTTGACACTGACAGCCCACAGAATTTCTCAAAGCATTTAACTTCCCAGCAAATAGGAATCTCAAATGTTGTCAATCTCTCCTTCCTCCTGTTGAGGAATCCCATTGTATCTCCATTTGATTCTTGTAAGGGAACAGGGAGAGAGAGAGAAGCTACTGCTGCCATTTGGGGTTCACTATTAGCACAAGAATATTATGGCTTTGTTTCTTATATGTGCCTCCTGCCTTTCTTCTAAGGAATTTATGACAGGGAGCAAAATCTTCTTTGTCGCTTTCACTATTGCAATGGTCCATTTGTGGGAACAGCTGGGCAGTTTCCAAACCTGTGTGAGGAGGTACAGTATTATGGAACATCTCTTTGCACAAGGAGATGAAAATTGTGCAAGGGAATGCTACACAGCCAGAAGGAGATAGTAGCATTCATAGCTCTTCCCCCTCAGTGTTATTCTCACAACTACCCCGTGAGATGTCAGGTTTTTGAGACAGGAGCCTGATGTCACCCAGGGAGCTTTACGGCTGGAGAACCTAGATCTCTCTGCAGTCCTCATCCACTAAACCACACTTAGGCCTTTTCCAGATGGAGCATTGCTCTGGTAAAAGCAGTAGCTGTTTAAGATTCTCTCTCTCCCCACCACCACCACTGTCAGTGCCTTTCCCCTACATTTTTGCTGTTCCTAAGAGATTATGTTCCATCCCCCACAGGGATTTGTTCTGGGCCTCACAGTTTAGCACTCCACTGTTTCCTACAGAGGGTCCATTTCCATGTCAGAGGCTCCTAGCTGGAATCTTTAATCCTCTCTCTCTCTCTCTCTCTCTCTGTTTGTGTGTGTGTGTGTGTGTGAGAGAGAGAGAGAGAGAGAGAGATTGAATAGCTCCAGAACCAAAGCTGCAGCACGGACGTAGATTTTCAAGGATTTCTTTCCCAGAGAAGCTATTTTGAAACATCACAGGGTCCTTGTGAACGCTGGTTCCCCTTGGGATGAACAGTGACTTGAGAGGAAATGTGTTCATTTGGTGCATAACTTTTGCCTATTGAGACAAGCTCTGGCTCTCACTAGTTTTTCTATACTGGCTCAGAATTTGAATGCGGGTCGAAAGAATGTCCTTCCTATCCAACCTGGAAAGGGAATCTTAGCTAAACCAACTGGAACCACATCATCATAACCTTCCAGACCACATGTAGTCACCACAGGACTGACACCCGTTTTCAATGCTGTAGCAAAGTTCCTGATGTTTTGGTTTAGAAAACAGTAATCCATCCTCAACCCCACCCCACCCCAACATTAGTTTATTCAAGGACAAAGCTGCTGTGTGGTGTCGTTTATTAAAAAGCATTCAACCTAGGCTGGTGCAAACACTTTTTTGGAGTGTACCAAAGCCAAGCCATGCCTGAGCAAAGGTCAGAGCAGGAAAGAGGGTAATTCTTCTACTGCTGATACAGCCAAGAGCCACACGTCTGGCAGAGTCATGCATCCACAAGCCAGACATTTCCTTCCAGTCCAGGAAAGAGATTAAAGCAGATTACAAGCAACATGTTGTAACTAATGTGCATGCATATGCATGCACGCACACACACAGAGAAAGAGAGAGAGCACCGCCATCACCATGGACAGATCATGTTTTGCACAGCTTTTCTACCCAAATGGTATTAGTTTTAATGAGTATAATACAAAACCAAAATTAAAATCTAGCAAAAAAGAGGAAGATGAACAACAACAAAAATTTCAACGTTGTCAAAGGGAGGATTAGAATATTATTATTTACTTACTTACTTAACTTATTTATTTACTTTCTTATTTCTTACATTTCTAGCCTTCTTACATTCCTCCCTTCTTTCCTTTACTTTCTTATTTCTTTCCTTCCCTTCTTGCCTAAAAATAGCACTGAAGACAGGTCACAAACTTTTAAAAAGTTTACAGTTTTTCTTCTTAAAATAATAAAAATGAGTAAAATTAAAATTAGCTATAAATTAACAGCAGCAATTAAACCAACTCCACCCTAATAACCATTAAAACCAAGTGAATACATTAAAACCATTAAAATCAACAACGGATCAAATTAAAAACAAATGATACGTTGGATTAAACTGGTGATATATTCAACATCTATTTATCTTTTAGAAGAGTGCAGAAGTGCGAAACAGGGGTCAAGTGGTGGAGACAGTGATCTAAATCCAGCTGCTAGCCCCAGCTACAATAGACCCATTAAATCAATTGCTGGACAGTAAATTATCATTTATGTCAATCCTACTGATTCAGGGGGGTTACTGTTGCTGGGACTAGTAACTGGAGTCAGATCATTAAATGTGCAAGTAAAGCACAGCCCCACAACTTGAACATCATCACTTGTCATTATCAAAAATCCTAGGGAGATCTTGCTGAAACTGGGAACTTGGCAGTAGGAACATATCCTTAGTTGTTTGCCAGAATGCAATGTCTCATATTTACACTAAACCACCTGTCTCTTACCATCAGCTAAAAGATCTGAAGACTGAAATTGCACCTAAAATATCTCAAAGCATAGCACATTCTGAAGGGCTAAAAAGGTAGAAGCAATCTGCTAGGGTCTCTGTGCACTCATCTGGGGATTATAAAGATCAAAAAAGTCATGTCGTTGTAGGGTTATAGACAACTCTCAGCTTCATCAATCACATCCTAAGGAACAAAAGTGTTTCCAGCCTCTGCTGCCCTTTATACAACTAGACTTTGTCTAGAGGGGCAGGGTATAAGTTCAATAAAAGTAAAGTAAAGTAACAAAAAAGGAAGAGAAAGATAGGCCTCAGATCTTTATGCACATGTGGACTGTATGTGTTCTATTGATGCTTCACAATAGTAACCCCAAATGCTGATGTGTGTGTGTTTAGTCGTGTCCGACTCTTCGTGACCCCATGGACCAGAGCACGCCAGGCCCTCCTATCTTCCACTGCCTCCTGGAGTTGTGTCAAATTCATGTTGGTTGCTTCGCAGACACTGTCCAGCCATCTCATCCTCGGTCGTCCCCTTCTCCTCTTGCCATCACACTTTCCTAACATGAAGGTTTTTTCCAAGGAGTCTTCTCTTCTCATTAGATGGCCAAAGTACTGGAGCCTCAGCTTCAGGATCTGTCCTTCCAGTGAGCACTCAGGGTTGATTTCCTTTAGAACTGATAGGTTTATTCTCCTTGCAGTCCAGGGGACTCTCAAGAGCCTCCTCCAGCACCACAGTTCAAAGGCATCAATTCTTCGGCGGTCTGCTTTCTTTATGGTCCAGCTCTCACTTCCATACATCACAACAGGAAAAACCATAGCTTTGGCTATTCTGACTTTTGTTGTGCACTTTTGTTTGCTGATGTGCAAATCCATGCAAATATAAAATAGCTCATTGTCTGATTCCGGATGTGAGCTGCAAGCAATAAAATGTTAACATGAAGTTAACTGAGCTTTTTAAAAAATCCAGGTATACATGACAATTTGGATGTACTGTACTATGATCTCATACTTCTACTTGTTTGTGCCTGTGATGTTTGGTCTCCCCCTACTGTCCTCTCATATAGTATGCTCCAACTTCCTCTCTTATCTCCCTACCAGAGCAGACCATAGTTTATCATGACTTTGTATAAACTGTAGTTTGTCTTCAAACCAGCTTTGTAAACTCAGTCCCTATCAAAGAAAATCAGCTTCAAGATTGTTATCAGGATATTCTGAAGCGCAACTATTTTTGAATATAAGAGCACTACTAAGGATAATTCCTATGTTACATGTGCAGCTAGTGTGTTTTGAGCTAAAAATGGAAGATCCCAACTGGTACATCCAAGCTGACAACAGAAATTTAAGGGGAGAGAGGCAAAAGAAGCCTCAAAGGCAAACAAATGAGAAGTGAATCTAGAATAAGAAAACATATTTCGTTATGAAGCAGCAAAAATATGATTAAAGGTAGCATAACGAAGAGACTAGCACTTTAATTTTGGTATGTGAATATTCTTTACTTATTACAGTATAATTGCTGTGTATCATTAAACATCAGGTGACTTAAGAGCACCCAATGGTATTGAAGAAGATGCATTTGTTCCATATACATTTCTTCTCTAGAGTGACAGTGAATCTTTACCATCAGTTCCTCTTAATAACCCACAGAACTCTCTATTTGGGGCAAGCATTGCTGAGGCCCCCCCTGAGGTACACACCTAAAAAGGAACTTGTTTATGCCTTCTCAGAGCAGCTGTTCCTTATGTGAAGATTGGGGAAGCATGCAGATGTGTGTGTCAATTCATCGATTTTTGTGTATGTCAGGGCTCGAGAACCTTTGTCCCTCAAACTATCTTAGATCTCTTCTCCTATAATCCTGCTTTACATCTTGAGTCCCCTTTGGAAGACTCAGAGTAGCTTTCTTGGCATGCCCCATGAAGCATTGTCCAGGCTGAGGATGCTTTGTTTTAGCAATGTAAAGTTACTGTGTGCCCAGGGAATCACACTCCTACCCACCCCACCTCCATCAAAACCACTTCATGCACATCCTCTGAACACACGTCTGGAGCAGTAAAAACAGGGGCTTCCTCTTAAACTGGGGCAGCAGAATGCATAAATCAGTTATGAATTCCTGAGGTTTGGATGAATTTACTAGGCTGCACGAAGAACCAATGATTATGTAAAGAGGTCTGAATGGACCTCAACCGGGCCCCAGCAAGGTTCAGATTGCTTTTACAATCCCAGGTGGCACATCCGCCCTACTCCAGTGGGTCAGAGGACGACACTAGCGATGATTGGTTAAGGAGGCTGCTTTCAGAAATATGACTGACTGGTGATGGGGAGGTGAATTTCTGTGCTGCTGTGGCCTTATATAACATCCTCCCCCACCTTCCCTCCCCAATCCACCCCATCACACAGAGACAGCCGCTGACAGATTGGCTAAAGCTATTAAGGGACCAAAAGGATTGGGTTTTAATTCCATAATTATTTGCTCTGGGAGAGATCCTTGTAATCATTGTGAATGAGTCCAGGGTATGGGTTGGAAAAGAGGGGGAAGGAAAATGAGGCCTGAAGTAACTTCCGTGCGGGTAAAATGATGTATTTTTGTACGACTCCCCCAAGGAGGGTCTATATCCATAACCTCTTACAGGCCAATAAGAGACTCTGTGTGTGTGTGTGTGTGTGTGTGTGTGTGTGTGCGTGTGCGTGTGCGTGTGCGTGTGCGCGTGCGCGTGTGCGTGTGCGTGTGCGTGTGTGTGTGTGTTTGAGATGGAGGGGAGATTATCCTGATCTATGTCTTCCCTCAGTTCCTTCTCATCTGTCAGGTGAAGCTGAGCCAGCATTTCCTTCTCCCTTTGAAGCAGGGATTCCCTCTCAGCATAAGCAACACTGTCAGATGCATCTCAATGAGCATTGCACACATGGGATGGGGGGGAGAAGAGAGGGAGAGAGAAATAGAGGCTTTCCTTCCCAAAGTACAGTGCATCCCCGGCTCACGCTGTTGGCTCACATATACATACACTGCAATGAATGTTGCCATAGAAACAGGCTTTTGCGAACAAACAGTCTGCAACGATGCTTTTCCCCTTTCTATTTTTTCCCTTTTTTCCCTTTCTTTTCCCATGCCTACCAAGGAGGCTAAAAATTTTCTCCTTCCTCATGGAGGACTCTATAGAAGACAGGCAGCTCAACCCTTCTCTCTAGACCCACCCCAGTGGCCCATGTCTGAGGCATTCAGAAATCAACAAATCCCAAAGAGGAGCTAACTGGCAAAGCAGGAACTAAGCTGGGGTGAGTATACATATCCTTTCCCCACAGGATGCATATGAACCTCTATATCTTGTGATTTTGTCTCTTTAGGGGAAAGTACGTTACAGATGGATAAAAGATTACCGGAGACGTGTGAGGTTTTGGGACAGAAAACAACGAATAGTCTGCCATGGCCAAAATCCTGCTAGTCATACTACCAAACATACCACAAACAGCCTAACTTTCGATGGCAAATTGCCTCTAGTGAAGAAATCACCACAGACATTGCCTGTTGCTTTATGAGTCATGTGACCTAGCATACAACAAGAAGTTTCTTTAGTAATTCCTTAAGTTCAGGGAATTCTGCTCCAAAAGTTACAGTGCTTCTGTTCATGCAGTATAAAATCTGAATAGGATGTTAATCTGTACCTTCCACTCACAGAAAAGTTGGGATTTATTTTATTTTCAGTCACATATTAGTTGCATGTATATCCTGCTCTCTTTCAGTGAGTTCAAGGGGACGTGCAAGTTCTCCTCCTCCTCCTCAATCCTCACAACCGCCAGGTGAGATAGGTCAGGTGAAGTGAATGTGATTGGCCCAAGGTCACCCAGTAAGTTTCATGTCTCATCTCCTGCTTAGCACTCTGACTCAGGGAATCTGAGGGAGTGAGGGAAGTTTTCGTTAATCCCCCCCATGGTACCCATCCAAAAACAAAATATGAAACAAAACATGGCCCACACTGAGGGAGAAGCATGGATCCTGGACCAGCAATCTCATTTCCATCTCTGGCTAGAACCCCACCAAGTATCACTCCCCTTATACCCCAGGATCCAGTCCCATATGTCATCCAGCACTGCTACTTGACATGTGAGGCTGCCCAGGAGCATGACTGGTTGGGAATAGCCTCAGCTGCCAAATATTTCAAGGACTTCCCTTTAAAACAGTACAGAAACTTCAGCAGGTCCAAAATGCAGCAGCCAGACTGATTTCTGGGATGAGTATATTTGATCATATATCCTTAGCCTTTGCTCACCTTAATTGGCTTCCTGTCAGTTTCTGTGCTCAACTCAAGGTGCAATTTACTACCTATGAAGCCCTTAATGGTTCAGGACCTCAATACTTGTCAAAACATCTCTCTCAGAAATCAGTTACCTTTTTCAATCACTCCTCTCAATCCATTCTACTAAAAGGGAGAACAGAAAGTTGAAGACAAGGAATTGGACCTTCTTGGTGATAGCCCCCAATCTTTGGAATATTGAGGCATATCAGGTTCCTCCTTCCCTCATGATATTCAAGAAATTAGGAAAGACAGAATTATACAAAGCTGCTTTCAATCGCTTATTCCTTGGATGTTGTTGATATTAATTTTTAATTATTTACTTCTTCTTTTTTCGTTTTAGTTCCAGACCGGTGAACCACCATATTGATTGTATTGTTATATGAACTTGTGTGGGGTTCTGAGTTTTAATTTGTAAACTGCCCTGAGCAGTGTTTCAACTAAAGGGGGTTGAATGAATGAATGAATGAATGAATGAATGAATGAATGAATGAATGAATGAATGAATGAATGAATGAATGAATGAATGAATGAATCTATGAATGAATGAATACTGGATGGTTTCCATGGCCAGAGTCTACAGCAGGGGGACCAGAGACAAACTGTTCCTGACATCACCACCCATCCTGTATCTGTTTTTCTCCATTGCTTTGGACATAAGGTGTATGTATGTGCTGTCAAGTCCAACCTGACATAGTGACCCTCCAGGGTTTTCCAGGTAGAGAATACATAGAAGTGGTTTATCACTCCCTTTTTCTGAGGGCACTCTGGGATTGTGCAGCTTGCCTAAGGCCACATAAGGCTGGCTCTTCTCTCAGGAAGGGGAACTGAACTCCCTAAACCACTGAGCTATCCAGCTGCAAATTATTAGGCTAAAGAAGAAGATTAGTCATGTACAGGACTGGCCTGTACAGCTTTTTTTTTCCCCTTCTAAAATCTTCTTCACAGCACTTTTGTTGATTTCCTATTTACCTGTTTTGTTTGTTTGCTTGTTTTTTGGTCACAACATGGTTGTTACAGGCCTTGGAAGCATCCATTTCAGGAATAAACAAACGTTGGGCTTGCTTTCCAACCTGCACCCGCACCCACAGAGGCTGGCAAATCCAGGCAGCCTCACAGAGTAGACTGTCAACAGCCAAGAGGGGCTAGCTCAAGTGAACAAGCCACTGACCAAACTCTTCCAGGTACTTCACCTTGAATCTGCAGGAGTAACCAATGCTGCTCCTGGCACAGGTTTTGATATGTCACTCAAGCAGAGTCCTTCACTCTGGATGCCATCACAGTGTGAGATTTTAAATGGTCTCTAAGTCATTTGTATCAGGTTTATCCCATTTCATCACCATTGTTCCAACCAATTCGTACCCAGCCATTCCTGTAAAAGTCATTTATTGAATCCTCTTAGAAGCTGCCTGTACCTACCCTTGTCAAAACATCCAGCCACAATGAATCCCATTGGTTCACTGTATGTTGCCTGAAGAAATCCAGTATCCTGAACCTACAGCCAATCAGATTCTTTAGGTGAGCCACATTTAGTAATGTGGGACAGCAGGGATGACAGAATCGTTCCTTTCTCTCAATTGTCTTGTACCACACATAGATTTGTACCACCTAGGAACAGATCACATTTTGGACTGCTTATGGAGTGGTCCAGTGCAATATATTTTTCAGTAATAACACAACATACCGGGCAGTGCGCTTCAGCCTGATACCGATCCGTACTCAAGTAGGGCTGCTACTTTGGGGGGCTAGGCCGCAGCAATTCCCTAGCAGACAAAAGGACACATACTCAGGAATTTGGGGAGGCTCCATTTCTAAACTGTAGTTGCTAACTTTTATGTATAGGTACAACTTTTAAGTATTATTTTAAAAGAAATTTGATGTTTCTCACCACAGTGAAAAAGACAATGACCAGGCACTGTTGATGGCCCCTGCTCTCTCCCCGCCCCCCCCCCAAGTTCTGTTGTTGTTGTTGAACCATAAGAAGACAGACAGGACACAGCTTTTCAAACAGAGGATACTTCCAAATAGAGGAATGTCTTCTGACACGCCTTGAAATAGAGAATTTCCCTTCATAAAGTAGATTCCACAACTGCCCTAATAAAATCAAAGAGAAGACCCACCTTGGAAGCATATCTTCTATTTTAGCAGAGCTGTCTTATGGGGAACTGGCAAACTGACTATATTTCCTCACTGAGTGGTGTGTGTGTGGTTTTTTTCCTTTTTGCACACACACACTCTCTCTTCACCCCCCTTTCCCCTCTCTCTACCTTTGAACGTCTGCCTCCCATCACTCTGGCTGAATAATATGCTTCCAATTTGCATTCCGCCTGTGAGATTTTGATCTAAATACTTTGATGAAATGAAGCCAACGCGTTGGAGTGCAGAGCTTTAGTCAGCTTCTCATTGTTGCCATTGTTTTCATACCCAACCCTCAGTCACGCAAACTGTCTGACCAGGAACGTCACCACAATCCCATGAATGATCCCAATCACCAGGGAGCTGGAAAAGAAAGAAAAAAACTGTAAATGGAACCTTTCCAAGATCTCCACCAAACAGCAGATTTCTTTAGATTTCCCTCCTCCCCTTCTGCTGCACACAAATTCCCAAAAATATACTCTATCAGTATATACGCACAAAGGTTCCTCCACTACTTACTACTCATTTCTCTCTCTCTCTCTCTCTCTCTCTAAGTTTTTCGCACGTATATTTCCATATATGTCTTCACACTTATTCTCCTCCATCTTATATATAAACCATTGTTCCACTAAATTATGTATTGCAGTCAGCATCTTCTGCCAGACTGTCATAACCTGGAACAAAATAAAAGGACAGTGAGTGATCTCACTTTCCCCCTCCCTCTCCAAATCCTTCTCCCAGTGTCCATTTGCATTTAACACAAAAGCTGCCCACTGCATCCATGCCACAGTTGCCTCTCCATCAAATTTCCTACAGTGCCCTCTGCTGGCTAAAGGGAGATCCTTGTTCCTTGGATGGCACACAGATCACTAACCATCCACAATGTAATTTCCATTTTCTCAGCACTTTCTGGACTTGGGCGATCCTGCCATCAGATTAGGCCCCACATTATTCTGTTACAAATCTGTCCTCCTTTTGTTACTACTGTCATTGAAATCATGGGTGCAAAGAGGGAAATCCCATCTCTTGTATTACCCAGGAGAACATTCGAGGGGAGATGGCCGGCCATTGTTTTGTTATGCTGCTCTTCTGCCACCAGCAGTAGAAGATGGCAGAGACAAGCAATGTCCAAATAATCCCTGACACTATGTGTGAGTGCCTGGCTGCTTTCACAACATACTGAGTCTGTCCAACTGGGCTTTTTACACGTATGACTGCTGACTCGGATTCTGTTTGAGTTTGTCACTTTGCCTGTTCTTCCTAGCTTAAATTCCCGGGTTGTTTCGGCAATGGGTTGCATACCACAAGAAATTCAGCTGCAGCCTTTTCCAGTAGAAACAATTCTAGGGATGGGAAGATCTGTCAATTTTTCTTTTCTTTCTCCTGCAGAGTTCTTAAGCCTTAAATTCTTTTCCTCCTTGAATGAGGAGGAGATTGTAAAATTTTGTAAAATTCTTTTAAAAGAAACTCAAACAGAAGTTGCCTTGCCCATCCATACTGTCGGAGGCAACAGTGTCCCAATGTGGAGGGGGGCGATCATGTGTCACCTGCCTGCCATGGACCAATTAAAGATGAAGAATCTCTCTCTGAGAACAGAGATAAGAAACCCAGTTCATGGCATGGCTGAATACAAAGGGATTTGACAACCCAGGCACTTAAGTGTTAAGCACTCAAGGCCCTCTGCCCAGATGGATGAATCTGTCAGTGTCTGTTTCCCCATATTTAAATTATTGTAATCTCAACTTGTTTTCATCTCCAGCAAGAAGAAATGTGTGAAGGTTGGTACATGCTTGTCAGTAACAAACTGAAATCAAATTCTCACCCACCCCTGCCACCTTCTTCGCTCCTTTCCTTTCATCACCCCCTGCTGGATGAGAAAGAGGACAAAGATTAATATAATCTAGAAAAGCTGGTGGAGAAAAAAAATGAAAACATGATGACAGTTTCCTTTGGGTTGAAAAAATTCTCTCTGAATTCCTTGTTCTCCTCAATTTAGGTTGATTTGACATGGAAGAAAATCATAACAAGGCATTTTAAAGTCCTGTGAAATCCCTCGTCTCCAGCTGAAAGTGAAATAAGGAAGTTTTCTTTTTCTCAGAGTATTCGTAAATTGCACAAAGCTGGAATATCTCATAGTGTTTAAAGTGACTGGATGTAGAGCTGAGGGCTAAGAGTTCAAATCCAGCAAAGATCAGCTGAAGGTTTACATGCCTTATCACTTGAACGGCCATGTATTCTGGAGGGTCCCAGAG
This sequence comes from Pogona vitticeps, assembly GCF_051106095.1. Classification (NCBI taxonomy): domain Eukaryota; kingdom Metazoa; phylum Chordata; class Lepidosauria; order Squamata; family Agamidae; genus Pogona; species Pogona vitticeps. The sequence continues at coordinate 137,672,665 of NC_135784.1, read as the reverse complement.
CACCACTAGAACAAAGGACCAGTAAATCACTCCTGAGTATCATACATAGAAAACCAGGTGAGGGTAGCTATAAGTCAAAAATGACGTGATGGTCCATAATCATAAATTTCCACAAAATAAATCTGTGTAAGATTAGAGTCCTTTTCCTTGAAAAGCAAAGCACAAAAAGAGAGCTGGTTTTTTAAGGAAGATACAAGCAACCCATCCAGTGCTTCAAATTCTTAAGCAAGGCCATAATTCTGGTCATAGTTCTAGGTCATTCCACCCCAGTTATGATTCTGCATCCTACTTTTGGGCAATGCGTTCAATTTGTGTGAACTGTGCAGTTTTTGCACAAAAATGAGAAATCTGTGCCAAGCATTTTTTCACCAATGCAAAACTCTGCTAAAAGCATCACAAAATCTCTCACTATCCTTAGCAGTGAGTTGAAAAACATTACAGTTCCTCATTGTTGCTCATGAGGATGAGACCAGAGAGGACTCATAGCCTTACAATTTTCACACATATATATCAGGCTAGAACCTCACTGCAATGCAGTTACACTGAGAATTAGAGAATTATGGATCCTTTTTCTTTCTGCTTCCAGATATAGACTAGAATCGAAATTATGACCCACAGCTTAATGCAAATGGACAACAGAGGCTAGCTGTTCAGGGTTTGTCCCGCAGGCAGGAGGCAGATTTGCTCCAAACACATGGGCTTTCTTCATCATCATCTTCTTCTTCTTCTTCTTCTTTGGTACCATGGTCTTTGCTATGAAGATAAACAGTTGAGTCACAACAGTGCGCACATGTCTGCAATTCTACAAACTAAAAACAACAAGAAAATACAATCATTTTTAAAATGTTAATTACTTGAAATATTGATAGCATGTGGACCAAGCAGGAGGGGGTCACCTCTAGATTTAGGCTTCCGCTACTCAGTCCATGAAGTATATATGAGAATATTGAGAATCCCCCCCCCCAAATAATTCCTCCTCCTGATAGGGGCCCCTGGGAAGGGGGGAGACAGCCTACCGGTTGAGAATACTAGGTCTTTAGTTGTTCATGGGAAATGTTGCTGTGGGTAGAAGGAGCAGCTCCACCTTATTCTCAGGAGACATAAGGAATCTCAAAGCCTCGTTTGTCCAAGAAGGAACTTGATTAGAAGTAAGAGCATTTGTTCCCAGCTCCTGGGAAGCATGTGAGCTGTCACCCTCAGTGCCCATTTTGGGGCTGTCTGTTGCATTCAATCACCAGGATCCCATCTGAAATGGCATGTTAATGAAAGACCATAATATAGCCCTGCCTTTGTGGCAGTAACTGAGAGGTTCATTAAAGTCTAAAAACAGGAGCTGAGCTTCGAGTGACATGACAGAGAAAGAAAGGACAGGAAATCCAGAGGGAGGGCAAGGGCGGGAAGAGAAAAGAGAGCTGAATTTTTCTCTGCATAGCCAGGAATCTCCAGTCCTCACAGGAAGAATCTTTGGTTGTCATCTGTGGAGGTTTTCACCTTCAGACTCCCTCCCCCCCTCCCCCTCCCCTTCCCCACAGCCAACCCCCCACCATGCCACTCTGCCAGCTGCCTGGCTTCAAGAGAAGTGGAAGATTCAAGTGACAGTGAGAGGAAAGGGTGGCGGTGGTGGAGACAACTGGGAAAAGGTTTAGGAGAGGAGCCAATTCAACAGCACTGCCAGCTCCTTGGGGGCATGGAGGATCTCAGCCGCAGCGACACCTTCAGAGCTTGCTCCTTCGTTCTGACAAGGTGTCCCTTCCTCTGAGGCAAAAGAATCAGAGGCCTCCCAGAACGGGAGCTAAGCCAGGTATCTCCAACAACTTGGCAAGCAGGAATGCAGGTTCGCCCTGTTCTCTGTGTTGTCATCAAGAGGCACAGAGGTTTGCTACCAAATCAGGCGGCAATTGTTATCTAAAGGCAGGGAGAAATGGGGTGTGTTCGTTGCACCTGGAGCAGCGAGGGAAGTCTGTTAAGCAGGTCACAGTGACCACAAAACTGAGAAGAGACATTAGTCACACATTAGCTTCTCCCTAACATAATGACCGGCATAATCGCCTGCTACAGGCAGCAGCCCATCAGACTGTAATACGAGTGTAAGAGCCATTAACCATCTCTGCTGCCATCTTCTCCCTCTGGAGCAATCATTCCCAGATTGTGTGTCCTGAACAATAAACAGATCCAATCAGGAACAGTCCCTCCAAGTCCAAAAGGTCCATAATTTGTGACCATGGTTCCACCATAGGAAGAAGAAGGTTCCTGATGTACCTCTATGTGACTGGTTGTTCTGTCATGGCCTCTCTTCCAGGGAATAACTTTGCTGCAGTGGTGAGACAGTGAGGGGAAACCAAGAATCACAGACTAGGGTGGGGGTGAGGGGGTGAAGAAGTTTAACTTGTGTATGACATACACGCTTCCAAGACACAAGCTGTTCTCAATCCTTGTATACCATTTATATTTCTAGTTCAAACAATCTCTCTCTCTCTCTCTCTCTCTCTCTCTCTCTCTATCTATCTATCTATCTATCTATCTATCTATCTATCCGAAGCCTCCAGGAACAGCTTTTAAACAAGCTATAGGGTTCTCCTGCTGTCCTTATCAGTAAAACCGATAAACAAACAAAAATAACAAAAACATATTTTTATACATGGAAGTGAACCTCTGGCAATTCCTGATTTTGCACCCTCTTCCTATTGTTCAAAAATACTAGGCACAGTCAATCAAAATTATAAAAACATTTACTCGTATTATATAACAGATACAAGTTTTAACAAAAAACCTAAGTATCAGTTAAATATCAGCACAGTCTGTATGCTATTCCTAATATTGCCGGTTTTTGTAGCTCTGATGGTGTTATTTCTGAGAACTGCAACTGCTTATAATACTGTGTGAAATTTCTTGATATTGTTCTCAAAGCCCCAATGACAATGGGGACCACTGAAGTGTGTTTCATCCACAAGTGAGATATTTCGATTGCCAGGTCTGTCCTTTGTTAGTTTTTCCCATTCTTTATCTTCAACTCTGGCATCCCCTGGAATTGCAATGTCAACGATCCAGACATTTCCTCATTCTATTACTACTATGTCTGGTATCTGGTATCGTTGTTGTTGTTGTTGTTGTTGTTGTTGTTGTTGTTGTTGTTGTCGTTGTCGTTGTCGTTGTCGTTGTCGTTGTCGTTGTCGTTGTTGTTGTTGTTGTTGTTGTTGTTAGCATTAGAATTTTTGTCAACCAGTAACCCTCCCACCCCAAGGATCTCAGAGCAAAAAAGAAATTGGTCCTTTAGCCCACTGAAGTTGTCCAACTATCATTTAGGTAGAATTACAAGATCTCTCACTTGAGTGGAGAAAACAGATAAAAGCAAAAAAGTCCCCTGCTGATCCTACTGCCCAAGTGCTGCTCACTGTGGATAGGTAGCTTCAAAGTCCTCGATCTTCCTTTTCCTGGTTTATTATCTTCCAATTAGACTTGAAAAGAACAGCCCTTCAGACAAGAGGGCACCTTCAAAGAGACAACTGCCCTCAGGAAGCCCTTCAAATAAAGGACTGGATAAGAACACGTGGATGCCCTACTTCCATCTCTGGTTCCCACATCTATAGGAAATACCAAGAAAGCACACAGTATAGAGCTGTGTCTACCAGATGGTGTGTGAAGCAACAATCAGTTTCGTTCTTCTACACCTTAAATTCAAAGTCATTCATGCCTTCCTTCTCCTCGTTGGCTCAGGTTTCAAAATGTTTGCATTTTCCCTAGCTGATGATGGCCAGATTTAGCCTGATGGTGTCTTTAATCCAGGACTCAGAAGGAGTGCTTCTTCCTGGGGTTCACGTCCATCACAGCTTGAACCTTTCTGCCTCTAATACTTGGCACATCAACAACCCACCAGCAACGAGAGTGGTGACAAGGTCACAGCGCCACTTCAGAGTGTGTCAGTATATTTATTTTACTCTCTAGTGAGCTAACAGCTCTTGTCAGGAGCTGTTTGTAAAGGCGTGATGATAGCTATCATATCTTGTTAGGGGTGCTAATCTTATCCTATTCTGCTCCTTTCTTGGTCTGCCCTCCATTATCCATTTATCCTTTTCCTCACATTGATTACTCTCTGCTCCCCAAATTAATTTGTCCCTTAACATTCCATAAGACCAGATAGAAAGAAAAGCTACACATAACTGGCCGAAGACATTTTGCAGCTCAAGGCAAAACAGGGAAAGCCTCCCTCCTCTGCTGGATTCACATACCTGAAGGCAGCCAAATTATGTTGGTAGCCGAGACAGAAAAGCTTACAAGTGCCCATCCCTCTTCCTGGTGGAAAAATAAAATCCTAATAAATTAAAATAACTAACAATTTGTTCTCATGACAGCCAAAATCTTGGCATGGTGGCCACCTCACTCTTCCTAATAGTAGGAACAGCCTGGGAGCTAGTTACTAATAATTCTCATTGCAGTGTAGTGTGGCTTTTCTAGTTCCTGGAAGAGATGTAATATAGAGGATGTGGCCTAGAGACAGTGTAAACATATCGACTTGGCTCCATTCATGTGCTGAATGCTAGAATCTGTTAGCTGAATGGAATACTCCCATGCTTTTGTGAAGAAGATATGGGGCAAAGCAGTCCAGGTACCTGAAATGATTAGATGAAAGGGGGAAATTCTACAGACATAACATTAAGGGAGAAAGAGCTAGAAAGCATTAATGGGGCTTTTACCAAGAATTCGATCAGACCATGGAACTTTAGGCTTGACAATTGATATCTTAATGTTAGCCAACAGAAACAAGGAGATTAATTTATTGTTGTTAGCTGTGGCTGGTGGAATCATTTAATTCATTGATCTAGTATTAATTAATTTGTTAATGAGTTTGTTAGGTTTGGAGAAAAACAGTAGGGGTTTCAGGGAATGGTATGAGGCTTATTGTTACCCGCAACATACTTCCACTTAATCACCAGAGGAATTATCATGTCAAATAACCTTGACAGGGAAAATGGCCACATTTGTGGCCTCTTGGGCAAAAGGGCATAGTGATGATCAATGAGGTAAAACCTCATTAATGTTACATTGACAGTGTTAAATCAGGCTAAAACTTTAAGCTACCTCCATTGTGCTGAACAAAGCACATCTCAACTATTTAAATTGTGAGAAATTAAACCTTATAGGCAAAAAAAAAACCCTAACAAACTTGGTTGTCCCATCAAGAACATCTGGATTAACATAACTGGAGTGAAAAATAAAAGTAATATGGTAGTTGGAGTCTTTTACCAATCACCCAACACCACCCCCCAAAAAAGAGAGAGAGAGATGCAGGTGAAACCTTTGAAAAACAAATTGCAAGGATTTTGAAGAGACATAATGTAGTAATAATGGCAGATTTCAATTATCCTGACACTTGTTGGGAGATGAATTCTGACAAATATGGCCCTTCCAAGCAATCTCTGGCTTGTGGGGCTGATAATTTTCTCCCACAAAAAGTGGAGAAACTAGAGGAGTAGCTGTCCTTGACATGATTCTAACCAATAAAAATGATTTGGTGGAAGGAGTGGCAAGATGAGTAACTCTGGCGGAAAGTGAACATGTTCTACCGGAGTTCTTAATTTCAAAGGAAACAAAACCAGAGTGTAGCCATATATGTATGTTGGGTTTTAGGAAAGCCAATTTTAATAAATTCAGAACAATGATAAGTAAAGTTCCATGGCAGGAGGTCCTAACAAGAAAAAGAGTCCAAGACAGGTGGGAGACTCTTAAAAAGGAAATTCTAAAGGTACATCTATGAACAATTCCAAGAAAAAAAAAAGGTGGAAGACAGCAAAGAAGACCAAGAGGAGCTAAAACACATCACTGATGCTCTCTGGTCTGCTAAGCGGTGTGGAATCCAGTGCTCACCCATATGCAAGCATGTTCTTCCCACTCCTATTGCAGATGGTACGGAGCTAAGTGGAGCAATGCTCGAATTCAGTACAAGGCAGTATCCTTGTACTGCCATCATATCTGCTAGAGCTCAAGACATTTCACCTGCAATCCTGTCAGGTGCTTTGTTGAGAGTGCAGCCTTTCTCGTATACCTTCCAGCCCTAGACTGAAGCATGGATACAGTAAAGACGAAGAACCATCTTGCATGAAGGTGTCCAACGTCTACCTAACATTTATACAAATGCCCCTAAGTTTCCAAAGCATTAATTCAGTTCTCCATCACAAAAGAGCTTTCTATTCTTCCTGATGCATTTGCACTCAGTGAATCTAATACAGATAAAACATATTAAAGCCATTCTTCGAACAGATGTGTCCCGAAGTATCACTGAACAAAGAAAGAAGGGAAGCACAGGAGTGGGCATTGGAGGGTGAAGAAGATAAAAAGAGGATATAAAGGAAAGAGGGCACCATCCCAATTCATCTTGAAACAGGCCGTCTTGTAAACAATAATACAATTGCCAGCAGTTGTAGCACGCTCAGGCTGTGGCAGACAGGTGAGGGCACTTTTGAATTTGAGTAGCATAGAGGCATTGCAGTCATCTGCTTTCTGATTACCCATTTTGCTAGAAGATCTTACTGAGTATCAAGGCAGAAGTTTATCTCCCTGATGCTGAATTGGGGTAGAGTGGGGTTCAAGACATTGCATCCAAAGTTGCATTGTACACTTCCCTTTCATTCACCCAGGCAAGCAGCTCTTTGACAACATGGTGAGAAACATAAGGCACAGTCGTTCATTTCGAGAAACTGGAAGTGAACAAGATATTGGAAAACTTAGTGTCCTGTGATTATTATCATAGAATCTAACCTTCCTGTCAAGCCAGCGATGCTGCCCAGGGGTTCATCCTTTCCCATCCATGCTGAATGCCCAAATCCCTGCTTCTTATGAATCCTCATCAGAACATACTAACAAAAAAAAAGTGACTGCAGTGTTTCAAGAGGAAAATTTTTAAATCTTTAAATATTTATGCTTTATGTAAGAGTCTTCCAAGAGAGTCCAATTGCAGCTCAGCCAGAGAAACAAGAGAGTGCATCGTTTCCTCTTCTCCAGAGAGTGTCAAGTCCCAGCAAGTGTGAAAACCTGAATGCTCATATGCAGACTCTCAGCCAGAAAGGCTGACATGCAAAAGAATCCAGATCGGAACTAAATGTGGATGGACATGTTGGTCTGAAGGGGAACCATATATTTTCGGCCTTTTAGATCAGTGGTTCTTAACCTTGGGTTACTCAGGTGTTTTTGGACTGCAACTCCCAGAAGCCTTCACCACCAGCTGTGCTGGCTTGGGTTTCTGGAAGTTGCAGTTCAAAAACACCTGAGTAACCCAAGGTTAAGAACCACTGTTTTAGATAATTAATCTAATTGTCTAAACAGGTGGTTTTATAGCCATTGTTACTACCACAAGAACAGCAATAATTAGAAACACATAATAACGAGATAGTGGTAAGAAGCGTTGGGCTCTCCAGAGGTTCTAGATTTTAACACTCACAATCTTTTCCTATTGGCCATGCTGAGTAGGACATCTGGGGGGGGGGTGAAGTCCAAACCAGGACCAAAAGTTCCTCACCACTGTTCTAGACACTTCATTCTTGTTGTTCCAGATAGCTTTAAAATAAGATCATAGAGTTTAAGCCTGTGATCCAAAGCACAGCTATGTGTATTATGTGCGGTCAAGTTGGAAGCAAAGTAAAGCAATCCGAAAGGGCTTCCAAGGTAAGCAAGATATTTAAGGAATCGTTTTACCTGCCCCACCCCACCACCCACTCAGTGAGTTTCCATGACCAACTGGGAAATTGAATCAAGGTCTCCTGAATCCTAGTCCATCACTGTATCCAATACACCAAACTGGGTATATAATACTAATAATTGCATGTCATCAATTACACTTTTCCGGAGATATCTAAGTAGAAATGGTTGAACCATCTCTTCTTCTGGAAACATCACGGGGCTGTGCATTTTGCCCAAGGCTATATAGGCTGGCTTTCCTTCTGGGAGTCGTAGTGGTGAATCCAACACCCAAGCTCTGGCTCCACAGCCAGATAGCTAACTCAGTATTTCTTATTATATGGATCAGGGCTTCTGCATAAACAGAGCATCTTCCAAACTCTTCTGCTGTATCTCTATGCATATTACCCAGAAGTTTTCTGATCACAGTTTCTTTGTTGGGAACGTACAGTAGACTTTATATAAGTGGGGTCATTCATAACGCACTCCATGTGTCAAGGATAAGGATAAAGTAGCAGAACTGTGACGGGAAGAAAACTGGCTTGACATGTGCTATCACACTCACATGGTGGCTTCTCCAGTGCAATCGTTTTGTAGAACAAGGGTGAAAATTTGTGCTCTGTTTGAATAATAGACTTAGGAGAGAGAAAATTATATGATTTGCTTTATATGAGAGAAAAGGATGGAGAACATAACTGCATGGCAACCATTAAATTCAGCACATAAGGTACATTTGGTACATTTGGTAAATTTGGTACCTAAGAGACCATATAATACTAAGATCCTTTCCAGCCTTACAGTTTCGTGTCTGTAAGGAGCTACACATTATATTCTGAAATAACATAGCATCATTTATTCAAGCCAAATTTCAGGCTCTAGCCCATGTGATTTTAATGGCAATGCAGTGATGGCAATCATGGTGCATACCTGCCTCCTTGAAGTATTAATGACTCTCTCTCGCTCATCCATCCATCTTTCCAACCTGCGATGAAGTCATTCCTGTCCTAACAAGGTCTCCATTTCTTGTTAGGTATGTTGACAGGTTGGGTCACAGCTTTGATAAAGATACTTATCAAAGATGCGCACCAGGTGTGAAAACTGCTGTCACAGTGGATTAGCAGATGGCAATTCACCTCCTGACATTTCTCATGATTAGAGACTGGATGGTGTGTTGGATTGAGGCAGAGGTAGAGGTAAAGGATGAGAGCGGTGTTTTGGAGATGGAAAATAATTTAAACCACGGAAACTGAACAAGAAGAAAAACCTGATGGTATCTGGAATGTGGAAGAGCGACTAACAAATAGGACATGAAAATATGTAAGAGAAAGAAACAAACATTTAGATAAAATAGCTGTGGGATTTATTCACAAAATTCTAAATTAATCCCAGGTTAGTGGAGTAAGAAGGTCTTGAATGATGACAGGTAGTAAGGTGTATAAACAGAAACAAGCCGGAATTAAGATTGCCGGAAGAAATATCAACAACCTCCGATATGCAGATGATACCACTCTGATGGCAGAAAGTGAGGAGGAATTAAAGAACCTCATAATGAGGGTGAAAGAGGAGAGTGCAAAAATGGTCTGAAGCTCAACATAAAAAAAAAACTAAGATCATGGCCACTGGTCCCATCACCTCCTGGGAAATAGAAGGGGAAGATATGGAGGCAGTGACTGATTCTACTTTCTTGGGCTCCATGATCACTGCAGATGGAGACAGCAGCCACAAAATTAAAAGACACCTGCTTCTTGGGAGGAAAGCGATGACAAACCTAGACAGCATCTTAAAAAGCAGAGAGATCACCTTGCCGACAAAGGTCCGCATAATCAAAGCTATGGTTTTTCCAGGAGCGATGTATGGAAGTGAGAGCTGGACCATAAAACTGACCGCTGAAGAATTGATGCTTTTGAACTGTGGTGCTGGAGGAGACTCTTGAGAGTCCCCTGGACTGCAAGGAGAACAAACGAATCCACTCTGAAGGAAATCAACCCAGAGTGCTCACTGTAAGGACAGATCCTGAAGCTGAGGCTCCAATACTTTGGACACCTCATGAGAAGAGAAGACTCCCTGGAAAAGACCCTGATGTTAGGAAAGTGTGAAGGCAGGAGGAGAAGGGGACGACAAAGGATGAGATGGTTGGACAGTGTCATCGAAGCGACCAACATGAATTTGACCCAACTCCAGGAGGCAGTGGAAGACAGGAGGGCCTGGCGTGCTCTGGTCCATGGGGTCATGAAGAGTCGGATATGACTTAACGACTAAACAACAACAACAAAATCCCATTGAATATAATGTTGCTTATTTCCTGCTGCATACCATTTAGGATAGCAGTCCATGTAGTGAAAGTTAACACTATGTATTATGCTGCCATTGAAGCTGCAATCCTATATACTTTCAGCAGGGAGTAAGACCCACCAAACTCAGATGGGATTTGTTTCTGAGCAGACATTCACAGGATGGTGCTGCCAATTATCATTAAGTCTCATTACACCTTTTCATAAAACATTTCCTAGTTCATTTTACCTGGAAAGGCTTCTGGTCTGAGCAGAGGGATAGCCTCTGCGCTATGTAGGGATAGTGGGGATATTCCCCAGGCCAGAAGCCAGACTTAGTTTTTTATATCTCTCATGGCCAACAGTTCTGAGCTTCCTGTAAAGAAGAGTGTAACCTCTACCTCCTGATGGAGTTGCATGTCAACTGTTATTATTTACACAGACCTCCCTGCCCATGAAATTAAAGTGATAAAATCCTGTCAATTCACACAAATATAAGGTTCTATCAGGTAATTTCACCCAAGCCATGAATGCTCTCTACAAGATGACAATCTTTGACTAAATATTGATGGCTTTAATAGTTATGCTGCTTAGTCTGTTTTGAAAACTTACCAGGGTCAAGCTGACTTCCATTTTCATGGCACTTCATCAAATTGATTCATTTTCATTCTTCAGTCTAAACTGCCAGCTTAAATAATTGAGTAAAATGCTGTTTTGCCCTGGAATTTTGAAGAAGAAAAAACTAAACATATGCCAAAAAGAGCACATACAATTCATTTTGTTGTACAAAATGAACATTTTTCAAAAGTCAGTGCATAGTCAGGTATTTAATTTAATTTAATTTAATTTTGGGTGACAAATGGACTTGGTTTATTTTTTAAATTTCGAAAATTTGACACCTCTGTTTCCTCAACTTTCTTCTCAGAAAAAGACCAGCAGTTCTAACTTACAGTATATACTCAACTGAGTTCAGCGGAACTTTCTGCCATCTCTAGGATTGTAACAGACTGTAGCTATGTATAGTATTGTGGTCTGATTATTGCCCCATTCCACACACAGACTTACCTACACATTTGCATTTTGTTAATTAGGAGGCCATAAAATGAGCTGGACTTTCTGCACATAATAAATTAGTTAATTAATTAATTCTCTTCCTGGAGTTTAGAAGAATGATATTACATCTTATCTGCCCTTCTTTTCTACTCATCCCTCCATTTAAGTCACCAAGTCTGCAAGTCTGACAGTCAAGACTTCCATTTTGGACATCTGTCACTAGAGGTTAATTACTTAGATATAACAGTAACTGTAGAGCTGAAGGTGGCTAAACAAACTCTCAGATTGAAAAAAATGCTATTCATCATTCTATCACAAAATGAACCCCTCCGGTCCCATTCACATCATCAGAAGTCAAAAAAAGAGTGGCCATCCAGATATGGCTTTACAAGCTCTGGTAGCAAAAGAAAACTACAGAAATATGTTTAAAATTAAACAGCTCAGATAGCAAACTAGCTGCTGATGAGAAAATAATTAAAGCCCCCCCCCCCACATAGCCTCCTACTCTCCTTTCACTACTGTTCCCTCGTCCTCAGACACATGGAGATTTCACACAAACACTAAAGAAGATTAATCGTCCTTTTCTGTTTTGCTTTAGTCAGGCTTCACAGGAGCACTGTGTCTGGTTCTGGAAACCAGAGTTTTAAAAGGGTAGTTGCACACTGGCAGTTGTTGAATGGAGGATGACAGAAATGTGGAGGGGCTAGGAGGCTCACCCCTTTGTGGATCTTTGAAAGGTGTTCAGTATGTTATTTAGCCTGGAAAAGAAATTATTATGAGGTGCCATGATAGCTCTCTTGAAACACCCGAAGGGTTGTCACATGGTTGATGCAGCAATTTAGTTTTCTGTGGCTTCAGAGCCTAGTAGCTAAATCTACAGTTTCACAGAAAAGAAAATTTAGATAAAATGTCAGGAGGAACTTCCTAACAGTATATAAACTGTTCCACCTTGATGCCTCAGGAAGTGACAGACTCTTCTTCACTGGTAGAGACTGGGTGGCATGTTATTAGGAGCCCTGTAGTAGTGGGATGTCCCATATTGAGTGGAAGTTTTCAAGCCCAGAAAAGTTACATTTCTAGAATACTAGAACTCTAAACCAACATGGACACTGGCTATTATGGCTATGAGATTCTAGGAGCTGTAGTAATAAAAAATAACTTTTCCAAACTGGGGTGGTATGCTAGATGGTCTCCAAGTACTCTTCCAATCCAACACTTCGGAGGTTGAGTTAGTCACAAATACTACACGGCCACAAATCTAGTCCTGTAGAACCAGATAGTGCAGGTAGGATCCTGAGAATCTCATTACCTCACGTATCCAATATTTGGTAATATAACAAATATAACAAATAACAAATAAATATTTGGCATGACTGTAAAGGAAGTACCGCAAATCATCTACTAATGGCTGCCAGTGGTCTTGTGTTTCTCCTGACAATTCAAGAATGGTAATAGTGTCATTTAGAATAGTGGTCCCCAACCTTGGGCCTCCAGATGTTCTTGGACTGCAACTCCCAGAAGCCTTCACCACCACCTCTGCTGGCTGGGATTTCTGGGAGTTGAAGTCCAAGAACATCTGGAGGCCCAAAGTTGGGGACCACAGATTTAGAAGACAGCTTCCAACTGTGGATTTTGAAAGCCTTCTATTTATAATCTGGCTTGAAGAGATAGTTTATCTTTCAGACAACAAGAGATAGTTCATGTGGAAAGATCAAAGGCCAAAGTTAGGACATATACTTGCATCTAGAATATCACAGGTCCAGTCCCTAGGAAGCAGGGCCAATTTAAAAGGCAGGCAGGCCAGGAAGGATGATGAAGGAAGTGAAGTGAAACACCCCTTCCACTTATGACCCTGGAGACCTGATGTCAGTTAGAGTGGACAGTAGTGGGCTTGATGTGTAATGTTTACTATATAACTTCTGTTTTAAAAGAACAGGTGCTGGCTGGATAGCTCAGTGAAATATCCAGCTGTGGAGTCAGAGGTTAAGAGTATGACTCCCCGCTGCGTGTCCCTGGAGGAAAGCCAGCCTGTGTAGCCTTGAGCAAACTGCAAAGCCCCAGGGCACCACCCCAGAAGAAGGGAATGGCAAACCACTTCTGAGTACCTTATGCCTTTCGAAACTGAAAAAGGTCACCATAGGTCAGGACTGACAAGACAGAACATAACTAATTACCTAAAGGGTACAAGTAGTGCCACTTTAAGAAGCAGAGACAGATTCTTAGTGCTGTGTGCCCAGGAAGGACAACCTTCAAGAATGCTCATACCATGCTTATGGTTGGCTCATTTGCAGCACTAACACGAGCGCACGAGTGACACGCTTAAACTAAAGTCAATTGCAGGAGGATGCTCTGGATGACTGGTAAGGAGATGGGTTTTCTTTGCTTTCCTGCTGTACCCCTATTCTCTTTGGATGTGTGTGTGGACCGGAAAAAGGAGAGTTCTGGTTCCATCTTCTACTCCCACCCAAACTCCTGCCCTAGCAGCACAGAGAAACACAGGCTTGACATGTTGGAGAGGGGACCAGCTTGTTGTGACCTAGACCTCCCATTCCCGGTGGACAATAGTAAGATTCTGTGGGATTTGGGGTGCAAAACATCTGTCAGACCAAAGCTTTCTCAGGCCTGATCTTAATGGACTGTAGACTCCCCCCACCCGCACACACACAACACTTCTGAGAGAATGGAATCAAATCCGTTAGAACTAGCCAGTGGCTCATGAATTTGGTGGTTGAAATCTAAAACCCCTAGACTGCTGAGAGTCCCTCACCTCTGTCCTAGAACAAGCGGCCTACATCTGATAATCTGGCCATGCCAGAAGGCAAGTAAAGAAATAAACAGTCAGACATTCCCTGGTGGTTTTTCTGTCAAACAAACCAGGACTGTAGGTCTGCTAACAACTGAAGAATGACAGTGTCTACACTCTCCTTTGAGTGTCAGCCAATAACAGCTTTAGAAATATGTGAAAAGTTAGAGCAGGTCTCTGCTTGGCCTTCAGTGTATGAAATGTAAATACCACTGTTGCTGTGCCTTGTCTGTGCAAATGCATTTCGTTTGCAAGAATCAGATCCTTTTCCTTTCCCTTTCTGTTTCTCTCCAGTTCTTGACTACCAAGTGTGGGAATCAAGGATTATACCAAGGACAGTCAATTTATGTCCACCCAAGAGGTTCTAGGATGGCCACTCCCATCAGTCCTATAAAGCCAGACCGCTGGGGACGGCCATCAAACCACAGGTTGTCCACTCCTGGATTATATGATTAGCAGAAGCAAACCATGCCTCTTCATGACAAGGGATGAATGTTTTTATTCAAATGTGCAATTCTCTTCCCCACAGCCAATCCACAATGGTCTCTTGAGTCTGCAGAGTGGGTACATGGAGCCCAACATTCCTGGGGAGGAAAGGTATCTTACTCTGTGTAGGCCTGGAGTGTCCTGAAAATGGCTCAACAGACCAATCCTGATTTAATCTAAGACATAATGTAAAAGAGGGAAGTATTTTTTTAATAAAATGCTGAAGTCAACCTGGTCTCTGGTAAAAGTACCACTTATATGTAGTTGTTGACAAGGAGATCCATGGATGTTGTCACTAGTCTTCTTCCTGATCTTATCACCATCCATATCCTCACTTGCCAAGTGACATGCCTTGGGGACTTGTCTGCCTTTGCAATGAATGACAGAAGGCCGACAAAGAGAGCAGTAGTAGGAGATTATAATTATCTTTGCCCCCATGCAAACATGGGCCAAAATCCTGTCACTCAGCATAGTAAATCCCACTAGTGTAGACCCACTTGGTCAATGGGGATTTAGTGAGAACTCTTCTGTAAATTCCATTGATTTCAATGGGCCTACTCTAGCTGTGGCTTGCTACACTAAAGTAAATCAGAAATTGAAGAGGCCTGTTTGAATCCACTGAACTTTTCAGAGGACTTGACTCACCAATTTACTATGCCACACAATAGGATTTTGCCCATAGTTTCTGACCAGATGAATGAAAGAGATTCGATGCACATATTGCACATATTTCAAATACCTCGGCAGAACTTATCCAATAAGCACATATACATCTCTGTGTTATTCTCATGATTTTCCTAATAATGTTTCTTTTCTAACTCTTCACTGTCTTCACCACTCACTTAAAAACAATGCAATCTCTTCTGCTCCCCGAGAACAATTTTGCTGAGTTCTACTTTGCACGAACCAAATAAGAAACATGCCTAAGCAAGACTCACAGATTATTATTTTTTTTAAAAAACCCATTGCCAATGGGGCTGCAACCCAGGGATTCACTTTTGTAAAGCCAATTGTGTTCCTTCTGCCAGCAGGACACAGAGCTGTATTTGCAGAGGAACAATAATACTGCACAGGCATGCAGCAAACACAGAAGCTGTTAGCTTCATCTATTTTTCAGCAACAGAGCTGTAGATTTTAAATATAATATAATAGACAGAAGAAAAGCAGGAGGACGGAGATATTCAAAGGGCACTGGGTTGGGGGGGGGAGAGATTTAAACTGGTACATCTTCAAATGTATTAGATTTAATATTATGACTGGACTGAGAAAAGAGCATTCAGTTCCACCACATCTATTTGCACTGAAAATTTGATTTAATGGGACACATTGTACAGAAGATGTGAGAATGCAGCCTGCCCTACTGGGCAAAACTGAAGACTTGGCCTCAGGACTGTGTTGTCTGTCAGGATTAGCCCAAGACATTTTGCTGCCTGAGGCATAGCAGCAAATAGTGCCCTCCCACTCACTTGTCACTTAAAGCATTTAAAGCATGGATATTTGAGGCACACAAGAACATCTTACAGATTTCTCTCTCCATCCAATAAAATATAAATGAAATAATTATCACTTGCCGTTCTTTCTTGCCACTCAAAATCTGTTAACCCAAGGCAGTTGGGCCTGTTGTGGCCCTGCTGTGTATCCTTTTGTTTTATTGGGTGTCATATTGAGTGGTGTCTCCACTCCTGTTGTCCATGGAGAGAAAGTTCAGGGGCATTTGCCACATCTGTTCTAGCGAGAGGCCCTTCTTTCTTCTGGACTGTGAAGGATGCTAGGCAACACTGTTCCTTACATTTAGTCCAGTCGTGTCCAACTGTAGAGGGTGGTGCTCATCCCTGTCTCCAAGCCATGGAGCCAGCGTTTGTCCATAGACAGTTTCTGTGGTCATGTGGCCAGTGCAACTAGACCTTCCCACCAAGGTGGTACCTATTTATTTACTCGCATTTTTACATGCTTTCAAACGGCTAGGTTGGCAGGAGCTGGGACAAGCGACGGGAGCTCACTCCATCACGTGTTTTCGATCTTACGATTGCAGGCCTTCTAACCTTGCAGCACAGAGGCTTCTGCGGTTTAACCCACAGTACCACCACGTCCCTTTCCTAGGCACCACAGCCACACACTAATCTAGACAGGCTCGAACATGCCCTGACTTGATGGCAGGCCAATAAACGAAAGCAAAGCTCCTAGTACTGGAGATGAAGCCCAACACGATGGATGTCGGCAGGGAGAACCAGCCCTTTCTTTCCGCAACCCTCATCCTCACCCCACCTATCGCTCAGTAATGAGGTTGCCATTATAGGATTGCCGATGGAGTTGCCTGGTTTCAGGAAATATATACAGTATCTGTTTTTCTAGTTTATTGAGCAGCACACAAATCTCAATGCAAGCAAGGTTGATCTTTGTATATGAGAGATGGCTTTAAACCTTGGGCTCGTAACTCCACTTCTTCCCAGCTGGGGCTGGGATGCACTGGCTCAGAGTGGAGATGTTTGGATGGGTTTTGTCCTTGCATAATGTTGTTATGCCAAAACGTCAGGAGCCCGAGCGAGGGACTGGGAAGAGAGCACGTGAGTGTATCCGCTTGGGCCCATAGTGCCATTTGGAGCATGGCAGGGAGGGACTCATCACCATCCTTGCTGCACAAGTCTTTGCAGCAGCAGGAGCTGGAAGAGTGGAAAAAAGAAAGGAAAGAACCCTCCCTGTGAGAGCTGGCAGTGAGACTGCTACTAATCTCAGCAACAGTGTAGGGTGTGGGTGGGCAATGTGTGACCTGTCAAGTGCGGGACATCCAGCTTCCATAACCCTAGCCTCACCTCTGGGTGCACTGGCTAGGACTGATGAGACCTGCAATTCTAGAACATCAGGAGGGCCACACAATGGGGTACAGCTTGGAAAACCTACCCTCCCCCACTTATGCCATGTTGGTTCATTTTGGTTCTGGATTGCCCTATTGTATGGTTAGGTGGGTGTTACCCATCTTCTAGGCTCATTTCCCATGTGTCGGTGTCTGTAGGCAAGGTGGTAGATGGCTGCCTTTTCGTCTAGCAGAAATGGCTGCAACCAGTGCAACTGGCAGGCACATTTCACTTACTTTATTTAACCGGGGGGGGAGGGGGAGGGAACCCCATAAGAGTTGCCATGGTTCACTGAATGATGGCCATGGGAAAAGGCAGGGAAGTGGGGTGGAAGGGGAGTGTCATGAATTGAAAGGAGGACAAACTGGAGTGATCCAAAGATCTGTCTCGAGCCCTTCTCATGAGAGAAGAAGCGTTGATCGGTGTGAACAGAACGACTGCTCAAGTGAGAGATCACACCGAAGATAAGGACCCTTCATGCATGAACCAGACTTCTCCAACCCCCCCCCCCATGTGGACAAGACCTACCTTTCTGAGATCTAGGTATGAAAAGCCCAACGAAGACAGCCTGCAGCAGTGAGACTGAGGATTTCAATCCCATCTTTCCCATCTTTCTTTTAGCACCAACTAGGGACAGCCCTTATTCCAAAGAGGGGAGGACTCCTGCCCGAAATGGTGAGTAGGGGCGCACACACATACACACATCGTGAGCTTCCCATGGGACCAACCCAGGGCAGCCAGAACTGGCAAATAACTCGAGTGCCATTGTAACAACCATTCTCAATCCATCATGGCTTCTGTGACTAATTCTGTATTGTGTGGTGCCCATTTTTAATATTCTTCTATAAATATTCATACACTTGTCAGCTATGAAAAAGGATCCTGGCTGTGGTTGCACTCCCTTGCTGAAAATGGAGGAGAGGGGGACTGCGATGGAGACAGAGAAATCTTCCAAAAGGAATTAGAAGAGCCTTCTAATCAGCAAAGTCACATTTATTTACATGTGTGCAAAAAGTCTTCTCCATATACTGGAATGGTATGAACAGTTGATTTTCCACCACCTTATCAAAAAGCTCTGCCTTTTTAAATACATGCATGGGGTATACAGGTTATTCCATTCTACCAAACCAGGCTTCTACAAAGTGATACTGTCAAGGTATTGGACTACTTCCAAAATCTCCAGTCTACAGGGCCTATGGGCCCCTGCTGGATGAGGATGATGAGGATAGTAGTCTGATACATTTGGAGGGTGTCAGAAAGGGGAAAACTAAAGGGGGCGATACTTTGCATGAAGTGGTTTCTTCATATAGTGCCACTCTAGTTTATAACACTGAAAATAGGGATGACTTCTAGTTTGAATGCCACTTCACCCATAAATAAATCAAACCTACATGAATAAAATTGGCTGAATGAAATGTCTTTCTCTGATGTGTTCTATAATTAGACCTCAGGGAATTTTTTACATGGAAGAGCATTACAAACAAATATAGCTCCCCCCACATGCAAATTTACTTTTAGACTACACCTCCCAGAATCCCCCAGTTAGCATGGCTCTACAAATCAGAATTCCAAACCCTCTCTCTCTTTCTCTAAGGCATAGAGCAGCAAGACACCTACGGCAATTCCATTTACATTTTTGTTTTGGTGTATTCATTTCAGCCATTTTTATCCTGCCTTTCCATCAAACAATCAAAATTGGTTTACAGTCCATCAAGCAGCAACAGCTCCTGTGATAAGCAACAAATTGTCTAAAAACAATTTACAGATTTAGAAAGCAGTAGAAGCCGCAGCAGCCGCCAGTTCCTTAACAACAATGCTCCAGAGAGGCGTTTGGATATCTACCATCATCTTCAAGCATCTTAAGCCAGAAGCTTATTTCTAGCCTTCTATTTTTTTCCCCCCGTTCTTTTTGACAGGGTGACCATTTAACAAGACACAAGTGCACCTTTTTCTCCATTGGCTCAGAGCAAAATCCTGCCTCCCACTTGAAAGGGAGTGGTCCTCTGCCCTGCAGCCCCACAGCACCCCATATATAGACAGCTACAAGGCAGATGAGTGGAGATCAACCCAATAACATTGCCTTTTCATTCACCCTGTAGCTGCCAACTCAGCTCTCCCAGATTAAAATCACAGACAGACATTTCAGAACATCCATGAATCCCAGAGAGAGAGCAGAGATGGCAAGGATTAAAACATGGAATGAAGGAACTACCCACCTTTTGAAACGGACAGAACCCCCCAGGAAATCTAGCCCCTGGTCACACAAAGAACTGGAGTCACTGGAAGTCACTTAATCTTAATGGGCTGGAGCGGGCAGAACCAAAGCTAAGAAAACAGGGTTCCTGCACCAACACAATCCTTTGCAAGTGGAGAAAAACAAGCAAGGTCGCATGTATGCCAGTGTACACTAGGCTCCTCAACATGGACTATGGAAGATTTTATATCAGGGGTCCCAAATGCTCCTGATATTGCTTGTTATTGGGGGAAAACTATCCCATGTTTTTATTAATGGTGTTGCTTGTGGCACAAAGAAAGAGAGATTCCGCCTTATGCTAGAGCGTGGTCATATGCCTTTGGCGATAGGCCTTCGCACAGCATGCTCCAATCAGAGTGGCTACATGTTTTTGATGCTGATTGTTGCTTATACGAGACCACAATGGAAACATCAAGGAGCTTTTAAAGGTCTTTGCTTTGCATTTGTGTTAGGCTGCTAGCTGGGATGGAGAGAAGTTTGAATTTAGTCTGCCCTTTCCAACTGGCTGAGATTTGCCCCATCCGTTTTGCCCTTGTCCGTATTTAGTCATCCTTTGCACATGCCCACAACAGAAGCGCTTTATCTGAAACAGCTTCCACTTTGAAATGTGGACTTTGGGGTGAAAACGCTTTCCAACCTCTGTTACGAAGGACAGATCTCTCTTCCATTAAACCAGGGGCAGAGAACACGTAGGGCTTCAGGACCTCCTCCACCACCTCCCATCCAAGGCAGACCATGCCATACAAGTCATGCCTTTGGATGTTCTACCTGTGGCACTGAATGTTGATGGCAGAAGCAGCAACCCTCCGCCCCCATCCACTCCCCTTTCTTTAAAACTGTGTTCCAGGTCTGTAGTTCTAAGATTGTTATTCTCATCATCGTTATTATTTGTAGCAGTCCCAGATCGCAAACGTTAGTGGTCTGTTAAAGAAAGAAAAAAACTAAACATGTTGCTTATTTGTTTCACAACTGGCAGCTTGGGCAGCTTAACTTGTCAGTGGAGGCTTCCCCAAAGCTGATGCAGTTGTTTTAAGTGAAATCATGGGGGAGATGGTTTCATCACCATCACTTGTCTTCCTCTATTTGTGCTAAAGTGTCCCTTTTGACACTCCTGGTAACACAACCAGGAAGTTGGCGTCTCAGTGTCGATTTTTCTTGTGGAATGTACTGCCCGGTGCTGTGGTACAGAAGTGGCCTGGTCTGCTCCTCCATTTGGGAAGAAACTTATGACTAAGTTTCCTTGTTAGATCCCCACAATGAATCAGGCAGCCATTCGTGGCTGGAGGCTTGCCACCCTAATCTCTGTTTGGGAAAGAGTTGATTTATTTGGATGGATCTGTGCTGGATCATCAGCCATGCAATTGCTAGATCCAAGGAACCCAGCTTGTCTTCCATACACACTCACCCTCTCAAATCACCGCAGTGGCTGCAGAAAGCTGAGCCAAATAGCATGCAGCTGTATGGCACTCACGCCTGTATGGGCAAATGTTTCGGATTCTGAAAAAGTCCACAAAGCTGAGGAGAGAGACAGAGAAAGAGAGGGAAGGAGGACATTTGTATTTGTTTTCACTCTTCCTAAATTTGCATCTACACTGTGTAACAAGGTTGGCCAACTTAGAGGGCAATTACATTACTAAAAAAACAAAAACAAACTCTGCTACTCCTGTCCTCTGAAGATGCTGGCCACAGAGACTGGCAAAACAACCTTCAGAACATGGCCAAAGAGCCCGAGAAACCGACAGCAACCAAACTCTATTTAAATCAGGTTTAGCCTGTTTTGAATCAGTGTAAAAATAGGTGAATGTTTATTATTTATTTATTTATTTATCTGACTTTTATACCACTCATCGAGCTACCAATATCACTCTGGGTGGTTAACAACACAATGCACGACATGTGTAAGAGCAGATTAATTTGGTGGGGAATCATGATTTTTGGAGCGGCAGTGAGCCATTTTTACTCCTCCACCAGAGGTCAGTTTATTTTAATGTGGATATGGAATTTATCATTTAAATTGATTCCCCCCTATCTGAACACTTCTGCCCACATTAATTTTATAGTAACCTTTCCGTTGGCTGATACCCAGAGCCACTTGCCACTGCTGCTGTTGTGTTAAAAGCAGGGTGGGTGGGGGAGAAGCCCGGATGCCAAGCAGCCTGTAGGAACCCCCTGCCCCTCACTTGCTCACCCAAATCTTAGGATCATAGAATCACAGAATAGTGAATTTAGAAGGGGCCTATGAGACCATCAAGTCCAACCCCCTACTCAACGCAGGAATACAAATCAAAGGATATCTGCCACGTGGTTGTCTAAGTTTCTCTTGAATGCCTCCAGTGTTGGAGCACTCACCACCTCTCGAACCAATTTGTTCCACTGTTGTACTGCTCTAATAGTTAGGAAGTTTTTCCTGATATTTGATCAAAATCTGCCTTCTTGTAACTTCAGCTTCTTCAGGTCCTGGAGTAGGATAGGGGATGGATAAGGCAAGATCCACTCAGGGAAGTGTCTCTTCACTAAGCCGGTGTGCAAACCCTGGAACTGGCAGCTAAAAGGCAGGCAAGCAAACAAAACACTGCCGGCATCACTGCCACTCTCTTCCCCCCCCCCACTCCAGCCAGCCAGTTTCAGCTCCTGTCTCTTCCTTTGCCCTCGCTCTGTGTTGTACGCATTTTTTTGTTTCTGCGTTTGCGGTGTGTGTCGGCCACGCTTCACTGCCAGGCTTTTCCGAATGTGTCAGTACTCACAAGGCACCGCTGTGCACACAAAGGCTTTTCTACTGCTGGCTTGTTCAGTTGTTTCTTACTGTACTTCCCTCTTCCGGACGTGCACACCAAGGGTATACACACATATCTGCACAAACGCCTGCCTCTCTGAATTCCAGCCTTAGGTTGAAGAGAAAGTGTACACATCTAGCAAGAGTGTCTCTTCAAAAATACTAGATGAAACATTTGTTTCAAGGGAATGCACACTGCAATTCAAACAGTACGTGACTGCCATGTGACTCAGACTCGATTTAACATGCTTTCATTTACACAGACACATAATCTGAACTATTGCTCTAATGTAAACAAGCCCTTGATTGGTGTGCAGGAACTCTTGTAAGTGTGATACTTAGAAACTTACTAAAAATGGAAATTTGGGTTCCCAACTCTCATGCCCAAAGCAATAGATAACAGGAGAAAGGGATGGAGAGATGTGGAGAGAGAGGAGAGTATGTCAGAAGGAGGGAGAATGGAAAGGAACAGGGCACTTCTCTGAATTTCTAGAACCCTAAGAATAACATCAAAGAGGCCTCTGATGAAGTGGGCTACAGCCCATGAAAGCTTATGCCATAATACAGTAAATGGGTTAATACTGAAAGTGTTTTATCAGTGTGCTAGTCTTTATTGTGCCAAATGACTTTCTGTTTGTTGCTTTGTTTGTTTGCAGCTGCAAACCAACAAATCCCTCAGGGGAAAAAATCTTTTGGCATCTTAAAGACTGATAGATTTTTCACGGCATAACCAATGGTGATCAATTGTGCAAATATTTGGAAAAAAGAAGTGAGACAGAGGTGGTCCACTTTGGGAACAGGCTGGTTCGCTTCATTTTCCTGCAAATATATGACATATTGTACAGGCAATTGTGAATCAGCCCAACCCTTTATTCATGTCTAGCTGCAACTTCTGGGGTCTCTGGCAAGGATTACTGTTTTTTTTTTTTTTTTTAATGAGGGTAAAGTAGCTCTGTTTTGGTATACTTCCAACATGTGTGATCGCCAGTATCAAATCAAACTGTCATTTCACTTAACCTACTGCAGGATTCAACTTTCATGCAGGTGGGAAAGATGCCACTTATTAATAAATTTAAATTTGCAGCCTTCACTCACTTCTCCATGGAGGGGAAGATAGAGAAGGGGGCATGGAGAGGATCTTATTTGTTATATGTTGCCTTTAAAGGGAGGCTAAATAAGGCCACTCGAGGTGTATCACCCCAAATAGCATACTGCATCTCAAAATGACACCATATAGCCCAAGCCGGCCTGGGACTATTTAGTTTTTAAGTCACACCTTAAATTAATGTAGAGTAAGCGAAAGAAGTCCTGCTAACAAATGTCAGTCAAATAGTCTTGGCTCCTTGGCTGCTGGGAAGGTGGGGGGGGAACAGTATAAATTAGATTGGGGCTCAGTGTAAGTTAAGAGGGTCAATCTGACTTACACTGACACTCCCCCCATCTAATTTATAGAGACCCCTTGGACAGGTACCATGCAAAAAATGAAGCGGGGCAGCATTCGGCAAAATAATCTTGGAAATTACACAATTATAATATATATGTGCTAATTTGTTGACCTTCCCCCCCATCCCCCCCATACCCGATAGCAAAAGAAACCAACTTCACATTTTAATTTGGCAAGGCCCATGCCTGTTAATTTTACTGGCATTACAAACAGTGAGTTTTGACTCTCTGTTTTGTTATTCTTCCCTCCTTATCTGCAATCAGCGTCAGAAAATGAAGATAAGGAACCATTTAACACCTTAGAACTGAGTTCTTTTTTGCAGCCCAGAAATGTTTGGCACAGAATAAGAGCTTTTATTTGCAAAATGGCAAGGTTTTGCGTGGAAGAACAATGTTTTGTGAGCTGGTGAGGTTCTGCATGGTACCGGAACTTTTTGCAAAGTTCTGGTATCATGCTGGCAAAGTTTTGCATGGAACAGGAATCAGGTGCACAAACAGCTTTTAAAGCATTAATGAGCTTGACAGCCAATGGAAGAAATTAAACTAGATTTAAAATATAACAGATTACATTTTTGAGGGTAGTAATAATTTAAAAATGAACTAAACCGTTAAGAAACTAACATTTCAGACTATATTTTTAAAACATAACATTCCCTGCCCCTGCTGGAGTGGGACATGATTTGCATCCTGCCACTGGTGACACCATGTATGCACTGTCGCAATGATGCTCCCAGAAGTCACACCCTTGTATTGGGCTGTAGCCAAAGAGTCACATTTCTAACCAGTAGAGCTGAGAAGTACCTGCTGGGGCATCTAACTTTGTAACTTGGAATGACCAGAACCAACACTGCTCAGGATATGCCCGACCCTAGACTTTGGAGGGATGCAGATGTTTCTGAAACCTCCAGATTTCCAATACAATTCTGGATTTTTTTTAAAAAAAAAAATGAAGAAGTGCCCTTGTTCCATCTAGTTGCCAAGTTTTTGAAAAAATAAAATAAAATTGGCCATGTGGGTTTCCCCAACATTGCTGAGCGCCCCTACAAAGAAAGGAAAATGGCCCCTGATGACTTCTAGAGGATACAAAAAGACTTTCTGCATCCCTCCAAATTAAACAAAGATGTTAAAAATATATAAGAAAGAAAAAAGATGGGTGTGTGTGTTGGGAACCACATTTCTGCCTCTGAGGCTAGGTTCCAGCAAAAAGATTTCACTTTTTTTTTTGTTTTTTTAAATTTTATTTTTTTATATAAGGGATGACAGAAAGGAAAAGGGAAATGGAATTGATGAGGAAGAGGGGAGACAATAACATATTTCCATCCATTCTGTACCTATTGCCATATCAAGATTTTAAGTTATTCTATTTACTCTTTTCTGCCTTCTGGATTGAGTTCTCATTTCAATATATGCTATTCATAAGTTGCCTGTTGATTCAGTCCACTTGTTAAATAGATCCCATCTTTCTGTTGCCTTTTGCAAGGGATAGTCCTTCATGACTTCTGTTAAAATGTCCATTTCGGCTATTTCCCGTATCTTTTCAATAAGATCTTCTTGTTTCGGTACCGTTGGTCTTTTCCAATTTTTAGCATATAGAATTCTGGCTGCCGTAACTATGTATATAACTATATAATCCTTTGACTTATCTATATTTTCAGGTATCATACTCAATAAAAACAGTTCTGGGGTTAATGGCACCTTACAGAGCAATATTTGTTCCAACATAGCATGCACTCTTTTCCAATATTGTTTCGCTACTCCACATGACCACCACATATGGTAATAGCTTCCCACTTTTGTTCCACGTTTCCAACACTTATTTGATACATCTGTACACATTTTTGACAATTTTTCTGGAGTCATATGCCACCTATAAAACATCTTATATATATTCTCTTTAAAGTTCACGGATCTTGTAAGCTTTATGTTATTTTGCCATATTTTCAGCCATTGATCAATATCAATATTATGCCCTATATTTTGTGACCACTTAATCATACATTCCTTAACCATTTCATCTTGCATCTTAATTTCCAACATGTAATTATACATTTTCTTAACAATTTGTTCTTTTGAACCTAATAAAAGTTTATCAAAAATCGTTTGCTCTGAGTAGAAGCCTTCTATCTTATCTTTTGTAAATCTAGATTCTAACTGTGCTCTAGGCCACCAATCGATATATATGTTCTGTGACTCTAGCTCTTCTTTAGATTTTAATTCACCATCCTTTTTTAATAGATCTTGATATCTTAAAAAGTTTGCTTTTGTCATAAACCTGGGTTGAGTAAAAGCCTCTATTGGTGGCACCCATACAGGTATTTTATAATAAATTTGTTGTACAATTTTTCTCCACATTCCCAGTAAAGCTCTTCTTATCATATGTGAGTTGAAATTGTTTTGTTCTTTATCCTTTTTATACCATAAGTAAGCATGCCAGCCTAGTTTGTTTTTGTTTTTGTTTTTTACTTATATACCGCCCCATAGCGCTACAAGCACTCTCCGGGCGGTTTACAATTTTAATTATACAGGCTACACATTGCCCCCCCCCCAGCAAGCTGGGTACTCATTTTACCGACCTCGGTTGCAAATCATGTCCTTCCAAGCTAAGTAATCTATCGTTTTCTAGAGTTATCCATTCTTTTATCCAATCTAAGGTACAAGATCTATAATACAGAACCCAATCTGGAAGACCAAAGCCGCCCCTCTGTTTATCATCTTGCATTGTCTTAATTTTAATTCTTGATTTTTTTCCTTGCCACATAAATCTCATGATTCTCAAGATTCTCAAGATTCTCAAGATTTCACTTTCTCAAAGGATTTCTGTATTTATCCTTCTGTTTCTTTCATTGTATTGTCAGTTTTTATTACCTTGTACATAATTTGTACATCCCAAATTCTCACTCTAGTTTTCAGCCCAGAGTTCAAAATCCTATTGCGTAAATTACCATTGCATAAGGGCAATGATGTCACCAGCAGAGGGAGATTGCTGGTAATAAAGGAGTTCCTACCTTCATCTCAAGGCTTGTCCAATCTGACCAGAAGTTGCCTACAATTAGTCTCACTGCAGATGAGTCAAGCAACTTGTGGAATCAAAAGCAGAAGCTCTTCCATCACCTCCATTCTCTTGGGGCCAATGATATCATCATCCTTGTACAGGTACAATTCACTTAACAGGATTTTGGCTAGAGAATGTTAAGACCCTCTAACCATTTGAATCTTTTAGGATCTCAAGGCTTTTTTATATCTATCCACAATGAATGTAAGTTGCACAAGTCAAAATTCCCTCTTTTACAGTAGTGGTTAAAAGCACACAACCTCTGTCTTCACTCTTATCTGCCTACCTGCAAGTTACCCACAACATTGCTCAGATTCCATGTGTCAGCTGCTTGCAGAATGACCCTCTTGGCATTTCAGCACTATTAGTTTCTCCGGAGAATATCTGCTGTGCACTCCCTGAAATAATGCTTTCAGACCTATGCATGTTCAACAAAATGTGTATGGTGTGGATATAAAATGGTATACTAATGTGTTCTTGAGCCACTGTCACCTCTTCCCCAAAGCAAATGAGATGATTTTAAACAAAGGGAAACCAACAGTCGGTGAAATATCAAGAAACCCAGCAATTCACATGAAGAATCCCCAAAGGGGGAAAAATGACTAGTACAGTGCATTAATCAGGAAATGAGGCTGGAACGACCAAAATAACACGGCAGTGCAAAGTTGTGGACAAAACGCCAACACCAGACTGCTATAGTTGTTGAAAATAAAACTTTCAAAATAAACAAAAACTTTGTTTTATTTTTGCACTTCAAATTTAAGGTGTAGAAATACCTTTAGGCCTTGTGAATTGGTTCTTCTGACCCTGTGGGCAGATAAGCAACATTTTCCTGAAACCTTAGCTGTCATTCTCAGGCTACACAGATCCAGCTGAGACATTTTAACTCTCAGTTATTATTCAGGTTCAAGGTTTCAAACGGCAGCCAAAAACAAAAGATGTTCAAAGAAGGCATAATCAAACTCCAACTTTTCTGGAAACCTCTAAATTGACAGAATTATATTCTCATTTTAGAGGATGCATGAGCACTTGGGTTACACAGGTGCTGCTGCTTCTTGTACCAAGATGCACTGTTTGCTTCGAACTGAATTAGGCAGAGTGCAGCAGCACCGCAGACAAGAGGCACCAAGAAGGAAGGAATGGCAGGGACACGTTGGAGAACATTGCTGGAGGTGCCATGATATCTGTCTTGCACCCCCTTACCTAGCCTGCTGCTCTCAGACGTGGCTCAGAAAGTTAATATAAGAGCCAAATGCCAGTCTGGATGGCTTTGCTTCTTTGCCCCAGGCGGCAAAATGTATTGACTTGATCCTATCTCTTTGTCTTGTTCCCAGCGTGAATTTAGTTCCTGAATTAGCAAATAGAAGCTTACCAGAACTATTTGCTGGAGATCCACAGCCAAAATCTAAAACAGTCCAAGTTAGGCTAGTCCAAGAATCATACAAGGAAACAGGGAGAATCCAAAAGCATATAGTCAAGTAGTCCAGATGTGACACATACCAAGGAGTTGGCTATGGAGACACATACCATAGGTTGAGAACAGATGTGGGCACAAACTAAAAAACGAACCATGATTGGGAAACAGAAGCAATCTAGGCAGGGCACAGATTTCTCATAAGCATGACTAAGAAATTCAGTCTCCTTCAATCCCCTTGTCTTCCCAAAATCGGGGTGTATTATCTCCAACTGACCTGCCTAGCGTGAATTATTCACTTGGGAACTTTTGCCGTCAGCTCTGGAGAGTCAGTGTTTCTCCTAGTCCTGTTCTTCCCCTGCCCTCTAACTTATGGTAAATGATGAATTACGGTAGCAGATTCCTTGTAAACGTATCTCTTCGGGGGGTGGGGGTGGGGAGAGGGTGCTTGCTTGATTGCAGAATGCAGTTTCTTTGAAAGAGTGATTGGTGGAAAACTACGTTACCGCAGCTTGAGAACCATTGTTCTACCATATCGGAGAACAGCAGGCTACCTTAGAATGTGTGGGCCACACTGTGTGGCAAACACAGCAGGAGCGGGAAGAGACCGGAGCTCAAAAGAAATGGGCAAGGCCTTGACGGCTGTTGTCAAGGAATGAAAGTTAAGGAGTGACTACATGGGCATTTTGTCCTGCTGCTTAGTCCTCTCTGGGGACAGGTTGCTTTGCTCCTTTTGTGAATGACTAGACAACAGAATTACCAGTGCAAACCAGCCTGTCTCCAGAGCATTCCTATCTATACTTTTGGAGGGTCCCTGTCAGAGGCTACTGTTTCTTAGGTGTGCATTTTTTAAGGACTCCATGCTGTTTCAATTTGAGTGTGATCGCCAGGATCAAACCAAAGTGGCTGCCTGGTTGTCCCTTCTTCCCCTTTAAAAGCAAAGATTATTTCCCTTTAAAGGGAAATATTTCTCAAGATTGTTAAGCAGCTGGCTGGCTGGTCCTTTGGACTGGTCCTTTGGAGAACTAATTTAAGAATCTTAAGAGACCTTCCTTGCAGCTCACCTTTGGAGTGGAAGTTACACACTTTTTAAATTGTTGCTAACTAATGCAGTGCACCACAATTCAAAAGCATCAATTCTTCAGCAGTCAGCCTACTTTATGGTCCAGCTCTCACTTCCATACATCGCTACTGGAAAAACCATAGCTTTCACTATGCGGACCTCTGTTGGCAAGGTGATGTCTCTGCTTTTTAAGATGCTATCTAGGTTTCTTGTCGCTTTCTTCCCATGAAGCAGGCATCTTTTAATTTCGGGGCTGCTGTCACCATCTGCAGTGATCATGGAGCCCAAGAAAGTAAAATCTCTCACTGCCTCCATATCTTCCCCTTCTATTTGCCAGGAGGTGATGGGACCAGTGGCCATGATCTTAGTTTTTTTGATGTTGAGCTTCGGACCATTTTTTGGGCTCTCCTCTTTCACCCTCATTAAGAGGTTGTTTAATTCCTCCTCATTTTCTGCCACCAGAGTGGTATCATCTGCATATCGGAGCTTGTTGATATTTCTTCTGGCAATCTTAATTCCGGTTTGGGATTCATCCAGTCCAGCCTTCTGCACAATGTATTCTGCATATAAACTAAATAAGCAGGGAGACAATATATAGCCTTGACGAACTCATTTCCCAATTTTGAACCAATCAGTTGTTCCATATCCAGTTCTAACTGTTGCCTCCTGTCCCACATATAGATTTCTCAGAGGACTTACCATAGTTTCCTGTGATCCACACAGTCAAAGGCTTTTGCGTAGTCAATGAAGCAGAAATAGATGTTTTTCTGGAACTCCCTTGCTTTCTCTATAATCCAGCGCATGTTAGCAATTTGATCTCTAGTGCCTCTGCCCCTTCGAAATCCAGCTTGTACTTCTGGGGGTTCTCGGTCCACATACTGCTGAAGCCTACCTTGTAGGATTTTGAGCATAACCTTGCTAGCTTGTGAAATGAGTGCAATTGTACGGTAGTTGGAGCATTCTTTGGCACTGCCTTTCTTTGGGATTGGGATGTAGACTGATCTTTTCCAATCCTCTGGCCACTGTTGGGTTTTCCAAACTTGCTGGCATATTGAATGTAGCACCTTAACAGCATCATCTTTCAAGATTTTAAATAGTTCCACTGGAATGCCATCACCTCCACTGGCCTTGTTGTTAGCCAGGCTTTCTAAGGCCCACTTGACTTCGCTCTCCAGGATGTCTGGCTCAGGGTTAGCAACTACATTATCTGGGTTGTCTGGGATATCCAAATCTTTCTGATATAATTCCTCTGTGTATTCTTGCTACCTCTTCTTGACGTCTTCTGCTTCTGTTAGGTCCCTCTCATTTTGTCCTTTATTATGTCCATCTTTGCGCAAAATGTTCCTCTAATATCTCCAATTTTCCTGAACAGATCTCTGGTTTTTCGTTTTCTGTTATCTTCCTCTATTTCTTTGCATTGTTCATTTAAGAAGGCCCTCTTGTCTCTCCTTGCTATTCTTTGGAAGTCTGCATTCAAGTTTCTGTAGCTTTCCGTATCTCCCTTGCATTTTGCTTCCCTTCTCCTCTCTGCTATTTCTAAGGCCTCGTTGGACAGCCACTTTGCTTTCTTGCATTTCCTTTTCTTTGGGATGGTTTTTGTTGCTGCCTCCTGGACAATGTTACGAGCCTCTATCCAAAGTTCTTCAGGCACTCTGTCCACCAAATCTAGTTCCTTAAATCTGTTCTTTACTTCCACTGTGTATTCATAAGGGATTTGGTTTAGATTATACCTGAGTGGCCCAGTGGTTTTTCCCACTCTCTTCAGTCTAAGCTTGAATTTTGCTATGAGAAGCTGATGATCAGAGCCGCAGTTAGCTCCAGGTCTTGTTTTTGCTGACTGTATAGAGCTTCTCCATCTTTGGCTGCAGAGGATATAATCAATCTGATTTCGGTATTGCCCATCTGGTGATTTCCATGTGTAGAGTCGCCTCTTGTGTTGTTGGAAAAGAGTGTTTGTGATGACCAGCTTATTCTCTTGACAAAACTCTATTAGCCTTTGTCCTGCTTCGTTCTGAACTCCAAGGCTAAACTTCCCTGTTGTTCCTTTTATCTCTTGGCTCCCTACTTTAGCATTCCAGTCCCCTAGAATGAGAAGAACATCTTTCTTTGGTGCCAGTTCTAGAATGTGTTGTAAATCTTCATAAAACTGTTCAATTTTAGTCTCCTCAGCAATGGTGGTTGGTGCATAAACTTGGATTATTGTGATGTTGAAAGGTCTGCCTTGGATTCGTATTGACATCATTCTATCATTTTTGAGATTGTATCCCATTACAGCTTTTCCCACTCTTTTGTTGACTATGAAGGCTACTCCATTCCTTCTGAGCTGAATTCGCCCATTCCAGTCCATTTTAGTTCACTGATGCCCAGGATGTCGATGTTTATTCTTGCCATCTCCTGTTTGACCACCTCCAGCTTCCCAAGGTTCATAGATCTTATATTCCAGGTTCCTATGCAGTGTTCTTCTTTGCAGCATTGGACTTTCCTTTCACTTCCAGGCACGTCCACAGCTGAGCGTCCTTTCGGCTTTGGCACAACCACTTCATTAGCTCTGGAGCTACTTGTACTTGTCCTCCGCTCTTCCTCAGTAGCATTTTGGACGCCTTCCGTCCTGAGGGGCCCATCTTCCAGCGTCATATCTTTTAGCCTTTTGTTTCTGATCATGGGGTTTTCTTGGCAAAAATACTAGAGTGGCATTGCCAGTTCCTACTCCAGGTGGATTGCGTTTAGTCGGAACTCTCCACTATGTCCTGTCCGTCTTGGGTGTCCCTGCACGGCACAGCCCATAGCTTCTCTGAGTTACTCAAGCCCCTGCGCCACGACAAGGCAGCAATCCATGAAGGGGGAAGTGACATATTAGTAACCAGTATATGTTAGAAAATGTGCACATGACTTTCAGGCAAAAAAAATGATAAGCTTTACATGAGTCATTTAAGAAGGATTGGCTTGAAATAAAAGAAATTGATAAACATTATGTTAGCTCCTAGATTGTTACTAGGATGCTTTTTGACACATAGACATCGTAACTCAAAATTAATTGATGTTGACTTTTTACATTAAGTATTACAAAGTTCATGAGCTTAATTGGTATATACTGTATATATATACAATATCTTCTTTGCTTAGATACCAGTAAAAGAACATCTCAGATGGTAATAGCCACTTTTAGATAAGATAATAGGTAATAAAAACAGGAGACGAAGAAGAACACAAAAGAATGGATACCTACATCTGAGAAATCAAATGCTGGTAAAAAGGGGGCAAAATAGATGGTAAGAATTTAACTAGGCGTCCTTGAGTCTCGGGAGACTCTGGTTAACATGCTCTGAATAGAGATCTTGGAACAGCGTATAATGTGGCTGAGAAGGCCTATACAAGAGTGACAATCCCTTCCACACTGAAGATAAATACAATCTGTCCCTTGTCCAGCTCCTTGATTTTGCTGGTTTCGAGACTGCCTCTTTGCCTCAGCCTGCTGGACAAGGGTCTCTTCAAATTGGGAGAGGCCATGCTTCACCGCCTGCCTCCAGGCTGAACGCTCAGATGTCAAGGTTATCCATCTGTTGAGGTTCATTCCTAAGGCCTTCAGGTCCCGCTTGCAGATAGTATCCTGTATCGCAGCTGTGGGCGCTTTCCCTGCACTAATTCTAATAGCTATAACTAGTTTTTCAATA
The DNA here is from genome assembly GCF_051106095.1 of Pogona vitticeps. Taxonomy (NCBI): domain Eukaryota; kingdom Metazoa; phylum Chordata; class Lepidosauria; order Squamata; family Agamidae; genus Pogona; species Pogona vitticeps. Next base: position 137,639,863 of record NC_135784.1, on the reverse strand, counting down.
TACATGGTGTCACTTGACCAATGCCAGTGGTGATTTTAAATTTTCTTACATATATCTCAAACAAAATGATAATTTTAATTTTTATTAATAATTTCTACAAATGTAACCAAGAATCTTTTTATTAACTATCTTTCACACAGAAAGATTCGTGTCATTTTGTATGACCTTTTTCATTATTTTATGTACATCTTTAATAATATTTTATATATTTGTCAGAATAAAAGAAAGCACTAAACATAACATTTTGAAATGCTGCAAAAGCTTATTTCTCTACTCAAAAAGGCAGAGAAACATATGCTAGAATATTCAGATGACATTTCTTTGAAGACGCTATGAATTATTTCTGAGTTTCACACAAACCAAGAATAACGGCCCATAGAAAGGAAGATGTTGGTATGTGAAACTGATTCACAAATATTTCCTGGTACTATGAGGCCACAATGTTGTTTAATAATTGATAGAATCATGGAACAGGGGAATTATCAACGCTTAGCTACATTATTGTTTACTAGCATTTGTTATCTGAGGTAGCTATCTCTCTCTTTCTGCTTAATGGTAGGCCTCCAAGCATGAAGATTGTCTCTTTAAATTTATCTATCCTTTCTAGAGGGATAGAAACGCTGGATAGGTGGATAGACTGCAGTGTGTTATGCTACATTGAGCTTTTTACCAGCTCGGAGCTATCCAAAGTCTTCTACTCAAGCCAAATTTACTGACTCCTCCCTAAGGATTTACAGCCTGCTCTCTTTCTTTCCCTAATCTTCTCTTGCCATACGAACTCCCAATCAAAAGAGGACAAACTGCAGCTATCTAAGGGCTGAACTAGATAAGATACCACCATTGCAATTAGGGTATTAAATACTATTGCCCCAGAAACACATGTCTTTACACCTTCCATGTCTATGCGGTCAATTTCCAAATGAAACTTATGGTGTCTCCTAATGACCAATTGTCAAATTCTGCAATTTGCAGACCTGCAACAAGCTTGTGGTAGGAAAAACAAATGTCATTTTCCTCTTAAGGAAGTTCCATTTCTAACTGCAGAGCTAGCTTCACATATAGTGTGACCTTCAGTCTTTAATAACAGAGGTCTTAAGTCTGGCTTACTGGTTCCAACCCATTTTTATTTAGCTTTCTATGATGGCAAGCAAAGCAAAGCAAGTTGCCAAGTGTAACTATCCTTGTTTTGTACAGACCTTGAATGATATTTAATTTAGCTACAAGTTCACCATCCTTCTCCCTTAACATTGAATGAAAAACGTTGGCCTGTACCACACTTACTCATTACAAAATACATCTTTTAGAAGCCATCGATTTTGTTTATATATCTAATTCCAACTTATTGATCTTATTAGTCTGTTGTAATTCAAGCTAAATTAGCTGTCATTTACTGGCAATAATTTGTTATAAGTTAGCTTTTGGGTAATCAGGGCCAAAACCATTGTATGTGGTCAAAGAAGACATATATGTAATGGATACATACTCTGCTTCCCTGGAAACCAGCCAGCTGAGCTACTGGTTCAAGGACTAGACACACCATTTAGCGTTTGACAAAAGAAGCATTCTTCTTCTCCTTTTCTCAGGGAGAGGGGGAGGCCAAGTGCAACCTTTTACATAGTGTCAGTCTACAAGTCTCATCATCCCTCACCATATAGCAGCACAGTCCAAGGGCTGCACTTTCCCTTAGATGCTTACAGTTAAATGACTTAACTGAAGTTTTCTCAGACTAATGTTGCAGCTGATATCCAGGATATCCAGTATGGTGTAATGGATAGAGTGAGGAGGCCTGGGTTCAGATCCCTACTCAGCCATGGGGGAGTGGAACTGGTAAAACCAAATATCTCACCTACCACGAAAGCCCTATTGGAGTCACTAGAAGTTAATTCTGACTTCATGGCACAGAATGCACACACAAACCTGATTCAAATGCAGGTTTCATTTTGTGTTGTTCTGTTTTGTTTTGTTTTTGCAACGTGTAACCATGCCCTCTGACAAACAAGCAAGGGAGATGCACTCACAGGTGTCAAAATGGACTGAAGCCAGGTAAAAGTTTATGGACAGAAAATTTTACCTTCTCAGGAGTGACTGACAACTTGAAAATGCAAAGGCGTGGGTCTTTCATAAGTGAAGCAAACCTATATAAAATCAAGTTTTGTTTATCCAAAATGTGTCCAGCTTGAATACACTCTGGCACTTCTGAGAAAAGTTCTTCCCCTCCTCCTGAGCGGCTTTCAATACCTTTTCTATGTTGTTCTGTTCTGAATTACTTCTGGCGGCACAGCTTCAATGAGTGGAACACAATGACCTCTAACAAAAGATCTCCAGTCAGCCAAAATGCAACATTTGGGTTTTAATAATAAATGCAAACAATCTCAAGTAATACCAGTTACCAGTAATAAGGATTCAAAAATCCATTTTATGATTTTCCTTACTCCCTGCCTTCCTCTATGCTGATCTGTCACAAACATTGACAACGATAAAAGGGGCTTTTAAGTTATATTGCCGTTCTGGGAAGCGGCAACCTCGTTCCCCGTTTTGTGGGAGGTAGAATCACAGAACTGGGTTTCCCTGCTTTCTCCATTTAATACACCCAAAATTAGTATGCACCTCTTGCTGACCTGTATCTGAATGTGTGAATGGATTTCACTGAAAAGAACTGTGTTTGTGATTTCGTGTGGTAATAAGTTTTGTCTGTGTTGTCAGATGTGAAATAGTTTCTCCACAGCTGGAAGCCATCACTTGAGGTTGCAGCCACCAACCATCAGTCTACCAATGTTCAGCAAAGAAGGCTGTTCTTTCTTTCTTTCTTTCTTTCTTTCTTTCTTTCTTTCTTTCTTTCTTTCTTTCTTTCTTTCTTTCTTTCTTTCTTTCTTTCTTTCTTTCTTTCTTTCAAATCTTTCAAATCTTTCCTCACCCGCCAAGTTTACTGACTGAATTATGGGCCAGTGACAGTTTCTTCCAAACCGACCTACCTCACAGGACTATTGTGAGAATAAAAGGGAAGAATTGTGAGAATAAAAGGGAAGAATCATATGTATTATACCTTTTGGGATAATGTAGACCAGGTAGACATTCCAAACTTAGGGAGTAGCAGTATAAGACTGAACACCTGAGACACCTCTTCCCTTGCCATGGCACAGGATTACCACAAACAGGTCTCATGGAAATCTTGAGATTTGTTTAAATTTATTTTTAAATTTAAGTTAGATAACTCTCCTGACCTTTATCTAACCCCTCAATGTATTAGACTTCAGACAAACAGTTCTTTGCCAGGCTTTACCACTACAGCACTGGATAGCTGTTTTAAATTTTAAAAAACCACCTGAAATTGTAAAGATGGGGAATGCCTTCCTGCATGATTCCTTAATTTATAAAAACAGATTTCCATCAGGCATGGGGCTGCCTGTCACACATTGCAGCCGCTTTGAAGCGGCCACATGCAAGCTGCTCAATTCAAGGTACTGCACACTCAGAGAGGACGGCACAAAGAACATTAAAGCCACAGCACATCAAACAGGCCTCTGAAAAGGGAAGCTGGCCTAGATTCTTTTGCTGCAGTGCACCTAAAAAGCTTTCATTGCTTTTGATGTGCCTCTCTTTCGCCACCCCAAACAACAGCCACTCGCTGTACGGGCGCACTGTCATGAAACATAACATTTACACGTGGCACCTCCTAAGCAGCCAGTCACGAAACAGCCAATGTTGAACGGCTTCAACCCTGCTTAATTTTAAAGCCCCTAATGGCAGCCAAAAAAAAGAGAAAAGAAAAGAAAAGAAAAGCTAAAACCCCAGGGGACCTTTGGTTTAGATATCTCATTCAGCATTTCCCTCTTTCTCTTCCTCCCGAATTCTGCCCAGCCTCAAAATATGCAGAAATCCTTCAGATCCAGAAAAGAAAAGAGAAGAAAAGAAAAGGCACCTTTTCTGTTCTGATTAACAAGAGAGACTTCATGGGAGACTTTAGTGCCTGCTCCTTCTCTGCAACTGGCTTGTTTAATTTAGCCCTCTCATAATAGCGGCTAAGATAAAGAAGTCTCCTCCAGCAGTTCAGTTCCCTTCACCCCCCTCAGCACACACCTGAGCACCACACAATGCCAGCAGCTACGGCAAAGGTGGTTTATTGAATTCTTCAGGTTGTGACACCTTGGGATATTGGGCTGTCGGAGGCGTTTGTTGAAAAGCGGCATTCTCTGCCGGCATTGTAATGGGCAGGGAAAGAGCCGGCCTTCCAGTAATAAGGGACACACCTGCTAGTCCCTCCACTCCCTGCTTCTTTTCTATCCCTGGCTCCCGGAGAAATGGATTGTGCTGCTCATTGTTATGGGCAAAAACATGCACCGGCAGAGTTCACTGCCTGGGTCTCCTCCACCCACGCATGGTTTGACTGGCATTTCTCTCCGTCTGGGGCTACAGAAGTAGCAGCCGCCACACAGAAGGAACTGAATCCTGAGGGCTTGTTCTTATGAAGTATCTCGTCGGTGTACGATGTTTTAAAAAGTCTGTGTTTTGGAACCGCAAGTTCATCATATAAGCTTATGTATCTAACAGCCATGGCTGTGTTCTGTCTGGAGACCTTTCAAAGTAACTGTGTTCAATGATGCCATGCCTTCTACAACCAGGAGGCAGGAAAGGAGATGTGCTGTAGAGAATTCTGTGGTACAAAATGGTCACCTGAGACCAGAGTGACATTTGGGGGAGAATAAAGTGCCACAAGAACAAATATGGGTGGGGAAAAAATTGTTAACCCTGCAAACTCTGGAATTCATTAACTGGGGATGGTCCACAACATGTAACTTTATATTCGTTTATTATTTATTATTGGCTTCTCTTCCACCCCACCTTCTCTACAAGGACTTAAACCAGTTTACATGGGTCCCTCCTGCTTACCTTCTCTACACATGAACCACAACCTAGGTCACAATTTAAGCTTCATGGGTCAGTGGGGATGAGAACATAGATCATCCACTTCCATGCTAACATTAACAAGCTTTCTCTGAGATCCTCCACTTTGGGAGGGAAAAAAAGGCAACTTAAGGATGACAGCAGGAAGTATCTCCAGAAATTCAGTGAACTGCAGTCTCTTCTCTTGGACTCAAAACAAAGAGATGGTGGCCCACTCCTTTGGGACTCAGTAAGCAATTCAGTTTCCTCACACAGTCACCTGGCAACTGAAGCAAGTTGGCAAGTAATTCTTCTAATATATCTCTATTTCATGCAAACAAATTCTTATTGCCTCTAAGAAGCTGTATAGATTCATAAGGAATCCTGAGAGTGTTTAACTAGGGTGGAATCATTCATCTCTAGAGACAGAGAAAGAATTACACTTTCAAGTAAGGAAACAGAACATTTCCGACTGCATCTTAGCACTTGTTGAGATGGGCAAACATTCCTCAGTAAATGAGCACAGATGTTGGCGGTTCCACTTCAAGAGGACCAGGCCTGGAAAACCTGTGGTTTTGAAAATCATTTCTCTGCAAAATCCACTTACTTGGTACAGCTTTCCTTTTGCAGCTTTTCAAAAAGAAAATTGAATGCAGCAAGTAAAGGCTTCTATTTGTAAACGTCTGGCTCAAAATGAACTTTCCATAAGAAGCACTGTAGCACTGAGTTTTGTGATACACACAGAGACACACATACCTCTGAAAAAAGCATTGATCTTAGGGAATTCAGCCTTTGTGGTCTGTAGATCAATGGGAAACCTGACCAAAAAGAACAGCACTGAAGCAGGTACTGAGGCAACAACAATATATTTGAATGTGAGTGGAGCTCCCAATCAGAAATGCTACCTTTGCCATGTGGAGAAATTTTCTGGAGAGGGGGCTGGGGAGGGCTGTGTGTGAGCCATGGCTGTCTGTCATGGTGGTGCTTATAGAGCCTTGTGGTGCAGTGGTTAAACCACTGTACTGCAACCAAAACTGTGCTCACAACCTGGGGTTCAATCCCAGGTAGCGGCTCAAGGTTGACTCAGCCTTCTATCCTTCCGAGGTTGGTGAAATGAGTACCCAGCTCGCTGGGGGGGGGGGGGGCGGAATGTGTAGCCTGCATAACTAACTTGTAAACCGCCCAGAGAGTGTTGAAGCACTATTGGGTGGTATATAAGCAGCACGCTTTGCTTTTTGCTTTGCTTTGCTTTTAAGCGAGAACTAAATTATCATTTGGCTCTGTTCTCCATCAACTGCCCCCTCATCTGTTTTAGCTTATCTCAAGTACAGTGCACAAGCTCACATCAGAGTGAAACTGGGCATTGCACGTGACATATTCTGAGGGTCAGGGTGGGACCAAATGGCACAATTATCATAGCTTGGATCAGGCTGGATTGTGCTAAATAGAGTCACTTTGAGGTGCCACATGTCATTTCATCCTTGCATCCACAAGGCTGACCACACCACACCTGTTTAACACAATTGAGGACAACCTTCTTTCCCCTTTTTAAAAAAAGAAAAAAGTGGGGAAAACGCCCCATCTCCTCCTCTATGCCTTGCCTAAGCCACTTAATGATCTTGAGAAGCTTCCTTTCCACTCACCTATCCTTTCAAAGCATGGCTGATGTGTAAGCACCAATGAAAAAGAAATGCAAATTTTCTTCTCCCTTCCCTCCTCAAGGGAATGGGAAGAAGCTTTCCATTTCTCAAGACCATTAAGCAACTTAAGCAAAGGAACAGCTTAAGTCATCCACTTTGGTTTGATCAAACACACTGGATCCAAATCACAACAGAACAATCCTGCTAGCACACAGACACAAAAAGAGGGATCAAAAGAGGTGTGGCTAAGCATTAATCAGAGGTGGACTAGTTTCTGATGGCACATATGTCATGTGGTTGTCAGAAAAAAAATCAGCCTATACCCAACCTGCACCAAATAGTGGACAAATGCTCACCTGATTGCATCCTCAAGCTAGACATGCTGGTAATGTGCATTTTCTCCAATAAGCTAATTTTCCTTGTACAGTAGGATCTCCACAAAGATATGTGTTTTGACAAAGAGAATTGCAAATTAAGCATGCTATACGGAGGAGACAGAGGTGAGGAAAACCATCTGTTATGAAAAACAGATGTCTTTCAACAATTGAGGGAGCACCTCTTCTGAAATGTGCTAAGCATGTAATCTAAGATTATGGGCACCCAGTGCAGAATAGGGTGGGAGAAGCTGGGCTTCTTTGAAAACACTCCTGCCTGCTAGGAGGCTTTGCCTACCCTGTGGAGCAGATGGACCCTTGCCCTCAGTAGCTGGCCAACCAAGCCAGCGCCTATACTCTCTATAAGAGGTGTGGCAGCAATTTTTTCTTGGCAGGGCAGAGAAACAATGGGTTACAAAGAACTCATTGTTTATAATTAAATATATTTTTTAAAAAATATATACAATACTTTACTAAGGTGAATTACAATCATAGCGTAAACAAGGGATAATTTCATCCCTTTTATGTTATACCTGTAACGTTCCTTTTAGAAACTTTTTTAGTTACAGGTTATAGGTGCAGTCTCACCTAAGGATGTCTTTTATTGGCTAGTCATGCGATCATGAAAAAAAAGAAAAGCAAAATAACTTAAAATTAAGTTGTTACTTTTGACCAAAGAAAAAGACATGAGTTCTCTTTTCAAAACTGGAGCTATAATGGTAAATAGCTGTTTATGTATTTGCTCCATGGAATGGTAACTGTAACTCATTACTTTGGGGGGGGGGGGAAGGAAAGTTGCCAGCTCTTCTCTGTGGGCACCTTCTGGTGAAGGACTCCTACCCATTCGCTGCTGCCGCCTTGCAGCCAAGAGGCCATGGCTCCTCTCCATTCCTCCTTCTGCAAGCACAGCTCCACCACTCTTCCCTTACATTAAGCCTCCAAAATATGCACTGACTTTAAATTTAATATGAGAGAGAAAGAGTCACCAGTCTGCAAATAGCACAGATGTATTTTTAAAAGGTTATTAGATACAATGGTTGAATGCCTGGTGCCCGTAATTCTTTTCCTTCTGTGCAGTGGTAGCTTCTGCACTTTCTGCGTTGCGCGCCTAATTCCTCCTCCCCACTCGCCCTTTCTCTTTCTGCTCCTACGGAGCGGGTCCTCTTCCCGTTCCCTCCATCCCGGGAGTCTGCCATTGCATTAGCAGCCTCGCAGATGCCTTGAGCAATATGTTTTATTTCTCTTGAGTCGTGGCTGAAGCCAACGGGCCCATAATAAATTAATGAGATCGCTGTGGCACTCCCCAGTCAGAAGGTGCAGATTTTAAGGTTATTAAAAGCACCGACCTTCGTTTGAACAAAAAAGCAGAAGCCACACAGAACAGAACAGCCCTTCCCGCACAGGAGCTGGGGCTCCGGTGAGAACCAAGATAGGGGCTGCCAAAACTCACGTCTTGCAATGATACCAGGTTTCCTTGTGTCACCAGCATCAGGTTAATAATGGAGTCCTGAACTTGGGATGGCACTCCCTGCAGAGCGCTTCTTGGGAAACCCATCTTCCCAGAACAGAACATTTTTGCTCTCAAATCAAAGAAGCGGATAAATGTAACCTGTGCATAGTTATTCTGTTGTCATAGGAGGCAAGGGCTATCATGGATCATGGAACTGTTGTAATGTTGGAAGGGACCTTGGAGGTCTTCTAGTCCAACCCCATACCCAAGGCAGGAGACTTCATACCATCCCATACCATCCCGGACAGAGGGCTGTCCAATCTTTTCTTGAAAACCACCAGTGATGGGGCACCCACAACACCGGGAGGCAAGCTGTTCCACTGCTTAATGGTTCTCACCGTTGGGAAATTCCTCCTTATTTCCAGGGTGGATCTCCCTCTGACGAGCTTCCACCCATCGGTTCTTTGTCCTGCCCTTAGGAGCAGTGGAGAATAAATTGATGCCCTCTTCCCTGTGGCAACCCTTCACGTATTGGAAGACTTCTATCATGACTCCCCTCAGTCTTCTCTTTGTTACCTAAGTACTTTTAGTCATTCTTCATAGGATTCAGCTATGGATTTAGCATAGGATTTATTCTACCCAGTACCAGAAGCAATACATCTCTGTATATCAATTGCTGGAGGCAGAAGGTATGGGTCCACTCATCCATATAGCCCACTGGTTGCCCAATGTGTGTATAGACATTTGAAGCCTTTGGTTTGAACCAGCACGACTTCTCTTATACTGTATTCTTATAAACTTGGGTTATTTTTGAAAAAAGAGAGAGAGAGATGAAGAAGAAAAAGGAAAAAAAGCCTAGTTACTTAGGGACATGTGCTGTTTTCCTGGTTTGGAAAGAATAAACAAAAAGCGCCCCCCCCCCCTCTCTCCAGTCTCCAGTACAATACTGTGATTTTTCTAAAGACTCTGCATCCCAGCAGGAAGCCAATCTGCTACCACTATGGATCTTTTACAGATAGCAGTACATGTACATAGTTCACAATCAAAAGTCTCAATTTCCAAAGGTCATAAAAGTTAGGAAGAAAGGAGAGGTGGAGATAGGCAATGTGAGATAATTTAAGTACATTTTAGCTAATGACACGGAGGTTACATTTACGGGCGTGCTGTAGTGGTGAAATGAAGCCACTGACTTCTTGTTGTTGTGTCCTAGCTGGAAGAAAGGTGGGGCGGGGGGAGTGTCACAGACAATGTGACACAGAGCAAACACACTTTTCATTTGCACTTGGCTGTTTCTGTGAAGAGGAATGGGGTGGGAGTAGCATCAGAGTGGGTCTGGCAGCAATGAGAGAGAGAGAGAGAGAGAGAGAGAGAGAGAGAGAGAGGTGACCCTGTGTATGTCAACAGGAGGGAGCCCTTTGTTTAAGAGACAACCACATTGCATGGTGCAGTGGCCCATGGGCAGCTAAAATTGGGGAATTCACAGCTGTGAAGCATTCAGGCAGGAAACTACCTGAACAAAGTTTGCTAGGTATTATTAGTATCCAGTTTGGATAGCTGGTTTGTGTAACGCTTTCTACGACAATTGCCTGCACATGCACTCTTTTATACAGGATAATTTAATTTTGACTTACTTGTTACCAGAGATGGAATATTCATATTTGTCTCCTGGGGAGGACGAATACGAATATCACCACCACAAGTGGCCAAGTCCTTTCAACCCACCCCCCAGAACTGGCTGGTCTACTTACCGTTTGTGGCGCGGTGTGCACAACCATTGTAGTTCACGTCACACGAATTGCAGAAGTAGCCTGGTTGGCATTTCCCCTCCTCCCTGTATTGCTGACCACTCAGCAGCTGAGCGGGGAAACTCATCAACCCACCTCCTCTCTGGTCAGCAGTGCTGAGAGGCAGGAAGCCCTGCCTGGGCTACTTCCATGATTGGCGTGGCAACAACAACTATAGCCCTGTGCGCTGTGCACAATAAGTGGACCGCTGAGTTTGGGGGAGGTGTCGAAAGGGCCTGGCCACCTGTGGTAGTGATATTTGTATTCGTCTCCTTCGGGAGACAAATGTGAATATCCCATCTCTATTTGCTAGCTATCCAGTGCCCAATTAGTTCTGAAAAGCGATTTATTTTCGGAGTGCTACAGATTATCTTGAATGTTTGTTGCTTCAGCTGGTTCTGTTGTTCTGTGCCATCAATTCAGAATTTATAGTGACCCTATGAGGATTTTCCTATGAGTAGAGCCAGCCTGTGTGGCCTTGGGCAAGCTGCACAGTCCCAAGCTGCCTCCAGAAGAAGGGAATGAGTATTCTCTTCTGAATATTTTCCACCTGGAAAAACCTGATAAGGGTAGCTAGAAGGTGCTGAAGGAGACTCCCAAGAGTCCCCTGGACTGCAAGGAGAACAAACCTATCCATTCTGAAGGAAATCAACCCTGAGTGCTCACTGGAAGGACAGATCCTGAAGCTGAGGCTCCAATACTCTGGCTATCTCACGAGAAGAGAAATCTTCCCTGGAAAAGACCTTGATGTTGGGAAAGTGTGAAGGCAAGAGGAGAAGGGACGACAGAGGATGAGATGGTTGGACAGGGTCACCGAAGCGACCAACATGAATTTGACTCAACTCCGGCAGGCAGTGGAAGACAAGAGGGTCTGGAGTGATCTGGTCCATGGGGTCACAAATAGTCGGACACGATTTAACAACTAAACAAAAACAAAATGCTGAAAGCCAGTTAATGTAGACAGGTGACCAAGGTAGTCTTTCCATCTTTGTGGGACCAGACTTAAAATTCTTCTTCTTCTTCTTCTTCTTCTTCTTCTTCTTCTTCTTCTTCTTCTTCTTCTTCTTATTATTATTATTATTATTATTATTATTATTATTATTATTATTATTATTATTATTGTTATTATTGTTATTATTGTTATTATTGTTATTATTGTTTATTATTGTTTATTATTATTATTATTATTATTATTATTATTATTATTATTATTATTATTATTATTATTATTATTATTATTATTATTATTATTATTATTATTATTATTATTATTATTATTATTATTATTATTATTATTATTATTACTATTACTATTATTATTATTATTCCTGTCCTGTAGGCATCCTTCAGCCTTGAGAGACTATGGTAATGTGCTTTGAACAGAGGTTTTGGAACAGCGTCTAATGTGGTTGAGAAGGCCAATTTGAGAGTGACAATCCCTTCCACACTGAAGACAAATACAATTTGTCCCCTGTCCAGTTCCCCGATTTTGCTGCTTTCGGGACTGCCTCTTCGCCTCGGCCGGCTGGACAAGTGTCTCTTCAAAATGGGAGAGGCCATGATGCACCGCCTGCCTCCAGGCTGAATGCTCAGATGTCAAGGTTTCCCGCCTGTTGAGGTCCATTCCTAAGGCCTTCAGATCTCGCTTGCTGATCTCCTTGTATCGCAGCTGTGGTCTCCCTCTGGGGCACTTTCCATGCAGTAATTCTCCATACAGAAGATCTTTTGGAATCCGACCATCAGCCATTCTCACAAGATGCCCAAGCCAACGTAGACATCGCTGTTTCAGTAACGTATACGTGTTAATCATCATCATCATCCAGGCCTGAAATTCAGTCCTGAAATTCAGTCACCAAAGAAAGAAAGCTAATCTCTGTAGTCCCAGAGGTGAGAGAAGCTCATGCTGTGATGCTTAGGGCATGATTTCACTACCAATTAGAACCGCAGTTGATTTGGGTTAAGAGAAAACAAAATCAATTTAAAACAACAATGGAAGCACAGATTTGGAGAGGGGGGCTGGGAAGTGTTTTTTGTTTTGTTTTGGCTGGAAGGCAAGGCAAAATATTCCTCTGCTAGAGAAACATTCATTTTAAATCTCATGGCAAGCGGAATTATTTCAATCAGTTTGGCATACGTAATTCCCTCTGTTGGAGTAAACTGTGTCTGCTGAGCTTGAGCCAGAGGTTGGGAGCTCCATCCCGCACTGTGCCTCCTTGAGAGGGGCTAGACTCATTGATCAATAGGGTCCCTTCCAGCTCAGCAGTTCAAAGGATATTACTAGCAAGAGGGGAGAAAAAGGAGTGGAGCGAGGAGGACCGGCCACAGCAGAGGCAAGGGGAAGAGTGTTGGGGATCACTGCCTGGATCCACTGCCCCACCCCGTCCATATGCCAAAGGGAGTGTGCATTCAGCAGCCTAATTTACAGTGACACAACTCACTCATTCATAGAACCCATGAAGCGCTTGGCATGCATTTAGAACAATTTATACACATACAGTAGTATGTATTTAGAGGAGATGCTCCCTCATATGGGGAAAGACATTTGTACATCATAGCATCTAATTTTCCTCTCCTATAATCTTAAATTCAGCCTGCTTTGCCTTGTGGAAGGTAGTTTATGACTGCTGAAGCACACTATCTCTGAAGAAATCTTATTGTGAATGAGAAAATGGTCTCTCACAAAGAAGGTGCCTTATCTTGCCTACGTAGTTTCACCCTCAGTCTCAAAATATTCCTGCCTCCACTCCCACCCACTGCAGTGGTACCTCACTAAACGACGACCCCGCTAAACAACAAATCCACATGACAATGACTTTTTGCAATCGCTATAGCGATTCGCAAAACAGTCATTCCTATGGGGGATTTTTGCTGGACGTCGATTAGGTCCGTGCTTCGCAAACTGTTTGTTCGCAAGACGACAATTTTTTCGGCTCCTCAAAATGGCTGCCCTGTTTTTTCTGGACCCATGCTTCACAGGGCAGCCATTTTAACAGCTGATCGGCGCTCGCAAAATGGCTTCCCTATGGGTGATCTTCGCTGGACGACTAGGTATTTCCCCCATCGGAACGCATTAAACCGGGTTTCAATGCATTCCAATGGGGAAAGGGTTGTCACATGACGACGATTTCGCTAAACAGCGACTTTCCCGGGACAGATTATTGTCGTCATGTGGGACACCACTGTAAAGCCAGCATTGTTCAGGAACACTAAATTTGCCCACTCCTGGACATGCCTCTAACATTGTGCTTCCCAGTGTCCATGGTTGTCTTCGATACTATGTAGCTGTGTTTGGCCATTTCTTCCCACCCCCTTCTTGCCATGGATTTCCCTCTTCATTTGGATTAGCTAGAGATGTGCAAGAGCAAACTTCCCATTGGGCTTCACTATCTGATACCATAGTCCAAGAGTGAGAAGTTCAGGAACTGTATTTCAGCATTGTTCAGCCAGGAATGAGGAGGAGACCAGCACCCTAACAGTAAAGCTACAACACAGAATAGAACCAGAGGCTTTCCTCCATCCTGACATTTACCTTTCTGCCTGGACATCCAAAGCAGCACAGCAGGTCCCTAAATCCTTGGGGATTATCTATGTTGTCATTTTACTTAGTGTCTATCTCAGCCTCTCCTAGATAAAACAAACTTACACTTAATTAGGGTGTGATCCCAAGAGGCAAATGATCATACTGTATTTCAGACTGCTCTGGGGCAATCCAATACGATCTGTTTCCTGGCAATCACACGAAATATGGGGAAATGTACTTGAGCCTTTGTTCAGGCTATGCCTAAACTGGACCTTTTTGGTGTAGCTTGTAGGACTGTTACTTTTGGGGGCCAGGATGGAGTGGTTCCTCGGCAAATGAAAGAGCTGTGTTAAGGGGGACCACTCCCTGCCAAGTAGCCTTCTTCCAGTGTGACCAGATGTGTGCTTTTCCTGCTGTCTCATCATGCCATCAATAATGATGGAGTTCAGACCACGGTGCCTTGAACATCCCTGAAACAGCCTGCTTGTCCATCTCCCTATTTGCCTGGTGTACGGCTGCCATTAGCAACCCTAGATAGTTCCTGACTCACATTGCCATCATTGATATATCAATAGTGGGCACAAATCTATAGTGACACCACAGTTATATCCCCATCAAATAGCATCACATCACAGTTTACTCTGAAAGGCACTTTAGAAGCACCGAAGAGAAGCCTTTTGCGAGGTGACTCCACCCGGTCACCCCAGCCATTAACCACCTAGAATCTGCCAGTTTGTGGTTACTGGCAAATGAACTCTGGAAACATCCTCATTCCCTCAGGGAAGCCAGGCACTTAAGCTATGACAGAGAAACATGCCAAACATTTATAGTGTGATAGTACCAGGAAAGTTTGTGAGGAGATGAGCAGGAACAAACAGACAAAAAAGCTGCAGAGCATGAATGGCATGGAGGAATGGCGAACTTGAGCATGAGGAAGCACCGCCTATGGATCAGAAGAGTGGATGAAAATTAGAAGAACAAGGCCTTGCAGCTGCAGTTCCACCACTAAACTCCAACAGAACATCAAGCTTCCAAAACCAACAGCTGCAGGGAGTGAGCAAGGCCAGTTATTTTGTCAGTCTAGGCATCCCAGGTGATGAACAGGGCATGCATTTTGAAAAAGCTAAGCCTTACTTCCAGGCAACAGCTTCCTAGGCTGCAGACCAGAGTCCCGCCCCATGCAACCACTTCCTGGCATGCACATTGCCCCGCATTTTCAGTTGCTGAGTGGAGGAAACATCAAAAGAGCTTGTAGGCCTGGTGGGGAACTCCTGCAGGCTCCATCCAGCCCAAGTGTGGGTGGAGGCTCCTTATTTTTGCTCTAAGTAAACAAGGGAGGATGAAGCCCACTTCTTGTTCTGTTTGTCCTCCTTCTTCCAGATTACCACCTTAAATAGTAACTTTGGACATAGGTTGTTCCTTCCATCAAGAGAGGGTGAGAAAGGATATACTGTACTGAATGAGCAGAAGTGAAGGAGGAGATGTTACATTCCCTCAGGTGCACTCAAATCTCTTAACGGCATCGGCACAATTTCCAAACTTCAGGCTAATTTCCCAGTCTAACTTGGAGCCAGTGGTGTGCCTCCAAGAAGGGCCGATACAAATGGCTACACAGGAAGTAATATGCAAATAGGGTCAAATGTTGGGTCCAAACTGGTACATACCATTTCCCTTTGCTCAGCCACTTCCCCCACTTCCTGTGGGTCAGAATTTGAATGCTGGCAGAGATGAGGTTGGGCAAAGGGTAGAGTAAAGCCAAGTCATTTCCTGAACGAGGTAGTCAACAAGCTGAAAGAGCAAAATGCCCCAGGCTGGCCAATTTATTCTGGCACCCATGGCAAAAAATAAAATAAATAAATAAATAAATCCCACAGGCAGTACTTCCCATTCTTGGCAGTAATTTAACAAAAGAACTAACAATTGCTGATGGCACTCAGAATCTGCTGCTGAAAGGAATCACTTCACCTTGCCTAATGATAGGACTGGCCTTGACAAAAGAATCTGTAAGAATCCGCAAGAGTGAAAAACAAAAAGGAAGAAGCAATGCCTCGGCTCAGAACATTCAGAAATATTACCAGCAGGCGCTCCAGATGGGGGCTCTGGCAGTCCTCTCCATTAGAGATAAAACAAAATCCATGTCTCAACCCCCTCTAGACTACATTGGCCTTTAAACTAACTTTGCCGGATATACCTTCTCTATGTGTGAAGTCGGATGCCTGCATGGTTATTTCATTAGAGAGTGTGCTCTTAATGTGGACGAGCCGGGGAAAGGTATGAGCGGGAGGCTGACGAGCTCTCCCAATCTGCCAGCTCTGGATTTGCATTTTCCAGGCTTGCCTGCGTTTTATCTTTGCCGGGCCGATAATTATTGCAGCTCCCTCACGTGGCACATTGGAGGGCAAACCCTCCTGTGTCTGCCACTTTCTGCACAGCTGGGCTATTTGATGCAAAACATGTAGGAAGGGAAGAGTGTGTGTTCGTTTGTCTGCTAATGGCTCCCTTGCTCCCTCAGACCAGAGAGACGTCTCTTCAAATCTCCTTCGGTGACGTGTGCAGCGGCTTCCCGCCCACCCCAACCCTTTTCTACTGAGGTCCTTGAGGACGGTCACCCACTTAGGGCGAGGTTGAGCCAGGCAACTGAACTGAGGGAACCACTTTCAGCCTGTGGGCCAGTTTCCATTTCACACTAGTCCTCAGAGGACTCCCCAATTCCCCACGGTGGGTGGGCAGGGCCAAAGGCAAACGTGTGGGAGCTCAAAGCTGCATGCCTACAAGTCAATGCCAACTTGTGGCCATCCTTGCCAGGGTTTTCCAAGGTATAAAGTGCTCGGAAGTGGTTTGCCATGCCCTTCAGCTGGGGGTGCTCTGGGACTTCACAGTTTGTCCAAGGCTGGCTTTTCTCCTGCAAAGCACAGTGGGGAAATCAGAGTCCCGACCCAGGCACTCCTATCCAGGCAGCAGCAGTAGCTAATAAGCTTTACCATTTGCCTCCGTTCTTCGGACAACAACGAAGCCTTAGGAAATTAATTGTAACCTTTTTAAAAGGTGGGGGTGGGGAAGCTATAGAAACCCTGGGCAACCACTAAGGGACTGTATCCTGGGAAAGAGGTTGTGGTGGTCTATCTACAGAAACCGAGAAAGCCATATTGAAATCTCAGAGAGGGCTGGATTTGGCCCAAGGGCATGGGGTTCCCCACCTTTGTTCGAATGAAATGGTCTGAAGTGTACTTGTGATTTTTTAAAAAAATAATATGTGTATTCTATAGGCATTGAGGGGAAAATGCAGAAAATGAGACTTGACACATAATGCAGCCCCCTGAGATCCTCAGCTTTCTTTCTCTTCCCCCCCCCCAACGCCACCACCAAATCAAGTTTCTAGATCCCATGGCTGCAGTTATGTACTTGAGTGGGACAGCAATGTCTCCTGAAAACTCTGAAGTGCTGGGGAGAAGGTGGAGCTGAGCCAGATTTTCAGTGGTTGGGAACTGAGAAAATATCGGTATGTTCAAGACTGAAGCAAGCCATAGAAGTTTTCTTTGTTTGGGTTCTGAGTGTGACTTACCTGGGCGAGTCTTCCCCACCCTGGAGGAGGGTGATGTAGGTGTGTTATGGGATTCAGCTGTCCCTGCTTCTGTCAGTGACTCACTGTCTCACCTTGAGAGACACTTGCAGCCCCATTTGCACGTCTGGTGTTGTTTATTCCGGCTTCCTGTACAGGGTGAGCATAACCTCTTTCTCTGGGGGCATTGCATGTCCAACGTCATGCAGCCTTAGCAACAGAGACATCAGGGAATGCTCATCTTCGTGTGTATGGAAATGGATGACACAAAGTCCTGGGAAGCAAACCCACCAGCTTAAGGCTCTAATTATGCTCTAGAGACTGCACTAGGCGTAACATTCACAATTATGGGAATTACTGAAAGGGTTTCAGCTCACTTTATGGTCGAGTGAATTGGCATTGTCCTGACTCTCCATATGTATCTTTTTATTATGACAATCTCCTATCACCTTGAAGATGGCCCTGCTCTGAGTTGAGCTAATTTGTTTGGGACTACACTTCCCAGCTTCCCTGCGTAGTCCAGCAACCATCCCATGGACTCTCTCACATGGCTAAAGGGACTCATGCTTCTCCTTTCTTGTCTCTCCACAAGCCCTATTCTGTCCTTCTAAAAGTGCATGAACAGCACATGCAAAGTGGGGGACACGTTGGTACTGCCGCCTCCATTGTCACTTCAATTACATGAAAGGAACAGTGTGAAAAGGGGGAGGCTGAAGAATCCAAGGATGTTCCCAACAAAAGCCAACACACGAACACACAACCTCGGTTCTGGCTCATGCGGAGTACCTAATGCTGGTACAGCACTTCTTCAGACCTACTCAGTCGTTCTGTATGCAGATAGCCTAACTTCAGAGGAAGGAGAATGAGCAATAAGTCCTGCTCTCTCCACCCTTGCTTTGCTGATGCAAAATGACAGCTCTGAAAAGAGGAGGCTCAGCTGTCTAGGAAGGCTGCCCACATGAGCCAGAGTCCTGATTCCCCGTGTTCTGGCTTGCACAGAAAGACTTCCTGGTTTGAAAAGCGCCTCCCCCCTCTCATCCCGCAGCCCGCGTTAGACCTGTCACCTCATATGAATAAAGCAAAAACAGAGAGGTGAGGCTAATTCCCTCTTTGTCCTCAAGTGTTTAACTCAGTGGATACTGGATGGCTGAACAGGCTTCTGCTCTTCAGCGTGACTTTTCTGTGACTGAAGCCATGACGGGAGGGGTAATGAGCTGGGCTGGGCTAGCACAGTCCCCTTGTGGCATGTGCACTATCTTCATTGCATGCATTCCCATGCTTTAAAAGTGACTACGCAGGGCTCTTGTCCCTTATGTTGCATGTAGACAAGGTAGTGTTACTTGGCTTGCTGAGGCAACCTGCCTTGCTCCTCTCATTTCTCACTTGCTGGTTTGGCTGGGAGAATAAGTCACTACAAGCAAAAAGAAGGCATTCCAGGAGGGAGTGGTGGGACCATTTTTGGGGGTGGGTATAAAGGAGAAAGAATTGCTAGGGGCTCTGTGGTAACAACCCCTCATGCTGGTAGAATGTGAGAACTGGTAGGCTTAAGCCTCGTTCTTGAATGCCCAGGCACCAGATATTTGGAATAATATTTATTGAACCTAAAATGCAGGGTCTTGCCTTCACTGGAGATTCAGCCTGCACATAACAAAGACCACAAAGGAGGGTGGGACAAAGGCCACAAGGCCTCCCCCCTTTGTATGTTCTTTACAGAGCTGCAGTAAACTTCAGATCATAGAAACCGTGGATGCCGTTCCTGCTGATATTGGCAGCGGCGGGGGGGGTCTTGCTGCATTCTCTTGTCTTGAGCAGACCTTGGAAAAGTTGTGAAATCAGTCTAACAGCTCCCAGGAGGCTGTCCTGGTCTGTGGTTCTGGGAGCTGAACTCCAGCAAATTAATTTTCCTGAGCTCCGATTTTGAATGGCAGCCTACTTTTCGTCTCTCTCCCCTCCCCTCCTGCTGCCATTAAGAATGATGTAACCAAAGTCGGTGACAGTGAGAGAAACAGCTGGGCTACCTCTGAGTTCTAATATTGCTGGGGCAGAGCTTCTTCTCCGGGGATATGATGTGGGGCGATAGTATTTGCTGTTTCTAGAAGTTAAGCCGTGCTTCTACCTCTGTTTGACTTTTCAGTCAGTACATGCCCTCATATGTTACCAACCTTCTTAAGTCTCCAGCGGCCCTTCCTTCCGAAGGAAAGCAATCCCAGGTCATCACTCTCTCCCCTGAGGTACTCACCCTAAGATCAGCCAACACGTGCACCAAATAGTCTATTTCAGCTAGCGCTGAGAGAGAAAGAGAGGGTGCAATCAGACAGCTGCATCCGCCTGATCATACTGGAAAGGGTTGCTTCGTAACAGGATCGATCGCCCTTAAAGCAATATTAAAGAAACAGGATGGTGTGATTCGCCAGCAGACAGAAGGGTCACTTCAATGGGAGTGACCTCTCTTAAAGCAACTCCTGTGTCTGCTGGAGAATTATTCTGGCCTGCCCCCTACAGCTAGACCAAAAAAGTACAGTTTGGGCACAGATTGGGGTCAGGCTCTAGGCGCTCCAAGGCAGCCACTGCCCTCAAGCAGCAGATTTTGCAGTATCAGTGGTTTTTTTGCCATCTATCCGTGGCATGGATCCACATGAATTTTAATGTATGTTCATCTCCAAAGCATTGCCCATCTCCATTTCCCCACTTGTGGCACTGGCGTGAGAGGTTAGACTGGAAGCTTCTTTGAAGTGGCATACCTTCTCCCCACTAGTACTCTGCAAGGAGCTGTCCATGGAGTGCCATGGCGTTGATGATGAAAATGAGGCTTGCCATGTCTCAGAGAATGAGCTGCTGTGCCAGGAAATGACTGGGCTCCCCTGAATCTCCAGGCCAGGCAAACAAATGTGAGGAGCCGTGTGGAAGGGAAGGAGCGAGTCTCGTTTATTGTTACGGGGTGGCCATCGTGTTTGGGTTCCCAACTCCAACCCTCTCTGAATGGCACCAGGGCTCACTGGTTTCCTGTCTGTCCAACATGACACATAATATACTTGCTTAGGAGCTCAGACAGGAAACCCAAAATGCCTAGCTCACTCCCTCATACGTGCATGAAGAAATATTATGTTCCCAATTCCTGTGACATCACAAGGCCCCACACCATGACTTCACAAAGACCCACCGCAGGCCTTGGGCCCCAGATATAATGACAGTTATCCTCAGCGGAGACAATGGCCTGGTTCAACTCCAGCAGGACGCCTGCCTTCTGGTCCCTCACATCCCCCTGGGGAAGAGGATGCTTCAGGCCTTGCAAGAGAAAGAGAGAGAAAAAACAAATAAAGGGCGAGCTCATCCACGGCCGTCAACTGACTTCAACCCAGGCGTATCCACTGACCAATGTTCTGGCAACTTCATCCCGAAGTTGCGCCTGCAAACATCCACTGGCTTCCACCAGGAATATCCACCCATTCATATCTTCCACTCCAGCCTCCTCCAGCTCCCAAATGCTTGGGTCACACTCTCGCCCTGGCGTCATCCCCACAGAACACCAGCCAGCCCATTCACTCACTCACTCACTCACTCACTCACTCACTCACTCACTCACTCACTCACTCACTCACTCACTCACTCACTCACTCACTCACTCACACACACACACACACACAAACACACACACACACACACACACACACCATCCACCCCCAACACACATACCTCTTCACTCCACCAGCCATTCACATACACGCCCAGGCTTCCATCCACCGATATCCACCAAGCTTCCGCCAGCTGGTTTCAGGAGGCTAATGGTCCATCACTGGCTTCATCTGCCAATCTCTGCCAGCCTCCGCCTTGCGGCCTCAGCCAGCTTCCGCAGGCAGATTCACCAGCTTCTGTCTGCCAATGTCCACCGACTTCCCCCCAGTCCATCGCTGACATCAGCCAGCTTCAAGCCACAGATCTCTGCCAGCCTCGAGCTGTTAATTTGCAAGCCCACTTAGCAAGTTCTAATTTCATGAGAGCACTTGCCTCGGGCAGAAGGGCTGGGTCCCCTCCAGCCGCTGCTGCGCTCTCTGCCGGACTGCCCTCTGGCCACTGGCCACCCTTCTGGTCTCCTGCCCTGCCCAACAAACCCCTTTTATCTGCCAGCAGAGAGGTGAGGCTCTGTGAGGTCACAAAGACTCAGGAGGATAGGGTTGGGTTCCCAAGGGAGCAGCAGCAGCACCCTCGGGATTGGCTGAGTCCTGAAGGTGATGTCAACAGTCCCTCTGATCATGTGGTTTGCCCACAAAAACTTGCATTTTGCATGATTTTTTTAAAAGAATTAATTAGTGGCCCATAAATGTATCCACTGTCACCAACCCCTCTGATAGTTAAATCTCCCCATGTTAGCCTTCTGACAGGATTCTAGGCTGGTGCTCCAAAAAGTTATCTCCCAGCATTTGCACCAAAAGGAACTTTCCTAAGCCCTGAGGTGGCGGGGGGGGGCTGAAAGTAATAAATGAATAAGGATGGGCACAGTTGCACAATGCAGCCTTTGACACTATTGGGGTTGGGTGGTGTTTTTTGTTTTTGGGTGGTTGTTGTTGTTTTGGCCTCTTTTTGGACATTTTTTTTCTTGTCCTTGCTATGAAAATGATATTATAAGGAGCCCATTAAGGAAAAAGCCTAAGTGTTTGAAACACATACCAGTATTTTAACACCATCCCTGCACCATCAAAGATGCAGCTGTGTTTCAAAGACTCTCCCAGCCTTTGGAATATCCTCCCACTGGAAGGCAGATCTGCCCCATCTTTGCTGTCCTTCCACAAGCCGGCCAAGACGTTCCTCTCCAGGCAAGCTTTCCCTTATGGACTGGCTGCCTGCGTTGGCAGCCAGTCACTAAGGTAAACAAAAGCAACACATTTTTGGTGTTGCTTTTGTTTACTGTTTTTACTGGGGTATTTGTTCCTGTAAATTGCTTTTTCCAGCACCTTTTGAAGCTTCAGTGACTGAATCTGCAACTTCCTGCATGCCAGACTTGCTGCCAACCTCTGAACTAAGTTGCTCCCATCACATTCTCCATTGCTGGTGCCATCATTAGCCTTAGGTGGCCTTTGGTTATGGATGCCTGGCACCTATTATACGTAGGTGCTTGCATACTGGTGTTTGCATAAGGTTTGAGTAATGTGCCCTGGTTAATTGAAAGGTGCCAAGGAGTGTCTGGGTCACATGCCTGGTCATGTGCCTGATTTGTGCAACCAGGATGTACCCCAGCACTTCATCAATCAGCTGCAGGTAGCCATGACAAGTTACTCATAATTTATGCAAGTGCCAATAGGATTCCAATTAAAATGTCTATAAATAGAAAGTACTTCCTTTCCCTTTCAGCATTGAGCGCATTGTTGCAAAGGTACTGCAGACAGTTGGGTAGACATCCGTTTCTCTCAGGCTGGACACACAGTAGGATCCCTGTATCCACTGGATCAGTATCCACAGTTTCACTCATCCCTAGTCTGAAATTTTGAAAACAATTAAAAGAAAAAGAAAAGAAAAAACTAGAAATAGGTATTTTTGCAATGTATTTACCCAAACTGGCCACTACAGGGAGCCTGAGACCATACTAGGTATTGTTATTGTTGAAGAATATATAGTACTGTATAGTCTCTGGCTCCCTTGGTTGGCCAGTTCTGGTGATATAGGTGAAAATCCATATTCTTGGATTTTGCTCTTTTACCATTCTAGTTATTATTATAGTGTTCACTATTATCCACAGTTTTCAGCATCCGTGGGGGGCTTGTAACCAATCCCCCACAGATATGGGGTTCTGACTGTGCTTTCTCATTCAGAAACTGTGTTTTCTAGTTCCAATATTACTCCCTGTATCAACATTTGTACATATATAGTGTGTTATGCATACCTGTACAAATTGCTTCCTTACCAAATTGCTGAAATCAAGTCACAGCCAGCTGAACTCAGACATCTGCTGACACAAGAAGGGGGATACACTATAAAATTATGCAGAAGATGAATAAAGTGGATAGAGCGAAGCTCTTTTCCCTCTCACGCAATACCAGAACCAGGGGACATCTATTTCAACTGAGTGTCAGGAGAGTGAAAACAGACAAAAGAAAGTATTTCTTGACCCAGCGTGCTGTTAGTCTGTAGAACTCCTTGCCACAGGATGTAGTGATGGCATCTGGCCTAGATGCCTTGAAAAGGGGATTGGACAGATTCTTGGAGGAAAAGTTCATCGCAGGTTACAAGCCATGGTAGGGATGTATAATCTCCAGGCTTAAAAGGGAGGCACCTCCAAATACCAACTGCAGGGGACAGTATCCGGAGACAGGTACAGTATTTAGTTGTCTCGTGTGCTGCCAGAGGCATCTGGTGGGGCCACTGTGAGATACAGGGAGCTGGACTAGATGGGCCCTTGGCCTGATCCAGCAGGGCTCTTCTTATATGTTCTTGTGTTCTTAAGGAGCTGAAATTTCCAAAGCTTCCCAATATAATAATAATATAAGTGTATTCAGTTTTAACACCTCTGGAATAAAACATTAATATTGTAATGCTGTACTTCCTGTCATTGGAAAATGTAATTCAAGTGATTCTGGAATTCATAGAATCAAAGTATCATGAAATAATTGAGTTGGAAGGAGCGTACAAGGCCATGGGGTCCAACCTCCTGCTCAATGCTGTAATCCAAGTCAAAGCAGATCTGACACAAGGTTGGCCAATTTTCTCTTGAATGCCTCCAACATGGGTGCACTCACCACCTGCCAAGGTAACTGGTTCCAATGTCATACAGCTCTAACAGTTAAGAAGTCTTTCTCTATATTCAGCCTAAATGCAGCTTCCTGTAATTTGGGCCTTTTATCATGTGTCTTGCAGTCTGGGATGAGTGAGAACAGATCCTGCCTCTCCTACGTACAACTGCCTTTCAAGTATTTGAAAAGTGCTATCATATCTGCCCTCAGTCCCCTTTTCTTTCTTTCTTTCTTTCTTTCTTTCTTTCTTTCTTTCTTTCTTTCTTTCTTTCTTTCTTTCTTTCTTTCTTTCTTTCTTTCTTTCTTTCTTTTTCTTTCTTTCTTTCTTCATTTCTTCATTTCTTCATTTATTTATTTATTTATTTATTTATTTATTTATTTATTTATTTATTTATTTATTTATTTATTTATTTATTTATTTATTTATTTATTTATATCCCGCCCTTCTAGACAATGTCTAATCAGGGCGGCTGACAATAAAACATATCATAAAACAGTTAAAACAATTTAAGTCAATGGTATTAGTATTGTTCAAGATGGGCAATGTGAGGAAAAGCTAAAGTAAGAAGTAAAAGTTAAATATTGACAGGAGGGAAGTCCTGCCTAAAGAGCCAAGTCTTTAACTGGCTCTTAAAAACACCCAGCGAGGGTGCCAGGCAGATCTCTGGCGGCAGGCTGTTCCAAAGTCGAGGGGCCACTGCGGAGAAGGCACAGTTTCTTGTTGTTTCTTTCCGGGCCTCCCTCGGCATTAGGCCCCTCAGCTGTCTTTCCTGGCTATATCAAGTGACTCAAGTAGATCTAGGTGGGAGAAGGCGTTCCGCTAGGTATCGAGGTCGAGGTTCTCAAGGCTAAACATTTTCAGCTCTTTCAGCATTTCCTCATACGGCTTGGTTTCCAGTCCCCTGATCATCCTCAGGTGAGTAGAAACCATCATCTTGGACATGATTACAACAGAACTCTTCCAAATGTTGAAAAAGAGAAAACACCTTGGGGCCCGGTGGGAGACGAGTGAGCAGAGTAAAAATCTGAATTAGCCCCTGGATAGACCTGGAGGGGAAAAAGTGAGGTGGGAGAGAAAAGAAAGAGAAGAGAGAAAGGATAATTGTTGGGAATTCGGGAGGAGGAAAAAAAATCACGACAGCTGAATGGAGAGGAAGACTGGGTCACTGGATGGGTCCATGGATGGACTGGGGGGAAGTTGGTGGACGTTAGCAGACAGAAGCTGGTGGAATCTGCCTGTGGAAGCTGGCTGAGGCCGCAAGGTGGAGGCTGGCAGAGGTTGTCGGATGAAGTCAGTGGTGGACCATTAGCCTCCTGAAACCAGCTGGCGGAAGCTTGGTGGATATTGGTGGATGGGAGCCCGGGCGTTTGTGTGAATGTGTATTTTCAATGTCCAGCGACTTCCCCCCAGTCCATCACCAACATCAGCCAGCTTCAAGCCACAGATCTCTGCCAGCCTCGAGCTGTTAATTCACAAGCCCACTTAGCAAGTTCATTTGCTTTCCTGAGAGAACTTGCCTTGGACAGACGGGCTGAGTCCCCTGCAGCCACTGCCGCTCTCTTTGCTGGACTGCCCTCTCTTCTGGTCTCCTGCCCTGCCCAGCAAGCCCCTTTTATCTGCCAGCAGAGAGGTGGGGCTATGTGAGGTCACAAAGACCCAGGAAAAAAAGGGGATGGGTTCCCAAGGCAACAGCAGCACCCTCGGGATTGGCTGAGTCCTGAAGATGATGTCAACAGTCCCTCTTGGCCAATTTTCTCTTGAATGCCTCCAACATGGGTGCACTCATCACCTGCCAAGGTAACTGGTTCCAATGTCATACAGCTCTAACAGTTAAGAAGTCTTTTTCTATATTCAGCCTAAATGCAGCTTCCTGTAATTTGGGCCTTTTATCATGTGTCCTGCAGTCTGGGATGAGTGAGAACAGATCCCGCCTCTCCTCAATACAACTGCCTTTCAAGTACTGTATTTAAAAAGTGCTATCATATCTGCCCTCAGTCCCCTTTTCTCAAGGCTAAACATTTTCAGCTCTTTCAGTATTTCCTCATAGGGCTTGGTTTCCAGTCCCCTGATCATCCTCAGGTGAGTAGGAACCATCATCCTGGACATGACTACAACAGAACTTTTCCAAATGTTGAAAAAGAGAAAACACCTTGGGGCCCTATGGGAGACGAGTGAACAGAGTGAAAATCTGAATTAGCCCCAGGATAGACCTCCAAGGGAAAAAAGTGAGGTGGGAGAGAAAAGGAAGAGAAGAGAGAAAGAGAAAGGGTAATTGTTGGGAATCCGGGAGGAGGAAAAAAGAGTCACGACAGCTGAGTGGAGAGAAAGATTGGGTCACTGGATGGGTCCATGGGTGGACAAGCCAAGAACAGGTATGCCTCAGTAGATGAGAAGGAAGAAGCAGCGGGAAGAACAAGAGATTTGAGGGCTCCTAAATCATGCGAGGAGGAGCACCGGTGCTAGTTTTTAATTAAAATGAAATACGCAGGCAAGAACAGCAGCAGCAGCACCAAAAACAAAATACTGTAGAGCAGAATACAAAATGACTGATAAAGGAGGAAAGCACACTTAATTCTAAATATTTTAAAGATGACAAACGTGTGGGGGAGGAGGCATGGAACCATTGGAAGCGTTTGCAGGGGTTCTCCTGTTCTCCCCTCAATTTTAGCCTTCCAGTGGACAAGCTAAATCCCTACGTAACACTACTCTTGATGACTCTTAGAAAGTAAAGAAAAACCTACCAATTATTAATAAGAGCCTGGACAATAAATTAACACCAATGGCTGTGCTTTGCATGCCTGTATTTTCATTATAGCTGATGTTGCAGGCAGGTGGCCCAACTGTCTTGTTCCTGGGGCCCTATAAAGGTAAAGGTTCCCCTTGACATTTTTAGTCCAGTCGTGTCCGACTCTAGGGGGCGGTGCTCATCCCGTTTTTCAAGCCGTAGAGCCAGCGCTTGTCCGAAGACAGTTTCCGTTGTCACACGGCCAGTGTGACTAGGGAGCGCCGTTTTACCTTCCCACCGAGATGGTACCTTTTTATCTACTCAGATTTACATGCTTTCGAAGTGCTAGGTTGGCAAGGAGCTGGGACAAAGCGACGGGAGCTCACTCTGTCATGTGGATTCAATCTTACGACTGCTGGTCTTCTGACCCTGCAGCACAGAGGCTTCTGCGGTTTAGCCCGCAGCGCCACCACGTCCCCCTGGGGCCCTATACTTTAGGAAAATTCATACTGACCCATTTGCTGAAAGAACTTGCTTTGTAGCTAGGCATTTGCAAACCTAAACATGTCTCCTCAGAGTCCAACTGTGCTGAATGGAACATGCTGCTAGGTAAGCAGGCACAGGACTGCCTCCCTCTGCCGCCTCCAGAGTGTGCTTCTGGATCAGGCCTTTAGGACTACTGCAAACAACAGCCATGGAAAGATGTATTCTCAGTATACCAGCCACGAATGGCACACTAGAAAGAGGTCTGGTGAATGATAACACCACATGCAAATCTGAGCACAGGTCAGGCTTTTGCCCATCAAAGCAAGAATACAGGAAGCTTCTCTGCATGTCTAGTAAGTCGGCAGCAAATTCAGTGCCTTAGGCCCCAATGAAAACGAAAGAACACAACGGAGAGAAATCAAGGCTTGCATTCATAGACATCTGAACCACTAGGCCAGTGATGGCAAACCTATGGCACACGTGCCACAGCTGACACACAGAGCCCTCTCTGTGGGCATACGAGCCATAAGTCGCCATAGAGAAATACTTACCCGTCCTCCAATCCCAGATTTTGACACTCCCCTCTGCTGGTGAAGGTCCAGCGGAGGGTTGCAATGGCAACAATTACCAGTGTAGCTCAATGGGGGATTGGAGGATCAGTAAGTATTTATTTGTTGATACTGCCCCTGAGGGTGGGGTGGAGGAAAACAAGCATTTAACCCTTGCAGTGCAGGAACAGTTGTTTTTTCTAAACTAAAACGTCAGCATTTGGGTTTTAATTGCAGTATTGGGACTTTGAAATAAATATGAAAAGTTGATTTTGTGTTGCAGATCATGTTTCTGCATGCGTCCCATGATCGCCAGGAAATAGATTGCACAATATAGTGCCCCTAGTGGTCCAAATTGCATATTTTCCCATGTGATCACACCCACAGTTCCTTTTTCAGCTTCTCTGCATGCCAGTACATTTAACATATTTATGCCAATTAAAGTAAATCAAGGAAGCAATGCACACTCACAAAAACAGACTCAGCAGAGCAACTGAAAAAATAACAAAAATTAATTATGGCAATCCCGATAAGAGGAGTAAAAGGGGGGGGACATGTATGTGAAATATGTCTCTGCGATTTCTAGTTTTTGTGTTGTTTTAAATTCTTTGCTAATTAACTGGATAAAGTATATACTATATTTTTTCAGTTTTCCAGAAGGAACACTGGAAGAAAAGTATATCATTATTGAGAGATTGTCTTTAAATTAATACCATCTTAATAAGTGCTATTAGGACTGCTTCAAATCATTACATTGAAGGAAAAAAGAAAAGATCTAGACCATAATAAGGGGGAATATCTAGGCAGGAACATTCTAAGGGTTGTAGAGTTACAAAAGAGCACCAATCTGGACTCTTTGGAAGTGAAGTCTATGGGGTAGTATAAAAGCAGCGTGCTTTTTTTTTTAAAGTCATGGAATGAAGCGACAGGGAAAGAGGTAAACAAAAGCAAAAGCCAAACAAGGGCAAAAGGATAATGCATTAACTGAGTTTGATATTTTTAAGAAACAAACGAGTTCAGAAATAACTCTGAAAACAACGGTTCATCTCATTCGGTGGAAACAGGACCAAAAGTGGGGGGATCCTGTTGCTTCCTGGCCCTTGAAAGAAACGGTGGAGCTGTGAAGTAACCAGGCCAGCCCCTTGTGCAGAATGGGGTAAGAGGGACTGAAAAATGAACAAGCCACCTTTCATCCAAAAAGTTAGCATGAGCAAACAGTAACTAGGTCAGGAAATATCCAGAGAAGGAGGTAGTCTTCAGAGTCTTGGCCTGATATTGGTGCTCAGGGTCAGGGAGCTGAGGAAGGCGGGAGGTAACTGATGAAAGAAACAGGCAAGGCAAGAGCAAAGCAGGCAAGAACCAGGTGTGAGACCCACTGTGAATAAAACAGGAGATTTTATTCTAGCCTCAGTACATGCTTATGGGAATACGTCAACAGGCACATATTGGACTAGTCATGTCACCTGCTTGTCCATCTGCGTGCTACAGCTCAACCTTAACCACTCACTTCTCTGCCCGCCCCCATGATGAATCTGATGGATTTAATCTTTGACTATATACTCTGACAAGCAGCTGCTGTGGCTGCACATGTGCTGCACATGTGCTGCACAGTGTTAAAATGAGAGTATTTTTGCAATCACATCACTCTTCCAGTGTGTTTTGAAGGAGTGGAAAAATTCTCCTACAAGACTAGATTTAAATCTTCCCTGTCTTTTGAATTAACCCTTCAGCGGGATATTCTGAGCAATACTGTTGGGTATCTAAAAGAAAGAAGAAAGGTGATTTAATTATTTACTTGCTGTCAAGCTGATTCACAGTTAGGTAAAGGTAAAGGTTCCCCTTGACATTCTTAGTCCAGTCGTGTCCGACTCTAGGGGGCGGTGCTCATCCCCGTTTCCAAGCTGTAGAGCCAGCGCTTGTCCAAAGACAGTTTCCATTGTCACGTAGCCAGTGTGAATAGGGAACGCCGTTTTACCTTCCCACGGAGGTGGTACCTATTTATCTACTCACATTTGCATGCTTTCGAACTGCTAGGTTGGCGAGGAGCTGGGACAAAGTGATGGGAGCTCACTCCGTCGTGTGGATTTGATCTTACGACTGCAGGTCATCTGACCTTGCGGCACAGAGGCATCTGCAGTTTAGCCTGCAGCGCTACCACGTCTGAGTTAGGAAGACCCTTTTGGGATTTCTTGATATATAGAGTATTCTGAAGTAGTTTACCAGTCCCTTCTTCGAGCGCACTCTAGGACCATGTGGCTTGCCCAAGGCCGCTTCGTCTGGCTCTTCTTTTACAAGACAACATGGGGAATCAAACTCCTTTAAAAAAATTGAGACCACTGCAGTTTTGTTGAAATATCTAGCTAGGCAACAATCAGATATTTCAGAGGAATGCTCTAAACAGGGCTTCCAGAATGTACACCCCCTGGGCCTGACCTCACATAGGAAGTTCATACAGAACTGACATGCTGTGTCGTATCCTCCCTGCCATTGACTGGTAGTTACATCAGTGTTTGTGGTGTGTATCTTTTCTTACAAAATTTATAAGAATTTATATTCAATGTGGCTTGTGTCTTTTCTTGCAAAATGAGTCCTCCATTGTAGTTAAAAAAAAACGAGAGCAGGCTGATTAGATACAGTTATCAGTCAAAGCTTCCACTTTCTCTGCTTGACCAGAGAAATTCATCAAGGGTAGGGATAGAGTGGCCATTTACCTGTCACCAAAAAGGAGGACCGCTCTCAAAATTGAATACTGTGCTCCCTAAAGAAGGAATATGGCCACCCTAGTGTTAGGGTATGTTCTGATTGTGTGCCTGATCACATACTCAACTGCACTACTGAGATGTGCACCTCACCAATTGGCTGCAATTAGCCATGACAGGTATCAAGAGACTGGCAAATGAGGGGATGGTAGGTTTCAGTTGCTCTGTGAAATCAAAGCCTGTTAGTTTGTGCCTCAGTTGAATGATTTCAGCTGGACAGCGGGTGGGGGGAGTGAACACCGCACTTTAATCATGCAGGCTACACATTCCCAGCAAAGATGATCAGGGGGCTGGAAACCTAGCCTTATGAGGAAAGACTGAAGGAACTGGGCATGTTTAGCCTTGACAGAAGACTGAGGGGAGATATGATAACACTTTTCAAATACTTGAAAGGTTGTCATACAGAGAAGTGGCAGGATCTGTTCTTAATCATCCCAGAGTGCAGGACATAAAACAATGGGTTCAAGTTACAGGAAGCCAGATTTCAGTTGAATATCAGGAAAAACATCTCAACTGTCAGAGCAGTACAACAATGGAACCAATAATCTCAGGAGGCGGAGAGCACTCCAACAGTGGAGGCATTCAAGAGAAATTTTAGACAACCTCATGGACTGAACATGGGGTTCAATTCAATGGCCTTATAGGCCCCTTCCAACTTCATGATTCTATGAAGTCAGTTTTGGAAAAAGTTACTCTCTCCTGGAAGATTTGTGGCAACAGGGGACTTGGTTGATGGAATAAACACAAAAGCTCTGGATTATTGGTATAAAAACAATATGGGGAATGTTTAGTTTAGCCTAGCTTCTCTGAGGAGAATGTCATCCTCACTTGCTATCTTGCTGTTTTATTTACTTTCTGCACATGCTCTGAAACTATGATCTTATGCAAATAGTTTAAGGCAGCTAGCTTTTTAATTTTCTTTGTAGACTGTTCTGGAATTGCCCTTGTCTCTAAACCTTTTGAATGTGTGTTTTTACAACTTTTGACAGCCTTTGTTTGGAATTACTTTCTTTGAAACTACTCATGATTGTATTTCTTTTTGACTCTTTGTAACCTCTTCAATAAAATAAAATAAAAATTAACTGCAGTTTGGACATTTTGGGAATAGAGAGTTGACTGGTACATAATAAGGCCCTTACTTTGTGCCCCTTCTGGATCCTGTATGTTTTTGTGGGTGTTTTGAGTATTCCTACTTTGTAGAGTTGGCGTGTAGGCTAAAACGTGCAACCTTTTACAGTTTTCTTAACTCCTGGAGCACTGTGGTGTCAGGGTGGCTCAAGGTGTTGGGTAGGAAGATTTTCCACAGCTAGTAGCACATCTAACTCTCCGGGAAGTCACCCACACCAGGAAAGTCTGGGTAGTGTGGCTGAATGGTTTGTGTCTCTGTCCCAGCCATAATCTTGACAGCAGGTTATGCAAACTTTTTGTGAATCCCTTTTCTCTGATTCTGATGTCAAAACCCATTTGTCTTGTCCCTTGTTTACCTGCTAGTGAGGATTTGGGCTTGATTTGCTCTAGAACCCATTGATTCACTTCAGGTAAGCAGTCTCAATTAACCAGGCCATTGATGTAAATGTTCTTTGCAACAGGAATGAGGAAAGGCAAGCTTACAGCAGCTCTTTAATTTCTGCAGTGTTTATGAGACATAGCTCTCTGGCTGTGATATTCAGTCTTCAGGTAGGCAACATTCCAGTGATATTCAATGTGCAGCTTCCCGCTATTACAGGACCATAACTCCCATCAGACCTGGACACCATAGCTAATGGTGAGGAATGGTGGGAGTTGCAGTCAGGCCATATCTGGAGGAGCACACTTGGCCAACGCCTGGCCTACAGTGACTAACAGTGTCTATCCAGACTTTGGGGCAGGAATTTTTCCCATCCCTGCCTGGAGAAAGTGGGTAGAACCTGGGATTCTTTGGCATTCGAACCTCCACCATTGAGCAATGATGACCCTTCCCCAATCAAAGAACCTACTTCATGTATTGCTCTTAAAATTAGCAGTGTCTAAAACTTAAAACAAAGAGATACCCACAGTATAGACCAGTAAAGGCAGCACCCTCTGTATCCATCTTGGACATCTATAATCCAGAGGCAAACAAAATGGCTTCCACAAACCAAAAGGCTAACTCTTCCTTAAGAGCCCGTGGCACAGTGGTTAAACTGCCGTGATGCAGCCACAAGTCTGCTCATGACCTAAGTTCAATGTCAGTTAGTCAGCTTGAGGTTCAGTCAGCCTTCCATCTTTCTGAGGTCAGTAAACTGAGTACTGTACCCAGCTCATTGGGGGGTGGGAATGTGTAGCCTGCATGATTAAAGTATAAACCATCCAAGAGTCCTTTAAGTGCTGTGGGGCAGTATATAAGCCTTTGCCTTGCTTTCATATTCAGTTCCTGGTTGTGAGAGGCAAAGTTTTTAAAAGGTGTCTTTTTTGAACTACTGTGCACAAAATTCCCCCACTATAAGCTCTGGGCTAGTTATCCAGAAGTCAGAAAACCACACCAAATTGTAAGCGAAGGTTATATAGCCCTCTTAGACTTCAGGAAGCTGCCTGTTAAAATAAGAAGAAAGCCCAAGCTGCGTCAAACAATGAGAATTACTCTGGAATGATTGAGGTTAAGAACTTTCTTTGGCAGTACAGATCCTCCAGCCGCTCATAAATACTGAAGAACAATGTGGTGATGCATGACTGTTAGTATTTTAAGACCTAGGAGGCAAACAATCCATGTTAAAATTTAAAAACTGATGGGGGAGGACTATGTTAATATGTTAATAAGAGTAAAAAAAATACAGCAGTTTATGGGCCACTTTAAAAAGATGGAATGGAATAATCTGAACTGGCGGGGGGGGGGCATTTATATTCTGTTGCAGAAACCTGGGACGCTGTATGTTACTCAGCTTTGGCCTGAGGAGAAGGTTTTTAAACACAACCACAGGGGTGAATGGCAGCTATGATGTTATAACACAAGGAGCTGCTCAGTTTGTTTATTTGTTTTAGAAACATCTTGCAAGTTCCTGCCCCTATTTAACACCAACCACCACCACTGAGTAAATCCCTGCAAGGACAAGAAGGGTGTTAAAAGTTGGGCCTTCGGTTTGCTTCACGTTTTTCCATTTGAGATAGAGATAAGACCAACTGCAGCACCTCCAGTGGAACAGCAGCGTCCTTTCCCTGACTGTCCAGTATTTCTCTCTGGAGGTTATTTCATTGCCCTACAGTAGGGGGTGAAACTATGGTTCCTCCTGAGCTGCCGGTTGCAGGATCCCTCACCACGACTTTTGCTTGGGAACATCTGGAGGGCTACAGCGGCCCAACCTGTTCTACAGTGACATGGTTGGTTGGTCAGTCAGTTAATTGGTTTGTTTAAGCCAAGGGAATCATGTGGCCCACAAGATGCACATAGTCTCCAAAGGCTGTTCTTTGCAGCTTCTAGAGCCTTACAACATTTTAAAAAGAAAAAGCAGAATTGTGCCTTCAGTGGGTACTGGGGTTTAAAAAAAAGACATGCCCTCACCTTATTTTAGATGATAGATAGATACAGTGGTGCCTCGCTTAACGAGTGCACCGTTTAACGACAAATCCACATAGCAATGCGTTTTTTGCTATCACTAATGCGATCGCATTGCGATGTTTCTAATAGGGAAAACATCGCATTGCAATGATCAGTAAGCGTTTTGCTTACCAATCTTCGCATTGCGATGTTTTGGGAACAGCTGATCGGTGGTTCCAAAATGGCCGCCGGGTCAACAAAATGGCCACCCGCAGCATTTTTGCGCCCTGCCCTCGCTTACCGGGCAGCGAAAATGGCGGCCAGATGGAGGATTCCCCGCATAGCGGTGAGTTTTTCCCCAATACGAACGCATTAAACTAAGTTTAATCTGTTCCTATGGGTTCCCCCCCCCCCCCGCATCCAGATAGCGACGTTAATCCTGAAGCAGGGCACCACTGTAGGTAGGTAGGTAGGTAGGTAGGTAGGTAGGTAGGTAGGTAGGTAGGTAGGTAGGTAGGTAGGTAGGTAGGTAGGTAGGTAGGTAGGTAGGTAGGTAGGTAGGTAGGTAGGTAGATTCCCCTAAACCAAGTTATTTTTCCCAGTTCAGTTCTTTGACTCAGTTTGTATCTTGTTCTAAACCTCTGCTTATTATTTTGCATGTGGTTTTGCCTTTTCTGGGTATGTGAGACCAGAGTTTAGCAACTTTATTAATTTTTTTTAAATCTCCAACTCTCAGAATCTAGCAGCCACTCTAAGTGTTCCCATTATCGCCAGCCAAAGTAACCATTAGTGAGATGATGATGGGAGCTGTAGTTTAGCAACACCAATCCCTATCCCTGCTTAGACTTGGAATAGCTCAGTGATGGCAAACCTATGGCACACGTGCCACAGCTGGCACACAGAGTCCTCTCTGTTGGCCATAGAGAAATACTTACCTGTCCTCTGATCCCGGATTTCGGCACTCCCCTCTGCTGGTGCAGTGGTCTAACGGAGGGGTGCAATGGTGACCATTACTGGTCTAGCCCAACGGGGGATTGAAAGACCAGTAATATTTGTTAATACCGCCCGGGGGGGGGGGGGGAGAGACAAGCATTTAACCCTTGCAGTACAGGAGCAGTTGGTTTTTTCTAAACTAAAGCTTCAGCATTCGGATTTTAATTGCAGTATTGTCACTTTGAAATAAATAAGTTGATTTTGTGTAGCAGTTTGGGCACTCGGGCTCAAAAAAGGTTTACCATCACTGCACTAGGCACTCAGAGGCAGCCACTACCCTCAAGCAGCAGATTTTGCAGTACCAGTATATTTTTGCCATCTATGGCACGGATCCACATGAATTTTAATGCACACTCATCTCCAAATCATTGCCCATCTCCATTTCCTCGGTTGTAGCACTGGCGTGAAAGGTTGGACTGGAAGCTTCTTTGAAGTGGAATACTTTCTCCCCACTTGTACTCTTGCAAGGATCTGTCCATGGAGTGCCATGGTGTTGATGATGAAGATGAGGCTTGACAGGTCTCATAAAATGAGCTGCTGTGCCAGGAAATGACTGGGCTCCCCTGAATCTCCAGGCCAGGCAAACAAATGTGAGGAGCCGTGATGGAAGGGAAGGAGCGAGTCTCGTTTATTGTTACAGGGTGGCCATCGTGTTTGGGTTCCCAACTCCAACCCACTCTGAATGGCACCAGGGCTCACTGGCTTCCTGTCTGTCCAACACGACACATAATATACTTGCTTAGGAGCTCAGACAGGGAACCCAAAATGCCTAGCTCACTCCCTCATACGTGCATGAAGAAATACTGTGTTCCCAATTCCTGTGACATCACAAGGCCCCACACCATGACTTCACAAAGACCCACCCCAGGCATTGGGCCCCAGATATAATGAGGGGATGGGGAAGATAATCCTGTGACAGCCCCTGACAAACAAGACAACAAAACCATTCCGGAAAAATACTTTTACTGGTTTTGGAAAAGAGGCTAAATGGGTATCCTCAGCAGAGACAACGGCCTAGTTCAGCTCCAGCAGGATGCCTGCCTTCTGGTCCCTCACATCACCCTGGGGAAGAGGATGTTTTGGGCCCTGCAAGAGAAAGAGAGAGAAAAAAACAACTAAGGGGCGAGCTCGTCCACGGCCGTCAACTGGCTTCAACCCAGGCGTATCCACCGACCAATGTTCTGCCAACTTCATCCCGAAGTTTCACCTGCCAGCATCCATTGCCTTCCACCAGGAATATCCACTCATTCATCTCTTCCACTCCGCTTCTGAAGCCAGCCTCCGCCAGCTCCTAAATGCTTGGGTCACACACACGCCCCGGTGACATCCCCATGGAATGCCAGCCAGCCTATTCACACACATCTTCACACACACACCTTCATACACACACACGCACACACACACCTGCTACCACCCCGACACACACACACACACACACACCTTCACTCCACCAGCCATTCACACACATGCCCAGGCTTCCATCCACCGATATCCACCAAGCTTCCACCAGCTGGTTTCAGGAGGCTAACATCCCCTGGCTTCATCCGTCAATATTTCCTGGCCTCCCCCATGCGACCTCAGCCGGCTTCCGCAGGCAGATTCCACCAGCTTCTGTCTGCCAATGTCCACCGACCCGCGACTCCGGTCCATCGCCGACATCAGCCAGCTTCAAGCCACGGATCTCCGCCAGCCTTGAGCTGTTAACTCGCAAGCCCACTTAGCAAGTTCATCTGCTTTTGGGAGAAAACTTGCCTTGGGCAGAAGGGCTGGGTCCCCTCCAGCCACTGCTGCTTCCTCCGCCAGACTGCTCTCTGGCCACTGGCCTCCCTTCTGGTCTCCTGCCCTGCCCAGCAAGCCCCTTTTATCTGCCAGCAGAGAGGTGGCGCCCCTGTGAGGTCACAAAGACCCAGGAGAAAAGGGGTTGGGTTCCCAAGGCAGCAGCGGCAGCACCCTCGGGATTGGCTGAGTCCTGAAGATGATGTCAACAGTCCCTCTGATCATGTGATTCATCCACAAAAGCTTGCATTTCACATGATTTTTTTTAAAAAATTAATTAGTGGCCTATAAATGTATCCCCTGTCCCCAACCCCTCTGATTGTTAAATCTCCCCATGTTGGCCTTCTGACAGGATTCTAGGCTGGTGCTCCAAAAAGTTATCTCCCAGCATTTGGAACCAAAAGGAACTTTCCTAAGCCCTGAGCTAGGGGGAAAATGAAAGTAATAAATGAATAAGAATGGGCACAGTCACACAATGAAGCCTTTGACCCCTTTTTTGGGGCCTATTTTTGGACTTTATTTTTCTCGTCCTTGCCATGAAAAAAATATTATAAGGAGCCCGTTAAGAAAACAACCTAAGTTTTTGAAACACATACGAGTATTTTAACATCCATCCCTACACTATCAAAGATGCAGCTGTGTTTCAAAGACTCTCCCAGCCTTTGGAACCCCCTCCCACTGGGAGGCAGATTTGCCCCACCAGTATTTATTTGTTAATACATCCCATGGGGGGCGGGGGCAAACAGTCATTTAACCCTTGCAGTGCAGGAACAGTTTTTCCCCCCCTAAATTAAAACCTCAGCATTCAGGTTTTAATTGCAGTATTGTCACTTTGAAATAAATAAGTTGGTTTTGTGTTGCAGTTTGGGCACTCAGGGTCAAAAAGTTTCTCCATCGCTGGCCTAGCTTGTCCTGAAAATCAGATTTCCTGCACTGCGGGGGGGGGGGGGGGAGGAGAAGGGGAGAGAGTGTGGGGAGAAGGATAATTTTGTGTGTGAGAGAGAGAGAGACTGCACTTCAGTTTCTGCCCAGTGCATCCTCTTGTGCCACAAACAAGCTAGAAAACATGTGCATGATGATAATTCAGTGGTGGCTGGCCAACTGTCCTCCCAGTTTTTCCATGAATTCATCCACTCGCCCACCATACAAATGGCATAAGAACATCAGATCTGCCTTGCTGGATTGGACCAACCAAAGTCATTATACTCCAACATTTAGCTTTGCAACAGGAACCAGCTGGATCCTTCCAGGAAGCTTGCAAGCAGCAGGACATCAAGGAGATAATCTCCCCTGTTGTTTCTTCTAAAGGATGGTTTTAAGAGCTGAACTGCTTCTGTACAAGGAGGCTCCCTTCTGCTGTTGTGTTTCAGTCTCTTATTTTTAACACATCACCAAATCCACCCGTGTGTCCCTCTATTGGGTTCTTCTGGGTGTATGTTTTAACAAGGATAAAAACTAAAAGAAAAAGAAAAATATAGTGAGTTCTTCGAGATTAACTCATTTCTTTCAGTGTGTGATTTCATGGCCTACAGTCCACTTTTTCGGACAGAGATTATAATCCACAAATGCTCAGATTGAAATAAATCTGTTATTTTAAAGAAACCAAAATACTCATTTTGTTTTGTAACAGCATAGCAAGACTACTTCCTTGAAAATGCGAACAATTCTAACTTGTTACAATAAGTTACACAGGCTGCCTGTGGTTGAAAAATGAAGTTTCAAGTCACTCAGCCATGACCTTACCCGTTTGGGTTTTCCTTCCATTGACATTCGCACATGTATGGGGATTAAATGAGAGTTTATCCTGTGCTTCGCCATTTGAGAGAAGGGCTTGTCCAGTTTTATAGTTCCA
The DNA here is from genome assembly GCF_051106095.1 of Pogona vitticeps. Taxonomy (NCBI): domain Eukaryota; kingdom Metazoa; phylum Chordata; class Lepidosauria; order Squamata; family Agamidae; genus Pogona; species Pogona vitticeps. The sequence goes on along the minus strand of NC_135784.1, from coordinate 137,601,303 downwards.
AGCTACGAAAGCCCATTAAAAGCACTAATTAAGGCATCTGAAATCAGACAGTAACTGCACCAATGAGCATCAGAAAGGATTTTTCCTGTCTCCCACAATGCATCATGGAAATGCACAACCGAATGTGCATGACTGTAAAGTCATGGAAATAAAGCCGAATCCTGTGCAGAAATGTCTTCCTTTGCTCACGGCTAAGATTACCCCATTATATGGGATCTGGCAACAGACACAGAAGTGGAAAAGGCCTGGAGAAAGCTTTATAGCATCGCCTTCCTGCGCTGGGAAGAACAGAACAGCTCTGAAACCATGCCAGGGAACTCTGTGTGAGGAGGGGAAAGACCGACAGGAGGGCTGAAAAAAATATGAACGAAGCAAGCAGTGGCATCTGCGATCCAGCCCTAGCACACAGTGCTGTGGAGGAGTCAAAAGAGAGATCTGCGGGTTGTAACTTCCTTACATCCTCCTCCACGACAGTCTTTCCCTCGTCATTTGATCCAGCCGCTGGAGGGTCCTTGGACCTCGAACAGTGAGATGGGTCTCGTGTGATCCCTAGGTGGGAGGGGAAAGCCAGGGGTATTTAAAGGGCTTTCCCCCTCTGGGACGCCCTCTTCTTTTCGGGCGGATGGGGGAATTTTTGCCTATCCCACACTAGAAAAGGGTTGTGGGAAGTTGGTGGAATTAGCTTCGGTCACACTGGCAGGTAATGCGGAAAAAACAGGCATTTACGGTGGGTCCCGCTGTAATTTCAAGTAAGCCAACAGCACATCCTACTGCCTGGCACTGCGGATCGTGCGATTACAGTGCCTGTGGCGGGAAGATGCGCTGGGCCATTTCCAGACTAACTACCCTCAAATAAAGGGGGATCAAGGTCTGGGGGTGTTTGTTAGCGGCCAGCCAGGTTCCTGCGATCCTTAAGGTCCCTGGAGCCTGGGGCCGGGGACTCGCCCTTTCATTGATCTAGGAGTATTTAGATACTCACGTCATTTAACTGTTTCCGCACTACGGCAGGCCCCTCATTCTGAATAAAAAATTTGGAATATGAATGTATATTAATAAAGTGTGGTCCGTATTTTAACCCATATCAGTGTCTCGCGTTTTATTCCGGGGTTGGGAAGGCAATGCTCCATGGCAATAACGACAGTAACTCTGGGAGGGAGAAGAAGGTGAACAGGAGCACTTATCGAATCCCAGGCTTCCTTCTGTCGACAGAATGCCTTAGCTCTGCTCCTCCCTGCTCTGTGGGGCCTGGCCTCTGCCTTCTCCTCCCTCTCCCTCTGGAAGCTGCAGGGCCTTACCATTTAAAAGTAATTAGTTGGTCTTACAATTCCATCCCATAGTAGAGTTACTTTCCACCTTAGTTACAATTTCAAAAAGCAATGAATTTGCTTGTTCTGCTAAGGTAACTTAACAGGAAATTTAATTTGCTTTCAAAAGAAAGAATCCGAGTTGCCACAAGTCACTACAGAACTTACTCTTCTCCTGTCCACTTCACTGTTTTCTTAACTCAACACCAAACAGCAGAAGGAGGAGGCAGGTGGAACAGCTTCATTCTCTGCTAATTCGGGATATTCCTCTTCTATTGTTAGGGAAGCCAAACCCCTTTTAGTAGTTAAAAAACAAGAACTAAAAACAGATGGCTAAAAAAAAAAGAAGAACTAGTGGCATTGTCCTTTATTAAGTTACAACCTTCATGTAATGTAATTATAAATATTTTCTTTTTAATTGAATCAGTTATAAGTAACTAGTACTGTAACTTTCAAGTCCTGCTCTTCATGTTTGATGAACTCTGCAGACGAGAGAGTCTGAAAGCACAGGGCACGTGAACTGCTGTAGCCTCTTGAGAAAGGATGCCGGTTGCTTTGCCAACAGCAAGCAGGAAGCTAAAGCGCACGAGGTGTGCTGACCCAGTGAGACTTGCAGCGAATAAATGCCGAAAGCCGAGGCCAGGGACACCTAGGAAGGCACCAACCAAGTCCGTCCTCCTCTCTCTCTCTTTTTTTGGTGCTATGCACTTAGGATGCCCAAGCCCCGAGTGGGGAGGCATGGATTAGGCTCTTGTTCAAGATGCCCAGCAGCATCTTGACAAAACTAAAAGCCATCTTAAGGCAGAGGAAGGCAACTGGGTGGTGTGGCCGTTCTTTGGCCTTTCCCCTTTGTTGGGATCAGACAAAGAAGCTGTGCATTACTTTCTGAGCCCAGGAGCTGAAGGAAGGTCCAGCTGCCTCTCCAGTCAGCTTCTGCAGCAGCAGTAAGTGGTGCAAGGGAGGCACACCGTGTCTTTGAACAGCCTAGGACAGGTGATTTGACCATCTAACCTGGCACGATCTATTTAGAAGATGGTCTGTAGCCTCTACTATGCTCTTCTCCATCATCTGTTAGCCGATCCTTTTAATGGGAGATGCCAGGGACTGAACCTGGTTTTTTTGTTTTTTTGTTTTTTTGTTTGTTTGTTTGTTTTTAATGCAGTGCCTACCCTCTGCTCATAACCTGTTAAGACAGTTTACCTTTCTGGACTTTGAGTGACAGATCCAGTTTCACTTGAGACCCTCTCTGGTGCTCCAGAAGAAGAAAAAAAGGCAGGGTTCTCCAACCTTTTAAAATACTGTAGTATCTTCCAAGCAGCACACTATGGTGGCATCAGGTTACAATTAGCAGTTTTAATTATTCTTAACATTAAATATATCCATTAAAAAGAATAGAAACATGAACCCCTTATCCATTAAAAAGGAGAGAAGGACATGACAATATCCAACCAACCAACCAACCAACCAACCAACCAACCAACCAGCCAACCAACCAACCAACCAACCAACCAACCAACCAATCAATCAATCAATCAATCAATCAATCAATCAATCAATCAATCAATCAATCAATCATATAACTGCTGGATAGCCCACTGTCTTAGGTGTTGGCTGCTGAGCCAGAAGCTGGGAGTTAAATTCTCCCACTGTGGCTGCCTGACAGAGGTTGGACTCGATGATCCGTAGGGTCCCTTCCCACTTTGCCATTCGAAGTCCACTGTTGTTATCATCATCCTGTTCTGCCTTCATCTACTGCAGCTGGGTTTGGTTGGAGGTGGCTGAAATGGATAATTCCCCTTCACAGAGTTCCCCCCAGGAGCCTAGATAAAGATAGCAATCTCTCCTCCCCCATGTCAGATGTTCATTCCCGCCAACACAACATGGAGGGTAATGGTTCTGTGTCACTGAGAATGATAGAGGAAGGGACACTGGAAAGTGTATCTCCGCTCTCTCCTTTTGTGACAGATAAAAAAGCTGATGGCCACAACAAAATAAAAGGTAAGGTGGGGGGAAAGAGTTTTAATGCTGCCAGTTATTGGTTTTTTAAAAACAAAGTTTTAAAAGATCAGAAATAACATTGATGGTGCTCTGACAAATTGTGAGTCCCACCTTGAACTTTTAGAAGAATTTGCCATTCTGTCTCAGGAAAAAGCATCTCCTGTTCATAGACCCACAAATTCCCCTTTCCTCCATTTCTAAATCAGTTCAGTGTTGGATTCAGATACGTAGACCCCTGCATTTAGTTAAAGACATACAGCTCATCATCCCAGGTGATATCCAAGAATAGCTTATAACCTTTCAGGGGCTGCAGAGAAGAAAGCAGCAGTGACTGAAAATATTGGCAAACTTGACCTATTTTCTATGCTTGGGAGCCTTTGTTGTTGTTTAATCATTAAGTCGTGTCCGACTCTTCGTGACCCCATGGACCAGAGCATGCCAGGCCCTCCTGTCTTCCACTGCCTCCCAGAGTTTGATCAAATTCATGTTGGTAGCTTTGGTGACCCTGTACAACCATCTCATCTTCTGTCATCCCCTTCTCCTCTTGCTTTCACTCTTTCCCAACATCAGGGTCTTTTCCAGGGAGTCTTCTCATGAGATGGCCAAAGCAATAGAGCCTCAATTTCAGGATCTCTCCTTCCAGGGTTGATTAGCTTCAGAATGGATAGGTTTGTCATCGCTTTCCTCCCAAGAAGCAGATGTCTTTTAATTTCGTGGCTGCTGTCACCATCTGCAGTGATCATGAAGCCCAAGAAAGTAAAATCTGTCACTGCCTCTATATCTTCCCCTTCTATTTGCCAGAAGGTGATGGGACCAGTGGCTATCCTGGGAGCCTAGAAATGGCAAATGTGGCATAAAGCCCATGCCTACATTGGTGCCACAAGCTGTGCAGAGGAACAAGGGAAACCCATAGATATTTATCAGGTGTGTGCCATAAAAGGAAAATGTTGCTCACAACAGCAGTTATTATGATCAATGATCATTCACTTTGCATTGATGCAAATGAGCTGAAACATTTCCATCGTTAGTACACCCATGTTTTCCACCAGATTTACTCCGCTTGGATTCCTTGCTTACTGCATTCTCTCCTCCTACTTGATTAGCTTTCCCCTGTGGTTCCAACATCACAAACAGATTTCAAAGCCCCCATCTCCCATTGATGTCACATCAATACAACCAAGATAAAAAGCCAAGATTCCAAGAACCAGCTGTTAATCTGATGGTGTCAGTTTTTCTAAGGAATATTAATTGGCGAATTAGAAGCAAAGTTTCACTATTATTGCAACCAACCCGAAAAGCTAAACTAAGTTTTCAATAAGCAGGACACGACTAGGCCCATTTTCAAGATTTGTCCACTGCTGTCAGAACCTTGAGGGCTGCTATAAGGATGGCAGGACATAAAACATCTCTCACATCCTCCATGGAATCCAAGGGAAGTGCCCATAAAGTTCTGCTCTTAAGGTTGACGGCGGAGCTTCTTTTTTCACTCAGATATCAAAATGGGCATTCCCTTCTACAAACCTGCTACAGAAAGAATTAGGAGCTGCTGGGCTAGGGCTGTTGATGTCCAAAACAAACTGGAACAAGCACTATGTAGGTCTAGGCTTTCCAGGGCTGTATTTCACGTTGTTAGTCTGCAACCGCCAAGATCCCCTTCCAACATAGGTAGTGGCTAGGGCTGCTAGGAGTTCCAGTTATAAGAACCTACTATATGTCCTGCAGTGTCTGCCACATCCATCCTTTTCCTAGCAGCCATGTCTTTCTAGCAAGTAGACCTCACTGGGAGTGCTGTGTGAAGTTCTGGATGCAGCACTTGGCAGGTACGCACACCTGGGGGGGGGGGAAATCATAGGATGTTCGGGGGGATGGGGGGAAAGGTCCTATCAGGAAGCTCTAAGAGGAATTGTGTTTATCCTGGATAAAAAACACCAGAGGCATATGTGGAAAGGGTGGCGATGATAGCATTCCTCAAACACCTGAAGAGCTGCCACATAGGGGTTGCCGATGATTTCTTCTCTGCTGCACTGGAGGGCTAGATGCAATGGACTTAAGTTGCAAGACGGTAAATTAAACTTTCTATTGAGTGTTAGGAGAAAATTGTTCTTAAAGCAAGAACAATTTGTCAAGAAAACCACTTATAACTGGAGGTCTTCAGGCAGAGCCTGGACAGCCATTTATGGAACTCTGCTCGGGTTGTATTGAGAGAAAGAGAACAGAACTGCAAGGGCCCATCATGGACTTGAGCAGTCTTAAGTGGAGAAAATAGGATTTTAGGGCAACTTAACCAGTAGATTCCTTCAAAGCTATAGTGATGGCAGCAAAGGAAATGTACTTTCGGGATGGGGGTTATAAAGGGTTAATAAGGAGGAAGGAAGGACTCATCATCATTGAGTTCTGCTACATTGGGTGCGAGTAGTCTCATAGCTGGAGCCTAGAAATCTTATTCCACAATATGTATTTTTTCCCTAAAGATCCAAATTATTCCCTGAGAAAAAGCACTTCATTCAATGTGTGGATTAGCCCCTTTTCTCTCTGCTTTGACGTGAGGAGCCCAGAGTGTCATGTTTGCTTCACAGCATTTCTGCCAAGTAGCCCATTCCTTCCTGGCACCCTATCCTGGCCAGCACCTGGACGCTGCCTGGCTGGGGATCCCATTCAGTGCTGTTGGAGGCCCATTAAACACAGAACACAATCAGTCGGTGAGTCACCAAGCGGAAACTTTTCACATCGCTGCCTCTTGTCATGTCCGTGCACTGTGGCTGTCAACAAAACTTTAATTTAATTGTGCAGACAAGCAAAGGGTGGAAAACCACGGTTTCAGCAAATCAACGTAATTTGCAGGGAAATTGGGTGACATCCTGGCAGGAAATGTAATGAGGACAGAAGGGGCTTTAATGGTGTATAACTTTTTAGCTTCTTGTGTGGCGGCTCTCTAGGGCCGTCCTCTCAGCAGCCATGCTGTAGACCCAGAAGTGGACAAGGGGTGCTTGACTGCCAGATGGGTTGACACCTTCTGCCAGGCCACAGGGGGCACCCCCCACTAGCCTGCCCAATGGTCACTGTCTCTGCCAAGCAATGCCCAGCAAGCATCCTTTCCTCTAACAGCCTTGTCCTTATCAGTACAGCGGAAGTGGCTTTCAGACACTCGCCCATGTCCCGTGGAGGCTGACTGGCAGCGGCTCTTCAGGTTGTTGAGCCGAAATTCTTACAACCATGTTTGGAGGTCCTGACAATTGAAGCTGAGACCTCCTGCACATGCCACTGAGCTACAGCCCCTCTTTAACACTTCTCTGCTGTGCCTCCTTGACAGGGGTTGAACTCAGTGATCCATAGCGTCCCTTCCAGCTCTAAGGTGATGATGATTAGGAAAGCCTACAGAGCCTAGAATTCCCCAGTCAGCAGAGCTAGGCTTCCTTTTAACACCACAAAATATTCTCCCCCACCCCCCCAAGCATTGATTAAGCATTTCCTCATAAAAATGAATGGCCATTTATCCTCTTTGGGGCCCCCTTACCCCCATTGCTATTCCCTCCACCATTCATGAGCCCTGACTTGGAAGTTCTCCTGAAGCAAAGGGTTGGGTTTTATCTTCTTGTTGTGGAGGAAGGTCTTGGGGAACTCAACCTCGCCCAGACACCCGCTGTGTGTTCTCTGACTTGTACCCTTGAACCTCTACCCAGCCGCCCAACTTTCAAGAGTGCTGAGGGCCTAACCTGAGGCTCACTTTGCCATCGCCAGCCTTCATGTCTTTCTGCTTCTGTTTGGAAGAGGAGGAAAACCACCAAACATGTTCTATGAGTAAGCTGAAGCATGGTGCTACATCCCCAGGGGCTGCTGTGGATTGATTCTTCTCCCTCTGGAGGCAACCATTCCCTCTGCTAGATAATAATTTTGGCTTCTGATTTCCTCTCCCCTCTGCTCACATCCTGACACAGTTTGGCTTTTATTCCTTTAAATAGGCTCGCCCCAGTGCAGTGTCAGAGAGAGAGAAAAAGAGAGAGAGAAAGAGAGATCTTCTTGTCCTAACCTACATTTCCTTCCCTTTCAAATCTGCAAAAGCAATTAAAATTTAAGTGGAAACCTTTGCACTGCAGTCAGGGTTGGTGGGGAGCAGACACAGAAAACCAGTCCTGTCACTCAGTGCTTCTCTCCACCATTGGCTGTCTGGGATCAGAGGTGAGAACTCGCTCCTCTTCTGATCTATGGCCACAGACTAGCACTCTGTAAATTCCTCAAGGAGGTGTCAGAGGCATAAGATGTAGCTGCCGTTTTGGGTTTGATGAGCCAGTTGCCTTTTGCTGATGCTCCAGTGCTTTGTCCACTTCCACCCCAGGGTCATCACAGAAGAAGATCCAGCACAGCACAGGCCACCACAGATTGGCATGCAGAGCTGCCCTAGACAGTCTGCTTTCTCCTCCAACTCTATCATTCTACAGCCACAGGAAATAAGATAGAGGGTGGTGAGAAGGGTAGCTCAGTGACCAAAGTGTTGTCGTGTGGTAACTACATAGATATCTGATTGAGATGTCCTAGCTTGGATTTCTGACATGGAGAAGGGGAGCATTGGGCTGTAAGACTTTGTTATCCATCTCTAACATTAGGGATAGAAACAGACATTATAGGTAGCCAATGATTAGAAAAAGAAAATTGCTAAGGTCTGGTTGTACTTGCATTTCACAGTATGAGCTTCTCTCATCTCCAGGGGATTCCTTTGAAGTCTGATTTGTCAAACACTGTAGACTGCCTTACTCACATCTCTCCAACACTAACATGCCTTCAGCTCTAATTACAGGCACTCAGCTATGTCTGTTGTCTTGGAATTCTCTGATTTATTTGCACAGAACATTTGTATGTGGTGCCTGCCTTTTTGGAGGGGTAAATGTTATGGCTCAGATTAAATTCAAATTTCTCAGATTGCCTCCCTGAAACATCATACTGAATTTCTGGGGTGTGGTGTGGTCTGGGACTTATGTATCAATGTTTTGCTTTGCTTTTTAAAAACCATCAAGGGAAAATGTTCCTGGACTAACAGAAGGGAAAGCTTAAGGTTTCTACTCAGTGGGATTTGTCCAGCATTACTTTCTGGACTGAGTGAAAGCGTGCGCGCACACACACACACACACACACACACACACACACACACACACACACACACACACACACACACACACACACACACACACACACACACACACACACACACACACACACACACACACACACAGTGCAAAGTGAGAGAAAAGAGGCCTGGAGTCAGTTCAGGCAACTCGGCTTTCTGCTGGTGGTGAGCCTGCTCGTTTTCAGTTCATGGTGTTCCAGTAAAGGAAGTGATTCTGAAGCACAAAGTGCACTTTTGGTAACTACCACAATCTCCCTAAATTGTGAAAGTGGCACACACACACACACACACACACACACACACACACACACACACACACACAGAGTGATTTTGTCATTCAGTTAAGAGCTTCAAGATGCACTCATTAGCTTTTCCTGCTGAGGGCTGTACAGGTGTGATTGTGGCTTTGGGATGATCTCTTCTACAATAAAGCTCTCTGTTTTCCTATAGCTGATGAATTCTCTGACAAATTTTTCCACAAAGCCTTCTGCTGGATTCAAGATTAACTCTAAACTAAGGACATGGACAGCCCACTTTTACAATGTACCTCACCACCTGCAGTCCAAGCGTCAGACTTTAGTGAGAGCAGTAAGATCCTGTGCCAGACTCCCATGCAGTCAAAACTGAGACAATCAAGGAGAAGCTTACTGTGGGGAATTGTATACAGCAGGACCCCCTATCCGTGGGATCGGTATCCATGATTCACTTATCTGCTGCTTGAAAATACTAAATGAAGAAAACAAACAAACAAACCCAGAAATACCTGTTTATACATATATCCGAGATGTACTTATCAGAAATTTTATTAGTTTATTAGTTTAATTTGCTTATTTGTTTTTATTAACTTTATTTATATGCCACATCTCTCCCAATAAGGGACCCAAAGCGGCAAGAAATGGCCACTATAGAGAACCAGAGACCATGTAATGTATAGCATTCAATACATTTATTGACATCCACAAGGGAGGGGCTTCAAACCAATCCCCTGCAGGTACTACAGTCCTACCGTATTTTAATATATAATAAGCAGCATCATTTAAAGTATTGGGATAGTGCGTCCCAGCTGAGAATCTCCCGCCAAAAATCCCTGAGCAATATCACTGCTTCTAGATCTAATCCACTTCCTTCCTTCTATGTTCTTATAGCGAACAATCTTGAAAAATAGTTGTCTGCTAATCATAACCAGATTTATTTATGTACTCATTCATTCATTCATTCATTCATTCATTCATTCATTCATTCATTCATTCATTCATTTATTGCTCTTGATGTTGTTGTTGTAAAGTCCAAGGATGAAACTCATCCTCTAAGTAGATTCTTACCTGGCTATCTTGACCACTTATAACAGACAGCACTTGTTTTACTACTGGTCTAAGCCACAAGCCACCTAAGGTAAGAGCCTGTAGCTCTTTGCCTGTCATAGAACCATGCCAGCTTTTGCCAGAGACTGGCATTCTGTGTAGAGACTCTTGTGTTTCTGTGGGGGTGGTAGGCCTGGCAAGAGGAAACCCTGGCTGATCTCCTGAGAATCATGGAGGAGGACATGCCTGGCAGGTATACTGAATGTGGGATCCGCCCCAGGACATTGAGTTGCCTGAAGCAACATAACACCATCATCCCATCTGCAAGCCAGGATGCATGGAAACCCAAGGGCAGAAAAAGTTATTCTAGCACCCAAGACAAGATACATTTTCTATTTATGATGCCATTGATAAAGACTAGCGAAGAAGAGTTAAAGGATGGGCAAAATATGATTAATATATTTTGTAACTGAGATAAGAAATCAAGGATTAATGCGAGGAGATGGTATAAATCTCAAAAAGTTGGAGAGTTAGGACTTCCCAATTTAAAGCTATAGTATACAGCCAATCAATTAAGACCTATGTCGGATATCATATTTCAGTCCAACAAACTAATCTGGTTGAATATGGAAACATAAGAATTGCATTTGAAGCCTGTAAATATTCCCTTTATACAAGATAATAAAAATATAGAGAAAATTCCTTCTTTAAAAATATGCTTTCAATTTGGAATAGACATAGAAAAATATCCTACCAGTCTCCCCATTACATCAGGTGACAGAGTTGGAGAAATTCCCAGGAAACATAGAAGGATTGATTGAGAAATTATTAATAAAGAGATATATTATTGGAATAATGGATTAGTTGAAAAAAGATTAAGAATAAAGAGCAAATAAAAGAAGTAATAGGTATGGATAAAACAGTTTAGTATAATATTATTCAATTAGAGCAGCAGACAAAGAACTGAGTAAAAAGAAATAGTAAATGTAGGGAATGTATTAAATATGAAGGAATTATTTTACAAAAGGAAAGTGAAGATAAAAACAATGTACTGAAAGGTATAGTTAAGTAAAATTAATAATATGTTAATGGCAGATCAGGAGGACTCACTTAAATCATTATGGGAATGAGATATGGGAGCAGAAATAAGTACTAGTGCTTGGAAAAAATAGGTGGAATATTAAAATATTGAAATCAATAAGGATAAAAGATGATATCCACTGAGGTACAGACTAGGACTCGGGAGGCCTGGGTTCGATTCCCTGCTCAGCCATGGAGGCTCCCTGGGGGAGTGGAACCGGTGAAACCCCACCTTAAATATCTCACATACCTTGAAAGCCCTATGAGGTTTGCTACAAGTCATCTCCAGCTTGACAGCACATAACAACATAAAAAATTACAATTTGGTACTTATTGCCAGTGAAATTAAATCAGATAGATCGTAAGATGTCCTGGTGAAGGGGCCAGAAAGTAGGTCCTTATTTTCATATGTGTTGGGAATATGAGGATATATTGAAATCTTAGCAATTGTTTTTTAAGGAAATAAAAAAGGAAACTAAACTTAGCTGTATGTCGTAAAATAGCACTTTTATCACTATTTGAAAAGGAAGGCAGGCAATTGGATAAAGAATTAATTTCCAGTTCGTTAACTGTGGCAAGATTAATTATAGCTAGGAATTGGAAAGCAGCTTATAATTTCCACTTAAGTGATTGGTAGATAGGGAAATATGGGATAAAGCTATGATTAGCTTACTGTACATGTAATTTAAAACTTAAGAGGGGGGTAAGAGAAAGAAATGAGTTCATAGATATATGGAAGAATTTCTCCATTTTGTACTAATAAAGGGGAAAGGGGCAAAGCACATTGCAAGAGTCAATACAACTTTGGCAGGGAGAGAGGGCTGCACAAAGGTAAATGGTATCGGTTGTTACTCCCAAAAGGTCCCTGTGGCGGAGGGGGAGCACTGTCTATTTAGATATTAGTTTATTAAGATGTTTTTTTCTTTTATGGTTGTTTTGTTTTTCCTTTTTCTGGTTGTTTTGGGGTTTTGTATGAAATAGAAAAATTTAAAATTTAAAAATAAAATATTAACCAATGACATGCTACCCAGAGTAGACCTTTGGTCTAGATGGGCATGGTATAAATCTAATAAAATAAATAAATAAATAAATAAATAAATAAATAAATAAATAAATAAATAAATAAATAAATAAATAAATAAATAAATAAATAAATAAATAAATAAATAAATAAATAAATAAATTGATAGCTTTCCTTCTTGTTCCTCCCAAGAAACCGGGTGTCATTGTGGCTAGACTAACTGGATGTGGCAGCAGTTTTAAAGCATAGCAATATAATCATCATGATAACCATCACCATCATCATCTATCTCCTCTTTCCTACAGTTCTTTTCTCCCTTATTTTATCTTGAATGATAAGCTGTACATGGATGAAATATTACATCTACTTGTGATTAAAAGTATTTCATGACTTGGCCTCTAGTCTCATGTTTTAGTGTATCTTGGTGGGCTACCCTCCCAGGAAATTCTGAACATTTTATTTATTTATTTATTTATTTATTTATTTATTTATTTATTTATTTATTTATTTATTTATTTATTTATTTATTTATTTATTTATTTATTTATTTATTTAATATCCCACCTATCTGGTCGGGTGAGGACCACTCTGTAATAAATCCACATTTCAAATGCTACTGGTTGTTTTTTTAATAGTACTGTAGCAGTGTTAAAATCCATGGATCTTTGCAGCCAGAGCTAATTGGAGACATTTCTGTCTTTCTGACAGAACTTAAGTAGACTTCAATCTTATTTCCACCTTACCTTCATGGAACTGATGGCCTTACAGTTGGCCCAAGCAGGACCTTTTCAGTTTCAGCAGAGTTGCTGTATCATATGGTGACAGACCATACCATGGGGCTACAGCTGTCAACAAGGTAAGGGTGCTACTAACCTGTAGGATGTGTGAAGTTGAAGGTGGAGGTAATACATAGGACTTTGCCACCACAATTCATCTTGGTTTGCACAATTCCAGCCACAGAATGTGTGCACAATAGGTTCTTGAGAGGAATCAGATAGATCCAAACTTCTAAAAAGGTTAATGCTTGGATTGGCTGACTTTGGTTCACCATTTTATGGAACCTAATCATTTAAATTATGTCTGGATTACTATCTAGGCCTCCTTTTCTTCTGAATTACTTGGCAATACAAAATGTTTCTTCTGTCTTGACCGTGGAACTATTTAGGCTGGCTGGATTTATTCCTAAGGGGGAACAGGAGGGAAGTGTAATAAAAATCTATGCCCTATATGAGCAAATGCAGTGAAAAAAACCTTGCTGCCTTCCAGTTAGTGAGTGGCTGAGAATAAGCTTGGAGGTCTGCCTTTGGAGAAGAGTTTTACAAATACATTAGGTTTCACTGACGCCTTTCATTCTTTATCAAAGTGTACTCCTACCCCAGCCGCCACAGCTCCATCCAATTAAAACCAACAGCTTTTTTTTTCTTTTTACAGTGGCAGTGTGAGAAGTCATGAAGCACAAGAGGACGAAAGCAGAAAGAATACCACAACGAAGCATGCTGGGAGAAGCAACATTTGGAAGGGAAGCCTAGCATCTCGTTCTGGGACAGCGGTGCCTGCACCTGCTTCCCGAGGTCCTGACCTCCCAGGGCTGCCACTGAGACATACAAAACTGGATGAAGATGGTGCTAACTTCCCATTTGCTCCTCCGTCCTGCTCGCCTATAGGTTGTGGGGCAGAGGTCCCACACAAATAGGTCTGAAAAGGTTCCAACAAGCACTGAGGACTTCCAAGGATTGCCTTGGACCTAAACCCAAACCCATGCCTTGGTCCTCTAGGCTCATTTCCCAGAGTGACTCTTATGGGCCACTCACTCCGCATGATCATCTCTTGCTTACTCTCCAGGACAGTTGAGGTAGCCTGCAATAAGTTAATGCGTTAAAGCAGGATGTGAAGCAGACCCTGGCCTGCAGGTTGACCAATACTGGGAGGCTTCCCCATCACTATTGACAGCCCCAAGGTCAGGGCAGCCTTGCCCACTCACCATGCAGGGGAAAAGGAGCTGCTCGGCTGTGTCCTCCTTGGCAAACACATCACCAGCCAGCCCGTGCCAAGGTGGCTGAGAAGCCTTCCCAGCCCTGGCCGGACAGCAAGGCTGTTTTTTGTTGTTGTTGTTGTTGTTGTTTTTGCTCAAGGGGCAGGTCCAACAGCTTCATGTTTGCTGCATGTCAAACTGCAACCCAGCGCTACCAGTAGCTGGGAAACCCCACAGTACAGTACTGGCCAGCCAGGATGGAAGCCTGGTGCAGTTTAAAAGTGCCAATGTACACTTTTAAAAACTGCACCAGCGTTTGCATCATGTGAAACAACCAAAGTCACTGCAAAGTGAGTTTCGTTTTTCCTGAAAGGGTCGTTGCAGCCCGAAACTGTTTCCTGCCATGTATCTTGAAGACCATCTGATTTTTCTAGCCACCTGGCTTGCTCCTTCCGAGAGATGGCCTGTTATTCGGGACTGGATCATTCTGCCCCTGCAGGAGGCCACAGAGCTTTCCCAGGCATTTTGGAGCTGCACACCCCTGACGGTACAGCTAATATGTGCTCTGGCACCTTGTCAATTAGCCACACAATTAGCTTTGGCCAGTTATGCAAATATCAGTAGGAGTGTGGCCAAAGTGTATGATGATGACACAAGATTAATATTGGGTTTAGTTGGCACCTTTTCTAAATGTGCAAAACATTGCATTTACAATGATCTCGGCCATCTTCATAACAACAGTAGAAGCCAGTGCTATTATATTCTTATCACGGAGAGTGTCCTGAAATCAGGGTAGTTTGTTTAAGGTCCAGAAATGTTTGTTATCCAAGAGGCAGCATGGCCAATTTAGCCATGTTAGCTACAGTTATTGCAGCCCGTGAAAACAATATTTCCATGTTCTGCTAAAACTGTTTCGTTTTTTCTATTTCTATTATAAGCGGATCACAACGGACTTTCTAGGCATACTACAAAAAAATTAAAAAATAAAATAAAAAGCCATGCAAAAGCACCACATTACAACCTTCCCATTATTCTAAAACTTAAAATTATGCACACAAAGAAAACTGATCTATATCAAACTTTGATGTTGAGGGGCTTCCTCTGGGGTTTCAAAGCACCCCACCTCCCCTTGACCTCAGGTTCAGGCCAACAACGTAAATACATTTTCTTCTACAGTGGTGCCTCGCTTAGCGATGGCTCCGTTGAGCAATGAATTCGCATAGCGAGGGGATCCGGGCCATCGCTGGCGCGTTCGCTCAGCGATGGCCCCTATGGCGTTTTTCGCTGTGCGACGATCGCTAAGCGATTCGCTTAGCGATTTTCGCACAACGAAGCGGGGGAGAACAGCTGATCGGCGGTTCCAAAATGGCCACCGCAACTTTTCCCGCCGCACCCTCGCTTACCAAGGGCGCGAAAATGGCCGCCCCTATGGAGAAGCTTCGCTCAACGGTAAGTTTAGGGCCCACTGGAACGCATTAAACCAAGTTTAATGCGTTTTAATGGGGTTTTTTGTTCCGTTGAGCGATGTTTCCCATAGCGAGGGTTAATCTGGAACGAATTAACCTCGCTATGCGAGGCACCACTTGTATTTTAAAATGCTTCTTTCAGTCAAGGCTCCAAGTGACACCTCCTCATCGCCCCTCAAGGAGCCGAGTGGCACAGCTACCTTCCCACAAAGTTTAGATGCTGGGGTCCTATTGCCGATGAGGTGCTTTACAAGTGCATTAAAGGAAACCAAAGAATCAAAGGTGGGAAGTGAGCTTCTTCAAATGACATGAAGCCCTTTCTCGATGACCTGCTACAAACAGTGTCAGTAAGCCAGTATCTTCTGGCACTTTATCATCTGGGGGGGTGGGGAGATCACCACTGAGGTAAAGTCATATGGTCAGACAAGGATAAAAAACAATGAAGGTGTGATGGCACTGTGGAGGATAATCTTCTTGCCCTGTAAGAAGACAACATTTCTCCACAGAATTAACTTTTGAGGGGGGGGGAATCCAATGTGTCTTGGCTTTTTTGGCCTCTTCCACCTTCTTTCTCCGGCAGCCAAGAAACTACATTCACAAAGATGAGGTGCAAAATTCCTCCCCAACTTCAAAGACCTTCTTCTGGCCGCCTGTCCTTGATTCCTGGAACATCCCCTTGGAAAGCTCTGGATACAACCAGCTGGCAACACGCTTTTCAAAACGCTCACTTCCCCCTGGAAGGCCCACGGCCAGATTGTCGCAGACATTCAGGAAGGCTGGTTGGTGAGAGAGATGGGGAGAGAGAAGGAATGGGGGGAAGTTTCATAGCCTGTTTCACCGGGAATGTTGTTTCTGCTGTTGTTTTTATAGCCTGGGGTTCCTTTAGACACTAATGGCTGTAAAAGAAAAGAACTGAATACCAAACAAGTTTCTTAAGTCATTACTGTACTAGGTGTAAATGCCACAGTGACTCACCCAATTTGTATCTACCAATCACCACTATCCCTTTATCTTAGATCCCTGTATGAATGCTTTGCTATGTAGTCACTGTCCTCTCAGTCTGAGGTCTGAAAAAGTGGACGTGTTCCAGGAAAGCTCACATTAAAATATAGCAGTCTTTAAGGTGCTGCAACATCTTTGTCCTGGGAAGTCTCCACAGAGGCATCAAGACATCTCATGGTTTGAAAACTCTGGCAAGGAGAAGGACCACAGGGCCAATTCAGCTTTTGCCCAGACAGGGAGAAGATGCCATAGGAAACAAAACCCCGTTTCTGAATGCCAACACAAGGTGGCCAGCTTTCTTTCTTTCTCCCTCCTGCTGTCATGCAAGGGGGGCTGCCCTTTTTAATGGGCTGCCCTGCTGTGAGACACAACCTCTTTGCTTGCCCTGCACTTCCACTATCCCAAGTTATGAGTCAGAGCTCTCTGCTGAAATCCTATGGCTGACTGAGAACATCACCAGCATTTGGAGGAGGGAAGGGAGGCCCTGGAACATGAATAGTCTGGAGGCCAAGGAAGTACACAGGTATTTCATTTGGCTAGGACTTCCTACGGGAAAGAGTATCTTCCGAAACCTGAGTCAGATCTCAGTGACATTGCCATGATGTTGTTATAGGCCCCGTCTGGCACACTCCTGTTAAAAGATACGAGAACGCTGGGAGGTATGTATGTCGGCTGTCCTACATCCCCATAGACAATAGCACTCCCAGAGATCACTGTGGTAATTGCACTGGGGTGACTCCTTCCAATTGGGATTCTCAAGGGCTGGGATACTGCAGCATTATTCCCATTTTACTGCAACAAATGGCCCATCCAAGCCTTCTCACACAGCAATATCGTCTAAACCAGCGATGGTGAACTTATGGCACGCGTGCCACAGCCGGCACGCAGAGCTCTCTCTGCGGGGACGAGAGCCATAAGTTGCCAGATCACTACTCCCGGCAGCCAAACTTGAGGAGGCAGCTGCAGCCACGGTGGTATCATCCCAACAGGTGGCGGGCCAGGATCTGGAGCAGCTGGCCCTGGCGAGGGTTGGGCATGACTGGAGGTGGATCCAGAGTGGGGTCTGGAGGCACCTCCATGCCCAGGATTCCCTTCTTCTGCCGCCACTTCCGCTGCTGCTGCCGCCACCGCCAGCTGATGTGTTTTTTTCTCCCCGGTTTGGGCACTTGGGCTCAAAAAGGTTAGCCATCACTGGTCTAAACTGTATCTTAGCGAGATGCGGCATTACCCACAGTTGCTTATTTGTTTCTTACTTAACATGCTGAACTGCCCTATCAAAAGCACAAAATATAGCTCGGCCGCCACTTGCTTCTAGTCATTAGCCACGGTTCATACATTCTATGCATTCTGTTAAAAATCCAAATATAGTACTCAAGGGACTTTTTTTCTGTCCTCTGTTACAAAGAATATACGGGCACATCTATCCTACTAAAATGTCCTGCAAAAACTAAAGAGATGAAAAATAAACACAAAACTCTTAATATTTCCTGTTATGTGGTGTCAAGGCGGAACTGACTTATTGCAACTCTAGTAGGGCTTTCAAGGTATGTGAGATATTGAAGAGGTGGCTGTCATACACATTCCCAGTGAGTTTCCATGGCAGAGCAGGGATTCAAATCCAGATCTCCTGAGTCCTAATCTGTTACTCTGTCTACTACACCATAGTGGCTATTTTCTTAATGCTTGTATTTATTTATTGTTCATTTCATGATAAAAAGTGTGCTTTTCCTACTTCCTCTCTTTTTTATTAAAACACACATGAACTATTAATATAAACTATTACCCCCAACCCAGAATTGGAGTTTCCAGTGGATTCTGACCGCCGCACTCCCCAGTGATGAAGAATGTTTAGTACCAGCAAGAAAACAGGGCTCTTGAAATTAATAGGAGGAGCAAGCATTTAATAGCTCACAAATAACTGGACCAAGTTTCTCAGCAGAAGCCAGCCTGTTTCAAACTAGTCAAGTGTGCCAGCATGCTCTGACTCAAAACAGCCTGCGGTGCCCCCACAAGCATAACCGGAGGGGGCCAAATCAAAACTTTGCAAGAAATGTGAAGCCAAGATGACAGCTGTAAAAGATACTCATCATGTTCTGCGGGAAACTTTAACAGGGAACACACAGAACATTCTTTTTCACTTGCAATGGTCTGAAACACAGAGCACCCAGAAAAACAACAACAACAACAAAAGAGGTTGTGTGATGATTCCACGTATAATGATGGCAGAGTTTAGAAAAGCTAATTTCCAGACTAGATCTCCCTTAATCACCCTGCAAGCAGAGCCAGTGGTTGTAAAGATCATTTATACTTAATAAGGTTGAGAGCTCTGCTTATAAGCCAGCAAACCAACATACAGTGGTGCCTCGCTTAACGAGCGCCTCGCTGAGCGATGAAATCGCTTAACGAGGGGCTCTGGGCCATCGCTGGAGCATTCGCTCAGCGATGGCCCCTATGGCGTTTTTTCGCTTTGCGATATTCGCTAAGCGATTCGCTTAGCGAATATCGCATAACGAAGCGGGGGAGAACAGCTGATCGGCGGTTCCAAAATGGCCGCCGGAAGGTCCGCGCCGCATTTTCGCGCCCTGCCCTCGCTTACCGAGGGCGCGAAAATGGCGGCGCTATGGAGGAACATCGCTTAACGGTGAGTTTTAAAGCCATAGGAACGCATTGAACGAAGTTCAATGCATTTCTATGGCTTTTAAAATTCCGTTTAGTGATGTTTCGCTATAGCGAAGGTTAATCCGGAACGGATTAACCTCGCTATGCGAGGCACCACTGTATTATAGACCATCTTTCCTTGGGACTCTCTTTCTCCTCCCCCCCGCCCCGCCAGTACCTAATTTACAGATTATCATATGCATGAAGCTGCTTTATAGTGGTCAAGCTCTTGAACTCTCTCCCTTAGTCTTGCCTGCATTGGACTGGTAGTAGCAAAATGAAGAGCACACCTTCTCCATTCTGGGCCAGCAGAGGTCGATGGGAGTTGTGGTTCAACATCAGGAAGGCTACAAGTGGCCCGCCCTTGGCTAAAGTCTCTTAATTGGAGACCCCAGCCCTTCTGGGACAGTCCTGATTAGCTCACAAGGGCGACTGACACACACAGAGACCAAGCTGATAACCCAGCAGCTGCTGGGCCGGGCAAAATCCTCTCTTTCCACCCAAGTGACACTGAGCTTCTGGGTCATTCTGCTGCTAGCACCAACCCACCAAGGAGGTGCTACCCTGCGCTCTCATTCCCTCTATGCTAGCATTTTATTCACCACCCAAACCCTCACAGCAGCACAGGCAGGAATGTGTCCCACTCTTCTGGCTGGGGTGTGATCCTCTCGTCACAAAGCAAAACTAATGAGGGAACTGGGACAGCAGTGAGCAAAAGTGTTCCTATCACGTTTGGAAGCACCGTTATCTAATTTACTGCTAGGAACAGCAGCAGGGTCAGGAGACCCCATAACTGAATCTATCCATCACTGTCATAGCACAGCCAGCACTTCTGCTCCCGAGAAATCTCATGTTCCTTGTTCCCGGGGACCTTTCTGTCCTGTGCAAAAGTTTCTCCAGTACTGCTTGGCTGGGAGCCCAACGACCTTTCGAGGTCAAAGTGCCAGAAGAGAGTACAGGACTGGCAGAAATCCATGGGAGGTACTCCTCAATCCAAACTCCCCAGTTTCAGTAAAAAGGGAGAGCCACTACTTGGTCAGCAACTAAATGCAACCCTCTCTCCGTTTACTAAGACCCCGGCCCTTTTTGTGGCTACCTCCAGGCTATACAAAAGAAAAACCCGAAACAAAGTTGACTAGGTACCCATTTCCAGCAGGGATGTGACCATTCTGCTGTTGCTTAACTCAGAAAGCTTTATCCTCACATCATTGCACTATAACCCAGGGATTCTGATCTGTTACATCTCAGTAAACGGGAGGATGGTAGAGCCAGACCCGAACTTGACGAAGTTATTCTTCTGGACTACCAGAATGTCTGAGCCAGCACAACCATCAGCAGCTGGTCTATTTTTAACTCATCAGAAAGTGGAAAGTAGCAGGAAGACACAGGCAGGTGACAAGTAGAAGGTGTGATCCAGACCTTTGCAGAATTCTGTTTATGAAGCAGACCGAAAGCATTAAAAATATATGACTGGAAGGACCTATGGGGACATAATACGGATCACACTGGTACGGCCTGCCAGCATCTTAAAATAGCTTCTCTTTCACTCCAGAAAGTGACATCCGGCTCCCTCACCCGACCAATTCCCACCCACCCTCCTCTCTTTTGGCACAGGTGCAAAGATTGATTCCTGGCAACTCCTGCATACCTGACATAAGAAAATTAAAAAAAAGCAGGAGCCTTGCCCGGATGAAGGGCATCTCTAGCTCTACTGTAGGTGAGGAGGGTGTTAAATAATTCAGCCGCTGCTGCCCCAAGATGGCCAGGAAGAGCAGCCAGGGTGGGAACGGCGGCTTCTTGGTTTCGTATGACAGCCGATGCTGGCTCTCTTTCTGGCATTCTGGTTGAAAGATCCCTTCATCATCCCCAGTAGGGAGCTGGCAACTTGCAGTGCCCTCGGCAGTTCCGGGGGGGAACTGCTTGCCCAAAGGTGTTAACGAATTTGACTTTTCACTAGTCAGTTATCTAGTTATGCCGAAAAAGTCAACATCGACAACCCCCACTTCTGCTGACAGCCTCACCTGCTGGTGTCAAAAGACACCTCCTGGAACTGTGCACTGCATCCCTTGTGGGAGCATCAGGGATGGGGAAGTTCAAGGTTTCAGCCGAGGGAAGGGAAGGCCAGGCCAAAGTGGAAGGCAGAGAAAAAGATACAATACGTTCTTGCGGGCTGCACAGAAAGACAGTCACTCGCTGGAGAGTCTCTCTAGTGCTTCTCTCCAGCCATGACTGATCTTTTAGAGCTAAACTACACAGAGCACAAGTAAGCAAGATCCAAGTCCCTTAAATTTTAGAGCAGTGCATTCTTGGAAGTTTATAAATGGCTGTGCCCAAGCAGGTCGGTGGGGGAGACTTAGATTCAGAAATATAACATGCCTGAATTCTATAAATTATTTTACAAATTTTTCAAATGCACATTATATATACAACACAGAAAGAGAGAGTGTGGGCTACAATTTCAAGCTTTTTTCACATTTCTGTTAGCTAGAAACTTTGTATTTTTCTGGAAAAAGAAAAAACTCAAGATTCAGTCTCATATCACCTTAATGCATTCTACTATTAGAGCCTGAACAATGCAGTCATGCCATCTATTAGAAGACTACCTAGCTATGTTTTAATATGATTCCACATATTCCATCTGGAGTGACGTTGTCCTGGATATGTTACCTCTGTTTGCTGGCTTTCTCATTTACATTAAAATGTGGAAGGTTAACCCTCCATCTGCACAGTAACCTAAAATATTCAGCAAGTATTGGCCACAGCATGGACTGTCTTAGACCTCAAGTATCACACCAGACAGCTCTGAGTGGATGAAGGAATATGAAGATTCTATTTTAGCCATTCTAGTTAAAAGCCACTTACATACCAACATAAATATACCACTAATACAAAGATGGGCAGGCAATAAATGCAGAACTGTTTCAGCTTTCCCCAAATTTATGCCCTCCATGGCCAGTGAGGGACATGTAGAGGACACTGCTTAAGATCATCAGAGGAACTGAGACTGTTACTCTTTTAGGGAAAAGGACAGTTCTTGCCCCTGAAACATCGCAGAAGAGCCAAGCAGGATTGGAACATTATTTACTCGTAGAGAAGATTTAGGAGGAAACAGAATTGCCCCTTGATTTAGTCAGCTGAAAAGTCTGGAGGCTTGAGGTAGTGGGTTGAAAATATATAATTCCTGTAAAAAGTAAGAAAAATAATCTCACTGAGGGTTACAGAAAACCTTGAGGTCCTATAGAAACCAAGGTGCTGTTCAATCAGCTGAGAGAAATGTTTTCTGCAGGGTAGGTTGGTCACCATGTGTCTCAAAGGCCATTTTGGGGGGTTTTGGTCGTGATGCCCTCTCTGGCCAAAGGGGGGAGACTGTTTCCTAAAAAACAACAATGCTCAATCATCCCAAACCAAAACAAAAAACAGCCCTCCCACTTTCTTCAAATAAAAAAGGACAGTGACTTCTCCTCCTGCAAGCCTCTAGAATATATGGCCTCCAGAACCTCATAGCTTGCCCACCCCTGTTTAACCCACAGTACCAAAGATTTCACCGCTCAGGGCCTTGAAAGTGAGACTCAAACTCACTTCTGTTCCCATAAGGTAACATCCTTTGCCCCCGATGGTAAATCTGAGGCCCACTAAACAGGCATCTTCTTAAGAGGAGAGATGGAAAAGAAGATGATTTTGTGACAGAAACAGGAAAGTTGAAAGACCTACAAGCAGGCTAGTCTAAAGGCAACTTTATTGGGAAGGCCAAGCCACTAAGTATTGTCTTGTTAAATCTGAGGCTCTCTCTTCACACATCCACTGAACTCCAGGGCCACAGAGGAGGAAGGTCGCTAACTCCTCAGGAAAGCAACATGCGGCGCAGCTCCTGGCTGGAGGTGACAGGCAAGGAGCAGGCGAAGTTCTCACAGAGGTAAGCAGTGGCTTTCCCCTCTTTCTTCTCCAGTGAGGACAGGAAGTCAAGCTGCTGGTACAGGAACCCTGCTGTATCTCCATCAGCAAGAATCAGCACCTGAAGCAGAGACATAAAGGAAGGCGGTCTTAGAAATCTGCCAATCAAAGGACAGCCTAAGGAGCTTTGTGAAACATACCCGATGACCTCCCTAAGAACCGTTCACCTGTCTAAAGTTTCAAAACCTGAACATCAGCCTTGCCAGACAGGTGTAAAACCTTTGCACACACCCTCAAGGGCCCGGCCCCTTTGGGACAGAGGCTGTACATGGGCCAGCTATTCAGCTGCATGGCAGGGCAAAGTGGGTAGAGGGCATTGGGCTTCCGAGGATGCACCAGCAAGCAGCTAAGACCACAAAAAACCATAGGCTGTGCTTCCCTGGGTTAGTCGCTGATTTCCTTCCCAACTTTTCTGCTGCATGAAGCACACAGTTGACTCTTATCGGCTGTGTGAGTTAACTTTTTCTTATACCACTGGCACCTCTGAAATGGCACATCTTGCTCTCTTCCCTTCTGTTTGTGACACGCTGTAATCTTCATTATATCCATGACGCTGGTTTGCTTCCCTGCTCTTTAGCAAAGCTTGAAGCACTGTTTCCTCCCAATGAAAATCAGGCACGCACACACAGAGCCACAAAATCCATCAATATATATTTTTCTCCGTATAAAAAAATCTTATTCCCTTACCTGATACACCCAAAGGGGCCTAAATTTAAAATACAAATTCCCTGTTGATTTATAACATATTAATCTATGAATCTACTAATCCAAACTCTTATTCCTAACTGTATATGCCTCAGTAGTTCTGAGAAGACATGGCAGTGCTTTGGATGCAAACACTGAAGAGAATGGCATGGCAACTGCATGTCAAATGCGTAAAATCACCACTAATCAGGCTTGAAAAGATAGACAGCACAACAGGCACTGGCCACAAGCTATAGATGCTTAGTTTTTTAAAAAGTGGGAATCCAGACATCCCATACTCAACAGCCTGTGTGGACACAATTTTGTTATGAGTGTTTGGGACAGAAGATGCCCACGGCTCCCATCTTGTGCAGGCATTCCAACTAGGAGACTTCCTGATCCTTTTCAGTCATAAGCTTCTGACACCAAAATTAAAAGAGCTCTTGGAACAATCAGCATCTTCTCCGTGTGTGTTCTGTTGTCTTCTCAAGGGAACACACAATGTATAAACAATACAACTGCCTCTAGCAGCAGAATGAGCTGAAAAGAGGGAGGTGGAACATCTTGACCTTAATGCAAGACATCCAGTGGGTGCCGGTCGCCTTTTGCTGAAGATGCCGAGGGTATCCAGAGTTCTCCAGCTGAAGCTCTGGTGGCAAACTCTGGTACAGGCAATGAAGCCTGAGGAGGTAGGAATCTCTCACATGTTATCCTGAAATAGCAAGCTCTCTAACAGGACCAAAGGAGCTTGATTGTGTCATCAAGCCCACAACAGTTTACTGATGGGAGATTCTGGACATGGGGAGAGAAGCCAATGTGACTCATTCAAGCAAGGCTCCCCTTACCCAAGCCCTGCCCCACTCGCGATCTGAGGTTATGTGCTGTGCCATACAGCAGTTTGGAGGAAGGAGTCAGCACTCCCCTCCTCTCTTCCTGCCACCCTCTCTCCTTCAGCCCCATCTGTGCCCCAGCTAAGCTGTGATCAACAGAAGCATACTGCTCTCCACCTCCGCGTGCCCAGCAGGCTTCAAACATGCCACTCTAATTGAACTCAAAGGGCATGAATCACTTCAGCAGCACGCCAGCTTCCTGTTTTGCACACAGGATTCAGGCCCAGGCCAGATTCTGGGCAGCACGACTCCCCTAATGCTGGACTGCTGCACGGTCGTTTGAGGAACTGAAAGTCAAGTTAGGCACCCAAGCCTAAATGGCAGGTCCCTTGGACCTGCTGCAAGCTCAGAGAACCAACCCAGACAAATATTAGTTTTATTTTACATAGGTACTACAGACCAGGGTGGGGAAACGGGTCAGTCCGAGGGACAGAGGGGGCCTCTGAGGAGCAAATGGATGGCCAGGTATGGAGCCCTGCCTGCTCAGAGCTCCTTGTGCTGACGCCACAAGTCCTGCCTCCTCTGAAACATCACCAAAGGTTGGCAAAGAGGGACCCTCTTTGTCGTTGGGCTGCAAGGTCAGTTCCCACTGGCCAGCGCAGCCAAGGGCGAGGAATGCTGGGACTTGCAACCCCCCAAAACACCTGGAGGGCTGCCTTTTACACCCACCTCCTTTCACCTTTCTCTCTGCAGAGGTAAAAAGGGAAATCATATAAACGTCGTCATGCATTTCCAAACTATGTGTGGGAAAGAGAATGTTCCCTGGTGGCTCCCTCATTCAACAAGAGTGAGAAATTAAATTAAATTTGGGCAAAGTTGAATCTCAATGGGGCCCTTTCGCACCAGCTTTCATATGCCAAACTTATACCAGAGATTACTGCTGGCTTACTGGGTTGTTTTGGAGCAACAAATCAAGACCATTTGTTTGGACATCACAAGAAGTGAAAGCATCCTGGCTGCTTGTGCAAAAGGACAAGTGAATGATTTGCATGCTGCTCATTCAGTGTAAACCAAGTGATACCAGAAAAACGGGCCGGTTGTGTGCAAAAGCAGCCCCTCTCTTTAGCACAGGAAGAAACTGATACAGTAGGGACTTGAGCAACTGAATGAGGGGTGACTGTTTATAAACCTCAGAAAATGAGGCTTATTATCTTAGCAAGATGAGAGTCTCGTGGAACAGTGGTTAAACTGCAATACTGCAGTCAAGACTCTGCTGATGACCTGCGTTCAATCCCAGAAGATTCACTTAGCCAGCTCAAGACTGACTCAGCCTTCCATGCTTCTGAGCTTAGTAAATAGCGAACTCGGTGTGTGTGTGTGCATGTGTGTGTGCATGAGAGAAAGACAGAGAGAGAGAGGGAGCTTGGAATGGTTCCTTTTCCCAAGAATAAGAGAGCCCCTGCTGGATTTGACTAAGGACTCCTCTAGTCTAGCTTCCTGTTTCCAACAGTGGCCAGCCAGATACCCTCAAGGAATCTCATAAGTCAAGAGCAACCCCGCTCCCTTCCCTGCCACACCATACATTTCCAGTAGCTAATACTGTAGTGAGCTATACATTGCTCCTGAACATAGAGATTCCTTGCACAATGAACACACTTTAATTCGCTGGACCTAGAGCAAAATGTTGTAGTGGTCACATCCAGCCACTTTCTTTTTCAGGATACTCTATTCTTTCCCCACTTCCCTGTGGCTTTTTGACTTATCCCCCTAAAACGAGAAATCTTTACCCACAACATGCTATTGCTTAGTTCCCATTGGGCTGTTCTCCACATAAAGGTCTCCTCTCATAGAAGTGCAGGTTTCTGAAAAGCCTCAGGTTCCCACAAGCCTGCAGATACTCCGCTGCACCCACAAGCATGGTACAGTGGACCCTCGACTTACAGACGGCTCGATTTACAGACTTTTCAAGTTACAGACTTCTCTGGCCACAAAATTTAGGTTCGCCTTGCAGCCTGAGAATCGACCTACAGAGCAGAAAAAACCCAAAATGGAACAAAAACTGCCGGTTACAGGATTAATCAGTTTTCAATGCATTGTAGGTCAATGGAGACTCGACCTACAGAATTTTCAATTTGCAGCCACTGTTCCAATACGGATTAATTCCGTAAGTAGAGGGTCCACTGTATGGTTCTTGCTGAATTTAGTACTAGAATGTGATCTCCGAGTGCATGCCTTCACAACAGAACCATCCACCTCCCCTTCTGCGCTTGGGCTCAGCCCCATGTTGTGCATAAGCATCCCTCAGTCTGACCCTTCTGAAGCACCCTATCCGTATAAAACACTCAATGCCTGCTTGGATCTTGCTGCTTTTTACATTTAAAATGTCTCTCTGTCTTCTTCCCTTTCCCCTCCTCTTGTCCCTTTCATGACACATACACTGACTGAACGATGCCTGACTGCCCCTCTAACTGCCTTCTCCCTTGCACAAACCTTACATCTCTGCCTGACAGCCTCCGTTCCATTAAGCCCCCCCCCTCTTTTCATTATACTCCATGATTTGTTTCACCCCAGAAAATGCCCCAAACGCGTCTCAGCACCCTCCAACGCCCCCTCCTCCCCGGCTGCAATCAGCTCTTTCATTCTACAGCCATTTCAAATGGGGCCTTCCGGGTGTTTTCTAGGCCAGATCAAAGCAGCAGAGGCTCCTGCCGCAGAGTCATCAGGTCACCCCTGTTAGAAGTGCTCTAATCATGCCTGAGAAATGAATGGCTGCAGCGCTAATTAATTTTTACAATACAGAAATTATTATTAGCTCCCCTGGGTCTTGGCCGTTAATGGAAAGTGTACTGGAATGAAACTTGTCAAAAGTGAGCATCAGCCACCTTTGTTCAAGGTGTAAAACAGGGCAGGCCATGTGGAAATCAAAGACGATGGGAGATACGCTAAGTACTTCTGTCATTACAGGACAAAGGACTTGTCTCTCTCACACACAGGTCAGTTCATGAGGAAATGAGCAGAGGGTGAAAAAAAACACAGAAGGGGTAAGAAGCATCACACTGCTATCGTATACGCAGACAAGATCACAACACCACGGTGTGCAAGTGCGAGCTGGATCATCACACTCACACACAGTGCCCTGAAAACAGAGTACCTCCCAGCACCAGATCATACTGAGGAATGAAACATTAGGACTGTGAAAAATAAGGCAACACATCAGTAATTCCTAACTTTGGCTCCCCAGATTTTCTTGGGCTGCAACTCCCAGAAATCCTGGCCCAGGTGATGAAAGGCTTCTGGGAGTTGCAATCCAAGAACGTCTGGGGGACCCAAGACGGGGAACCACTGCAATAGATCACTTCTGTGAAGCACCACCTTGCTGAAACGGGAAGCCTGATGCTCTAGACACTAGCTCCCTCTAGTGGGAGGGAGGATTATGGACAGCTGCATTTCAGGTGTACATGCAGTACAGTACCCATAAACTTCTTGTTTACAGGTGGGTTATGTACACTTGAAATGCAGCTGAATTCATCTGGTGCTGCTGGCTGATATAAAGCCCTTCCTTCTACTCCTATCCCTCAGTCAGATCCACTTGCCACTCAGGGAGCTCAAACAACAAGCTTTCACTCAGGGTTTAATCTCAAACCTGCTGTCTCTTTGTCCCTTGCCCAAAAAATATCAGCTTCTGCTTTTAGACCTGATCATCCAACAATTCCAACAAGTTCTGAGTCAGACAGATAAAAAGATAGTGAAACCATTTATAACATAATACTTCCAGCAGACTGTATTAGATGAGTCAAAGCTGGGGTCAATGTTTGTCACTGATTTCCCAGTAGGTACAAAGAGTAAAAGTGACTGGAAATAAACTCTGTATTTTGTGCACTTGTTGCACTCACATAATCACAGACTGACTTCTGAAAATACCCTCAGACACCAGCATCTTAACATACACGTTTCATCAACCCAGGCAACCTCAGTGTTGATCATAGACAATACAAAATCCAGCTCCCATTTGGCTCTCAGCACCATGCTAGTTATACCTGGTTCTGGATGAAGTACACTACCATCCACCCACTGAACCACCCTTCATCCTCCCAGTCAGCATCATCCTCCAAGCGAGGTAGCTCAACGCAAATGCATATTTTAAAAGTTTTCCATCCTAACCTAGCATATTTTCTGCACAAATGTAAAAACCTTCCATTTTTGCCCAGTGTCAGTTATTCTTTTGTCTATGAACAAATCTAGTACTATCAGTCAACGGCATATCTCAGTGGTTTGACATACAGTGGTGCCTCGCTTGACGAGGATAATTCGTTCCATTGAAATCACTGTTAAGCGAAATCGTCGTCAAGCGAAACGAAAAAGCCAATTGAAATGCATTGAAACCGGTTCAATGCGTTCCAATGGGCCAAATACTCATATCCAGTGAAGATCCTCCAAAGGGGCAGCCATTTTCGGTGCCTGTAAAGTGAGGAATCCATCCTAAAACACAGCGGGGAGCCATTTTGCACAGCGGGCGGCCATTTTAGAGCCGCCAATCAGCTGTTTAAAAATCGTTGTGTAGCGAAAAATCGGTTCCCGAAGCAGGGAACCGATCATCATTAAGCGAAATTTCACTATCTAAATATCGTTTTGCGATCGCAAAAACTTCATCATCAAGCAGTTTCGTCGTTTAACGAGGTAATCATTAAGCAAGGCACCACTGTATTACTATTAGAGTAATAGTAGTAGTAGTTTTATTAGCTTTATTTGTATGTCACATTTCTCCCAACAAGGGACCCAAAGTGGCTCACAACATTAAAATTCACACAATTAAGAAACACAATATGTTAAATATTAAAAGATAAAAGAAACAATATATTTACACACACTTCATGTCCTAAAGAGTTCCTCAGCAAGCTCAACTGTAAGAGCCACCCCTAATAACCATCCATTCCTTTCCTTCTATTTTTAACCAAGGTCTGCTGTCAAACATCTGCCACAAAACAGATGCCTAGCCTATCTACTCTCTTTGGAAAGGGTGGGTAGAATCCTATCCATCGCACCCCTGAAGGATATATGCCTCCTTCTCTTTCCAATCTCTTTCTCCTAACGCAACTCGTCTCTCTTGCTCGGTTCCTCCAAAGCCAGGCCCGAGGGCCTTCCCCATGAGCTTTCCATTGTGCCCACGCCACCTCCCTAGTGCACGCAGGCCACCTTCACAACAGTCCCCAGCCTTGCCCTGCCCTGCCATCCACACCACCTTTTCTTCGTTACTCTTTTGTCTGCCATTCTCTCTCCTTGCCTTTATCGTGAGTTCCAGAAGTGATTAATTACCAATTCATGTCCAACCTAAAATTCATTAATTTGTTTTTTTCCGCCGCCTCCCTGAGGTCTTCTTGCTCAGGCAGGATAAAGGAAAGCCAGAGCATTAGCACTCAGTGGACAAAGGAGATAATAAAATCCTTCATAATTACCCTTAGACCATTTGCAGTCAAGTTATTTAGAAGCCAGAAAGTAAACTCCAGCTGGAAGCTACCCACCATCCACCAATGTTCCAGAATGGAATGGAATCATGGCTTCCCTTTTCCCTCATTGACACCCTTCAAGTTTTAAGGAACATCTAACGTTTAACATCAGGAGAAGCTCTTTTCCCCCCATTTCTAAAGTTTTTTTTCTTGAAACTACAAGTCATTACTGCTAAACCAATTAATGATAAAAACACTCTTCATGTGGGAGCGGTCACTCTTTTGACACAGTTCAGTCCCTTTGTTCAGTTCCTCTGATGGATGCTGCTACTTAAGAGTCATCTCCCTTCTTTTCTGCCTGCGCTGCCCTCAGCCTCCCATGCTGTGAGAGCAACATTTAATCTGATCATCGGTGGTGACCCAAATGATTTTCTTCAAGTGCATCCAAGGGATCCTCATGTCAAAGAGAGCAATGTTGCATCATTGACTTGGACCACCATCCGTAACAGAATTAAGCAGCAGTGAGAGTGAATGAGATCACAGTGGGAAGGAAGAGAACAAGAATGTCACTGACAAGAATGGCAAAACAACGAAGCGGATTTGTTTTGCAAACAACACCAGGTATCATCCAAATTAGAAGGCCCTTTTTAAACAAAAACAAGGCTCAGCCATAGGCAGCTGTTAGATGGGAGCTAGGAACCAGGAGTGAAGCTGGGGATTCAGAATAGGGTGATTAAGTCAGAAGACTTCAAAGACATACTGTAGGAAGCACAGAAACACACCAGAACCAGGATAGCCGTATTTCTCAGAGGAAGAAATCTTTTGTAGGCTTTCCTGTACAAAAGGGATCAATGGCCAACTAGATGGATGGGGTCAGCTCAGAGCAGAGAACACTAGGAACACAATCCAAGCCACAGGTTTCCCAGCACACCACATGGGGCAGCTCACAACAGAGCTAAATGTTTTAGCCTCGGGAGCTGTCGACATTTTGCTCCGACCCTAAATCAAGTGCATTTTTAACATTTTTCAAAATTACTACACCTTTCCTTCTTGCTTTCCACATCTGCCAGCTTCCAGCACTTGGCACAGAAGCCCTGTACAGTGAAAGAAACCTGACAAACTATTCCTCACATTCACCACTGCTTGGAGTTAAGAGACGAACAGGGCTGTGTCAACTGAATGAAGTTTTGATCCACTACATGACCCAAAACTGTGATGGACTTACACAGAACATGTTATGCAATATGATCCCATCTAATGAACGTACTTTAGTGATCAGTATGTTTCATTACGACTTGGGAAACCTTTTTTTCTATTTAATTTTTTAATTTTTAAACTACTAGGAATAG
Organism: Pogona vitticeps; assembly: GCF_051106095.1. Classification (NCBI taxonomy): domain Eukaryota; kingdom Metazoa; phylum Chordata; class Lepidosauria; order Squamata; family Agamidae; genus Pogona; species Pogona vitticeps. The sequence goes on along the minus strand of NC_135784.1, from coordinate 137,570,124 downwards.
GGTAGGGAATACAAAAGGTAAAAGGAAGCGTAAGGGATGGGGAAAGGGTTTTGAGGATAGGAGGACACAGAGTATACAATCATTCAATCTATTCACATTAGGTATACATGCCTCTGATCTGTTCATTTTTCAATACAAAAACAACTTTGTATTCTTTTTTTATATAAATATCTACAGTATATACTGTTTGGTTATCCTCTAAATATCAGCTTATATTCATGTTTTAATTTAAATCTAAGTTATTCCAACTCTATCAAGAAATCGAGAACAATTATAAAATACATCCCCTCTTTCAATTTCCTTCTGCCTTGGACGCACATACAGCCTGTCTGGAAAGATATCCATTTCTAGCACTTCCCATATTTTCTCAGTTTCTGTGCCTCTATTTTCTTCCAGTTTTGGGGAGATAAAATTAAATCCAGGACAGTAGTCTGATTTTTAACATCACCTTTTCTGACTATTATAGCTGGGTAGCTCACATGGTAACTCTTAATCTCATCTATGTTACCTGGCATCACTCTCAATAAAAACTGTTCTGGAGTTAATACAGTTTCATTTAACTGTTGTTTAATCTCTGATGGTTTCCCTTTCATCAGGTCTTCTACCTGGCTGAGGTGCTCATTTACCTGCTGAAATCCTGTTATTATAGTCATTTGCATGGTAACCAGCCATTCTTTATCTGGCAAAACTCCCAACCGTTGATCTTTAACATTTTCGGATGTCATTTCCATCTTTCCAATACATATGGTTTGTATAAATAATATTTTTTTGATTCCACTATTTTATCAACAAACCAAACCCATCATCATAAACCACCCCTAGGTATGTCCTCCCCTCCTTGCCCAGATATTACAGCAATATTATCAAAATCCACACAGTCCGACCAAAAGAGAGTCCAGACTAAACATCAAAGAGGGCGCCAGTCTCTCTCTCAAAAAAACAAAAACAAAAAAAAACAGACACGTCATAGTCCTTTAATAACTCCAGACCTGATTTTCTTAGGTCCTCCGTCTATTTATTCTGTTAAGTTCCTCTCGCTGATAAGCTGATAATTTACTGTCCGTTGCTCCCGGAGATTTGTTCTTCCTTCCAAAACCAAAGACGCTTTTGTTATCAGAGTCCTATTCGACTCTAGTCCTGGCTTCTCCCACTCTTCAATCTACGTCGCCATACTGATGATTCATCGCCTGTTTTTTATTCCCAAAAGCTTATGCCTCCTGCTCCAAAGACAAGATTTTACTTTCAAAGTCCCGCTCAAACTAGGGAGAAAAATCCAGACTACACAGCATTGACAAGATTTCAGTCCCTTGAAACCTGTTGAGTAGTATTTCCTCTGGGATTTTTTTCCAGAAACACAAAATTTTTCCATCTCACTGTGTATCTCAATGACCTTGAGCCAGCTTGCTAATTATAAACTTGCTGTTTAACAGTCAGTTCACTTTGAAAAAAACAAGCTGGCAGGCATGGCTCGCGGCTTCCTCTTTCTCCTTTCGGTCAGGTATTTTCACTTTAGTTTCTTTTACATCTTAATGAGGTTATTCATAAATCAAAGGCTTACTTGGTTACTGTATATTTTTGGCCATATTTTTGCTCTCGTTCCTCGGGATTTGGGGGTGGAGTTTCACACAGCTTTCTGCCATAAGATGGCCTCCCATCTCCGGTCTGTGCTCGGATAAATTTTCAGAGGGAAGAAAGACCCAGTTGCTGCCAAATCTTCTACCTTCTGGGCTCACCATCTGCTTCGGGATGACCTCTCCTGGCCTCCTCTTCGGTCCCCCCCCCCTTTCTAGAGGGACCCCAGACTGCGCGGTTCCAACTTTTCCCGGGAGCTGTTGCCAGGAGCTGCTGGCTTCACTGCTATCAAGCTCCACCCTCTCGACTTGGGAAACCTGAGTTTAAATCCCCACTTGGCCATGAAAATTCACCTATAGACTTTGCCCCAAACACCAGAGCGTTTATGAGGAGAAAGTGAGAAGAAAGAGCCATCTGTGTCACCTTGAGTACACTGGAGGAAAAGGATGTAAATGTAACAAATAATATTAAAAAATAGAGTCAAATTACTGTTTTGATAATGTTTCAGTTGTTTCTACAGGCTTTGCATTCCAATTCATTTTCTGAATGTACAGAAGTTGCCAGGTTGCCTACATCAACATTTCAATTTTCTCCATATCTTCATGAAGTCTACACAACAAAGTATTAATCCACCATTAATACTTCCTAAAGTAACACAGCTGTGCCCTTGCCAGTGCTTCTGATGGCCCCATGAAGATGCAGTGGCATACTCCACTTCATGCACCCTATTCAACCCTAAATTAGGACCAATAGTGTACAAACTGGAGTAAAGAGTTAAGAGGGATATTGCATGGGGAAAACTACCACCGGGTACATAAATAGCTAACGAAGCCTCGAGCAGCACCAGCCACTTCCCTCATGGAGGCCACGCTCTCGCTCCAATTTGTAGAAGAGAAGTGGCAGATGGGCTCTGAGAAGCCTGGGTCATGACACATGGGTTTTTCCCTTACTTGCTATCTTAGCACAGAAAACAGCTGTCCTTCCAACGCTGACTTTGCATATGGGGTAGCTGAGGTAAAGCTGCCTTTGCTTTCCACCTTAAAATTGCTCCCTTTGTTATTGTTGCTTTCTTTTCACTTCAGGATGAATGGTGCTATGTGGTTTTGTGAGGGAATTAATTACTGGAATTACCAAATTAATTACATTTGCCGTGGCAGCTTTAACCACCAGCACCTTACCCCATGGTGCAAAGAGGGATGTCAAATGACGTGTCCACATTTAGTTTAAAAGAAACCTCTCTATCTGGCTTGTCTGCTCAGCAAGCCCATTTCCGGGAGTGGGGTGGGGGTGGAGTGTGTGAGTCAGGACTCTTTCATCACCTACATGAAGGAAGATCAATGGCTAGGAAATAGGTGCTGCAAAGAAAATGAAGACACTGTGTTTTGCGTACAATCTGTCTGTTTTATTCCACCTTTTCTCCAGGTAATTCAAAGCAATACACATGGCTCTTCTCCCTATTTCCATGCCATACCCACAACAGCCCAAAGAAATGGACATGAGCCACGAAAATTCATATAGAAATTCATAACAGTGGGTCTTTAAGGTGCCACAACATTTTTATAAGTTTTATTTCGTTTTACTTGTTTTACTTAGCTGTGTTTTGTTTTTGTCTGACAGGCTTGCACAGACTAGCATGGCCACCTCTTCAAAAATCATAAAAACCCTGTGAGGTAGGTAAGGCTAAAGTCACACAGGAAGCTTCGTGGCTAAGTGGAAAACCAGACTAAGTCTCCTCAGGTGTAACCAAGACACCAGGCTGGCTCGCTAGGTAACTCATTCTACCACATCGCCTTTTCTTTTACTTGATTATTCTGCCTGAGATTACACTTCCACCTAACTTGTCTACTTATTAGACACGGTAAATTGCCACTGTCCAGTCTTGATCAGTGCAGTCACACAGCCCATGGTAGACCAAACTTCTATCTCAGTTTAATTTGTCACCTTGATTTCTGTCATGATCCAGCACTGCTCCAGAATTCAAGAACAGGGCTTGGCCAAAGACATTTGGTTGCTTGAGGCTGACAAGATGGCGCTTCCTTCCACATGCCACTAAAACTGAACGGACTGTCTTAATACTGGTGACAGGAGACCACTATACCTGAAGGGAACGTCCTCCATCATACCCAGGACAGGCTGTGCAGAGCAATACAGTTCTCCCCTCCAAGAATGGGTGGGTGGGGAATACCTGGTGGATTTAGGAGGAACTGACAGGAATGGCCTCTGCTGCTGCTGCTGCTCAACATCTGTTGCCTGAGACCCAACTAGTGCCTGTCTCCTGTTTATTCCTACAGTTGTTTTGTAAATGTATTAAAAGTTAGGTCAAGGTGTTACTTGATGGCATCTGGGTGCTTAGCATCACAAAATGTCTGAAATTGTCTAACAATTGTTGCTGTGCCTTTCAGTTACTGAGCATCCATAGCACTCAAGAGGCCAGGCAAGGGACTGTGAGATGAAAAAATTATCCTGCAATGCTGAGCCAGGCTCTCTCACCCAGATGAGTTCGAACTAGTTTGTTCTTCCCCTGAAGGAATCTATGGCCTGGTTCTAACCTCCCTTGTGCTATTACTGAAGATGCTCCCGACATGGAGTATTCTGCACTCGTGCTACAAAATGCACTTGCATTGGCCCGAATCCTGCTGGGTATCATCTGTGTACTCAAAAGAGACTGGAAGTTGCCACCACTAATTGACAAGGCGGAAGTCACAGATTAGTCATCTGCCAGATCATGGGTATGCTCTCTATTGCCACTCCCTGAATGACCAAGCAGAGGGTAGCAATTCGTCACTGATGCACTGAACTCAAAGAAGAAGAACCCATGTTGATGGCAGGAAGTTGCGGCTCTTTCACAGATCCATGCCTTGAAACACCTTTGAACAAGAGGGTTGAATGTCCCTTTCTATCTCTTCCACTCATGGAAGAAAATCAGAAGGAAAAAAACTACTGTACTTGCTTAACACCATCTCCCCATCCCACAAGAGATAAGAAACATTATTCCTCTAAGATTACTACTCACAGAATACACCAGTCGGTATGGCCAGTGAACTGTATTCCAAAAAAAGTAATCTTTCGCATACTTAGTTATACACTGTTAAGTCAGAACTGACTTATAGCAACTAGAGACGGGGATATTCGTATTTGTAAACCAATGCTAATATCTAACATCCCAGGTGCACCTAATGTGGGCTCAGCCCCCAGGACCACTCACGCATCCTGGAGCTGCAAAGGTCCTGCTGTTCCTGCCAATCGAGGCACCAACCCTGCCCTCTCCCTGCTCAACTGGCCACTCAGCAGCCTTGAGGGGAGACTCGTCCTCCTGCTCCCGCCCCGCCTGGAGTGGCCAGCCGAGCAGGGAGATGGCGGAGTTACCGCCACAATTGGCGGGAAGAGCGGGACCTTCACATGAGTGGACACATTCATATTCATGAATATGAATATCCCCATCTCTCACAGCAACACTTTATCGGGCTTTCAAGTTAAGTGAGATTATTTATTCAGTGGTTTAGGTGCTTGGCTGTGGAGCCAGAAGTTGGGAGTTCAGTTCCGCACTGAGAAGAGCCCGCTTGTGCGGCCTTGGGCAAGCTGTGCAGTCATGGGGCGCCCCCAGAAGGAAACGGAAAATCCTGTAAAGGGTCACCATAAATCAGAACTGACTCGAAGGCACGTTATTATGATTTACCAGTTCCACTCCCCCAGGGAGCGTCCATGGCCAAGCGCAGATTCAAACCCTGGTCTCCAGAATCCTAGACCCATCACTTTATCCACTACACTGCCCTGAGGTACCTAAATTTCCCCCATCCCTTCCCTCAAATTCCTAACCCTGTTCCTCCTATCTTTGGTGAACATCCTCTTCTTTCTTTTCCTGGCTCCCACAGCTCTTGGAGGGAATTAAGAGGAAATCAAATTAAACAGGGAGAATGGAATTTGATTTCCATGCTGGCTGATTTGATCACATTCTCTTCTCTTCTCCGGGCTCACTCCGCTGGTTCATCTGGGGACCCTCCCTCCCACTCCCCAAACATGTTCAGGTTGCAGAGAACAACAACAACAACAAAAAAGAGCTGATACAGCTGTTAGGAAAGGAGTAATTCTTTAACCCTGGCAGTGGTAGATGCCAACACAGTGCTTTTGACAGCTGCAAAGTGGGTCACTGCCTGTAATCCTACTAAGAGAAGGCAGCAGCTGAGACAAAGCAGGAAAAGATGCGTGAGCCCCGCAGGCAGCTGCAAATGGCTCCAGGTACAGAACAAAGCAGAACAGGGGACGATCTGGAAGACGCCAGGTACTTACTCATTCGCCTTACAGAGGATGCCAAGCCAAGCATTTGCCACAAGGACAGATGCTCCCATCCCCAGTTCCCTTACAGCCAACCTTGCTGGCCCATTCTAAAACCCTCACGTATTCTGCTCATCACCAAATACGCTTTGTAGGTACAATGCCTACCCACAAGATAGCAATTGCTCCAGCCACTTCTCTGCTATTGAATCCAAGGTACCTCTGATTGACTGAAGCAGGAAGAGATGCCTGTTGGTCCATAAAGAGGATGAGGCATTAAAAGTCAGTAAATGTTATGGCTTCAAAGCCAGAGTGTACAAAATGTTCAGAAAAAAATATTCATTCAAACATGACCCTCCTAGACAGTCAAGAAATTTGACTTCTACACTTAAGATTTATGATGTCTCAAACATCTGCAGAATCTGGCACAAGAAGTGGCTGAGACGCTCAGCTATTCAACACTCTTATCTATTTTCAGGAATCCCAGTTTCTCTGTCTACCCACCCGATCTCTATCCCTATCTTCTTCACAAGCCAAAGCAGCTCGTCCCTTACTACCGCCTTTTGCCTACTTTTACACATCACTAGCAAAATAACTCATGAAACTCCATGTCATGCATCTGTGAAGATTCTCAGTCATCCAGGTGAGGTTATCAGGAAGTTGAGTCATGGCAGCTGGACTTCTTTCTTGTTAGGTTGAAACGTTCCGCTACTCCTCCAAGTAGCTTCTTCAGACTGCCGTGACTCAACTTCCAAATCCACATAATGCATTTGGAACAAATAAAAAAAATATTCTAGATGGCTTATGTATGGATTAGCCAGAACATCAACCTGCTTTAGCACAGAAGGAACTAACACACTGGCAGACCTGAAGGTACCCAAACTGCTGTTTGAATTACGAGCCTCTGCAATGGAGGGCCATAGCCTAAGGTGTGTTTTAAGCATGACTTGCCTCACCTTCTCCCCATAGAGGAGCCACATAAACTTTACAGCAAGATTTTCTCCACTGCAATGCAGACACCATTCGTTTTGCTAAGAAAACAGAGAGCCTTTCCACAGGGAATCTAGAAATTCAGATGCATGGACAATTGAAGGACGACAGCTGGACAAAGCAGATGCGATTGTGACAAGTGTTCCCCTGTCAGAGAAGGAAAGGCCGAGAGTCCTTGAAGGCTCTAGGTGGCAATATTCTTTTGCCAGGAGGAGTTGCCATTAACTCCTGTCAGTGGAGATGCTTGGTGCAACTTTTCCTTGGATTTAAAAAAAATTATAGTAAGCTGGAGCACTTGGGATGTAGAACATCTCCCATAAAGGGGAAGAACCCATGGAAATCAAAGGACGGGGGGGGGGAGGGGAAGCTGAAAGAACAGGGGAGCAAAACCCAGAAAGAGACACAGCAATGGGAGGGTTCTTTCCTCTTGCAAGGATTTTACCCCATGGCATTCTACCTCAGGGCAAGTTATTTCAGAAGACAAATCCAGCTAATATAATGTAGCAAAGCCTATATCCAGACCAGTCTCCAGATCTACAACTCCCATCATCTCAAAAGATTGCATTGGTTGGAGATGGTGGGGATTGTAGTCCTGGGCAGCCAAAGCATGGCAGGTGGGGAAATGCTGCTTAAGAATGGGACCCATGCCGAAGGGAGAACTGCTGACATGCTGCTTATTCCCTCGCCAGCTTAGGGACTCAGGAAATCCCAGACAGATGGCAACCCTTTCCCCTCTGTGTCCTGCGGCTGTTTGGGCTTTCCCGCTCTTTTGTAGTATCCCGCCAGGGAAGGCAGGCTTGCCACTCCCCCTTTCAGCCCATTACTTCGGATGTGAAGTTGGAAAGGCCTCCCACTGACACGCCCACACACTCACAGCTATGCTGATTGGGTATTCTGGGAGTTACCGTCCAATTCTTGGAAAGCAATTCCTCCGAGCTGAGCTTGGATTCGGCCACCCGGTGGCAGCGGGCCCACCTTCTCCCACCCAGTGCTACTGCCACTGCCTCCTTGCCTTCCACTTCGTTGCCTATGAGGCACCCAAACCAAGGGGAAGAAAACCTTGCCTTCCATAGCTAAGAAAGCAATTTTGCACACACGTATTTGGGGGCAAACCTCGCTAAATGCAGCGGAACTTGCTTCCAAGCAAGTGTCAACAGGACTGTGCAAGAAGTTGAGGTTGTCTGGCTGCCTCCTTTTGTATTGTGCAGAGCTGGACAATTTGCGGCTCTCCAGATTCTGGAGGACTGCACCTCCCATCGGTCCTGGTCAGCCCCAGCCCACACTGAGGGACGATGGGAGTTGCAGTCCAAGAACTTCTGGAGGGTTCAGAAGACAAACACTCTGGTTGTAATGTCCTGTGCTCAAGGATCTGGTCTGTTGTATTTTGATGAAGCTTTCCTAAGGGTCCAGAGGTGAGGGTCAGGTATGTTGGGCAGGGGGGAGAAAATGACAGTCGCCCCAAATAAGCTGCTTTTGTACAGCAGGCCAGACAAATGCACTGTGCTAAACAGAAGCATGTTCAGAAAGGCTTCTCAGCTCTACACATACATAGATCTGCAGGCGCCGGCACCTTGGTCAAGAAATCAGACTCAGAGGCAGTCTTCAACCTAGGGAACTAGAACTCTTGGGTGCAAACCCACATTAGCCTCTCCTGTGCCACGGTCACCCATTGGTCTAAAAAAGATTGAGGAAGATGTTCACAACCCAGCAGTGAAATGCAGGCTGTACCTCTTAGGACTGCTAGGATAGATCAGGCACATGCCTTCAAACCCTACCCTCCTGACCCCGGCGGGGGGGGTGTTCATCCAATCTCCACCTCTTGTTTAATCCTGAAACTCCAGGCTTTCTAAAGGCTTGCCTTTCAAAAATACCTCTTGTTGAAAGGTCAGCATCTTGAACGTGGCTGGCTTTCTCTTCTGAGTCCTCTGGGGTTCCCAGCCCTGTCATTCTATAATCATCAATCCACTTCACTCATCAAACTTGACCTAGCTAGGACCCTGTTGAGTGATTTAGCAACTCTCTTTTCCCAGCTCTGACTTTGAGAAGGCCATCTACTCCCCAAACATCAACGCCAGGACAGAAACACCCAGTGTGCAATGGCACAAGGGAAGAGCCAGCTGCTGGCAGGTGAGTCTCACCCTGTTTGGAACGTATGTAGAATAATAACAGTGCAGCAGCTCTCTGGTGTCGTCTTCTGCTGGATTGCCACAGACAACAACCTGTCCAAAAAACAAAACAGAAGCAAGATGTGCTTTGAATCTTCCCTAAAGAGCAAAACACAGCCGGAAAAACCCTCAACGGAGTCAGATCAGCAAAAACAGAACCACCTTGGACTCGCAAGCAGAAGGAAAGGATTCCGTTCTCATTCTCTGCCCACCGTCTTTATGCATAAGGGGCCTGTTGTATTTCTCAGTTGAACCAATGGGACTTCTCAGCTGATGGAACCAAACCAGGAGGGATCCAACCCACTCAATAAGAGGAAATGCCAAAGCGAAAGGCAAGAGCGGAAGTCATTTTGTATAGAAAGGCAGATGTTGGGTTGAGCAGCAGGGTGTGTTAGGGCAAGCACATTCAGACATGAGGAGAAGAGTCCCGCCATTACTTTGGGGACCTGACACACCAGCAGAGGTATCGCTTAGAGCTGCCATTCATGGATTCAGGCTGGCTGCAGGACTAGGAAATGTATACGGCACTTTGAAGACTGGTGGCTCTGAATGCACAGAAGCTTACAGAAAGCACACCAAAACTGGAATGCAAACAACTCTTTGACTCATGGAGTCCTCTCCTTCTACAGGGCTGGGAATGGTGAGGGGAGATCCTATGAGCTATTCAGGAGCACTGACAACTGATGAGACCTCTGGCATAAGACCAGAGATGCCCAACTCTCATGACTCCTGAAGGAGGCCAGCAAGGGGGGGGGGGCAAGGCACTGCTAGATCTTGCTCCCCTTCCAAGGAGGCTCAAGTTTCCAGATCTGGGTAAGTATACACTTAAGTAATGGTCAATCGACTGATTCCTCCCTTAAGGCAATTATCTGCTCTGTCCCTTCTATGTTGCAAGAACCTTTTAAGCGCCAAAGCAGCACAGCTATACTGTCAAGCACCATTATCCATACATTTGGTGCAGGAGTGACCTCAGTCAAAGCTCACTGAAGAGAGTTGGAGAGTGAGAGCAAAATGCAGCCAGAAAGGGAAGCAAGAGATCATACATTCAGGAAGGATGCAGAAGCTGTCTGGCTCACGTCTTCCTCCCCCCCCCCCGGGCACCCCAAGTGTGGTAGAGTAATCAACACTGACCAGTGACAACAGGGTCACAGGAAGGATCAAAGTGTCCCATGACAAGCAAGTCAGTTAGATGGCCAGTTCCCAGCACCATCAAAACACCCCCCCCAAAAAAAAACCCCATCAAAACAGAAAAGCAGAAACCTGAGTGTGGGAATTTTTCTATGTTGGATTACATGTATAGGTAACTGCTTAACAACCCTTAACCAAGAAATCCTACAGACTGTCCCCTTCTTCTCCCTCACCTTGTTTTTAACAGTCTTGACATCATACACAGCACTAAGAGTTCTGTCTCTTCAGTTGCTCCATGTTAAAAGAAAAGCAGTAACCTCACATCTGGCTTTTGGACAGAGCAACGTGGGGGGGAGGGGGACCGCTCCCCACATTTGGGGGTGGGGGACTAGCCCTCTTCTTCGATTACAAGCTGCCTCTGATGAACTCCTTCCCTGCCCACAACAATACCTGTTTAAGGGTCAGGTGGAAAGCTGCTGTGGCTCGAGCCATCTCTGGGAGGACAACAGGGATTTTTAGCAATCTCTCTGAGAAGGCAGCCAGGATCTGCCCGGCTTTCTTCACCCATTCCTTGTGGCCAGTGTAGCAGGCTGCACGTAGCAGGTTAGTGACAGCCACAGAGTTTGGACTGGGCTCTGCGCCATCTTGGTCTAGGAAGAGAAAAACAATGGCCAATCCGTCAGAAGTCTAGAGGACCACAGGCAGCTCTCACCAGAATGACACACTGTTAAGATATAAGAATAACAAGAGGAGAAGGTCAGTGCTGGATCAGACCAATGGCTTATCTAGCCCAGCATTCTCTGACAGCAGTGGCCAACCAAAGCCGACTGGCATGTTGTCCAGCAACAGAATGTGCAGTAGTGGCACACTCTCTTCAACAGGTGACATACAGGCACCCAGGCTTGTAGCCACTTGTAACCTCGTTCAGCAACCATTTGTCTCTCTTTTGATCACCATAGTAAACTCCACCATTTACCAAAAGACCACCTCCTGTATGTGGTCTGATGTCACAAAAATGCTTTTCTAAACAAGAGGGGCAGGTGCACAGAAAGCTGCAAAGACGACACCTGTGGCGGAACACAGAATTATTCTTTGTTGTATGAAACCACAGCAAGAAACCTCTGGTTCAAGTGTTTTTTCCTCATTGTGGAATGGGGATGGGTGCGAAAGGTGTAACATGCCTCTTAAAGACAAGGCAATGTGTTTTTAAATATTGTGCCACCGAAGAGAAAGGGGATAGATGTGATAGCCCCAGGAGAATTCCAAAAGGACCCAGCAGAAACTCTGGCCCAGGGGGTCCCTGAAGTTCTCAGGGCTTTGGAGAACTGAGTTTCTAGAGGGGTGGAAACTCTTCCCTCCTTTACCTTCTGAGGTCTCGTGCGAAGGACCTGCTTGTCCAAGGGCTCATCAATTCCCAGTTGGAATGGCAGACATCCCTGTCTCTGAGAGAAACCTACGTACCATCCTTCATGCGGAGGAGCAAGGAAGGGTCGGCAGCCTCCGTAGAAAAATAGGCGAAGCCCTTCGGGTCCCAGAAGAGCTCATCCTGCTTGTGCTGAAGCTGCACAGCCCATTCCAGCCACCTTGGATCCAGCGAGGCCTCGTAAAGGTCAAAGAGGGCTTGAATGACAAAGACGTAGTCCTCTAGGAATCCGTGGATGGGAACAGAGCTGGGCAGGAGGTCAACAAGGATGCAAAGAAACAGCATTATAAGAGGCATGCCCCATCTACCACCTCTAAACCTCATTAATGCTATCAGATGCCTTGCACACCTATGGTCGGGTCGAGCATGTCAATCCCATGGCATGAACTGCAGGATATCTCGGAGCCAGAGGTTGGGAGCTGCATTCCCCACTGTAGCTCCTTAACCGGGGCTGGACCCAATGATCCATAGGGCCCCCTCCTCTAGCCCTGCAGTTCTAAGATGATGATGATTTCTGACTAAATTAGGAAGAACATTCTGACAATAAAGAGTTATCCCACAGTGGTATGGATTACTTGGGAAAAGGACAAAGTCAGCTATAAGTAGGTTCTGTATTAGTCTTAGGCAATTCTTCTTCAGGCGATACAAATGACAATTCAGAGTGGTTAATAAACGAACTTTTATTAATACAACTGTTTGTGTCATCCTTATTAACCTCAACAGAACTTTGTATTGTTAACTGGGGAGGGGAACTCTCCCAAGACCATAACAATGACTTTTCATTATTTCCTTTAGTAGTACGTTTTTGCCTTTATCTCCTCCTCGGTCGGTTGCCTCAGGAAACCGTTGCGCACCACACACAAAGTCCCGCAACTTGGGTGACGGGCCCAATCTGCCTCTTTTGTTGACTCTTTCTCCAGAGTAGGATCCAATTGGTGTACCAATCAAGCAGGACCCCGACTCTTGGGGTACACCAACACCATCCATTCTTCTGGACTAAGACTAGGTATTATGGGTCTAACTTTTCCGCCTGATGAACTTTCTGCCTCCTCGTCAATCGTGCTAGCAGCTGTTCTCTTCACAGGCACGGCAAAAACGTGTACACCTTTGTTGGTTTTATCTGCTAAGGTTTCTCTGATTACAGTTATTTTCTCCATCTCCTTAGACTCTGTTCCTTCTTCCGTAGTCAGGAACACATCTAGCTTCTCTCTTTCGGGTTCCCCCTCCTTCTTGTCTCCTGCCTCAGCCGCCTCTAACTGCCCTGACTGTTTTTCCCCCTCATGAGTTCCTTTGTCTCGAGCCCTCACTACCTCCATCGCACGGTATTCTTCCTTCTTTTCTGCTTGTGCTTCTGTCTTTGGCTTTCTTTCTTGCTCTGTCACTATATCCCACGTTGGGCTTATAGTCTGATCTATCCTAGTTGTTTGAGGGGACGGCTCACTCTCTCACATTTTCTCTATCTCCTCCTCATATCAGCTCCATTACAAAGGATGATGCAGGTTCTGTGGCCATCTGTCAGGGATCCTTTAACTGTAGGTCCCTTCACTGCCAGGGGGTTGGAGGGGACCCTACGGATCCCAACTCTACATTTCCGCAGGAGATTCCCTAACTAACCGAACGGTTAAATCAGGAACAAAGGCAGACATAACCTCCAAAAGCAAGGCAGAACGTCCCTCTCCTGGGCCGTCATCATAATGATTTCGACCCTCTCTCCATGGTGAGAATGAGATTATTAGAGAGAGACTGTGTGTTGTGCTGGGAATTGAACGCCACACACACCAGAAGCTATTGCTCAATCTGCAGGAGACTGTTGCTTAAAAATCTCTCCTGGACAATAAAGCTTGTGTTTTATCGTCTTCGGATATTTTATTAGAAAAGCCGTATACAATATTTTAAAACAAGACGGTTAAAGAAAAAGAGATTACTGTTTCCCCAGGCTGCTTAGTGAAGGCAAACCCCTGACAGGTCTGGAATATAGCGATGGAGACACCTGCCTGCCTTCCAAGGTGAAAACTGTGGGGCAGCAACCCCACAGGCGGCCTCCATCTTATCTGACTCAAGGCAAGCAAATTACTAACAGAACCTCCGTCTCCACTCAAGTGGCCATGAAGAGGTGACTGGAGGGAAGGGGAAAGGCAAACAGTTGCCTGAGAGCAACTATTGCTGCTTGAAAATTCAAACCCAGTAGTGACATACAGAGCCATGTCTTCGACTTCTTCCCACACCGTGCCACCTCCTTTCTCCCAACGTCTCCAGTCATTTAAGCAAAACGTCCACCCTGGCATGCAAGAGGCAGGTCCAGAGCTGAGTGCCTGTCAGCATTAAGCGTGCAAGTAAATCAAACAGGTGCTCTAATCGCTGTTGACACAAGCTTAATTTGAGTTTACTGGAGCCGGCTTTGGGAAGGCATAGATCAAGGAGGGGTCCAACTGGGGCTTCGGAAGCTTCTCTTTATAACAAGCTTGATGTCAAGCTAGTACATTTCCAGAACTAACCCCAATCCCAGTGAAGCAACTCTTGCAATGCTATGGAAAGTCAAATGGCACAACATTCTTCCTCGTGAGAATGGCTGGCTGTGTATCTCAGTGTCACCTCATACATAAAAGCAAATGTCTATTTCATCTCATGACGATGTGACCCCTCTGGACAGACTCAGTAACATGCCTGAAAGCTCAGACATGAACATAAAGCCATGTTCATCAACCAATGACCAATTACAAAATAAGGCAGGCTAATTGGCCAGAGGCAGACCGAGGCAAGATCATGTTAGAGTAAGCAGACAACCTTTTCCTCTTAAAAGAGCTCTGCTTCTAATGACACATTAACTATTCAATCTAATTTGGTCTTCAGTGGAAGGAAGGTGCATATTTCGGTCTTCTTGTATGCCTGTGTGCGTGTACGCAGGCATGTATGTTCCTGGATTTTCTACCATACACCTGTATACACACACACCTGCACGGAATTCCCATGTTTATCTGCACTTAACTGCCGCTGTCAAATACAAGTTTATTCTGTGTGGTGGTCACAAGAGTGAACTATGAGCTGGAAATCCCCAAATGAAACAGGACCTCAACCATGAACTCACTAGATGACCCAAACAAGTCGCTATATTTCAGTCTCAACCCACTGGCTGTAATATAAAACAAGCCGGCTTTATACAGGCTTTGCAAGAGGGTGTCAAGTTAATGCAAGTACAACACTTTAAACATGGGGAGGGGCACACACATCATTCTACATACAATATATCCACTGTATCCACATAATTATGTGTACATAGAAATTTTTATTTTTATTTTTTAACAGGCTCTCTAACAGAAGCAAGACGAGAGCCCCTGCTGCTACGGAAACTGAAGTTCCCCCCTCACTGTCACAAAGAAGGTCACACGCCTCCACGCTCGTTCCCCTTGAGAATCCAGAGACATTAATTTCAGTGGAAGTTTCACCACTGCGTTCCGTGGAAGGCGCAGTTTGCACCTTGAGTTTAAGGACACAGACAGGGGTCCAGAATCATTCTATTAAAACCAATTGTAACAGGGCATCCATCCAAGCTCCTGGTTTCACACTCAGACAAAGGCAGCTCTTCGACAGGTTCCACAATGAATTGCAACCACCTATTCTTAATCAGGATGGGCCAACAGCAAAAGTGGAGTAGGAGCAGGGAGTCTTCGAGGAGAGACGCAACAGCCAGGGGCCAAGGAGAAGACAAGGCAATCCTCTGCATGGATGACTGGGGCCGTCCCAGAGGGTGCTCTGCCTCACGCATTTGACTTGCTTTTGAATCTGTTCACACACTTGCAAACAGGGAGGAGGAAATCAATTAAGTTTCCAGAGGTCTTGGACTACGACTCCCACAAACTCACATCGCTGGCCATGCTGGATGGAGCTGAGGAGAGCTGTGTGCCAAAACACCACCAGCCTTTGTCCAGATGTTGAGACCAGCAGCTGAAGTCTTTTGGAGCTGAGTAACAGATGCAGCAACCTGCTCGACAAGCTGAGGACTTCCTCCCACATAGCTCCCAAAACGGTGGAACTCCCTGCCTTCAAGAAGCAGGGTCGGTTTCCACTCTCATTGTTTTTAGGAAGGGTACAAACACACCTCTTTTTAAACTGACCTTTAAACCAGGGTGATGGTTTCGAAGGTCTGCAGACCTTCTGATAGGAATGGCTTTGATGCCTGTGTTTCACTTATTTGATTCTAATGATTCTGAACTTGTTTTGATTACTTTTCATGATGATTGGAAGCTGTTCTTGAAAGATGGGATAGAAACTCAAAAAGCAGCAGCAGCAACATCTGGGAGGCCAAAGGAGTCCCATCTCTGATCAGAAGAGCACTGGCGTTCTCCCAGCTCCTCCCTCGGGTAACTCAGCCCCACACCACGGAGGTATCTCGAGGCTGGCATACTGCTGAGGTGCCTTTGTCCATCTGACCCACTGCTGCCTACTTTTGATGGGGAGCAGCTCTCCAGGCTCTTGGACAAAGAAAGGTTTTCCCCCCCTCACCTGTTCTTTGATCCTTTCACAGAGAGGACCCCAGAAACTGAACCTGGGAGATTCTGAGCTCAAGGCAGCCGCTCTGCCTTGGAGTTACTCCTTCTCCACTTCCTCCAGGCACATCAATCCTTTCCTTGCAGACATTGGTCTTGTCTGGGATTGCTGGCCACTTACCCCTTGTCCACGGAGTTGCCCTGGCCCCGATAGCAGGTTCGGATCAGCTTTCCGTCGTTGCTGTTAAACATGTGGTCCTGCAAGAAGGAAGCTGCCTGCACAGCCCGGTCCGTGTATTCTTTCTTGCCCAGGATGGCTCCGCTCTGAGCAAAGCCAGAGATCATCAAGCCTATGAGAAGGAGAAAGGCAACGCAGGGGAGGATAGGCATGTATGGATTGACATTCGCCCCAGAATTCCATGGGAGCCTCACTTCTCCCAATATTCACAAAAGGACAAGACAGAAGGGTTGACGTGGGGCTCCCAACGTCCGGTTGAACACACCACGTTCTGATTAAAATGACTGTTTATAGCAGGGGTGGGGAAATATTGCAGGAGTACCAGCGTCAGCCAGTATAGCCAATGGTCACAGATACTGGGACAGGCAGTCCAACAACAACTAAAGGGCCATGCTTATGGACCCCTGGATTCCAAGGAGGTCCTTCAAAAGCAGATTATATAGGACAAACCATCCTGTGCCGCATGGGAACCTACCACTGGGTGTACAGGCACTGCATTTACTGCAGAAAGAGTTCTACCACTGTTGTATTCCTTGTCAGAAATTCGGGAGAAAGAATAGGAATCCAGAATTGACTCATCCCTTGGAGCAGACAAAGGGCACAGCAATAAACGCTGAAGAGCAGGTACTCATCACAACACTCTGCACAGCCACACCCTCCACAGAGAGTAAAAAAAAAGGCAGGCACCTACGCTGATCTGTATCAAGCGTTCCAACAGTTCTCACCCCTACAAAGAGCATGGCTTTTGTAAAGCTAATGGGTCTCGACTGCACACTCAAGACTAAGCCATTCCAAAATATCTGGCATTACAAATGGTTCAAAACCGTACACGATTACTTTGAACATTTATTCTAATACACATATACCACACCTCAGCTGCTGTGAAGTTTGCAGTTAAACTGAGAGGGAACAGGAAAGTTTGGTGGGGTGAGACGCACTCATCAAAAAAATCTTGTTACCTCCAACCTGCAATCTCTGGCTCCATTATGCCACTGCTCGTGGAAACTACCGCTTAGTGAAATGTTTTCTTTCCACAAAAGTTAAGTGGCAAACACGTCTTGATGCCTTTAAATGTTATTTCTCCCACAATATTTTAAAGATGGACACTCTATTACAATCGAGGGGGGGGGAGGGAGGGAGGGAGGAGAGTATTTCCAAAGAGAGAGGTGTGCATTCCGGAGATAGGGGTGTGTGTGTGTGTGTTTCTCTACCACTCTTTTCATTCTCTGTTTGATATCTTCATTCCATAATAAACAGGCGCACCCCCACCTCCGCTCCAAATTCATTATATAAAATGAGAAAAGCTACAATCATGTGAACAGCTGCCTGGATTAAAGAAGACTCTTTCAAGCAGCCTGCGAGAAAACCCAAGAGAAAGGAGCTGCTGCCCCCTGGTGGCAACATAGGATAAATGTCTTAGAAAAAGCATGCCTATCCAGAGAGCTTTTCTCTACAGTAATGCCACTGCGGGGGCAGAGGGAAGCATCAACAGCCGAATAAGGAAAAACAGCTTCAGACACATCAGAGGCTGTTCCTCCAGCATCTGAGATGGTGGGAGATCTATTCAACGAGATGGTGGCTCAACTTTGTTGCATCACAGAAGAGCCAACTGTGGCTAAAATGGACCGAGCGTCACACTCTCTGTGCACCATGCATCACTGCACCCTGCACAAGAAATTTCTCACCATTCCAAGCTGCCAGCATCTTGGTATCCAGGTGGGGTCGGGGCCGCAGGGCCCGTGCCTTCAAAAGCGCCTCCCGGCTTTTAACCAGCATCGTCTTCAGCTGCTGCAGCTCCAATCCAAACCGGGCGGCTGTAAGTTCCAAGGAATATTGCACAATGAGGACATTTTTCCCTTTTAGCTCATTGTGAGGGTCCTGGAGGGGAACAAAGTCCGACATCAGAGAACAGAGAAAGAAGCAAAGTCAGACTCTTTAGCTCCACACATTTGTGACCATTATTCAGCTTATTCTAACTCGCTGGCCTCCCAGTGGCCTTCCTCATGGGACTGGCTGGCTGTGTATCTGTGTCACTGGGGCCCCATCACTGGGGCACCCCCAAGACAGATGGATAAGACCATTTCCTTTCTCCTTTTTCTTGTTTTCCAACAATAGTTCTCAAACTTTGGTCTTCAAAGGTTTTGGAATTCAACTCCCCAACTCCAGGCCATGCTGGCTACACCTTCTGGGAGTTAATGTTCAAAATATCTCGGGGTCCTGGTTGATAAACACGAATTTAGGAGAAGGAGACACAGCACGTAAAAGGTAACCAGAAAAATGGAGAGATAGAAAAGGATGATAGATAAAGGTATACTGTAGATTAAACAGTTTAAATTGGATCCCATGTTTATTATGGTTAGGGGTAAAAGGTAGGTTCTGTACTGGAAAGAAGTCTGAGACTAGTGATGTATCACAGTATTGCCATACCCTTATTAAAAGAATACCATCTCTCCACTGGCTGTCACACTTTGGGCACAACATGAGAACATAAGTTGGAGAAGACCATAATTCTGGGAAAAGCGGAAGCCAACAGGAGAAGATGAGGACATATTATGAGATGGGTTGACTCAATAAAAGTAGCCGCGGCCCTGATTCTGCAAGAGCTGAGCAGGGCTGAGAATAACCGGACATTTCGGAGGTCACTCTTTCAGAGGGTCACCGTAAGTTGGGGGCAACAACGACAGCACATAATGACATCTCCCTGGGCCTCTTAAATAATGATTGCCTCTTCCTTCCAGGGACCTTTGGCTAGAAGCTGGACTTGATGACCTTTGGCATCCCTTCAGTTCTATGGTCCTATGAAGACTCAGCTGCCTCTGAAATCTGTCTCAGCAGTTTCTAAGTACTTTGGGGCCAGCCAAATATTCCATTAGCTCTCAAGGCCAGGCTCAGCTGTTCCTCAGTTGGTATCATACAAAATCAAGCATCCTCTTCCAACAATTAGGAGCTAGCAGCGTTGTCTAAGGAGAAAAGTCCTGGCTCTCTCTTTCTGGAAACCATACCTCCAAGTTGTTTTCCCAGACCGCAGCACACAAGACATGTACCCTTCTTGCTCCTTTGTGGCAGAGGGGCCGAGAGCATTTCAGACGCTTTCCCTTTCAGAGGCTTCACATTTCCCCAGCATTCAAACAGCCATTCAGTTGGAACTAAGAAATCTGCGGTTTTGTCTCAACTAATCAAAGCAGACTATTCACACAACACACGCACTAACAGATTTTAATTTATTTTCCCTCCACTGTCCCGGATAAGCCAACAAGCTCCTGCTTCACACCCTTCTTTGCTGGTTTGCAGTGGAACTAAGAGGATTTTTGGCCCAGAGGCGGCTGATCGTGATTCCAACTTCTAAGTCTCAAAATGCTGCTTTTGGATCAGGAACCCTGTAGCTCAGGAACATCTGCTGAGAGGCAGCCAGAAACATCCATAACACTTAAGACTAGCCAATCAGGGAACATGTCTTGGAGGAGAGAGAACCTTTGGAAGAGACAACGCGGGAGTCCCCCAACGTTCTGACAACACCCACCTGTGCGGCAGTTCTGACAAAGCACCCTTCCCCCCTCACAAGTGCCCCATAGTTCTTGGTGCTGTGCAAAGTGGGGGGGGGACAACTCTGTGTGGATCTTGCTCCCACTGTGTATGTTTGTGCCTCAGCTGGCTTAGGCTCTTGTACCTCATATTTACCACAAAGCCTACTTTGAAATGCTTTGTAGAGCCGGCTATGCGTGCTTTTGTGCTCGTCTCCTGTGACTGTGTATTCACACAAAGGCACACATGTTGAGGCAAACCCTTGATGATGTTGCCTGGCTGAGAGCAGGTGCATGAATGAGGGCAGCGTCCCCCCCCCCCATTCGACAGGAAGCCCAGAAGCACGTGGGTCTGAGCAGCTGGGCTTCGGCAGATGCCGAGACTGGCCGCCTGGGGCTGCAGCTGTGGTCGGTACAGGACTGGCCCAGAGAGACACACACAAGAGTTCTTGTGGGACCTGGTCAGCACTTCTTTCAAGGTCTGTGGTGCCTCCTGTGGCGACCAGAATCTCTCTGAGCTGCAGAAGAGGTTACGAGGCAGAAGTGGCTCAGGTGCCTCCCCCGACCCAGGCTCAGAGCTTCATCGCTGTCTGAAGCTCTAACAGCCACTCCCCTAGCAGGGAGGCACGGCGGTCCTTTCTAGTAGCTCTGCTGGGAGAAAAAGATCTCTGTTCTCAACCTCTCATAAGCCCGGACAATCTCTGGGACATTGCGGGACAGCGAAGGGCCAACCTGCTCCCCACCCACTCCCACGTCACCTTCATCGGATTCACATTGCCATCTTCCTTCACCCCGTAGTGATGGATGAAGACATCCGCTAAGGTCTTCCTTTCCGGGTTCCCTTCAATGGGGTCAGGCAAGAGTTGACGGATCTCCTCAGCGGTCCATACACAGAACGCCCCTTCCTGCTTCTCTTCTGACTGGACGGTGGGGTAGGAGTCTGCATCCTCTGCGCTGTAGAATCCCCCAGACTGAAACCGAAAGCAGCACCGTGAAGGTCCACATTCCTGCACTGCCCAACCTGACATGAACAAAGGAGTGAACGTTCTGCTCGGAAATGAGCTGATTCAGTCTACTCATTTGCCCAGTCATGATGCCGCCTCACACAAAATTTGCATCCCTGCATTAGCAGTTAATGGCTGAAATCCTGTTGTGCAGCTCAGCATGCATAGCAGGGATGACATCATCATCAGTGGCAAACAGCCACTGATTAAAGGCAAATGTAAGGTGTACACAATTTATACACAATGCAACAATGTTGCATGCACCTTGAAATCACCAAAGGAAACCTTTAATCAGTGGCAATTTGTTGATGATGATGATGTCCTCCCTGTTATGCATGCAGAGCTGTGCAAGGGGATTTCACCCATTAACTGCTAATGCATGGCCCTCCAGACATATTTAGACTACAACCTGTACTGTCCCTTACAGTCGGTCTTGCTGGCTGGGACTTGTGAAGACTGAAGTCTAACTCCAGCACAGCAAAAAGTTCTTCAGTCCTATATTAAAGAATAGTTGGAGAGTATGAGGGTTTACACTCCAGTAGCAAAAATAATGAATTTTGGAGGAAACAAATAAGGAAAATCAAACAAATCATTAAGGAGAGATTCATTTTTCGTAGCTCTATTAGTTACTCAAATATGTATGAATATGCATTTTACAGAAATGCTCCTTTACATTTGAAAATGTCATGGTTTTACATCCAGTTTTTCTTATCTTATAATTAATTATCCGACCCATTCCCAATCTCTGAAAATTCCTAAAACATATACCTGTACCCTTTTTTTAAAGCCAATCTGAGTTCTGTACTCTGGTACAGACCTGCTGTTGACCCCCGTGTGACCCATGTCAAGCTGAATGTGGCTGAGAGGAAGAAGGGGGGAAAGCTTGTTGCCCACCCCATGGAAGGATGTTGTATAAAGGGCTGCATTACTTTCCTCCCATAAGGCTGGGAGCTCCAGGCACTGTCCAGGACTGATGGCTTTGCAGCTCCATCCATTCCAGGCGGATGATGGCAACTTGAAGGCTGGACACAGCTATTAAGGGCAACAAGGGACAACCCAAGACGGTAGCTTACCTTATCGCTCAGATCCCGGGAAACATACAGCAGAATATCTGCCAGGGTGTCTGCAAAGAATTCATCACCAGAAATCTGTGTAGGAGAGAAAAAGGATTTTATTCCAAAGGGGACAGATTTGGGGACAAAAAGGTAAAGACAATCATGTTTTTGATACTTGCAATTAAAGGAATTAAGGGGGAGGATGGAAGGATGCTGGGATGGGGAGGCAACACTCCCCAGTCAGGGCAGAGGGACCCTAACCTCCAGACCAAGAAAAGCAAAGGATAGCACTGTTGGAATCAGTAGGAATGAACTTTGATTTATATCAAAATGCTGTCTGCCAGCTCAACCTCCTTTGTGCAGCAGAAATGTTGAAGGCCTGGGAGAATCACACCCAGGCCATTCGGCCCCCCAAGGCACTAAACAGCTGTTGCCTAGTGAATAAATGAGAAGCCCTGGGAGCAAGGGACATATGGCCTCTTCGTTCTCTTAGGATGTATAAGGTGCAGCCATGTCTCCACTAGAAGCTCAGAAATAAAACAGTAGTGACAGAGGCATAGATGACAACTCTGAACATACCCCATGGATCTCCTGCCCGATCCTACCTGCATGTTTCACACAATGCCAGTCCACAACCCCAAAGTTCTGCAACAACCCAAATCTCACAACTGGACTTAGAGCAAGAACTTGCGTTCAGATTTATTCCAATTTGTCTGATCTGTGCACATTATTCTTTTGGGATTTTGTTTCCATGCCACAAGATGCAGGTACATGACCCCCATCAGGATGGAGACTTAGCGTAAAGCTGCTCTTAGAGGGTGGATGAGATGAATGCGAGTATCCCGCCAGAGTACTAGCAGCAGACAAGATATGCAATAGGGGGATCCAAGCTCATCCCTGGCTGTGGGGAAGCCAATGATCGAATGCTGAGGCAAGGAGGCTGCTGTTTTACTGACTAGCTTTGCTAATCCTCTAAACCCTTGCAGATTCCACAGCTGCAAATCCTTTTTGAATTGCATCTGAAGAGTCTGGTAATGGGCAATTAAAATTAGGATGGTGAAGGAGAATGGCTTAACACAAAAGCCCTCTCATCTCCAGCCCAGGTTACATCAGCAGCCACTCTAGCTGAGCACCTGAACGGGAATTTATTCACTGGACGATGTGTATGTGGCCCTTTGCCTCAGAGGAGCCCTCCCAGTAGTTTTATGACTGGAATCAACCCGGCACAGCGTCACATCCAAGGGCTACGCTTACATTAAGAACAAAGGAGAAAACATGAGCTCAAATGTAGGCACCTGCATCAACAGAACGTATCTAAATTTCTCATCCCCTGAAGCCTGATCTTTACTGTCCTTCAGAAAACTGGAATAAAATAAGAGTGGGAAGCTGGGAGAAGCCTCTTGGGAGGCTGTTTTGCAGAGAAGGTGCCACCAGAGAGAAAGCCCAGAGAACAAACAAGAATCAGCTGCAGGCACAAGCCATAAGAGAAAGGGTTCAGGAAGCCGGATAAGCCACAGATGGTACCTAATCAGAAAGAACATTGAGCAGCCAAACCTTGTAGCAGTACAAAAGGTGTGTGTGTGGGGAGGGGATTAATAGATACCCAGTGGAGTGCTGTGAACAAACTAGGACTCAGGAGACCTAAGTTTGAATCCTAGCTCAGGCAAGGAAACTCACTCTAGTAAATGGTAAAGGTAAAGGTTCCCCTTGACAATTTGTCCAGTCGTGTTCGATTCTAGGGGGTGGTGCTCATCCCCGTTTCCAACCCATAGAGCTAGGGTTTTGTCCAAAGACAATCTTCCGTGGTCACGTGGCCAGCGCGACTAGACACGGAACGCCGTTGTGGTGATCCCCTCTGAAGTCCCTATCCCCCCCCCAGGTCTTCACGAAGTTCTCGCCCATCTTCCTTCTTCGCTGCCACCAGATATTAAATCTTTAATATCAATTACTTATAGAGACTAGTGTGCTGTTCAAAACTTAAGTCATTTATTAGATCAGGGAAGTTAATATTTGATTAATATTTAAGAGAAAAATCACAGGTTGCCAATCACTTGCATTTGAATCAAATCTGTTGTACCTTTAAACCTCTTTTAACCTTCTGTTTCAATCTAGACTCTTACAGATCTCTAACTCACTCTTAATTCACTTTTAAGTTTCACACAGTCTCTCTCTACCAGAATCTCCTCTCAGACCCCATCCACCAGTCTTTTTATCCAGCTCTCTCCACGCTTGGCTCCGCCTTCCATCCACTCATTGGCTCCTTTTTTTAATATTCTGCGATGACGGACAGGTGAGGGCAGGGCTGTTCGCTACAGCCGTTATTTTCCCACTGAGGTGGTCCCTATTTATCTACTCACATATTTGCATTTTTTTTTCATGCTTTCGAACCGCTAGGTTAGCGGGAGCTGGGACAAGCGACGGGGGCTCACACCGATGTGTGGATTTGATCTTACGACTGCAGATCTTCTGACCTTGCAGCACAGAGGCTTCCGTGGTTTAACCCGCAGCACCACCATGTCCCATGGAACAGTTAAAACCACCCCTTAAATATGCAACTTGAAAGCCCTATTAGGGTCACTATAAATGAGCTCTGACTTGACGGCACAGCCCAGGCACACAGGGATTAACAAAGAGTCAACGCAAGTGAGCAAACTGTTGACCGGATGTCCTCCAAGCACTACCTTGTAGCCCCTCTTGAGCTGAAATAACCAGTAGGGATGTCAGGGAAGGATTGTTCTATCCCTTTTGACTCTCTGGCCTGCGCCTCTCAGCCCACTGATTATTTCGCAGGCTCTGCACTTATTCTCACTTTAACTTCCTTTCACGTTTGTACAGGGAGCAGACACATTCTCTCCCCTCAGCTATGGGCTCTCCAGGGGGCCCATATCCACCCTGTTAAGAGCAGCATTTAGGCTTTTCTATCTTGAAGGTAACTTTCTCAGTAAAAGTTTAGTTACGGTATTTGATTTCAACGGCTGCCTTTCCTCGTGGGCCTGCCCTGGGAATGGCAACCCACACCTTTAAGCCAAACTCAGCTACAGAGAGAACGTTTATTCTTTTTTCTTTCCTTTCTCTCTCACGTTGTGAACATTTACAATGAAACGTGTTGACAACACATATTAGATGCTGCACAGCTCAATCACAGCAGGGTGGGAACAGAGCACGTGTCCGTGCCTCTGCCGGCTCCCATCCGAGCCCTCTAGTTCCCTCGGAGCCCAGGAAACACAGAGGATGGGCTGTGCGGCCCGCAGGAGTATAACGTTGGGAGATATAATGGAATTCTTTCTTCAGTGCCCTCTGGACAAAAAACAAACAAACACCATTATAGGGAGAGCCTGAAAAGTTATTACATGCTTGACAACTCAAGATTCCCTCCAGGACGGAAGATGTGAGGACAGTGAAGGTCACAGGCCAAGCTCGGGAATCAATCCCTTCTATTCCCCTCCCTTGCCCTCCTCTGTGAAATATGTTCAGGCCCATTTTCTGGCAGCAGTGAGATGAGGTGGTGGTGGATCTGCTTATTGAACTGGGAAACTTCACCCGAAAAGAGAAACTGAGGAGAGGCAGATCATGGAAGCTGCCCCATCCAAACATTTCCCAGGGGGAGGCAGCTTTGGCAGAAAGGCCAAGCGTACATTCATTCCACTTCCGAGCAGGCCTGCCCGTCACAGAGCAAAAAGTGCAACTGCTTTTGCTCCAACCAACCATTTCTGACTTCACCCTTTCCTAGGTAAACACTGACTTGCTCTACAGCACCCAAAGCGATCAATCCATGTCTTGGTTTTCATTACACTCCTGAGGTGCCACATTACGGCCTAGGATAACGTGCAGTGAGCAGTATGGAGGGATCTGCCGTTAGTGTCACCATCTCCCTCCACTGCCCACAAACAGCCTCGGCGAAACAAAGGAAACAACCACAAGAAAACTTCCGTTTCCTCCTCCTTTGCCTACAAAGGTGAGTCATGGAGTGCCAGCGCTGAGTTCAAGAAGCCAACTGTCTGACTATAACGATCCTCCCCTTCCTCCTCCTTTTACCCAACAACCCCTAGTTACCGTCATGTCACCTCAATGAGGAGATATCTAGATAGAGTTTAAGTACCTTTCCTCCCAACCGGTTCCAGTTTCTCAAATCACAGGCTAACCTGCCCCTCAGCTGAGGAACCAGGGACGGAGCAATCTAAAATATCCATCCTAATATCATTCAGCGTAGTCACGCGCTTCCAGGGTTGCCAGCGTGAAGGTTTATGGGCATAATTCCGTTGTCCTCAACATCACTGAGCTCCCAGGTGCCTGACTGGCCTTGGCCACAGGGTAGACGGCACAGGCTCAGCATGGGCAGCCCAAGCAATGCGCCACACTCTTCCTCGACACCACATGGGAAAAGAAATGTGTTTCCCCATCTCTTTCAATAGGAGGTGGCAAAGGCGCTGCCCCAGAGTATCAGGGCAGCTGGAGAAGGAGGAGAAAACACCACAGCTACTCCTCCCACCCTTCAAAAAGGCAGGAGGAGCTGCTGTAAGGACTATGACAGCACAGCCCTGGCTGCTTGGACCCCAAACAGTGCCTGCCAGAGGAAAAGGAGGGGTGTCCAGAGACTTCCAGATGTGACCTCCTCGGGTCCCCACCATTCTGGCACCTTCAAGGAAGGCTGTATCCTCCTCCTGCTCCTCCTCCAGTGCTGTTGGGAGGACCACCCCCATTTTGCTGCTGCCATTGCTTACACCCCCTATTGCAGGTAACAGGTCCCTCTTGCTTACAGGCATGGCTTCTCCTGGATTGGAAGCAGGGCCGGAGGGGAGCCAGGCGTTCTCCACCCTAAGGGCTCTGCAACCCGAGGAAAAGGCCATTGGCCTTCCTGAGGAAAAATGGCAGAGCTGGGCCTGTCAGAGAATTCATGGGGTGAAAAGATCTATTTATTTATTATTAAACTTATTCCCCGCCCATCTAGACTGACGTCTAAATCTATCCCATTTCTCAGAGAACGACTTCAACGTAACTGACTCCATCATGTTAGGCACACAGAAAGGCGGCCACAATACAGAATGGAAGCAGCAATACAAGGAAATAATATGGAATCCAACTACAGTACTATGAAAATTTCCCCTGATTTCCTCTGACTTTCCCCTCCCCCCATAAAGCCTTGCCTCCTGCCCCCTTCTTGACCAAGATGAGCATTTTCCCCTTTCCCACTTCTTTCCGGCCCTGTCCTACAACAGAGATTCAGGGGGTGTTGAAAGAGCAGTACCTGGAATGCCTTGGCATAAGCTGCTGCCAGCTGCCCCTGGTCGTACAGCATCTTTTCGAAATGAGGGACATGCCAGCGTTGATCCGTGGAGTAGCGATGGAACCCCTGCAGGAGGGAGAGAGGAGGGAGGTGGTCACCCTTTCTGTCCAGCTGGAAGTGGTGTTATATATCCCCCACAAATTCTCTTCAACAGAAGACAGTCTTAAGCCGGGCAAGGATGTCTCTGAGGGTTAACAGACTAGGCCGCCCTAACGGAGAAGCTCCAAAGCAGTCAAAAGAGCCTGGTGGCTCAGGAGGCCTCTGGCGATACAAAGCCACTGGGCCCAATCAGTCTGCGGTGGTACAAGGCTCACAACACAGGAGAAGAACAAAGGTGGAGTCTTATCAGCTACTCTCTGAAAAAGCGAGAAGCTGCCTACAACAAGGAGCGCCGTAGATCCTGTTCTGTGGAGGGTTTGGAGTATTGACTTCATAATTCTCTGCTTATCTTCCTAGAATCCAGTCTCACAACCATACATGCAATTTTAGAGGACCTGTGCCCCAAATATCCAGCCCTAGTATTCCCCACAGGCTGCACTGACCCATGTAAAAGTCATGATGGGAAGACATTTCCATTTCCTTCCTCCTTCTTTTTATTTTGAGGAATCTGATAAACCCCACATCCCATTTCGGAGCAAATGTACTCTGAAATGGCCTCCAGGTGCAGAAAATAACTCCCTCGGAATTTTCTTAGCTGCAGGTACCCAGGGGCACCCACAGAGGTCACAATAGTAAACTAGGAGCAGGGGGGCATGTTGCCTACAGGTGGCACTTTGCCCACCCTTGCCCTGCACAATATCATCCATTCTCTTTCCAATTCAACTGTCTGAATGGCATTGCTTAGGTAACAAAAGAGTACCATCCACATACAGGAAGTTGCTATCAAGGGGCTCAGAGATATGAGTACAGAAAAATCTTGACCAAAACAAGGAAAGGAGAGAGAAAATAGCCTTGAGAAACAACCAAGAACATCTCATAAAATCAATTCAAATATCTTGCAATGTTTATGTCACCAGGATTGTGTCCACGTAGTTTAACGCAGCCATTAATGAGTCCATACCCAACGCAAAGGAACGTAATGGGAACTGAGTGTGCGCAGTGGGCACAGAATGCTGATTCACTTGGTGGGAAGGGGGAAATGGCTAATAAGCGAAGGGACAGAAGGAATCTCTGAATAGATGCATTTCACATTACAATAGTCTGTTGCACAATCCTCCTTACACAGTAGATTAGCTGGATTTACATTGATTATAACCATGGCAATCAGGACATCTTTGAGATTAGGCTGTCTTTTTAGCAACTGGATCAATGAATGATTCACTAACCAAGCTGACCCCACATCATGAGTGGATTTTAAAAAGGGTATTTTACTGGCCTGACCAGCCTACAGTGAACATGTGGCTCACGAAGCCTTCCGTCCAGCCCATGTAAGTGGCAGTGTTTTATCTCTAATAAATTATCCTTATCTAATCTTCATTCTTTTATCTAAACATTCATTCACCTCCATATCATCTCAATGACAAGTGAAAAGGTGAAGTTTAAAGTAAGTTCAGTCAGTCTTTCTGCTTGTTGACGGGCATTTACAGATCCTATCTCAAGTCCAGGCCTGGCCTAAATCCCACACGAGGATCCAAAGGCTGGCAGTTATTAAAAGGCCTGGTATGGTGTTCAGCTGTGCCAAAGTCACCATCCAACCCCGCCCTCCAAGCTGCACCACCACAGCGTTCTCTGCAACTCATGAGGCCACTGCTCAGCTGTTCGGAGCTATTCTCTTGGACAAGATGGCAAACATGAATGAGCCTTCCTGCGTACCACGCTTCCCCCTGTAAGCAGTGCCCGGCCCCATCGATCCAACAGCTGCTTAATAAAAGGAGAGGAAGACAGTTCAGGGGAAGGGGTCACACGTGAAAAGGAGGACGAACAGCTATTTGGGATTAATCTCTCAGTGAAGGGTCTGCCATCACAGCACTTACTTACTTACTTACTTACTTACTTACTTACTTACTTACTTACTTACTTACTTACTTACTTACTTACTTACTTACTTACTTACTTACTTACTACTTACTTACTTACTTACCTTACCTTACCTTACCTTACCTTACCTTACCTTACCTTACCTTTACTTTACCTTACCTAACCTTTACTTTACTTTACTTTCTTACTTACTTAACGTATTTCTATCCCACCTTTCTCCCCAAAAGGACTCAGGGCAGGTTACATCATCAAAACAGTATTTAAAGGCTAAAAACAATAAGTATACAAATATTTAAAAAGAATTAAACAAGTATTATATTAAAATGCTAACTAGGATCAATATTAAAACATATTTAAAACACAGCAGAGCACAACAGTCCATTAAAACACCCCTTAGATCACCAGTCATTAAGGAAAAGCCTGCCTGAAGAGGAAGGTCTTTCCCTGCTTGCGGAAGGACAGCAAAGATGGGGCCAGTCTGGCCTCCCGTGGGAGGGAGTTCCAAAGTCTGGGAGCACCGACAGAGAAGGCCCTCTCTCCTGTGTCCCCACCAAGCATGCCTATGAGGGGGGCTGGACCAAGAGAAAGGCCTCCCCTGATGATCTTAATGTCTGCAGCAATTTGGACCCTTTGAAGTTTTCGAACACTTTCCAAAGGCAATCCCACGCAGAGCATGTCACAGTAATCCAGTCAAGATGTAACTAGGGCATGTGTCACTGTGGCCAGATCAGACCTGTCAAGAAATGGGTGCAGCTGGCACACTGGTTTTAACTGTGCAAAGGCACTCCTGGCCACTGGTGAAACTAGGGTATCCGGACTCAGAGGTGAATCCAGGAACACCCCCAAGCTGCATGTCTGTGTTTTCAAAGGGAGTGTAACCCCATCCAGCACAGGCTGAATCCCTATTCCTTGATCTTATTTTTGACTGACCAGGAGCACCTCTGTCTCGTCTGGATTAGGTTTCTCTTCATTCACCCTCATCCAGTCCATGATTGACACCAAACACTGATCTAGAGCTGAAACATCTTCCTTGGATTTAGATGGAAAGGAGAGACAGAGTTTGGTGTCATCCATGTATTGTTAACATCAAACCCCAGAATTCCGGACGACCTCTCCCAGTGGTCTTGCTATAAGCAACAGGAGACAAAACAGAACCCTGTTGGACACTACAGGCCACCTACGGGCCTCTATCCATTCTTACCTGGGCAATATGATCATGAATCCCCCCATAGGCCATCATCTTGAGTGTGTGCAGTGCCATCTGAAGTGCCTGAGCTCCTTCAGGAGTTGACCGATGAAGAGCCCAGTAGGAGAAGAGGAAATTCAAGTTGACTGCAACATAAGAAGGTTGGGGGAGAGTAATGGATCCAGCTCAGTCGCTCATCTAAAGCCACCTCCTTCTGTGACAACAGACTGACTAGACTGGTGAGATGAACCTCCAGCCCGTGGCCAGTCCCAATAGAGTCAGCAGCTTTCCCCAAAATCCAGCCATTGCTGAAGGAGAGATTTCCCACGTGCCCCTCACTTTTCCACTTGGGAAGGCAAACAAGGTTGGGGAGGCAGGATCTTGGGCTAACCTATCCGGAATTGGTCTGGGTGAAGGGCCTCCCGCTAGCATCTCACCCGACCAATTTGCAGTGTTTTTTAAATCTAAAGTGGAGTCCATCCGCCGTGATCTTTCTCCTTTTTTAAATACAATGGATCGAGCTGAGATGTCCAGCGCTCCGCCTTGCCCGGCAATTCTCGATTCCTTTCAGCCTGTGACGCCAGATTTGGTGGACAAGGCACTTGATCGCTGTCAGGCCTCCACCTCTTCTCTCGACCCTTGCCCGGCCTGGCTAATCAAAGCAGCCAGGCCTGTAACAACAGAACTGGCCACTGTAATAATTAATGGGTCTCTCCAGGAGGGCAAGGTTCCCCTTGCCCTCAAGGAGACACTCATTAGGCCCATTAGGAAGAAACCAAATTTGGCGACGGACGACATTGGAAACTATAGGCCTGTCGCCAACGTTTCTTTCCTTAGCAAGGTGGTTGAGAGGGTGATGGAAGATCAGCTCCAGGCGCTTTTGGACGAAACCAATGCTCTGGACCCATTCCAGTCGGGCTTCAGGCCACACTACGGCACAGAAACAGCACTGGTTGCACTGATGGATGACCTGTTGAGGAAGGCCCATGGGGGCAATATGTCCTTGTTGGTCCTCCTTGACATCCCAGCGGCCTTTGATACCATTGACCATGGTATCCTCCTAGGGAGGCTCTCTGAGTTAGGAATAGGTGGCCTAGTGCTTGCTTGGCTCCGTTCCTACCTGGAGGACCGGCCCCAAAGAGTACAGCTTAGAGAGAGGGTTTCGACCCCGTGGAGCCTCAATTGTGGGGTCCCACAGGGGTCGATCATCTCTCCAATGCTGTTTAACATCTACATGAGGCTGCTGGCAAGGGGGGTCATCAGGGGGTGTGGAGCCTTGTGTCGCCAGTATGCTGATGACACGCAGCTCTACATCTCCTTCTCATCTACCTCAGTCAATGCCGTTCTGTCCCTCCAGCGCTGCCTGGAGACTGTACTGGAATGGATGCAGTTGAATGGGTTGAGGCTGAACCCAGACAAGACGGAGGTGTTGAGGGTGGGTGGTCCTTCCGTCAGCAGTATAGGTAACTCCCTTTCTTTTGGGGGAATGACCCTTGCCGCAAAGAATGAGGTTCACAGCTTGGGGCTACATCTGGACCCAGCGCTTACCATGGAAACCCAGGTGACATCCGTGGTCCGCTCCACCTATTTTCATCTATGGCGGATTGCCCAGCTGCGTCCATATCTTGATCGGGGGCCCCTCACTACTCTAGTACATGCACTCGTAATCTCGAGATTAGACCATTGTAACGCACTCTACGTGGGGCTGCCTTTGAGGCTGATGCGGAAATTTCAGATGGTCCAGAATGCGGCAGCCAGGCTACTTAGTGGGGTGAGAAAACACCAACACATCTCCCCCACTCTGGCTGCTTTGCACTGGTTGCCCATCCGTTTCCGTGTCAACTTCAAAGTGCTAATGATCACTTATAAAGCCCTAAATGGTTTGGGACTTCAATATTTGGCAGGTCGTCTTCTCCCACCCAGATCTACCCGAATCACCCGCCATAGCCAGCAGGGATGGCTGACGGGCCTGACACCGAGAGAGGCTCGGAAGGAAAAAACTAGAAACCAGGCCTTCTCGGCGGTGGCCCCTCGGCTGTGGAATGCCCTCCCAACAGAAATTCGGCTGGCACCCTTGCTGGGTGTTTTAAAAAGACAATTAAAAACTTGGCTATTTAGGCAGGCCTTCCCTCCAGTCAGCTAAGTCTTTTTATTTCTTCTTTCCCTATCCTACCCCATCTTGGTAATCCTTTTCTTAAATTAATTTTCTTAATTAATATAGTAATTGTATTTTTAATGATTATATATATTTTATATTGATTTATTTTATGTTGTAAGCCGCCCCAAGTAGACATGGTGTAGAGGGGCAGGGTATAAATCTAATAAATAAATAAATAAATAAATAAATAAATAAATAAATAAATAAATAAATAAATAAATAAATAAAAACAAGCAAACAAACAAACAAACCTGGAGTAGGAAACTTGGGTGATTCTGAGAATCCACCATATTCTTCATCATAAGACTCTGACAGTTGCTGAAAACACCTGGTCATCACCTCCTTGGAAGACGGGGGTGGTTCCTCTCCTCGAACACCAACATCAGTCCTGGCTAACAGTGCAGACAAGATCTTCTGGCTGTTTTCCAAAAGGCTTGTCTTGTTCCGTTTCCACTAGAGTGAAAGGCCGAAGGGAGAGACTACAAAGTCATCATTCTTCACCTATTTGCCTGGTGCCTCACCTAATCATCTGCCTGCTCAGAAAGAATTCCAGTTCATTTCCCACCCCAAAAGATTGAAGAATGCTCTTGGAGGAAATCAAGGTAAGAATGTTAGCAGAACACAACAGGCCAAATCGCTCAAAATGCTCATGGGAAAAGGAAATCCACTGAGGATAAAACCTAGTCTTGAATATGAAAGCTGGCCTCTGTGTGGGTGTAAGGATGCAGAAGGTCAATATGGAAGCAACTCATGGCCTTCCTTCCACAGCAGAAGAAACAGAACAAAGGAAAGGAACCTATTTCTTTGAAATGTGATCCAGGAAGAAGGGCAACCATCTAGAAATGGTCACTTAGAAAAAACCAAGAGATGCCAAGATGCCCAGTCCTTCCTGGCTGGCTGCTGTTTCCCCACCCCTTTCGGTTACTTTAAATCACTGGTGGGCAAAGTGTAGCTCATGGGCTACATGCGCCCCACTGAACCCCAACAGCAGCCCTCCATAACCTGTTCCCTACACCCAACAATTATTTACATTTTTTAAAAGAAATATTTTTGCTTGAAAAGTGCCCTTGCAGCCACTAGGATGCCTCATAGTACCTGTTTTTTGTCACTTTGTAAAAATTTGGACACCAGAAGATGTGAGTGTGCTTTCTCGGCAGGGGGCGGGGGGAGATAATGGGGGGGGAGCACAAAGAGGCATGGGAGTCATTATGGCTCTTTAAGCTTCATGGTGGCCATGTGTGGTTCCCTAGACCTCATCTTTTCTTCAAATGCAACACTGCTGGGACTTAACAATCCCACATATGGATTTAAAGACAACATGACACATGAGGGGCAATCCACAGGGACTGCCTTCTCAGGTATTGTAGCTGCCACTCCTACCACTGCATCAAAGCGTTCCCAGGATCTTTCACACACGAACTATGTGGCTCTAGGACAGAAGCTGGCAAACCTCAGTCTACTAGCCAGTTCCTTTCTCCCCAGTCCTCACTGACATCAAAAGGAATTCCCCAAGTCCACTTCGTTTACAAGTCCTGCATTAACCCATCCAGTTAAACAGAGCAGCAAGCTTGTTCCGGATGCTACACTGATGGTTATACCAACAAGGACATCAGTTCATTACACAGTCTTGAACACTGCACTCCGTACCTGGTCTAGGATGCGCAGCAGAACAGTCCGAAAGCCAATCTGGTAAATTCTGTCCTCGGGAGGGAAATAGGTCCCACCTACAAATGGTTTGAGTTCAGGAGTCAACCATACGCTCATTGGCCAGCCCCCTCCACTGCTGGTGGCCTGTAGGAAAAACATGATAGCTAGAGATGGGGACACTTGTATTCACATATGAATATCCCCATGCAGCTGGAGTTAACGAGAGTCCGCCCCCTGGGGCTGGATCGCCCACTCACACATCCACTGGCATCAGCAGCCTCGCTCACCCTTCCCATCACTCCTGGAGCCTCGCTCTCTTCCTGCTTGGCTAGTGACCCAGCAGCTGTGCAGGGAGACTCGTCCTCCCTCCCTTTGCCTGGAGTGGCTAGCCGAGCAGGCAAAGAGTGTGGCTCAGGGATTGATTGGAAGGGTGAGCGAGGCCCCTGCCGGCAGACGCGTGAGTGGATGGTCCAGCCCCAGGGGGCGGACCCTCGTTAACTCCAGCTGCGCGGGGGTATTTGTATTCATATACGAATACCCCCATCTCTAATGATAGTATATACTGTAGTAGACACCCTGCACCATTCTCTGTCCTTCCTCCAGGAAATAATCAGAGAGCTAGTTATCTCCCGTTCTTTCCTCTGGTGTGCCCATGGGCTAATGCCCTACCTGTACAAAGGTCATGTAGACTTTATCAACATCTGGGCGTTCCTCACGATCCACCTTGATGCACACGAAGTTGTCATTCAAAATTCTGGCAATTTCTTCATTCTGGAAGGATTCCTGCTCCATCACATGGCACCAATGGCAGGTTGAATAGCCAACTGAAGACATACATACAGCCAATTAAACAAGAGTCCACCAATGAGAAAAGCAATGGAATGGCAATCTCCAGAGAAAATTGGCGCTTCACGGGGATTGGGGAGGTTGATAGGGGAAACACAACGGCAGTCTTCCTCTGCAGATACATACTTTGAGGTGCTTAGGTAAAGAGTGAGGATAGGCACTTATGTATAAGAAGAACAAAAGGGGAAGTAGCTCTTTTGGAATGTTGGCTGCAGACCACCTGGAAGGGTTCACTGCCCGTTCAGCAAATTCTGGAACAGGATACCAACAACCTTTCTGTAAGCAAAACGTTTTATACCCGATGAAAGTGAACTGGCTAAATCAAGGAAGTCTGAATGAGGAGGCTTAATAAGATATTTTTATAATGAAGTGCCGAAGCCAGGTTATTAAAAAAATAGGCACCTAACAACCTTTGAGACAAATAGAAGTCCTTTTAGGCTTCAGTTCTGTACACTGTTATATCTGAGTCACCACATATAAGTTCAATCAATTTTTTTCTGAAAACACATAGTTTTCCAAAATTCTTTCCCATATGGCATTTTTTTTAAAAAAATTAAAGGATGGGGAAGAAACAGAAAGTAGCAGCTAGAATCCTGTTAATTACATAAATTGGCCTGAATCAAACAGCATAAATCACAACAGCCAATTTTGGCTAGTTAAGGAGTCAAGGCTTACACTCCTCATTGTGCACCAACTGCATGACTTGGCAGGCAACAAGGAATGGAAGCCCCAACTCCTTAACTACCAGCTGTTCACCACCATGATTTATGCCATTTTGACTTACACCAGTGTATTTAACCAATAGGATCTGGGACTAAATGTAATCTCCCAACTTACTATAAAGGACTGCCAGGTTTCTGTCTTGACTCAATACCATGTTTTTGTGATTGACCCAAGCCACTGGATGCATCTCTGCCTTAGAGCCAGGTTCTGTTTTCCCAAGAATAAAAAATATTTAGCCCCTTCTTACAGTAGCTTCTATTTTATCTAAGCTCCAAATCTCCGTGTACGAGAATGTGCACAGAGCCCTCGTCAAGTCAGAAAATCTTCTCCTAATGAAGCAGACACATCCACTGGCAAGTCTACATATGACTATCACCAGGGAATCAGCTAACTTGCCAGTAAACATCTTTGCAAGGTGCACAACCATTAAATGAGTCACATCAGAACATCCCAGAAGAAGGAGGCCTGGGGAAAGGAACTTGCCCTTTTTTTCTCCCAGAAAGCATTTGATTGCCCAGTACACGGGGGGGGGCAGTTTTTGTACTGGCCTGTGTTATATTCAGGATTTGAGCATGCATGGGGGGGAGGCTCCAATTGCATAAGCTGCTGTAGCAACATGATAAGGTTCTGGTTGCGCACAACTAGGCGCATGACCAGCACTGGTCAGATCACTGTGGCACCTTCCACAGGCAGATTAGTCAACAAGATATTGGTCATCATTTCTTCCTCCAAGTGCAAGCTTATTCTCTCAGACTGAAAACAACATGTTAGCAAATAGGAATGTTTTCCATATTTTCTACATGTTTGAAAGCGCCAATAAAGATACTATACACCATATATGCATCTATTCAGATGTAAGCATCTACCTGTGGTGAGCATAGAATGAAGCTGTTTCTTCATTACCTGA
Organism: Pogona vitticeps; assembly: GCF_051106095.1. Classification (NCBI taxonomy): domain Eukaryota; kingdom Metazoa; phylum Chordata; class Lepidosauria; order Squamata; family Agamidae; genus Pogona; species Pogona vitticeps. The sequence goes on along the minus strand of NC_135784.1, from coordinate 137,533,544 downwards.
CAGAAATATCAACTTGTCCTCCCTTTTTGCTCTGTCAAAGGCTTCCTGGCCCCAAGGGTACCTGTGGGGGAAAAGAAACTGAGAAAGATGCTGGAATTTGTTTCTTCAATCCACCTCTTTCAGTATACTGCAATTTAATGCAGGCTGCTCAATGGTGGCTGTGGAGCTTAACATTCCTGTGAAGGCAGAGAGTACCTGAAAGCTGCCGCCACTACCACCCCGCCACTTGGGACCCACTGGAGGCCAGCCTTGATCCTAGCCGTGACAGAGAGCTGTTTGTCTGAGGAAAACTAATTCAAGGAGTTCTGCCTGGAGCTATGCCAAAGCAACTCACCTGGCTCATCTACTACCACGAGCATGCTGGGGCATGTGTGTACACGCAGGCATGTGCAATTAATGATCATTTAGCATAGGTGATGAACAGAGTGCTCACTTCATTAGAAGTCAAGATTATTGTTGCTCCTGATTTCATATCCCCAGGGACCACCCAAAGTAGCTTTTTGAATGCTGAACAAGATTCCGTAGCCATTTAGTTCTGTTCTGAGCTGGAGAACCGCACCATTTAGGAACCCCGGTTGCATTGTCAAAATTGTCTCAGTACCACCTTTTGATCTTAAAACACAAACCAGCTTCTCCTCCTCAGCGCTGCTATGGATCTGTACATTCAGCTCAGGAGATACCCCAAACAAAACCCACTCACTTGCTCTGATTTTCTATAGTTACTACTCATGCATTCTCTTTATAACCCACTTTTGTACGATATCACATACACAATGTGGCATATAATAATATAAGCAATCATATAATTTTTTTACAGATCCATGAACAATGTTAAGAGAAACCTGATACATCAGACATCAAGAACTATGCAACATAAGTGCCGTTTAAACAGAACCTGAAACATTAAACACCAGTTGGAGTAAAAACTGTTTTCACGCATCATTTCAAACCCAAATGTTTTAGAAAATGTTAAACTGAAAACAGGCAAAAGGGGAAGTCTTTTCAGATCCCATAGGAGGACTTTTGAAAGTTGTGCTGCAAATAAAGAAACAGATCCAGTTGGGCCTCTGAAGATGATGTTGAACAACTGTCCTCTGAAATCAGTATCAGAGCTCTAAAAAAATTCATATGGGTACTTAACATGAGTAATGGGAGTAAAATGCTCTCTCTCGCTTTCTCATACTTGTGCACTCACGCAGTCTGTACATTCAAATTTCAAGAGTCAAGAAAAAGATTGCATGAAATGAAAAAGGTGTTGGGAACAAATAGCACTATAAATACTTCGGTTTCATTTCCGATGGGGATGCACCTAAAGAAGAATTAGGGAATATGAAAAGGCTGGGTTTGGAAAAAAGCTCTGAAAGGGGAGCGAGCATCACGCATTTGTTAGGGAAGGCAGGTCCAGGCACAAGAGAAAGAACGACAGGGGTCACTCAAGCGAGTGGATGATCTGGGGACAGAGGGTGGCAGAGCAAAATGGATTTCCTGCAGAAGGGGGCATCTAAAATTCCAGATCTATTCTCCCTGAAGTCCATCCATCTTTCCCCATCCTTCTGTGTTATTAAAAGAAAATAAGTCTTACCAGTCAACAGGGTTATGGGCATGTTGAAGGAGATAGGGCGATTTCTCATGAACCAGACGGTTAGTGTAGAGAGCACTGCTGGAATAGCTGCCCTTCCCTCCTGTGGCCATGGCTAAGGCAGTTCTCAGATAAACAGTTCTGCAACAAGAAACAAGAAACTATTTAGCCTGGCTCGTTGCCATTGTTCCTTCTCACTGCCTGGCCTCTTGCAAGACCCAGCAGTACCCAGGAGAGGCCAGGACCTGGGTAGACCCAAAGCTCTACTGTCAGCAAACATTCCAAGCTTATTATATTAATGAAGCAACAGCTCCTGGATGGACAGGAATAAAACAGAAGTCTTGGGCTAACCTTGGGAGCTGACCAAGCTATACCATACATATCAGTTTTGAGGCACACAGAAACTCCCTGTGCAGACTAATGGAAGCAGATTTTGCCGTTTTGCATGAGCTAAGTCACAGATATGAGAAGAGCCTCTTTCTTATTCTAATTGTTTACGGCTTCAAAACCCTGAGATTCACACACTAGAAGACTCACACATTTCTAGAGATACTTATGTCACACAAAAAATAAGAAGGAAAAAAGCAGGAAAGGTTTTCAACCATTAATGATAACTTCAGTGATATAGACTTCATACGACATAAGAAACAATGGCTTGAATTGCTGAAATCTGACTTGTTGTTATGTGTAAAGTCACCTTTGGGGAAAAATATGTTAACCAGCCATTCAAAGTTTGTCATAGACTTAAGAATTCTGGCTTGTTTGAATCATGGCTTTTGTGCAATGATGGCTCATTACCTGATCAGGGGGGCTACTTCGTCATGCTATGGTGAGACAAAGCAACCCAAGACACCTACCCATCACTAGCTGCTGATATATCTTGACAGCTAAGCCTGTAACTATGGCTTGTTTCCCTGCCCATTCTGAAAAAGGAGCATGAAAGATGAAAAGCAGAAAAGATGAAAATATGCCATGGTCCATTTTGTTGCCTGTCATGCAATTTATGGCATATGCAGCAAATCATGGTTGATGCAAACCATGCATCATCATGAGGCAAACGCACAAGTCATAGCTTATTTCCTACTGTGAATTTACTGTCTGGAATACCATGCCCAAAAGACGCTTGCTAGCTACTTGTATGGCTCTGCATTTAGAAGGCTGATCAAAGTCTTGCTTTTTAGCCAGATTATACTATGGTTCTTTATTGCAATATTTTTCCAGTTTGTACTGTTTTATTTTCCTTGTTTTTATTTTATTTTGCATATATTTTGCCCTATTTTACTGTAAGCTGCTTCGGGTGCCCTTTTAGATAAGGTTTAGATACAAAGAATAAATTGAAAATAAATACATAACATGGTATTATCTTATCAGAACTACAAGTTAATTCAAGAACCAATTTGAAATGTTATCATGAGTGACAAATTAATTAGGAAAATATATAAATACCTTCTAAATTGGAAAATGGAGGATGAACAGGTCAAAGAAACAATGATTCAATGGACAAAAAAATTTGGGTACAATATTGACTTAGAAAAATGGCAAGGGCTGTGGTCTAGAAACTATAAGATGACAATGGCAACATCTTATAAAGAGAATCTATATAAAATGTTTTATAAATGGCATTTACCTTCTGATAGATTAGCTAAGATGTACTCTAACAGGTCAAGTAAATGTTGGAAATGTCATAAAAAAACTGGAACCTATTATCACCTCTGGTGGACTTGTGATAAAGCAAAAAAATTTTGGTACAAAATACATACATGGCTTGTTAAAATAATCAAAAAACATGTAGATTTTAGGCCAGAGCTCTTTCTGTTAGGTATAATACCAGAAAGTGTTGATAGACAAAATGTATATTTAATACTGCATATTCTAACAGCGGCAAGGATTATTTATGCACAGTACTGGAAAAATGAAGGAACACCTACGGATCAAGAAATAATTAAAAAGATATTGGACTGCGCCGAAATGGACAGACTAACACTGAAAATCAAAGGAAAAGAAGATACAAAATATTATCAAACATGGGACTTATTCTATCAATGGTTAGAAGGATATTGTATAGATTAGGAGTGTAATGTGTGTAGTAGTTGTTTTACAAATGATTATAAGCTGTACCCTGGTGACACAATGTTAAACCAATATGGATGGATATATATAAAATTTAAAAAAGGTTTTTTTTAAAAAAAGAAATGTTATCATGAAGATAATGCATGCAGCCTTCAATCACACCTCTTCCCCCCTATGCACATATTTACACTCCTCCATCTATTCTGTCATTCTCAAATACAGTTCCTATACTCCACAGCTACTTCCTTAGTTCTTTCATTCCTTCCACTAACCCTATTTTTAAGAATAGGTCGTTATTTTATAATGAATCACAATTTCTGGCATTTATCTTTCAGCACAATATACCACATGATCACACCGAACAATTTCTTGATCAACAGTTATTGTACTTTATCATTAATTATCTTGAAGTTACAGAGGAAGCCTAAGAATAAGGAGGCTTTTGAGGTCAACTAATTCCCCAACGAACTGAAGACATTAGAATATATCTAGATAAGAGCACCAAACTGACTGCTCTTTTAAGACTGTAAAATGCTTTTGAATTTATGCAGGTGCTAGCTACTTGTAACCACAATTTCACTGAATGAAAAAAGAGTTCTCCTTGTTTCAGATTATTTATGGCTTTAAGTGCAGCAAAACAAAAACCACCTTGCAGACCCAGATGTTGCTTCTTTTTCAAACTGTGATCACCTCGACTGTTTCTGCCATCGCAACAAACTGTACAGCAGAGCTGTGGATTTTCAAAATGGGGTTGGCTCCACCCACATTCCAGAATATGACTTGTGTTGACCAATCAGAACCCACATCTCTTGTAGCAAATGGAACAAGCATTGTATCTAAAAAGATTCCAGTACAGCTCCTGGGGGGGGGGGGAGCAAACTTTGTAATATTGTCTATCTAACACATATATTTAGGTACATATGCCAATATATTGCATTATACTTCATGCCAAGGGTCTGTAGTCCAAGCAGGAAGGGCTTGCAGCTCTTATGGGAAAGCTGGCACCAAGAGTGGGTATGGTTCCTGATATCCCAGACCACGAATATCACTAATACCTCACAGTATGTCTTTACTATGCATCACATATTTGCAATGCAGACCTTCAACATGTATACCTAAAAAGATATTTTATGCATATGATAAACATTACTGTATGCAGGAAACAAGGAATAGTGTCATGAGTTTGGAAAATGAACACAAACATTTTCCTCTGTATTTATTATTATTATTATTATTATTATTATTATTATTATTATTATTATTATTATTATTATTATTATTATTATTATTATTATTATTATTATTATTATTACTTAAAAACTCCAGGCACAGTCAAAATTTAAAAAAAAATTGACTGGTATTATATAACAGATACATGTTTTAACCAAAAACCTATCTGTTAAATATCAACATAGTATGTATGCTGTTCCTAATACCCTGTTTCCCTGAAAATAAGATCAAACCTGAAAATAAGCCCTAGTATGATTTTTCAGGATGCTCATAATATAAACCCCACCCCAAAAATAAGCCCCAGTTAAGTGAAACCCCGCCCTCCACCATTGTGCAGCAACCAGAAGATGACATGGCTGTAAAATAAAACATCCACTGAAAAAAAAGGCCCAGTGCGGGGTTTGTTTGTTTGTTTGTTTGTTTTTGGAGCAAAAATTAATATAAGCCTCTGTCTTACTTTTGGGGAAACACGGTACAGTACTGCCGGTTTTTGTGGCTCTGATGGTGTGATTTCTGAGATCTGCAACTGCTTATTTTGTTGTTGTTGCTGCTGCTACTACTATTGAAAGCAGCATATTGTTTATTTTAATATTTTAAGTAGTTTCCAGAGAAAGAGCCATCTTAGTCTATTGAATAAAAAGCAACAAGTTCTTTATGACGTATGTCTTGAGCCCATAGAATGGAAAGAGGTCAAAAACCTAAAATAAATACGTATTTCAGGATTCATTAGGGAGCAGCCAATATTTCCCCGAACATCTACCAGACTGCAGAGGCACGCATAAAAGCGGAGTTAAAGAGAAGAAAGTTGCTGTCAGCCGTACAGACAGAAAAGTTCAAGAGCTGCTACTTTACTATGTAACACACTCCTTCATCGTGCTAATAAGCCTAACGCCGATTGTGCCCGGGGAGGGGCAGGCTGCCCACGGTGAGAGAGAGAGAGAGAGAGAGAGAGAGAGAGAGAGAGCTATCAGGGCCTCGAGTTCGGATTTCCCCATCCACCCCTCCCCGCAGCAAAATTCCCTCTTTGCTTTCCGCGCTTCCCGCAAGCGGGCCTTCCCTTCCCTTCCTCAGCCCCGCACATTCGTCGGAGGGCAGCAGTGTCTGTCTGGAGGAGGCTGCCTTGAACCCACAATCTCCAGAGTGGCCGCGTTAGGGAACAGCTGCAGGGGAATCCCAGCAAACCCAGTTCGGGCAGCACCAGTTCCTGCTAGAAGCTAAGCAACGAAAGAAAGGGCAGGGCTTTTATGAGTGTATTTATTCAGATGGCCGGTTCAAGGATGACTGGCAATGACAGCAAAACAAGGAGCTCCAGGAAATCGGAAACGACCAGCGTCATGCCGCTTGCTGGGCGACGAAACCGGATTGCCTCCTCTCTTTCCTCCGCCCCGCCCCCAGCCTTGTTGGCCCCATGTAAACAGCCGCCCCACGGGGCGCGCCTGGCTCCCTAAGTCTCTCCTAAGGGGCTCTGAAGGGATGGCCGTGAAGCGCAGTCCCGGCCCCCTCCCCCGCGCGCGGCGGCTCGGTACCTGCGAGCCCAGGAGGTTCGGCTCGGCCCAGGCCGGCGGCCCAGGAGGCGGCGGCCGGCTCGGCCCAGGAGCGCGGCGCGGGCGGCCAGCATCGGCGTCACCGAGAGGCCCGCAAGGCGTCGCGGCCACCAGAGGCGGCGCTCGCCGTCACCCCTTCGGCGAGGAAGGCCAGGCCGCCGCCGAGCACCAGTGGGGGAAGCCTCCTTCTCTTACCCTCGCCGCGCCTCCAGGGAGGGAGGGAGGGAGGGATGGGCGGCCTTTTTCCGCGCCGAGGGGAGTGACTCTGGTCTGGTGGAGCTCGGCGGAGGGAGAAGAGGGGCGCGAGTCCCGATCCCTCTTCGGAGGAGTCCGCACCAAGGCTACTACCAGGGCTCCGTCAGACGACCGGGTCACCCTGAAAAAAGCGAGTGAAGGACGCGCTCCCTGGAGCAAAGTGTTGCGCGAGGATACGGCTGGCCTCTTTCTCAGAACTCTGGCCTGCTTGGAGCAGAATTTCGCTCCTTTGCCCCGGAGCTGAGAGGGAGGCTCGATCGATTTCTGCAAAAGACGGGGAGCCTCTGTATTTCTTTGCGAAGGAAAATATTACTTGGAGGGGTTGTGTGAAGGGTACTGCAGAGAGCAAGATTCGCAATGTGATTTAGTGAATAGGGTGGCGGGCCTGGAGTGGATCTGATAAAACGTCCTCTTAACTACCGCCTAGAAAGTTCTGTTAGGGTCGCTTTAAGTCTGTTCCGACGTGAGGACACAAAACACACACACCGAAGAGAGTAGACGGATACATGTTTGTTTTGTTTCTGTCCATGGAGTTTTCTTGGCAAAGATACTGGAGTGGCTTGACACTGCCTGCTCCAGGTGGATTGCGTTTAGTCGGAACTCTCCACTATGACCTGTCCGTCTTGGGTGTCTCTGCACGGCATAGCCCATAGTTTCTCTGAATTACTCAAGCCCCTTTGCCACGACAAGGCAGCAATCCATGAATAAATTTATTTTTTTATTTTATTTATATCCCACTCTAGGCGGCTAACAGCATAAAATAACACAATAAATATATATGAAAACAATTTTTGCAGAATAGAAAACATTTCAACAAGATGGGAGTAAACAACGGGGGGGGGGAGAGAAGAAGGGCATCAGGAATTGACTGGAGGGAAAGCCTGCCGAAACATCCATGTTTTTAGTTGATTTTTAAAGATACCCAGCGAGGGAGCCACACGAATCTCAGGAGGTAGTTTGTTCCAGAGGCGAGGAGCCACCGCCGAGAAGGCCCGATTTCTTGTGTTTTCCTTCCGGGCCTCCCTTGGCGTTAGGCTCCTCAGTATCACCTTTTGGCTTGCGCGAGTGACACGGGTAGATCTTGGTGGGAGAAGGCGTTCCGCCAGGTATTGAGCCCCTAAACCGTTTAGGGCTTTGTATGTAAGCATCAACACTTTGAAGTCGATGCGGAACCGGATGGGCAGCCAGTGCAATGCGGCCAGAGTGGGTGAGATATGTTGGTATTTTTTTCACTCCACTAAGTAATCTGGCCGCCGCATTCTGCACCACCTGGAGTTTCCACAACAGCCTCAAAGGCAGCCCCACGTAGAGCCCATTACAGTGGTCTAATCTTGAGATTACGAGCGCGTGCACCAAGGTAGTGAGCGCCCCAACATCGAGATAGGACCGCAGCTGGGCTATCTGCCTAAGATGAAAAAAGGCAGTGCGGACCACCGACGCCACCTGAGTTTCCACAGTGAGCGCCGGGTCCAGATGGATCCCCAAGCTGCGGACCCCATCCTTGGCGGGCAGAGTCACCCCCCCAAAAGAGAGGGAGTTTCCCAGGCCCCCAGCTGTGGGGGCGCCCACCTTCAGTACTTCCGTCTTGTCGGGGTTCAGCCTCAGCCCGTTCTCCTGCATCCACTGAAGTACGGTCCCCAGGCAGCACTGAAGGGACAGAACGGCATCTCCTGCGGTTGGAGAAAAGGAGATGTAGAGCTGAGTGTAATCAGCGTACTGATGACACAAGGCTCCACACCCCCTGATGAGCCCACCCAGCGGCCTCATATAGATGTTGAACAGCATTGGGGAGATAATCAACCCCTCTGGAACCACAATTGAGACTCCACGGGGCCAAAACACTCTCCCCAAGCTGCACTCTCTGGGGACACTCCTCCAAGAAGGAACGGAGCCAGGCCAGTGCCAGGCCACCAATTCCCAGCTCAGAGAGCCTCCCCAGGAGGATACCGTGGTCAATGGTATCAAAGGCCGCTGAGATGTCGAGGAGGACCAGCAGAGACACTTTGCCCCTGCCAGCTTCCCTCAATAGGTCATCACACAGGGCGACCAATGCCATTTCTGTACCATGGCACGGCCTGAAGCCCGACTGAAATGGATGCAGGACATCTGTTTCATCCAAGTGCACCTGAAGCTGGTCAGCCACCACCCTCTCGACCACCTTGCTTAAGAAAGAAACATTGGCGACGAGCCTGTAGTTGCCAATTTTGTCCGGCACCAAACTGGGTTTCTTCCTAATGGGCCTAATGAGTGTCTCCTTTAGGGCAGATGGAAACCTGCCCTCAAGGAGAGACCCATTAATTATTATAGTGGCCCATTCCGTTGTTGTAGGCCTGGCTGCTTTGATTAGCCAGGCCGGGCAAGGGTCAAGGGAGGAGGTGGTGGCACGACAGCGATCAAGCGCCCTGGCCACAGAATCAGGCATAACAGGCTGAAAGGAGTCAAAAGTTACTGGGCAAGACGGAGCACTGGACATCTCAGCTCGACTCACTGTATTCAAAAAAGGAGAGAGGTCCTGGCGGATGGCCTCCACTTTCGATTTTTAAAATGCTGCAAATTGATCTGGTGAAAAACTAGGGGGAGGCCCATCATTCAGACCAATTCCGGATAGGTCGCGCACTATACAGAATAGTTCCCCTACTGGTTGGATGCTTCGCTTATCTGGTTAGCGAAGTATGCTCGACTGGCAGCCTTTACCTTAGCCAGGTAAAGGTTAGTAGCAACCTTGACAGCTATCCAATTATAATCCAAGTCAAGTGTGTGGCCGCCCACGTGGGTGGGGCCGTTGACATGATTTGGTATCTGTTTCTTTCATATTGTGTTTATGACTGTGGCCAAAGAAAGGTTGAGAATGGCTTCTTTAGAGATCCCATCAGCCCCCTCACCCTAGGGAATAAGACGAAATTGTGGGAGCTGTCGTCTGAAACATCTGGAGGGTCAAAATTTCCCCACCCTGGCCTGCCAGCAGGGTCATGGATTAACATGATGTTTGACTGGAGAAAAAAAATCCCAAGGAGGTAGCCATGGTCATGTGATACAGCAGAAACAATGAAGAGTCTTGTGGCATCTTTAAGATGAGCAGGTTTATAATTCATGTAAATTTGGGGGGTCATGGCCAGATCCTTCAGGTGTAATATTCAAGCTATCCAATATTGGTAATATTCAGCTCCTGGTAATGGAGGTGGGACAAAATGAATTGAGTTGCAGGAGATGACAACTGTATGGTAAACACTGGTCTTACAACCAGCTTCTTGAAAGTTTATGGCCACTGTTATTGATCTAGTTGCCCTCTTCAGCATCTCTCTTAATTCCGCCACACCCCTAACCAGAGCCAGTGTTTGTATAAGCCTGTTGTGGCTTTGATATTGTGCTCCATGCGTATGAGGAAGTGAACCAAGACCATGAAATGGCAGCCTTAAAGCTGTTACAAGACTTTCTTACTGGAAGAAATGGGAAGCTGAGAGTGAACCTGAACTCATGAGCACCCTCGCTGGATCCTGACCATTCCTTTAAGCAACAGTCTCTTCCTGGAAGTCCGAGAATGGCTGGGGTAGGCAGCGTGCCCAGCTGATCGGCGATTCCAAAATGGCCTCGCTTACCGAGGCGGCGAAAATGGCAGCCCTATGGAGGATCTTCGCTGAACTGTGAGGTTTTGCCCCCTAGGAACGAATTAAACAGGGTTTAATTCGTTCCTATGGGGTTTTTTGTTCCGTTCAGCGATGTTTCCGTATAGCGACGTTAATCCTGGAATGGATTAACGTTGCTATGCGGGGCACCACTGTACAGTATTTAAATTTGTCTCCCACACTGTTTTAGGTCCTCTGCCTTTTCTGCATTCTTTCTCAATAATACTTTTATATATTAGCGAGGTTAGTCCTCTCTTTTTATTTTTATCTTTTTCGATACAATATTGTTCAAATTCAGTTAATGTTCTTAGAGAGCCAAGTTTTTGTTGTAAGTGAATAGTGAATCTTATTTGTTTTATATGTAGCCAATTGGTTTTTATTTGCTTTGTTTTCTCTTCTGTTTGCCTGATGGTGATTGGTAGAAAGCACTATAGGCAAGTCTTCACTTATCAGCGTATCTCTCATCATTTGCCAGCCCTGCATGATGTACAGCTCCTTGCTGCTGGAATCCTTCCCACTTGATGGAGACGTTTTTATCACTGCTGGAGTAAAATAACACACTGTTGGTTATCATTCTTTCCTGTTGCTTTCAGAAGAAAATTCTGCAAAACCTACAGTTTTATTCTCTTCAGGCTCACTCTGCAACCACTTTAATATTCAATTAACAGCGCAGCAATGTATGCCTTTAAGCAATTGCATGGATATACTGTACATTTACCTCGGCCCCCTTCTAGCTTATGGTAAAGATGAGAGATTGATTGACTTCTTCCTGTGTCTTGATGATTTTGATTGTAGATTTCATATTTTGGAGGGGTAGAAGATACCCACAGAAGTAAATACAGTATGTCAGTTTTCAGTGAGATGATGGAAGTCACAGTAAGTTGCTTCTGAGGCAGCTGATGGGGGGAGGAGGGAAAGACTGCCTGTAGGAGGTAAACATGCTTGTTTTTCTTACGCATACACTTTTGGGAATGGAAAGAGTAGGAGATAAAATGACGCTAGTCGTAATTAACAGCTTTCTATCCTCTGCAAAACAGTAGCCATCATCAACAACAAAACAATGTATTCTATTCCCTAAAAATGCAAAAGGAATGTAAGCAGATTTCAAGGAGATGTAAACTGGGTTGCTGATCCAGCAGCTGGCCCACAGGTAAGAAAACAAAGCTTTGGAAAAAATCAAAACACATAAGAACATAAGAGCCCAGCTGGATCAGGCCAAGGGCCCACCTAGTCCAGCTTCCTGTATTTCACAGTGGCCCCACCAGAGACCTCTGGGATTACACAAGACAACTAGAGACCTGTCTCCTGATCCCCCTCCCCTGCATCTGGCATTTGGAGGTCCCTTCCTTTCAAGCCTGTAGATCATATCTCCCCATCATGGCTTGTAACCTGTGATGGACTTTTCCTCCAGGAATCTGTCCAATCCCCTTTCAAAGGCATCAAGGCCAGATGCCGTCACCACCTCCTGTGGCAAGGAGTTCCACACATTTTCCCATTTTCTTGTAGAAGCAGTATTATTTGTTTGTTTGTTTGTTCCATTTTTATCCCGCCTAAGTACCTCTACTTAGAAATCCTAAGAACTATGTAGGAGTCCAGCTTTTTAAAAAATAGTTATTTTAAAATAGGTTGGTCTGCCCTGCACTTTCCCTTTCAGGCATCTATACCTGCCGTGCATATTGCAAGTACTGTACAGTAAATAATTCTTTAATCTTAGGCTGGGGAATATATGGTCCTCCCAGATGTTGCTGGACGGCTGCTCCCATCAGCCATGGTTAGCATAGCCATAGTATGGGGTGGTGGGCGTTTCATTTTAACGACATTCAGAGGACCACAAGTCTCCCTGTTCCTGCTTCAGTCTTTGGAACCTACAATAAAAGTGGCAAATAACACAGCTGTATGTATGGCTATTCTAAACAAACCTCCTAGGATAATATGCATAGGTTACTGTCCTAAGTATAAACCAGAGGAACCTAAGTAAACCATGGGTCTCTGTCAAATCTTTTTTTCAAGTCTGCTATGCAGGGCTGTTGTATGAATTGTTGTATGAATTGCTGAGATTATGCCTTTAAAGCAGTGGTCCCCAACCTTGGGCCTCCAGATGTTCTTGGACTACAACTCCCAGAAACGCTCACCACCACCTTTGCTGGCCAGGATTTCTGGGAGTTGAAGTCCAAGAACATCTGGAGGCCCAAGGTTGGGGACCACTGCTTTAAAGGACTCTGAACACCTGACAACACTTCCTTGTATGCATGTTTAGTCAAGTGTGCCCCATTGCATTGAGGATACTTGCAATATGCACGGCAGGTATAGATGCGTGAAGGGGAAAGTGTGGGCCAGACCAACCTATTTTAAAATAACTATTTTTTAAAAAGCTGGACTCCTACATAGTTCTTAGGATAAGTGTGCCAGCTTAAGATCTTACATGTCCAGTTTTTGGCTGCTTCAGTGTTCCCATTATCCTCTGCTGAGGTTGCTAGCTTTTAATAAACATTATTTTATCCTATAGTTGTAGAAGAGGTAGCCATGTTAATCTGCGCAACCATTATAGATAAAATAAAAGAACAAATAAAGAAAACAAAAACATGGTGGCACCTTAAAGACTAACTGTTCTATTCTAATGTGAACTTTTCTGGACAATTCTACTTCCTCAGACATTTATTTATTCTTTTATCCTTTCATTTATATTTAGGCAAACTTTTGGTATGTTTTTCCATTTTCTATATATTTTTTGAATGTAACTTCTGGAGACCCATTTGCCTACTTTTTTTAAAGCCACCTGGCATAGATGGATTAACACATTAAAATAATTAACTTATACGAGGCTGTAGTCAGAGAAGGGACGTAACAGTTAAGACATCTGGAAAAGTCCATGGACAGCCAGGCCCTTTCAGTCTTTTATACCCATGAAGAGGGCATTGCTGATGGATCCAAATTCTGCAACATTTTAGATGCTTCAGAGAAGGAATACAGTCAGAAAACAGCTCATCCTAGCTCTACATATTCTTCACACCTAAGAAACAAACAAAACCAACAAAAATGGCTGGAGATGAGTTGTCAAGTTAATCAGCATCCATTTCCCCAGACTTGTGCGTTGGCATCTTAATGATCCGATTTATGCTTCCTGATGCCTGGGAGTGAGAATTTAGCTTGCGTTTGCTGATAAATGGGCAAAAGGAGAGCTATTTAAAATAGTCTGATGTACTATATCCAGACGAATAGGCTTTTGTTTTATTTGTCTCTTGCCAAGCTGTTATTGATTGAAATATTCCAGAGGGATAGCACTTGTCAAATAACATTGGTGATAAAAGCCTTCAGAAAGAGACATCAGAATGTCACAAAGCCCCATAGAAAAGAAAAATCATTCACCCTGAAACAGACAGCCTGAACAAAGTGTTCCCCCACCCATCCTTGCTTTCTCCTTTGACTTGATTAATACTCATTCAGCTGTAAAATTTAGATTGCATCATTGTCTTCTTGTCTCTACTTATGAATGGAATCAGATGTGCTCTGAGGATTGTGTCTGACTTTCTTTCCGCAGCTCCTTTCGATTTGGGAGATCTCGTCAGCCATTCTCAACCTTTTATCGGCCATGGCCATAAACACAATATGAAGGAAATATAGGTCAAATCAGGATTGTATAAGTCACAGATGAACCTTATAAAATGGTATGTGAAGAACTGTTTTCTGTGGCCCCCTTCAATTGTGCCAGGGCCCCCTAGGGAGCCATATAGCCCCCATTGAAAATGGCTGATTGAGATCATCTCCCTCCCTTACCACTGCCACTCCCATAAAATGATACCTTTTCTCCCTTCTCTCATATATATATGGAAAGCATAACCACAGAAATATCCCTGATGGCGGGGGGGGGGGGACTAGGAGTGGGAGTGATCAACCCACTATCTTTGTTTTTAAGTTTGGAGTGAGGAGCTCTGAGGTGCAGACCCACACTTTACTATAGTTTTTGATAGTGATTTTCAGTTATAGGAATGGTGCCTCAATAGGACCCATGATAGATATTAAAGTGTTCTGCCGTTCAAGAAAATTTGAGGACACATATGGTACTAGTACTGCAAGAACAGTTTCTGTTCCACGCCCCCTGAGCCTTTATGGTCTGATTAAAATGGTTGTTTAAAAGGCTTGCATGTATAGCTTGTAAGTCCCATGGCAGGGGCTAATGCAGGTGCTTGGTCTGGTGATGGGTGAGATGGTCTGAGGTGTAGCTGGGGGGGGGGGGGTTGATGCCTCCTAGCCGCACTGCAGAACCTAAATGACCCCATAAAGTCCCAGGCCTTGTGCTTGTCACTCCCTGGTTAAAGTATGGGTATGGTCCTCCTGTTTGATGGTTTCCATGCTACGAATTAAGTCTGGAATTGCCAATGTCTTGCATTCACCATTTATGGAAAAGTCAGATAACACCGTTGCCAAGTTACTGTTCCAGAATTTGCTGCGTTTTACAGGCCGGGAGAAAGATTTGCAATAAATGTTGCTGCTACATTGTGGGCCGATCCAAAGTGAACCTCTAAAATGCCGTGGTGACATTTATGGGATGTTGTTGGAAATGGTAGGAAGATGAATAGCTGACCTCTGGCCAAGCACCTGTTGACTGTCCTGTAATGTCTGCTCCTGTTGTGGAAGTCTTTCATCATAGGTTTCTTCCAGTTTTATTTCTTTTTTTCTTTCAATATCCACGAAATTCTATTTTACACGAAAGAATGAAAATGAAAAATAATTTTTTGGGTTGTTGTGGGCTGTCAAGTCACCTCCAATGTATGGTGACCCTATGAACACCCTAAAACTCAACCCCGGGGACAAACTCATCAGCTTTGACGTAGTATCCCTATTCACCAAGGTACCAATAAAGGACACTCTGACACTCATCCAGCAGATCTTTCCAGGAGACATCAAGGCCCTTTTCCAACACTGCCTAACAACCAGCTATTTTCAGTGGGATAACGAGATCTATGAACAGACAGATGGAGTGGCCATGGGGAGCCCCCTCAGCCTGGTTATAGCAAACTCCTACATGGAACATTTTGAAAAACAGGCCCTGGCTTCGGCACCCTTCACACCCACAGTCTGGTTCCGATACATGGATGACACCTTCGCAATTTGGAACCACGGTGAAGAAAAACTGGAAGAATTTCTAAACCATCTTAACAACATCCACCCGAATATTCAATTCACCATGGAAAAAGAAACAGAGGGCTCTGGTGATCACCCATGTCATTCATACCATTCATATTCATGAGCTGATTTGCATGAGCCTATGAGAGGACTGGAGAGGCAGAGTCACCAGCTACATGAGGTTTGGCAGGAGAAGGAGGAGTCAGATAGGGCTGGTTAGTCAGAGAAAGAGGGAACAGATACTGAGAGAAATAAAACTGTTAAGAAAATAGTTAGAAAAGGTGGCAATGATATAGCAAGAGAAAAGAAGTATGTACTGAGAGAACTGTTGATGATTTGCTTGTGTATAATGTTTATCTAAGAAACTTCTGTTATTATTCAATCTGCTTCATGTCAATAAATAAGTTCTCTTTGTGTTCACAAGACAAGTGTTCTAACAAACATCATTTATATTGTGGATTGAGGTAATCCACTGGTGGCAGCGAGAGGAAAACGTGACGTGAGCCTTTGTGAGGGAAGGACAAGCAGGGGCCACAAGGGTGAACACTATAAGGGCCAACTCCCTTTCTTAGATGTCACGGTCGTACACAAAACTAACCTCCTATTGGGACACAAGGTCTACAGAAAACCCACCCACACAGACCAGTACCTACACAAAAACTTCAACCACCACGCACAGCAAAAAAGAGGCATAATCAAAACACTGTGAAGGTCAATTTCTCAGCACCGAACTCAACCATCTGAATTGGGCGCTATAGGCAAATCAAAAGAGCCATCAAACAAAGAAAACAACACCAAACTGAAAAGGAAAAACAGTCACCCACAAATAAAGTATTTCTGCCATACATCAAAGGGGTCACGGACTGGATGCGGAAACTTTTGAAAAAACACAATCTACAAACAGTATTCAAGCCCACCACAAAAATACAACAAATGTTACAGTCAGCAAAGGATAAAAGGGACCCCTTCACCACTGGAGGAGTATACTGGATACCTTGCAGTTTTGGCCAGGTATATAATGGAACCACAAAACGCAGCATCCACACCAGAATCAAAGAATATGAGAGACACTGCAGACTAAAATAACCGGAAAAATCGGCAGTAGCTAAACATGCCCTAAAACAAGCTGGACACAAAATTCTATTTCAAAATACTGAAGTACTGGACAACACCAGCAATCATTATGTTAGACTGCACGGGAAGCCATTGAAATCCACAAACACCAGCAGAGCTTCAGAAAAAAAGAAGAAAGTTTAAAACTCAACAAAGCCTGGCTCCCAGCACTGAAAAATACAGCCTGCAAAAGGTAAACAAATTCTACCCAGCCACAAGGACTGGTGATCACTGTACATAAAAGACCAGCTAACAACACCCATCAATCACAGTGACAGATACTCTCTCCTCCTTATCACAACAATATACCCACAACAAAAAACATGCTGATCACCATAATCACCCAATCTCCTGAACAGGACAAAAGGTGACACACAGCTATAAATACTCAACTATCCAAGCAAACTGCACCAGAGTACAGAATTCTGACTCCTGTCCTCTGAAGATGCCGGCCACAGAGACTGGCAAAACGTTAGGAAGAAAAACCTTAAGAACATGGCCAAACAATCCGGAAAACCCACAACAACCAATTAACAGCTGGTTCATAACTAATTCCCTCCACCTGACCTCCAGCAATACTGGACAGATAACAATAAAATGATTAGAAGCTACAAGAAGGAAACTTTGAATGAACCTTGTATGGTATCTTTGCTGAGCATTATAGAGGGATCCTGACTATGAGGGTGGCCATAGCTAGCTGATGTGGCATTATTTTAAATGCTTTTGCACAGATCCACTGTTTTCACATTGTTTCTAGCCAAAAAAAGAAAACAATGGTTTAGCGGCACAAAAGGCCCCTTGTGAGGAAGCATGTTGACAAAACAAATCAACAACAAAGAAGAGGGCAAATTTGTGGGGGTGGTGGTGGTTTGAGAACAAGTGACGGGGGGGGGGGAACTAACTCTCCCCTAGCTACACATAGCAACCCTGATCCAGATTGGATCCACACATACTTGCTGTGGAGTAAGAAACAAGATAAGGCTCAGTTACATGTTATGAATTTCACACAGCATGTATGAGAGTACATGCACCTACAGTATTTTGTTTTCTTCCAAATAAGAAATAGAATAGGACATAAAGAAGCACAAAGGCATTTCCACGTGCAATCATAATTTAGCCCTGAGACCGAATGCCATTACCAGTGCCACAACACCAAAGTGGCCTGGCAGTGTTAGTACACAGCCACATTTGATTGGTTGGATTATGGTGATTGTCCATTCACACTGAGGGCAAGACCTTTTGTCCCAATGCTGAATTTGCTGAAGCAGCTTCCAACAGAGGCGGTGTAGAGGCAGAATAAATTAAACAAATATTTGGAGAATTTAAAGAAGTTTTGGATCTTGCCCCAATCCTTCTTTTCTATGCCCATCCCCAACTAAAGGGGAAGGAGACAGTTTAACACACACACAATAATACATCAAGAAACATGAAGCACGTTAGAACATTTTATTGACTGTTTATTTCCCCACCCTACCCATGTCCAGTTATAGCCAGAAAGTCTGTATTGGTATGTTGATTGCTGTGGTAGTGCTTAAGCATACTTGGCAGTAAAGCCCTAATTATTGTACCACGCTGCTCTCCTTGCCTGGCCCCTTTTCCACCCCACCTCTAGCATATCCTGGCTGCATCCGTGCCCCAGAGCCATCTTGCCCTGCAAATGAAACTTGTATCTGCATGCTGAGTGGAATCTTCAATTAAGACACAGCCGGTAATTGGGATATTAAATTCATGCTGTACACACTGCTGCTTCTCTGCCATTCCAACTCCCAGTTTTACAACAAATCCATTAATATGCTGGGAGGACTCTGGAGGATGAGGCTGGTTGGAAATGAAAGATAAAGTATTTTACCAATTTCTCTTTTGAGGTTTTTAAAGCACATCTGAGCGCTAATGAAATGCACCAAGGCTGTGAAGCTGAACTGCAAAATTTGTAATGGACAAGAGTTCCTCAAGTCTGAATCAAACAGGGTCCTTCCCTCTTTTGCGTCCATTAAAGCAATCCATAATTTTTCACTGAATCTCACAAGGCTCATTCAAGTGTGGTTGAACTATGGAGTTTTCTCGTATTGGAGTTTTTTCATTTCCAGAGTTCCGCATTCTGGAAATCAGGGCTTGAGAGGTAGGCACTAAGGCTAGCAACAAAGTCTAGAATCAAGCATGTAATAAAGGAATCAGCCAAGAGGACGACACAGAAGAAACTGGGTTTCCCGAAGTGAGAACTGAGATGTCATTTGGGAGCAAAATAGGCAGAAGCACAGTATCAGAAAGAGCATCTAGGAAAGAGCTTGAGTGAGAGCGGGAACGATGTGCTCCTATAGTGTAAAGTGTGACAGCTTCCTTAAAATCCTGAGTATCTCAGTTTGCCAAGTTTATCCAGCATACCTCTGGGCATTTTTTTAAAAAACTGAACCATTAGAAGTTGAAGAAGATTGATCAGATACTTCAAGTAATCTAGGTGTCTGGAGTCCATGATTCAGCTCCACTCTATTTCCATTATCAACAAGACTTATCAACCTTTATCTCAAAGCAGACAGGCGTTTACTGAGATTGGCAAGCACTTTTAAAAAAATCTTGCACATCCACCCACACAATTTTCTGCATGTCTCATCCCACTACCTTCCTAATTCTTGACACAAAATTTCAAAAGCTATCAACTTCGCTCCAAGCTTTGCAAACAGATTTAGGAATGCACGCGGCAAATATTTATGCAGTTTGTCTTACTTGCTGTTTTTAGGATTAGGAATGCTGGGCTTTCAAGTTGCAGGCTCTTAAGTTTTGTTGTGTTTTTTTTTCATATTGCAATTGGGTAGCAATAGCAGCTGAGAAAGAAATTTCCCTTCGTCAAACAACCCAATAAAGAGGACACTGTAAAAAGGAAACCAGATTTTCTCCTTTTGCATGTAACATGTAGCTAGCTACGTGTGCTGAGGTGCCTTGATTTCCAGAAATGAGCCTGTGCCCTGTCATACATGCAGTATAGCTGCAAGCCTTTGCAAACATTTGTGTGTTTTTCCATGCAGATTACAAAATTATTTTTCTGTCCCATTGAAGGTGCCTCATCACTCTTTTTAATCACAGAGTGCTTCCAGATGAGGCTTGTATTGTGTGATTGCCCTGCTTCAAACATGAAATTTTATGCATCCGGATAGCATCCTCTCCCATTTGTAACCCTCCCATGTCTTCTTTTTTTCTTCTTCTTAACACTGGACAATGCCGTCTACAGTTCTAACAGCTGTATGTCTGGAAGCATGCTTTGTCCCTGTCCATACCAACATTAAAACAGAGGAGAGCAGGGACCTTGGAAAAACAAAGCCCTTCTTCACCATGGATCTCCCATCTCCTTTGCATCCATCAAAACTGGCTAGCTGATGATAGGAATGTCCTCACCACCCTCAAGGGTGGACTCTAGAAAATGATCAACATGGTGGAATGGTTGATTCTTCTCTAGCCTTCTCAAGAAAGGAGATTTCTGCTGAGTCTCTTTGGCCAGGCAAACTAAGGTATCCACAAAAGTCTTTGCATGGGAGGTTCTCCATAACAGCTGGAGAAGGAGCAGGATGAGAGTTCACACGACATCAACAATGTTTTCTCAGAGGAAAGGGTTCATACTGCTTTGGGGAGGTAATGTTGGGGGGACTGAGCCAGAGAGTGGTAAGAGAGGTTGAGGCAAGTTGGTGGGTAACTCTGGGAAAGGTCCTGCTCCAGCCTGAGGGAAGGCGCTCATGGAGGCTGGAAGGGTCACTGATGATGGGATGCTGCTGAGCGGAAGAGGGAGTGAAGCACTGTAGGACATGGAGTTCATGGTCATTCCCATGGCTGCACTGGGTACTGGGGAGCTGGTCCGCATCTGGTTGAGGGTTGGCTTGGCCTGGTCAATGACATTGAATGGGTTGGTGGGTGAAGGTGTGCTAAGGCCTGGAGGAAGGAAAAGAGAGGCGACCATTAGCAAAACATTCAACAGGAGACTCACAGGCAAACTCTTGAGATACAGAAAGTTGGGGTTTTTTGTGTGTGTTTTTTAAAAACTCCCTCTAGAAATTCTGCACACAAAGAGAGCATGCTTTGTAACAATACAACTCATACCCTCTAATATCCAATAAGGAAAACATGAAAATGTGCTTCATCTTGGTTACTGTGGGTGTGTCTTTTGCTGTGTGTGCCAATGGTATTTTGGTTCAAGACCAAGGTCAAAGTGGAAGAGACATCAGCTCTGAAAGGTTGGGCAAAATCCTGTTGCATAATTTTGTGCCTGGTGTAACCAAGATCAGATACAGAAACACTTAGTTTACACTAAGTAAAAGCTTCCTATACCCGTTTCAGTTTCTGAGGATCCCAAGGTCTCCCCTTTGCCCTGGGGAAGTCTCTGGGAGCTTCAGGATGGAGGGAAGCCTTTAAAAGTCAAAAACAGCTGCTGAATCACTGCCACTGGGATTCAGATTGCCACTGCCAATCCAGCAGTAATTTTTCACTCTTAAAGGCTCCCCCTCTCTACTGTGAGGCTTTGAACAGCTTATCCAGGGCAAAAGGTAGCCCCTTAGGGAGCCCTGGAACCTAAAATGGGTTGGGGGGGGGGGAATAGGAAGCTTTTAATAGGTATAAATTAAATATTTTTGGTACTTAATTTAGGTTGTGCCACGCACAACAGGGTTTTGCCCATTATGTCATGAAGGAATAAAGCCTCTAGGGAAATGTACTAAATGGAAGGAGAAGAAGTTTTGTGGCATGGGCTACAGTAGGTAGGGGATGGTGCAACAGGAATGCACTGTGCCGGGCTGAATTATACAAAGATCAGTACAAAATTGAAACAAACAAACAGTGGGCCTCATGTTGGTCCCAATGCAGTTTACTATGGATCGTTTCTGCCTACAGGACCTACCTGCCAGGAATGGGTTACGAGACTTCAGGTTCTGGGGTGCTGTGACCAAAGAGTCCAAATTAACCAAGGAAGAGGCATTTGGACCAAGAAATGTCTCTGGAGTTTTGCTATCTTTCTTCTCCTTCTTTGTATCAGGAAGAGAATCTCCTAAACTTGTAATATCAAAAACATCCTTATTCTTGGTTCCGTTTTCTCTGGTACTTGGAATAAGATCACCAAACAGGCCCATATCTACCAAAAACAAGAGACAGAAAGAGAAACCAGTGGAGCATTTCTGTTCCTCGCCATAAAAAGCATGGTTTGTCCCACATTTCTTCTGAGTGTTTACCAAATTATTTATGTACTCATTTCTGAGATGCATTAGCTAGTCACCAACTAAAGCTATCAAAGTGGCTTGCAAAAACATACGCACAAACATAAGAATGTTATGAATTACACTAGAGTGGAAAAGAAAACACAGCAGAAGGAAAATTTCAGCTCAAAATTGGTTATACAACGAACAGGACAAAAATGTCTATACAAACAGCAAAACTGAAAGGTCCATATAGAAAAATGCACGTGGTACTCCAGGCCAATCTTAACATGAGGCAGAGAGAGGAAGGTACCTCAGGAGTAGATGATGGCTTATGTGAAATGCCAGCCAACTCTCCATCTTGGCCTTCTCAGCTCCTTGGCCGTTCTCCTCTGTTTGAGGATAGCAAGCCACCTTGTGTCCCCTATGTTAGCCTGTTGCCCTCATGTATGGTGGAAGATTCAGTACTGGAATAAGGCTCAAGAGCCATCCTGGTGAATTTCTATATGGAATATCCTGTCTGTGAACAACTGTGCTGCCTTGTCCTCATCACCATTATTTGAAGCAGCCCACCTAGCACCAAGAAGAGAACAAGAGTGAACTAGATGGATTTGCTTAGGCAATAAATTCTATCAGTGAGGCAGCAGGAGTGGTCACTAGTCCATCTCTGATGAGAAAGGAGTTTGGAACAGGACTTTGGATGATTATCAAAATATTCAAGCAAATGCCCCTTAGATGGGGAAATCTGCAGTTCTCAGGGTGAATGGAGCTCTCGGGGCCAGACTATGGGTTAGAGACAGTGTGTGTGTTGTGTGAAAGAAATGGCTAAAAGATCTGTGGTTTTGTCCTAGGAATGTGTGGGTGTATGAACAAGTTTGTGTTATGGTTTCACTCGAGGAGCCCTCTTGCAAGAATGAAATTACACCCCAAGATGAAGACTGTATAGATTCTGAGTCCCCCAGGGTGCTGGAAGTCACATCTTCTGAAGAAAAGTACCAGAATGTACTCAGATGAGATCTTGAGCCTCCTCCCAGACCAGGAAAATGTAGGATTTCCTTGTAGCACCAGCAACAGTAAAGTTTCTGGTTCTGGCTTATCATTGTTCAATGTCCTGTCTTTCATGCCCCATGTTTTTTTCTCATCAGATCCCTCTGACTGCTGATTTCAGACTGTCAGTGTCAGCTTTGAAAACTCCCTATTTGGAACTGACACTATCCGGCAGGACTGATTTGGAATTTTCCCAGACTCTGCTCCAGCCTGTCTTTTCCACATTGGTGCTTTGCTCTCCAGATAACCAACCCACCGGGTCTTCCTATCTGGAAGCAGGACACTTCATATGTATGTTACACTATGAGGATATGTGCATCCACGTGACATATCATGAGGAAGTGTATTTAAAAAGTGTGTAGGATGCAACCCATTTTGCTTTGGTGCCACCCGCTGCTGACATGCAATCTCCAGATGTTAGTCATAGGTGAATACTATATCATCCTCTGGGAGGAAAATCTTCCTTATATCTCTTCTTTAGGAAATCCAAGCCCTTCAGGAATTGAAAGGTGCCAGCAAAACTTTGCATCATATGAAATATGAAACTCCTTCCCACCTACATTTCTGCTAGATTCCTTTTCTTTTGCAACTCTACCACTGTTACCTAGTTATACAAAGATTCTCCTGCCTACTTTAAGTAATGTTTTTGTGTATTTTTCTGCAGATGTATGTGTGCACTTGTATGTGTTGCATGCAAAGCATACGAGATATCTTGGCATAGGCACTGTACACCCCTTCATTCTCCAGCTAAAAGGCACTCAGTTATTAGAACTGGGAAAGACAACTTCTGCCTGAGGCCTCCTACCCATAATGACAAACCAAACCATTCTCACTGTATGTCTATTCAGACTCACTGTAAAGCAGTGTTTATGTAATAGTTCTTATTCTCAGAACAGCCTTCCTTTAATGCGGGTGTTATGTCACCACCATCTCAGCTTTCAAGTCTCACTTCAAGCCTTCCTTTTCCCTAAGGCTTTTTCTTTCACTGGTGCAGAATCGAATGGCTCACTAACACAATACTGGACTTTAAAAAAAAACTGGCTTGTGATGAGCTCCCAGCATTACATAAGTATCAGCCTCCAGTTGAAAGGGTGGAACTGCACAAAAAGTCTAGCATTCTGAGGCTGAAACCAGTCACTGTATGATGGATGAAGCCAGGACAAAGCCGTCTGCTTCTCTTGCAGGGTGTGCGCTATGAAATTTGAGCATGTGGCAAGTATGAAACATATGGACAATCTCTGATATTTGGCAGCTCCTTGTGCAGCTCACAGAAACCTGATGTGCCCCACCATCAAAACATCTGTCCATCTGCAACTACTTTTTTGCAGAGTTGTTCTCAACAGGACATCTAAAGACAGCAGAAACAGCCTTGGGAGGCCACGTGTGGCCCTGGTCCAGGGACACAGGTGAATAAGGAAGTTTAGTAACAATTCATATGAGTACTTTCATGTGTGCATGTACATGAGCAGTCCCTTCAGCACTGCATGCAGCTCTAAGGCTGCAAAACATTGTCCAGGCCTGGTATAAAATGCCCACTGTGGTGGAGGCTGAAATTATGGGACTATGATGTTCTCAGAAAATGTGCCTTAAGGATGTGTGACAGGAAATTAAACATTTTACCCTTCTGGCCATTTGTACAGCTTTGATAACCACTTATTTTCCTGGGTACCTCTCTAGCTTTCATCCTAATGTTTAAGCCTACAGGTCCCCGCACCCTGAGTACTGACCCTGCTGACCGCTTGAGCTGATCGGAGTTGTTAGCATAAAAGATCCGGACCTGCTCAGCTTGGAGTCAGCTGTGTCAAGGCTTGAACTTACCCACAGGGCTGTTAGACCTCACAGATGATGGTGCCTGGGAACTGTCGTGTTCTGGCTGATCCACTTGTTTGGCAAACAAGTCAAAAGCAGCACTGCCTGCAAACGAGAGAAAACAGAAGGAAAACCTCCTGAGATGAAATGGTCTAGACACCAATACTTTCCCCTTTTCCTGCATCGCTGCCGACTTAGCAACTCAGGGAAAACAGAAGCAATGTTTGTGGTGGAGCAATAACTCACAGTGCCAAAACCACTTCCCCTGGTATCTCCTATCCCCTCTTGAGCTTAGTGGGAACCTTCGCAGGACTTTCAGGGAGGGATTGCTTTTCACTGGCAGTGGCATGTGCTTGGGAGGCATCCTTCTGCGGCAGTGCAAGACATTTGGGAGTGCCTTGGTCTTGAATGGGTGATTAAGTGGACAGAAACACCTGCTGAAACTGGCTTGATGAGAGGGGTCCACGAATTTGCTGGTTCGTTGGTGTCCTTCTTCTGGGCATATCATGTAAAATGTGCCACAACATAACTGAGTTATAATGTTTGATCTCTGTTAAATCTGTATAGAACTTCATATGATCCTTTTGACTCTTCTTCATTTGAGGACAAGAAGAGGGTGGGCTTTAGGTGGAAGAGTATTAAAAAAGTTGACTCCGGCCAGAGGCTGGGGTTCTTTACCCACCATCCATCTGAGAGGTTTCAATGCACAGCAGTCTCATTCTAGCTGGCTCTCATCCATCTCTGGGCCACAAGCTAAGTCTAGAATAACAGTGGTTTGTGAGGATGCGGGGTTATGTTTAGGTGCATGCATACAAGTTCTGTTTTTCAAATTGACTAGAAGTCATGTAGTCTTCTCTTATTTGGAATGGGCTCCATGATCACTGCAGATGTTGACACCTGCTTCTTGGGAGGAAAGTGATGACAAACCTTGACAGCATCTTAAAAAACAGAGACATCACCTTGCCGACAAAAGTCCGCATAGTCAAAGCTATGGTTTTTCCTGTCATGATGTATGGAAGTGAGAGCTGGACCATAAAGAAAGCTGACCTCCGAAGAATTGATGCCTTTGAATTGTGGTGCTGGAGGAGACTCTTGAGAGTCCCCTGGACTGCAAAGAGAACAAACCTATCAGTTCTAAAGGAAATCAACCCTGAGTGCTCACTGGAAGGACAGATCCTGAAGCTGAGGCTCCAGTACTTTGGCCACCTCATGAGAAAAGAAGACTCCCTGGAAAAGACCCTGATGTTAGGAAAGTGTGAAGGCAGAAGGAGAAGGGGACAACAGAGGATGAGATGGCTGAACAGTGTCACCGAAACTACCAACATGAATTTGACCCAACTCCCGGAGGCAGTGGAAGACAGGAGGGCCTGGCGTGCTCTGGTCCATGGGGTCACGAAGAGTCAGACACGACTAAACAACTAAACAACGACGACGACATGTAGGCTTCTCTTATTTTAGCCTCATAGCCAAAGGGACCTTGCAAAGTCTTAAAGCAACTTCCTGGTCACTTTGCCCCATACATCCCACTCCAAGAGCTGTAGGACCACCTTCATTGTTGAAATTATGCATCTGCTCCTACCGACATTTGGCAGCGAACACCAACATTTTCAGAGAAACACTAAGTCGTACCTCTCTATGATGAGGAAGGTAGCCAGGCACCCTCCTGTACCATAGAGACCTGAATATTTCCAGAGGAGAAAAAAAGAAGGGAAAGCTCCTTTGTTTGTAATGAAGGTAACAGCAACATGTCAGCTAACTTGCCATTCAGGTAATCAGTCCACTTGAGCAGACAAATAGCATGTTATATCGCTCACATGCTGCAAGAAGGAAATTACAGATAACAGTTACAGAAAGAAGCAAGTGGTTCTTCGTGCTATCTGACTTTGGATGCAAATAAAAATGAGTTTCTCTCACCAGCAGTGGAAGGCTTTTCAAGAGAGCCTCCCCAAGGATCAGCAGTAGAGGCAACATCTGCCGAGACTGGAGCTGGTGGGGAGGACTTTCGCCAGGGATCCGAAGATGTGACAGTGGATGACAGGGATTCCATGCCCCACGGTCCAGAAGAAGGAGTGGCATGGGGAAGATCCCAAGGCCCTGAAGAGACCTGGTGCGTTGAAGAAGAGGGTAGAGGATCCCCTGAAGGTACAGGTACCCAAGGATCTGCAGTCGGACCCCAAGATGCTCCTGTAGTTTCTACAGTAGATTTGGTATCTAAAAGAAAGCAGACAGGTAGGTGTAGAGCAAATCAAAATACAATCACCGCGACACAAGTGGAGGCAGGAGGGGAAATAGGATGGCAGCAGGTATGTGATGCAATCCTAAATGAAGACAAGTGTTTCAGATGTTACTGGCTTGAAGAAAGCTTAGTTGATTAATCACATCTGCTTTGATTAATTAAATCTATATATGGATATCTTCTGAAAGGAGGAATCATTTTAGATGATTCATTGATCCATGTGACCCACCACATATAAAGCATTTGTTCCTGTATGAGCTCAGTTGTGGATGGTTTTAGCTTTGCGTTATATTCATTTTTATTAAAAGTAAAATTTCCAGACTATGTTTTTCTAAGTGCTTTTTACAAACTACTGCTAAATTTTATTATTGTTGTTGTTGCTGCTGTTGTAGTTATAAATATGTATTTCTTAAAATCTGCAATCTAATTAAGAGGGGCATTGTTTAATGAGAGATGTATTAATCACTTATGCTTATTTATTGATTTAAACACTTTGGCTCAAAGCAGAACCACCCAGAAACAATGGATGAACATTTGCCAGAGCAGGACAAAGCATGAATGAAATTTGGGGGGGGGGGAGAGAAAGAGATAGTGCAAAGCTCCTTACTGTTTTGCTCCCAAGAACTGGACAAGGACAAAGCTGGAGGAGAAAAGGCTGTATCATGATCCCAAACCTCAGCAGATTGAGGGTTGCTCCCACCTGGAATATCCCATGGGTCAGCTGACGTATGTGCAGAAGTGACAGGTGCTGGTCCAAAAATGTCAACTAATTCCAACATAGAAGACTGCAAAGATATGGAGGAATAAAATGAATTAGGAGTCCACAGATACCCAAAATGTGAAAGGTTTAATACATAACAAAACTATAGCATATGATGGCCTAAATCCAACTATTGATTATATTAGGAAAAACCCACTGAATCAGTTGATTCACTGGTAATCTACCATAGTTGGGACTAAAGGTAAGATTTAAATCAATAGGTTTTGGAGGATCAGCTAGAAGACATCCCTCACTGTCCTCCTTGTTCATTTTCTAGGTAATTCTTATTCTGTGTTCATAGCTCAGAGTCTCACCCTGAAGTGATTCACATTCAATATTTCTGGTATTTCACTTTCCCAATACTGTGGATACAACTGGAGAAATGTAGGCATGGTTAAGACCCACTTAAAGCAATAATAGGTTGCTATTTGGGCCACTGGGAAGTAAACAGGGTCCTCTTTGCAACTGCTACTGAGGCACAAAGTTTTACCAGAATCTGAACACAAAAGTGATTTTCACCTTCTAATGATATGCCATCTGTAATATACAGGTTGACCTCCAGATGAAGGCGTACTAGTGCCATTTGAAAGAGATAACGTTTTTGTTCTCTATCTTATGTAATCTCCATCACTCTTCGACCCCAATAAAATTCCATGTATGACAAAGAATGATTGCACAATAAGAACCTGATCTCAGTGCACCTTGATCCAAGCAAGCTTTAGTTTCAGCGAGAACTGCTCTCTTTTTTGGACAGTTTTCTGAAGTTCTTCTCAGTTGTACTTCACAATTCTATGAATGCCACAGATGTAGCAGTCTGAAATATTGTCTGTCATAAATCTCTGGAAAGCTAAGGTGAAAGGGCAAGCTTCCTAACATGGCCTGGACTGAAATCTTCACAAAGCTAGTGACATACTAGGATTCAATGTGTTAAATAATGTGTGACATCAAGCCACGCAGGAAGAACACAAATCTGTACTGTCCAATGGAATAGTGTGGCCTGTCTGTCAGGACCCACAAGGCAGTGAAGCAACAAACTGAAAAGGCAGGTGCCAAGGGGTAGCGTGCACAGTCCCTTGGCTTCCTCCTCCTAAACCCTGCACTGTTCACTTCTGTGTGTGCCTCACATCCTGTTTCAGAGGTTAGTTTTTTTTCGGACTACAGCTCTTAGAATTTCCCAACCAGCAAAGCCAAACTCTGGCCTGCCCTATTTCTCCAAACTAGCCTGCTGCCCTCCGGTGTAGTGGACAATGGAATTCCATTGCTAGCATTCCACTGCCACTGGTTAGCTGATGAATGTGGAGCAGGGTCCATGAGAAACCTTGTTCTTTGCCTCAGGTGGCCAAGTGTCTTGGGCCAGCCTTAATGTTGGTGCCAAAGAACAGAGCAAACTGGTTCCTCATACCTGACTTTTCTTTGTCCTTTCTTCTTCTTCTTCTTCCTCTGTGCCTAAGTGACTCTCTTCCAGTGCTCTCTGCAGTAGTGAATTTTCTCCTTGCCAGGCCCTAACTTCCTGCAGTTAAAACAAACAGTGCAATAGTCTGCGCTGAATGCAAGAAAAACGAAGAATTGCTTCCCTCTGGCCACAGTCATAATCGAGATACAGCCATACTTGTAATTGTCAAATGCATTTGTAAAATCCATGTTAATGTGCTCTCTGTTAAGAATAGTTAGTTTTCAAAACTGAAAGTTAAGGTTATCAGCCAGAAAAGAACCACAAGGCAGAAGAAAATAGACATAAGCAAAGGTCATGGTAAGAATGGGGAAGGGGTCTAGAATTCTTCCATCTAATCCCCACCGAAACACACACAAATTCTGTGATCAAAGACCTGTTGTAATCATATGCATACTTTCTTGGGAGTGGACCCCACTGTGCTCCATGGGGGGGTTACTTTCAAATTAATGTACTTGGGATTGCGTCTCATAGTTATGGGAAAAGGTATATTTGCATACTTGAATTTTAAATCATTGTTCTGGTGATCAAACTTTCATTTTAGAATTTGACATTTCTGTCATGGAAGGAGAGAAGAAGAGAACCCATAAGGTCCACTCTTGGGTTCCGAAGACTTTGTAATTACTTCTTACGTGACTGAAGATTGTTTTCGGAATGATAAGGACTAGAAACCTAATTTTTCTCTTATTAACATATTTAGGATTCCACCAAGGTGATTAGATTCCAAGCCTGTGGCAAGCTCACAGATGTGCAGAATTTCTAGACCCTTCTGGATATAGCAGCATTGTCTTCAGAACAAGATGCAAAGAAGGTCTCAAGCTCTGACATTTAAAGATGTGAATTCAAGAAGAAGAAAAGTTAAAGCACCCTTCACCATCTGGGTTTTGGGGATACCTTCTCATGTTCCTGTTTGCTCAGGGTAAGCGCTATCTGTAATTGCAAATCTTCATCTGTGCTGGAGACTGGAGGTTGTGGCTGCTGACAATGAAGGAAAAGTGGGTAAAAGTTTGCTTTAATTCCAGGCTGTCTCTATTCACAGGCTGTCTCTATTCAGTCATTTATTCTGGCTCTAGATTTCAACCCTGCTTTCCCTTTATGATCAAAGAGCAAGATGGCTTTAAGTCCAGCCATATGAAGATTCTACTATTTTTGATGATTCTGCTGCTCATCCAGAGTTATGGTTTCTGTTGCTTCATCCAGTTTGCCATAATTCCATTCAACTTGCTTCTCCCTAGTTTTTTTCTTCTATCCTCCCATACTTCATTTATTTATCTATATTACTGTTTATTTGCCTATTATGTTATTACAAAGATTGGTATATATTTTGTGACACACACACACACACCCCACTGACATTTATTCAGCTGTGGGAATTTAAAATGAGAGTATTGAGGGAAGATTTTTCTCTCTCTCTTCACATTCTATCACATAGTGTATTGGATTTATTTTGTTATAATAAGCTATAATTAAAATCTATAGCTAATTTGTAATAATTAAACCCAATTAGAGTCTGATAAATTTAAAGAGAAAATGCTGCATTAAATATTTGCAAACATAAAACAAATCCATAAAGCAGTTACTTAAAAAAATACACAAAAGCAAGAGCATGTCTAACATCAGGTCAGTCTCTCTCTTCCAGCAGAGGTGGACCAGCCAGAGCTGTTTTTCTAACCCACAGCCGATATAAACAAGACAACCCAGGAGCAATGTGAGCCATAAGGAATCAGGTGGGGAATCTTTTGCCCTCCTAGCCCTAAATTAGATTCAGCACCTTGGACAGTTTCTTTTAAACCATTTAAAGGAAAAAAAACTTGGGAGGTGACGCACAGATTTTTGGTATCAGTGAAATACAGCTTCTGCAATTCTCCCAGCCAGACTTCTTGGGGTTTTAATTAAGAAATCAAAATCTTCATAGTTTTTTTTTCAAGTTCTCAGACTAATGATTTCTGACACTGATAGCCATTTGCATCTTGTGCAGAAGACTGGGGGAACAGATGCTCTGTGGGAACTACAAGGGATTTATGGGTCGGGAAGGTTTTGGGTTTTTTGTTTTTGTTTGTTTGTTTTTTGTTTTGTTTTTGTTTTTTGAGAGGCTTCATTTGCAGACCATAATGAGCAGATACTACCACACCCACAGACTCTTGCAACTCCCACAGAGCTTAGCCCTGTCCATCCATTTCCCCTGTCTTCTCCATAGGATGAAAATGATTGTGGAAGTCTGAAATACTTCTATATTGTCTTTCAATTGTTAAATCTCAGGGAAGTTTGAAACAGATAAAAGCTGGAATTTAGCAAATAAAATAAATTAAAATAAAATGCAGATGGTTTTAAGCACTTTTCTTCCAACAAAAGAGGGCCCACTGTTGTCTTTCAAGACAGCAAACCTAGATGCCACCTTACATGTAGCACTCAAGTAGGGTGGAGCTTTACATATTGTCTACAGAGTCTGGGGAAAGAAATAGATAGAAATGAATCATAATCCATTCTAGTCAGTGAGAAAGTGATGTAATGACCTGCATGCCCACCCAGTTTGCTATCTAGACACTGACAACCATTGATTGCTTGATGTAAATACCTGTAATCCCTTTTTATGGTTCCTGTCTTTGAAACTGACTTGGACTAAATAGTCCTTCAAACAAAGGAAAGTCCTCCGACAATCTTTCAAAGAAGGCTTTATTCTCTAAAGTAGGACACACAATACAACCAAGTAATAGAAGATGAGAACGTGTTTGTCTACAAAACATCTTTCACAAATGGCACAGTGTGTTACTAGATGTTCTCTGGATCAACTGACGGAAGGCTGTATATGTAGCACCAGGGCAGCATTTTCCCCAGAACTAAAAAGTTTTCCAGAGTTAAAAAGTTTTCCCTTTCCACCGTTGCCAGCACTTGTATACAGGGGAAATGACTGAGTAATCTACAAACCATTAAAAACACTAAGTGAAGAGTCTAAATGAATAATGCCAAACTTTTTTATTTCAACATCAGTGAGTGCCTGCAGGTCTAGCTTTTTTGTTTTGTGTTGTGTTGTTTTTTCAGACTTTTAGCAGGCTGGCTGACTTCCCAAGCTACCAAAACCAGAGAGTTTGCTATGCTGGCTGCTATGAACCTTCTGTCCTTCCTTTGGGCTGGAGTTTATTAAGTGTCATTCCCAAATCCAGTCTGCTACAGCAAGGTGAAACAGCAAGCAACTGGTAGATTGTGGCACCAGCAGGTACGCTGGCTTTGTTTTTAACCCCAACAGGAAAAAATTAGTCACACTTTGTAGCAGTACAAGCAGCCATCATCACCATTCCCTGCAAAAAAAGAGGAGACTATTCCATGTACCATCTTAATGCTGAATTTAAAAGGGCAACTTGTCGCAGATCTTGTACTGTCATTTCACAAAAACGAATCACAGTTGTTATTGCCTTTAGCCCAAAACCCAGCTATCATCCTGAACAGCTAGTGCAGCATCATGAAAATCAGTTCTGACAGGAGCACAGATGTCCACTTCCTTTAGAAATTACACCTAGCCTATTCGGCCAATAAGTTGGAAATACAATGTGACTTACATATAGGTGCACATTAGTATCTACTGTCGGCTACCAAGTGCCAAAGCTTAGTTTTGCATAGAGAGCTTCCTCAGAGGAAGGGGCTGCACATTAAATCACTATACGCATCCTAAATTGTGAGGTACATCACCATTTTATTCTCATAGGTTCTAAAACATCATTATCTTCATGTTTGCCTCCACAGAATCCCTGAGACCACCTCAATTTGCAAATGGGAACTAGGACAGCAAGGAAATGATTTGCTGAAAGCTACACACTAAGCTAATGGCAGAAATGAGAGCTGAGCCCAACTCCTAATACTTTCTTGACTGATATTCTGATATTTAACTGCAGGCTCCACACACACGCACACCCAGGTTCCAAAGCTACTCAGGGCTCTCTTTTGCCCCATAGAATCCTATGCGAGCCCCGGGACCAGGGAGGGGGGGGAGTCTTTGATGGCCAAAAATCACTGCCAGATTGGTGGTGGTGGTGGTGGTTCCAGTGCTGGTGGGTAGAACCTGTGGTGGCAATTCCTGGCTATTAAAGGCTTCCCCACCCCTTCTTGAGACTTCCCTAGGGCAAAAGGAGCCCCAGAGAGCCTTGTAATATAAAATGGGGGGTGGGTGGGATATGATGCTTTCAATTAAACGAAATTAAATGTTACTGTTGGAGACTGATGACATCACTCTAATTGCACAGAGTAAAATGACACCAACAGGGTTTCAGCTATTATATATGTGTGATTAGATGACTAGTAGAGTTAAACTATAGTGTTTACCTGGGTTTAATTTAAGACACCAGAAAAATGCATTAGTGTGTTCATGTTTTGAGTGACAAGGGGATATGATTTATTGTCTGAATTGCCTTACTTTTGTTGGTATGCTTCAAACATACATTTTTACTTTAAACTAAAGTTTTTTTGTCTTTGGGAAATGTTACTGCTTTTTAAAACATAAGAAAACACAGGTGTCAATGTTGAGAAAAGGATACCTGTCTATATTAAAATTTTTGAGGTAAGAGCATTTCTTTAAAAGCCACCAAATAAACAAAGCAAATGTGTAACACATCTGCTCACAAAAGAGAGGAAGTTATTTTGACTTATATACTGCCCCACAGTGCTAGAACGTTCTCTGGGTAGTTTACAACATAATTATGCAAACAACATGTACGCCCCCAATAAGCTAGGTATTTCTTTGACCAACCTCAGAAGGCTGGAAGGCTGAGTCACTGTTGAGATGCCTACCTGAACCTTCTGTGATTGACCTCAGGTCGTGAGCAGAGGCTTGACTGTAGTACTGCAGTTTAAACACTGTGCCACAGGTCTTGCTGCCATTTAAGCATCTCTCTTAAAGAGCTAGATCCTGCATATGAATAAGTGTTACAAATCTCACTTGCATAAGCATCTACACAACAGGAAAAATATGATTTGATTTGCTGTGGTCTGCAGTTTTTCAAATTGGGTCCTTGCTAGTTTCTAGGGGTCAAATCTCTGTAGCCATCCAGACGACAAACAATTACTGTGTTGCAGGAGTTAGCAGCCATGAGCAGAGAAAGCTGTACTGTATTTGCACAAAACTCCAAAAGCAGAAGCTACCTTTGATCTGAGGTAGCTGCTAATTGGTAATTTCCATTTGTTTTTTAAAAACTTATTTTTCTGAAATGAGTTAGTGATAATTTGTTGTGGCAGTGACTTAAAAGCCCCCATTTTAAAAAAAAGTACTCTGGAGACAATAGGCACTCAGCTGAGAGGAATTGACACTCCTTTGAATGCTCTTTTGCCTTTGAATCACGCAGTAACACAAAGCTAAAAGCAAAGAAAAGTGATGCCAGCCAACTGCAGCAAATTTAAACCATCCCTGACAACTGAACAACAACAGCAACAAGAAGAAGAACAACAAAGACAATTTCCCACTGAAATGAGAAGATTCCCCACCAGGCTTGCCTACATTGAGCTCTACATCATGTAGTTGCTGGATGTGTATTCAATTTCATTGCTGACTAATCTGATGTAACTTGTGCAGTAAATGGCCGATGTGGTCACCCACATAATCTCTATAACATGAAACAGATCTATTAGTATTTCATCCAATGCTGCAAAGAAAAATACTGCATAGGAACCTGGAATGTAAGATCTATGAACACTGGGAAGCTGGAGGTGGTCAAACAGGAGATGGCAAGAATAAACATCGACATCCTGGGCATCAGTGAACTAAAATGGACAGGAATGGGCGAATTCAGCTCAGATGATTATCATATCTACTATTGTGGACAAGAATCCCGTAGAAGGAATGGAGTAGCCCTCATAGTCAACAAAAGAGTGGGAAAAGCTGTAATGGGATACAATCTCAAAAATGATAGAATGATGTCAATACGAATCCAAGGCAGACCATTCAACATCACAATAATCCAAGTTTATGCACCAACCAGCATTGCTGAGGAGACTGAAATTGAACAAGTCTATGAAGATTTACAACACCTTCTACAACTGACACCAAAGAAAGATGTTCTTCTCATTCTAGGGGACTGGAATGCTAAAGTAGGGAGCCAAGAGATAAAAGGAACAACAGGGAAGTTTGGCCTTGGAGTTCAGAACGAAGCAGGACAAAGGCTAATAGAGTTTTGTCAAGAGAATAAGCTGGTCATCACAAACACTCTTTTCCAACAACACAAGAGGCGACTCTATACATGGAAATCACCAGATGGGCAATATCGAAATCAGATTGATTATATTCTCTGCAGCCAAAGATGGAGAAGCTCTATACAGTCAGCAAAAACAAGACCTGGAGCTGACTGCGGTTCTGATCATCAGCTTCTCATAGCAAAATTCAAGCTTAGACTGAAGAGATTAGGAAAAACCACTGGGCCACTCAGGTATAATCTAAACCAAATCCCTTATGAATACACAGTGGAAGTAAAGAACAGATTTAAGGAACTAGATTTGGTGGACAGAGTGCCTGAAGAACTTTGGATAGAGGCTCGTAACATTGTCCAGGAGGCAGCAACGAAAACCATCCCAAAGAAAAGGAAATGCAAGAAAGCAAAGTGGCTGTCCAACGAGGCCTTAGAAATAGCAGAGAGGAGAAGGGAAGCAAAATGCAAGGGAGATAGGGAAAGTTACAGAAACTTGAATGCAGACTTCCAAAGAATAGCAAGGAGAGACAAGAGGGCCTTCTTAAATGAACAATGCAAAGAAATAGAGGAAGATAACAGAAAAGGAAAGACCAGAGATCTGTTCAGGAAAATTGGACATATTAGAGGAACATTTTGCGCAAAGATGAACATGATAAAAGACAAAAATGGGAGGGACCTAACAGAAGCAGAAGACGTCAAGAAGAGGTGGCAAGAATACACAGAGGAATTATATCAGAAAGATGTGGATATCCCGGACAACCCAGACAATGTAGTTGCTGACCTTGAGCCAGACATCCTGGAGAGCGAAGTCAAGTGGGCCTTAGAAAGCCTGGCTAACAACAAGGCCAGTGGAGGTGATGGCATTCCAGTTGAACTATTTAAAATCTTGAAAGATGATGCTGTTAAGGTGCTACATTCAATATGCCAGCAAGTTTGGAAAACTCAACAGTGGCCAGAGGATTGGAAAAGATCAGTCTACATCCCAATCCCAAAGAAAGGCAGTGCCAAAGAATGCTCCAACTACCGTACAATTGCACTCATTTCGCACGCTAGCAAGGTTATGCTCAAAATCCTACAAGGTAGGCTTCAGCAGTATGTGGACCGAGAACTCCCAGAAGTACAAGCTGGATTCCGAAGAGGCAGAGGAACTCGAGACCAAATTGCTAACTTGCGCTGGATTATGGAGAAAGCCAGAGAGTTCCAGAAAAATATCTACTTCTGCTTCATTGACTATGCGAAAGCCTTTGACTGTGTGGACCACAGCAAACTATGGCAAGTTCTTAAAGAAATGGGAGTGCCTGACCACTTTATCTGTCTCCTGAGAAACCTATATGTGGGACAGGAAGCAACAGTTAGAACTGGTCATGGAACAACTGAGTGGTTCAAAATTGGGAAAGGAGTACGGCAAGGCTGTATATTGTCCCCCAGCTTATTTAACTTATATGCAGAATACATCATGCGGAAGGCTGGACTGGAAGAAACCCAAGCCGGAATTAAGATTGCCGGAAGAAATATCAACAACCTCCGATATGCAGATGATACCACTCTGATGGCAGAAAGTGAGGAGGAATTAAAGAACCTTGTAATGAGAGTGAAAGAGGAGAGTGCAAAAAACGGTCTGAAACTCAACATCAAAAAAACTAAGATCATGGCCACTGGTCCCATCACCTCCTGGGAAATAGAAGGGGAAGATATGGAGGCAGTGTCAAATTTTATCTTCCTGGGCTCCATGATCACTGCAGATGGAGACAGCAGCCCTGAAATTAAAAGGCGCCTTCTTCTTGGGAGGAAAGCGATGACAAATCTGGACAGCATCTTGAAAAGCAGAGACATCACCTTGCCAACAAAAGTCCGAATAGTCAAAGCTATGGTTTTTCCTGTCGTGATGTATGGAAGTGAGAGCTGGACCATAAAGAAAGCAGACCGCCGAAGAATTGATGCCTTTGAATTGTGGTGCTGGAGGAGGCTCTTGAGAATCCCCTGGACTGCAAGGAGAACAAACCTATCAGTTCTAAAGGAAATCAACCCTGAGTGCTCACTGGAAGGACAGATCCTGAAGCTGAGGCTCCAGTACTTTGGCCATCTAATGAGAAGAAAAGACTCCCTGGAAAAGACCCTGATGTTGGGAAAGTGTGATGGCAAGAGGAGAAGGGGACGACCGAGGATGAGATGGCTGGACAGTGTCTGCGAAGCAACCAACATGAACCTGACACAACTCCGGGAGGCAGTAGAAGACAGGAGGGCCTGGCGTGCTCTGGTCCATGGGGTCACGAAGAGTCGGACACGACTAAACGACTAAACACACACACACACAAAGTATTTCATCAATCTCTGATGATTTGTTGTCCCTACCAGCTCACCACTGGGAGGGTGAAGGGCATTCTGCTGTTGCCTGCCTGTCCCCAAGAATCTCATCCAGATCCTGTCCAAGGAACTTTGCCTCATCTCTAGTTCTGTCAACTATTTCCTGAAAGCAAATTCTTGCGGTTATTTTTAAAGCAAAGACGGTGCACAGCTATTCAACTTAGACATTCCTCATGTTGCCACCCTTTTCATTATCTCCATTTTCCTGACTCATTATGCATCTGCAGAAATGTATCCCTTAATGTATTGTAGTTGATGTAGTACAGAATGTTTCTATCAATGTTGGTGTAGTACAGAATGTTTCTATGAGCTTTACACTGTCATGTTGCAATCCTGCACGCACTACAAAATAGTCTTCCTCCTTTCCTGTGAATTCAGCTTCTCTTTCCATGTTGTGATGGGAGATGAGCACATTTAGTGCTTTTTAAGAAATGGCACCATATTTGCCAACAAGACAGACAAGAGTTAACCAGACATTGTTAAACACATCAAAGTGCATAAAGCCTAGAAAAGAAAGACCCCTCAAAAGCTGAGGTTTCTGCAAAAGCTGATATTGCTGCACAAACATTTACAAGAGAATGCTAACTATTTTTTTAGTCTGGGTTTTTTTTTTCCAGCAGATATCAGTGGGAAATCATGCAAAATGCCAGAGGCTGGAATGTGACCACAACTGATGTACAGCAGAATGTGACCCTTGGTAATTCCTGTGGATCATGTGGTTAAGTCCAATGCTTATTTTGAGGTATTGTTTTCTCCATTATAAGTCCTGAAGTAGACACAAGTTACAACATAACAGAAACACATTATGGTCCTGAATGCAAATTTTGTACATCTGGATACAGGTGAGGCTAATGAGATGGAGAAAAGGAGAGGTCTACTGCCTCTTCAATAGTTGTGTAAAGGCGGGTCTAGTTGGGCAAGTTTTGCCCACTGAAACCAGCTGGTCCTACAGCCTGGATATTATTGTCTTAGAAATAATTAGTCCCTGTTACCCATTAGTATTGACTAATTACTGTCATCTTTATAAAGTCCTAGAAAGAGTGATTTTTAGCCATCTAATGGTAGTAGTGGAGCCAATTCTCATGACACAATAGGCTGGCATTAGATCTGGGAAGAACTCTACACCACAAGCCCTGCACTTAACACAACACAGCGAGGACAGCTTTGAAACCAGAAAGATCACTTTGTTTACCTCTCTGATGCTTTGTGACACTGTTCATCATCAAGTACTACTGCAAAAATGCTATAATCTAATCAAGGATAATAGAAATATCAATAATAGAAATCTTTTTTTTTTTTTTTTTGCAAAATCTCAGGTTTTCATCAGCTTTCAAGGACAATGCAGCCAATTAAGGATTCAAAATAATGGTCTAACATTGGCTCCTATGTTGTTAATATCTGCACCAATGGCCAAACACTTCCTAAAGGACCAAATGTTTCATTTATGCTGATGAGCTCACACTTGCTGCTCAATTGCATAGGTTCAGAACATATTCTGAATAACATAATCTAACAGAAGTTACAAGAACTTGGCATATAGTGCGATAGAAATCCCCAGCCTGCTAAAATTCAGATATGAGCCTTTTATCTAAGAAGCAAGCAGATATCTTAGAAATGTCAAGTTACCTGGAAGGGTGTCCAACTAGATCATTATTTTGTCTGAAATATTTATTATTTATTCAGATTATAAAATATTTTTACCCTGCTTTTCTCTTAAGAAAGGACCCAAGGCTGTTTATACCATTAAAACTCAACATTCAAGCTAAAAACAGTTAATTATTTAAATATTAAACAAATTAAAAACATTCTATTAAGAACATTATTCAAACAGTTTAAAGCAACAAAACGCAGACCATCTCATTTTAAAACCCATCCTAGACAATCTGTAAGTAAAGAAAAAACTGCCTGACGATAAAGGTCTTTGTTTGCTTGCAGAAGGACAGCAAAAATGGGGCAGCCTGGTCTCCAATGAGAGATTCTGGGTCTGGAAACTGTAGCACAGAAGGCCCTCTCCCATGTCCCAACCAAACCTACCTGTGAGGATGGTGGGACAGAGAGATATGTAGATCTCCCCTAATGATCTTCACACTAGGGCAGGCTCCTAGAGAGAGATATGGTCTTTGA
The DNA here is from genome assembly GCF_051106095.1 of Pogona vitticeps. Lineage (NCBI taxonomy): Eukaryota > Metazoa > Chordata > Lepidosauria > Squamata > Agamidae > Pogona > Pogona vitticeps. Next base: position 137,493,881 of record NC_135784.1, on the reverse strand, counting down.
GATACATCTTGGACATAAGTTGTTCAGGGCTTTACAGGTTAAAACCAGAACTTTGAATTGCACTGAGAAGCAGATCGGCAGCCAGTGGAGATGCTGTAACAGGTGTGTGTGCGCGTGCGTGCGTGTGTTATGTGATCCCAGTGTTCAGCCCCATTTAACAATCTGGCTGCTGCATATTGGACCCACTAAATTTTCCTGACACTTTCCATAGGCAGTCCCAGATAGAATGTATTACAGTAATCCAGCCAGGAGGTAACTAAGGCAGACCTGGGCAAAGTGCGGCCCTCCAGATGTTCCTGAACTGCATATCCCAACATTCCTCACTGTGTGGGCTAGGCCAAACTCTCCTCACTATTGGCTGTGTGGGCTAGGAATTATGGGAGTTGCAGTTCAGCAACATCTAGAGGGCCACATTTTGCCCACCCCTGAACTAAGGCATAAGTCACTGTGGTCAAGTCAGACCTTTCTAGGAATGAGCACAGCTGGCATACTACTTTTAACTGTGCAAAGGTATTTCTGGTCACTGCTGAAACCTGGGCATCTAGGCTCAAAGATGAATCCAGGTGTTACTTTGGATTGTGCACTGACCTATTAGAAACAGTGCCAGAACACAAAACAAAAGATCTGTGAAAGAAGAAGTGTTCTTCAGAAGCTAACAGGAACAACTTGGGACACACAACAAACATTAAGAACTACAGCCCTGACCCTATGCTACTCTGCAGGCAAAAACACCAACTATGGTATATGTATACAGTATACTGTAACTATACCAATGTGGTATAATTAAGCCCATGCAAAACAGGTAGACATAGCACTAAATGAAAGCTGGAGAATCATAACTGGATGCCTGAAACCAATTCCTATTGATGAAATCAGTTCTCTTGCAGACATTGCACCCAGTGGTTTATGGAGAGAGGTAGTAAATAATAGCAAAAGACTCAAAGCATCTACCTCAAATGTGTGGGAATGATCAGAACTTGGAAAAGCTACATTTGGAGCTAGAAGTTCCCAAATTCCCCAGCCACCAGGCCCACTATGGCTATGCAGGCAGGGAATTCTGGGAGTTGAAGTTTAAAGAAGATAACTTTTATAAACTCCAGGCAGGGTGTAGCCCCTTCTGTGCTCTTTTGCAGTCCCATTCCAGATCAGGCTTACCACACTTGTTATTTGAATTGTAGAAGGATTGGAAGTTTTGACAATCAAAGCGGGTTTATCTAATAACAGTCATGGCTGTTTAATAATAATAATAATAAATTAATCCTCTGAACTGCTTCTCTGATTGAAGCAGAGATTAACATGTTTTCATCTAGAGCTTCTCCGTTGTTTCATCACCTGGAACACTCAAACCAATCCAATCCTTGGCACTGGTTGTTATCTGCTGGAAGCTCTGCTGCAGAGTTCCAAATAAAATCAGCAAGATTTTATTTGATTCTTGATGGTTTAATGATAATGAAAATAAAAGGCATACAGTGCAGCCCTAACGTGTGTCTACTCAGAAGTAATTTTTTAAATGGGCTCAGTGTGTCTTTCTCCCAGCTGGGATTGCAGCTTTACTTTCTTCCCAGTGTTAAGACTGCTGGAATCCAGAAAGGGCCCAAAGAGAAAGCAGACATAGGTTTGGTGTGTGATAGAATGATACTCATAACAGAGGACTGGGCTCTGTTCAGAGCCATTGTATTCCACAGTTCTATGTCTAGTTTCCTGAACCATTATTTTGCTTCCTGTTAGTGGGCCTCACAGTTCTAGTGAAAAACAAAGTAGACCCCACAAACCTATAAGCACAACCCCCTCCCCAGACTGTCTCTGATCAGCACGAGACTCACTTCCACTTTTCCAGAACTGTTGTCTGGCCCAGGAAAAGGCCCTGGATAGCATGGAATAGAAGAACTGTGCCCCACATGGTGATTCTCAATTTTTTTTGGCCAAAAAAGTTAAAGGAGGACATTGCTCACAACACTCCAAGGGGCCCACAATTTCCTTTTCTGCTGTAGACATTCACACTGATTGTAAAGTTTTGCTTGTTGTTCTGGAAAATATCCCTATATGTTATCAAGTTCCTGGGAGTAAAGGGGGCAGGAAAAAAATGAAATAGTAGGATAGAATCAGAAAAACCAGGAAGCCTTGCTCTTGACCTCATCCGCAAGTCTGCTGCATTGGCACAAGGAGCTGCGGAAAGCTGGAGAATTACTTAACAGCTGACACAATCCAAAATGATGATAAGAGCTTTTTCTTCCCTGGGATAGTCTATTGTTTATATTATTATATAATGCATGTTTAATTTGTTGTACATAATCCAGAGTAGGAATTTGTTAGATCAATAGCATATAAATTGAATAAATAGATTTTTTCCCCCTCTGTTGAGATCTTTGCCAATATTACATACAAATTAGGAAGGAAAGAAACGAATCCCCAGGTGCAAGGAATAAGAGCTGAGTTGGCCTTTAAGCCCATCATATTACATTAAAACAACTCTTTTTCATGAACATTTTATATCCATTTTATAGTGCATGAAGTCACAACTGTGTATCCCAATGTCAATTGAATGTGCATTCAGTTTCAAAAATACCAATTGGAAAACTGAAAGGAGTGCTCTATCTATAAGGGGAAATGGCAGCCATTATAGTTTTGGGAGGAAGCAGGGAAGGGAGGTAGTTCTGTAGGGGGGAAAATAGAATCCATTATGCGTTATAAGTATAGAGTTGCATCTAATGTGTTATGCTCTTATCTGCAAATAGAAATTGCTGTGTAGGAGAGTAAAGACCTATAACCACCATTCAGCATCACTGACCTGTTTTCCAACTCTGTACGCAATAATTAAAGTTATTACAGGGATACGACTACATCCTTATGATTATTCCATGGCTACAGTAATATCCCTGATGTCCTCTTCCTTTTGCTGCATTGTGGAAATCAGTATTTGCTGGTTCAACCATTAAGTTGTAGTCAGGACAGTACTTTTCATGGTTCATCCGGTCCCCAACCTTTCCCTACATCACCCCTCTTCTGGATCCCTACAAGGAAGAAAGCTATGTTTCCCACAGACAGTTGTTGGGTTTTAGAAGAATTGTCTTTGAAAATGTCTCACCCTTTACTCATAATGGACAGAAACAACATGAGGAACAAAAGAACGTAAGAAAATATTAGTTATGTGGTTTGTAAACAAACTGACTGGAATTTTTCTGTCAGCAGTATACAGTCTTAAAGTGCTTTATAGCAAAGGTTGTTAAGGAGAAAGTAGGGAGGTAAGTATTGAAGGAAATTGTATACTCAGCATTCTACGTGGATGACATGGTGCTGTTGCTGGCACAAATGGTAAACCTTCTCTCCATCTACCCATAGAATACAAGCAACTTGCAAATAGGCAAGGGACACACCTCTGAAATTTTAGGGTGAGGTACTCCTCCTGCCCCAGGCCCTAGGTCTCCCCACCCCAAAAACCTGTAGATATTGCACAGATGGGGCTATGGGCAGCAGGAAAATAAGATGAAAAGAGAGAATGACAAGACTGTGCAGCATGGAAAGTCAGAGTGACAAAGGATGACTAAGGTGACCCAGCCATGAAGTCAACCGTGAGAACCCGCCCTGGGCAAATTACTGTCTCACAGTCTGACCCTCCTTACAAGGTTGCTATGAAGTTAAAACAGGCAAGCCACTATTTGCATCCCTCCTGAACCCCTAGAAAGAAGCATAAAGCACAATCATGACATACAAACAGTTTGATTATTGTAGTCCCTGAGGTTTATCTCCCAAACTAACCAAAGCAAACACAGTAGCTGGTGAGGAGGTAGCAAACTCCTGGACTTCCTTCTCAAGAAAGCTTTTGTCCCGTTTTGACAACAACTAGGACAACAACACGTCACTGAAAGGCAGAATGCACAAATGGCATCCCACGTATCCAAGCAGAAGGGCATGCTGTGGGTGTAATTCAACAAGGCCTGACAACTCTGAAGTACAGAACAGGGGAAGAACATTACTTGGCATGACAGAGAAGGGCCCAGGTAGCTGAGAGGGCTGTCATTTCCAATTGGCTGCTCACTCTTGTAAAGGACACAAATAGCCCTCTCTCCTCTGCTGCCTGCCTTCTGTGTGGCAGGGGAAATTATGAGAGCTGAAATTGTTAATGTTTTCTTGCTCTACAACTAAACAGCTTTGTCTCAGGAGATCACCATTTAAAGGCTGCTACCCATTTCTTCTCCTTGTGCACTTGTATAGTTGGAAATGGCTCCCCGTACACCCAGACAGTGTAAAAATGCTTATATGTTTGGAAAAACATTGCAACCATAAAATTCAAAGTGCCTATACTCAGTATATATAGTAGTTATTTGTGGTAGTTATGGAAGTAAGTATTTTTGGACTTTCCGTCAGCCCTGTGGAAAGTAAAGGGATTTCCCAGCACCTAGTCTGTGAGGGAAGGGCTTGTTTCAAGAAAACCATGAGCAGTTCCTTTCCTGACATAGCTCAAGGTGAGAAGGATAATTCCCGTTTGTCTGGAGTGAATTGTTGTAATCTAGGTTGGTTGGAGCTCCATTTGTAAACAAAAAGGAGGATAAGTATAGGCCTCACAAAAAAGGAGGGACTGGCTTGCTCTAAATCTGGGTATTTTTCCTGCCAGATAGGAAGTGAGAGAAAGCCCTAAGAAACTGAGGGATTATAATTAAGCTTTGATATCTTTACCCATTTTCCCAAAACTTGGTTTTTACAAGATGGCTGACCTCTGCCTTGACAGTACATTCCAAGCTGGCCCTACTATGCAGCAACATAAATCAAGGCTCTTTCAGCAATGGACTGTGTTGGTGTCCAAATGATGTAGTGAGATTTTTTTTTTAAATGGTGAATATATGAGCATGGGAGAGGTACAGTTTGGAGTTCTATTTTAGTAACATGTACTGGGCAGTAATGAGTACATACAACAGTTTTCTGTTGTTGCTGTTCTGCTCAGTATTTATTAGGAATAGGCAATTCAGGAGAAACAACTGTTACTTTCTAGGATGTCCACAGCTAAAAGGGACAGTCAGTTTCCTGGGCCAAATTAAAAGGGCCCAAGATTACACATTGCAACAGGAGTGTGGAAGCTCTGGCCAATTAGACGTATTCCCTACCATTCCTTTCAACCCCATTCAGCATTCCCAATGGTAAGATATGGAAGGATTTAGAATTCAAAACATTTGGAAGGCAAGAAGCTCCCCTTCCCAGGTCTACAGGATACAGGGATCCTAAAGATCCTAAACTAATCTACAAACATAGATTACAACTGCAATAGCTGGTCAACCCAACTCAGTCAATGCATTGAGTTGGGTTAATCAACATGAAAAGTGCAGCCAATGTTTCTTCCCATTAGCAGACTTTACAAGAACCTTTGTTAAGAAGCAATTTTATATATATTTTAATTGCATTTTAATTGTTCTGAATTTTTATTGTACAGTATTTTAAATGTACAGTGGGTAGTGTGGGCAGCATATTAAATAAATAAATAGACAGACAGACAGACAGACAGACAGACAGACAGACAGACAGACAGACAGACAGACAGACAGATAGATAGATAGATAGATAGATAGATAGATAGATAGATAGATAGATAGATAGATAGATAGATAGATAGATAGATAGATAGATAGATAGATAGATAGATAGATAGATAGATAGATAGATAGATAAAACTTTCTACTGCAGGAAAATTCATTCTCATTTTGCTATACTAGCAGCCCATACACCAGTCTTTACAAGCACTCCCTTCCTTCCTCCCACTCCCCTGTTCTATTTCTCTGCATGCAAGCTTTTTAATTCTGCAGTCTCATCTCTGAGGTAGTAGTGTTCCCACCTAACTAATGCCTGGCTTCTTAAGCTGCCTCTTAAGAATCTGGCTCAGCTTTCCTAGATGAAGCTTCTGAATAATTGGGGAAATGACTCACCCAAGTTGAAGGTGTAGGCCTGAAAAGCCTGTGGGATCCCTGCAACAGGGAGACAATAACCAAAAAGTGTTGGAAATCACAACAGCAATGCTGTGGTGAGTAAGACATTAAGGGAGGTGGGCAGCAAATGGCAGAGAGATAGCCAGATGGGATTCGCTCATCATAGAATCATGAAATCGGAAGAGGCCTAAAAGGCCATTGAGTCCAACCCCCTGCTCAAGGCAGGATTACAAATCAAAGGATATCTGTCAGGGGGTTGTCTAAATTTCTCTTGAATGCCCTCAGTGTTGGAGCGCTCACCACCTCTCGAGGTAATTGGTTCCACCGTCTTACTGCTCTAACAGTTAGGAACCGAAATCTGGCTTCCTGCAACTTCAGCCCATTGTTGTGTGTCCTGCACTGTGGGGGATGATTGAAAACAGATCCTGCCCTTCTTCTGTATGTCAGCCATTCAAGTATCTCTCCTATCTTGTCCAATGTTTTGCTCCCTAAAAGACTACTCATTTAATATGTAGATTGCTGCCCTGAGGGATTACTTCCTGCTTCACTGCAGATGGTATCTTGCCCTCTCTTTACATGGCTGCTCAGATACCCTTGTAGAAGCCAGCTTTAGGGCCTTCAGTAAACAAGTCTAGGTATTCTCCTTTTCTCCTACTGCCTCCACCTGGATGGGTTTCCTAAAACAGTAAGCATTCAGATTAGTTACCTCTGTTTCTTAGCTGTTGCATTCTGCTAGTATAAACACTAAATATTCTCATAGTAAGGACTACAGTCATATCGTTAAGAATGGTATCTAGGCGGTTGCAAGGAACTACTCTGTTTTGTGTATATAGGGCAAATGATTCTCAGTTTTTAATAGGTGATACTGGAAGAGAAATGTGATTTTGACACTGATTGATTCCTCCTATAGTTCCTCTTAGCCATCCCTCTAAGTAAACCACAAACCATTAGATCCCTCAAGGCCAGAAAACAGTGTATTATATCTAATAGACAGCAGTGATCTTTATTATTCTGTGAGATGGCTTTTTTAAAAAAATGATTTAGTGGAATATTACAAAGCAGTATTTTTGTAGCAAAGTATGTACTGCTATCAAGTACTGCTTAGCTTCTCTACAAGTCCACCGTACTGTATATAATAAAAGCTTCCCTCTTGTGCTTTACACTTCCAACGCACATTTGACACCTCTGTATAGTCTTTGACAGTTTTTTTTTCCAGTCATATACCACCTATATAACTTCTTATATATGTTCTCCTTAAAATTTATCGATGTTGTGAGCTTTATATTACTTTTCCATATTTACTACTAATGATCAATATCAATATTACGTCCTATATTTTGTGCCACCTAATCATACATTAGGTGGCACATTAAAAGGGACGTGGTGGCGCTGCGGGCTAAAACGCAGAAGCCTGTGCTGCAGCGTCAGAAGACCAGCAGTCGTAAGATCGAATCCCCGTGACGGAGTGAGCGCCTGTCACTTGTCCCAGCTCCCGCCAACCTAGCAGTTCGAAAGCATGCAAGTAGATAAATAGGGACCACCTCAGTGGGAAGGTAACAGCGTTCCGTATCTAAGTCGCACTGGCCATGTGACCACGGAAGATTGTCTTCGGACAAAACACTGACTCTATGGCTTGGAAATGGGGATGAACACCGCCCCCTAGAGTCGAACACGGCTGGACAAAAATTGTCAAGAGGAACCTTTACCTTTACCCAATCATACATTATTTTACAATCTCATCTTGCATTTTAGATTCGAGCAGATAATCAACCATTTTCTTAATTACCTTCTCATTTGAGCAACGTGACCACGGAAACTGTCTTTGGACAAACACTGGCTCTATGGCTTGGAAAGGGGGATGAGCACCACTCCCTAGAGTCAGACAGGACTTGATTAAATGTCAAGGGGAACCTTTACCTAGGCCTATTTGAATTAATCAAATGTATGGAGAAGTTTACTCAATAGATCCCATTGAATCAGTGAGCCTAATCTACTGAAATTTACTGCACAAAGCAACAGGATTTTGGCCAATGAGGGATAACATCACTATTGTTTAGGTTTAAGTATAACTAGTTTTCTTAGTTTTAGAGTTACAAGGGTTGTGGGACCATCACATAGGTGGGTTTTGAACCACAGTCTGGTGATGGTTTTAGCATTCTGGTGTTTTTTTTAAAAAATAAATAGCAAGAAACTAAACTATTACTTCTTTAAAAACAATAATAATGTACTTTACCCCAAGGTTTCACAAGTACAGCTCTAACTAGTCAGTTTTTGAAAGTAACTTTCTGTCTTCTACCCATTTGGTGGGAAATCCCTATTCCTTGAACCATCATTTCAAGGCTGGGATGATTGTTCACCAGCTTGTTTCGCCAATGTCACTTGTGTCATTTGAAACAAGAAATGCAGTCAAAGTTAATCTTGTATTTGTGCACGTAAACAAATGCTAGAGCTACCTGGAAAGGGAGAAGCAGATCAGCTGATAGGAAGACTGCTGACCAAGAGTGTTCGAAGGACACAAATCACAGTGCTGCACCATTGGACAGCATTTTAAAGAAGCAAAGCAAAAGCAAAGAGTCACTTGGGGTGAAGGGAAAACACCACCAGTCCCAAGTACTGTATCTGCCACATTTAGTGATCGCTACTGGTGGTGAAAACTATGAGGACAGGCCAAAGAATGTGGATATAGCACACACAATTCTCCTTTTGAACATTAAAATCACCAGTGGAAGGCCATTTGGGATTCTCAACCAGCATCCAAAAAGACATGCATAATCAGGTTTGGACTATGTTCATTTCCTCTAACCCATCATGACTAGGGAAAACAGATTTTCCTTGAGGGCTACCAATTCTACTGAAGAATTGTGGACAAACAACTGTAAAGCCAAGTATCACAATCCTCTACCCAAGACCAGTGAATCCCAACAGTAAGCACCAGTCAGGGTGCGCAAAAGTCCAATTTTGCTGGAATGACCTGCCAGAAAAAGAATGGCTGAAATCCTATTCTGTATGTGATGTCCTATGTAAGGCTGATGACACAATCAGCCACAGTGATTTTTCAGAACTAAAACATTTTTGCCATCAGCTTTATGCTGCATTAATATAGGCAACAGGATTTCATCCAATATCTGTTTTCCTTTAAAATAGGTATTGGGGGCTCCTTCTTAATTTACAAGTGCAATCATGCTGAAACCAATAGTTTTCATTCATTCATTCATTCATTCATTCATTCATTCATTCATTCATTCATTCATTCATTCATTCATTCATTCAACTTTTATACCACCCATCTGGCTGCAAGGCCACTTTGGGCGGTTTACAACATACTAAATGCCCTCACAAGTGAAGCTTTCCTTTTCGTTCCTGCCTCTTGCAGTCCCTTATGACGCTTCTTGTAAAACATCTCTAGAGGGTTCAGAGTCACTACCCAACTCTTTGAGTTGTATCTTAGAGCAGTGTATCAGAAATGAATAACTGCATGAAATACTGGTGGAGGAATGTTGCACTGCTCATGCATGGACGGTGCCCAATTCTGGGCAGTTCCTCCTTTCCACTGTAGCCCTGAAGATACAGCAGTCATCCCCCGTCCTGCTAAAGAGGCCGTGTGGTGAATGCAGATGCTACAAGGAGCTGGAAGGGAAGATTTGTTTCACATAGTTCTCTTCCTCTAATATAGGACGGAATTTCACCCTTTCTTTTCTAAGATCTCCATTCCCCTCCCCCGATACAGGAATCCTGAATCCATACCTGTAACCAGGTTCTTTCATTTTCTTAAAAAAAAAAATCTAACCACAGAGAAATACAGGAGGAGGCAGACTCTTGCTCTTCCCTTAGCAGACCTTGCCATTTTCAGGCACTAGAGCCTACTATCACAAGGCAGGTAAGACTCAGACAAGGCAAAAGCTCCACCGAGAAAGTCACAGATATCCTTATTCCCTTTTGAAATAATGACTCGAATGCCCAACCCAACATTACCTTTTCTGCTTCTTCTCGGCTCATGGCGAGGGCGAGCTGGAGTTGGAGCTCTTCTTCACCCGTTGTCTGTGGTCTGGCCTGTTCCAGATCAGAACTGAACTGAGGGGATGAGGAAGAGGCTGAAGGACAAAGCAGAAAGGAGTGAGGCTGGCAAAGTGAATGGGACTCAGCTGGCGTCTCTTGAACATCGCCTGGCACGTTCTTAAGAGAGTAGGAGTGGAAGGACCCACTGTACCCAGCTTAAAGTAAAATGCTATGCAAAAACATTTTCTCTCCTCTGGCTCTTTCCTTCACCCTCTCTATGGAAACTCACTCCTCCTCTCTCTTCCTACCTGGTGCTCCTTTCCCCCCCCCCCTTTCTGCTATCCTTTTCTTTCTTCCTCCCCCACTTCCTCTTTTCTCCACCCTCCAACTTCGCCAGTCATTAGGAAGACAAATCCTTCATCCCATGGGTCTGAACTGATCACTTTAAAAAAGCCTAGGTAACAGGGTATTTATTTATTTATTTATTTATTTATTTATTTATTTATTTATTTATTTAAAAGGATAGCAGAAAGGGGGGGGAAGGAGCACCAGGTAGGAAGAGAGAGGAGGAGTGAGTTTCCATAGAGAGGGTAAAGGAAAGAGCCAGAGGAGAGAAAATGTTTTTGCATAGCATTTTACTTCGATAACTCCTGTTCTTTTATGTTTCCCAAGAAATATCCTTAAATCTGACAAAAAAAGAGCATTAAGTGTGTTGCTGAGGCTCAATAAAGTACATTAATTTGGCTAAGTTAATGGATGAACAATAAGAAAAGAACAAATGTGTGGGGCCCAGAGGTTTGACACTTCTTCCCAACAGAAGTCTCTCTTTGCCATTGTCATCATTATTATCTCCTCAGTCTTGTCATATGGCATGTCTGCTTTATGGAACTGCAATGCAATCCTGTATATGTTTAACAATGAGGATGAGGATGTGCCATCAAGTCAGTTCTGGCTTATGGTGACCCTTTCTGGGGTTTTCTAGGTAGAGAACACCCATAAGTGGTTTACCCATCTTCAGGGGGTGCCATGGGACTGTGCAGTTTGCCCAAGACCACACAGGCTGGCTGTTCTCCCTGGAGGCACAGTGAGGAAACGCAAGCAAATCCCAATAGCATGTCAGTGTGCACAAGCAAACCTCAATTGCAGGTGAATATACATACAATCACAACATCAAAAGTGCAATCCCAATGCTTCTGTAAAGCCTCATTTAACCTCACCATGGAGGAAATGTGAATAGATGGTGATTATACTGCATCACACTGGTTTTAAAGTAATCTCCCTTGCTCAGGGAAACCTCACTGAATGTACCCATAGTGAAAGGAAGGAAAATTAAAGAAGAACTGAGTATGAATGTTTGAGACATAACTGCAGCTGCCAGCAGAAATTCTAAGGAATGGAATCCTCCAAGCTAAACATGGCCTGCCTGATTTGTGATCACATCAGCACTGGCTCTAATTCACTCTCCCAAATGGCTTATTTACATATTGGGAAAACAGGTGGGAAAAAAGAGAGGCAGAAATATGCGAGATTAAGGGTTGATCTATACTTTTAAAGGAGAGGACACATCATTGTGGCTGCTTCTTCAACTGCAGCTTGTCATGCACAGAGATGCCAGTTGCCCCAATTATGTTGCCAGACATAACCCATGCAAAGAAAGTGAACATGCTCTTCAGCCTAATCATGGCACATGTAATTCAGAGGCAGAAGCAGATGTGTTATGAAGTGGGCTCAAAGACCACTTCACAATTTACTACCATCTTAAAACAAAGGTACTTTTTTTTTGCAGAAGTTAGTATGATACCCATATGGAAATTATAATGTGTGACAGCTGCACAGGTATAATGTATGTGCTCTGAGGGCCTGGAATGAATCACCAGTTGCCAATGGTGATTGGCAACATGGCACCTTTTATGTGTGTTGAACATATCTAAACAAATGTAACTCAGCCTAAATCCAGTTGCGAGAGCCAACTAGAGTAGACTCACTGACTCAATGGGAATGTGGTAAGTCAACTCTTAGATGAATTTCATTCCATTGATTTAATGGGTCTACACGTATTGGCAATACACTAGATTTAGGCCATTGTGTGTGCAGTCGTCTTCTGTGTTGAATATGACTTCTCTCTCATAGGAGTGCCTTAAAATTAATAATGTAATGTGGTTATGGAGAAAAATCATATAAAATTAGTACACAACTAGTTCTAGTGATCATGGGGTGGCAGACAGTGAAGAAAGAAAAGGCTCCTACATGTGTCACAGCTCATAGTTTCTTTCCATTGACCCCCCCTTGCACATTCCTCCCAACTACCAACATTAGTTTGGTCCTGCCAATGTTTGTTCCTTAGTCTCAGTGAGAGTAACATGATAAATCATCTCCCACACATACAAAGACCACCAGCATGTTCTGAAAATTCTTAAATGTAACCCATTTACATTGCATATTGATTCCACCCAATAGTCCATGGTGTTGACAAACAACTCAGCCCCCAGGAAACCCGGAATATTCACAAATGATACTAGATGTTCATTCAGACACCCACTGGCAAAAATACTGGCTAGAAATACAGCTACATGTCTTGAAACATCAGGGAACAGGCAACTTGCCCATGCTGGGCTACTCTACTCACAATTGAAGGAGGATGGGGAACCCCTTGACCTGCTGTAGTCATCTCCATACTGTGATGCTCGCCGTCCATAGGAAATCTGCTGGCTGTTGCTGCTGCTGATACCCATGCCCTCAAGGGACATCCGCTCTTTGGTTTTCAAAGCATAGGCTCTCTCCTGCTTCAGCCTCTCCTCATCTTTCAGCAAGCTCATAACCTGCTTCACCTTTTCTCGTACATTAATACCCTGGTCCTTGCCATCACGGTCTATGTACTGGAACTCTTTTAAGGTCTGGATGGTGTACAGGTTTTCCCGGCACTGATGAGCCACTTTCTCTGAGCCTGTTTTGATGAGGTAGTCCAGAAGAGTCAGAGCCTTGTAGACATGGCGCCAGTTCTTGCCATTGTCGTTAAGCCGCCTCCAGATCATGCCCATGACTTCTGCAAATGCCACTGTGTTGAAGGTCAGGTCTGCAATCTCAGACATTAAGGAGCTTGGTGGCCCCCATGGGTCATTAGAGGTGGCCTCACGCACCTTGATTTCTGCCTCAGAATAATTATGTACGATGTTTTTTACCTGTCGACGTAATGCAGACGTAGTCATGGCTGCACCTCGGAGAAAGAACTCACTTAGCAGAAGGAAATAAATGTAGCAAAAATAAAAACCCAGTTTGATCAGTTGAAAGGTGTTAATTCTTCCGCTGGTATATTGTCCTAGAAAACAAGTCAATATATTAGGTCTGTTGACCATTTTAGACTGTCATTTTTTAAACCTGTATCCAGTTAGTCAAAATAGGTCAGATTTCTCTCCCTCAGCTTCCTCCTTTCCAGGATTGTTTCTCTAGTATCTAGAGGAATGATAAGATAAGTGATAAGATACTTCTAACCAGCCACCTTAATTCACTGCAGACCTTGGTTATGTTGATGGTGGAGAACCTACGGTCCTCTAGATGCTGACAAACTGCTATTTCAACCATCCCTCACCACTGGCCAGTCTGGCTGGGCCTCTGCCTCTCTCTCTCTCTCTCATTGTATTTGTAATTTGCCATAAATAAATGAGGATTGACGGGAAGGGGATAGTGACCTTCTGGCTCTATTGATAAATACTGGGAAAAACTGCCTCAGCTGCAGTCCAGCACAGAGTACAGTACTTCTAACCTAATTCCCATAGAAAGGGAGAGATCCCAAAATCAATAGGAAATCTGCACAAACTTTATCTTGATCTAAGTGACAAGGAATTATCTATCCTTGCTTCTGACTCAGCAATACTGAGAGATGTACTGAGTAGCAATACTGAACGTTTTCACAAGAGACTTCTTGCCCACTCAACCATATGTGCACACCGGTCTTGATTCATTTTAGATGTTCTGTGCATGACAGCAAGAGCTGCCAGGTTGGCCACCTGGAAATTATTGTTTTCTCTTCAGAGATGCTGACAATGCTTTGGGCCTGAGGCACTATGCTTGAGAGAGGTTTCATCCTTACTAGACAAAGTTTTATTCTTTCTGATATGGAAGGGATTATTAGAGAAGCTTAAGTCAAATTTTGGCTGAGAGCAATGAGGACAGGATCTAAAACTTCTGTCTAATTAAACTAATCTCTGTGCATTTATTTTATGCTTGTGGATTCTATTTACAACATTTGATTAATTTGGCTTTTATCTGAACGAATTCTGTGGTGAGGTCTATGGACAGGATCAATAAAGCTACCCATCTTCTTAAAAGTCCAAAACAGATTTGGGGCAGCAGTCTGTCTCAGCATTGTCCATAAGTTTTTGAAAGGCAGACCGGGAGAACCACAAGGTCTGAGGCAGTCCATGAGGAGATGGTCCTTTGGTGGGTTGTTTCCTCTAGGACTTGACAGCTGTTCTCCATGGCAACAGTGCTTCAAGGAGTTTAGAAACCCTCTTAGATTCTCACAGTGTCTCAGAGCAATGGCCAGTTCTGGCATTATGGCTAAGGTGCAGCTGTCCTGATGCAATTTGACATGTTACTGCCATCAAGTAAATCTTCCCAGGTCCACTAACAGAGGTCAACATTCAGGGCACAAGGTCAGAATGCTATTTTTCACAAGTGGGGGCCAAGCTAAGCATGGGTAGTGGGTTTTGTTGGTATTTGCACCTGCCCAAAGATCCTAGGTGCTGGAGCTGGCCCTGATAGCAAGACATACAGGCACTCAAGCTTTATAGCTATACCATGTTTGCATGCTGCCTCTGCCCTGAGTGTCACCTCATCAATCTCCTTCCCTCCTCCTCATCTCATAAGAGTGTGAGATTCTTTCCTCCCTCAGCTGTTGCAGTATGTTGCTTGGGTCCTGCCTCTGAGGGAGCATATCTCCAGATTGCCATCCTGGCAGCTCTAATAGTGGAGAAAGGAAAACAAGCTCACAGCTCGCTACTGCCATGCTCCACTGCATAGAGAGGACCTACATAACACAACACTATCTGTAGATGTCAGTGGGGCCAGCTGACATTGAGCATTCCTCAGATTCCTGATCCTAAATGGGTTTATGGGCCAATGGCTCCACTACTGCAGGTCTGTGGTTTGCAAAGTGTGATAAGAGGGAACCCTGAATTTCCTGTAAATCTGTCCAGGAGCTCCTTAATGACAAGATGAGAAAAAATGGGCAGACATCCCCAGGAACCAACCGCCCAGCCCCTGCCAACCTTTTCCTTCAATATGCAACCGCAAGAGAGTAGTGGGTGTGCTTGTGAAACTACATTCTCAGTTTAACACAAGGTGGGCAATCTAGGACATGGCCCAAGCCCCTCAACAATGTACCAAGGTTCCTTAGGAGTGAAAAGGACAAAGCAATTCCCCTTGAAATGATAACGACTGGGGGGGGGCAGAACCTCAACGATTTGAGCTGCAGGATATATTAAGGTGATTTTTAGATATAATCTTACCTTATATCAGCTCATTAGCCCGACTAAACAGCTGGCCCATATTTCAACTGATTTGTTCTTAAGAAGTGTTATTCTATACACTTTTTTTCAAATATGACAAAAGTTACTTATTTGGACTACACACTCTACAATATCCCAGCCATGCTGATTGGGCTGTTTTGGAAATAAATTTTAATTATTTAATTAAAGCTTATCTGAAACAGGTCAAGCCATTTTCATGTGCTATAATAATACTGTATGTCCAATCTGACCTCAGGAAACTTTTCTCCCATATTCCAAGTATGGCAGCTAATTAAACCTCTCCGCCAGGAAGCAAATCCTGTCAGTTGAGTTCATCATCATTTGTATGAAAATATGTCACATAAAGCATCTTCACTATTTGAAGCCACTGGCAATGGTGCAGCTAAAAAATATTGTAAATAAATAAATAAATAAATAAATTTGGATATTGAACAAATGAGTGTGTTTATTGTGAAACCTAGTTTTTGGCAGTTTATATTTTGTTGCTTATAAATCTGTTTTTAATAATGCTTTTAGCTAACATTTTTAATATAATGTTATTAATTTTTCTTTATATTCGCCTAATTTGCTGTTTTTAGCTTTTAATATTGTGTTTTTAATGATGTAAGACACCTGGGACCTTTAAAGGCAGGGTAATTTTTTTTTAAAATGAATACATGTCATAATAAGGGATGTCATGTAAGCTTCAGTAAAGTCACCTTAACTTTTCCAGTAGCCTTTGAAATTCTACCATCAAAATAAAAATTGGAGGAAATATCAAGGGTTTTTTTAAGTCTGTCAAGAAAACCAAGCCTCTCAGAGTGGTCGCATAGACCAGATGGGTGGGTTACAAATCAAATCAAATCAAATCAAATCAAATCAATCAATCAATCAATCAATCAATCAATCAATCAATCAATCAATCAATCAATCAATCAATCAAATAAAAAGATTTAATGAATTTATTTTCAGTTGCTTCTCAATAAATCCAAGCCAGCTACTGAGGACAAATAGATGTCAGCTGCTGTCAGTTTGTTTACCTCATCACTTGCAACACGAGTCTTCCTGGAATTCAGATGCTTCATTTTCATGATGCCATCTCTACCATCTCATATCACTCAGAATTAAGCTTCTACTTACAAATTTTCATTTTCCTCATGACTGAAAATAGGTGGCCATGGAAGTGCACACCCAGGAAGTATGTGTGACTCCCCATACCAGCAAAATGAGTCACATATCCTAAGACTCTATTGGGCCACTCTACCTTTTGCAGCAGCCCTGGCTGGGCCATTTACCTCCTTCATTGAAGGAAGGCATGAGACATCCTTCCCCACCTGGTGAGTAGCATCATTTATTGTGAGTCAGGAAGAGAAAATCTGGAAACTGCATGCATGTACGGCTTGCAGAGTTTCTTTCAAGATACTTCCCTGTATTGATTGCAGTACACAATCCAGCCCAGTTACTGTTTTTAGATTCTGGTTGAGCTACACACCAAGAAAATGACTGCAGCCAAGCACAGCAATGTTTGGAAGGGGAGGGGGTGAAGAGACTATACATTTTTATGGTTAGCTAAAAATGAAGGCATTGGATAAGAGATTGTGGCCATCTGCACATGAACCAAATGGGCTGATCAGTACTAGATTATTCAGACAGAGTCCCCTTCTCATGGCATATGCTAATACGCCTGGACCAGCATTGTGGCCACTGCAGAACAGAAGCTGTGATAACTCATGATTAGTCAGCATATGAGATTGTCAAAAATTGCAGGGAGAATGAACACTGGAAATTGCCTCACACTATTTGCCCACTTCTAGCCCAGTATTATGGATTGCAATGTTGGGGAACATGCAGCCTTCCACATACAGGACTAAGCAATGTTGAGGGAGACTACAATTCCCATATTCTGACACAGGGATTCTGGGAGATTAACTTTAAAAATTACCTTTGGTAAGCTTTGTTCAGATACGGTTGGACTTGACCTTCCACCAACCCTCACCTTTCCCTATTCTGGCTAAGACTAATGAAACTCAGCATCTATCAGCCTTTGGCAGATCACATGCTTTCTGCCCTTGTTTTACTTTTGACAGCCTGCAGAAATCCAGAGGTCTTACTCTGGCCTTGTCTGAAGGTAGATACATCTGAATACAGAGTGTGTGTCCCAGCAGTAAGCCCCCTTCCCTGTTTGTGCAGCCATAAGAACAGTATGCGTGCCTGTGTGCACACACACACGCTGACGCACAAAAGACAGTGTGAAGTCCTGAGTAGAATTCAAAAGGCCAAAAGGAGGTTGTAAATGATTCATGGGATCACAGCGAGCATCATGGGGTAATCAATGAGGAAAGAGAAATTAGCTACCGAAATACAAATCATAGTGGCCACCAGAGAGAAGGAAACAAAGGAAAGAGAGAAGGAAACCTGGTTTCAAGCTGCTTCAGACTAACACAGGTACCTCTTCCAAATCTTCAGAATCGGAGAATCTACGGGCAGCAGAGATGCCAGCAGAGGGAGAAAGGCACAGACTGAAGAGAACACAATCCCATGGGAACAACTTTGGGTGGGCAGAGTAGCATTTCGTCTAAGGCAGCAAAACGCATGCCAGTCAGATCCAGAGATCAGCATTCTCCTTCTGGCCTCTACAAGGTTACAGATAAAAGTTCCACCTTCCAAAAAGGACTCCGCCTCCTCCTCCTCCTCTGACAAACACTACACAACTGCTGGTGGAAAAGTCCCTTGCATGTAAGCCTTGGGTCAGGACATTCTGCTTGAGCAAACACTCTCTGTGCTAGAGAACTCCAGGCACAGGGCAGCGCTGAGTTCAATAAAGCTATGGACTAGTGCACGTGTTTTAAGAAATATCCCAGATACGCATCTTCATTATAATACATGAAAAAAATCAAATCTGCTCAATGCCGAATGGCAGGGCCTCCTGTGTTATGCCTCACCAGGGCTAGTGGCCAAAATTGTTTTGGGCTGGCACAGGTCGAGGCACAGTGCTAGAAGAAAACGTGGGTAGTCACAATCTCTTCCTGTGTCCCTGGGCATGTGCAGAGTGCCTTTCCTTCCCACTTTTGCCCAGACCTATCTAAGACTGTTCTCATGGCACAGAATATCACTGTCAAGGCCAGCAATAGCCTTGGCATTTCTCATTTCGGCCTGGGGGAAGGGGAGGTCGGAAAGGAGAGACAAGAGTGTTTGCGCCTGGAGCGTTGCCAACAGTGGTTAAAAGCAGTAAGTTGTATCGAACGCAAATATCCCCAGGAACACAAAGATAGGGAAACAGAAACCCGTGTGGTAGATAAGACAGCAGCGCCAGGCAGCCACATATGAAATTACTGCAGTGACCTTGAATAAAAGAACTGTCAGGTGAAGGAGGGCAGGCCGGAGAAGAGGCAGTGGCCCAGAGCTGCCAAGAGACTCTTGTGTGGTTAGGGCATATTCCAAGGGGGGGGGGGGAGCCACAAGGCTAGTCTGGGTCCAACAAGGCAGCCACTTCTTTACTGTGTCACCTGCTGTTTCCTAGGCTACTCGCTACAACAAACTTGGGAAAGGATAAGTGTTGCATTTTTCCCCCTGAATAGGACAGGTGGGTTGTACTCCAAGCACTCTGTGTGTGTGTGTGTGAGAGAGAGTGTGTGTGTGCGCGCGCGCGCGTGTACCTCACCCCAATAATTTAGAATAAGCCTTCCCTGCCCCCAATCTTCATTTGGACCCTGGGCTGCCTATGCTGTGAGGACTTGCTTAGACCAGATCATTTTCTGGGGTGGGGTGGGGTTTGTGCCCATAACCCCTTACTGTACGTTATGAGATGCCTCCTATGGTTTGGTACCCTACTCTTCCCAGAGCAACACTTACTCCAAAACTGCACAGCCTCCAGTGCAGATATATTGTGCCATGGGGGACATGACTGGCAAAAGGATGGTCAAACACAAGACAGGAGGAGAAGAAGAAAGGGGCCTCTACCCACCTCTGTCCCTTATTAACTATGTCTCTTCATTTCTGTCCTTTCTTGTTTCTTCACTAGGCGGGGGAGGAGGAGAAGGTACAAACCCTGGGGCAGGTATTTTTGGGGAGGGTTGCACCACTTAGCACCAGACACCTTGTCAGCTCTCCACAATAGAGGGGGGAAGAAGCTAGCCAGGCCATTGATCTCTAAGAAAGAGATGGAGCAGCCAATGTGGGGTCATCAGGAATGCCCTTAACTCCCTTAGCTCCCTGTATCAGAGCTTTGCAGACAAAGCAGGAGAGGCTCATGCTGTTGATTTCAAATAGTATCTTCCTAAAGCTTCCCCTTGACCTGCACTTGACATTTGGATTTCTAGCCTTTGTGCCCTGGGTCAAGTTTCTGGCAGGAGTTTCCTTGCCTAGAACAGAGCTGAAGGAGATGCTCTTAATTGGAAGAACCCTTCCTTATTTTATCCCTTTTCACCTGTCCCTTGTTTTATCCCTGCCTCCTATTTTATAAAACAGTACAGAGCTATTCCTCCAGCGCATTTCAGAGAAGAGAAGGAATGAAAACCATTTCCTCCTTCTACCTCCCCGCCACGAAGGCTCCTACCACAATCACCACCACCACCACCACCACCACCACCACCACCACCACCACGAAACTGCTCACCGGGAGAAGGGCTCATCACAGAAAAGTGGGAAAGATTTGATTGATAACAAAGTCCGGCAAAAACCTGGAATTGGAACAGTGGCAACAGGGACCTGATTTTAGACTGGCTTGGAGAGACAGAAAGTACATGTGTGTGTGTACCATGAAGATGGCAATGGGTATACTGTAGTTTTCCTTGGTTGGAAACCTCGCTTGAGACGCCTCCCTCCCTCCCATTCATTCTGCTCCGCGGGGCCCTGAACCTCCCATGTCCTGTCCTGATGGCCCCAGACAGAACACTGGGGTGGAAGAGAGGACCGCTTGCTCGGGTCTACTAGGGGGCAGGAGAAGAAAGTTTCACAGCCGGCTTGGCTTGACCCCGGAGGTGTGGGGAGGGGTGTGCGTGTGTGTCAGGTGAGGGCGGGGGTCTACACTCTCTCCTCACCCCTGCCTCGTGATTCGGCGCCCTCCGCGTTGGCACCGATTTACACCCCCCCCTCCGCTCCCGGGAGAAGCAGCAGCGGGAGCAGCCCAGCTCTGCTGGCCGGAACAGCCGGGATTACATAATCCTGCCTCTTCACTCTTGCTGCGATCCCCACTTGATCCCTGAGCTAGAGCCGCACGGGAAACGCGGAAAGGGGGGGGGAGAGAGATCTCAGTGTGTACGGGAATACCAATACACACATACACACGACGGAAACACGCGAACGCGCGCCCTCGCAGGCAGGTACACACGCACACGCACACGCACACACACACCTTGAAGGAATCCAGAGGAGTTCGACAGCAGAGGCCCGATTCATCCGATCCACCAGCCCACACCGCGGGGAAAAAGAGAAGGAGGGGGAGGACTCCGACGATCGAGTGGCTGGGCAGCAGGCAAGGCACTGTAGCTGGACAGGTGACAGGCACCGGGCAAGCTGGCGGGGAGGGGAGGGGAGGGGAGGGGGCAGGGAAGGAGGGAAGAGAGAACGGGCGGGGTAGAAGGGGGCTGGCTCTAACCGACCGACCGGCGACGACGGCCCGCAAGGGGAGGATCCTATACACACACACACACACATACACACACACCGCAAGAGCAGCCCCCCTCCCCAACACGCGCTTTCGCCAGGCCACCCCGGGGGTGGCGAAGGAGCCGCAGACACACACACACACCAGCTCCTCTCTGCATCCGTGGGATCCGGAAACTTCAGTCAGGGCGGTGGCACTGCAGGGAGCCCAAGGATCGGGGCGGGGAGATGAGGCGGGCGGAGTGGGGGAGAAGTATCCTGCTCAGCTTTGCCAAAGAAGCGAGAGCCCTTCGCACGCGGTCCACTGCAGCCCGGGAAGGGCTCCGGCGCCCAGAACTTTCCTCCCGTCCCGTCCCCTCCTCACCCCCACCCCGCCCGCCGCCCGCCACCCTTCCCTGGCCACCGTCTACCTTTCCGGACCAGCTGCCCGCTTTCGGAATACCTGAGGCTTAACAGGCACGGCGGCTGCCCGGGCTCGGGATGCGCAAGCGGCGTCTGCAAGGCTAGCCCGGCCGTCCTCCCGCCCGCGAGGAGATGCTGAGCAGCTGAAGCGCCGCAGGAGGACGCGGGTTCTTACCTCAGTCCCGCCTGCCCTCTTCGCCTCGGGGCCCTCAGCTGCCGCCCGCCGCCGGGCCCATACGGAAGCTGCCTTCTCTTCCGAGCTGGAGGAGGAGGAGGTGGAGGAGGAGGAGAGAGCGGGAGCTTCCCCTCGTCGAGGGAGAGGAAGAAGCAGGCGGCGGCGGCGGCGGCGTCAAACCCGCGCTTTCCCCGCTCTCCCTCTACTCTGAAAGCGCAGCCTTCGCCCTTCCATGGCGGGGGTGGCGGCGGCGGGGGCGGTGCTGCTGCTGCTGCTCTGCTCCCTCACCTTGCGAGCCCCCTGAGGGGGCAAAGGCAGTCTCCCTGCGGGGCTGGCAGTACGCAGCCCTCTGCGGCACCGCCGCCGGCCGCCCTGCCCTCGTTTCCCACCCCCAAGCGGGGTGTCCTCTGCGGCATAGAAGGAACCGGCCTGCCCAAAAAGCTTCGCCTCCCCGCACGCGCCGCAGCCCGGCGCTCGAAAGTTGCCAAGCTTGCTGGGCAGGTCGGCTGCTTTTGGTTGGAGCGGGAGCGCCCGAGACGAGCGCGGCGGCGCAGCCCTGAGGGAGGCGGTGGCGGCGCCTCCGGTTAACCTCTTCAGGCCCGTCGCGTTGACGGGAGGGGGGGAAGAGCCCCCTCTGGCCAGCCTCGCGACACCCCCCCCCACTCCGGGTTAGAAAAAGAGGCGACCCGGAGAGATGCACAACGAAGGGAGGCCGCCCGAGACGGCCCGCTGTGGCCCCCTTGGTGGCGGCGGCGGCGGCGGGAGGTGCTGGGCGGGGGTGAAGGGGGGCGGCGGCGGCAACGGGCCGTGCAGGAGCTGCAGGAGGGAGAGCGCCCGTGTTAACACAACGGGCGACGAGCCGCACTCCGTCGCTCTGACCCTCTTTTGGCCTGAAGCCACCGGGCGCTGCTTTTGTGTGTTTTTCGCCTAGCCAGCACTCGTGCCTAACGCGGGGCTGCCTACAAAGTTATTTTTCCCCCACAGCTCTCGCCGGGGGCCCGCCGGCCTCCCTTCGGCGAGCCAGTGACAGAAGCTGCTGGGTGGTGTGCTTTTTTGTTGCTGTTATTCGTTTTGTTTTGTTTTCTGGTGGTGGCGGCGGAGAGGAGACCTTTCTACGCTTCCCCCCCCCCCGCGCCCGCCCGCCTGCCCTCAAAGCGCCACTAGCCGCTGAGCCATCGGGTGACCCGCCAGGCTACTCCATGTTCCTTTGCTGTTGCCCTCATCATCCTTGCCAAGCCACTCTTCCTCCCGCAGGACTCTACCGCCAGCCTCTGCCTCCTGGTATTCTGTTCCAACCGCTGACAGATGTCCCCCGCCTTCCTCCCTCTCCCCCGCCACCCCCGTTTTATATATTTGATGGCCCTGACGTTCTTCTCCTCAACAAAAATACACCCGCGCTTGCTGCGCGGGAGGGGAACCGAGAACTGGCTCACACGGACCACCCACTTACCATGAGGAACCAGCCACATTCATGGAAGGAAGACAGGCCCCCTGCCTCAATGTGTGAAAAGTCCACGGGGGTCTTTCTTATCATCAGAACATACAGGCGAAGGAGAAGAAGGGGCTCTACTACTGTGGGGAAACGACCTTGTGCTTCCAAGCGGAGTCTTTAGTCACCCTAGGCATGCAAAACTAAAAAGAGTTTCTCCATCCAGAGGATATTTGGGTTGTGGAATTCACTGGCACAAGACCTAGACATGGTTGCCAACTCGGATGGCTTTAAAGGGGGATTAAATACATCCAGGGAGATTAGGGCATCAATAGCAACTTGTCAGGATTGGTGATGTATCTCCAGTATTCGAGAGCGTGTGCCTCTGGAAAGGCTGTACTGTACAGTTGCGCTCATGTTTTTGTTGGCAGGCTTCCCTTAAGCAACTGGTTGGCTACTGTGTGAACAAGACCTCGGACCCCCCTTTGGTCTAACCCAACGCTTCTTACCTAAAGGCAAGGGACCAAGGTTCAACCTCAGCATCTCCTGTGGGAAGGATCAGTAGCAAGTGAGGGGCAGAGACTTCCCTCCCTGAAGATATATTGTCAGTCTGGTGTAGACAGTAATGGGTAAGGTACAAGGCTGCTGAGAAAGAGACAAAGTGAGGCAGCAAACAGGTGCTAGAATTTGCAACACTGTTAAGGTAACAGAGTGCCCTTTACCACCTGCAGTAGCACAATCTGCAAGGATGCTGTTTTGCACAAGACAGTTAAGACAATTATCACTTCCCTTGATCTTAGCCATTAAGACTTAGCCATGCTTCTGAGATCTCATTTTAGCTCATCCCAAATACTGCATGAAGTTCTATAAACCCAAAAGACCTAGCTGGCTAACAAGCTAGATACGATATAGAATAGCTAGCTATTGTATTGACGTCTGTACCTCTCTATTAGTATGAACACTCTCATTGTGACTAGAGACATGGAACAGAACACAAGAGGAATTACCGGAGCAACAAAACACAGGATCTGCACTGCTGTGATGATGGTGATTCTGAATGAGAAACCACAGTCTCAGGAGACTGGTTTCTCCTTCCAAAACAGATTCATTGGCTGTACCAGTTCCTTTTGTTCCTTCCTCTGCTATGATGGTGCCAGCCCCACAGTCCATCTGCAGGGCTATGGGAAAGGAAGAATAGTCTTTTACTCTGCAGGAGGCATATTTGCCATGTGTCCATTAACATTAATGTTTCTGAGTGGAGCAAATGCAACAGATACCATGCCTCTCTTCCTCCTGCCAGCCTTGAAAAATACGCCATTTGCATCCTATCTTCCTTCTACCAGTTTAGGCAGAAACCTTCAGAACACTGCCAAAGAGCCCGAAAAACCCACAACAGCCATTTCAAAGAGGCTTCCCTTCCATACATCAATCAGACCCATTTCTTGTTAGCTCTGGTGCTGCTCTTACATCCTGTACCTGCAGCCCACAACCTTGGCCCAAACACAAATGGAACTTCTCAACTCAATATTCCTGTTTCTCAAGCAGTGCTACTTCTCTTAGTCCCTGGCTGGCAACTCCATGGTATTGGCAAAGAGTTGAAGGGCCTGCAACCTTGGTGCTACAACTTGACTGACGCCCATCCAAGCCAAGACCCTGGCAAGGGTTTCGTATCTGCCTCACCTCCTCCTGCAGTGACAATTGCAGAGGATTGGTGGAAGCCTTCTTTCAAGCAGCTGTTTACTGTAATTATCTCTGCCACCTAGCTTAGGCAGAGGAGTGAGCAGCTAATGGTGGTGCCAAACAAGAGACCACTCATGCAATTAGCAGTTATGTGAATGAATTTTTAAACATACATCTAGATGCAGGGGCTCAGTCTGGATCTTGGCTTTGGCATCAGAGTACTTAAAAAAAAAGATTTACGAAACTATTTCTAAGCTGTTTTGCAGAAAATATGTCCTCTCTAGGTGGTTTACATGAAAATTAAAATTAAATTTCAGCAAAATATAATAGTCCAAAACAGCAGTGAAAAGTATACCACAATCCAACCTGGCTGTTATGTAGAACCAATCAAGCCACTGAGAAAAGAGCAAGGGTTCACGTCTGGCCCCTGCTGCAGTCCTGCTCTGGATCAGCAACCCACTCATCCTGCCTGGTCTGCTCTTGGGGCTGGGGAGGGAACCTTCAATACTAGTGGGAACTTTTCACTCATGGATAGTATGGTGGGGTAATTCAGGTGAGGACCTCAGCAGGAGACCAAGGGATTAAAGTTCTCTCATCTTTAAATTCCAAAACCCATTTGGGGGCCCATTACCACTACTTTAGAGCTTAGCAATCTTCAGCAGCCCGTGGGCTGCCCATGTCCTTCCTTGGAGTTTAGAAAGTGGCACCAGCTCTCATGATCCCAAGTCCCAATTATTTGGTGACTTACTTATTTATCTCCAAAAGAGAAAAAGCACCCTTGTACCTTCTAGTGGTGAAATTTTTGAAAAGTTTTTGAAGTGGTGGGAGGCAGAGGTGTAGGGGCCTTAAAACATGGCAGATCTGTGTCCATAACCCAGAAAGCAGAAAGGAATTCTTTGAGGAGCCCCCCCACACCAATTGCTTTTTAATGTTGTTTAACTTAGTCATGGTAATGTATACTTTAGTTACATCCCCTATGGATAACTGTAATGCATTCTCTGTGTACTCACTGTGATTCTCACAAACCTCAGGCTCTTGCCAGGTGAATTGCCCTTTTATATGAGCACAGAGGGACTCCTGTCCTTGAATCCAACTTTTTACCATACATCAAGACCCTCTGCGTGCTCCTTCACACCATTCTCTCTACACACATGGGACACTCCATTACTACCCTTAAAGTGTAACTTCTGAATGCTACCACTTCATTGTGATGAGGAACCCTTAAGCTGCTATTATGCTTTGGTAGAGCAACTTCCACTCACTCTGAGAAAGGTATTTATTAAAGCAACTTGTTGCAACTTAAGCACTTAGGTAAGGCTACCACCACCAGTTCTGATATCAGAAACTTTTAAAAGGTACCTGTTTCTTCCCCTCCTCAATTTGTTTGAGATTAGGTCAAACAGCAACATGAGTGCTTATGTGATTCAGTTTGTATATACAGTAATGTCTATCTGGAGCAGTCCAATCTAACATACAATTACAATAATCTCTGCCCTTAACCTCTTGACCACCTTTCATACAGTCTTTTATTATACCTAATCCAACCCTCTCAGGCTATGTCCCAAAAACAATCTAAGCCTAATTCTATCTCTCCATTCATCTCTTCTAAATGCTCACCCTCTCTTCCATACAGTCTAGTTCCTCCCCCTCAAGACTGGGGAAAACAACTGAATATAAGATTCTGTAGAGGTATTTAGGTTGCCCCTGCCCCATGGCCAGAATAATCATGTGTGTCACTCATCCAATGCTTTTCTATCACTCAACCCATTTATTCCAGCAAGTGAACAGCCAACTGACCTATATCTACATTATTTACAAAACAGCAATAGGCATGTATGGACTGAACTCATCACACTCATCTTTGAAGATTGTTTAGAACCTTCAGCTGTGCCCATCTATTTCATACCACTAGCAGCACAATCCTTTACATGAGAAGTAAACCCCACTGAGTGAGTGCAGAAGGGTTCACTCTTCCAGAAAAAGCAGGTTTAAGATTGCAACCCTGAAGCATTTTTAAAAAAGATAAATCTTTAAATACTATTTTGAGCTTATGGGGAAGGAGGTTAGGGGTTCCTTGTCATATGTAATATTGGGGCACTACCATTGCATGTCCTGAGATGTTTGCATGTCTGTTGCAGAAGAGCCAGCTGTGCTTTTGGAAGGGAACTGTCATTCAGGCTTTTGTCTGTGATGCTGTAAAACTGGTCTGTCCAAAGACTATGACAGATCTACCCAAAAATGTAAAGCAATGATAGTTGAACTAGTCATCATTTCCAAGTTAACAAAAAAGTATTATCTCTAAATAGAATATTGTACTAACAAAGACCCATAGGCACTGAAAGCTGTAACTGAGAGCTCTGCAGTGCATGTAAAATAAGACCTGCATCACTCAAAGTCAGCATTTTCTAAGAAAGCATCAGCTGGCAAATTCCAATGAAAAATACATCATGTGCTATTTGGGTTGTGCAACCATGCAACTAAGAATGGATGCTGCCAAAGAGAGGACTCCTAGCACTCACAATTGGGAGGCCTTGTGCAACCATTCTTCCTTAACAGAAGACATGGGGAAACTACAAAATAAAGATCATGTCACTTGGAAGGTTCTCCTCACACAAGAGTTTATGAATGAAGCAGGATAGTTGCAAAACAAGAGCTTCTTAATGAATGAACTCAGTAACCATGACGGAAACACAGATATAATCAAGTACAGTATCAGTCTCAAAATCTCAACAGGATTGATGACAATTCCCCTTCATATCTAAAACTTCTCAGTTGAGTCATATAACAGATTAAACTGCGTAAACCAGCTATACATAAATCTGCAGTGGACAACTACTTATATAGATCATCCCTTAGTCTCTTAATTAGTTACTGCTTACAAAAATAAAAGGAAGCTGCTCCAACATTGTGTATAAAAATAAAGCTTTTTATTTCACTATAAAATAAGCACCATTTAAACAAAGGGCGCTTTAGTCCTCTTCTCCAAGGAATCCTTCTTCAGCTCCTCAAAGAGGAAAAGCATTTTGCTCACCATGGAATCCAGCAATCCATAAACCTAAAAGTAAGAATCAACACCAAGAAGTTTTAAGGACAGAAGAAGAGGGTGGAAGGGCCAGGACAGCAACATTTTAGAAAGAAGAGAAGTATAAACCTTAGATTCTTAGACACAGCTTCAACTACAGTGGACCCTTGACTTACAGACGGCTTGACTTACAGACTTTTTGAGTTACAGACTTCTCTGGCCGCAAAATTTAGGTTTGACTTGCAGACTGAGATTTGACTTACAGACCAGAAAAAAACCAAAATGGAACAAAAACGGCCTGTTACGGGATTAATCGGTTTTCAATGCACTGTAGGTCAATGGAGACTTGACTTACAGACTTTTTGACTTGAGAACCGCCTTCCAATACGGATTAAGTTCTCAAGTCAAGACCCCACTGTACCTGTAAATCTTTCTCCAAATGTCATTGTTTCTGTTTAGGGCAGGAATGGTAGCAAATATTGCATGCTGTTATGTTGTAACACACATCAGGGATCTGAACTGAAAACTGACTAAAGCCCAAACCTAATCCACTTTGGTCATGGTAAATTTATATTTAAAATGTTGTTTGTGTTATGGCTACAGTATGTTTGCTATGCTTTGCAATCACTGTGGAGCCCTGAGAACCTGCTTCATATGCTAGTATGTATCACCTCCATTAAGCCCATAGGATACCAGGCACAGAGGCCAGAATGGATCCATGCAATTGACCAAATGGGTGGCCAATTCCATGCAAATGCTCTTAATTGTGGCATTCTAGAGGGGGAAGGGAGATGGACACGCACATACACACACATAGGCATAGCATTACTGAAAGCTGCCTCTGCCTAACCCCCAGCCCCCCCCCCATTGTGAATGGATCAGATCTCTTTCTAGGGAATGGGAATCTTAGAGCCAAGCTATGTATTCTTCAGCAAAACTGGACTAAAAGAGAAAGGATTGTACTTTCAAATCAGTCTGATGCATTTTGACTTGAAAATAAAGCCTGCTGAATTCTCATGATTTTCTTCCAAGTAAATGTGTAAAGAAATGCAGGTTAAGATCCTTTCTGTAGTATCTTAAGAATTAGAAGTTATTTTTAAAAAAATGCAACTTATGTATCTCTATTCAGGTTTTCACACTGGAACTGCAACCAGTTTAATAGTTTATAAGAGGCCAAGCTAACCTGGACCAAAATAGAATCTTCAATGAGTGTACAAAGAAAGGGGGACGGTGTGATAGGTAATACACAATTTTTATGGGGATAAAGGATTTTCATTTCTACTCATTGGATACAGAAATATTGCCATTTAAACATTTTATGGCCAAAATTGTATGAAGAAACACAATTCAGTCTTTCAGTGATCTATTGCGTACTGTGGACATCCTTTTCTGCACTTCTGAGCTTCTGCTACTGTGGCCCTTCAACAATGGCAAACTGAGGCAAGATATAATAATTGTGTGTCATCAAGTCAATTGTGACTAATGGCAATCCTTTTCAGGGTGTTCTAGGTAGAGAATACTCAGAAATGGTTCACTATTCCCTTTTTTTGAGGGCATCCTGGGACTGTGCAGCTTGTCCAAGGCCACACAGGCTGGCTTTGCTCCCAGAAGGCACAGTGAGGAATTAAACTCACAACCTCTGGCTCAGCAGCCAAATGGCAGACTGAAGAGATATAGACATTCTTAAAACCACTGTGTTTCCTCCTGGTTGAGGAAGCTACAGAATGTTTCCCTCTTGGGAAGCACACTATGCTATTCAAAAGGATAATTAAAGCAATCTGCATTTATTTTTAATGAGGGGGGGGGGGAGAGACTGAAATTACCACCTGCAGGTGTGGCTCCTTTTAAGCTGTTTACCTTACATTATGTTGGTACAAAGGAAAAATATACTTTTAGAGATTATACAGAAGTCATGTAAAAGATTAAATGTTTTTTTCACCCCCAAATCAGGAAGCATTCACTTTCCAATCTGAGTCCTCTTGCTGAGCTTTCTCTGTTTAAGCCTGTTGGCTGAAAGACTGCCGCTGGACACCAAGTATCCTTTTCCTAATGCAACATATCCAGCCTTTTGGACCCGTGCCAGATTCTGGAACTATTTCTAGTGGTATATCTTAGCAAGTGGTGGTACTGCTGCCTCAGTAGAAGCTGAGGATAACAGCCAAGGTGAATTCCACTACAGTCTTATACCTGGTTCCCTGAGAATATGTTTCACTGAACTCAGAGGAACCGACATCTTGGTAGACATGGACAGGCTTTCACTGTTAGAAATGTTTTACTCTCTATTTTGCTTTCTGCTTCCTAATTAAATTGTTCCTTTAAAGTACTATGGTTCTGGCTGAGTTTATGTAGAATAAAAGGCATGGTTCACTGTTTAGGAGGCCTGTGGCCTTCCAGATGTTGTTGGACTACAATGTCCATCATCCACAAGATCCTCAGACATTGCAAAAAACAAAAAACTATATAGAAGCAAAAGAAGTCCTGGACATTAAACCAATATGGATATGCCTTATATTATACACTAAACTCAACAAAAGCTTTTTTCTGTCTCAGTGGTGCCACAATACCTTTACTTTAACAGGTACTTCTCTAAGATCTTTGCTGATGTGTTTCCTCCTTAACACACACTTGAATACTCCAGACCAGCAAACTGTTAAAACTTTGGCTTTTATAGAGGTGCTCACACTTCTCAAGGGCATTTGGTTAGCAACACCTGGCTGCTACTTAGCCTCTTAATTCCTATGGAAGCAGTAAGGGTGTACTTAGTTTTTCATACATGGCTTCTCCATTTTGGCTTTATTTCTGCAAAACAAATTATGACATGGTGGAGGAAATGTTTTTCTTCATCTGAGGTTGCATTTACCTCATTTTTCAGACCTGCTGAGGACCAGATGATTTTTATTATGTCCTGTTATATAAGACCATATTATTCAAGGAGGGTGTTCTTTCTTTTTCACATAACTGTACTGTATATTGCTTTTGTTTTTTTGCAATATCTGTCTTAAGTTATTCACCCTAGTCTTAGCCCAATACTATTAATCCCGGAAGTAAATGACATTTACTATCTTTCTACATTGGACAACTTAGAAGAGATCAGAAGTGAGACCTGATTCACATTTAGGTGCTGGGTGACATTCCCACCTTAAACACATCTACTGAGAAGGAAGCACCCCTTATGTTACAGTGGTAGATATGCACAAATAGGCTGAGAGCTTCAATTAAAGTGATGGGCACATGAGCAAAGGTCACACGATGGACACACTTACATCAACATAAAGTTTCTCGTGATACTTTTCCTGCACAACTGGATCTACATGTTCTTGGCGAAGTC
This sequence comes from Pogona vitticeps, assembly GCF_051106095.1. Lineage (NCBI taxonomy): Eukaryota > Metazoa > Chordata > Lepidosauria > Squamata > Agamidae > Pogona > Pogona vitticeps. The sequence goes on along the minus strand of NC_135784.1, from coordinate 137,462,826 downwards.
CTTGGAGTTCTGTTTCTGCAGAATCCACTACAAAAGAAATAGCTTCCTTTGCTTCCTTTGTAGAAATTCGTGACTTCTTCTCTTCTTTCCATTTGCCTTTCTTGCTATTTGTGCGATCCTGCTAAGAGAAATGCAAGTATAGTAATGGGAGAGCAGGGCAAGCCTCAGTACTAGTATGATGAGAAGGAAGGGAAAACCTCCTCCTATCAGTTTTCTTCACACAGCACATAATCATTTGTTGTGTATCAGGGGACACAACACTTTTGCCATCTTGTCCTTAAGTACCTTTTTGCTAACCTAGAACCTCCAAATATTACTACATTTTCTCGCAGCGATGTCATTCCAGATCCACGATTATATTCATTACGCTTTTTTTGCAACTTTTCACAGTCTAAAATAGCCTTTTTGAGGTGTTATGAGCAGAACTGTGCACAGTATTCTACATATCTCTGTTGTATACATTTGTAAGAGACCATGTGGAATTTTTGGCACTGCAGTCTTAACTGTTGCTTTCTTACCTAATAATTCCTAGTATGCAACATCAGACTGTAAGTGGAATTAACAATTTTTTTGCTCTAATGTGCCTCACTTTACTTTTCCTTATATTGAAAGGCACTTGCCAGTTTAATGCCCGCTCACCCAGTTTGAAGAAGCTATTTTGAAGCTTTTTGCTGTTTCTCTTTTTTTAATTACCTGAAACAACTTGGTGTTATCTAAAAATCTGGTCACCTTCCCAATACATATTCCTGAGGAAACCTACTACTCACATCCCTTCATTATGAGAAACAGCTATTAAAAGCGGACATTGAATGTTTGACAGGAACTATCCTTTCAAGTAAAGGGTAAGCTCAAATCAGAAATCAGAGGCATTTTCAGGTAATGTGTCAAATATCAGCCAGAATCCTATTAGGTACTGTAGTTATGCTAGCGTCAGTGCAGTGGTATAAATGGCAGCAGTGAATTGCTACTTGTATCCCTCCATGCATAGCCATTGCTCAACAAAACTAGTGCTCACTGAAGGATACAAGAGGCAACCTCTTAACTAGCAGAATTGCTTCACTTTACACCACTGCCCAAAGCTGGTGTAACTAACCAATATGATCCTGGTCATTTCTGCTGAACTGAGGCCAAAAATAGACATCAGAGGACAAGCAATAATTAGAGCTGAAAGTATGTTAACAGTTGCACTGAGGCAGTCTTTCAGTGTTTGTGAAATCATATTTCAGTGCTCCTGCTGTGACACTCAGACTTCAGGCTTAGTTAAGAAATGTTCTTCTTCCATTTGTGGGCTATCTCTAACCTCTGCTTCATTTCCCAGTACTGTACCCCAACCACATACAGTACCTCTTTCAATGCCTTTCCTTTGTCTTTTTCTTTTGCAGCAGCCTTCTTATCCTCTTTCTGAACTTTCCGGTCCTCCTTTCCGGTCTTTACAACAACTGGCTTTACCTCAACTGTGCAGAAAACAAAGCAACTCACTTGTTTGAACCAGGCAAAACTAATCCTCATTTCACTGATCTTTCAAGTGATTAATGCAACTAACCCTTTGCCAGGTAACCAGTAGTGAAATCTGAAAAAGCCAATAAAATCTGAGACCTTGTTCAGCAAAGAATATTTGCTAGTGATTCTCTACTTGGATGAAACAAGCTCAGAGAATAGCAGAATTATTTTGTTGGCCTGCCCTACAGGGCTTGGTTGGGTTGCATTTTTTATATAATTGTTTAATTTGTTTCTTGTGTTTAATTTTGTACAGCCACCCAGATCTATACAAAATATCGCTCTGGGCAGCTTGACCCATCACTAGTTGGGTGGGGTACATAAGCCAAATAAAATAAAATAAAATAAAATAAATATAGTCTCTAGAATCCTAAAGTTGGCTGCAGGATCCTAGGAGTTACAATCTTTTTTTAAAAGGAACTTTCTGAGGCTCTGGACAGGCCCTCCTTCCAACCCCTGCTGATTCTGCAAAGCTCAACACACACACCCCAGAAAGATCTGGTCTGCTGGAATGAATGTTTACCTGGTTCTTCTGGGATAACTTCTGCATACGTATCCTTCTCGGGCATACCAAGCAAGGACCTGAGCAACAGAGATTGTTTCACCAGACCATCAATTACTTCACGCCACAACTGGAAACTGGCATATAAAAAGAAAATAGATTTTATTTCTGGATGGAAACATGAAGAAGAGAAGGACAGGCAAAAGCTTATGATCTGCCTTTCAATTATTTTATTTATTCTCAGAATCTAAAGGAAACTAAAACCAGAAGGAGCTGTTAGCTGCTTTAAGTAAGCTTGACAGGTTGAAAGGCAATATGTCTCAGACTTCTGATGTCCAAGACAAACATTGCTCTTTTTAAAAATTCAATTAGATTAACACTGGAGGGAAATTGTCCTTTGACATATGAATAAGCTTATTTTTGAACTCCAGTGATTGCTCCCTCTGCCCACCCCACCCCCATATTGCGTAACTCATTCTTACACAAGGGGAAGAGATCTAGGATCAGTAAATGTATTGGCCAAAATCTTGTTGCTTAGTGTAATAAACTGCACTAGCGTAGACCTACTGAATCAATGGGAATTTAGTGAGTCAAGGCCTACTCTAACTGCAACTAAAGTAGCAACTAGAGTAGGCCGATTTAAATCAATGGAACTTATGAAGGAGCTGACTCACTAAATTCCTGTTGACACAATGCGCCTTCTCTAGAGCGATTTATTATGCTAAGCAACAGGGTTTGGGTCATTATGTACCAAAAGCTCCAGGCAATTTGAAGATCTATTATGATGGTATTCTAATGAGGCAATCTGTATCCATAGTTTTTTAAAAAAGCATTCAAAGGAAGCCATGGATCTCTCTCTGTCCTCCTATTTCAATTACACCAATGACTCTTGGCCTCCTAACCAGAATTACTCACCTGCTGTCTGTTTTTCTATCTATGGTTTTAAGAGCATCTGGAGTAATGGTTTGAGTATGGCACTGGAGCCAAAGAAACCAAGGTTCAAATTCCCACCCAGCCAATGACATTGGGAGACTCATTGGCTTCTGTTCTAAGCTATATCATGAGGTTGTTGCCAGGATAAATAGGGCTAGAAAAATATATGCTGCCTTGGGCAGTTTGGAGAAACACCAGGGGGGTGGAGGAAGTAAAGATTGTTTAGAAACAGCCTTTGTAACAAATTGTGTTGGTCAGAGTATTTGACAGCAGCTTGGGAGATTGACTTCCAGGCCCCTCACAGCCAGTCACTCTCTCAGCCTGGCCTATTTCTGAGAAGAACCATCTCTGAGAAAGAACCATCTAGGTCATCTTGAGCTTGCTGGAGAAGCAGTATAGATGTAACTAATAAACATTAGAGGAACATTTTGCGCAAAGATGGACATGATAAAGGACAAAAATGGGAGGGACCTAACAGAAGCAGAAGACATCAAGAAGAGGTGGCAAGAATACACAGAGGAATTATATCACAAAGATGTGGATATCCCGGACAACCCAGACAATGTAGTTGCTGACCTTGAGCCAGACATCCTGGAGAGTGAAGTAAAGTGGGCCTTAGAAAGCCTGGCTAACAACAAGGCCAGTGGAGGTGATGGCATTCCAGTCGAACTATTTAAAATCCTGAAAGATGATGCTGTTAAGGTGCTACATTCAATATGCCAGCAAGTTTGGAAAACCCAACAGTGGCCAGAGGATTGGAAAAGATCAGTCTACATCCCAATCCCAAAGAAAGGCAGTGCCAAAGAATGCTCCAACTACCGCACAATTGCACTCATCTCACACGCCAGCAAGGTTATGCTCAAGATCCTCCAAGGTAGGCTTCAGCAGTATGTGGACCGAGAACTCCCAGAAGTACAAGCTGGATTCCGAAGAGGCAGAGGCACTCGAGACCAAATTGCTAACTTGCGCTGGATTATGGAGAAAGCCAGAGAGTTCCAGAAAAACATCTACTTCTGCTTCATTGACTATGCAAAAGCCTTTGACTGTGTGGACCACAACAAACTATGGCAAGTTCTTAAAGAAATGGGAGTGCCTGACCACCTTATCTATCTCCTGAGAAACCTATATGTGGGACAGGAAGCAACAGTTAGAACTGGATATGGAACAACTGATTGGTTCAAAATTGGAAAAGGAGTACGGCAAGGTTGTATATTGTCACCCTGCTTATTTAACTTATATGCAGAATACATCATGCGGAAGGCTGGACTGGAGGAATCCCAAGCCGGAATTAAGATTGCTGGAAGAAATATCAACAACCTCCGATATGCAGATGACACCACTCTGATGGCAGAAAGTGAGGAGGAATTAAAGAACCTTGTAATGAGGGTGAAAGAAGAGAGTGCAAAAAATGGTCTGAAACTCAACATCAAAAAAACTAAGATCATGGCCACTGGTCCCATCACCTCCTGGGAAATAGAAGGAGAAGATATGGAGGCAGTGACAGATTTTATTTTCCTGGGCTCCATGATCACTGCAGATGGAGACAGCAGCCACGAAATTAAAAGACGCCTGCTTCTTGGGAGGAAAGCAATGACAAACCTTGACAGCATCTTAAAAAGCAGAGACATCACCTTGCCAACAAAAGTCCGAATAGTCAAAGCTATGGTTTTTCCTGTCGTGATGTATGGAAGTGAGAGCTGGACCATAAAGAAAGCAGACCGCCGACGAATTGATGCCTTTGAATTGTGGTGCTGGAGGAGACTCTTGAGAATCCCCTGGACTGCAAGGAGAACAAACCTATCAATTCTAAAGGAAATCAACCCTGAGTGCTCACTGGAAGGACAGATCCTGAAGCTGAGGCTCCAGTACTTTGGCCATCTAATGAGAAGAAAAGACTCCCTGGAAAAGACCCTGATGTTGGGAAAGTGTGATGGCAAGAGGAGAAGGGGACGACCAAGGATGAGATGGCTGGACAGTGTCTGCGAAGCAACCAGCATGAATTTGACACAACTCCGGGAGGCAGTAGAAGATAGGAGGGCCTGGCGTGCTCTGGTCCATGGGGTCACGAAGAGTCGGGCACGACTAAACGACTAAACGACGACGACGAATAAACAACAAAGTCTAAAAAACATTTCCTTTGCTCCCATGCGTCGATCCACCTGGTGGAAGCCATTGCATCTTCTCTAGGGTTGCAGTCATCTACCAAGGGTTGTATTTCCCCCTTTCTTTGTATTGTTTTCATGTGTGTTTTCTTTCTTTTTAGCAAAGTAAGGCTAAGTTTGGTCTTTGGTCTTGTTCAGTACCAGCAACATACCATATGTGATACATGAGGTCTTCCTGAGTCTTCAGTGGGATCGTACAAAGCTCCAGGGTTGCTCTGTTGAGATAGGCTAGGGCAGTTTCTCGTTCATCTTCATCAGGAACTGTCAGCAAGGTCTAATGAGAGAGAAACCACCATCACAATAATCTTTCAGAGCTTCACATATTTCTTGTTATCCCCTAGAATGACAAAGGGACAGAATGGACAAAAGAGATGCTTCCCACCAAGGCCTTGCCAAATAAACCATTTGGTGAAATGAATACCAGTAGGCCAGACTTGCATGCTTCCACCCTGCTCGTCTCCCAGTTCTGCTCCCTTCACCATGAAAATCATCTAATGTCCAAATTCAGAAGTATATATATGTATGGATTATGGACTCTTCCTCTATTGCATGCACTCCGATGTGTTAAAGAAGATGCCTCTGAAGAAAAGGGGAAATGTGCATTTGTGATTCTAGATTTTTTTTCCTGGAAACTGGTGTTGAATTATGTGTGCAACATCTAAAGGCTGTATGCACTCTTTCTACTATCTTCATTGTGGACATGGTGTTATCATTCTTTCAATCAACTAGATGGATAAGTGGACTTGACTTGGAATATTCCAAAGTTAGGAGAAATAAAGAGCACTGTTCATTCACCTGTTTAAAATCTGTGATGGAAAGATTCCACTCCACCCGACTGACTTCCTCCATGTGGTTCATTTCCTCCACAGCAGTTCCATCCAGCTGGCCTACCACTACCTCTAGGAGAGACTTCTTTACTCCTGAAACAGCTGGGGAGACACTTTTGCGGCATATTGCGTCATCAGGACTCTTCTGCCGTGAGCTTGTGCCACTCTTTGGTGGGGATGATTCACTGGCAATGCTTTTCCGATGACCTTCGTATGAATATACCTCTATAACTTGGGGGGGATTCATGAGTTTATTCCAAAGATCATGAAGTTCCTTTACCACTTGGTGTTTATAGTGTAGCTTATAATGAAAGGAGATATAAAATGAGACATGTGAACCAACAACAGGATTTTGGCCATAGCACAATATCATTTTTTTAAAAAATGCAGTTAAGAGTATGAATTGCACCAAAAACAACTACAGAGGATCTTGTAGCACCTTAAAGACTTAGAAATAAATTATGGTTTGAGTTTTCATAGACAAGGGATTACCCCTTCAGATTCAACTTACAAATGAACATTAAATATAATGGCCAAAATCCTGTTGCTTACCGTAGCAAATTGCACTAGAGTAGGCTCATTGAATCAAAGGGATTTAGTGAGACAGCTCCTCCAGTTGATTCAAATGGGTATGCTCCAGTTGTTACTGGCTTTAGCATAATAAGTGGCAGTTACAACAGCCCTATTTGAATCAGTTAAACTTATGGAGGAGTTGGCTGATCAAGTTCCCATTGATTTAATGTCCCACTCTACTTTAGTGTACTGTGCTAAGCAACAGGATTCTGGCCATAAATTATTAAAATATAATTGTTGAAATAAATATTTCCATACAGTCATGGATTGCAGGATTTCTTCTCATCATAAACGGACTTTATATACAGTTTTTTTAAGAATAAAAGTCAGGTGGCATTTTCTATCTTTTGAACCTTTTGGCTTTCAGGGTTTTGTTGTTTATTGTTGTTTTTAAAGGATCTGGTGTACAGACGAGCATAGGAAATGTCACCTCTAGGTTCAGATACAAAAAAGGAGTGGCTTCTAGGAATCAGGAATCAGATTTATATACTTAATAGGTCTGAGAGCTTTCCCATGGTCTTCTGTCTTGTTTCCTAACACCCTGATCTGTATCAACATAATGATACCCTTTCACTCGAAAAGGCAGACATTACCTCTGGGTTTTTTCTATGGAACAACTCTTCTTCTGTGACATATGCATCTAGAGGAGATCGTACTCGCTCTGGCGTACGAATTCGGTCAAGCAATTCCTTCAAGTTCTCTTCGACTATAACAGCAACCTCTTGGGTTTCCAGATTGCTCTAATATTTTAAAAAAAAAAAATAGTACATGAGGTTTAGCAGTCAACTTCCATTCTAAATGTCAGGTAATACATATTTCTTATAATTTCTTCCAGAGAAAAGCAGACTGCAGAAATTAGTAAGGAAAAGTAAACCCTGGGTTCTGCTACCGGACGAAAGAACAAGGACACCAGGGAGGTTCCACCCTTTCTACTCAGGAAGAAAAAGAAAGGAAAAGGATGCTTTGATCCTCATCTGGATAGAAATACATATTATCCCACTTACCCCTAGCATCATTAAACATATCTTCCTCTACCTTCTATCTTCACCCTTCCCTCTTGTGTTTTTCATCAGCAAGGCTGAGGACAATATAGTCTGTGCCCTATTTTCTGAGCATTGGGGAAACAACACTGGGAAGCTGTTTCACCATCCATTTAATTACCTCTAATTCACGCCTCATCTCAGATGATATATCTTCATATATGGCAATTCCCCATAGGGTTACTTGTAGCAAAGCTCCACCTAAAAGTATAGGATGAGTACCAAACTCCCAGGATTCACTGAAGATTCCCGCATTCATGGATTTGAAGATGAAAGAAAACTTCCTGGTTTCTCCAGGCAATATTACCCCTAAGAGAAGAAACATATTGGGAAGTACTAGTGAAAATCACTCCTATAAGAGCCCCTTCACATGTTGCTCTTATATTTTATCATCTGTTATTTCACTCACTCTCTCACACACACATCCTCAAGGCTTTGGAAAATGTATAACATGTATTTTGCTATAAATACTGTTTGCTATGCTTCCTTCGTGTGTATGTTTGAATGATCACAGTTCCCTACTGCAAGGCCTTGTAGGGAAATGGAGAGCAGACTACACTTCCCCCCCCCCCAAGATCTACTCTGTTTTTAATTAGAAACCCAAGATCCACCAACCAGAACAAAACACTAAAGACAAACAATTAGCATTAAAGGCCATCTTGGAATTTATTGTCAATACCCAACCTTAACAGAGCTCACAATCCTTTTTTTAAAAATCGATCTCTTGATATCTTAAGTGTTCCCCATTTTGGCATCTAGTGGAGGTAGAAAAATTACTTTGTTACTTTTACTACTAAACATCTGGTAGTAGAAGCCTTTGCCGATCTGATGCACATTACAGTATTCACTAGCAGGTCCTGATACACACATGATATATATACAGAAAATGGTAAATATGTGTTTGTAATGTACGAAATGATCCAGGAGAAAGAGAGGTTACTTACCTGTAACCATGGTTCTTCGAGTGGTACTCTGTGAATCCAAATGAATGGGTTTTACTGCGCCTGTGCAGGACTCCTCGGAATCTTCTAGAGCTTAAAAACATGTGTTTAGTAAGACGTTCTTCCATGGTGCGCATGCTCCACCCTCCTATAATACCTCAGTTCGATCATGCCTGCCACTGTCTAAGCTCTGAAGCCCCAAGACAAGCAAGTGACAGACAGTGGGGAGGATGGGCGGGATGTGTGGATTCACAGAGTACCACTCGAAGAACCATGGTTACAGGTAAGTAACCTCTCTTTCTTCTTTGTGGTCTCTGTGAATGCACACGAATAGGTGACTAGCAAGCCAACTCACTGGATGGAGGGCCGTCATGCCAACATCGAAGTCAGCACAGCCCTGCCAAAACTCTCCTCCTCCTTGGCCCTGACGTCTAGAAGATAGTGTGTGACAAAGTCGAAGGCGTAGACCAGGTGGCCGCTCGACAGATGTCAGAAACCTCAATACCACGCAGCAAGGCAGTAGAGGTGGCCATCGTGTGAGCTTTCAGCACCTCTGCCCGAGTCTTTCCCGCCAACACTTAAGCCAGGGTAATAGCACCTGTGATCCACTTTGATATAGGCTGTGAAGAGGCAGGACACCCCTTTCCTGGGCCATGGAAACAAATGAAGAGGTGAGGAGAACTATGAAAGTCCTTGGTTCTAGAAACATAAAATGCCAGGGCACGGATCACATCAAAGAAATGGAGCCTGCTCTCAACATCGGAAGAAGGAGAAGGAAACAACGTTGGAAGGATCAAAGGCTGATTAACATGAAAACTTGAAACAACTTTTGGTAGAAAAGACACATCAGGATACAGTGTCACCTTATCCAGATTAAATTGAATATAAGGGGCATCAGTCCTTAGGGCAGCCAACTCACTCGCTTGTCTAGCAGAAGTAATCGCCACTAGGAAAAGTGTCTTGAAGGAAAGAAGCTTTAAGCTCGTACAAGCAAAGGGTTCAAATTGGGGGGGGGGGGTGCGAACCAGTGCACGAAGCACAACCTGAAGAGACAATTGAGGGAGTGGGGGTTTAACCGGAGGGCGAATGTTCTTCAGACCGCTAAGAAACTTCTTCAGAGTTGGGTGCAAAAATCAGCATGAAACCTCAGATCCAATAGGTTGATAAGAGACAATAGCTAAAACATAAACTTTGAGTCTCGAGTGTGCCAAACCTCGATCAAACAGATGACGCAGGAAAGCGGGGAGGGTGCTTAGAGACGCTGGAATTGGAACTAGACCCATAGAGGCCATAAAAGAGGAGAAAGCATTCCATTTATAAGAATATAATAACCTAGTAGAAGGCTTTATGGCCTTGCCCAGGATGTCTGCCGCCATGGAGGCACCTTGCAGGTTGTAAGGGGGAGAGTGTCATGAGTTCAGCCGAAGAAGATCTGGAATCTGAGGGGTTAATTACAACTGAGGAAAATGCTGGGCAATTAGAAGCACAGACAGCTGAATCACCGTCAGATTCTCCTCACCCAGTAGCCAGAGTGAGGGCTAAACTTTGGCAAAGACTCATGACACGAAGGGCAGAAGATCACACGAATGCTTCCCATAGGAACATCAGGTCGACCAGCCCTGAGTTTTAGCAGGATGAAGTGTTTAGATGACTTGTTGCTTGCACCCAGAGGCTTGGAAGTTTGTGGAAGCAACAAGTCAACACTGTCTGGCATCCACGCTCCTGCTTATCCTGGACCCTGTTCTCTGGACCCTGGGCTTTGGACTCTGACTGCTATGGTTTGTGTTTTGGCTTTGGCATTTTGGTATCTGCTTTGCCTCTTCTGGACTTCTGATGTTGGACTGGTTTATTGGACTGTTGCCTGTTGAAACCCCCTAGGAACATGACAGAGAGACTCCAAATCAGGGTGACAAATCATGCCGTCGCCATGAGTCAGGAGGTATGGCTGCAGAGGTAGCCTGAGGAAGTTGTCTGACATGGTCCTTACATGGGCAAATCATCGCTGGCAAGGCCACCAGGGAGCTATCAAGATGGCATTGGCCTGGGACTGCTGGATCCTGACTATTGTCCTTTGGATGAGAGGAATAGGAGGGAAGAGATAAAGCAGTGACTTGCACCAGTCCACCATGAATGTATCACCTCAAGAACCTAGGCCTTTCCCTGCTCGAGAACAGAACATGCTGCACTTTGAATTGTCCTGACTGGCAAAAACGTCCAAGGTCGGGGTACCCACTGACTGCAGAGACTGGCAAAAATGGCGGCATTGAGAAAACCACTCGTGGGTTTGGGTGGTAAGACGGCTCAGGCAATTGGTGATGTTGACACATGAATGGTAACTGGGAAAATGTGGTGGTCGTAACACCACTCCCAAAGATGAATCACCAGGTACAGCAGGGAAAGTGAGTACCGCCCTGTTTGTTGATATAATACAGGGTGGTCATATTGTCTGTGGCAATCTGTACTCCTCTGCCAACTATGAGAGAACGGAAAGTGCGAAAGGCCTTGATGACCACGAGCATCTCCAGATGATGCCGATCATGCTCCCCATAATGGAGCTCTTAATAGTCTGCCAAGTATCGGGAGTGCTGAGGGATGTAAATAACATCCTGATGCCTAGGTGACTGAACCAGTGGAGAAACATGGTGCCACTTAGCCAAATGTTTACGCGGAGGAGAAGCCCATGCCGAAACGTCTGAGTTCGAGAGCTGAGTAACAGTTGTCATCAGAGGTGTTAAGGTATGCTCCATAGTAGATGGTGATCTCAAGGTTGAAGGCCTCAGGGATTCCTCCCAGAGAAAAGATCGAAGACGCTGCAAATGAAGCTTAAGGGCAGGTCTGGTCAATCTCTTGCATTCCGGGCAGGAGCTCATCTGGTGTTGTTCCCCCAGGCAAAACAAACAGCAACCCAAGAGGGGAATTTTATTGGCACACGAGCTGCAACACTTGAATGGGCCCGTCAGGGCCATAAAAAGGGTGGGTGTGAAGTGGGGGGAAAGGGGGAGAGGGGAGAATCAGAAGAAAGAAAAAACTCAAAAGGAAACGTCCGAAACAGAAGAACAGATCTATCCCGAAATCCAAATCGTAAACCGTGAGACAAGCCAAAAGTCCGAAAAATTCTAACAACAAGAGGTTCGCTCTAGAGATTGCCAAAGAAGTCCGATTTCAGTGGCGGCTACAAGGAACTGAGGCATTACAGGAGTGTGGAGCATGCACACCACGGGGGAACGTCTTACTAATCACATGTTTTTAAGCTGTAGAAGATTCCGAGGAGTCCTGTGCAGGCGCAGTAAAATGCATTCGCATGCATTCACAGAGACCACAAAGAAGAAACTTGAAGTAGCATAACTGACTTCATTTTACAGGGTGACTCTTTGCTGGGGCACTTCACATTAACTTCACATTCTGTAATCTGTCTTCTTATTAGTTTGATCCCCCACATCATAGCCTTTGAGTCATGAGGCGTTCTGCTCACTTCAGTAGCATCTCTTTATCACTGTGAAATGACCTGACTTCTGAAGGACTTCTGACAACTATGTTCCAGGCAGAAATGATCATGAATCAGGACAATTTGACTACTTTTGACAGATTCTTCTCCCCTTCATTTGTTCCACAATACCCTTTTGCTTTGTCCTGTAACAGCAGAAGGAAAGAGCCGATCCACTCTCCTTATTTTCCAACAAGGTTCTTCCTTGATATCTAGGAGCTACTGCTAAAACCTAAAGATGATCTTGCATACTTGACTGGATTCACTATGTTCAATACAGACTCTTAGGGAACCTCTCCTTTTTGTGCATATTTGGAGTTTATATGAAGACATCAACTGCCAACATACCAGACATATTATTACCCACCTGACCTGGTGTTGAAGTAAAAATTCGGTGTCTTTTTCTTCCTTTTCTCTTGAAAGGTAAATGGATGAGGCAACCTTCGCCAATCATACCAGATGGCAGTTGTGCCATCATTGCTCACTGTGAGACGAGATTCTGCCTTCTCACCTACCAAAATCTCAAAGGTGACACGGGCAGCAATGCCAATTTCATCCTACAGTATTGGAATTAAAGAAAACAAAACACATGGGTGCCTGCAGTAGCCAATTTCTGCCTGGTCATGACATTCCACCCCATTACCTCCCAGCCCAGGGCCAGATAAGTTCCTTGAAATCTCCTGTCCAACAAAGACTCTTAAAAAAAATCAAGCTAGGATGTGGTATTACAAATCCAGTTTACCTTAGGAGAAGTGGTCTCAATCCAGCGAGCTGGTTGTCCACAGAATTTCAGAGAGGGACCTAATATTGGTTCTGAAAACACATCTGGATATTCTTCTAATGGGTCCCTACCAACCAAAGCAAAAATATGAATTACTCACAGAAAATTACTATGCTTGGAAGGAAATGAATCTGATGGTACCTTGCAGGACTATTAGCCAAGAACTAAGTCAGAGTTTCGTTGAATAAATAATTACTGCATGCCAGCTTGTAGTTATATGAAATTTAAACCAGATATGGACATATATAAATGATTTTTGAGGTGATCAAAGAAGAGAATGAGCAGAGCTCCATTTGAGAAACAGATAATCTACTGTGGGAAACCCTGGCCCCACCTCCCAGGTGACCAGCAGTTGGAGAGTCTCCAGGCAAGAACTCCATGGGTTCCCGTTTGGGCTTATGAATCTCAACAGCTTTTATTAACAGAACAGCAGTTGCTCCCACTGTCTCTTCTCCCACATTCCCAGGGGGCTGAATTTCCAGCATTAACCTTCTGGGTAGTCTGTCAAACGGGGCTCTGCTTGGCTTCACTGGGCCCACGGAACGTCCGGGTCCAACTAAGTGGGAGGGGAGGAGTAGGCCAGGTCCAGGTCACAGCCCTTTTAAGGAGGGATGGTAGAGCCAAGCGAGACGGACCAAGGTCTGCCAGGACATTCCTCCCAATGCCTCCTTTGCTGCTCCTTATTGGCCCTTGCACCTCTAGCACTAGAGTTGGGATGGGAGTGGCTCCTATTGAGCAGCAGGACATCAAGGCTGAAGCTGCACAGGACCTCCATCAAGTTGCAATGTAGGGGCTCCTGATCTCCAGCCAAATAGGCTGGGCAGGAAGAGATGGCACCAAACGTCCTCTATCCCACCTTGTATCTCCACAGAGGCACAGAAGATGGAATCTCATTCCTTGACTGCCTCTCACCATGTCTCCTCCTCTGATGGCAACCACCCTCATTCCTCTACTTCCAGCCCTTTGATTCCTGCCATTGCCTAAGGCTTTCGCCCTTCCTCCAGCTGTGGTGTTGCTTTTCTGCTTGCCAGGGGTCAAAAGACTCTCTTTCTCCCATTCTCCTGTGGGTTGGGACCAGACAGCCCACCAAGGCTCCCCAAGGTGACCCTTTCACATCTACCTAAGGCCTATATTTGCCAGAGACAGTAAATAGGTGTTCAGACTGTACCACTTTGGATTACTGGTATGGTTTCACATGACTGAATGCCCCTCTGCACCAATACACAACCTGCCAGGATTTCTGGGAGTTGTAGTCCAAGAACATCTGGGAACCCAAGGTTGGGAACCACTGCTCTAAGTGGTTTCATATCTGATTTCGGATCCTGTGTGGGCACAAATATTAAAGTGGGGGAGGGGGTATTTCCAGAGAAGAATTAGAAATGGGGAAAGCCTATGCATCCACTCACTTTCAATGATTTTGTTTGTTTTATACACAGACCACCCTTCTCAGTTGTTCTGCAACTGCTATCATTTTTTTCCCCAGCTTGTGTATTAATCCTGGGCGTTGAATGTCTGTTTCCCTCAGGATGCCTCCTTTTTATTAAACCAATACCCAAAGCACTACTTACTGGCTTTTTTCTTCTTGAGCACTTTCTTTATCTTTATCACAGGGTGAAAAACGTTCTGCTGACACATTGGTGAAAGGCTGATTCCTCCCTACAACTTCCAAACCATCCAAGTCCTTGAAGAAAGAAAGACAGAAAGAAAGAAAGAAAGAAAGAAAGAAAGAAAGAAAGAAAGAAAGAAAGAAAGAAAGAAAGAAAGAAAGAAAGAAAGAAAGAAAGAAAGAAAAAGAAAGAAAGAAAGAAAGAAAGAAAGATGAATGCTTTTGGACTTGCCTTATGCTCCTATTGGTTTGTTAGATGTCCATTTGTCTATGGATGGACTGAGGACTCTTACCCTGATGGTAGCCCTATTCCTCTCTTACAGATACTGAACACATGAGGAGAGGGAGTGTAATAGTCCCTCCCCTCTCTGTTGCTCTGCATACATGTGAGGAGCAGGAAGAGAGGAGCTTCCTTTAGCCATGGTTCTTCCCACACAATCTGAAGTTTTAGTGCTTCAAATCACACACAAAAATGCTCTTCTCTTGGGAAAGTCATCTTTCACTAGGAGAGGAGGAGAAAGAACTGGTGATTGAGGGTGGGGCTGGATGGGGCTTCCCCACTCTTCTCTGCTTGTGCTTGAATAGGGCTATTGGGTTGTGTGTGTGTGTTTTGTTTTATGTTAGGCTTGTTTTTCTCTTCTGGTCTTCATATGTTAACTATCCATAGGGACTCTTTTCTGACTGTAGCTTGATTGTAAGGGTTCTCTACTGGTAGCATTCTTTTAAAATGTTGTCTGTCTTTAAACATCAGACGTGAGGTAGACATTTCTTGTTGTATACAAGGGGCTGTGATCACAGTGTGTCGCTATGTGGGTGAGGTGGAGATGGAAAAGAAAGATAGAGATCTTGTGTCTTTCCATAGTATGGCTATGTACTTTCTCTCAAGTAAGTCATTTTAAGGGAAGGTGCACACTAGGTTCTGCTTGAATGCTGCAAAAGATGCCATGGAGTTCCTCCCCTCTATAAAATTTAGTCATCGTTCTGGCATTTCATCAGACATATGTGTTCCCTAATGCTAAAATATAAAGCAGTCCCTACATACTGCTGTTAGCTGTGATTTTCTTTATTCTTCCCCTTCATCATGTGGGAGGCTGTGCAGTACAAAACGACTGAACAAAATTTACATTACTGTCTCTTGGAAGAAAGATGAAATTATGCAAAGGTGATACTTCTAAATGGTACTGTGCATGAAATCTTATCATACCGGGTTGTAAAAATCCAGCTTTTCTAGGATCTCCTTTAATTCATTCCGTCTATGTTTTAGGAAAAGACTGTCCTCCCAGTGAAGATGGAAAGTGCGGTGTCTTGGAGGCCTAGTACCTGTGGCAATTAGGGGCATGAGATTATTAGTTCACATTTAAATACAAAGATAACACAAGCCAGAACACATGCTGTTCTCAAAATCTGAACATTAACTAAGTTTTCCGAAACCCAAAGAAGAAGAAAAAGACTGACTTATGGCAGCCTTTTTACAATTGAAGTATGACTGCATAATGAAGGCAGTTGATTTGATCTTCAAAATGAAAGTCTTTTTTCGGGGACTGGCAGTGAATGTTCATCCATATATCCATATGTTTATATATATTTAGGAAGAAGTGGGTGGAGATAGAGCAGCAGCTAACACTTGACTTATGGTGGCAGAACAACAGAATCTAGCACAATATCCGCTTCCCATTACTCCTGTCACCCACCCCAAATACTATCTCTAGAGGGGCAGGAAACCGTCTGGAACCAGTTTTCAGGCAGCTCTGAGGGTTGTGTAGAGGAAAAAGAAAGACATCTCTGACACACCAGTGCTTCAGTACCAGAACCACACCAGATTCAGGAAATGGATCATTCTGCTATCTTCTTTTTTAATGTATGGTAGGCTGTTTTTCTGTTTGCAACCTCTTGTATACAAATAAACTGACAATAATACTGCTCCTCAAACCATTTTACTCACCATACATTATACATACTTGCTTAAAACAACTTGATTTGGTTTGGCATGGGGGATTCTGACTCTGTATGTTTAGCTAGTCTGCAGGAATCTTTTGTATTTACAATTGAATCATTGTATTAATCCTTATTAGGGTCCAAGACATTGTTCTACATTTAAGCCTTGTGACTGACAAAATACACTTACATAAACTTCTCAACAGCAACATACAACTAGCAGGAAAAAAATTACTCTTATTTTCTTTTACCAAATGCATACTTTGCTAGGAATGCTTCATGGTTATGATGTCTCACCCATTTCCATCCAGATGCTGCGAGGTCTCCCCACGTGAGTGACTTCTTCTGGGAAGCCACGTTCAGTCTGACCCAGAGTCACGGCAAGACCAGTAAGCTCATCTCCAATATACACAGGCTGGCTCCAGAATTCACTTCCCGCATGCTGGCCCTGGTAGGAAAAAACAGCAATATTTACCTACGTAAAGCCTAGTTTTGTGTGGCAAAGGATCAAGCAGATACATTGTGAATGGATGGTGAGATAGTTCAAGGAATAGAAATAGAACATGGCATGAGAAGATGAGTATACCTTTTGCACGGCTGCTCATTATTATTCTTCCTACCCTACTTTGATATCTATTTATTATCCCAGCTTTCTGTTTTTAAGAAAAACATTTTAAGCAAAGTGTCTTAAAAACATTAAAAGCAATAGCAAGCAAACCCAGTTATGTCATCCTGCTCATCAAACTGCTTTTAGCAGTTCCTTGCCACATGCAAGGAAGTCACCCTCAAAATCCAGAGAACATCAGAGGTTTCAGGCAGAAGACCCGTTGCTCTAGAAGACCTCTCTTAGAATGGCACTGGATTCAATCCATGAAGAAACTTAAAAACAGGCATCAACAACTGGAAGCAGATGCTAAAATAGCATATTATTGGTACATTTTAATTCTTTTTATTCTGTTTTCAGACATTTAGGACTATAGCTCCTGTTACTCCCTGCTTAAATATATTTAAGCCAGGCATTCCTAAGTGAAGATAATGGGAGTGCTAGTCCAAAACATCTGAGGAGTGGCAGGCTGCAGAAGGCTGCAGTATATTATCGTCACCTGAATACTTAATGTAAGTACATCTTACATAATAGATAGACTGACTGTTATTCTAACTTGCACTTATCTCCTTGCAGATCATTTTTTTCCCTGGGAATAGAAAATTTTACCCCGCTGTCCAGTTATAAAACCTTAGCTAATCACTACAAAACTGCACTGTATAAATGTAGCCTAGAAGCACAGCTGTATGGATTAGTTTTGAGATTCAAAATATACATTTGAGCTGATAAATTCTTATTAAAACAATTATAGAAGAACATAATGTCTTCAGTAGGGAACTGCTGATCACACTCCCACTACTCCCAGACAGCAAAATAATTGAGGATTCGTAACAATAAAAAGCTAAAACTATCCCTAAAAAGAATATTTATAATTGTATTACATGGCCTTAGAAGTAGGACTAGAGAAACTTTGAAAAAGAAAATCTGAATAACACATTGATTTCTTGAGAATGATTCTTGGTTTCTGTTGTACTTGATAATAGTTTAGTAATGATAAAAAGAGCATCCAGCGTAATCCTACCTCGTCAGAACTACCGAACTGGCTACCAGAATCTGCAGTCTTGGCCACCAATGTGGACAGCTTTCAAAGGAGGTGGGACAAATTCATGGAAGCTGGGGCTATCAGTGGCTATTAGTCATGACTGACCAGTTCCTTCAGTACCAGAGACAGCTTATCTCTGTACATCTGTTGCTGGGGAGCATGAGCTAGACACTCCACGCGCTATCTATTGGCTTCCTAAAGAGGTATCCAATTGACTGTTGTGTGAACGGAGTGTTGGGCTAAATAGGCATTGTGTCTGACTCAGCATACTCCTTCTTGCATTCTTACTCTGATGCAAGACCCTCCATTTAGTGAGTACAGTACTGCGCTGTTAATATGCTAAGATTTTCTCAAAAAGATTCTATATATCAGAAATGGCTAAAATATTTATCCATAATTAACAGTTATAACTGTCAGCATTTATCTCATTTCTCTGTTAAACCTCTTACATGTTACTGTTTGTGATGCTGTATTTATTCAATAGTTCAGAAGTTTTAACCTCAGCCAAACAACTTTCAGTTTTTTGAACCAGTCTTTTTTGTTTGTTTTAATTCTTTAACGACAACTGCATGTTTAAGTTCCATAATTTATCATGAGAAGGTTATCTTGAGTGAATCTATTCTTTGGGAAGCTACTACCTTTCCAGGGTACAAAGCACGAAGACCGCGGTCAATCAGAGTACGCTCTTCCTGTATTTTCCTATAATTCTCTGAAGAGTTCATCACCAAGTCACTTTCTGATTTCTCAAGGTATTCTGAAAACAAACAAAACTGTTTCACTGCATTGTTGTCGAGCCAGCTATTCACAGTGCCCAAGAAATCAAGCTACATATTCAGTCCTGCAACCCCAAATCTTCTACATCTAAACCAGCCTTAATCTTTCCTCAGGCTACAAAAGACACTGTCAGCTCTGGATTGAATGCAGAACAAATTTTCTCTAATACTAGAGTATAAGAAAAGTCTACAGCAACCTTGATGTAATGTTTTATGCTTGGCCCGTCATGGGTAGTTTTCATCATCAATGCAGCTGCCCTTCTTCCTGAATTTTACTTACCACACAGCTTCTGCTGCTGCCGCCTCCTAATGGCCATGTTGCGATGCCAGTTCTGAAGGGCCAAGTGTTGGGACGAAGGTGTCTGGGTGGGCTTCTCTTCTTCCACATGTATTTTTCTGAACTTCCCAAAAACTGGGATTCCACAAGACAGCTGGGCTTCATCAGGAATAAGTTTTACGACCTGAAAGAGACCCACCGTTTTGTTTTTTGGAGCAAGGTAAAATAAATAGGCAGGATACTGCTTTTCTGCCTGATTCAGCCATCACTCACTTTCAAAGTTTAACCCGTGAACAAAGGTTTGTGTCAAGAGCTGGCTTTCAATAGATTGCTGCTCTGGGAGCTGCTCTGCTACGGACAAAGCCCTGATGCAGCCTGCACAGTCCCAGATTCTGTCACTAATGAGCACACCACTTCCTTGAGTGAAAACTAAGCTAGGACTTTATTAAACGTTTCTGTGCTATTTATCTCCTATGGGTCCAGCAGTGTGCTCCTGTGCTTAAATAAAAAGAAAAGGATGCTCATTCTGTTCCTTTTCTCCTGCTGTGCAACATTCTCTCACAGGACCTGGGTCGTGTGAGGAAAAAAATAGACACCGTGGTGCTTTCTTCCTGCACCAGAGTAACCTCTCCAAAACACTGGAGGGAGTTGCAGCAGCCTTCCCCACCTTGAGGTCTTCCAGATCGTTTGAGGTTCCATGTCCATGATTCCTTAACATAAGCCACGTAAACGGAGGCTGATGAAAACCCTAATTCAAAACAACTGAAACACATTGGTTTGGGGAAAGGCAATCTTCGGCACTGACTCATTCATCACGGCCCCAGAGCTTTTGACACTTTTCAGGTAACACTGGAAGGACATGTACTGCACAGCCTCCCACATGATGAAGGGGAAGAATAAAGAAAATCACAGCTAACAGCAGTATGTAGGGGCTGCCTCTCTCAATTCTCCACTTTATATTTTAGCATTAGGAAACACATATATCTGATGAAATGCCAGAACAGTAACTAAATTTTATAGAGGGAAGGAACTCTATAGCATCTTTTGCAGAATTCAAGCAGAACCTAGTATGCACCTTCCCTTAAAATGGCTTCCTTGAGAGAAAGTACATAGCTATACTATGGAAAGACACAAGATCTCTACCTTTCTTTTCCATCTCCACCTCACCCACATAGTGACACATTTCTCTCTCTCTCTCTCTCTCTCTCTCTCTCTCTCTCTCTCTCTCTCTCTCTCTCTCTCTCTCACACACACACACACACACACACACACACACACACACACACACACACACACACACATCACTATGTTTCAAGCAGAAACAGGAAGGTAAATAGATCGGAGTATGAGCCTTCCTTTTTCAAGTTCTTGGCCCCCTTCCATCAACTTTTATTTATTATTTATTGCATTGATATACATCTAGTGGCAAACCACTGCTCTGGGTGGTTCACAACAGTTAAAACACCCACCCACCATAAACAAAGAGAGACAAATAAAACGATAAAAGAACTAACAGCAGACCAAAACAAAAAACAAAATAGAAATCTAAGTTTGATGGCTTGATCATAAGGGGAGGGTCTTCTTGAAAGCCTCCTTGAACAGCAGTTTAAACATGTTTCTTGAAGGACAAGAGGGAGGGCACCTGGCACACATCCATAGGCAATGCCTACAGCATTCTGCAGCACTGCAATAGCTTCCAAAAAGATCTGGTTCCTGTTGGTTGTTTTCTTGGTCTCCCTTGGGGTGGCCACTTGCAACAGTGATGATGGGGAAAAGAAGTTGGTCTGGATAGATTATCTTAAGGAAAAATGCTCTGACAAGTAATGACGTCCCAAACTGCTAAGGGCCTTATAGGTTAAAATTAGTACTTTAAATCTGGCATGGAAGCAGACAGGAAGTCAATATAGGTACACCAGGATCAGGGAGACTTGCTCGTATTTTAAAGCTCCCGAAGCCAATCTGGCCACTACATATTGCACCCGCTGCAATTTCCATATTACCTTCAAAGGCATCCCCGCCTGGCAAAGTAGGTGTAGACCAATGGACTAGTGGCCCTATCTACCCATGCAGGTGTGTCAGTCCAGTCCATACCTCCACTCTCCTGTTCCTCAGCTGAACTCTCCTTCTCAGTCCTTTCTCTCTCTCTCTCTCTCTCTCATTTATCTGCATTATTTATCTACTTCTGCCGACTTTGCCAGCAGACCAACACTATACACAGCAGCTGAAAACCAACCTCTCTATGTCCTCTTCTTAAGGCTTCTTCCTTGAATTCCTGGAGAGTTCCTAAGATGCTGTGGGGGAGGATATAGCCATAGTTATCAACTACTGGCCCTTCGATACCTACAACAAAGCATAGCAAGGGAAGCCTAATAAATCCTATAATATACCCATTAAGACAGGGCAGACTACACAAATAATTCAAAAACTAATCCGTATCCTCCTATATCTTCAAGCAATATAACATGAATATCATGTTCAGGTATGATAAAAGATGTTGTTAACTATACCAGAATAATTCAGTGTTTTCTTGGATTCATCTGGGACAGCTGGATAAGCAACCAGGAAATGTGTTTTCTTCCCAGCTTCCTGAGGCTTAGATCGGCGAATGAGGTACTTCTTGGTTACAGCAGGCTTCTCTTTCCTTTCTTGAGGAACTTGTGCAGTTTGGAGCTACCAAGACAGAATATACTCCTGATGAAATCATGTCTAAAAATACAGCTCTACCTTTACCCAACTCATTTCCAACTGATAAAAGAAGCTAAAGAATTTACCGAGATGATAATTTATATCCTTTCTGGGAAGCATTCAGACTGCTGAAATGTGGGAAACTAACAGTTCTAAACTTAAAAAAAAACTTAAGAGGGGTTAAGAGTGACATAAAATGAAGGAAAGCTTTGCTATATAGTTTCTGAAATCAAAATATGATTTGGGGATGGGATTTCAGTGTTTGATAAACCAGAAACCTCTTGTGCTGTTTTTTACAATCTGCTTCCTCAACAATGCCTTGGTATCATTTTCTTATAACATATATCTCTTCCCTAAATTATATTCTACAAAATCCTGATATGTCTGAAAAACAAACGTATTTACATTTATTTACTGTTTTTCTTATTTTAAATATTTATATCTTAGTTCTTTCAGATCAAGGTAGCAGTCAAAAAGTGACTATTAAAACACAGCAAGATTCTATACACTAATACCTGAGATCATGGATGTGGGTTGGGAACTGGGACTTTCCAGGTAATTCCCTCCTAGCACTCCCATAAGTCTCAGTCAACACTAAGCCAATGGTGGGGGATTATGGAAGCTGCAGTCCAATAACAGCTTGAGGGCTACAGTTAGCCATCTCTGTCAGAAAGGCTGCCACTACTTGTGTGAACTAGATTAATGTATATACTTTTGCCTCTGCACATCTTAAAGTTAATGGTCATAAATCTGCAAGACATTTGAGAGCAGAATTCTAATTCCGTTGTTACAGTGTACTCACCATTGTTTGACACAAATGCTGACTCCAGACCTAGCCAACAATTATCCAACTGCACTGCCTTTTATATTGTGGGTTGGGGCTGGGGGTGGAACAAGGCTTAACAGCACAGAAAAGCATCCGATTGTAAAAGCCATTGTTATTATGTGTTGTCAAGTCATTTCTGACATATGGTGACCCTATGAATTAATAAACTCTGAAGGGTCCTATCTTTATCAGCCCTGCTCAGGTCTTGTAGGCAGAATGTGCATAATTTAATCCCTGCATATCTTAAAATGAAAGCCACTTAAAAGGTAGAAGGAAACCATGACAGACACTGAAAGTACATTTCAGTGGAACATGGGATGGAGTAAGTATCAAACAACAAAATGTCAGCTTAAAGGCAACTTGAAGTATTCTTTCCTTTGGTTGTTGTAGGTTTTTCGGGCTGTTTGGCCATGTTCTGGAGGTTTTTCTCTGTGGCTGGCATCTTCAGAGGACAGGAGTTTGAACACAGAAAGAGTTCTAACTCCTGTCCTCTGAAGATACCAGCCACAGAGACTGGTGAACTGTTAGGAAGAAAAATGTCCAGAACACGCCCAAACAGCCCGAAAAACCTACAACAACCATTGGATCCCGGCTGTGAAAGCCCTTGAGAATATATTCTTTCCTTATTTAAAATGTGTATCACTCACATTTCACAGTTTCAGATGGTCAGCACTACAATAATGGCTAGACTCCTATTGGTGTTCACATAACTTTTGTGTAACTTGCTACTGATAATAAACTAGGTGCCAGTGTTAATACTGAAACAGCAACGTCTAAGTTGGCTCGGGCATGTCATGAGAATGGCTGACGGCCGGATTCCAAAAGATCTCCTGTATGGAGAATTACTGCAGGGAAAGCACCCCAGAGGGAGACCACAGCTGCAATACAAGGATATCTGCAAGCGGGATCTGAAGGCCTTAGGAACGGACCTCAACAGATGGGAAACTTTGAGATCTGAGCGTTCAGCCTGGAGGCAGGCGGTGCATCACGGCCTCTCCCAATTTGAAGAGACCCTTGTCCAGCAGGCCAAGGCAAAGAGGCAGTCCTGAAAGCAGCAAAATCAGGGAGCTGGACAGGGGACAGATTGTATTTGTCTTTAATGTGGAAGGGATTGTTACTCTCAAATTGGCCTTCTCACCCACACCAGATGCTGTTCCAAGACCTCTGTTCAGAGCACGTTACCACAGTCTCTCAAGACTGAAGGATGCCTACTAAAAAGGGTCAATCTCAGTTGCATGCCTGGTCAAGGGCCTAAATGTCAACATTGCCATTCTGAAAATATGTACTGTATTGAGAAAAATAAGTGTTGTTACTTCGTTACATTAACGTGACTGCACACATTATATGTGCTTCAGCAATTACCTGCAATTGTGTCAAGTTATGCAGATCTTACATGAACAATAACGGAATTCTGGTCATTATATTACATATAGAGTCAAACATGCAATATCCTTGCTACTTCTTCTTTTATTAAGTAGCAGCCTTGAAATGATTTATTCCATGTTACTAATGTGCATGTATAGTAGCAAACTCATTCCTCCATGTTCTCTTTTATCTCTCATCCTGATGTTTTTGGAAAATGATCAGACTAACAAATATTTTCCTCCAAAGTGTCATACACAGGGGGGAAAGTATGTAACATACAACAGGAGTGTAGCACAGATTAAAAATGTATCATGCAAAACAAATATAAAACACAGCAACACAATCATGAAATATCTGGTGCAATGCCTGTCTAAAAGCAAAGCAGCTTGGCAGATCTTCCCAGGGAGAGATTTCCAAAACTGGAATGCCATTGTCAGTCCTGATGCTGATACCAGGGAAAGGGATCCTTACTAAGGATAAGTTTGGGAGCAGAGAACTCTAAAGCTAACTTCAAGGCTTAGCTGGGTTCATATGGGACGAGGGAGTCCTTTAATAATCTGTCACTGGAATGGAATATGAAACCATGATGACTAATTTTACAAATTAAAGTGACTGAATGCTAAAAAGTAGTTCTTCGAAGATTAAAACAAAGGGTCAATGAAGGCAAGTACTTTGGTTATCACAAAGTTTGTCTCAGTCTTGTACCCACCTTTGCCAGATCTTCCAATTTTATGGCTAGAGCTTGGATGTCATATCCTTGTAGCACACAACTTACAGGCTCTGGCTCTTCTTGCACTGGTGAGGTGGGCTGCTCCAAGGCTTTTGTTTTTTTCTTGTCTGAAACACAGGCACTTTATTTTCTAAGACATCCTGTTTCTAGAAACCAGTTCCAGGATCCCCAATGGCCCAGTCATCCACTTCCTGGGAGGGAGATGAAGTATATATTGAAGGGTACATTGGAACTCTCCTTCTGCAAGTCAAGGAATGGTGCTAGGTAGAGACCTTCCTACTGCAGGGGAAATATCCACCAACATCACTGGCCCACCTGCCAGAATGGGAGACCCAAACTGGACATGCTGCACATCAGTCAGTCAAGAATGTATTACAACCACAAAGAAACAACCAGACAAAAGCATATAGGACTGGGGTTATGTTGAGGGGAGAGCTCAGACCAGTCACTTTGTGGACTACAGTCTGCAGGACTCCCAGGCTAACATGGCCTGTGGCTACACTAGCTGGGAAATTCTGTGAGTCGTGATCCAAAAAGTAACTTTTCTCTGGTTAAGGGAAGTCCTTAATCTACAGATCAAAACGGACACCAAAGTGATGCTAGCCCAAAAGGTGGAACAGTTAATTCCATCCCACTGTTTTCAAAGAGACTTTTAAAAAAGCACCACCAGCAAAGAAAACAGTGGAGAATGCCCCCTTTATTCGTCTGTTTTGAAGTGGAGGGCTTTACAATGTAGCTATGCCCACACAACTGATCTCCGTCCACCTACACTTCGGATTGCTCTAGCCACTGAGGAAAGGAATCTGAGAGTAGCCAGAAGCTATATGATTCATTATGCAAAAATGTGTCACAAGTACCTGTACATCTTACTCCATAATAAGATACATGGACATGATTATAGCACAGCACAAAGCATACAGTATATGGAAACAAATGAATGTGACAATTTATGCACATGGATATGTAGGAATTGATCATCTAAGTAATTCCCTTTGAACTTGACAGGCAGGCTTAAATTTTTATTGCTGCCAAGGTTAATGGTTTCTCCCTGAGACAAAGGAAGTGGTGAAAAAATTGTTGGATGGGCCTGGGGGTGAGCAACATCTTGCTCTTCTGATGCTGATGGTCTGTCTTTCAGTTCAAACTGACATAACCAAGAGTTGCAGCCCAGCCAAATCCTGCCCACCCCTATTTTCAGTAGTAGCCAACTAAGTGGTACAAGAAGTCCACAGACAAAGCATGTGGCATTCTCCCACTAGTCCCCCTCCTTTCAGTGGCACACTGTTTCGGGACGGGAATAATCCATTCTAGCATCATAAAATAGAAATCTACCTTTCATATGCCAAATTCCCTTTTAAGCCCCTCTAACTATTAGTAGCTCATTAAGGGCAGCGGAGTGTTGCCCCACTTCAGACTAACCTCATGCATACAAGCCTCTTTACCACAGACAGAGGGCTTCTCTGTGTGTTAATGCCTGCCTGCCTTGATATATGTTTAGATGTGTGAGAGAGAGAGACAAATTCTTTGTGCGGTTATAAACATCCACTTTTGCTTCTGGCTCCTCTCAACCAATGGCAAAGCATCCTAATGGTCACAACACCCAAGACAGTAACCACCGCCACATTTAAAGCAGTGGATTCTGCAAGCCTGACCATGCACTGAGCGTGCAACTGTTTCCAACCCCCAGCATTCCAGAATCTACGGCCAACTGAAAGACTTTTGCAACATATACCCGTTGATCCTGCCTTCTCCCTTTGGTTCTAGGGCTCTTGCAGTAGCATCAGCACCCCATCCTCTCCCTGTGTTTCAGACTCACCACCACAGTGCCATGGCTTGTACTGCTCCTCCTCATAACCTGAGTCCCGAAGAAGCATTTCACCCAGCAGTCTTTTGTCAGTTACAAGGAATTGTCCATGGTTAAAGGGGAGGGTTGGCTTGAGAGTATTCCAAGTGGAAAACACATTTACTCAATCCAGATGCCCACTCACTACTACACACCAGGACTTAAAGGGGGAAAGTCCGGTTTCAAGTTGCAGAGTGCGTTTAAACTAAGTATTTCCCCGGGTGCCCTTGAGCCATGCTGATAACTAGGCGGCATACAAACATGACTCTGCCGGGGCAGAAGGTGAAGTTCCTGACCTTTCCAAGCGAGGGTGGAAAAGACCCTTGGGCTAGTCGTTTCAGAGGGCCAGGGCCAGCCTTGGCGCACGGCAACTTCCTAAGGGCAACCCTGCGGGTCAGAGAGGCTAATTCCCAAGGTCTCGATGCCGCCGGGCTTTCTTTTCCTTTCTTGAAAGGAGGGAGAGCCTGCTGCGGCTCCCGCGCACCGTGTCCCTCCGAGCACTGTAATAGGATCGAGGGCGGCAGGAGAGCTCCCGGCAAGCTCCCTGCCCCGACTTTTCAGGACGCTCCCCGCCCCCCCTCCTCCCAGCGCTCCCAAGAGGCGCCTCCCTTCTCTCCCCCCTCCCCCAACCTACCAGGGGGCGTTTTACTGTTGCGCGACTCCTTCTTCCCGGGCTTGTTCATCTACCTTCCCGATCCTGCGAGGGGGCTCCCCCGCGCGCGTCCCGTCCTCCTAACCCGCGGGAACCGCTGCCTCCCCTGCAAAGCCAGGCGCGCGAGTCCCCCGCGGCGTTCTCGTCTCCACGGCAACGCTGTTTCTTCCATCCACCAGCCTGCCCGTCCTCCCCTCCCCGACGGGGGGGGGCGGAGGGGGGAGGAAGCCACGCCCACCAAGGCAAATACTGTAGAAGAGGTCCAAACTAAACCAAGTTGCCCTTTCCTAGGGCAACCTCCGATCTGCAGATGAGACCACGCTGATGGCAGAAAGTGAGGAGGAATTAGGGAACCTTGTAATGAGGGTGAAAGAGGAGAGTGCAAAAAACGGTCTGAAGCTCAACATAAAAAAAACCTGAGATCATGGCCACTGGTCCCATCACCTCCTGGCAAATAGAAGGGGAACATATGGAGGCAGTGATAGATTTTACTTTCTTGGGCTCCATGATCACTGCAGATGGTGACAGCAGCCACGAAATTAAAAGACACCTGCTTCTTGGGAGGAAAGCAATGACAAACCTTGACAGCATCTTAAAAAGCAGAGACATCACCTTGCCAACAAAAGTCCAAATAGTTAAAGCTATGGTTTTTCCTGTAGTGATGTACGGAAGTGAGAGCTGGGCCATAATGAAAGCAGACCGCTGAAGAATTGATGCTTTTGAATTGTGGTGTTGGAGGAGACTCTTGAGAGTCCCCTGGACTGCAAGGAGAACAAACCTATCCATTCTAAAGGAAATCAACCCTGAGTGCTCACTGGAAGGACAGATCCTGAAGCTGAGGCTCCAATACTTTGGCCATCTCATGAGAAGAGAAGACTCCTTGGAAAAGACCTTGATGTTAGGAAAGTATGAGGGTAAAAGGAGAAGGGGACCACAGAGGATGAGATGGTTGGACAGTGTCTTTGAAGCGACCAACATGAATTTGACCCAACTCCAGGAGGCAGTGGAAGACAGGAAAGGCCTGGCATGCTCTGTTCCATGGGGTCACAAAGAGTCGGACATGACTAAACGACTATACAACAAGGAAAGGAAGGGATGCACCTTAAGCACTCATGCAGGGAGGGAGTTGCTTTGGGATCGGGAGGGTTTGTTTCTGAATAAGGCGATACCTAGGAATGGCCTTGGTGCACTTACAGAGAACCTCTTCACATTTATAGATAAAAGCCAAATAGAAATAAAAAGTTTTTTTTTTTTAAAAAAAAAAAAGGCAAACACATGGTAGCACTTTAAAGACTAACGTTTACATTTTTTTAATTACAAAATCTATAAGTTGTTAAGCCATTTTAATGTTCCAGGTGTTTTTTAAGAATTTCTTGACATGTTTCTTCCTTCTATAAATTTTATCCAAATATCTCTTCTTTACTGAGACTAAAGAAATTAATCATTGCACAATCAAAATGTTTTCTTCAAAAGATTTTGTGCAAATTCTGAAGTACAATTACGCATTTGGGTGACTACTTCTGGTGTTAGGCCCTGGCAGTTTTTAATCCTTGAAGTACAGATAATCAGAATACTCTTTTTGGTTCCTCAGTGAATATTTCTCTGGAGCCAGAAAAATGTTCTGTATAATTCCATCCAGTTTTAATCGACTTGCTTTTTAGAACATATCGCCTGTGGAATGGTATTGTCAAGGATCAGACTGCTGCTGTAAGGTGGCACTATATGATCCAGTACTACATACAGTGGTGCCTCGCATTACAGCGTTAATTCATTCCAGCGAAATTGCTGTAGAACGAAAACGTCGTAATGCGAAATAAAAAAGCCCATAGAAACGCATTAAAACCCGATTAATGCGTTCCTATGGGTTTGAAACTCAACGTCCAGCGAAGATCCTCCATGGCACAGCCATTTTCGCTGCTTGTGCAGTGAGGAATCCATCCCAGAAAAGAGCGGGGAGCCTTTTTTTTTTACCCGACGGCCATTTTGAAACCGCCAATCAGCTGGCCAAAAATCATTGTTTTGCGAGAATCAGTTCTCAAAGCAGGGAACCGATCACTGCAAAGCGAAAAAAAACCCATTTAAAACATCGTAAAGCAATCACTTTTGCGATCGCAAAAAGTTCATCATGGTGCGATTTCGTCGTTAAACGGGGCGCTCGTCTTGCGAGGCACACTGTAGTTGGAGCTGGGGTGCAGACTGATTTCCCACGCTCACTAGTGAATATAAAGCCCATGTTATAGCCACATTGGTATTTTCCATTACTGACGGCTGGAAAAATTTGCTAGCATGTATAAGGGCTAGTTGGAAGATTTCTACCCATTTTAGCACCACTATTTACTAATTATTTATTAATTATGCCAGGGTGCTTCTGACACCCTGATGTATTAGTGTAGGGAAAGCAACCCAGAGGAAGACCACAGCTGCAACACAAGGATATCTGCAAGCGGGATCTGAAGGCCTTAGGAACAGACCTCAACAGATGGGAAAACTCGACATCTGAGCGTTCAGCCTGGAAACAGGCAGTGCAGCATGCCCTCTCCCAATTTGAAGAGACACCTGTCCAGCAGACCGAGGCAAAGAGGCAGTCCTGAAAGCAGCAAAATCAGGGAGCTGGACAGGAGACAGATTGTATTTGTCTTCAGTGTGGAAGGGATTGTCACTCTCGTATTGGCCTTCTAAGCCACAGCAGACGCTGTTCCAAGACCTCTATTCAAAGCATGTTACCATATTCTCTCAAGACTGAAGGATGCCTAAACAGCTTCTGACATGAAAAAAGAAGAAGGAATAAGTACTGCTTCTCCATTGTTTTTATCAAGTGCACATCCCCAAACATTACTATGATTTGCGAAGGCTGTGAGACAAAAGGCTATCTCACAGCCATAAATACTCCACTCCCAAGCCAACTACAGTACACGAGAGCACAGAGTGTTCTCCTCTGAAGATGCCAGCCAGAGAGAATTGTGAAATGTTAGGAAGAACAACATTCAGAACATGGCCAAAGAGCCCGAAAAACACACAACAACCACTATTATGATTACTGAAGTCTCTGAGTATAAAATATAAGCTTTGCTTATGAAAATTGCCAGGGATTTTAAAGGAAAAGATTGCATTAGATGGTTTATAGAGGATATAATCCTACTGTGTAACAGCAATAGACAATAAAGCACTTCCATATTTTCTATGAAGCCTCTCACTACAAGTCTCATGCCAGATGTTTCAGGGTATCACTGATGGGTGACTCTGAGCAGGAGTGTGTCCCTGTCAGCTCTGTAATTTTTGACACTATTCTTGTTGGATGCCATGGCTAATGGACAGTGGCATCTCCTGTCCACCATATTAATTAGCATGTATGCATTAAATCACTGGGAGAGGTTGGTCCTCCCCTTTTCATCTGAATCCAGTAAAGCTCTTCCTGTTTTACACTATGCCTGGTGTTGGTAATGTGCTGGTTGAGGGCAAACAAATGGAAGCTAAATCCAATCAAAGACAGTTTAAAAGCAGATCAGGAAATACTGGACGGAGTTATATTCCTCTTAAAAACCAGGTTCACAATATGGGTGTAAATGCAGGTTTCTGTACAAATTTGAATGCCCAGGTTTCGGTGTTGGCCAGAAGTGCATTTGCACAGTTACGGTTAGTGAGCCAATGACACGTATTCCTGTGGATATGTCATGTTACCATGAGATCAAATACGCATTTCATTAATTTTGGACACTCTGCACATATTTTGGACATTTTTAAAAGTCACTCTGTGTGGGACTACAGTTGGAAACTGTTTAAAAGCTTCAGCAGGTCAAGAATGTTGCATGTCAGAAAAATCCAATATTAGTCCCAACTACAGTAGACTCATTGACGTTTACATATGATGCTTTTTTTGTCATATGCAATATATGTTCCATTGACTTCAGTGAGTCTAATCTAGTTGGGAATAACACTGGATTTAATCTTGTCATTGCCTTTTTATGACAGTTTTCCTGGTTAATGCTGCTTTTAGTTTTTAGACATAATTGAAAGTACTGATTATGACTCAGAGAAGCCTATATGACTTAAGACTTGGTTACTTGAAAGACCATATTCTCCCAAATGAGCCTGTTTGGGTTTTAAGATCTTCAGAGGAAATGGCTTTCCTCGGTTCTACTAGCTTTGGAGGTACATCTGGTGAAGACCCAAGATATTATTGTCATGATTGTCATGCCTGTATTATGGCAAATCCCATCTAAAAAAGTTAAGTCCTCTGCCTGTTTGTTGTCCTTTTACCAGCTGGTAATATTTTTTTGAAAAAGATCAGAAAGCCACATGACATTTAAGCTGGTCTGGTTTTGAGTGGGGGTTTAAATAGTGGACTGCTAGCTACGTCTGTACTGTTGTGTTTTTAATGTATTTGTGTTTTGGAGGGGGGAGTCAATCGGTATTTTGTTTTTAACTGAGGTGTTATTATAGCTACCTACTTTGCTCACCTTGTTTGGTTGAAAGTAAATTAACACATTAAATACATTTAAATTAATAACAGCAATAAACTGTTCCCCAGTCGAGAGGGAAGTAGATTCAACAGAAAAACTAAGAGAAGGTCCAGTTGCTTGGAGGCATATTTGATCCTCTGAACAAGTTTACTGCTTGCTGAATTTCTTACTTAACATTTCCCATCCTTTTTGATTCATAGTTTCATTTGTAGGCACTGTAACTCTGCTCTTAAACAGCAGACCTCCCCCCTTTTGAAGAGAACTATGCAAGTATCTGCCATTGTGTACGATGGGACATTACTTTACTGAGGCTCCGTAAACATCAGAAGGCCTAAAACACACTAAAGCGCAAAAATATTTAAGTACAACAGATTCAAGTTCAGCATCATGTTTAAACATGAAGTTATCTGTGTTTGAACAATAATCCATCTCAAAGACGAAAATATTACAAAATATACTGAGGAAGCCTTTTTTAAAAAAAGAATATCCTGCTTTCTATATACTGAGAAATCCAATAAATGTTAACTATAGTAGCAACCAGTACAGTACTTATTTACAGTTAATAACTTCTACAGAGCAGCTTCCCTTGAGTAAATCAATAATGAGCAAAATCCTGTTGAATAAAATTATGCCAGATTAAACAGATCTGGCTCCAAAAATTAATTTTAAATAGTTTACGTTCTCCCCCATCACCCGCTTCAGGTCTTGATGCTCTCTAGGGTTCCCTTTTGCCCTGGGGAAGCCTTTGGGAGCCTCAGGATGGATGGGAGGGAGCCTATAATAATTTTAAAAATGCTGCCAGATCACTGCCATCACAATAGGGACAGCATAACTTTACATACCAGGATTTTGCATAACATGTAACTATTAGAGGTAGATCAGGTTGCCAGCAAGATCTCTGCAAGGTCTAGTCATAGTAGGCCTAACTTCTCAAAGATATTCTACAGAGGATCACATCCACAGGATCTGTTGAGTCAGACAGATGAGTGTCAGGAACACACACACACACACACACACACACACACACACACACACACACACACACACACTGCAAGGCTCTTCTACACACACACACACACACACACTATGCAAGGCTCTTCTGTTCCCACTCGTCTCTCCGCATACTCTCCATACACATACGTCCCAAATCTCCTCACGTACAATCAGTTCACAGAAGCTTCTCTATGTACACACTTCACATGCAAGTGCACAAGGACATGTCCATACTCAAAAGGCAAATCTATTTCAGACAGGCTTGTCTGCACAATTTTGTCGAACAGAAGACATTGAAGTGCTTAATACAAGTTGACAGTGCATACATAAAAGCATAAGAAAGTAACAGAAATCTAAGACAATGGACAGAAACTCACAAGCCCTTCCACTCCCACCATTGACTTCCCTCTCTCACCTTTGGCTTCGTTGGCAAGCCTCTTCAGTCTGCCGACAGTTAGCATTCTTGTGGGACCAGCCTCTGCTTAGGAAGAGTCAATATAGTGGAGGTCCTGTGTTCACATACAAATCGCTCTTACTTTAACCTAAAGAGTCTTGTATTCCTATGGCTATTTAATAGATTTGCACTTGCTGTGTGGCAAGTACAATTTCCTTTATTAGTTATAATATCTTAACAAGCATAAGGAAAATCAGAGTGTATTTTTAGGTTGTAACAACAACAACAAAAGTCACAGATAGGAGAAATCTGCTATATGTCATCCATGCGCTGTCGCTCTCTCGCTCTGTGTGTGTGTGTGTGTGTGTGTGTGTGTGTGTGTTAAGAGCTGCCCATTTTATAACACGCACTATATTCTAATCAGTGGAACTGAAGTTAAAGACATCAGGTTCCCTAGGGGGAACTGTTTCTAAGGGAACAACTCCCAACCATATGTGGCTGCTAATTTTTGCTTTATTTCTCAGTATCACTTTGCATGGAGGCTTAGCTATTGGTCCATTATTTTACTGAAAATCAAAGTGAAACTGTGGATGAAGCAAGGTTGGGAGCTGTTCCCTGGAACACTTCCCCTGGGAAACCTGATGTCTTTAACTTTGGTTCCTTTGATCATGATACACCTACACTATATGATTCTGGGTGCCAAATTCCATGTGTCTGTAAAAAAAGAAAGAA
This sequence comes from Pogona vitticeps, assembly GCF_051106095.1. NCBI lineage: Eukaryota > Metazoa > Chordata > Lepidosauria > Squamata > Agamidae > Pogona > Pogona vitticeps. The sequence continues at coordinate 137,429,169 of NC_135784.1, read as the reverse complement.
AGAAGAAGCAGCAGCAGCATAAAGTGATTCTTTTAACTTTATAGTCCATAGCCAAATTCTACAAATGGGCAATGCTTTTGATAAAACCAACATCAATTTCACAAAGGCATGTGAAATTTCACAAAAGTGTTTTCCAGAGCTCTTCATTAGGCTAGGCAATTAAAAAAAAAAACAGAATAAAATGCATGGAAGCCCAGAAACTTGGCTGGGTACTGAGACTATGAAGCCTTCCAAGATTTCAAACTAAATGAGTGAGAGATAGGAGTGTAAATATCAGGTTACACATTGCAATGCTCAATGGGATAGACAAGGAATAGTGAATCTCCATTTTTGAAAACACAATTCCAGCTGCCTGCTTAAAAGATCTCATTTAGTTTCATTTGTTCTCTGAAAAGTAAAAGTAATTAGCTACAACTAAGTAATATTTCACTGTTTTGGTGGAACCTGATATTGATTGGAATTCTCTGCATGGAAGTCTATTCACTGACTCAATGAAATACCGCTTGGGGAGTGGTTTAGTCGGACACGACTAAACGACTAAACAACAACAACAAAATGTTACACCCATTGATTTAAATAGAACAAACAAAATAACTTTATAATCTTTATTTACCATCAAGATCTGAATACATTTCACATCAAACACCTGAGGCACACAGCTATAACATTGTATCCCATTGCAAAGCTCTTGCTGCCTTGACAATTTACAAACTTGCTTTGAAAGGATGCCATAATACTGTAGATGTGTTCCTTCCTAGACTGCAGTTTGGCCATTTCCAGATGGGACATTTTTATGTTTTTTTTTTCTGCCCCCTTTTTATCACCTGTTCCTGAGAAAGCATGAGATCTACCTGGATTTGCATCCAAACTGAGTTTCCTCCTCAAGTAGTGAGGAGTTGCAAGCTGGGCAGCCCCTGAAAAATCACCCCCTCCTCTTTCTGTCCCTCTTGTCAAATCAGCAGCTATGGGTCCTTTGCCATGCAGCCTTTGTGTACCTTTGTGTGCTGAGTTGCCAATTACATTTACATATTATTAAACAAACAGAATATTTAAAACATCATTAGTTAAAGCAAGGTAAACCATTTTTATTAAAATACCAATAATAATATGCAAAAAAATGCTGCATCCCCCTGTTTTAAAAAATGCAATCTTGCAATCACATTTAGATCTTAAAAGCCAATGTGAAAAAGGACGGTTTTCTCCTGCTGGCGGAAGGACTTTAAGGAAGGGGCCAACCTAGCCTTGTGAGGCAAAGAAATCCATAGACTGGGCACAGCCACCAAAAATGTCCTTTGTAAGGTTCTTACCAAATGTCCCTGGGAGGTCAGTGGGACTGAAATAATGCATTTCTTTACAGATCTCAGAGATCAAGCAGTATTGTATTGGGAGGTATGTCCATTAAATACCTGTACCCAACCTGCATATGGCTTTATATATCACAACCAGCACTTTGCTTTGGGCCTGGATATGAAGAGGCAGCTGGTGAAGCGGTTGTAACATGGGGGTGATATGATCCCTGTACCTGGCTTTAATCAGCAGTATGGCTGCAGCATTTTCAGCCAGCTTAAGTTTCCGAACTGTCTTCAAAGGGAGCCTGACATAGAGTGTGTTACAATAAACCAAACTGGCTGTAAACTAAAGGCCTGTCCACACTGTGCAATTTGGTGTGATCCAGCTGGTGCTTAAAAGGCCTTTATCTTCAGTTCAATCTGCTTTAACTTTCGGTACCCATTTTTTACGGCAGAACAAAGAGCTATTTCCATCTCAATCAATTGTCCCCAAAAGATTGGATGCCCTAGCCCTGTGCCAGAAAGATACAGGCCAGCTCTTAAAGGGGAAGGATGGAATGTTTTAAATAGGAACACAAGTAGATGAAAGGGTTTTTCCCCCCCATGGCAAACAGGGCCATCAGGATTCCTTATAGTATAACTATATGCTAGTGTGGACAGCTCTGAAATTACAGTATATCCCATTCTTCAACCTGTTTTGTAGGAGGAATAAACCAGGGAAATGCTGTAGGGCAAAAGCACCAAAACTCCCTCATCCTGCTTTTCGGTGGCTGCTTTTGAAGATGAAAATGAAAGAAAAGACAAGTTTTGGGTTGAGAAGAAAATGCCACAAAGCAGGACGAAATAGATAAATGTTTGGGAAAACATAAAGATAAAGGAACTCATAGGGGGCATGCATACCAGTATATACTGGGATACCAAGAACACAGTCTAGATGCTAGATGTTGGGGGGGAGTCTTCTCAGAACAGGGCTTAAGGGGAACTTTAAGGAGTACAAATGCCCCTCTTGGAAGAACCTGTAGCCACACTACCTGTGACAACTATATTCCACTTGCTTGTCCCATATTTGTTCCTATTAGAATATCACACAGAAGCTAAAGCCAACCCTTACCATAAATTTTATATTGAAGTGCCTTACTGCTTAGCTGAAGAAGCAAGTTATTAACTTTTTTGTTTTTTTCCACTTTCCCCCATCTTTCACTGTATTGTTCATATAAAAATTCTTTATCTTCTTGTTCTTGCTTCTTCATTTCTTTATTCTGGAGGCTCTGATCATTTACTGTGATTTCCCATATTTGTCCATTTTTACTGTGTAATATTATTTATGGAATTCCCTTCCCAGTGAAATCTATACTGATTCATCCCAAGAACCTCTTTTTTTGTTGTTGTTTCAACTCTTCCATTTTCCCAGCCTCCAGTTCATATTCCCTATTTTCTTATTTCCTTATCTTCTACAGTACTTTTACTTCTGTCATCTTCTTAAGATGGTAAGATGGGGGACAGGGACTCTTGCTACTTAATCTACAAATAGGATTTGGCTGCTGTAGAAATATTATAAATATTAAATACTATCCGTCATAGTTAAAAGGGAGGTTTATTAATCTCAGAAGCTTTGTGCACACAGGAGCGGAGTGGAGCGGATGGAAATCCAGTGAAGAAAGAAGCTGCAATTAGATGAACTGTAATTATTCCACTTTAAAGTTCATTCTTGTCCTAGCTGCTTACTCTTGCATCCCAAGGCAATTGTAATAGGCTTAATTGCTTTACTGATTTTAATCAGTCCTCATACAGATGTGATGGTATTTTTTTCTCTTTTTTTCCTGAGTATTTGGGTGGAAACAACAGTATTACACAAAACAGATTACAGACAATGGAGGTGGGCAACCTGTATGTCAAGGATTACATGCATCCCAAGACCAAGGGTCTGATAAGGCAAGGATTAGTCCACGGTTTGTTCTACTTGAGGGATGGGTTGGTTTGCTCTTTTCCCTGGCAGCTGCATTATGTACAGTCCATCACAAACCAGTTCTTGATCTCTTCCTACCTGCATATAAATAAATAATAAATAATAAATTATCCGTTACTGGTTTTTTAAAACTAGGATTGTTGTGTTTTGGCTTGGTTTCAGTGAGTGTGATCACTAGGGCTGAACTAAAATAGATGGCTTAAGCCATTTAACAACATAAGGAAATTGAAAGTTTCCTCACACTACCCCATAGAGCAGGAGGGAAAAGAAAAGGGGTGTATTTTTTTTAAAATCCCAAAGAAGCAATGTGATATACCAGTGGAAAAGGGAGAAAGGTTCCTCTCTTTCCACCTCGTTTCGGGAGTGAGGGGAAGCTTTTGATTTATGTTGTTAAACAAGTTAAGCAAAGGGACAGCTTAAGCCATCCACTTTGGTTCAACCCTAGAGATCACACACACTGGAACCAAACCGAAATAATGACGCAGCTTAAGCAAAGCACAGAAGAGAAACAGGAGGGGACAAGGCATGGGGTTTTCAAAACTTATTTATCCATTTATTTATTTTGTTATTTCTCTCTTTACCTTTAAAAGGAAAGGAGGACCAAATAGGGTTGGCCTGAAGTGTGATGTGATCCATCCATGCATACTAAACAGGGTCATTTTGGGAATGCAAGGATTGCCCCAAATGACATGTCATATTTCAAAGTGACCCTGTTTAGCGTAATCCAGGCTGGAATAATTTGGCCATCTACTCACACCCTAAATTCATATAGGTGGGTTGGAAATGAAAAATAAGGGAGCCCAAAAGAGACAAAACAATAAGGGGAACAAAATAATCTGTCTATATCAGGCATGATGAGCTGTCTCTCTTCCAATAGGTTCAAGGAGAGTGAGAAAAGAAGATAAAAGATAGAGAAGTAGGAATTTGGTCATGCTCACCAGCAACCTTTCTCCAATGGAATGAGGCCCTCCACAGGAAAAAAAAAAACAAATGTGTTATTGCCTGCATACACCCAGCTGCAGAGCTACTGACATCAATACACTGTGGTTTATGTTCTGAATGCTCCAGCCTATTCATTTTCCACTGCATCCGTCCTAAGCTCCAAATTCCTAAGTCTTTTGCACATGATCAGGAAAACTGTGCAAGGCAAAGTGATACTGCATCATTTTTAACTGTATTTTATTATAGGCATCCATAGAGCTATCCTTCAGTTAATTCGCACAGTTGCTTACAAAGATTTAAGAGAAACCATTTACCCTACAGAACAGGTGGATTAATTCTGAGGCCTTAGTGGGCAAATTCTAGCCCTGAGTCACAGGCCACACCAGGCCAAGAAATGGCTGAAAACAACTCTTAAAACCAAACAGACAAGCAAGAAGTGAGCACTCCTGGGTTGTTGGTTTTTCTTGGGGGGGGGGTTTCTTGGGAGATAGCAAGAAATCCAGCAGTGCTAATTCTAGAGAAAAGTGGTATAAAAATATAGCTGAATCTAGGGAGCAGCTACACTGGCTATTCACTCTGCAATTTACAGCAGATTGGGCATAGATGAATTCAAATTAAAACCTAGTGACCATACATCTCAGTGTGGGGAAGCCTACTGTGCAATAATCTTTTCTGAGAAGGAAATAGCTTTTTTTGTTTGTTTATTTGTTTGTGTTCTGCCAGCAAGGGTGGTTTAAATGTGTTGCCATTGGCTTGACATAGCTGGTGTCTGCTTTCTGCCAGTGTGATTTCCTGATAAATGCAAAGGGGTGTTAACGGGTATCTGTTCGCTTCAACTGAACACCCCTAGTTCCCATGGTTTCTTTAAAAAAAAAAAGCCAACAGGCTTCAACTTAATACTGGTACAGAGTTTCACTAAGGCAGTGAGCAGAACTAAAGAGAGACGGAAACTGCCAATTAACAACTTGTTAGCACCTTAAGGCAGCTTTTGCTATTGAAGGTCTGTGCAAACAGGCTCTCTGACTCCTGCAAATTGTTATCTGGATGGCTGCGGCAATTCACTGATTTGATAAACTCAGTGAAGTCAATATACAGTGGATCAAACTGTATTTTCCAGGCTGTGTAGTCACACACGTATTTGGCCATAAGTGAACAGGATTAAAATTATCAAGAACGTCTTTGTTCAAGAGCTGGGATGAACTTTAAACTGTACAGTGCTGTTGATTAGAATTCAGTTCCTTCTTTCCAGCGGTACATTTAAAACACTGGATTATGCATATTTTAAAATTATTTATACACTTCATCACTTCTCAGTGCAAAGCTCCTAAAGGGCCAGAGACAGACATAATACAAGGGAGCTCAGTGTGGCATCACGTTGTGAAGGAAGCCTAACTTCCCCCTGATGTTGAAGATGAAATGATATAGCCGAACATACCTACAAATTAAGTTCAGCCCCAGGTATCCCGCCCTAGACAGCTCAGGCAGGAGGCCCATTTAATTTGGCAAGTAGCTACATCTGTTTCAGAATGTTTAACAAAAGCGAAATGTCAAAAAATTAAATAAAAAGTCTTATGCCACCTTGAAGACTCTTCTTCAGACACACATATCAGAACTTTAATTTAGTTTTCAGATTTGTTGAAGTCATTCTCCTCTTTTGTTTATTCGACCTTTAAAAAACAGAGTTGCAATATCCCTTCAGGTTATGAGGGCAGACACCACTGTTGACACAGGCAGCCAACGGATGTTTTGTATACCTGGTTTCTGAGAGCCCTTTTATTTTTATATTCTTTTTCCTCCTGGGGGCATGCTGGACTAGTTCTAGGGTGACTCAAGTACATTTTTAAAAACTACCATCCCAATGCCAAGCTCTTGTTTGTATGGTCCAGAGACAGTGCATTGGAGCAATATGGAAAAAATAAAATAAAATAAAATAAAATAAAATAAAATAAAATAAAATAAAATAAAATAAACTCTACCAAGTATTTTAAATTACTGCATTTACTCATAGGAAATTTGAATTTTGCCACTCCTTGTAATTTGTGAGATTCTAATTCTGCTTTTTCCCATGGCTATGGGAAAGGAGGGACGTGGTGGCGCTGCGGGCTAAACCGCAGAAGTCTGTGCTGCAGGGTCAGAAGACCAAGCAGTCGTAAGATCAAATCCACGCAACGGAGTGAGCTCCCGTCACTTGTCCCAGCTCTCGCCAACCTAGTGGTTTGAAAGCATGCAAATGCGAGTAGATTAATAGGGATCACCTCGGTGAGAAGGTAACAGCGTTCCGTGTCTAAGTCGCACTGGCCATGTGACCACGGAAGATTGTCTTTGGACAAAACGCTGGCTCTATGGCTTGGAAACGGGGATGAGCACTGCCCCCTAGAGTCGAACACGACTGGACAAAAATTGTCAAGGGGAACCTATGGGAAAGGAACCTTGAAACTTGTCTGGTCAGCCTCCCAGGAAGGCAAGATTCCTGGATTTTAAATCATCTCTGAAATATACTATTCACTTTTGAACTGTAGGCTTCCATTATTATCTCCTCTTCCAGCAGCATGCTTATTTTACAATACTGTAGCTGAATTTTTATCTCACACAGACTACTTGTCTAGCTGGTTGAGCTAGCAATTAATGGTGTCATCAGGACATGCCACCTAAGGACGTGGGACCTGCCCTACTCCAGGTCAATCTACTGTGTTCCATTTGGTTGCTCTGGTTTCCCTTCCAAGCTGCTAACATTCTGAGAATGCTATGGTTTCATGGCACGCCTTTCCTCTGCAAAGCTCTTATTTATCATCCCTGTTTCAGTAGGTGTAGAAACTGTGACTAGGATTGGTTGAATTGTTAGCCCAGGATGAAGCAGTGAGTCACTGTGCTAGCTAGCATGAACCCAGTTTCCAGTCTCCTGCTATACCTAGTGAAATGTCAACTTGGTACCAAAGTGGTAGATAGATTCAACTGGAAATAAAAAGCTAATAATAGGGATTCTTTAACATATCAATTAATTTCTGAATTTCAAAATCAAATGTCTTCGTTCCTCATACTTGCCAAATTCACTGGCTTTTTCAGTTTGCCATTGTCCTCACACTATTGTGCCTTTCCTTTCCTGTTCTTTCAAGTACTGTAATTTTGTAAAAAAAAAAAAATAGTTTACCTACAGTAAAGCCTGTAATTTTATATTAAGATTTTAATTAATGAGATTTTAAATTAAAATACTGTGTTTCATTTTTGCTTTTTCTCTCTCTTCTTTTTCCCTTGGGGTTTTATTTTTGTAGGAACTTACTAATGTGTTTTGTGTAAACATGAATTCCTTCATGAGGAAACTTCTCTACCTTCATGTTGCCAAGTGCCTTGTTTTAATTTAATATAAGAAAGTTTCAGCTAATTCATTGAAGATAAGTTTTCTAGCATGTAAGGAATATCCTTTGTTTTCTAGTTTATACAACTGAAGCAAAGTACTATTTTAATCCGTATGTCCTTGTTGCAGTTTTGACCTAACAGGCCTAAACAGGACATTATCCTGTAGCAGTGTCATTAACAGATATTGAGTAAGCATCCTCTGATTTAGAAAGGTTCATAGCTCAGAAGCACCACTTCCTGTCACCTGTGATAATACCATGGGTCACCCCATTAGAGATAAACAGACAACAGAAACTAGGCATATACATCTTTTATTTTTTTCAGGTAGGGACAAAAAATGTTCTTCCCACTCAACAAGATTATAAGAGTTGTTGTGCTTTTTCTCTTAATTTCTTCACTTTCTTTGCAAAAATAAAAATCTATGGAAATGTTTTTCAGACTGAAAAGCCTGTATTTGTACAAAATACAGGGTTTCTAAACACAAACTACAAGTTTTTCATACAAAAAACCACAGTGCTTTTGTGACTGCGAGCGCTGACTGAAAAAGTATGGGGAGCTGTCCTATGAACACAGTATGCTAATATTTTGTTATTTTCAAGTAATTTCCCTTTGTAGAAGCTTTTCTTTGTTGTGGATTCACAAAAATACAGCACATCTAATCCATTCATTGTGCAGCCTAAGAATATATCCTGACCGGTTTCTTTCATGTAGAAGTCATCATGGGCCCTAGAGGAAAAACAACTTATCTTCCGTTTAGTACAAAGGGCAAAACCTCATGGACACAGCATTAGTTTAGACCAAGTCTTGAATTCGGCTAATCTATGTAAACGGTTTCCTTTAATATGAAAGTGTTTCCCTGGATCTGACCCCTGGAGCTGAATAACTTTCCAAACTGGAAATACTCTTCAGCCTCCAACAAAAGGATGTCCTTTCAGTTCTACTCTCCTGGAAGTTAGATGAGTACAGCATGTGGATTTCAAGTCCCACTGAATGTTTTGTCTTTGTTCACCCAGGCCTTCTGGAGCTGGTTAAGAAGTATCAGCAGTAGAGAATCCAGGACAGCCAGTCCTTTCCAAGAACATCTAAGTCCCCTGGGGAAAAAAATAATTTAGACTTCTCCAAGAGCTGGCAGGATCCCTATTCCCAAGAAAGAAGAATGACACAATCCCTCACCTGTTGTCTAAAACCAACAAGCCATTGTCTTCTAACTCTTTCACCTCCTTTGATTCTGCAAATACGTCCCACAAACTGAGGTTGTGGGCAAACCGTAGCCAATGCTGTAAGAAGAAGATTCTACTGTCAAAAAACCAAGTGCTTATCAGTATTTAGAAATAAAAAGAGTAACTTTGCCCCTACTCCACCATCAAAAGTTTGATGACCAAAGTTCAGAGTATGGGGGGGAGGCCTCTTCAAAATCGGATATAAAACAGTCTCAATGAATTTCACAGTCTTCCAGCATACACACTTTAAGAGCATGACATGCATCCGGCTCCATCATCAGAGTTCAAATGTGTGTCCACAAGAAGCAGAGACTATTGTCTGGTGGCAGTCTGTTCCCAGGAGTTGTTCCCCGGGATGAGGTGTGCAGAAATCAATTGGTTTAAAGCCTATATACTACATGAAGTTTGGTTTTGTTTATACATTTTGTATAATATTGATCTACAAATGTTATCCTTTTTTTAAATGGCCTTGTTTTAAACAGTACCAATTAATTTTGTTAGCTGCTTTAGGGGACTTTCAGGCCAGGAGATGGGAAAACAGAAGTATGAATGTAAAAATAAATACACTACTGTATTTCTTCTGGTTCATTTTAAGCAGCTAGTATTTAAAGTAGGAACTACAGTGGACCCTCGACTTACAGATGGCTCCACTTACAGACTTTTCGAGTTACAAACTTCTCTGGCCGCAAAATTTAGGTTCGACTTGCAGCCGGAGAATCGACCTACAGACCAGAAAAATCCCGAAATGGACAAAAACGGCCGGTTACGGATTAATGGGTTTTCAATGCATTGTAAGTCAATACAGCCTCGACCTACAGACTTTTCAACCTGCAGCCATCGTTACAATATGGATTAATTCTGTAAGTTGAGGGTCCACTGTACAGCATTGTGATAAACCAGAAAAATGTATTTGTTGAGCTTCAGATTGGGGTGACCCACTTGAGACAGGTGGCCAAGCTGCAGTGCTGATTTAAATCTGGTTTAATGCAATGTAGGTAAGTGTGCACACTTCTCTGGGGGGGAGGGGGGGCTAAGCACAAGGTCACATGATCAGAAACTTGGGTCTGTTCCTGCCCTCTTTTATTTTTTCAGAAAGGTTTCCGTATGCTTATTTGGACGTGCAATTTCAAATACAGATTAAAAACATTTGCATGAAGGCCTAAAGGGTGTGTGTGTGGAATCAAAAACAGAGAAGAGTAAGAGGGGGAATGGTGAACAAGTGGGAGGGAGAAGGGGCAAGCAAAAAATTGGCAGGGAAAAATAGGTGGTCCTATACTGCCTGAAATTGGTGTATCTAAAAAAAAACTGGAGCAGAAAATAACTGTTCTGGAAGTTGTTTTGAATCTCAGTATGGCTTGGCATTGGGTGCTACAACAGGCGCGGCTGCGGATCCATTCTGTTTTTCCTGAAGAGTGTCGTTTCCACCCAGCTGTAAGAGCAGCTGCTGCCACCATCGCTAGACACTAGAGCTTTACCTGGTGTGTGATTCCTGTATCCATCCGGAGTCCCAACATCAGCACCTCCTCCAATCTATTAAAAAAAAAACAGAAAGATAATAATCCAAAGCCGCAGCACTCTACAGCAGAGAAACAGCAACAGGGTGCAGTGTTTCCAGCAAAAAAAAGGAAGGGGGGGGGGGGGAGAGAGAGAGAGAGAGAGAAAGAAAGAAAGAAAGAAAGAAAGAAAGAAAGAAAGAAAGAAAGAAAGAAAGAAAGAAAGAAAGAAAGAAAGAAAGAAAGAGAGAGAGAGAGAGAGAGAGAGAGAGAGAGAGAGAGAGAGAAAGAAAGAAAATATAAAAATCCAATTATAAACCCAAGATAAAAATGTTACCTTGCAAAATCAGGTGTTCAACTGACTTTTATTTATGTAAATAGTTATGGTATGTAGATAGTGCTTTCCTATACAAGGCATTTATCACATATTTTCTTAGCATTCCTCACCAAAAAACCCCTAGAAGGTAAGGACTGTATTACTGATGGGAGGTCAGGGGTTCACACAAGACTCTTCCATTTGTGCATTTGCTATATTATGCTAGCATTCAGGAATCCTACTTATGGTATACCTCCATAAATTGGAACTGCCTAGATGTACATAACTATTATTATTGTTTAAGTATATGCGGGGAAAATGACACAACTTCCTCCCCTTTTACTTACACTTCCAATTCACTCAGTACTGTCCGCTTCCGGGTCCCATGCCCAAAGACTGGCACCTCTTTCATCCATACATCAGGCTCCAAGGTCTGTATTCTGGCCTCTCGATGGGTCTTCCCTTCTCCCCATGGCACAAATCTCCCATGGGCTCCTAGGAAAGAAGCAGCTAGTGGTGTGACCAGTTTCTAGTTTGGAGATGTGGCAGCCACTGCATGACTAGCCAACGATTCTCACTCTCAGGTTATGAATGCCTCCCCTGAGGCACTGTTAATACTGTGCTACCTGAAAACCACTTCAGGAGACCCACCTTGGGATGCTGTCGTTATCACCTCCAGTACACTCACCTGGTCCAATCCCAATATACTGACTGCCCTGCCAATAGGAGAGGTTGTGGGTACTAAATGCGCCCTGGAGGAAGAAAACAAAGCATAGCATAAACCATTAAGGGACTGGTAGTCTTGGAAAAAAAGCATTGCACGATACCATCTGACTTTCCTAAATATCCTTAAATAAATATCAGAGGGCCCAACAAGAAAGTTTGTTTAAATCTCAGTTGTTTTGTTCATTGTAACAGTTCTGGGTAGCTTGGCTTGGCTTTTTGCAAGGGGCAAACAGAGCAGCAGGAGCAGGAGGAGGCAGAAGGAGGGGGATCAGACCTTTAAGAGGAAAGCAAATCACCTCCCCTTGCCCTCTCCTGTCTGCTCACGGTTGCTCTGCTTGCCCCTTGTACAAAGCCATGCCAAGCCATGCTGCACACAAGCACACACACAGAGGCAGAGAAACACACAGACAGCTGAATAAGGTAGGCTCTTGATTGGCCCTTTAAAAAGAAAGGAAAGAAAAGCTCCTGGGAGGAAGCTTTCTATTTATCTTTTTAAAGGGGCACCAAAGTGTATTGGGGCACCAAATATTTGCTGCCCTAATACACACTTCATTTTGTTTTCACTTCCTCCGCCCCTCTACAGGGAGGGCCAAATCTTAAAAGAAGGCTGCTATGGACCAACAGGATCGCTTGAGGTCCATATGCTATCTGTATGTCAGGATCACAACCAATGGCATACTTGACCTCCTACTGACCCTGTTTTGCCCAATCAGGTCTGCCCTTCCCTGACTGTCTAGACAAGCCCTCTATTCCTTTTACCTGTGTAGCAGGAAGATATTCTTCCTTCTCTCCTATACACAGGCAACATGTTTATTTCAATACCATGTATTTCTAAGTTGCTTTATTTCACTTAGGTTGGACACCACAGGGTCCACCCAAAAGAAAAAGACTTACATTCCTAGCAAAGTTGGAGACCTCATACTGATGAAACCCTGCGTTCTTCAGCGTGTGCCTTGCACACTCATACATCTCTGCTACTACATCTGGATCAGGCAAGGACAGGAAGCCCTGCTGGACCTGTTTGAAAAGAGATGTGCCTCTCTCCAGGGTCAGCTGGTAGAGAGAGAGATGGTCATCACACACTGCAAGCATCTCCTCCAAATTCTGCATCCATAAGGCAACCGAGTGGCCTGGGATGCCAAAGATGAGGTCAACAGATATTCGGCCTGAAAAGAGTTTCTTGGCTTCTTCGAAAGTTCTCAGACCATCACAAACAGTGTGGTTCCTTCCAAGGAGCTTCAGTTCTGAATCGTTCAGTGACTGCAGGTGAGAAGATAAATGCAGTTATCTTTGGTTGACAACAGCACAGGTTGAATTGAGTAATGACTGATGTGAGGAAGGATTAAAGCAGCATTACAGGATGCAAGCATTTGAAGGTAAGGAGCAGTAAGAACCAATTTGTGCAAGAGAAGATTAAAGAGCCTGAGAGCCAAACTGCAATTTACATGGGAAATTCCTGACTAGTCCTCTAGAACTGAAATTCAGGCAACTACAGAAGTGATATAAGCAGATGTATATTTAAACCTTTTTCAATCAAAATCACTCAACCCAATTCCTATTTCCTTGCTCTCTCCTGCCAAATTTACAGCACATTCCTGTTCATGTTCATTACACTAACTTCACTGAAGTTACAAGCCCTCCATTCAGAGCACGTTACCATAGCCTCTCGAGACTGAAGGATGTCTAATCTACTGAAAGTAGAATTTGCGAGGTTGTTTTTGTTTTCAAACTATGAGTAAAGTAGAACAGATTAGATGATTCTTGGCTCTCTTCCAGCTCTACAATCCTATGAAAGCAGAGGTGCTTGGAATTGGCATTGAACCACTCTAAATATAAGGCGGTCCACTTCTATCAAGAACATTTTTACCGGAGCACTCACTTCAGACTAAAGGAAAGGAACATTCCCATTTTATTACCTGGATACCAATGGAAAGCCTGTTGACACCTGCTTTCTGGAAATCGGCAAGGCGCAAGACATCTGCTGATGTGGGATTGGCTTCTAGTGTTATCTCGGTGCCTTCTGCTAAATAGGCATATTGAGAGATATTGTCCAAGACAGCAGCAATCGTGAGTGGGCTGGCTAAGCTCGGTGTCCCTCCACCAAAAAATACTGACGTGATTCTGCAAAGCCAAGGAAAGAGATGAAGGTGCATACATGAAGAAGCCAGTGTGGAACCAAGTCTGTCTCTATCAGGTTTTTCACACAGATTGTGTTTATCATGAGGCTTCTAGTCGTCTGAAAGAATTCTCTTCCTCTTCGGGACTATACTGGAGCTAGTGGTAGAGAAAGCCAATAACACAAACATTCCAAAGTGGTAGACCTCCCAGAAATCTCTTCCTCCTTTAGTTGTAACATTTGTCTCTGTCTGCCACCTTCCTACTCTTCTAAGCCTCCCAGCTATAAAATGTGATTCTTAGACATCTGTCGTTTTTCCACTCGCATATTGCCTACCTCTGAACTTGGCTGAGTTCGATCAAGGTCTGAGCCTCCTGAATGAGGCAGTTTCTCATTCTAGTCTCATCAAGGTTTCGGGGGATGTACTTGTTGAAGTTGCAGTAGCTGCAGCGCTTCTCACAGTATGGCCACTACGAGAGCAAAGAAGAACAAATTCTTGTTTCTGCTTTGGAATTCAGCATCATTTATACCTTGCCAGAAGACGAAACAAACCCACTCACTAAAACAGGTAACATGAAAAGAGATTTAAGCCTGTGCCTTCTTCTGCAGCTATATGGTACACATGAGGAAATGCACAACAGGACTTCAGCTGCTGTGCAGTCTACACTGCCGTGTTTTACAGAATAGCTTGACAGTGCTACAAATAATATGAGGGAGGCATCCACTTGCTGTATCACAATGCTCCCAAAGGCAAAAGGAGACATCCGTCATTAGTACTGTATTATTTTTCTGTCTCATAGCACCAGAGCAGACCTGGGCAAAGTGCGGCCCACAGGCCATGTACGGCCTGCGAGCTGCTCCTGTCCGGCCCGCCCGTCGCCACTGAGTGAGCCGGAACTCCTGCTCCAGTCACCCAGCATGGCAGGAAGCAAAACTCGCAAGATCCAATGCTGGGATCTCACGCGTTTTCACTGTTACCCTTGAGCTGCAGGCTGCGGAGGCCAGAATCGATCTTTGCGCAGCTGACGTGATGACGCATCACGGCGACTACACTGGATATAAGACAGTTGGAGTGGAAGGCCGCGGGGGAACAGCGGACAGGTGAGTTAGCTCAGTGTTGTTGTTTTCTTTCCCCCCTGCGGTGAACAAATTACAACGCTCACACAGTTAACTCCCTAAAAAGTTTAGGGAGTTAACTATGTCAGCCTTGTAGTTCGCAGGGCCTCACCCAATGGGGACCTATTCCTACCCACAAACTGGGAGCCTATTACTACCCACCTAATGGGGGCCTATTTTTAAGTAATGTTGGTTCGGCCCCTGAACATAGTTCAGATTTTTCATGTGGCCCACTATAGAAATTAATTGCCCATCCGTGGACTACAGGCAGTTGCTTTTTATCTCTCTTCCGGTTTTAGACTGGATGGCTCTGAATCATCCAGGTTGGCAGGAAGACTCTCAAAACAAAGCCCCTGTTAAGCCAGTAAATTATTTTGAAGGTTGCATGCCAGGCAGTTTTCTTCTTTCGACTAAGGGCTGGATAGAGATAACCCGGGGCACAAGCCACCACAAAGAAGAGCAATTCTGTGTTACTTCTGCCTCTCGTCCAAGAAAGCAACATACAAATAGTCCACTTGTACCCAGAACAGAACCATGAGGTGGCATGCTAACTTGTTTGCCTTCCTTCCTAGGAAGAGATAAATTCAGAACTCTGACACAGCTTCCAGAAGAATAAATGCTATATTTAGCTGAAGGTAATTTGCATTGTGTACAGTATTACATAATATCATGTCACAAAAAGTAGAAGGAGGCTACTAAGAGCTTGATACAGGACCTATGAACATTTGTTTTCTTTTAAAAGTGAAAATTTCTTATTCCTTTGGCTGGGAAAGTCTGCCTCTGCTTAACAGATGGAAATATTTGGCTAGAGCTTTTTGTGCTGTATAAGGATGGGATTCTTTCACTTCTAGTATTCACTTCTCAACAGGAACTGTTTACTGGAAGGACTTGCCCCAATAAGTTTAAGAAGCTTATTTAGTGGCTAAATTGTTGTAAGAAGTTCTAATAAATGCAGTACAGTATCTAGGATGCTAAATGCCACAGGTTTGAAATCAAGCTTTAAGATTCAGTCTCTGGTTCAACTTGATGTCAGATATTTTGTTTTGATTAAACAACGTCATTATGCCAGGAAGATAATTTCTGGTTTTGTTTAAATGTTGCCTCATTAACACTGGATACTAGATTTCAACTAAGGGTGATGATGCTGTCTCTGCTGGGAAAATTGTTTTCACTGGAGACTTGCTTTTGAATGTCTGCTCAGTGCTCTTGCCATGAATTTTGCCCCTTCAACTCTGTTTAATGTACAGTGGTGCCTCACATAACGAGCACACCGTACAACGACGAATTCGCATAGCAATCCCTTTTTTGGGATCGCTAATGCGAAGGCATACCAGCAGCCCCAATGGGCAAAACTCGCATTGCGAAGATCGGTAAGCGTTTCGCTTACCGATCTTCGCATTGCGATGTCAGGAAATCACTGATCGGCGGCTCCAAAATGGGCACTGTGCGACCCAGAATGGCCGCATGCAGCGTTTTCGCGCCCAGCCCTCGCTTACTGGGAGCGCGAAAATGGCTGCCATATGGGGGAAACTTCCCTAAACGGTGAGTACAGAAGCCATTGGAACGCATTAAACTTAGTTTAATGCGTTCCAATGGCATTTTGCGTCCCGTTTAGCGATGTTTCCCCATAGCGACGGTTAATCTGTACTGTCTATTTCTTTACTGAACAGGCCACCTCCATCCAAGGGCAGCTCTATCTGCCTCCTTTCTCCCTACCGAAGTGCAGCTGACAAGAGGCAGATATGGTGTTGCAGGCCGACAGGTGTAGAAATCAACATTGCTGCTGTCTAAGTGTTGAGAAGCATTTGTTTGCTGTCTGGAAAAATGCTTGCTTTTGTCCCTCAACATCTTTGCTTACAATCACTTGTCTTCCAGAAGACAGTCTAAATAAGACCACAGCTTATCCCAAAAGATATACTGGTAGCATCCAAATAAAGCCCTGATAGTTTGCTGCTCCCGTACAAATGAGGGCTGGTAAAACTGGCCTTTCACCCTAAACAGTCTAGTTAGAAGCATCTCTCCCAGTGGTTAAGGGTTGGATCCTGCTTTGTCTTTTGAAGGTTGCAATTCCCAGAAATTCCAGGTGGGGTGCTTAAACATACAGTAAATGTAGTTTTCTTGCTGTACCTTACACATTTACGTTCCATGTCAGTGAAAGCTGTTTTTTGCCACAAACTTTCTGTTGTTGTTTTTTTTTTTTTTTTTGTCCACATTTGAATCCCAAATGACTGCCCCATCCTCACCGAGTTTTTACGGCTGAAATGCAGCTATTCACGCAGAATCACCTTTCAAGTCCCCACATGTTTCCTCAGGCAAGGGTTCATTAATGCAAGAACTCTGAATCCCAGACTTCTTCATCCAATGCTGACCTAAAACCTGAACCAGAGCCCTGCTGAAACCCTGACATGCTGTGTTGCACCTGGTTGGTTTTGTGGCTTCTTCCTTACAAAAGGGTCCCTGACCAGCTCCCCCATTCCCCCCCCACACACACACACCCTTCTGAGCACAGAGATTTACAAAACGTAGACACTGTCGTGCACAAACGTCTGTCAGACTTTTCCCTGCAGGGGCTCCAAACCTTTATCTGCTTTGGACTTCAACTCCCAGAATCCCCATACGGTGGGAGCTGTAGTCGAAAACCCAAGGCTCATCACCCAAATTCCCCTGGCACCTCTCTGAAAACTACCAGAGTATCTTGGCTGAGATGGGGGGAGGGGAAACCCCGCACATTTTATTCAAGTTATTCAGTCATGATTTTGCGACGGGGGAAGCAGGGAATCAACCCGCCAAGAAATACAAGGGGAAAGTCCCGAGTCCCTGCGTCCTTCTCCCTTCCTTCGGAGGCGCGGAAGGTGAAGGCCAAGGACTTCTCCAAGGCCCTCCTCGGCACACTTCCACCTCCAGACTTTCCGTCAAGGGGTGAAAAGAACTCAGGAGGCGGGAAGGGGGGAGAAGGGTTTTAGTTCTGGCAAACAACGTCTGCCGCTTTTCACCCTCCCGAAGACGCCTCGCTTTGGGGACTACAACTCCCAGAATTCCCCAGGAAGCGCAACCTCGGTTCATTTCCTCCTGTGATTTCTGGGAATTGTGGTCCAACAGGGAATCATGGGCGTCTTTGCACCACACGGCGCCTGCGCGAGAGTTGAAGGCCTCACGTGGACGTAGAGAGCCGCCGCCTGCTTCTCCTCGCGGGGCCGGCCGGAGTGTTGCGTCGCCGCGAGTCGCTTCGGTGGAGACCATCTTGGTTTCGGCCGTAGGGCGCCAGCAAGGCCAGCCCGCGTTCTCGGTAATAATAGGCGCCGGCTCCCCATGTCGGTCCCTCTTCCCTCCGCCTCGGCGGCGGCGACGGCAGCGGGAGAAGGCTCCTCCTTGCACCCGGGGGTGGTGAAGGGGAGGGGTGGGGCGGTCAGTGCGGTTGAAGCGGGCCTGCCTTTCGGATCTCTGCTGCCCCCACCGTCGGGAAGAGCGAGCGAGCGAGAGGGCGCCCGCCCCTACCGTCCTGCTGGCTGCTGCCGGCCTGGCTTTCATGGGCTGAGGTGGGGCGCGAGAAAGAAAGGTGGCCTTGGAAGCAGGCTGGGAGGGTGCCACCTTCAGCAGTGCGGTGCAGTGGTTAGAGCTGGCCTCGTAGCGCTTGTTCATAGGAAGTTAAACATGGGTCAAAGCGCTCAATAAAGAAGCTTTTTTTCTCATTTTCCAGCCTAAGACCCCAGTGCAGCCTGGGTTCACTTTTCCACCCACATTGCCAAGATTGACTTGGAGAGGAGCAACTGTGGTCTGTTGTGAGCGCATCCTGTCTTTGGAGAAATTGAAGGTTTTCTGTAAGTTGCACAGGAAAGGTAGGGGCTTAGCTTGTGTTGGGGTAGTGGTGTTATGCCAATTTTAATTTTATTTTTGTAAGTTGCAGAGGAGAAGTAGGGGGCTTAGCTTGTTTTTTTGGGGGGTGTTATGCCAATTTTAATTTTATTTTTGTAAGTTGCAGAGGAAAGGTAGGGGGCTTAGCTTGTGTTAAGGGGGGGTGTTATGCCAATTTTAATTTTATTTTTGTAAGTTGCAGAGGAAAGGTAGGGGCTTAGCTTGTGTTAAGGGGGGGTGTTATGCCAATTTTAATTTTATTTTTGTAAGTTGCAGAGGAAAGGTAGGGGGCTTAGCTTGTGTTAAGGGGGGGTGTTGTGCCACTTGTTTGTCCAGGGCAGTTTTGGCCAGGGGTGTGAAGGTGCATGGGAAGGTGTGTGTGAAGCGGATGTGAAGCACTGCCTTTTGTTTTTGTAAATGTAGCAGCTGTGCTGAGAGGGGTCCCAAGAAAGCTGCTTCTGCAGAGGCCGGGAAGATGACAACGGAGAAGACTACTCTAGAGATGAAGAAGGAGATCATGAGGAAGCACAACGATGTTCCTGCGGCTGAGGACTTTGCCACGGAGTGCCTGGAGGTTGTGAGGACACAGGGCTACCTTCCACAGCAGGTCTTCAGCTGCAACAAGACCGGACTGTTTTGGAAGAGGATGCCCAAGAGGTCCTTCCTCAGTGAAGTGGAGAGCAAGCTGCCTGGCCACAAGCCCATGAAGGACCGTCTGACCCTCCTCTTCTGTGCCAACGCCAGCGGGGACCTGAAGATAAAGCCCTTGCTGGTGTACCGCTCGGAGACCCCACGGGCCTTCGAGAAGCGCAAGGTCAACAAAGGCCAGCTGGGTGTGTTGTGGCGATCCAGCGCTAGGGCTTGGGTCACACGCGTCCTATTTGTGGACTGGGTCAATGTGGCTTTTGGCCCTGCTGTCAAGCAGTACCTGCTGGACAACGACCTGCCACTGAAAGCCCTGCTCCTGATGGACAATGCTCCCGCCCATCCTCCAGGCCTTGAGGAAGACTTGTTAGAGGAGTTTAGCTTCATTAAAATCATGTTCCTGCCGCCGAACGCCACCCCGTTACGCCAGCCACTGTATCAGCAGGTGATTGACAATTTCAAGAAACAGTACACCAAGGAGCTTTTCACGATCTGCTTCGAGATGACCGAATGCACCCACCTCACCCTGTGTGAATTCTGGAGGGACCACTTTGACATTGTCGGATCCTTGAAGTTGATTGCCATAGCCTGGGACGGGATCAGCCAGAGAAATCTTAATTCTGCTTGGCGTAACCTGTGGCCGGACTGTGTGGCAACAAGTGACTCTGATGCTTCTGCGCCTGCACCAGAGTCAACAGTGATGGAGGACATTGTTGCCTTGGGGTGGGCCATGGACCTTGAGGTCACAGAGGAGGACATCTGTGAACTGGTGGAGAGCCACAACCGGGCGCTGTACACCCAGGAGCTGGTCGAACTGCCGGCTACGGAGCAGCAGGCCTCTTTGGAAGAGGAAGATCCAGGCGAAGAACAACTGCCCACCACTGAACTGAAGGAGCTCTTAGAAAAATGGCAATTCGTTAAGGATATAGCACAGCGGTACCACCCGGACAAGGCTCTGGCACGTGAAATTAATAACAAGTTTGCCGCAGCGACCGTGTTCCCTTTCAGAAGGCTGCTGAAAAGGAGGCAGAAGCAGCTGACCATGGAGAGGTTCCTCCCAAAGAGGCCGAGACAGGAAGAGGAACCTGCTGCTTCTACCAGTGGTGCCCAGTTGCCTTCCTCCTCCTCCTCCTCCTAGAAGCTTTGAGGTCAAGGCTGAAAGCCTTCTCCCAGTTGTCCATCGTTCGGGCCATCGCCAGAGAGACCCTCTGCAGTTCTGGGAACGTAAAAGACTGCTGCTGTGATGTGGGGACCATTCTGTCTGCCTCCAGTTTCCTGACTTAAAACACTGGTCCTGGTGGTTTAGAGTCTTCAGCCTCACTTCTTCACTTTAAAATGTGAAATGTAAAAAGTTTCTGTAGTGTTGTTTTCTGTATGCTTACAGTTTCAGTGAAGGCAGATGTTCCTGCCTCATGTTTGCTGATTTTTTATTATTATTATTTTCACAGAAGAAGAGAAAAAAGAAAGAAAAGCAACAGACCAAATATAAAGGAAAAAGAAGAAGAAGAAGAAAACCCTAACTAACCCCTCAATTTAAACTAAACCCTCCCCCCTTTGGAGTCAGAAACTCCAGCCTCGTTAACCCCTCTATTCTCCCCAGTTTGATTTCCAGTATGTACTAGGTAGATATACATATAAACTTTGCCCTACACTCCTGTCTTCTTCTGGGCCCAAGAGTATATTGGTTCCCAGCTTTGTTTTACATAGTCTCTTGGTTGTTCCCGTAGTGCTTCTGATCGAGTGATGCTGATTTTTAAATGTTTTTCTATGATGTTTAAAAAGTTAAAATTGTGATTGAAGTTTTTGAAATCATCTGCGCAATATGTATGGCTTTAAAGAGCACCTAATAAATCCTTTGTAAACCAAATTTGACTTTCTTCAGACTTTTTTGCCCATAGGAAGGCATTAATTAGATTTCAAGGCATTCCTATGGGAAACCGCATTTCACAAGACAAATTTTTCGCAAGAGAACATTAACTGCAGAACGAATTAAATTTGCCTTGCAAGGCTGTTGGGTTCAGGCAATGAGCAGGCTGATGGGCTTTGTGGTGATCACCAAATAATAGGATAGCAAAGAGTCTCTTAGCAATAGATTAAGGAAGTCAGCCACACACACAAATGGATGTCTGCCAGCAGTACTCCTGGTGGGTGACTCATCAAGGCAGCAGTAGGAGAACTGTCTTTCTCTAACGTGACTCACTTTGTTCGCTCTCCATCTTGTTAATGTGCCTATTGTATAATAATCCTTTTAATATTTATTCATGTATTTTATGCTGTAAGCCGCCTAGAGCGGTCATAACTGACCAGATAGGCAGGGTATAAATAGAATAAATAAATAAATAAACTCATCTGGCGCCCTGCCCCCCAGGAGACGGTCCTTTTATTAACATTACAAGGTCACAGGTGTTGACAGCATTACAGAGGGTAGACAGGGTTCAGATAGGACAGTGGTCTGGGGAAAGGCAATTAATCAAGCCCTCTGATTGGCCTAAGGAAAGGCCTCTATGGCAAGCTCTCTCTGATAATGAGAAAGAGGAAGAATGGTGGCAGCTCCTCCCCTCAGAAGCAGCCACAGGATGCTAGGAGAGTTTTCTCTACACTACAACACCCGTGTGGCTTAGCGACCTTGGGAATGGCACCTCCACACGAGGCACCACTGTAATGCTATCACTATTGGACTTGGAGTTTGGATTTCTGTTCCATACTAGCCCATTAAACGCACTGGTTGACACTGGGCCAATGATACACTTTCGGCCTGACCAACCTCCTAGGTTTCTTGCGAGGATGAAGCAGGGAAGAGAACCTTGTATGTCCCCTTGGGATAATTGGAGGAAAAGATGGATAGATATTTGTTTATTTTATTTATATTTCTCCCCAAGAAGGACTCAAGGTGGACAATATTAAAAGCTAAAAACAGTATTCAAATACTGAAAAGGATCAAACAGATGCCATTACTAAAAGACAATAAACAAAAGCAACACCAAAAATGCAGTCAAAGCAGTGAGGTACAGTCATACATTTAAAAAACCCATTCAGGCAGTCTGTCATTAATGGAAAGCCTGCCTGAAGGGAAAGGTCTGCTTGCTGACGGACAGCCTAGCCTCCTGTGGGAGAGAGTTCCAAAGTCTGGGAGCAGCGACGGAGAAGACCCTCTCCCATGTCCCCACAAAGCACACCTGTGGGGTAGCGGGACCAAGAGAAAGGTGATGATCATAAAGCCTGGCCAGGCTCATAGAGGGAGGTGCGGTCATTCAGATCGCTTGTAGTGTAATTGTAAATATAATAATCATATTATTCTTAATAAGCATATTTGGATTCCGAAAGATCTCCTGTATGGAGAATTAATGCAGGGAAAGCGCCCCAGAGGGAGACCACAGCTGCAATACAAGGATATCTGCAAGCGGGATCTGAAGGCCTTAGGAATGGACCTCAACAGATGGTAAACCCTGACATCTGAGCGTTCAGCCTGGAGGCAGGCGGTGCATCATGGCCTCTCCCAATATGAAGAGACACCTGTCCAGCAGACCGAGGCAAAGAGGCAGTCCTGAAAGCAGCAAAATCAGGGAGCTGGACAGGAGACAGATTGTATTTGTCTTCAATGTGGAAGGGATTTTCACTCGAATCGGCCTTCTCAGCCACACTAGATGCTGTTCCAAGACCTCTATTCAGAGCATATTACCATAGTCTCTCGAGACTGAAGGATGCCTAATCTGAATAATCATATGCCATCAAGGCAATTCTGACTTATGGCAACCTCTTCAGGTTTTTCCAGGTAGACAATGTTCAGAAGTCGTTTACCATTCCCTCTTCTGGGGGCACCCTGAGATTGTGCAGCTTGCCCAAGGCCACACAAGCTGGCTCTTTTTATAGGAGGTAGAGTGGAGAATCAAACTCCCAACTACCTAAACCGCTGAGCTATAAAGAGGAAGAAGTGGAAGTGGAAAGGCAGGGAATAAATCTATGGTAGCCCCTTAAATCTTTTTCCTCTTGACCCCCTTCTGCTGTTCCCATAAAATGGGATAAAGAAATGCCTGTGTAAAGTGTCCTATTTCTTCCATGCATGTTCTTGTTGAGAATTTTTATTATAATGTGTATTCTCATAACAGCAGAGTAAGGAGATACTGATTAGCAGAGATACTTATGACACTGAGAGAATTAAAAAAACAATTTATTCTATTTACATATACAGTGGTGCCTCGCTTAACGGGCGCCCTGTTTAACGATGAATCCGCATAGCGATTAAGTTTTTGCGATATTTTTTGAGATCTCGTTGTGGTGTTTCTAATCGGAAAAAATCGCTTTGTGATGATCAGTAAGCTGTGTCGCTTACCAATTTTCGCATAACGTTGTTTTCCCAACAGCTGATTGGAGATTCCAAAATGGCCACCGGGTAAAAAAAATGGCCACCCGCTGCGTTTTCGCCTGGATAAATGTGTTTTAATGCATTCTTATGGGCTTTTTTATTTCGCATAGTGACGAATCCATATAGCGACGATTTTTGTTGCACGGATTATCGTCGCTATGCTGGGCACCACTGTATATAGAGAGAATAGACATTCCTCTGGCAGCATGACATGACATGAAGCAACACACAGCATAGGAAAAAGTGATCTGACTTAACAGCAGATAAAGATGTTCATTTTACACATGACTTGCGTACAGTTCTGTGACCAATCAGAAAATACATTACTTCATTTTCTGTTACACAAAATTTCATCATGTACACGGCTGTACAACATTAAGTCTTAATCCTTTGTACCCACACCTGAACACAATCAGTACAGTGACTCAGGTAAAATCAACCATTTTCCATTTAATTATACAACATTAATATTTAATAAATTTTCATATAAAAATCTCTACAGTTCTTACTTTTGCCAGAGTAAAAATTCTTATATAAAGCAAAAGGTTATCTTGAATTCGCTCAACATTGCGAAAACATGAGCTTTTAAAACAGCTTTACAGTTGCAGTAGCCAGACAGCAGAGGGCAAACCTGTGCCGCCCATCAGCAGCGTAGCCACTTTGCCCCTTGTTGCCTTGAGCTGAAGCTTCACCATTCCAGATTTTTTGTCTCCTGAAATTTTAGAAAAGATCCAGCAATAACAAGCTGGGAAACCAGAAGAGCTGAAGTCACGCAACAGTCCGTCCTTTGCTCTCATTTTATGATCTCATCCTGTCATTTCAAGTGAAACAGGGTGTAGAGAGCCTCCTTTTAAACTGTGCAAGGTCTGATTAGAGAAATTAAGGAGTGCAGTTAGATGGGAAACAGCCCATATTTTGGGCCACTTGTGGCACAGTCCAATGTAAGCCATTTCCTGGCCATTGCATGATGCTCCAGCCTGAACTCAGTTCCCATGCCGAAGCTGGACTTTTTTTGGTCCAGCAGCAGGGCCACTCTCTTTTAGGGGGTGTGGGTGGATGGGAGTGGGTCTCAGACAGATGGAGAGGGTCACTTTAAGGTAGATCACACTAAGCAGAGTGATCCTTTCTCATGTGATTAAATGTGATGCACATCTGATCCTAACTCATTCAGTTGTGACTTCTCCGCGGCATTGAAGTGGAGCGATTTTTTTAAAAAAAGATTTGTTTCACCTTTTTACTTAAGCCGAACTGAAATATATCATGTGTGTAATATGCTGCAGTATATTATTTTGAAAATGTTTCATTTGGCATAAGAGTGGATTATGCGCATGAAATAGGAACAGGTTGTTCTCCAGCAGTTGCAAAGGTGCCACTGTCAGAGTGGAAAAATGCTCTGAACCCATCGCTAACACACTTCTGAATTATGCTTATGAATAGAGTTGGATCGTTTTCATGGTTTGGAGAGAACTTCTTTATTAGCATAGCTAACTGAACTCTTGGTGTTATTTTCCTGAGCTGTCTGAGGTTAAGGGATTTTTTTTTTAAAAAAGGACTTGTGTTTTGATGATTTCCAAAGAACTAGACATGGTAATTTGCCTCAGCATGTTGGAAGAACTGAAGGGAAAAAATAAGAAAAGGGGTGAGGATATTGTGGCATTTCAAAGACTGATGGATTTATGGGGAAACTGATACAGAGGGTGGCGGAGGACCAACCGCAGGCATTGTTGGACAATATCGATTGTCTGGATCCATGTCCTTCTGGGTTCAGGCCTCGCCATGGAACCGAGACAGTTCTGACTGTTCTGCTTGATGATCTAATAACGGAAGCTGACTGGGGGAGTGTGGTCTTGTTGGTTCTCCTAGATCACTGGTTCTTAACCTTGGGTTACTCAGGAGTTTTGGACTGCAACTCCCAGAAGCCTTCACCACCAGCTGTCCTGACTGGGGTTTCTGGGAGTTGCAGTTCAAAAGCATCCGAGTAACAAAGGTTAAGAACCACTGTCCTAGATCTCTCAGGAGCCTTCAAAACCTGTGACCACAGTATCCTTTTGGACAGACTATGGGGTATGGGGGTTGGAAGCCTAGCTCTGGTCTGGCTACACTCCTTTCTTGAGGGTCATGCCCAGAAGGTTCAGCTTGGGGAGCAGTCTTGCCCCCTTGGTTTCTTTGTTGTGGAGCTCCACAGGGGTCGATCATCTTTCCAGTGCCGTTCAACATCTACATGAGGCTGCAGGGGGAGTTCAGAATTTTGGACAATGCCTAGCCTCAGTAATGGTGAGGGTAGCCCTCAGTAGTGAGGGCTAACAGCCTGAAATTGAATCCTGACAAGATGGAGTCCTTGTTGTTGGGAGTGGATCCTGACTGGCTAGGGAGTGTTCTGCTTGGTCTGAATGGGGTCACACATGTTTTCAACTAAATAATACCGCATCACAACCTAACCATGAATGCTGTTCCTGATTTTCACTAGGCCTGCCCCACTGTAGAATGCAACTTCTGTTAATTATATATGTTTACTGTTCATTTGTGTAATGATTACGTTTTACATCTATTAAATGTTTGCTTTAGATATGCTTTGTTGTACTTAATTAGGTCCAGGTTGCCATGGGCTATTACAGGAGCCTGAGGCCTGTGATGTGAATGTGCTGTGCATGGATATGAACTGCTGGATAGCTCAGTCGTTTAGGCATCTGGCAGTGGAACCAGAGGGTGGGAGTTTGATTCCCCCGCTGTGCCGCCTCACTAGGGGCTGGACTCAGTGATCGATAGGATCCCTTTCAGCTCTGCAGTTCCAAGATTCTTAATATTATATGAGGTATTTTTGTGCTGCTGAAGGCTTTAGATAGACAATCATTTAGAAACTGTGTTCCCTTACTATTCTTGGAGCTCTTGTATATAGGGTATAGAGGCAACATGGCCATGAATAGGCCATGTATATAAATCATTTACTATACTTTTGTTCTTGATGTTTCATTGGAGCTCTGTATGTCACATGCTGCTATTATTTCTTCCCGTTTGTTGTTGTTTGAAAGAGAATCAGCTAAATCCTTTACTCTGCCTTTAATGTTTCTTATGCTGGTTTGTTTTATGGGCAGACTTGGCAGTGTGTTGGCATAGCAGACTTCATAACCTCCTTTTAAATCTTTCTTTTTTAAAAAAGAGTTAATTCCAACAAGAGTCCCTGCAGAAGTGGGACGATCGAGGTTTTGTCCTTTGCCAAACTGTAAGAAGAACAGGAAAAACCGAGTATACAGTTAATTCCCTGCTCCCTCTAGACCGGTGACAGTGAACCTCTTTGGGCCCGAGTGCCCAAACTGGAAAAAAAACCAGCAGGAAGTGGCGGAAGCGCAAGTGGTGGCAGCGGAAGTGGCAGGGAAGGGGGAATGAGACCCCACTCTGGATCCACAACCAGTGCCAGCTGCTCTGGATCCTGGCCCGCCACCTGTCGGGGTGCCAGCACTGTGACTGTAGTCTCCTCCTCAGGTTTGGCTGCGAAGGGGGTGGGGGAGTGGCAATATGGCAATTTATGGCTCATGTGCCCGTAGAGAAGGCTCTGTGTGCCAGCTGTGGCATGCGTGCCATAGGTTCGGCATTGCTGTCCTAGACTATAAGCATGTTTGGGAGTTGCCAAATGCTGATCTGAAAACCTTTCCTTGCATTCCTGAGAGTACTAGGAGTTTGGCATTTCTACAGTGTCTCAAACTATTTCAGTTAGAGACATCTAGCAAAGAAACAAATGGGAGAAAGGCTAATCATTGATCTGTGACACATCTTGCATCCTGAGTATCTACTAAAGTAGTTAGAAGTAAGACTCAGTGGCCCAAATACTCCCTTTGAATTACTAAGGGGTTTGTTGTTGTTGTTGTTTAGCCGTTAAGTTGTGCCCGACTCTTCGTGACCCTATGGACCAAAGCACGCCAGGCCCTCCTGTCTTCCACTGCCTCCCGGAGTTTGGTTAAATTCATGTTGGTAGCTTTGATAACACTGCCCAACCATCTCGTCCTCTGTCGTTCCCCTTCTCCTCCTGCCTTCATACTTTCCCAGCATCAGGGTCTTTTCCAGGGAGTCTTTGCTTCTCATGAGATGGCCAAAGTATTGGAGCCTCAGCTTCAGGATCTGTCCTTGCAGAGAGCACTCAGGGTTGATTTCCTTCAGAATGGATAGGTTTGTTCTCCTTGCAGTCCAGGGGATTCTCAAGAGCCTCCTCCAGCACCACAATTCAAAGGCATCAATTCTTCAGCGGTCTGCTTTCTTTATGGTCCATCTCTCACTTCCATACATCAATACTGGAAAAACCATAGCTTTGACTATGCGGAGCTTTGTTGGCAAGGTGGTGTCTCTGCTTTTTAAGATGCTGTCTAGGTTTGTCATCGCTTTCCTCCCAAGTAGCCTTAATGGGAATGCATTAGGCCCAAACTCAATGAGCAGTGGGAGCATGTTCTGGCAGCAACAATATTGGTGAGGTGGGGGAGGCAAATACTGGCAGACAAAATGAACAGAGAATGGATGGACTTGGGAAATGGGCAGCAGGAGTCGTGTCCTACTCTTTGTGACCCCAGGGAACAGAGAACGCCAGGCCCTTCTATCTTCCACTACCTCCTGGAATTTGGTCAAATTCATGTTGGTAGCTTCAGTGACACTGTCCATCCATCTCGTCATTCCCCTTCTCCTCCTGCCTTCATACTTTCCCAACATCAGGGTCTTTTCCAGGGAGTTTTCTCTTCTAAGATGGCCAAAGTATTGGAGCCTCAGCTTCAGGATCTGTCCTTCCAGTGAGCACCCAGGGCTGATTTCTTTCTGAATGGATACGTGTCGGTTTGTTCTCTTTGAGGGGACTCTCAAGAGACTCTAAGGGGTTAGTCAGCAGCAAAGCACATCCCCTTTGCTCCATTGTCACATCAGGAGGAAGACTTACTGATCCTCCCTTACAAACAGGTCAAGTATTCTTGGGATAAGGCATGACAGAAGACTAGAGAATCTATTATCACTATTATTATTATAATTAGAGCCCTATTAGTGCTGCAGAACTGCAACATTTAATGAGAATGCAATACAACATGGAAATAAAATAGGCAGAACTTTTGTCCTCTCTTTTATTTGATACAATAACGTTCAGAGGAATGATTTTTTTTTTCTTATATTCATCTACTGTGAAGAAGATTCCATCTTTCTGGGTCTCATTCCCAAGTAATGGGAAAACAAAGTATGAGTGAGAGGGAGAGAACATTCTTTACAAACACGAAAAATCTGTTACAGAGCATTACTTTTAGTGGACTTCAATTAATTAAGTAAAATAATGCATCTTCAGGCAGGCTTACTGGGGCCAAACGTGAAGTACTCATAGGCCAAGTATTTAAAAAGTTGGTAGAAGGCACTTTTGATTTGGTTTCTCTTAGGTTGCTATTCATACTTTAAGATGCGCTTCCATTCGCTCTCTCAGTTTGTATTTCTGTATCTAAAATTGAAAGACAAAGGGAAAAAGAAGAAAGATATTAAAGGTATGTATATATACCATTATATTGTTAAGGGATGAACTTCTAAGATCAAACCTAACCACCTTTCTTCCTAACCTCTCTTCTCCTTGCACACTGTCTTATCTCTTGACATGAGAGACCAGCAAGGCGAGCGTGCAAAAGCCACTCCCCCAGATTAGGCTGTGACCTGTATACTGGCCCCTGCAGATTGCTCATAACTTCCCCACCAGCACAGCCTAACTAAAGCTGATGGTGAGGGCAATGTTAACTCCTTTAAGGACAAACTTGGCTCCAGAGCACTAACATAGCAGCAGGTGTCATTTTAAATATCTCCCAATACATTATCCAACTTGGACAGTTTAGAATAGTGCCTGCAATATACAGTATTTAGTGGTCCATAGGGCTAGACTGGAAAAACTGCTGGTTGGGCAAGACTGCTGGTTGGGCATGTGACTGGTGTTGATAAGGGCAGCAAGGAGCCTTAAATCTCACTGCTAGCTGCTGTTGTGCCTTCTGCTCTCAGTCCCTCCCTGCTGTATCAACCAAACTTACCCGGTAACTAGCACTATCTACATGCTGAAGTAGAAACCCATCTCCTGCTCAACTCTAGAGCAGCAGATATGGTAGGAGGGGCAGATGTCTTGTACTGTACTCTCAAAATGAAAGGCCTGGAGTCGTGCTGGGCATTGCAACTGCTTGATGCCACAGCTGGAGCTGTGATGCCAAATGAGAGCTTGCCTCCTAAGTAGGATGGTAGCAATCACACTATTAAGTTGGGGAGGTGGTGGCAGGCAATTGTGCTCATTTGGCTGTCTCTTCCAATCTGCTTCTTCATGCTGAAGTTCGCTATCCTTGTAGTAGGGCCAGATCTGACAGTTTTATCCATCTCTTGAATAGGCACATAGCCTTGGTTGTGTCTCTGACTCCTCTTTCTCCCCCACTCTCTGTATTCAGTACATTGCTTATCTCTAAGGACAGTACTTATCTCTTTACACTAGAGGTGAAATACGGTCTTTCTTATAATTTTCCTCAGCAAAACTCTTTTTATTCACTTTAGTCCACAGCAATCTTTTCTCCTCTAGTCTTTGATTGTTGGTGACCTCACATCTTCCTAGTACTCAGCTGTCAAGATCAGTCACTTCTCTCGTCTCTCTCATTATACTGCACTTCACTTTAACTTTCTGTACAGTCTTCTTGTCCATTCCTGGATCTAGCACAAGTATCCTGCTAGCAGTCTTGCTTCCTCTAAATCCATTCACAGATTCCTCCTTTTCCATGGAACCTTTGTGTCAACCTCCAATTTTTAGTCTATAACTAAACCCACACATGTTTAGTTGGAATCATTGGCTATATTTTCCTGTCTTTGGCTATCATTGGCTATCCTGTCTTTGGCTATCCTGTCTTTGGCTATCATTGGCTATCCTGTCTTTGGCTATCCTGTCTTTGGCTATCATTGGCTATCCTGTCTTTGGCTATCATTGGCTATATCATCCCCTTCCCCTTCCTTTGTTGTTCCCCTGTTGAAGCTAGGCCTGACCTCTTGTACTTTATAAAGTGCTTCCTGATGATGCTAAAACAAACAATTAAAATCTTTCTGCTGTTACTCACCTTGCCTGACACAGTTAGTGGGAAATCCTTCACAAATACTATGTAACGAGGGATCTTGAAATGAGAAATCTGCAACAGAAATGCCAAGAGGTAGGGCTGCAAAACTCCTGCTTCTGGTTCCTGAGTTAAGAGACTCTCTGGCCCAGAATATAAAATGAAACCTGATCTGATGTCACAACTACCATAGTAAGATACAACACGGGTGGGCAAACTATGCCCTGCATAATCTTTATTTCCCCCCCCCCCCAGCACCCTACAACCTGAAAACAAGTTTGGCTGCAATCACATCCTCAGAAGCTTCTAGGATGGGGTGCAACTGACTTTTGGGGGGCCCTGGGGCAGTTTTAGGGTTGGACAGGCCTTTTTTCGAAAGATGTGATTGGAACGACCCATGCTCTAAGACAGCAGATCTTACTCACTCAGTGTTTCTGAAGGCCAAACTGGTCTCTCTTTTTTTCATGGCAAAAGAAGAATAATGAGGTGGGAGGGTTATATCTCCCTAAAAATGGCTGGGGTTAGGGTGGAAGTGAGCTGCTTAAGTCCTAGGGAGCTTGCGCAGCCCATCAACCCCTGAAAGATGCTCATCTCTCCCCTATAGTGTTTTACCAATTGACCCCATAAAATCTCCACCATGAACACCATGGTTAACAGGGTTCTTTCTCCTGAACAAGGCATGGCAGACTCATCCAATCAGAAGCTCTTACCTTCCCTTTGCAAAAGGCCTTGATTTCCTCTGCTGTGCACTCTTCTCCTTCTTTTACTCTGATCGAGGCACAGATCTCCTCTCCCATGCGCGCATCTTTCACACCAACTACCTGAACAGACAAGAAGGACCAAACAGATCTTTGGCGGGACTACATCTTTTCCTGGCACTCATCAAGTGCTCTTGTTTTTCTGAAGGGCTGAAATGTCTTAGTTCATTTAGCCACAGGTATTTATGCAAGCAGCAGAATTCAATGGCTCCCCAAATCCCACAAAACCATCCTTCTCACCTGCACCTCATGAATCTTAGGGTGGGTATGAAGAAACTGTTCAAGCTCCGCAGGGTATATGTTTTCCCCTCCTCGGATTATCATGTCCTTGCAGCGACCTACAATCTTGCAGTAACCATGTTCATCAAGCATAGCAATGTCCCTGTAAGTGACACCACACAGTCAGTCCACCCCAAGTCTAATATGCTGCTAAAACTCCCACTCAAATACTCAAGTGTTTTCATCCTGTTACACTGCCCATGCTTTTTCTGCCTGCACAGATGGCACATTGTAAGAAAGAGTCTGGATTCTCTATCACAAGATTCTGCAGTGTGTGGCACCACATGCCATGGTAAGATATCCCATGTGATCTGTGCTGAAGAAAAAGCTTTCTTTCTTTCTTTCTTTCTTTCTTTCTTTCTTTCTTTCTTTCTTTCTTTCTTTCTTTCTTTCTTTCTTTCTTTCTTTCTTTCTTTCTTTCTTTCTTTCTTTGTTTGTTTGTTTGTTTGTTTGTTTGTTTGTTTGTTTGTTTGTTTGTTTGTTTGTTTATTTATTTAAAATAATTTTCCCTGCCTTTCTCCTAAAAAGGGACCCAAGGTGGCTTACATCATTAAAATGACATTTTAAAGCTAAAAATAATAAGTATACAAATACTAAAAAAGATCAAGCAAATATCACTCTAAGAAACGGTAAACAAAAGCAATGCCAAAACCGCATTCAAAGCAGTAAGGCACAACCATCCATTAAAAAAACTTCACTCAGGCAGCTAGTTACTGAGTGAGAGCTTGCCTGAGGAGAAAGGTCTTTTGCCTGCTTGTGGAAGGGCAGCATGGGTGGGGCCAGCTTGGTCTTCTCTGGGATGAAGTTCAAAGTCTGGGAGCAGTGGCAGAGACGTCCCTCTCCCATGTTCCACCAAACGCATCTGTGAGGATGGCAGGACTGAGAGAAAGGCCTCTCCTTAACAACCAAGCCGTCTTAACAACCAAGCCATCTCATAAGCCGCCCGGAGTCTAGATGGGCGGCATATAAATGCAATAAATAAATAAATAAATAAATAAATAAATAAATAAATAAATAAATAAATAAATAAATAAATAAATAAATAAATAAATAAATAAATAAATAAATAAATAAATAAATAAATAAATAAAGGGAGACAGAGATGGAATTCACAGGTCGACATAACGAGGGCCTGGCCCCCTGGGGCTGGACCATCCACTCACCCATCCGCTGCAGCTGCAGGCTCCGCGCTCCCTTCCAGTTGCTCCAGAGCTCATGGTCAACTAGTCACTCATCAGCCTGGCAGGGAGGCTCGTCTTCCCTCCTTCTGCCAGGAGTGGATAGTCGATCAGGAGCTTCGGAGCAATTGGAAGGGAGTATGACTAGTAGTTATCCTTTTGAGCCTAAACTGCTCTTCAGTTCAGAGAGGTTTGCTGTTTCCTATCTGGTTATTCACACAATATACATTTTATAAGACTGATCATTTTGTTCTATTTTGTTCTGATGGGACTGAAAAGAAGATATACTGATTTGCTAAAAACCACCCTTTGCACCTATCATTCTGCTGAAATTCAGTCCACTTCCCTATCCCACATTCTACCTACTAGATCATATTAACTATACCAATGAATTAATACTTTTCTGTTACTTATACTTATACTTATACTTATACTTATACTTATACTTATACTTATACTTATTTATTTATTTATTTATTTATTTGATTTTACCCCGCCCCTCTAGACCATGTCTACTTACCCAGTCTTGTACCATTTTTCACCAGTCATCACCTCATTAGTCTTGTTGGGGTCTCCCCAGTATCCAAGCATGACACAGTAACCTTTAATCTGAAGTTCTCCTGGGCTGTTGAGTGGGAGGAATTCTCCTGTATTAGGATCCTCAATTTTTGCCTTTTAACACAGAGGAAAGAGAATGCTTAAATATGGGGTTGAGCCAGGACTGGAAGGGAGAATACTGGTTGGGACTCTGAAACAGTATAGCAATAAACTATATATTGCAAAAGTCACCTCTGTGTGGGGGAAAATGCATCCCACAGTCTCTGTTTTCTGGGTAATGTTGTCTTGAGGAAACCCCATGAATGTAACTGGGCTATTCTCTGTAGTTCCATAAGCAACCTACAAAACACAAGAGTGAGGAACAGCTATGAGGAGAGTGACACCAACAGAGGAAGAATAAAAAAAGTCTCTGAGATGCATCTAATTTGCAGACAGAACCATACCAGGGCAGCTACAATGTGACTGTTTCTCAGGGAAGTGTGTTCCATTTAGCTCCAGCTCATTCACATTATTTAAGCTAAGAAAATAATTTGTGCAAACACGTGTGTGTTATATACCATGAAATCTTTTCAGACTTATTTTTTTTTCCGATTTTTAAATAGTATTTTATTTAGATTTTTTCCCTACATACAAAAAAATCTCTACAAACCCTACACACAAAAAAAACAAACAAACAGAGACAGTACACCTAAATCAAAAATACAAACAGACAAACCCCCACATATATAGGCAGAGGGGAAGCATTTCCATACAATGTTATCCATTCTTAAAAAAAACTGACTGCACCAACCTTCTTACTTATAAGAATTCCAAAATATCATTCGTCCTAAAATTGTACTAATTCTAATAATTATTTCTCTTACATCCTTGGCTACCAATTATTTCTTAGAATATCAATACTACCATCATGTAAAACTCCACATTTCAGCAATAAACATCATCATTAGAGAAACAAAAGCAAAGCAAAACCTCACAAAACATATCTAACATTGGCTGCCTAATCATATTATACTTCATATGTGTTTAGTATCTTTATATAAAGGCGTTAATTATCCTCCTACACTATATTACTTTCCATTTTTAATCTATGCACATATAAAGTTCTATATCAAAATTTCACATGATATCAATATTTCAGAGAATAGATATGTTATGTATCTCTCACATTATAGATTGATTGTGTTACAATGATATCCCAATTTCATATTTCATCAAAGTTAAACATTAGTTCCTTTTTTTCCCTAGTTTTAAAATGCCACCTATAAAAACCTATTAGGCTATTTTCTCTCTGATTTGAAGTTTCCCCAATTTTCATGTCCATTTGGAGCCAAGGAATGTCTAATTTGTAATCATATTTCAACTCTTCCTTCTCGCTTCTTCGATCTGCATAAACACCCATCAAATTCGGACACCTCTCATCCACCTGGGCCTCTTTCCCCTCCTTTGTCTCTCTCCTTTGCGGCTGTGTAGTGATGTTCTCTGTTTCAGTCTGTTGTGACGAAAAGTTCCAGTGCTGTATCCCTTCCTCCATCCCAAAAAGGACAGTCTTGAGCCCATCAAACTGTTGCAACTGTGTAGTGACAATTTCTGTTTCAATCTGTTGTGACGAAAAGTTCAAGTGCTGTATCTTTTCCTCCATCCCAGAGAGGACAGTCTTAAGCCCATCAAACTGAAAATTTAGATGGTCAAGAATGTTCCTCTGTACGTTGTGGAAAACATTTACTATATCCGCTACTATATCCTGTGTTAAAGTTTCCATATTTGGAAGGTGAGTGTTCAAAACTGTCTCCTAATTTCCAAATATCCACCTCATTTAAAGAGACATTCCTTGTTATGAAGATTCTCCCCAATTTGGCTTATTTACTTTTCACGGCCGGCAGCTGTAAGGTATTTAAGCAATAAAAGTCAGTTCCTCAACAGATAAATAGCTTCAGTTGTAAATTAACCTCTTACAGGGAGCAAAAATCGAAAGTCTCTGTCCTTATCTGCTTCTCTATTTCGGGTGTGACCCAGTGAAAAAAAACCCGATCTGTTCCAGGCTAGAGCCTGTTTGCCGCTTCCGGGATTACACTGTCCAGCCGTTTAAGATTATTTATTTTGTACTCACAAAATGTTGGAACTGATTAGTTCTGTTGGTTCAGTCCTTTATAACATTCTCCTGCTTTCCCCTCCTGCCGCAGGGCTTACAGCTAGGAGAGCCATAAAACATGGCGTCGACGGAATCCTTTGTCTGGAGAAAGGGTAATCTAAAGAGGTGGTTGCCTTCCACCCCCCAGAAAACCCCCTCCCTCCTATGACCCAGAGGAGCTTCTCCTGGGTCCCCTTTTCCCCCAATTTCTCGGGGGGTGTTGGATTCGCGGCAAGCAGCAGGAATCTGGAGAGCCCAAATTCCCTTGCTGCCTCGCTGTTTGTAGCCCCGCCCCTTTTCCAAATCTTTTCAGACTTATGATGACCCTAATTAAGTTTTCAGAGTCTGTAAAATGTTCAAGGTTCACCATTATTACTTCAAAGGATTTGCTGTGGACAAGTGGAGGTTTCATCCCAGTCTCCTGGGTCCCAGGGTTCTAGGACACACTATCCAATAAAGCAGTGAATCTCACACACAACATTCATTTAATTTCCACATTTTGTCCTCTTCTATATGCTTGGAATCTTGGAAGATTCGCTTCCTTGCAAGAATTGAAAAGGAGGCAGAACATGTCATGGGATGAAGAACTCATGTGCCGAGGACATAGCTATCTTACCTTTCTGTCCTGCTTTTGGGTTTTTTCTGTGGCATATGGTTGGCCCCCATGGGAAACAGAATGCTGGACTAGGTAGGGCTTTGGTCTGATCAATCACATCTCTTTTTATGTACACGGGAAGGATGTAGGATATAGAAGAATGGCCTCAAGATGTCAAAGGTCTGGTACAAGTGAGAATAGATACAAGAATGCCTTGAGAGAACTATGTCCTCTCTCTCTGTTGTCTGGTACAGTGGAAAAGAAATTGATTGGGGAGGAACGGCAGCAGTGGTATAGTACAGTGACTATAGTAAAATGATAGAAAGTCAGTTCTCTGTGAAGCAGGAGAGAGGGGGGATGTTCAGCTTTTTAATTTCCTTCTGCCAAACATAAAAGAGGGATGCATGCATGTCCTCCTCTCCTGTAGGACTTACTACCACAAAATGGCCCACTGGCTTTGTCTCTGCTACTTCCATGATGCACTGAATGTGCATACTTGACACCTTTTGGTGAAAAGTATGACACTGTTCATAGAACCACCAGATTGTAGTGCTTGAAGGAATCCTAAAAATCATCAAGTCCAACCCTCTGCTGGAAGTAGGAAGTCCACAGCTACTTATTTATTAATTATATTATTTGTTTATGTTATTTATATGCTACATTTCTCCCCATAGGAGACCCGAGTTGGCTCACAACAAATGCTACTATAAAATAATTAGAGATTTGATATCTGAGGGTAGTGGTTTCCAAATGGATTTTTTTTTTAATTTTTGTCTCCTAAAACCCTATGGACTCAGAATATTGTGGTCCTTTTGCCATGTGTCCATGGTTTTGTGGGCTCAAAGAACAGTCTCCGTGGAACTTTGGCACTGTACAAAAACAAGAATAGAGCAGAATAAATTCCCTATTTTGAGCAAAACAAACTTGCATATCTATATAAATGCGGGGGGGGGGCAAGCAAAAGTAACCTTTTCATGCAAAAGTATTTTACATTTTCTTCTTTTCTCTTTTCTGATCATTCTGAGATCAGTTCCACAGCTATTCCTGCACATTTTAATGGCACCTGGAGTCTTGTGAGAAGTGACTTTTTCATATTGCTTAGAAAGGCACAGAATGCACTCTTATCTGGAGACATCTTGCAGAATCTCACAGAAAACTGTTCTGCACAGTCTTGGAGAGATTATGAGGGTTTACTCAATTTTCAACCATGTCCCAGTCCTGCAAAGGCTTCCCTTGACTCTATTTCATATTCACTTGGCAGAATTTATTTAAAATTGCGCAGTCCAGGCCCACAGATGAACACATTCTTCTGATGGCTAAAATTGCTTGTGTATCATTTGCGTGGTAGAGTAAAATTTTAAGATATCTGTGGGTCCCCTTTAGTCTGAAGGAGGCCATAGAGAAGATAATCACATAGTTGGTTGAAAATAATTTTAAACCACAACTATTTAGCAAATGGGTCACCTCATTCAGAGGATTTGCCAAGAATCATTTTAAATATTGCATCCCTGCAATTTATTTTTATTGACAAGTCCTTCTTTCTTGGGGAATGTTGTGCCCTTGGCTAAACTGGGAATAAGAGACATCTTAGCAAAACTGCTTGCTTTTAAATGTCGCACGAAACCTCTCTTGCTAATACAGTATTGTTTAAACACTGGCCAGCATAAGCCTACAGTACAGCATGCCTCTAAAATAGAATGAAATAAACATGTCTGGAGTCATAGAATGTGGCAATTTGGAATCATCTTGATTTAGTGGGTAGAGATGGTCATGAGGATGCCAGGCTTCTATACTGGCTTCATCATTGTGTTTATGCTGGGAGATCACTTACTCCTGATGATGCTGAAAGTATGAAACATACTTCCATTGCTGTCTATGAAAGGATCCTCCACCAACCTGCTTATGGTTCAGGCCCACCAGGAAAATGTAAAGTCACTTCAAAACTGTTCCATTGTGCAGGAAGGGAACAGTTGCCAGCATGTTTGGGGTACTGTAGGCTACCAGTAGAGGACTTCAGTGGTGCTAAGATGCTGTTCCTTCACAAGCCAAATAAATAATCATTCTCCAAAAAGAGGTAGATTCTGATTCTAAAATGTCAAGCAGCTTCTCTGTCCCCCTACTGCAATAATGCATATACAGTAAAATGTCCAAAACATTTTGCTGCTTGAAGCAAGAGACAAGATGGTACCAATCTCATAAGCTGAGTGGGCAGGAAGTTGAATATCATTTCAAGACTGGTGAGGGAATTGGGGAAGGTAGCTTGGTGGGAGCCTCCAGAGTAACCCAAGTGTCTAAGACAGTTGTCCTCCAGTCGCTCCATAGCTCCCTATCATCCAGGGTTTGGGGCCTAATTTTGTGACTGATCCCATTCTTTGAGCATATATCTACAAGGATGTCATGTAGGAACCACATTTCAAAATGGTTAAGAAGGAAGGCAGTGTGGTGGGACAGTATGAACAGTTGTTATCAATACAGAAGTGTGCAGTGCACCCTAAGTTGCCACTGCCTATAGGTTTGAAGAAGGAAGTACAGC
Source organism: Pogona vitticeps (assembly GCF_051106095.1). Lineage (NCBI taxonomy): Eukaryota > Metazoa > Chordata > Lepidosauria > Squamata > Agamidae > Pogona > Pogona vitticeps. The sequence goes on along the minus strand of NC_135784.1, from coordinate 137,390,669 downwards.
CAGGCATCCGGTGGAGCTGAGTACCTCTTTGCTCACAATCTGCCAGTGACCAAATATGCCCTATACTTCCCATCAGTGTTCCACAGCACTGAATATCCCAGCACATGCAATCTCTTCGCGTGTACCAAAGCTGGGAAAAGGGCAACAGGAATGGCCCTGTTTTCCCCAAAATAAGACCTAACCTGAAAATAAGACCTAGCATGATTTTTCAGGATGCTCGTAATATAAGCCCTACCCCAAATATAAGCCGTAGTTAAGTGAAACCCTGCCCTCCACCATTGTGCGGCAACCAGAAGATGACATGACTGTATTTGAATAAATGTAGATGGTTGTACATGAAAAAAATAAAACATCCCCTGAAAATAAGCTCTAATGCTTTTTTAAAAGCAAAAATTAATATAAGACCCTGTCTTATTTTCGGGGAAACACGGTACAAGTGATGGAGGGAATATGAAGACATCTGCTGCATACAAAGGTTTCTGTGAAGCTTGAAAGTTCTGAACACTAGAAACCCGTTTGAGTAGAGTTTCCAAGACATGAATGTGCTTGCCGAAAGCAATAGAGCGCGCTATCACACTGACTTGTCTCACCAGTCAATCACGCACTAGTTTATCATCTGTAGCACACACAGAGTAAGCTGCAATTTCCTAAGGCTTGTTGTGTGAAGTGCTGTGCTCCCTCTGCTGGCTGTGAAAGAGAAGCCAGCCTTAAGCCACCACGCCTATGATATGCCAGCCTGCCACAAATAACATTTATATTAAGAACCATGTTGAAATTCCATGCCAAATACCAGGAAGAAAATATAGGAATATTGGCTTAAGAGAAAAGGATGGAGCTGGCAGAAAAGGAGTAGTTTCAGAACTTCAAAGACAATGTAACAAACAGTGGAGAATAAAATAATAAACCAAAGGAAGTACTTAAGAGTGAAGGAGCCATTTACCAATCTCTGTCCCCTTTTGCCCAATGGGGATGGATTTAATTATCCTTCTAATAGCATTGGGTATTTTGTCTAGACTTGAAATCAACATCAATGTTCTTTCCAGACTCTCCCTTGGCAACTTGCTCCCCGTTTTCCCAACCCTTTTGTCCTCATTTAGTTGAAAGTAATTGGCCAAGAGCTTTGTTCCCTTAGGCCCTAAAGGAACAAAGCTTTAGGTCAGTTTCTTCCAACCTGAGGAGAAAAGCACCATCCGGTTTATAATTTTAAAATACTCCCAGATGGCTGTATTGGGACCAAGGAAGGCCCACAAGAGATGAAGAGAGTGATTCCAGTATGTTATGGCTGCCATGGTCGATGGAAAGGATGTGAGATAAATTGGAGAGAAGCAACCCAAACATGTGCATGTAGGTGGGTGAGGTTCCTATCAAAACACAACAGCTCAACTACAGAAGTTTGCAGAATATTCTGCGCAGGTACAGTAAGGCCCTTAACTGCGAGTTGTGGAAACCATAAAGAAGAAAAATCATTAACACCTCAGCTTTCAACTGTTTTTAATCCACGGTGTTGGTATCCCACAAAGGTAAATATATTATCCAAGTAACAATGCTATTGTTTAGTCATGATTTTATATTCTACCTTCTGCTCTGGAAAGCACTGAAGGATCTTACCTATCTGTTTTTAATCCATTTGTAATTGTGACACATACCTCTTCTCAACTAAGGACAGTCCTCCTGGATTAGGCCCAAGATCCATCCAGTCCTTTATGCTGCACATAGTGACGAGCCAGACCCCTCTAGAAAACCTACAGGCTGGACATGAGACTAAAGGTACCAACCCATTTATATTTCCTAGCAACTGATATTCAGAGATCCAGTATAGTCTGGGATACTGGAAGGGACGTATAGCCATACTGACTAATAGCCACTGAGGGTTGTGCTCACTGTCATTCACAAAGTGACACTAAGCAAGGAAAAATTCCAGAAGCTGACTTTTTTTAAAAAAAATCAGGCAACGACTTCTCAACCAAACACAAAGCAACTGTCGGGGCTTTTTTTGAAAGTGTGAGTGGTAGTGAGCACAAGAGGGTATCCTGTAGATCATCTTCACTGCTGCCATTGATGTTGTCAACAGTCAGGCTGCCCTTTGCTATGTAAAGCTTAGCACCCTTTTTCCTGCTGGCAACACTGGTATGATTTTGTACAGTGATATTGGGCCATTTCCTGGCATTTTGAATTTTAGATACAGAAACACAATGTCTCACATTCATAAACCAGAGGGTTGTTTGTTTGTTTTTTGAATAATTGGATTTACTATCTTTTTAAAATGGGAGTTTAAATATATACATATCCTACACACAAATCCAACTTGAAATTTCCCTCATATAGAATTACCCAGTGCTAGAGGATTCCAGAAGATAAGCATATGATCTATACTATGATTGCTGAGAGAGAGCAGAAGCAAGAACAGTTGGGATATAGCTGTAGTCCGTCTCTGTCAAAATATTTTGAAGGGTTGTTTTGGACTTAATGAAACAGTGAAGCAAACATCTGAGTAAGTACATCACATACAGTTGAGAAACATGTACACCCTTTAACCCAGTGGACCCCAACCTTGGGCCTCCAGATGTTCTTGGACTTCAACTCCCAGAAATCCTGGCCAGCAGAGGTGATGGTGAAGGCTTCTGGGAGTTGTAGTCCAAGAACATCTGGAGGCCCAAGGTTGGGGACCACTGCTTTAACCCCTCAGTTAAACTGATCTTGCCATACCCACACTGCAGAATGCAGACCTGAAAGCTATCTTCCAGTTTCAAAATCTTTTCCTTGGGGTAGGCAAACTGTGGAAGAAAAGCTATATTGGACAAAAAGTTCTACGAGCATCTTGTGTGCATGTTTTCCAAAATTATGGCCCCTCACCTCCTCTTGGAACAACAACAAAGAAAGACGGGGAGGGGGCTGGAAGTTAGCAAATATTGTCATGAAATTAGTGAAGGCTTTCACAGCCGGGATCTAATGGTTTTTGTGGGGTTTTCGGGCTCTTTGGCCGTCTTCTGAAGGTTGTTCTTCCTAACGTTTCGCCAGTCTCTGTGGCCAGCATCTTCAGAGTGCTATCCTCTGAAGATGCCGGCCGGAGAGACTGATGAAACATTAGGAAGAACAACCTTCAGAACATGGCCAAAGAGCCCGAAAAACCCACAACAACCATTGTCATGAAAAACCAAGGTCAATCTCATCCATTTTATGTGAAAGAAGGGAAATGAAGAAAAACAGGGACAAAAAATACTCATTTGAAATGTGGTATTGGAGGGCAGCTTACCAATACCATAGACAGCCAGAAGGGTAGATGATTGGTGCTCAAAGAAGTCCAGCCTGAACTCTCACTGCATCAAAATTTAGTAAACTGAGGTTATCCTATCATGCTCATATAATGAAAATACAGAATTGACAAGAAAAAACAGTGTTACTGAGAAAAGTACGGAGGGGAGTATGAAGAGACAAAGACCAATTTATGAGGCCTTAGAAATGTCTACTGAAATCAAAACACAACTGTTCTGTGCTTTCATAATTCAGAAATACTTTTAATATGACTTATAAAATTGTATGCTAATTCCCTGTAGATACATGGCAAAAGGTCCCTTTCTGGAGGACTGTCACTGTGTCACTTCCTAAAGCAAGACTGTTTTTTTGACTCTTCAAATAAAACCTCCCTTTTGTCTTTTTCTGTAACACTCCATTATCTTCCAACCATCTCTCTTCTGGGCCACAAAGCTGCAACAATCTATTTACTTTGGAAAAGTCTTGTGGGCAAGCCTATTCCACACATGGTCAGTTTATGAAAAAGTAACTTATTTACCTTTTTCAAAGGCATTTTAAAGAATCACTCTTTCAGTCCCTGCAGCCTGGATTCCTTCCAAATTAAAAAAAAAAGCAAGTGGAATCAACCATTCTCTTTCAAGGTAAGCAGGATTGGTCTTTTCAATTTATATAAGCTATTTTTAACCTGGGGATGTTTCAGGGTTGCTTGTTTCTGCAAGAGGGGGGCTAAAACAGTTTTACATTTAAAATATCATAACTCAAAATCTCTTTGCCCATATGTCCACATATTTGGCACAGAGCAAGAGCAGGCTGTTTTCTATATGTATGCTGAATTTGGTGCTGATCCAAAGTCCAGTTTCAAAGTTATAATATTTTGGTTGGACCATCCCCATTTTTCAATTTTCCTTATAGAATGTTGATTTGCTCTGCCAGCACTTTCGTACAGGGATAATTAAGCATTGTGTGAAGATGCCTTTTATTCTGTGTGTTTTCAGTCTACTCTTAATCAGTTCCACTAAAGACCTCTGAAGTGTGTGGAGGTTCTTGTTCTTATTTCTGATGAAGTCACAAGTTACTTCAGTTGTATTAGCTAAGGAGCATAAAGAGGCAGAGGACACTATGCTAGACACACTGAAATCCACTATTAAACATTATCCTAAATATATTAAAATTTTGTAAGGTTAAATACAGCTGTCTTTCAACTACACGTGCCTAGAAAGTCCCCTTCCAGGACCATCCCCATTCTTTTGCATGGTCCTCAACACTGAGATCTATACCTACTTGGATACATCACTCTATATCTATCAATTTTGCTCTCCTGGACATATTTTGCCTCTTGGTAGAACATCCCTCTTTCCCTTCCCCAATTTTATGTTCCTGATTATATTCTACTGGCTCATTGCTCCTTCTTTAGATCGTAGATAGAGAAATAAAGAAAACTAGTAAGCTGTTACTTTCCACCTCTTTAACTCTGAGATAGCCTTTTTTTCATGAATGGGGAGTGAACCTCACACCTCTCCTCACTCCATAAAAGACCCCGCAGCTGTGTGCTAAAATGTACAGCTGTACAATCCAAAAACAAATGAAATTGCTTCTGGCTTCAGAACGATTACTTTTATATATCAGCAGATACATACAAATGTAAATGGTAGATTAATGGACTAAAACTCATGTGGCTAACTGACAAAGGTCTCTAATTGGATCACACACAGCCTTAAAAAGTACACCTACAGTATTCTGTCTGAACAGATGGTATATGATCAGAATGTCACCAGATTGTTGCAGGAGGGTATATTTCCTGGGTCTTTATAGGAGTAGAGTCCCATGGTCCTGTCTTCTTGCACAGCATATGAAATTCAACTTGGCCAGACCAATGGGGATCTAAAGCTGTTTCTCTCCAGTGCTGAAAATTGACCTCCTGTTATTTTTCTCTTCCTTGGTGGCTTGGAGTGGAATTTTCTTTCCAGAATGATTCACATTCTTGTGGTTCATGTGCTTTTCTCTAGCTTTGGTTGAGTTTCAGAAGAGCTGCTTGGCAGCCGTCAGACAGAGGCATGTGGCATTAACTTGCTATTTTATCAATGTCTTCAAAAGTGCCCTTGCTAAGTAACTAATCCATTTCTGTGAAACTAGAAGAAAAAGGAACAAGAATGTAGAGGGCAGAAATTGAAGATTCCCTTGCCAAATGGATTTTAAGAAGATTCTGATATTCAGGAAAGCAAACAAATAGATTAAGGCAAGAAAGACTTTGATTCTGGGGTGAATTATTGGAGCTGTTGATGTCCAACATAAAGCAAATGTAGTGCCACTAAGGGTAAATAGACCAGTTCCAACCTTTCCCCTATGCATTTCCAGGGATGGATAACTCATGGGTTGCCTGTAGCTCCTGGACATGGGTAGAGATCCACCATGCTTCTGTTCCCACTGACTAGCATCACTCCTTCCATTTCATTAACAGTGATGCCAGTTGGGGTTGCGGAGGAGATGATGTTGAATTAATTGTTCCTTCCACACTGCTCATGATGGTGTGAATGCAGCACTGCTCACAAGGTCACTGGGAGAGTAACTATGGGGTCAGTGGTAGGGCAGCCTCCTTCTCCCCACTCCACTAACTGCAAACATCCAGCTTCGTGACTTTTGCAGTGCTAATGACAATCAGAAAGTAGCAATGCCCATGGAAGTCTTTGAAAGGGGAAGTGACCTAACCTTCCTCTTCCATCCAAGAATCCTGTGGCAGCAATGAAGCAGCTATGTTCAAAGGGACATGGAGATGTTTTAACTTCCCCTAACTTTAAAGTTGTCTCCTGCCTCCCCCCCTCCCAATCTTATACCGAATGACTGATGTGGGGGTAAGATTAAAAGTTTGTGTGTATGTCTTTTTATGTGAGCATCTCTGTGAATATATTTACACATGCATATTACCTAGTAATATCTGTGTAGAGTGTTAACTAATTTAGCATCTGCAGAAAGTACATGAAATTGCAGCCTCTGGTGATCTTTGTCAATCTCTAAAAATACTGGAAAAGGGGGAAGGAGAGCAGGCAGCATGGAACTGTGAACATGTGTTATATCACACAAGGCTGAAATTCACAACTTTTAGTTCAGTTTGAATTTACAAGCATGTTCATTCAATCCGTACAAGAATAAACTCACTATGTTTAAAGGGACACAGCTACTCCTCTCCTTTCTCCATCACTGTTTCCTACCTGTGAAAAATGACTACTCTGCACAAGAAATGTTTCTGCTCATGTGTTAGCTGTGCACATGAGCAAGGACCCTAGAAAACCAGGGTTCTTGTTTGCATACAGAGCTTACAGGTCAGTACAAATGCCTACCCTGGAGACGTATCTTTTTCCATCTGCAGAAAACAATGACAGGGAGAAAGGACTAGCCAGCCACTCCTCTCAAAGCAAGGTGAGCTTATCAAGGCAGGGAACAAATGAATATAGCTTATTCTAAGGCATTGTGTGTTTGGGATAGTAGGTGCATATTATACAATTCTAGTAGGTGCATATTATACAATTCTCTCTCTCTGTGCATGCATGTGTGTGCATCCATCCTCAGCTTTGTCTGCCTGATGCAAGTGCCTCACTCTTGTTATGGCTTTCTATCTGTGCTTGTCAGAAGGCACAGGAGCTCCACCCAAAGAAAAAGTTGGCTGGCAACCTTATTCTCAGGTGCTTCATTCATTCCACCCACAGCCATACTAAATTTTAGAGAGGTCATATAACTTCATATTCCATTTTTTTTTTTTTGTTATCAAGCCCCCTTTGGTTGTCAGGTACTACTGAGGAGAATAAGGCAGAATGACGCCTAGTTTCCTTAAGAACCTTGCAGGATAGGTCCCATGCCACCTGTCCTTAAGTTCCAAAGTGTAGGAGGGGAGGCTGATTATGCACCCATAAGTGTAAGCAGGGGTGGCACCGCCTTACTTGAATCATGAGCCACTCTTGAGTATAGAACCGTTATTTGGGGAGCTTGGATTAGTAGCTTCAGCCTTGATTCCTTATTTATCTCAGGTACTACTAATAACCATGTGCCGTCAAGTCTGTTCTGACTTATAGTAAACCTTTCCAGGGTTCTCTAGGTAGAGAATACACAGAACTGGTTTACCATTCCCTTCTTTTGGTGCCACCCTGGGAATGTGCAGTTTGCCCATTACTACACAGGCAGGCTCTTTTCCTAGGAAACACAGGAGAGACTCGAACTCCCAACCTCTAGCTCTGTAGCCAGAAACCTAAACCACAAAGCTATCCAGCCAACTCAGATACTAAAGGTCAGGCTTTATCTTCTGAGACGTGTGCTTCATTTGTATCTCTTGAAATGGATTGTACAGATGGTGTTCGAGTTAACTTAAATAAAAATAAAAATGGGGTGTGGTAATAAGGACTATCAACACTCAAAACTAGTAATGACCAAAAACAGCTCTGAGCTATGATGCCACTGAAAACACGCTAAAACTATATTTATGCTGTTTTGAAAAGGGTGTATTTACTTGCTTACCCCACAAGGGCCTCAGTGGAGCCAACAGACGGGACTCTGACCTTCGTAAATTATTAGCCACTTGATTCACATGCTTGTACAGTAGAAAATGTTTGCAGAACTGTTAATCAATTAAGAAAGAGGGGATTGCAGGGTAATCCTGCCTCTTCTGAGATGTCCTAGTGGCCCTGGCCCCAGGGAGCCTCTAGGGTGGAGAACTGAATAGAGGCCCAGTAAACGGTGGGATGTGTTGCCCTGCAGTAGAAGGAGGTTTGACACTGGAGCCGTTGTCACTGACTGACCACACACCACCCAGAAGATACTGGCACAAACTAAGTAAACAGCAAACTTGTGAAAATCACTGCTTGCTCTCTGTCCAGTTCTAACTCTGTGAAATGTAGTGTTCAAATACTAAATCTCGATAGTGAGACACCAAGAAGCAAAGAGCAAAGCGTCTGTCCTGGTGTGTCTAGTAGGAAGGTCCCAGCCAGCCATGTAACAGGAAATTCTGAAGTCCAGGGTCTCTTTCTGCATCTCTTTCTCAGGAATGCCTGTTTCTAAGAGTATACAACAAAAAAAATGAGGTTTCAGCTTTTTCTGATTCTAGTTCTTCTTTTCCCCCTTTCTGACTTTTAGTGCTTGTTTTACAAGATATATTCTATAAGCAGTGCCGTCCACTTCTCAACCCTAGGGGAGTCACAAATCTCACAACTGCTATTCTTGGATGATCACAGAGAAAGCAAGTTCCTCTTTTAAGAAGGATATCCCTTCTTTTTGGTGGAACATGCATGTAACTAATGCATAAATAAACAGAATACAGGTTGAAAAGCAGTGGCAAAAAGTAGGCATCAATTATGTCAGAAACATTCAGTCTCCACAAGTTCCTCCTAGAAGTAAACACTGAAAGGAGTTTTGTGGCATCTTCAGAATTAATGTTACTATGATATAAGCTTTGGTGCACTTGGTTTCTTCCAAGCGATCAGAACTGTGAGAAGTTTGCATTCGAAAGCATCCTCCTGGAGAACAGATAAATCAAGCAAGTGTGATCCAGAGCCATAGTAAAGGAGCTGGCCAACATGCAAACTGTAGGTTCTACCCAGGGATCAAGTGAGCCAGGCCAGGGTCGTTGAAGAGCATGGCCAAGCCTAATCCAAGTTCATAGATCAAAGAGTCTTTTGGAGCAAGAGCCCAGTGTCTAGGACTGGCTGACATGCTCCAGAGCCAGATATAATGTTGTTTTAGCAACTCCTCCAGCCTGGAACGGATCTATCAGGGCTCCAGTCAGGGTTCAACTTCCTTTGGAAGGTTTTCTATTCCCAGTGGCATATCCTTGCTTCCCTTGCAGACAGACCCCTTTGTCATGTTACTCATGCTTTCAGCTCATACCATGTCCGTGGGCTGTTTAATTTCCTAAACCAGGATTGGGTTCCTGCTTCTTCAGCAAGAGGTTACACCGAGTGTTCATGATCTTCAAAGACATTCTGTTCCTCAAGACCATCTGACCTTGGAGGTTCTGGATCCTCCTCTGCAGAGGATCTCTCCAGGCTCTTTATGGAAGATATATGGATATTAATTATGCGTCAAAGCATCATTGTGTGTGGCATGCATAGTATATATGAATATTTATATGCACCAGGTCCTTAGATGTGATTTTGTAGAATATAACTCATACTGCTTTAAATAAATAGAAACTCTTTGACATTCTGCTGTGTCCCGCCTACATAAAAGCTCTCTGCATGTTATGAGACATAAAAGAATCACTGGTATAGTGGACAAAGTACTAGACTAGGATACAGAAGACCTGGGTTTGAATCCCTGCTCCACCATGGAAAGTCACTGGGGGAAGTGGCAATGGTCAACTAGTTCTTGAACATCTCACATACCTGATATGAGATGCTCAAGAAGTGGTTGGAATAAGTTGGAAGTTTACAGCATGTAACAACAACAAAAATCACAGGTCCCTGGCATACATGTACCTATGCTATTTTGCTATGTTTTGCAATTCTTTTTTTTTAATTACCTTTTTTTAAACAAACTGGAAAGTAATCTTCTTCCCATCAAAATGCTTTTTGAGAGCCTCTTCAAATGCTGTGTGCTGCTACTCTCTGGTGCTGCAAAACATGTCTACACTGATTTACTTCACAGGTAAATAACAATGTTATCCTCTCCCACAGAAACTATCCATTTTATTTATTTTGAACAAACAAAGAGCCAGTAAAATGGCTTATCTGTTACAAATATTCTTGCAAATATTACAAGGAGTTGTTGTGCGGTCTCCACTCTGCTAGCTAAATATATTAACCATAGGTACAATATAGGAAACTGCAGATCTGCAAGCCAAATGTTTTTCAATACCGTACATTGTTTCTGGGTCCTTATTTTGTAACAATCTAAATTTATTCCATGGGAAATCCAAAAAAAGAGCAGAGTGCAATTTTATGAAGCTTACGCCCTACAGTGTTCACCACTAGAAATAAGCAGGAGTGGAAGTGGGGTATACTATTGCCTGACTCATGCTGAATTAAAATTTCATGCCAGCCAAAAAGGGCAATGCCTCTTCCTTGCTGGTCTGAACTTTGCAAAGTTTGTCTAAAATTCTGTGGCTTCTGCATGCATATTCCCACTGTTATAACTCTACAGAAAGCCATTCTAAAAAGAAAAAAAACCTTCTTGGCATCACAACTTAATGTGATATCTGGTAGAAGAAGGATTCAGGGTCTAGGCAGAGAATCATGTGGTCATAAGGTACAAAGGAAGACATTAGAACTGCAGAGCTGGAAAGGATCCTATAGATCATCGAGTCCAGCCCCTTATCAAGGAGGCACAGTGGGGGAATCGAACTCCCAATCTCAGGCTCCACAGTCAGAGACCTAAACCACCAACGTATCTGAGTCCTGATGTCAGAGAACTGTTAAAGAGGAGTTTAGAGGAACGAAGGAGCTTGGAAGTCAGAAACTCAGTGGAGGCTGAGTATACAAGAAGGTGAGTAAACCAAACATGGCCAGAAGCTAAAGCCAGCAGTAGTGGAACAAATGGAACACCAAATCTGAGAACTTGTAGGTGTTGATAGAAGAGGAATGCTGGACATACACAAAAACTAAGAATCTGGAAAGGGAGTAAAAATATGTCCCCCTCCAGCTGTTATGGTCCTTCATTGCTGGCAAGACTGGCTAGAATTAAGGGCATTATGGGCCATGTTCTCTATCCTGGAGTAAAAGAATCAGTAGCCTAGGCAGGGCTGGACTACATATTATAACCACCTTTGGAATGGCCACCTCTATATACAGTCTCTCGCCATTCCCTTTCAGAGAGAACTGCATGGCAAGATTTAAAAATATTAGCTGCTTTTGCCAACATTAAGAGTTGTCTAGAATGATGGCTAAAAATTAGCACACTTTTTAAAAAAACACCTTTCTATTCAAAAGTCTCTTTGAACCAAACCTCTGCAAAACAGAGGCCTGGCCATCCTCAGCCGTTTGCATAACAGCACACGGCGCATACTCAATGATGCCTCCTTTCAACAATGGAAAAAGCCAGACAACTCTAAGAATAATCCCGTCTCTGTGTCCTAAATCAGCCCTTGGATTTCCTCCCTTTCTTGAGACTGTCTCGCCTCCGTAAACACCCCAGCCAGCGGGGCTTTGGTCGCCAGCTCCAGCCATGGAAGCCTCAACAAGCTCACAGTTATATGTCCTCAGCTCCCAGCTATTTGCTGCAGCCAGCACCTGGCGAGGGACCAGCTCAAAATGTTCCATCCCCAGCCTCTCCACCCTCGGCCTCGCTCTCGCTCCCCCCCCCCTCTCTGTGCCAGTGGGAGAAGACTTGAAGCTTTTAGTTTCTCTTATCTGTGTCATCATCTGCCTCTGGCTGAGCTGGGCACCCTTTCCTCTATCATCCCTGTGCTAGTTTTTATGGGGAAAGTACAATGCAATTGCTTTTCTTAGGCAACCCAGTCTTATAATCCTACTTTAGAGACTGGGAAAGCTACTTGTTTGAGGCTACTACTCCTGGAATACATTGGCCAGCAGCTGTGCTAGTTGCAGGTCGTAGAATTTGTAATCCAAAACACATCTAACCAGCTTATATATCTAACTGGCTATTTATAGTTTTACATAGCCCGCTAACCAAAGTTCTCAGAGCAGCATAGGCCCTGGCAGGTTTTATAGCTGCAATTACTGGACATGCCTGCCTGCTGCTTTTAATCAGCCAGTTACCTAACCATGGCCAAATTACAAGCCAAGTAGTACAAGACAAGGTGTGTGTGTGTGTGTGTGTGTGTGTTTAAAAAAAGAACACCATACCCACACCCACATTCACACCCACATCCACACACCCATAAAGCCCTAACAAGCTGATCCTTGGTACGTAGGGGATGTTGGTTGGAGAGCCTCTGAAGGCAAAGATAGAAAGCAAAAGCAGAGACTTTTTTCAGCATGGAGGTGTTTCTTGGAGCTGAAAGAAGATGGACGGTCTGGTTGCTCAGACCCTCTCATAAGCAATGCTGCTCTTTTGCTTGTTCTTTCCTGACCAAATTGGGAAAGTAACAAATTGTAACAGAACAGGGCTGCCTTGTTCCCTCCCTCTCCCTATCAAGCTATTCACTGGAGATGGAAGTATTGCTGCCACAGCTTTTCTGGCAAAGACCCTGGTGCCAATGTCTCTTTGGCCACCCAGAGACTTACCCACTCCTCTAAGTTGGCTCCCTCCTTGGATCCAACTTCCAATGCTCTAAACATTTGGTATGTTTTTCCCCTACTCATTCTTCACACCCTATACCACTACCTCAGGTCTGGGAAAAAGCGACACTGTGCTAGCTGTGGGCGCATTTGTAAGCAGGTTTCAGGGACAGTGGAGTGAAGAGGAAAAGAATAAAGGATTAACTTTTCTAGCCCAGACACTCTGATTCTATTGGTTTGCTGTATTATAGACCAGTGGTTCCCAACCCTGGATCCCCAGATGTTCTTGGGCTACAACCCCCAGAAATTCTGGCCCACACAGCTAGTGGTGAAGGCTTTTTGGGAATTTTAGTCCAAGAATACTTGGGAACTACTGCTTGCAGGCCATAGTATATCAAACAAGTCACAGTCTAGTGTGCTAGCATCAATAGCACAGCTAGTTTACAGGTGAGAGAGACTTTGAGGTGGGACTGTGAAGAGGGAGAAGAGGGCCCCTCCTTGCCTTGTTAGTCATGGAAATTGTGCCATTGACAAAGTGTATTAATGGTACTATTTTGTGTTCAGGCTTACACAGACAGAAGCCTCAGTGGAACAAAGATGCTTCAGGTTCCAGACAGTGAAGGAATTAAGATACTTTCTATATTAGCTGGACTGACAGCAGGCCTTTTATTTTAGCCACTGTTTGGACTGCATCAAGAAAATCCCTCCCAGAGTATCTAAAGAAACAGGGAGGGAGGGGCATGTTTTGTTTTCCTACACACATGGCTTACAGCAAATGAAGAATTCCTCCCACAACAATACAGTAGATGCACAAACACTCGTCTTGCTGATAAATTACAGTGGGGTGGGGGAGCTGAGTGCTCCATGCATTAAAGTAGCGAGAGAGGGAGAATCCATCTGTGTTTGGTGCCAAAAAGTTAAAGTCACACCAAGTTCCTAAAGCCAGTTACTTCCAAGTTGGAAGCTAGCTGCTGCCTGCGGTTAGTGGGTAGGGATTTTGTTTTTTAATAACATTATAAATAGGGCTGTGTTCAGCTTGCTGCAGGCTCATTTTCTCTCTTTCGCTCCCCTTCTCCCTCCTCCCCTTCCTGCTGCTGCTGTTCCTCCTTCTCCCTGCACATCCATCGCAGCCATGGATCAATCAGGTTTCTTACTCCAGCTCTTCTGCCTGCTGGCATGCCTTTTCTCTCTTCTCCAGGCATGTCCTCCAAGCTGCCACTGCCATGGAGGAGACCTCCAGCATGTCATCTGTGACAATGTTGGACTAAGAAGGATTCCCAAGGTACCTGAACAGACACGGCTCCTCAATCTCCAGAGGAACAACTTCCCTGTCCTGCCAACCAATGGCTTCAGAGACATGAAAAATCTCGTCTCTCTCCACCTCCAGCATTCCCACATCAAAGAGATCTCCAGTGGAGCCTTCCGGGGCCTAAAGCAGTTGGTTTACCTTTATTTGTCTAACAATGACATCAGCGTCATCAAGATGGGAGCCTTTGACAACTTAACAGAACTCACCTACCTCTATATTGACCACAACAAGATCTCTGAGCTACCCAAGGGACTCCTCTCGCCCATGATTAATCTTTTCATCCTGCAACTAGGTAGCAACAAGCTCAGAGAACTGAGATCAGGAGCTTTTCACGGCACTAAGGACCTTCGCTGGCTCTATCTCTCCGATAATTCTCTCTCTTCCATCCAGCCTGGGGCCCTGGATGACGTGGAAAACCTAGCAATATTCCACTTGGATAAGAACCAGCTGACCAGCTATCCTGTGGCTGCGATGAGCAAGCTGAGAGTGGTGGAGGACCTGAAGCTCTCACACAACCCCATAAAGGCCATCCCAGATTTTGCCTTCCAGTCTTTTGGGCGGTACATGGAAACCCTCAGCCTGGACAACATGGGCCTAGAAAAGGTAAGAACTCCTCAGCCCTCTTTCTATGCCCTTCTTAGAACTACACTATCTGCCTAATCACTCTGCCTATAAGCACATTCTGAATATTTTGTCGTATTTTTCAGTTTTCTTCACATTCTAGCATGGAAGCAAGACAACCTACAGCCTATGGGGGGCATGACCTCTTTATCTTTCTCTCTCACACACGTACACACATGTTGGGCCCCTGCTGCAATAAAAATAATCACATTTCCCAGGAGAATCATGCTCCCAATGGGCTACCAAAAACACTGCTCTGGTAGGAAACTAGGCTGGCTCCCATATGCCATGTTTTCCTGTTGAAATGCAGCTACTTTTGCAGCCAGAATAGTAGAGATGACCGCAACATGACAGCATGGTTAAAACAGGACATTTGTAGCTGGATTTGGAAGGGTCTAATCATCAGTGGCTTCCCTACCTGTCAAAAATTGCCTATTGTTTCTCTAGCATGACCAAGAAACAGAGGTGAGGGCAGGGCTACCAAAGTAAGGATCTGCTGGCCCTCAGAAGGCTAAGGCCACCAGAGGTAGGTTTAAAGGGAACAGATTTAAAGCCCACCCACAGGAATGCATAGTTGCTATTCTCTCTAATGAATGGTGTCAGTGCAGTGCACTTTCATATATAATTTATGTGGGGAAAACAGAAAAGCTCCAATTTGTGTGGCAAATAAAAACTGTCTGATATGAACCCATAGGAAGTGTAATATCTTCACACTCACTCACACACACACACACACACAGAGAGAGAGAGAGAGAGAGAGAGAGAAAGACACCCTCAAGGCACTAATTTTGTGCAGAGGGGTGGCAATAGATTTTAAAACAAAAGCTTGGTTCAGGAGGGGAGAAGTGCCTGTTTTCCTGTTCCACAAACAGTTTATAGATTGTGAAGATAAAAGCACCTTTTGTTCAGCAACTGAAGGCCAAGAACTGATAGATTGGGGAAAAGACATCTGGCTGGGCACATCCCTTGCTTATGTGAGGTAATGGCCTCAATAATGAATGAGGAAAGTGGGGTTAGGGAAAGCATGGACTGATCTCCCTTCCTCCTTAAGTGTATGCAATGACTTTTGCTTTGCACCTTCTCTGCCCAGATAAAAGACACTTCATTGTTTTCTAAGATAAAGGAGGGCATTTGGGGAGAATATTTCAGGACTTTGAAGGGTAGCTGGAAATGTGTTTTTGGTCAGCCAGCCTTAATGGGAGCCCATTAGGCCCAAACTCAATGAAAACAGTGGTGGCATGTTCTGGCAGCAACAATATTGGTGAGGTGGGGGGGAACACTGTTACAATTTAATGAGTATTATTATTATGGGAAAATAAATCTCTGGTTCTTTTTCCAAATTGATACAGAAAAACCAAGAAACTTGGTGTCTACAGAAGAAAGGCATGAGATCAATAATAAAATGGTTGTTAAATACAGCTTAAATATAGAAAATATACTTTCACTAATAAACGTAGAATGATCTGATCCTCTGCATTATATTTTTCTAGATTGTACTACCAAATTCTCCGCCCCCCATTTGAATTACTCATTACCTTCATCTTATCTATCCTTTTTTAAAGTCCTCTGGCCAGTCCTTTCGTTGTTATGTACAAAGTATCTAGCATACTATTAAACAAAATAAATGTTAAATAGAGATCTCCATGGTCAAGGTGTCTTTTCTCCAAAACAAATGTGTGTGACTATGTAGTGTAAGTGGAAGGCAAATTGTTGTTGTTTAGTCGTTGTGTCTGACTCTTCGTGACTCCATGGACCAGAGCATGCCAGGCCCTTCTGTCTTCCACTGCCTGCCGGAGTTTGGTCAAAATCATGCTGGCAGCTTCGATGACACTGTCCAATCATCTTGTCTTCTGTCATTCCCCTTTTCCTCTTGCCTTCACACTTTCCCAACACCAGGGGCTTTTCCAGGGAGTCTTCTCTTCTCATGAGATGGCCAAAGTATTGGAGCCTCAGCTTCAGGATCTTTCCTTCCAGTGAGCACTCAGGGTTGATTTCCTTCAGAATGGATAGGTTTGATCTCCTTGCAGTCCAGGAGACTCTCAAGAGTCTCCTCCAGCACCACAATTCAAAAGCATCAATTCTTAGGCAGTCAGCCTTCTTTATGGTCCAGCTCTCACTTCCATACATCGATACTGGAAAAACCATAGCTTTCACTATGCGGACCTTTGTCGGCAAGGTGATGTCTCTGCTTTTTAAGACGCTGTCTAGGTTTGTCATCGCTTTCCTCCCAAGAAGCCTTAATGGGAACCCATTGGGCCCAAACTCAATGAGCAGTGGGAGCATGTTCTGGCAGCAACAATATTGGCGAGGTGGGGGAGGCAAATACTGGCAGACAAAATGAACAGAGAATGGATGGACTTGGAAAATGGGCAGCAGGAGCTGACAAGTTCATATCAAAATGTAGCAAAACAGAGGACAGCATTGGAAAGATGTTGATGAAGAGATGATTAGCACCAAGGACTGGCTAGTACTCTGTTGACAGGAAGACTGAGCACATGTAAGGACTTTGCCTTTTTTCTCTTCCTGCTCTAAGTTTACACTTTATAAAGAAAGATTTGTTTATTCATTATCTCTTAAAGAGAAACCCTCACAGGACTTCACAAAGAAGCTCTTTTCCTATCCAGAGACCTAGAGGGGCGATTCAGGTAACCTAGCAAAATACTCCTCTTCTTCTCTACTCATGAGTCATGACTGGGAGGCAGAAGCGTCATATGTTGAGGGTGCAACTGGTAAACAGGAGGAAGCTGTGACATCACACTGGATGAGGCCACATCAAAGAAAGGCAGCAGGATAGAATAGTTCCCAGGTGAATAAGGAGTACGTTTTCCAGCATGCTGTAGGACCACATTGAGATTGCCCTGGCAAATCAATTCAATGGCTCCTTGCAAAGCAGCAGCCTTCCCCCACCCTGAGATGCAAAGAGGAGGTGAAGAGCAGATGGAAGGAGATGAGCACATCACAGTGACATCAACACTTCAAACTCTCGGAGGCAGAGTGCTGGCAACTAAAACGGAATACATTATTTACTAAACTAATTATCCAAGAGCACAGACATAACACATATGCAGGATGCTAAGTTATTATGCGGGTCATAATGATGTTTGGATGGGAATAGAGAGAAGAAGGCATATGAAGAAAATTAATGATATGTTTTTACAGCGTGGAACTCTCTGCTCACAATTCTGTGTATTTCTTGTTCTTAAAAAGGATACCCCCCGACTGTGGATTTTGGAACAGTATACAAGAGATTCAGTATTTCCCAGATATGACTACAGTATAACGCAAAATTTCTGACAAAACAAAAACACAGCAGTGACTAACTTGCCAATATCCTATAGTAGCTTATTTCAAACTGGATGGCTTGCTTTGTATTGGTTCCAGGAATCACATGAGAGTTGATATGATAGGCATCTTGAAATATTTGAAGGGCTGTCATACGGAAAATAGAGCAAGCTTGTTTTATGTATCCCCAGAAGCCATGGTTCTACTACTACTACTACTACTACTACTACTACTACTACTACTACTACTACTACTACTACTACTACTACTACTAATAATAATAATAATAATAATAATAATAATAACAATAACAATAACAACAATAACAATAATAACAATAATAATACTGATACTGATACCAATACTACTAATAATTATTATAATTATAATTATAATTATAATTATCTATTATAATTATAATATAATTATATTATATATATATTATAATAACAATAACAATAACAATAACAATAACAATATATATATATATATAATAATTTTCCCTGAATTAGGAAAATTTTGACAATAAGGAGATATTCAAAAGGAGAATGGTGCCTCAGAGGACAGTGAACTCTCTTTCATTGGGTATTTTAAAAGGGAAGTTAGATAGCTGGCTGTCAGAGATGCTTTAACTGTGGATTTCCTGCTTTGGCAGCGAGTAGGACCCGATGAACCAAGGTCTACAGTTCTATGAATCTGGGAACAGACCGGATATAGTTCTAGGGGCAATAGGTGAGCATGCCTTGGCAGTGATGTTTGGGTGGGGAGCTGACTTGGACAGAGATTTCTTAAAAAGTGTGTGTGTCCATTTGGTGCATAATCCCCCTTTTTCCTGAAATAAAACAGTGGCACTGGTGAAGGCAAGTAAACAAACAAGCCTCAATGTAACCATAGTCATCAGTTTTGAAATGGCTTCCAAGAATATTCATGTTGACAAGTTTGTGTTTACAGGAATTATTACTAACAAAGGAAGCACCAGCAATGAGAGTGAACAAGGACAGAATAACAGTAGGAAGAATCCTTTTATCTCTTTAGGTTTATTATCTCAAAATTCTGCATAATAGCTATACTTTCTAAGCAAATATTTGGGAGATAAATTTATGGATTCTGCAGCATTCTG